>NC_134241.1:103825918-105163737 GCF_965152275.1 Natator depressus
TGGGATAGCAGGGGGCTGCGGGTCGGGAGTGAGGGGCACCGGCAGAGCTATGGGGGTGCCCAGGGCTGGGGTAGCAGGGGCTGCAGGTCGGGAGTGAGGGGCACCGGCAGAGCTATGGGGGTGCCCAGGGCTGGGATAGCAGGGGCTGCGGGCCGGGAGTGAGGGGCACCGGTAATGCCAGCCAAAGTCAGGCCGGCAGAACAGCAGGGGTGCTGGAGGCTGGGGCTGGGAAAGTGGGGGGCGCGGGCAGAGCTGGGGGGTGCACACAGGGCCCCAGCTCTCACTCAGCAGCTGGAATAACTCGCTCATTAAAGCCAAGGAGTCCCCCCGCCCTGGCCCCACACCTGGCTCCAGAGGTCCTGCTCCGGGGCAGCAAGCAGGCGCCTGGGGTTGGGTGTCAGGGCTCGTCACAGCTTCTCAGCTCTGGGTCTACCTGGCCGGGTGAGGGGGCAGGTCCCGCAGGGGCAGGGCCGGGGAGCCCTGTGGCCTCCTGTGGGGCAGGGTGCAGGGCTGTGTCATTCAGGTGCTGATCGCTCAGCTCCAGGGGGACCTGGTCAGGGGAAAATCAAGGGCCCAATCCTGCCCTGGCCCTGCCCATTGGGCCTAATCCTGCCCCAGTACTGCTGACCAGTTACCCCTGTGCACAGTGAGTGTAAATGACTCTCTGAGGTGCAATGTGCTGGAGGAGCAGCCCCTTCGACCCAGCATCTGGGGCTGCCACCTCTGAGGTCCCAAAACACCAGGCCCCGCGGGTGCTGCTGAGCCCACAGGCAGGGCTGCTGGCCGCGGGCACTGAGCACCCTGACAGTTCCCAGGCCAGCTACCTGACTAGCATGACACTCCTGTGACCACGTGGGCAGGTGGCAGCCCTGCTGGCATGCCAGGCTCTGGTGCCTCTGATCCCGGCGCTGCCTGGAGCCCTTTCCCCTGAGCCGTGTCCGCACTGGTTCCGCCAGCCGCCCAGCACAGCCACAACTGACCCCAGCGCAGGGCGACTGGAGCGTGAGTCATCCCAGTGCGGCTGCGTCAGGGGCTGGATCGCCTCGCTGCCAAGGCCCAGGGCTGCTCCGACCTCTCCCCGCCTCAGCTGATGAGTCAGTGCATGCCAGAGGGCTCCGGCAGGGCTTCCCTGCGGGCACCCAGCCAGGCCTCAGCTCCACAGCCACTTAGCAACCCACACCCCAAACACACATGGCCTGCAGCCGGCCCCTCCTCGCCACAGGGCCTGCACTCAGCTGCTGTGCCCCCCCCCCGAGCCATGGCCACAGCAGGGTGCGGTGCCCCCCGGTGCCATGGCCACAGCAGGGCTTGCTGCCCCCCCGGAGCCATGGCCACAGCAGGGCGTAGTGCCCCCCGGTGCCATGGCCACAGCAGGGCATGGTGCCCCCTGGTGCCATGGCCACAGCAGGGCATGGTGCCCCCCGGTGCCATGGCCACAGCAGGGCGCGGTGCCCCCCAGTGCCATGGCCACAGCAGGGCGCGGTGCCCCCCGGTGCCATGGCCACAGCAGGGCGTGGTGCCCCCCGGGAGTCATGGCCACATCAGGGCGCGGTGCCCCCCGGGAGTCATGGCCACATCAGGGCTTGCTGCCCCCCAGGAGCCATGGCCACAGCAGGGCTTGCTGCCCCCTGGGAGCCATGGCCACAGCAGGGCATGGTGCCCCCCAGTGCCATGGCCACAGCAGGGCTTGCTGCCCCCCCCGGTGCCATGGCCACAGCAGGGCGTGGTAGCCCCCCAGCAGATCATACTGCCCCCCCTAGCTAACCCCCACACTGGGGCACTAGGGTCAGGGAAGGCTCCCCTCTACCACAGCGCCCCCTAGCTCTGCACGGCCCCGGAAGGGCATCACCCCCCACTGAATCGCCATCACCACGTCATCCTGCTGTGTCCCAGCCAGGTCCTGCCCCAGCCTCACCCTTCTGAGCCTGGGCAGTCGCGGCAGGCCCAGCCCCCCAGCTGCAGCCTTGGCTGAGGCCCCCACCCCCATCTCACCCGTGGTCTTTGCCAGTTCCCTCTCAGCTGCCAAGACCCTGGGTGTGAGCAGGAGCAAAGTCCCTGAGCTGGGCCTGCCCTGGCCGGACGCTCCGGAGGTTCCTGGCAAAGAAGCCAGAAATCCAGCAGCGGCCCTGGGCTGAGCTAAAAATCCCCTGGGCCAACCCAGGGGCTCAGCTGCCAGTTCCTAGGGCGCCAAGAATAGACTGTCACGTCCCTGGCCTGGGGCCTGGGAATGAGGAGCTGGACTAGGGCCCCCGCCCTGCCTGCAGGAGACAAGCTGGACCCCCTGGGTGGAGGCCTGCCAGGCAGCCAAGCTCCAGCAGCTCCCAAGGCCTGAGCCCGGCGCGTCCCGCTGGCGCCCATGGGCTGGCCTGGTCCCTTCCCCATGGAGGCCACTGAGCCCTCGTCCCCCGTCGATGCCTGGCCCAGAGCCCTTGGGCTCAGCGTGCTGGCAGTCGGGTTGTGTAGCACCCCTCTGTCGGGTCACAGGGCCGTGTCCCTGCTGCCCCATGCCCCCTGGACAGGGTGGGCATGCAGGGCAGCACATCCCGGCATTGGCTCCCATGGGCCCCGGAGGAACTGACTGTCCTAGGTAATCCCGGCCTCAGTGTCCCCACCTGGCTGAAGAAGGGAACGCTGTACTGGTTCCCCGGGCTGGGCGGGCCCCTCACCTCTGCCTTTGGTGTCCCTGGGCAGCAGGGCAGAGCGCTGCTGGGAGTGGAGGCAGCCTGCTGCCCTGGCTCTGCCCACCCCGAGGGGCTAGCTGCAGGCCAGGTGGAGGTGACCACACCGAGCGCAGACCCAGAGCCAGCGAGGCAGGGCGTGGGGCGGAAGAGGTGCCAAGGGCTCGTCGAGCTGCACCAGGCCCAGGCTAGGCTGGGCCACGAGCTGGCTGGGGTCCCTGGAGGTCGAGACCCATCAGTGCCACAGGGATGGCTCAGCGCCAGCCTCGGGATCCAGCGCCTTGCACTGACCCTGAGTGGCTGCCGCTACGTGTGATGGGCAGAGAGTGCAGGGAGCTGGGCAGCCTAGACCGACAGATGGGGGGGCCGGTCTGGCCATGCTGCACTGTGCCCGCTGCTGTTACCCACCCAGCTGGCAGGCGCCCTTGCTACCAGCGTTGGGGGACCCCATCTCTGGTGCCACCCCTCTGTGGGCTCTGGCTGGTCTCAGCCTGGCAACCCTGCCGTAGATAGGGAAACTGAGGCACAGAGCAAGCGCACAACTTCCCTGAGGTCCCACAGGGGGCCGGTGGCAGGGCAATGAACCCAGGAGTCCGGACCCCCAGCAGGGGCTACAGCCACAAAGGGGAGCCTGCTGTCCCAGGGGCTTTCCCAGGCAGAGCTCCAGCGGGAAGCCCCTTGCCCCCACCCCGACTCACCCAGGGATATGGGGTGCAGGGACATGGGGTGCTGGCCATAGGCCGTCAATGGGCAACTCCCCCCCAGACCCCCTTAATCTATCTCTGCAGCCCCCTGCTAGCCCTAGGCTTTACCCACCGCCAGCTCTGCTGGTGCCCCTCACTTCCGACCCGCAGCTCCCTGCTAGCCCAGCCCTGGGCTCCCCCCAGCTCTGAGGCGTTGCTGAAATCAAGACGCTGACTCAGCAATGAGCTCCATGGAAATGTATTGATCCTGCCTGCAGTGCAGGGCAGCCCCAGGGCCCCAAGTGACCCCCCTGAGGCCTTGCCCAGCATGTGCCAGGGCTGGCCCCCTCCTTTGGTGGCCCTGCGACTTGGTGAGAGGCATGGCCCTGGGGCTTGTGGGCATCCAACCCCCGCCTGGGATCCTACACACGCTGGAGAGGCAGGGCCTGTGCACAAAGGGGCTGGAAAGCAGCTAGCAACCCAAGCCGGGGCTCAGGGGGGTCCCAGGCAGCACGCACCCCAGGGTAGACAGGAGGGGGCTTGCCCACCAGGCTGGGCCCTCTGGCTAGTCTGGGCTGCCAGCTAGCCCTTGTTACAGCCCAGGTGTACATTAGAGCAGCCCCTGGGCTGCTGTAGCTGGCCCCGGGCTGCAGGAGGTAGTAACCTGACCTTACCCAGCTCCACACGAGATCAGGCTCAGATGTGAGGCGTTGTGGGCAGGCTGAGCTTAGCACAAGCCCTCCCCCCCCCCCCCGCACGCAGGACAATGGCCGCCCTGAGCCTGGCCCGGCACTGGCTGGGATGGGCCAGGCCTGCCCCCAGCTCTGGCATGTCGGGGGGACAAGACCAGCGGTGTCCTGGGAAGTTCGCTTTGCCCGTCACTCGTCCCAGAGACGCAGGAACAGCCTCTCCCTGCCCCCGGGCAACATCCGGCGCCCGCCGCTGACTGCCGCCCCTCACTGGAGGTAGCTGTGGTGCTCCCGGGGCTGGGTGCCCCTGCGGCACTGGTACAGATGGGAGGGCGCCCCTCTCCCCTTCCTCAGCGCGTGGCACTTCCAGGCCTCAGCGATGCACTCAACCTGCGGGGGTGACACGAGGCTGCTGCAAGGCGGCCGGTCCCAGCCATGCCAGGGCTGTCCCTGGGCACACAGCTTGCAGCCGGGCCCAGCTGGACACGGGGACTGGCACCAGGGGGTTTGGGGCTGTGGGGCAGGACAGGGCTGCAAGAGGCACCAAGAAGTGACAGGGACGGAGAGGGCGATAGGGCTGGTGCCTGGCGCAGGGGGATGTGGGGCAGGCGTCTGGGTCAGTGCTGCAAACGTCCCTGCTTCTCCCCAGCAGCAGCTTCCTGACCCCAGTCCCTTGGCATCTCTCACCAGCCTCTTCCCGTCCTGGGGACACTGTCCAGACCAACCCCAGGGGCTGGCCCAAGGGCCTGGAGCAGGTCCCATGGGGCTCAGCCCCCGCCCCCAAATGCCTTAGGCTGGCCAGGCCTTCCCAAGGGTCTGATCTCAGCCAGGGGTGAGTGGACAGACGGACACAGACACAGATGGGGTGCATGGACAGATGGACACAGACAGATGGACATAGACAGATGGATGTAGACAGCCAGGGCCGCACAGACAGACAGACGGACACAGACACAGCTGGGGAGCGTGGACAGCCAGATGGACACAGACAGATGGACACAGAGACAGCCCAGGTCCATGGACAGACAGACACAGACAGACGGACACAGCCGGGGCCCATGGACAGACAGACAGATACAGACTGACACATCCAGACGGACACAGATGGGGGGTCACAGACGGACACACACAGAGACAGCCAGGGCCCATGGACAGACAGATGGACACAGCCAGCTGGACACAGACAGACAGACACCGAGACAGATGGGGCCAAAGGACAGCTGGACAGACACGGCCGGACAGACGCAGCCAGCTGGCCTCTCACCGGGATGAGCGGGTCCCTCTGGTTGTGGCTTTCCAGGGCTGCCAGCTCGCGGGGCGAGAGCAGGGGCAGGCGGAGCTCGCGCACCGGCCCTGCTGCCACCTCGGCCACCGGCCGCTCCAGGACGGCCTGGAACAGGAGTGCAGAGTCAGGGGCCGGATCCATGACCCGGAGAGCTGGGGCGGGGAGGATCTGGCGAGCAGGAGGGGGGGGATGCGATCTGGGGCCTTTGACCCCGGGGTGGCAGGGCCCCCCAGCTCTTTGGCAGCCGGCAGGAGATGGGCTGGGGGTCTCGGCCAGGTTCCCAGGTGATGGGGGCCCATGTCACCAGCCACCACCATCCGCCCTCCTGTGTGCCCGGCCCTGCAGCGGCCAGTCCCCCCCAGGCATCCCAAGGGACAGAGCCCTGGCATCTCACCCCCAGGGCAGACAGTGGAGCACTGAGGGCTGGGCAGGGACTGGCATCACCTGTGCTTGTGCCCCAGAGATTGGGTCCTGGGTGGGGGACACCCCTGGGGACCTGTGCTCTGCTTCTCCAGGGTGGGCTGGGGTGGGTGGGAGCTGGCAGCCAGGATGCCTGGGTTCTATCCCCAGCTCTGGGAGGCGAGGGGAGGGGAGGGCAGTGGGATCTATAGGAGTGGGGCGGAGGGATCTGGCAGCCAGGACGCCTGGTTCTCCCCCGGCTCTGGGCGGGGAGTGGGGTCTATGGGTTAGAGTCGGGGGAGTTCATTCCCAGCTCTGCCATGCACTCACTGGGTGACCAGGGGCACATCCCACCCCCCGCACGCCAGGGAACGACCCCTGCCAGCCTCCCCGTGGTGGGGGCTGAGAAAGCCCCTACCTGGGTGAGCCCCAGCTCCTGGCCCTGGGGCTGCCGGCACTCACCGAGCTGACATGGGCCCATTCCCGCACAGCCCGGATCAGGTCCGGCTCATCGATGGCCAGCCGGTCGCTCTGCAGCACGACCGCCAGCGCCGCGCCTGACAGCTCGTGGAAGCCCCGTGTCTGCACCACCTCCTGGGGTGCCACAAACGGGCCCGGTCACCCCTGGCAGCCTGGCAGCGGGGCTGGCCCCACCTGGCATGGGGTGGGCCCAGAACCCCGCCCCACAACTGCCGGGCATGTACCTGCCGCCCACCCCTCCCATCGTCCCTGTCCTACTGCCCCCCTGACCCGCCCCCTCTGCCCTGCCCCTGTCCTGCCACCCCTCTGCTCCACCCCGCCCCATCCTGCCACCCCTCTGCTCCACCCTGCCCCATCCTGCCACCCCTCTGACCCGCCCCACCTCCATTCCCCCTCTGCCCTGCCCCATCCCACCACCCCTCTGCTGCATCCCACCCGAGGGAGCTCAGACTCATCGACCTTGAGGGCAGAAGGGGCCCTGGGAACCCCACGTGACCCAGCTCTCCTCGCCCAGCACCCCCTGCGTGACCCAGACCCATTCGCCCAGCACCCCCTGCGTGACCCAGACCCATTCGCCCAGTGCCCCTGCGTGACCCAGACCCATTCGCCCAGCACCCCCTGCGTGACCCAGACCCATTCGCCCAGTGCCCCTGCGTGACCCAGCACCCGCTGCCCATGGCCATCTGGGGCATCCTACCCCCCAGGGCCCTGCACTGACAGGGCCAGCCTGGCCTGTGCCCCCCTGCCTGGGGCGATGCCCCTTCTCTTGGCTGCTCAGGGCTGGTTCCACGTGGGGCACTGGCCGCATGCCTGAGTCTGCCGGCGGGGCGTGGGGGTATTGCCAGAGCTCATGGGGGGGCAGGCCGATGCACAGCGCTGAGGTCCTGGGCCCCCCCTCGCTCCCTGAGTGCCCATACCCGCGTGTGGTCCTCCACGAACACCAGGCAGTGCTGCTGCAGGTCCATCTGTCCGTAGGTCACAGCCGCCTGCAGGGAGAGCACAGACAGACAGCCGGAGTCAGCTGGAGACGGGGGCATGGCACACCAGGGGGCTGCGGGTCGGGAGTGAGGGGCACCGGCGGAGCCGTGGGGGAGCCCAGGGCTGGGCTAGCAGGGGGCTGCGGGTCGGGAGTGAGGGGCACCGGCGGAGCCGTGGGGGAGCCCAGGGCTGGGCTAGCAGGGGGCTGCGGGTCGGGAGCGAGGGGCTCCGGCGGAGCCGTGGGGGAGCCCAGGGCTGGGCTAGCAGGGGGCTGCGGGTCGGGAGTGAGGGGCACCGGCGGAGCCGTGGGGGAGCCCAGGGCTGGGCTAGCAGGGGGCTGCGGGTCGGGAGCGAGGGGCACCGGCAGAGCTGGGGGTCGGGGGTGTCTGACTAGCACCTGCCTACAATCGCTCAGTCTCACGAGCTCTAGGATTCGCCACGTCGCCCCAGACAGCCGGTGGAGCCCAGCGCTCGGTGCCCGCTGGGGCATTGTCACCCTGGCGGCCTTCGCTGGGAGGGAAACGGGGCCATGAGCCTCTCATTGGGAGCGTCACCCTGGGAGCCCCAGGCTCAGCTTGGCTCTGCTGGGGGGCCGCAGGGACATGGGCTCGGGGGTGGCGGGCAGAACCCCCTTGCGCTTCCCAGCAGGGAGGCTGCCCCGCCCCAGGGAGCCTGCGGGTCAGGGCCGCACAAGGGCCGGGCGGTTTTGCAGGGATCCCCGCCCCAAAGAGCTCCCAGGATCGCTGCACCCTCAAGGCACTGGGCAAGGGTTGGGGGGGCCCAGCGAGGCTGCTGCTCCGTTGGGGGGGCAGAGGGGAGTGTTGCCAGGGCCGGGAACCCCTGGCACTGCCCCTGGTGTCTCTCCGGGCACCTGCGACGGCAGAGAGTGAGCCGTGGGGCGGGGGGTCCGTGACTGGGGCTGGAGCTGTCACCTGTGGGGCACTGCCAACACCCACAGGTACAATGTACCCCTGCCACACACAGCACACAGACACACACACCCAGCAGTGCCGTGCACACAGGGCACCCAGACACCGACACACACACGGCACAGATATACAACACACAGCACCACAATTCACACATGGCACCGAGACACACACCCAGAGCACACACACCCAGAGGTACAACCCACAGCTCTACAAATCACACACAGCACACACAGCCATACAGTGCACACACGGCGCACACACACACACACGCACGCACATGCCCTGCCTCGGACGGGATCTCAGCCTGTCCTGTTCTCCAGCCTCAGCAGGGCTTTGGGCCGCCAGCCGCTCCGAGGGACGGGGCATGAGCCGTGCCATCACGGCAGTCGTGCCCGCCTGGCATTCAGTGGGGCCAGATCCTTGGTTCCTGTGAAGGTCGGTCCCGAGGGATTTACACGGTTTGCAGGGGCGCCAGCAGGGGGCGCCCCACGGCCGGGCTGGAGCATGGAGATGCTCCCCCAGCCAGCACAGTCGGGAGCAGCCCCAGTGCTCGGTTTCACACCGCGCTTGGCCACCGCTGTGACTGGCACCCTCAGCACGGCCCATGGCCTGGGCCAGCTCTGCCCCCCCCCCAGCCAGGGGGGTCTCGCGGATCCCCGTCCCCAGCCAGCTCGGCTCGGCCGTGGCACCGGCTCCTCGGGGAGCAGCTCCCTTCCCAGCCCATTGCGCCCCTGAGCAGTGCGTGGCGGGGCCGGGGTGACAAGATGGCTGGGCCGACGAGGGCACGTGGCCGATCGGAGCCAGCTCGCAGCGAATACGCCAACGGGCGGTGGCGGGCACAGGGTGGGGAGGGCTCTGAGTCCAACAGAGACTTCTCTGCCAGCTGTCTGGCTGCGCTGGGCCTAACCCATCGCCCGGTTTGGGGTGGGGAAGGAATTTCCCCCCGGCTCAGCTTGGCAGAGACCCTGGCTGCAGCGTGGGGCCCGGGTCACTCGCTGGTTTGAACTAGGGTCAATGGGGGGTCTCGGGAAGTCTTGAACCCATGGCTAGAGGGGCAGTGACTCAGCCAGAGGTTCTGGGTGTGTTGCAAGTTCTGCGCCCTGCCATGGCAGATCGCGCCTGTCCCGTCTGGCCTTGAAGCCGAAGAGGCTGTGAGGGCAGTGGCTTTGCTGGGTCTAGGCCCCCGCATCACCCCGGCTCCCCGACCCCTGTCCTCACCCCCCATGACACAGTCTCTCTGGGTGGGGGAGGGTGAGCCGAGAGGTCTCCAGCTGCCCCAGCACAGCCTGTCCAATGCCTGTAACCAGCTCGCTGGCCTGGTACCCACCCCCGGGCACACCCCTGCGCCCAGGGGGCCCCTGCCTTTCCCATCTAGCGCCAGGCACCTACGCTGGCTGCACGACGCACGATAGCGCCACCCCTGCCAGCAGGGAGCCCACTGCCTACAGCCCGGGGCAGGGCAGGCAGATGGGGGCAGGACGCGGATCCCACGCTCGGGCTGGGGTGTAGAATCATAGACCCACAGGGGTAGACGGGACCGCCAGGATTATCTAGTCTCCTCTCGGAAACCTCCAGCGAAGGACCTGCCATCATGCCACGACTTCCCGAGGCCTCTGCTCCATGGGCCGACTGGCCTTCTGGTTAGGACGTTTGGCCTGAGATTTAACCTGCATCTGCTCTGCTGTTGTTTGAACCCATCGCCTCTTGTCCTGCCCTCTGGGGCAAGAGAGAAGAACTTTTCTCCATCTCTTTTATGGCAGCCTTTCACGTGTTTGAAGACTGCTATCCTGTCCCCCCTTAATCTCCCCTTTTCCACACTAAATGCACCCCGTTCCCTCAGCCTCTGCTCCCACGGCTGCCTTCCACCCCGTGAGCGTCTCTGTCGCTCGCCTCTGGATCCTTTCAGTTTCTCTCCACCCCTGCTATACGGTGGGGACCAAAGCTGGACACCGTCCTCCAGCGGGGGCCCGGCCTGCGCTCCCCTCCCCTCCCGGGGCCTGCACGCACTGCCTCTGCTAATGCAGCCCACCCGTGCATTGGCGTTTTCTGCAAGAGCGTCGCGTGGCTCGCTCATGCCGAGGGCGCGATTTGCTACCACATGGGCTGGAAGGGAAGCAACAACCGGGCTGGGGCCGAGCGCACCCTGACGCTGCCCCCGTGCGCGTGGGCGCACCCAGCCAGGTGTGTATGTACGTGTGTGTCTGAGCGTGTACCCAGCCACGCGTGCCTGTACGTCGGCGTGTGACTGGTCACGTGCCTGCCTGTGTGTGTACCTGGCTCTGTGTGTACGTCTGTATCTCACCCCGCGCGTGGGCACAAACCACGTGGGTGCCTGCCTGTGTGTGTACCTTGCAGTGTGCGTCTGTTGTGACACACTGTTCGCCCAGTTGTTTTGAGGACAAACAGTCCCACCCCGGGGCCGCTTTTCCTGTCCCTGCTCCGGGGCTGGGTGACCACAGCCCGAGCAAGTGTTTCAGTTCTAACACCGCCAGGCAAAGGCCTCCCCGCCGCAGGGTAAACAGGAAACGCCTGACTTGCCACAGCAGCGATGTCAGCACGGCCGCGAACACACCGGGGGGAGCAGAGCGCCAGGGGCCCAGCACGGCCGCGAACCCACCGGGGGGAGCAGGGCGCCAGGGGCCCGGCACGGCCGCGAACCCACCGGGGGGAGCAGAGCGCCAGGGGCCCGGCACGGCCGCGAACCCACCGGGGGGAGCAGAGCGCCAGGGGCCCGGCACGGCCGCGAACACACCGGGGGGAGCAGGGCGCCAGGGGCCCGGCACGGCCGCGAACCCACCGGGGGGAGCAGAGCGCCAGGGGCCCGGCACGGCCGCGAACACACCGGGGGGAGCAGGGCGCCAGGGGCCCGGCACGGCCGCGAACCCACCGGGGGGAGCAGGGCGCCAGGGGCCCGGCACGGCCGCGAACACACCGGGGGGAGCAGGGCGCCAGGGGCCCGGCACGGCCGCGAACACACCGGGGGGAGCAGGGCGCCAGGGGCCCGGCACGGCCGCGAACCCACCGGGGGGAGCAGAGCGCCAGGGGCCCGGCACGGCCGCGAACCCACCGGGGGGAGCAGCGCGCCAGGGGCCCGGCACGGCCGCGAACCCACCGGGGGGAGCAGAGCGCCAGGGGCCCGGCACGGCCGCGAACCCACCGGGGGGAGCAGCGCGCCAGGGGCCCGGCACGGCCGCGAACCCACCGGGGGGAGCAGAGCGCCAGGGGCCCGGCACGGCCGCGAACACACCGGGGGGAGCAGGGCGCCAGGGGCCCGGCACGGCCGCGAACACACCGGGGGGAGCAGAGCGCCAGGGGCCCGGCACGGCCGCGAACACACCGGGGGGAGCAGGGCGCCAGGGGCCCGGCACGGCCGCGAACACACCGAGGGGAGCAGAGTGCCAAGGGCCCGGCACGGCCGCGAACACACCGGGGGGAACAGGGCGCCAGGGGCCCGGCACGGCCGCGAACACACCGGGGAGAGCAGGGCGCCAGGGGCCCGGCACGGCCGCGAACGCACCGGGGGGAGCAGGGCGCCAGGGGCCCGGCACGGCCGCGAACGCACCGGGGGGAGCAGGGCGCCAGGGGCCCGGCACGGCCGCGAACGCACCAGGGGGAGCAGAGCGCCAGGGGCCCGGCACGGCCGCGAACGCACCGGGGGGAGCAGAGCGCCAGGGGCCCGGCATGGCCGCGAACCCACCGGGGGGAGCAGAGCGCCAGGGGCCCGGCACGGCCGCGAACACACCTGGGGGAGCAGGGCGCCAGGGGCACGGCCGCGAACACACCGGGGGGAGCAGAGCGCCAGGGGCCCAGCACGGCCGCGAACACACCGGGGGGAGCAGAGCGCCAGGGGCCCGGCACGGCCGCGAACACACCGGGGGGAGCAGGGCGCCAGGGGCCCGGCCGCGAACACACCTGCCACAGTCCCCCAACAATGGCATGACCGTTAACCCCCTCCGACTGGGCCCTGGCACTCCCTGACCCCCGGTGCAGCCCTAACCTCACCCCACCCGCAGCTGCCAAACCCCTCCCCCGCCCCCAGGGACGGGCTGCCCCCACCAGCCTCTCGGCGGTGCCCAGCACCCCTCAGCAAACAGCTCTGCAGCCCAGACGCCCTGATCCCAAAGCCGTGGGCAGGCGCCCAGCAAGAACCGTCGTGCCCAGCAGACCCCACCCGCCTCTGCCTAGCTGACAGGCTGGGGTGCCCGGCTGCCCTGTAACGGAGGGTGGGTGCTGACTGTCTGGGTGGTGATGCTCCTACCCTGCCAGCCCTGCCTGGGGCAGGGAGGGGGCTCCGTGCCACTGAGATGTGGTCAGGTGCCCTGGCACCAAGCCTGGGGTTATTTGTGTGCCGCGCCATCACAGGTCATGCCGCAGTGCCAGGGAACATCTGCAGCCAAACCCGGGGAAATGGGCATCCGTGCCATCCATCGGGGAGGCACTGGAGTCCAGGTGAGTACCGCCAAACGCTGCCTGCCACGCATGGCTGGTGAGGGCCAGCTGGCCGGGCTCTCACCTGGGTGCCCATCACCACAACATTTGGGTGTCATGAGCTGGGCACAAGCAGAACAGTAAGGACAGCAGGTAAAGGTACCTGGGCCCACACGTACGAGGGAGACCAGGCCCTGGGCGCTCCGGGCAAGGGCACTGTCCAGACGGATCCAGCTTCGCTGAGTGAAATCCCTTCCAGCTGCAAAATCGGTCCTAGCAGCCAGCGACGCCCCAAGAGTGACTCCAGGGAGCCAGGCCTGGATGGGGGGTGTCCCGGCGTCCCCGGGCAATGCTCTGGGACTGCTCCCTACGAAGCCAGGCAGGACTCTGGGGAAGTCTCCTCTCTGGGAGCAGCCTGTCTGCAGGACACACAGCTCACCCGGCTCCACCTTCCTGGGTCTGACCTCGGAGCATTCAGCCTCCTCTGCCCCTCCGTGCGCTTCCCCCAGCGAGTCCACTCAGGCGGGCTCCTGGGGAAGCCAGAGGCTCCTGCACCCCAACTTCGCAGTCAGACGTGACTCTCAGCCAGCCAGTAAAACAGAAGGTTTATTAGACGACAGGAACATGGTCTAACACAGAGCTTGTAGGTGCAGAGAACAGGACCCCTCAGCCGGGTCCATTTTGGGGGGCAGTGAGCCAGACAACCAAGTCTGCACTTCACTCCACGTCCCCAGCCAGCCTCAAACTGAAACTCCCTCCAGCCCCTCCTCCTCTGGACCTGGTCTCTTTCCCGGGCCAGGTGGTCACCGGATTCCTTTCTTCTCCAACCCTTTAGCTCTCACCTTGCAGGGGGAAGGGCCCAGGCCATCAGTTGCCAGGAAACAGGGTGTCGGCCATTTATGTACCCTGGCCCTGTGCTCTGCAACAATTGCACCCCCTTATCCCACTACCTAGAGACTTAAGAACTGCCTAGGGGAAACTGAGGCACCCCTACAATATTCAAAGGAAACATTAAGAACAGTCCCACTTCGTCACAGGGGGCACCCCACAGCAGCTGCATTAGCCGCAGTCTCAGAGAGGGTGGCTGTCCCGAGCACCCCACAGCGAAATGCCCCCCATCTGGGTGCAGACCCGGTCTGGGCTCCACAGCTCGACAGGGAGACACAGCAGCCCCTGCCACAGATCACCCCACAGCTGCTGGCACTGCTGGAAAGACGGAATTCCTGGGCGGCTGGCTCTGTCCCAGGCCAGAAGATCCCTCACCCTGCTCTGTCAGGGGTATTGGGGGCCGTGCCCAGGGCAGAGGTGGCCCACAGACCTGTCTGGTCCCAGCCCCATCTCTACCCTGGGACCTTCGGCGCTGTTTTCCCCCCACGTAGCTGAGACCTTGACAGTCCGCACACCCTCTCCCGCCAGGAGCCACCCACCCATGGGGCAGCACGGAGCTGGGGGGACGGGCTGCTCCACAACTGAGTGACAGAGTCGAGGTCAGGGACCTCGGTGGGGCCACTGACATGGGACCAGACAGCAGGGGGAGGGGCACCGAGCTGGGGCCTGCCTAAGCCCTGCACCCCCAGGGACGGGAATGGTGCCGTACAGGCTCCCAGCCAGCTGCAGAGGGTGAGAGCAGCTCTCCCCTGCACGGGTGGCAAGGCCTGGTGGGAGGGGTCTGTGCACATTGCAGCCGAACCTGCCCTGGAAGGGGAGCCAGGGGAACCCCCCTGCGGGCGGCTCCTCCCCCCGCCAGACGGATTGTTCCACGCGCCGGGGCCCAACCGTCACTTTCCAGGGCACCTGATGCCGGTTTCCCCTCCTGCTTCTTTCCGCCGAGCAGCGTTTCACGTGGTGCCAGCCGCCCGCCCGCACCAGGGAAACCCTGCTGAGACAGACCTGCCCCAGCCGTATGACAGCAACCACAGAGCCGGGCGCCGGGGGAAAGCTGCCAGAGGAGAGAACAATGAGTGCAAAGGATTCCGCTAGGGCCTGTTCAGGGAGGGCTCCCATCCGGGTCTGACAGCACCGGGACTCCATTGGCTACCAGGCACCCAGCCCGGCTCAGACCCACTGAGGCATGCGGCAAGCCCGGGAGCACAGAAACGCCAGCTCCTCCACTGAGTGGTAGCAGGCACCCGGGGTCTGGTGGCTTCCCAGTGCAGGAGAAATCTGTGACGCAGAGTCAGGGTCTATTTGAAGTGCAATTGGCTTATTTACCCACCTGCACCCGGCCTGGACCAGAGCGGGTCACAACCAGCACGCGGGGAAATCCCAGCTCCCAGGGAGCAGCCGCCTCAAGCCTTGACTCTAATCAGAGCCCAAGGCAGAGAGCAACGCTGCCGCGGCTTGCTCAGCTGCCTCTGCACAGAACCAGGGCCTCACCCCGCAGCTTGTCTGCCCAAGACTGAGCACTTGCTCGTGCGCTTGGCAGACTGTGTGTCAGCGCCCCCCGGTAACGCCTGCCATGACCATACACACAACAAGAGCCCATGTGGAATGTGCTGGCCTCAGAAACCTCAGAAGGCAACGTCCTAAGGACAGGGGGTGGCTGTAGCTGAAGAGATCGATCATTGGTCCAGCCAGCTCAGGGGCAGCTCCCCAACAGCGGCCAGTTCTGGCCGCACAAATGCGCCTCGTTCCTAGGTGACGCTCGAGCAGGGCAGTGTTTCTCTCGGCTCAGTTCATGCCCTGAGCACCAGCAGCTCCTGGCAGGCTGAACTCTGAGCCCTGCTTCAGGCAACAATCCCTTAATTTTAATTGGCCTGAGTGAGGGGCACCGGCAGAGCTGGGGGAGGGGAGCCCAGGCTGGAAGAGCAGGGGGGCTGCGGGTCAGGAGTGAGGGGTAACGGCAGAGCTGGGGGGGGGAAGCTCAGGCTGGAAGAGCAGGGGGGCTGCGGGTCGGGAGTGAGGGGCACCAGCAGAGCTGGGGGCGGGGGAGCCCAGGCTGGAAGAGCAGGGGGGCTGAGGGTCGGGAGTGAGGGGCACCAGCAGAGCTGGGCTGGGGAGCCCCGGGCTGGGATAGCAGGGGGCTGCGGGTCGGGAGTGAGGGGCACCGGCAGAGCTGGGGGCGGGGAGCCCAGGCTGGAAGAGCAGGGGGGCTGAGGGTCGGGAGTGAGGGGCACCGGCAGAGCTGGGGAGACCCACGAGCCGGGTGCGGTGTGGCTCTGTGCACGGCTCTGCCGCAGCCCCGGCACAATGGATCGAATTCAGCTCCCAGCGTCAGACACGCGGCAAGCCAGGCTCTGTGGCTGGCAAACAGTGGGGCCTAAGGGGTGGTCCCTCGAGGCAGGCGGGGGGCTGTGCTGTCAGCCTGATGCCATGCTCCGGCTACCAGCCTGAGGCCCGGGCAGGGGGCAGGCTGACGCAGACCCACAGCGGGGCGGCTCAGCTGCCGGCCTTCGCTCCAATCTGCCACGGTGCCCCCTGCGCCCAGCCAGGCGCCCGCTGCCACCATGGGGGGGTGCAGCAGGGGAGCTGGTCCAGCAGGGCCAGGGCAGGACTCGGGGAGAGGGAGAAAGGAGCTGGGCAAAGCCAGTTTCCAAGGGCTCCCTAAGGAGCTGTCGGGGGAGCAGAGCCTTCTTCATGGGGGTGCAGCTCAGCCACTGGCCCTCTGGCCTGCCCGTGGTGCCCGGTGCCCAGGCCAGAGCAGGCCAGCGAGGCACCGTCAGCCTGGCTGCTCTGTGAGCCGACAGGGTCATTTGGGCAACACAGGGGGTCTGATCTCCAGGCCCAGAGCCAGGCCCAGGCCTATGGTACTGCCAGGCAGCTCTAGGGCACAGAGTCCTGCCTGTCCGTGTCTCACGGCCATGCTGGTCATGTCCAGCCCTCCTCAGTCAGCGGGACGGGTGGGGGGGAATGATGCCCGCGAGGGGTAGTTCTCACCCAGGCAGTGCCGGGCAACAGAGCCCCTTCTGGGGTGGTGCAGCTCGGCTGGGAACCAATGGCTACATTATCAGGGACCCAGCAGTCTGCCAGCGTCAGCGAGGGGAGAATCAGGCCCTTTGAGCGACTCCTGATTGCACCAGCGCAGGCCCCGTGGCTATTGGGAGCAGCGTTTCGGTGGAACAGAAACCCCGGCGTCAGCATGTTGCCCGGGGCCTCCTCCTCGCCGCCAACCCTGCTCTGAGCCACTCTCTGAATCAATCAGCGACCGAGAGCAGCTTGCAGACCGAGGGGGAAAATCTCCCTGCACCATGGAAAGCTGCCACCCTCCCCTCCCCAGCTCTGCCCTCACAGACCTGGTGCCCTCGCTGACTCTCCTCCGGCAAAGCCAGGGCTTCCTGCCAGCTCCCAGCTGAGAGCAGGGCCCCCTGCACCATGTGCTGTACAGAGGGACAGACAGCCCCTGCCCCAAAGAGCTCTGCAACACGGAGTGGGAGGGGAAACTGAGACATGGGGAGGGGGAATGACGTGACCAAGTTCCCCCAGCAGGCCAGTGGGAGATCCAGGAATAGGAGCCAGGTCTCTGGAGAGCCAGCCCAGTGCTCTACTCACTGGGCATCACTGCCTCTCTGTCAGTGCCTGCTCTCAGCCCTCCCCCGCCCTGCAGAGGCAACCTCAGCTCTGGTAGGGGAGCCGGAAGCAGCCCAGGTGGAGGGGTGCATCTCCCAAGGCCATGGCATCGCCAGCCTGCTCCGAAGCAGGTCTCTGGAGATCGGCTGCAAGGAGCGGCTTTGTGCCTCAGTTTCCCCTCCTCGCTCAGCTGGCTCCTGTGGCCAGACAGAGCAGGGAATGCCCAGCTGAGCAGGGTGGGGAACACCCCAGTGCCGCCAGAGGGCTTTATTCAGGGCCTGATCCTGCCAGGTCTTGAACAGCTCCCCCCTGGTGCTCAGTGGCTCAGAGGATCGGGCCCGGAGGCTGACCTGGCCGGACATGTTGAGGTTTCTTCGGCCAAAGGGTGACACCGGTGGGTTGCTCCTGGCTCAGCCTGGACATGATCAACCTGCCATGGGGCCTGCCAGCCCTCGGTGTCAAACATGGGGGTTGACGTGCCCCCGTTTTGACCTTGGGAACATTCCACATCACCTGCCCGGGACCTGCAGCCCCCCTGCACAGGGGCCCAAGGATGAGAGGCTCAGCTCCCTGCCTTGGGGGGCAATGACCCCCCCAAAAGGTGGGGTCCCCGGCCCTGAGTCTCAGCAGCAATACAGAGGCTGGAGCAGCTCCTCCCGTCCCCCCTTGCCCAGCAGCAAGAGCCCTCTCCTCCCACACCTGCCAGGGTCTGGCACTGCTCCCTGGGACTCCCCTGGCCCTTGGCACCACCTCTCGTGTCCCATATGCTGCTGAGCCCCCAGGCCCTGCTGGGACACTCACCGAGAGCGGCGCTCACCTCCCAGGGCAGGCCCAGTGGGGCCCAGCCAGCCAAGGGAGGATAGTTCCCTGTCTCACGGCGTCTAACGCTCCAGCCAGCATCCCCGCTGACATGAACTGGCAGCGCCCACAAGGCCGAGGCCCAGGACGGGCTGGCTGGGGAGCTCACCCTGCTGCTAGCCACGCCGTCCCCAGGCTGGGCCATGCCCGCCGCCCGTCAGTCTCTGGCTGCCATGCCGGCCCCTTCCCAGCCACGGATGCTGCAGCTCGGCCCAGGCCCTGCTGAGCAGCCAGCGGGCATTTCCCTCAGCGGGGCCAGGCGCCACCAGAGGCGAAAGCGACTGTGGGTTTGGGGCTGAGCTGTCTGGGTGCGGCTCTGGCTGTGCTGCACGGCAGACCTGCGACCAGGTTGTCTGGCCCGTTTGTTCTTAATGTTTCCTCTGAATAGTGTGGGGATGCCTCAGTTTCCCCTATGCAGTTCTTAAGTTTCTAGGGGGTGGGGTAAGGGTGTATGATCGTTGCAGAGCCCTAGAGGGCAGGTGTGTGCAGGGGTCTGGACACAGAGAATGGCAGGCACCCTGTTTCCTGGCCATTGATGGCCTGGGCCCTTCCCCCCTGCAAGGTGAGAGCTAAAGGGTTGGAGAACAAAGGAATCCAGTGACTTCCTGGCCCGGGAAAGGGACAAAGCCCAGAGGAAGGGGGGCTGGAGGGAGTTTCAGTTTGGGGCTGGCTGGGGACATGGAGTGAAGGGCAGATGTGGTTGTCTGGCTCACTGCCCCCCAAAATGGACCCAGCTGAGGGGTCCTGTTCTCTGCACCTACAAGCTCTGTGTTAGACCATGTTCCTGTCGTCTAATAAACCTTCTGTTTTACTGGCTGGCTGAGAGTCACGTCTGACTGCAGAGTTGGGGGTCAGGACTCTCTGGCTTCCCCAGGACCCCGCCTGGGCGGACTTGCTGTGGGAAGCGCACGGAGGGGCAGAGGATGCTGAATGCTCCGAGGTCAGACCCAGGAAGGTGGAAGCCAGGTGAGCTGTGTGTCCTGCAGACAGGCTGCTCCTAGAGAGGAGACTTCCCCGGAGTCCTGCCTGGCTTCGTAGGGAGCAGTCCCAGAGCATCCCCCGGGGGCTCCGTGACACAGGTCCTCCCTGGCTCCTGCTGCCCGGGATGCGCCCGGCTCAGCCTCCCGGCAGCACATTCTGCCCTCTCAGCATCCTCACCATCGCCCAGGGGGCTGGCGCTTGCTGCCCCCAGGGGATCCCCAAGCCAGAGCCATGGCACGATGCAGAGCCTGGTCCCGCCTCCAGCCCTCGGCACCACGGACGTGTGGGCGCAGTGGACAGACAAACACCGGCACAGACCCCGCCGTCAGCCAGGGACCTGGAGGAATTGCCAGCCATGCCCTGCCTCACGGGGAGTGGGCCAGGTGCCCCCGGACCTGCCCTACCCTGCCCCAAGCCACCTCTTGCTCTTCCACATTCCCTGTCTCCTGCTCCTGACTCTGCCATCCCTCTCCTCCACCCCCCAGCCAGCCCCCTGGCCCGCCGGAGGGTTAGGAGCCCAGCTGAGCTGGCAGCGCGGGGGAGGCCCCTATGCCCAGGGGAGCTGCTTGCCTGGAGGGTTACGTCAGCCTGGCTGGGGCTGGGGGAGGGCAGTGCACACTGCTTTGATGTGAGCCTGGGGCAGGGAGCCGGGGGGGCGTCCCAAGTGCGTCACCGGCGCGCCAGGCGCAAGATGTGAACTCCCCCGGCAAAGGTTACCGCGCCGCCCCGGGCGCGCTCACCCCACCCCCACCTGCAGCCAGGGCCCTTTGCAGCAAAACAGGAAGTGCTGGGGAACGGCGCTGACCTCACCGCGCTATTATTAGCTGCCCGGCTCGCTGAGTGGGGCACACGCGGCTGTTCACATGTGTCTGCCCCACGCCGAGGCCTGCAGGGAGCTCCCAGAATTCCCAGGAGGGACCCCAATGGTCTGCTTGGGCGGGGCGCCCAGACGCGGTGGTGACGGGCGCAGCGGCAGGGAGCAGCTCTGTGGAAGGCAGCGTGGGGCAGCGAGGGACAGGCACAGATGTGTGCCCAGCAGGAGGTGCCCTGATATGCCCAGTGGGGGCAGCTGAAGGGCATCCCACTGTCACGGAGTCCCTGGGCGATGCTCTGGAGCTGCTCCCCACGAAGCCAGGCAGGACTCTAGAGAAGTCTCCTTTCTGTGAGCAGACTGTCTGCAGGACACAAAGCTCCCACCTTCCTAGGTCTGACCTCGGAGCATTCAGCATCCTCTGCCCCTCCGTGCGCTTCCCCCAGCGAGTCCGCTCAGGCGGGCTCCTGGGGAAGCCAGAGGCTCCTGCACCCCAACTTCGCAGTCAGACGTGACTCTCAGCCAGCCAATAAAACAGAAGGTTTATTAGACGACAGGAACATGGTCTAACACAGAGCTTGTAGGTGCAGAGAACAGGACCCCTCAGCCGGGTCCATTTTGGGGGGCAGTGAGCCAGACAACCAAGTCTGCACTTCACTCCACGTCCCCAGCCAGCCCCAAACTGAAACTCCCTCCAGCCCCTCCTCCTCTGGACCTGGTCTCTTTCCCGGGCCAGGTGGTCACCGGATTCCTTTCTTCTCCAACCCTTTAGCTCTCACCTTGCAGGGGGGAAGGGCCAGGCCATCAGTTGCCAGGAAACAGGGTGTCGGCCATTCTCTGTGTCCAGACCCCTGCACACACCTGCCCTCTAGAGCTCTGCAACGATCATATACCCTTATCCCACCACCTAGATACTTAAGAACTGCATAGGGGAAACTGAGGCACCCCCACTCTATTCAGAGGAACATTAAGAACAGTCTCGCTTCGTCACACCCACCACCACCCAGCTGTGCCCAGCAGAGCTCTCCAAGAGGGGTGCAGCCGTGGCGGACAATCACCGGCTAAGAACCCCGCCCCTCTGGCTGCAGTGGGGTCACAATCCCAAGGACGTTCCTGGCTCCCGGTCTCTTGCTCAGACCAATGTGGTTCCCCATCCCTAAGGAGGCAGGCCCCCCCAAACCATGAGAACACGCATGTCCGGGGCTCTTCGCCTTCTGCTTTCGGAGCCACTTGCGGCTGGTTTTCTGCAGTAACGGGGGCTAGAAACTTGTTTCTTTTTAAATGAAAACTGCCTCTGCTGTGATCATGGGAGTCCAGGAGCTGGGGCTTCAAGGAAACCACCCTGTGACGGGGTGCGACTCAGCACGCTAGCGCCTCCTGCCGGCTGTCCTGGGGATTAGCTCTGCTAGCCCGAGTGCCCCCTTCTGGTGACCTTTCGCCACCATCACTTCTCCTCCTTGACCCATGTCGTTCCAGGGACTGCAGCCTCCTCTCCAGGCCAAAGCCCTCCAGCTGTGCCCCACCCAGTGCTCCCCACTTCCGTGGGGAACTACCACAGTCTGACAGTCCAGCCCCTTCCTCAGTGGTGAGTGGGGGGAACCCAGGCCCGTCCACTACTCCGGGTCCCAGCCCAGGGACCCTGTAGATAGCAGCCACATGCTGCACCCCCTCCACCTTTGCAGTCTATTTCCCTGGGCTGCTTCCAGCACCTTCTCCGCCCTTATCTCAGGGCCTCAGCGTGTTTGTCTGAGCAGCCAGCCAGGGGCTCTTGCTTTCTCCCTGATCCCACGCAGCACTGCTCTGTCCAAGGTGCCACCTTTCCTCCTCCTGCCAGGCAGCCAGGTCTCCCACCTCCAGGGAGCAGCTGAAGATGCTCTGCCCAGCAGCTCTTCTTATGTAGGCCCTGCCCAGCCCTGACTGGCTGCTCCTCCCAGCCCCTCTCCTACTGGCTGCTTTCTGCACAGTCTCCTTAGGGTCCTTTAACCCCATTATAGGCCAGCGTGTGGCAGATGCCACATCACACACCCGCCAGCCCAAGAGCTGGCACCAGAGGAGCAAAGCTCTTCCTAGGTGCAGATACCCACTAGCATGGGTAGTGCCCAGGGTCACACACTAGGGAGTCTGTGGCAGGAACTCTGCCGAGACTTCGGCGAACACCGCATACCCGGGCCAGCTTTCCCCTTCCATACATGTTTTGCCTTGATCCATGCCCTGGCCCTTCTCATCCAACTACTCCCAGCATAGGCCTGCTCTCTCCCCTCGTCCCGCACAGAGGGTCTTTCCAAGTCATAGAATATCAGGGTTGGAAGGGACCTCAGGAGGTCATCTAGTCCAACCCCCTGCTCAAAACAGGTCCAATCCCCAACCAAATCATCCCAGCCAGGGCTTTGTCAAGCCTGACCTTAAAGACCTTTAAGGAAGGAGATTCCACCACCTCCCCAGGTAACCCATTCCAGTGCTTCATCACCCTCCTAGTGAAATAGTGTTTCCTACTATCCAACCTAGACCTCCCCCACTGCAACTTGAGACCATTACTCCTCGTTCCGTCATCTGCTACCACTGAGAACAGACTAGATCCATCCTCTTTGGAACCCCCTTCCAGGTAGTTGAAAGCAGCTATCAAATCCCCCCTCATTCTTCTCTTCCGCAGACTAAACAATCCCAGTTCCCTCAGCCTCTCCTCATAAGTCATGTGTTCCAGCCCCCTAGTCATTTTTGTTGCCCACCGCTGGACGCTTCCCAATTTTTCCCACATCCTTCTTGTAGTGGACACAGTACTCCAGATGAGGCCTCACCAATGCTGAATAGAGGGGAACGATCACGGCCCTCGATCTGCTGGCAATGCCCCCACTTATACAGCCCAAAATGCCATTGGCCTTCTTGGCAAGAAGGGCATACTGTTGGCTCATATCCGCTTCTCATCCACCATAACCCCTAGGTCCTTTTCTGCAGAACTGCTGCCGAGCCATTCGGTCCCTAGTCTGTAGCGGTGCATGGGATTCTTCCGTCCTAAGTGCAGGACTCTGCACTTGTCCTTGTTGAACCTCATCAGATTTCTTTTGGCCCAATCCTCCAATTTGTCTAGGTCCCTTGGTATCCTATCCCTACCCTCCAGCGTATCTACCACTCCTCCCAGTTTAGTGTCATCTGCAAACTTGCTGAGGGTGCAATCCACACCATCCTCTGGATCATTATTCTATTAATGAAGATATTGAACAAAACCGGCCCCAGGACCGACTCTTGGGGCACTCCACTTGATACTGGCTGCCAACTAGACATGGAGCCATTGATCACTACCCGTTGATCCCGATGATCTAGCCAGCTTTCTATCCACCTTATAGTCCATTCATCCAGCCCATACTTCTTTAACTTGCTGGCAAGAATACTGTGGGAGACGTATCAAAAGTTTTGCTAAAGTCAAGGAACAACATATCCACTGCTATCCCCTCATCCACAGAGCCAGTTATCTCATCATAGAAGGCAATTAGGTTAGTCAGGCATGACTTGCCCTTGGTGAATCCATGCTGACTATTCCTGATCACTTTCCTCTCCTCTAAGTGCTTCAGAATTGATTCATGAGGACCTGCTCCATGATTTTTCCCCAGGGACTGAGGTGAGGTTGACTGGCCTGTAGTTCCCCAGATCCTCCTCCTTCTCTTTTTTAAAGATGGGCACTACATTAGCCTCTCTCCAGTCATCTGGGACCTCCCCCAATCACCACGAGTTTTCAAAGATAATGGCCAATGGCTCTGCAATCACATCTGCCAACTCCTTTAGCACTCGGATGCAACGCATCCGGCCCCATGGACTTGTGCTCATCCAGCTTTTCTAAATAGTCCCAAACCACTTCTTTCTCCACAGAGGGCTGGTCACCTCCTCCCCATGCTGTGCTGCCCAGTGCAGTAGTCTGGGAGCTGACCTTGTTCGTGAAGACAGAGGCAAAAAAAAGCATGGAGTACATTAGCTTTTTCCACATCCTCTGTCACTAGGTTGCTTCCCCCATTCAGTAAGGGGCCCACACTTTCCTTGACCTTCTTCTTGTTGCTCACATACCTGAAGAAACCCTTCTTGTTACTCTTAACATCCCTTGCTAGCTGCAACTCCAGGTGTGATTTGGCCTTCCTGATTTCACTCCTGCATGCCCGAGCAATATTTTGTCGCTGGTCCTTGGTTGCATCCACTGCGCCTCTGCTCCCTGTGATCCGAGACAGACGGCCGGAGCTGAACACCGGGCCCAGGGCAGGCCGCCCCCGCTGCTGTGCTCTGGCTTGCTCTTCCCGTGCCCTGCCAGTGTGGCGGCCTCCTGCTGACTGCACTGAGACCTTTCACTGAGCTCCCCATCATGCCACCCAGGCCAATGGAGAGCCCAGCACGGGGTGATCGACTCGCAGGGCCTCTCCGCTGGTCCAGACACAGCTCAACGCTTCTGGGGCATCTCCAGTCTGGCCAGCTCGTCGTTCTGCTCCGGGCACCGCACTGAGGCGGCGTGGGCTGCGGCTCCCAGGCACTGCGCCACACCGCACGCTTGGCTCTTCGGGAAATCTGCCTCCAGTTTCGGGTGCTGAGCACTTGAAAAAATCTGGCCCTGGCTCCTGCTCAGGGTTTGCTACCTCTGTGCCAGTGCCCAGCCAGTTAGTTTAACAGCCTTGCATGTGTGGGACTCAGCCGAGGCTGGAGCGCTCAGCACCAGAGATTATAAACTCTGTGGGCAGGGCCCCCCCGCTCCCTGCACAAGGGAGCCCGATCCAGAGCAAGGCCTTCGGGAGCAGCTGGGATCCAATCAGTGCTGTCTGGCTATCGCAGGCAGGGTTGTACGCGAGCACTGTCCGTCTGTGCCCTGAGCCAAGCAGTGGCCTCAGGCCAGGGGCTGAATTCAAATTGCTGCGGCAATTCATCCCGGCGCCTCCTAGCTTCTGCGCGCCGGACGCTGCCACCTCAGCAGTGTTCTCCCCCCGGCGTCTGGGCTGCGCGAGTCTCCCCGTGTGCAGCTGCAAGGTTCACAGACACCCACCCCAGGATGGCCTCCGAGCCAATTCCCGCTGTTCTCCTGTGCCCTGAGCGAGCAGGCCGGGCAGCGGGGATGAGGCGGACAGCGGCTCAAAGAGCCAGGGAGCCCCAAGGGCCTGTGCATCACCCCGACGCGCCATCACCTGCCGTGCAGAGACTGCCCCCGGGCTTACGAGTGGCCAGGCTAAGCCAGGAGGGGCCCAGATTCTCCTTGGGCCTCAGGCACAACCAGCGAGGACAACGGGCTGCGGGGCGGGCGCTGGCCTCTCCCGGGGAGAACAGGAGCGTGGAGAGCCACAGGCCATGCTGGGTCCAGGTGCTCAGCAGCAGAAACCCCGCCCCGACGCCTGCTCAGAGCCCCGCACCACACAAGAGCTCAGGCCCAGGGGACTGACTGTGTGGGAATGGGCCTGGTGGGGAACTTGGTCACCATCCCAGCAAGCTCCCTCGCACAGCCCTCAGCCCTGCGGTCTGGGCCAGTCCTTGCCCCCCACCCCCAGTGCCACGCTGACCTACAGGCCTGGAGCGGCAAGCCTCACCCCCCCAGGGCAGGTAACATTGCATCTGCACGCTGAGCCTCCAGGGCTCGGCTCTGATCCGGGGGCAACTCCGCTGGCTCCAAGGGCGACGCCTGACTTATCCCGGCTTTGTGAGGGCAGAATCGGACCTAAGCCGCCCCCTGCAGTCCCCAGAGCTTCTGCCCGGGGCAGAGCTCTGCATCCGGCTATTCCGGCTGCCCAGGGCTTGTGCCTGGCATCAGAAGGCCTGGTGCAAAGGCTGTTCGACTCCAGTGAGCTCTGAATCCGGCCCCAAGCCCCTGAGATTCTCAGCCCCTCGGTCCACAGCCGGCACAGACTCGCTGTCACCCCCATGAGGCAGGGCAGAGGCAAAAGGATGCCACAGCCACATCCGAGAGCCCAGAGCTAGGCACTGATCCACTCCCCGGGGCAGCCTGCTCCTCGGCCAGGCCTGCCCCAGGGCTGTCCAGCTGCTCCATTCTGGCACTGAGGGGCTGGGCTCTGCCTTCTCCTCCAGCCAGGTTTCCACACTGTGCTCGTCCCGCAGCACCCGAGCGCCCAGGCAGCGTGGATCCCGGCCTTGATTTCCCCCAGAGGTCCTCCACCACCACGCCGGCGATGTATCCAGAACGCTGGCTCTGTGGGGCTGGGATGTGGTCGCCAACTGGCCTGCAAAGCACCTGGCACATGGCAGGGGGAGCTACTCAAGTCGTCCTGGGATCCCTGCTGCCCACCGTGCCTGTGTCCCACCCAGCGCGATGGGTCTAGTCCCATCCCCCAGCCAGCGCTTGGGATTGGGCCAGTCAGCAGCAGCTGCCGAGGACAAATCAGGGCAAAGGAAACAAAGTCAGCCCGGGCCTTTTGTCCGATCAAAGGGGCCCAGCCCCCAGAGCCTGAGGGGAAGGAGCTGGCTGCACAGAACAATGCCCCACTCGGCACCGCATGGCGCAGGCCTGGCCGATACCAGCCTACCCCGCTAACTCCTCTGCCAGGTCCACGACCTGACCGCTAGGCCACGCTTCCTCCCGGGGGGGCCGGCTGCCATGGGAAACAACCAGCCAGGGCTCAAAGCCTGTCCACGGGGGGACAGACACGGACGACCCCCCTCCACCAAAACCCCAGCTCAGCAGACAAAGGGCCAGCTGGTGCAGGGGCCGCGGGGCCTGTCTGCACGCTGCAGCTGCCTGGCTGGGCTCCTTTGTGCCAGCAGGGCTCAGTTCACTTCCTTAGGGGCAGGTGTCCAGGTACAAAGAGTCCCCCGCACAATAGGCCCCCTGGGGGGCTGAATGGGGCCTGGGCTCCCTCCTGGGACAGCGCAGGGTGGATCGATGCCGGGGCTTGGAGAGGGGCTGCTGCGCTCCAGCGCTCCCAAGATGCCCGGCCTCCCCCTCCTCTGGCAGGGCGCACACTGGGGCCAGATCCTGCTGGTGGATCCTTCAGGGGGGAGGCCAACCCGCTCCTCGCCACCAACACCCAGCCCCTGGCCATGTGCCCTGTCTGTCGAGGGGCACAGCTGGCAGGGATCGGGGCACGGCGCGTGGGCAGAGAGCCGCTCACGTGTCCGGGACTGTGCGTGTGAGCAGCGGAGGAGGAATCCCAGCCACGGGCCCCCGCCCCAGCCAGCTCCTGGGAACAGAGCCAGCAGAAGGGGAGGGAGGGGACTCACCTGCAGCGCCTCGCAGACCAGCTCCACGCTCAGCGCGCCCGTGAGGAACTCGACGCACAGCTGCAGGAGACAGACAGAGACAGACCGTGGGGGCAGAGCAGAGAAACCACCGTGACTCCCCCTCCCACACCAAGCGCTGCCAGGAGATCCCCACGGCTCTGATACACACCGTTCCAGTCTGACTCAGCACTGTGGGGAGGCTGGCAGAAGGGGGAGCCCCCAGCCCCTCGCTGGGGCCCCTCTGCCAGGTGGATCCGGGGGAGTGCCATGGTGTAGGCCTGGCGTGACGTGGGGAACTGAACCTGGGGGAGGCTGCATTTTGTGGAAGACAGGGGCAGGGTGGTGAACACAGCCGCAACCTGGAAACAGTTGTGCTCACTGAGGCAGGTTAAGGGGTCAGTGAACTAAGCACCAGCAGCCTGGATCTCGGGAACCATCACAAAGAGCCAGAGGACAACGGACAGGGAAAGAGGAGGCTGAAAGGAGTCACGCATGGGCTGCCCAGGGACTGGTTCCTCCCAGGTGATCAAGCCAACGGCAGAATGTGGGATCCAGTGTAGAGCAGATGCAATGCGATGGGCCAATGTAAATAAAGGGACCGAGTTTGAATCTGGGACATGCCCTGATCAGCTCAGTCTGGAACCGACCCCAGTCCTGGGGAAGCCAAGAGCGCTCCGAGGAAATCCCAGCATGCCAAGCTGATCTCCAGGTTCCACCCACTCCTGCCGTGCCCCCAGGTCCCCGCTGGAGGAAGAACTCCCCTGCCCCCCACCTTTGCTCACTGTTAATACCCTCCCCACCCGGCTGGCTGTTTCTGGGGGGTTAGTTATTGTTCTCAGGCTCGGGGCAGGCAGGGGGTGTGTCCCGTGCCACTGGGGTTAAGAAGCCACGTGAGCACTGGGGCCTGTATTTCAGGGTGTTTAAGGTATTGATTCCAATGGGAGTTAGGCACTCGGAGGCTCTGGCCTTCGGACTTGGGGGGTTTTCGCTCCACGTCAGCATTGCAGACCAGTTAGCCCTGCAGGGGGTGGGCTGCTCCGAGGCCGATGTGGACCCTGGCGGGCCCAGCCGGCAGGTGCCAGCGACCAGACCTGGCACAGCTGCGCTAACACGGCTCCCGACTTCCAGGCAAACCGTTTGATCCCCAGCCCCAGGCGAGGCAGTGGTCCCGGGCCCTGCCTGCGGGGGTGCTGCTGCCTTTGGGCCTCCCACCGGGGCCCTTGGGCAGAGGATCCAGTGGTGTAAACTACGCCAGGGAACCAGCCAGCAGTGCTGAGGGGACCCGGAGCTGCCACCCAGTGCAGCCTCCAGGCAGGGCTCTCAAAGCACCTTACAAACCCCAGCCACTCACTTTAACCACTAGGCCTTGCCGCTGCTCCCAGACGCAGCCACGAGCCCCGTGCACTGGGCTGGGTGGTTGGCAGAGTGGGAGGCCAGGCAGCATCAGCAGGGATGGGTGCACTGTGGCTGGGGGAAATGAGGGGGTTTCAAAGCTCTCCCACCCCAAGATGTACTAAAGGGGGTGGGGCAGGGGGCTCTCGCTGTGCCGTTCCAGTGGGGTGGCCTGGTGCGGTTCCTGACCTCTGACCCTTGCTAATGGAGAGGGGGGTGACTGAAGAGGAACAGCTTGGCCGACCCCAGTGTGACGAAGTGGAACTTTGCATAATATTTTGTGGGACTTGTGTGTGGGCCTCAGTTTCCCCGATGCCCTGCCTGGGTAACTAGGTGTGTGGTGGGGTGTTGGCAGAAAGAACCAGGTGAAGGCGACGCCTAGCTGGCTTGGGCCTGGCCCAGACAGTGGCCCAGCCACTGGGGAGCTAGCAAGTGAGGCCCATGGCCCTTTGCCGGACTCCAGCCAGTTCTGGCTCCTCTCCCAGAACGTCCAGGACGCCCCTGTGCAGCCAGCTGGGAAATCCCACGGGGGACATGGCCCCACAGCTTGGCTGCTCGCGGGACGCATGCAAACCAAGACAGAGGCAGCACTTCCTCGGGGCTGGGCCCAGCCTTAGGCTACGGACCAGGTCAAACCTCCCCCTTCCGCTCCCTGGCGCCGGTGCAGGGCTCCAACCAGCCTCCTCCCAGAGTGCTTACAAATCCCAGCCCTAAAAACAACCCACCCCATTGCACACCCACTTCTGCCCCTGGGGAGAGATCGAACCCCCGGGCAGCCACACCCTCAGCGCACGACCGGAAGGTGCCCGGGGAGCAGCGTGAGGAGAGTGGGCTGAGAACGACATGGCCCAGAACAGGACGAGTCTGCTCCTGTCTGCGGGCGCCTGGCTCCGGAGCTCCCGGGCTCACCCCCCATGGGCAGCTCGTGGGGGGGCATTGGCCCATTCACCTGAGCGATTGCCCCACGGTTCTGCCCTGGCTGAGCCACTCGCCAGGCTGCACCACTGTCCAAACGCTGGTCAACACCAGTCTATGGTGCCGGGTCCTAAAGGCCTCGGACTGAACCGCCACTCGCTGGAACCCCGGGCACCCCGGCGGGGGTGGGGGAGCTTAGGAACACAGGCCAGGGCATGTTTGTGGCTATGTAGCTGGTGGCCCTGACTCCCACTCCTGGCTGGGAGTCACAGCCAGCCTCCTTGCCCAATTCCTTGGGTGCCATCGCAATGCCCGCTCCACGTGCTGCCTGGCACCCTGATTCGGGCACAGGGCACCGACCCCCTTCCCTTGAGAGAGGCGCCAGCCCCGGCGGTCGCTGGGGTCCCATCACTAGCACTTTGCTGTGAGGGAAGAGGTTGGAGGATGGGTCCGGTGGCCTCAGCTCCAGCCCCAGCTCTGCCCCTGGCTGGCGGTGACCTGCCCCCAGGCTGTGATTCAGTCCTGCCCCCACCCCGCTGACCTAAGACTCTAAGACTTCCCTGAGAGGCTCCGGGTTCTTGGGCGGGGAGGCATGGCAGAGCGAGACCATGGCCCACGAGGCCAAGGGGAGGAAGCTGGTGCCTTTGCCTGAGGGTTCAAGGGAAGCCACAAAGCCAGAACTCTGCACCAGGAGGTTACATGGCGCAGCAGAGGGGGAGCAGGCCAGGCACCCGCTCAATCCAGGAGCCCCAGGACTGCTCGGACTGGACAGGTCAGCCCTGCTATGGACTGGCCACCCCGGTCCCCTTCCCTGGCTTAACCCAGCGGCTGTGAGCAGAGGAAGGAAAAGCTGCACCCTTCCCAGGACCCCTTGGCGGCTACGCCCCGCTCAGCGCCGTGGCCAGCCTGCCCGGCCCTGCTCCTGACCCGGGCGTGTCCAGCGAGCGCAGCGCCGGAAAGCAAACCACAAGCAAAGGAAATTGCAGCAGAGGGCAATGCTGGCACTAGAAGCCCCGGCTTAGGGAAGCTGGTGACTTCCTGCTGCAGCCATGGGTGGCTCATCTAGCCTGCTGCCTAGGAGCGCCAGGAGACACCGAGCTGAGCCCACCACGTGGCACGCGGGTGAGATGGCTCTCACCCCATCAGAGCCCATCCAGCCACACCCTGCTCTGGCACTGCCCCGCCCCCCAAGGCTCCACCAGCCCAGCCACGCTCCCCTCGGCCACACCCTGCTCTGCCACAGCCCCACCTGCCCCATCACGGCCCTGCCCACCCCGCCACGTGCCCCATGGCCCCACCCTCCAGCCACGTGCCCCTTTGCCGTTCAGTTTGAAATGTTCCATTGACCCCATGGAGAGCCCCATTCCCCCCCACCCCGAGCAGCATGAGCCGTTCTGTTAGCGATCATATTTCACAGGACTGGAAGGGACCTCGAGAGGTCATCTACTCCAGTCCCCTGCACTCAGGCAGGACGAAGTATTGTCTAGACCACCCGACAGGTGTTTGTCCAGCCTGCTCTTAACAATCCCCAATTACGGGGATTCCACAACCTCTCTAGGCAATTTATTCCAGTGCTAACCACCCTGACAGAAAGTTTTTCCTAATGTCCCTTGCTGCAATTTAAGCCCATTGCTTCTTGTCCTATCCTCAGAGGTTCATGAGAACAATTTACCTCCCTCCTCCTTATAACCTTTTACATACTTGAAAACTGGTATCCTGTCCCCTCTCAGTCTTCTCTTCTCCAGAAGATACAAACCCAATGTTTTCAGTCTTCCCTCACAGGTCATGTTTTCTAGACCTTTAATCATTTTTGTTGCTCTTTTCTGGACTTTCTCCAGTGTGTCCCCATCTTTCCTGAAATGTGGCACCCAGAACTGGACACTGTGACAAGATAGCCAATGTTAGTCTGGGCAGTCCTGCACTTTTCTTGGCGGGGAGCTAAGATGCCACCCCTTGCCCCTGTTCTTGGGCCATCGATGGCCTCGCTAGTGGCCCAGGAAGGTGGTAAAGGAGGGAAGCAGGGGAGGGGTCTGGCTTTGCGCCTCACTCTGAGAGCCGGCCCCTCTCAACCCCTGCAGGTTCTTACCCTCTTCCCCCTTGGGTGGGGTACCTGCAGTCCTTAGATGCTGGGGGAGGGTCTCCCTTACTTCAGTTCTCTCATTGATTGATTGATTGATTTCCAAGTCTCACAGCACACATTCAAGCTCCCCTCCCCTGCCTGCCTGGAGCAGGGGGGTTTTATTAGGTTCCTAACAGGGCCTTAATTGACTGCAGGTGCTCCAATTAACCTGCAGCCACCTTCCCTAGTCTACAGGGAAGCACACCTTAATTAGCCTTGAACTTATATATTTCCCCTCTAGCACTCTCCCACTGCTCCCTGGCTCTCTTGTATTGTAATGTAATACTCCAGTTTAGGTCTAATTGGAGCAGAGCAGAGATTACTTCTTGGGTCTTGCTTACAACACTCCTGCTAATACAGCCCAGAATGATGTTTGGGTTTTTTACACTGTTGACTCATATTTAGCTTGTGGTCTACCATGACCCCCAGATCCCTTTCCGCAGTGCTCCTTCCTAGGCAGTCAGTTCCCATTTTGTGTTTGTGCAACTGATTGTTCCTTCCTAAGTGGTGTACTTGGTATTTGTCCTTATTGAGCAATAGGGCATTGTCAGCCCCAGACACTGGGCCACAGGCAGCCCGGGGAAAGGAGGGGGCTGGTGCAGCGGGGCCCCAAGCCTGTAGCATATACAGGGGCCAAGGGATAAGTGTATCTGTGCAGCTGCTACCCCACTCACCCAGCCTGGGCCATGGAGCAGAGCTCTGCAGTGCCTGGGGCAGGGGCCCCCATCCAGCCGAGCTGGGGTACTGGGGAGGCGCAGGGCTGGTCTGGCTGGATCAGCAGCTTTAGTGCCAGATGCTGCGTGGGAAAAGCCAGCTCAGGCTTTGGGGCCATTGCATCAGGGGCTGGGCCCGTCAACGCTGGGAAGGGAGCCTAAACTTCGCATCTGCGTCCCAGCCAAGCCAGGCCGCCCGGCTGGGGATTTCCCACTGCTTCCTGCTTACCCCTCCACCTGCATCCCAGAGGACAACCCTCCCCGCCTGCCGCGGCCACATCGCCTTGCTGGGTGTTAGGAAAGGAGGCAGCGGGCTGGCTGGTGGAGGTCTCTGGTCTAATCACATGGGCTGGGACTTGTTAGCCACCCTCCCACCCCCTGATCATTATGCCCCTGGGTGATGAGAAAATAGCACAGAAATGCTCTCTCTTCCAGGTCCCTTCCTGACACACACGCCCTGGCCCGCAGTCCCGTTGTAGAGGCCAGCGTTTTGCGTTTCCAACTCCGGCTCTCCCAGCCACATCCACCCGGCTAGCCACCCACCCAGGGGGAGGAATCCCTTCAGCACTGGAAGGGAAAGAGCTGGACTGATGAGCCACAGAGGGAACCAGCCTCCAGCTTCCCCAAATGCCCGCTCGAGCAGATGGGCTGGCTCGAGGGGGTGGGGCTGGAACACACGCCTGGCTGATGGCCCCCACATGCAATGAGCTGGGTGGGTCTCAGACCAGTCCTACCAGGCAGGTACCCCCATCACTGACGGGCAGTGGCTGGCCCCCTCGGTGGCAGAGAGAGGCTGAGAGGGACTGGCCCCCTCACCTCTCCAGCTCAGACACGGGGCTGCTTGCATGGATCAAGAGAGACTCCGGGGCTACCGAGCTGGTTCCTTTTCCCGACACAGAGAATTAAAGGGAAATCTCTGTGGAATGCAGGAGAGCCCCGCGACACACACACAGAGGCCGGGGTCACCGCCAGGACACTGCCGCATTCGTACACCCCTTGTGTCCGCCGCGCCGTGCAGGGGCGGGGAGGGTGGCCTCCACTTCCCGGCCACTGGTGAATTCAAGGCTGAACAAAGTGTGCTGAGAACACACCAGGCCCCCGCCGGAGCTCACCCAGGGCACGAATGCCTGTTCCCACCCCGGGAGTGCTGGGACAGCCCCAGCGGGTGGATGGCGCCCTGCCCTGTCAGCACTGGGCGAGGTGCCTAGCTCCTGTGCGTGGGCCTCGGAGCTCGCAGGCGAGGCTGCTGGCTGTGTAAGAGCGCTGCTGTGTGCCGGGCTGACGCCACACCCTCAGGTAGGTGTCAGCGTGGCAAGGATGTGGAAAGTGAGAGCGCGCCGGCTGCCAGAGGAGCAGCATCGCCGCAGAGCCCCTGGCTGGAAGGTCACCTTTGCTGTTGCATCAACTCCAGGGCCACCCACAGCTTCCTGGTTCTCACTCTGCTGCATGCCAGAGTTACAGACAACTTCACAGTGACAGCAACAGTGACTCAGAGCCAGCTCCCAAAGCAGCAGCCCCTGCTCCTGGAGCAAAGGGAGACTCCCCATTAGCGGAGAGCGGTACAGGGCCTATGACAGAGAGTAGAGCAGGTCTGATTCCATCCTGCAGGGGGCGTTAGTGCACAGACACACAGTCCAATTCTTTCCAATGCTGGCAAACTTTCCCCTCCCCCTGGGAGGTAAGGGGCCTTAGCCATGCACCCCAGGCCTGGGCCAACAAAACTCACGGAGCCCAGATGCGACGACCTCCCGGCCAGGGGCTCGGGAGCAGGTCAGCAGAGGCGGCTGCTGTCCTATTGGCCCCAGGGGGGAGGAAAGCAGGCCCAGCTCTTCCCAGCCACAGGCCGTGCAGAGGCAAACCTGGACTCAAAGCAAGCAGCCGGCCTTGTGCCTGGGGGCTGGCAGATGGGCCCCTCGTCAAAACCAGCACGCCCGCAGTGCGTGCCAGGTGCTGTCACGGAGTCCTTGGGCGATGCTCTGGAACTGCTCCCCATGAAGCCAGGCAGGACTCTAGAGAAGTCTCCTCTCCGGGAGCAGCCTGTCTTCAGGACACACAGCTCACACAGCTTCCACCTTCCTGGGTCTGACCTCGGAGCATTCAGCCTCCTCTGCCCCTCCGTGTGCTTCCCACAGCGAGTCCGCCCAGGCGGGGTCCTGGGGAAGCCAGAGGGTCCTGACCCCCAACTCCGCAGTCAGACGTGACTCTCAGCCAGCCAGTAAAACAGAGGTTTATTAGACGACAGGAACATGGTCTAAAACAGAGCTTTCAGGTGCAGAGAACAGGACCCCTCAGCTGGGTCCATTTTGGGGGGCAGTGAGCTAGACAACCACGTCTGCCCTTCACTCCATGTCCCGGCCAGCCCCAAACTGAAACTCCCTCCAGCCCCTCCTCCTCTGGGCCTTGTCCCTTTCCCGGGCCAGGAGGGCACCTGATTCCTTTGTTCTCCAACCCTTTAGCTCTCACCTTGCAGGGGGGAAGGGCCCAGGCCATCAGTGGCCAGGAAACAGGGTGTCGGCCATCCTCTGTGTCCAGACCCCTGCACACACCTGCCCTCTAGGGCTCTGCAGTGATCATACACCCTTACCCCACCCCCTAGATACTTAAGAACTGCCTAGGGGAAACTGAGGCACCCCCACAATATTCAGAGGAAACATTAAGAACAGTCCCACTTCGTCACAGGTGCCCCGTGCTCCCACCTTTCTGCCAGGCCCATCTGCAGCAGGGCCATTCACTGGCATCTTCCTAGCTGGGTGCCGGACACCAGCAGGGCAGGGCTGGCCGTGGACACCCTGATCCGTGGCTCCGCAGGGTGACCCAGTGACCACCCCCCCCCGGAACCAAACCCCAGAGCACAGAGAAAGGTGCCAGGGACAGAGAGAACTGCACTCGGCAGTGCTGCGGAGAACATCCCGCCGGCTCCGAGGCGCTGCCAGGCCCCTGCGGGGCACGTACCGATTCCCGTTATCAGCAGAGCCCGCATCCAGCCGCAGGCAGCGCATGGACAGGGCGCCCCAGCAGCACCCCGCCCGCTGCGCCACGGCACTCAGGAGAGCCAGGTGCCGGCAGCACACAGGACAGGCAGGTGCAGCCGGGACCCAGCTCTGCCGGTGCCCCTCACTCCCAACCTGCAGCCCCTGCTACCTCAGCCCTGGGCTCCCCCCCAGCTCTGCCACTGCCCTTCAATCCTGACCCGCTGCCCTGGGCTTCCCCCACACACACACACACAGCTCCTCCAAGGCCCCTCAATCCCACACTACCCCTCTTACTCCAGCCCTGGCCCTCTCCCGAGCAGGGGCCGCCTGCCATGACAAACTGCGCCCCTGCAGAGGCTGGGTCGGGTGGCACCCGCATTGGCAGGCAGCCTGCCGGTGACTTGTCTGCCCTTGCTAATCAACCAGCGAGGCCTGCGAGCCTTTCCCAGAGGGCGGCTGCAGCTGTAAGGGAGCCCCGGAGGCTTTTGGGGGGGGCCTGACCTGGGGCAGAGGAAACGGGATTAACTGTCACCTGAGCATCGGCAAACAGGCCTCTTCTCTCAGCGCTTTCCCATGAGCCAGGGCCCAGGGCCAGCTGGCAGGTCGCCACCGCCCCATCCCGCAGCCCGGAGGTAACACCAGGAGGTGTCAACAGTATCACAGCAGGCTGCCGACTGCAGCTGCTTCCCACCATCCAGAGCAACAGGAAAACCCTAATCCTCTTTCCAGCTGGGCCACAGCAAGCCCCCCCTCCCCCCGCCCCAATTCCCGGCCCCACTGGCTGCCGCGTGCCAGGCCATTTCTCCTGGAGTGGGGAGAGGAGGCATTTTCTCAGCCACGTCTCACAGACCAGCCCCCCACAGCCAGGGGGACGGGACCGTCCCTCCCATCAGAGTACCCAACTCTCCATCCCCGCCCATCACCCAGTGCCCCCGGCCTCTCCAGGCAAAGCCGGGCTCTGGAGGCACCGTGGAGAGCCGGGGTGCTGGACTTGCACCCAGTTTTAATGTTAGCTGCCTGCTCTGACCCCAGAGCCCTGGAGACCAGGCAGCATCGATCCCACCCCCGAGCGCGGGACCCCTTGGCCACATCTCCAACGGGGCGTCGCTGCTTTGGCAGGGCAGAGGGAGCAGGCTGTGCGGGGGCTGGCAGAGGGGATTTTAACTTGGGCAAGCCCCAGGTTCGCCACGACCGACTGACGCTCAGGGGGCTGGAGCATCGCGCCTCATGTCCCATGAAGAGGATGGAAGCAGGCGCAGGGGTGTGGGGGGCGTGGTGGAGACTGCCCCCAGCGGATTGTGCTCTGCCGTACGCTGCCTGCACCGCAGCCCAGACCACAGGCCCCACGGAAGAGCTACCACACCTCCGCTGAGCCCGCACGTGTCTGGGCACAAGGGTCTGCAGCTGGGGGCAGGAGCGAATTCCCCCAGGAGTGACGCGGTGCGTCGCCAGGCAGGAGGAGGCTCACAGCGTGAACTGGAACAAGCATCAAGCGCTGGCTATTGTCAGACCAGGCACTGGATCAGGGCGCACTGGTCTGGACTGGGATGAGCCTGGATGCCAGCCTAGATGGGCCATCGGGCTGAACTGAGCCACGATCCTGGACTGGCCAGAGATCTCCTGGCCAGCAGGGACTGCTCTGAGCATCTGGTCTGAGCTTCCCCGGAGAACGTCACCTAGGGAAGCCAGCAGCGCGCCTGGTTTCTGCTGGTGTTTAGTGGGAGACTCCCCGGGATGGAGAATGCACCACTCCCCTTTGATGGCAGATGGCAGCCCTGTCTGCCTTGGACTTCACCCTGGGTGCGCTTTAACCCGCCAGGGGGCTGCTTCTTGCCTGGCCTGCAGCACGTGGGGGTGGAAATGCCGCACGCCTGGGAGAACTATCAGCCACAGGAACCACTTCCCAGCGAGCGAGTTCAGCAAACGTCTCACTAACCGACAACGAGCAACGGCGCAGGGCGCGAGCCAGCCAGGCAGGACCGGGCCCACCAGAGACAGCTCCAGGGCTGCATCCCGCGCTGGGGAACATGGAAATGCAGGGGCCAAACCGGCTGCTGCAGACACGAGGCCAAATTGGTGCCCAGAATAACGAGGGGATGGGCTGTCCCCTGCAGGGGACATGTTGGCACAGCAAAGGGAAGAGCAGCACAGGCTGGCTGAAGGACGAGATGGGGAAGGAGCAAACATCACGACGCTGGCTGGCCCCGCCTGGGACCCTGGCCTTCGCCAGGCTGATCCTGAGGGGGGTCCTGGGGCCAGGCCAGGGAGAGCGAGAGCCAACCACCCGCGCCACCTCCGCTGTCTGACCCCAGATATCGCCCGGGATGTGAGACTTTGTCATCCTCCCCCACCCGGCGTGAGCTCTTCCTTCCCCTGCCGACTGCTCTCCTTTGCCTTCCGTCTAACCAGAGTCTGGCTGAGCCAGCCAGGACGGGTGTACGGCTGGGAGCCTGTGACAAAGAAAGAGGCTGCTAAATGCAATGCCCTAAATGGTATGAGTTAGCCAGGCCTCGGAGGGGCTCGTAAAACCCTGCCCTGCCCTCTAAAGTGCTTGCAACCCCTCCCGGCTTGGGGTCATCCCCCCACTGCTCCATTCTCCTTCTAAACAGTATGTGACTTCCAGCAGGGCGCGGCTTTTCCCCTCACTTCCCTGCTCTGCGCTTTCCCTGCCGTTTGCTTTATCCTTCACAGGCAGCCGCCCCCAGGCACCCGAGCCTGCTCCGGGAAGGAAGCAGAGCTGCTTGGCTGCGTGTCCGTGTCCCTGCATTGCTCCCAGTTAATGGAGAGTTGTTCCCAGCACCAGCGTCAGGGCCTGAGCTCGAGCCCTGCTGTGGCTGTGAGTCCCCCAGGCGCGCAGCACCACCACCGCCCCGGCAGGCGACCGCAACTGTGTCACAAACAGCCTCTGCTTTTTGTTTTGGCTTCCTGCTTTCTGGGAACTTCACAAATAAATCACTGCCCCCGGCCCCTCCCCCGCAGGGTGGGCCGCATCGTTGGAACCGACAGCGGGGCCGAGAGGAGCCTGGCTCTGGATTCCATGTGCCAGCTGCTCACCGAGACCATGGGTGCGGCTTTCTACCGCCCCCCCCCAGTAACTCCCCCGCCCCCCGAACTCACCCTGCGGGCAGGCGGGGGAGGGAAGGATGGTCGTGGGGAAGAGCCAGTTGCTAGGGCTCAGAAGCCCAAGATTCTGTTCTGAGCTCTGGCAGACTTCGGCCAGGCCCCTGCCCCACTCCCTGCCTCAGTTTCTCCAACAGGGCAAGCAGACAATGGCGCTCGCCCATCCGGCGGGAGGGAGGGAGGCTTAGGGGGTCTCCACTCTGAGTTTTATCAGCATCACCACCAAGGCAGCGGGAGGGGGCGGGTTTCAGCTTGAACGTGCAGATGCAGATACGGGGGGAGGAGGCGTTTTACACCAGTACCAATTATTTGGCTTCACCAGACGAGCAGGAGCTACGCTGGCCTGCGTGCTTTTATCCCAGTCAAAGCACCAAAGTGGGCCAGGGCGGGAGCCAGCTGCCTGTGAAGCACCTGGAGATGTGGGCATGGGAGGGCCTAGAAAATGGCCAGGCGTGGAGTATTCGGGTGGGAGTGAGGCGCAGGCTGGACGGACCCCCCGGTGCCATTCAGAGATGCCAGCCAGGTGGCCAGGAACGCCAGGGGCAGGGGGCCACCCGAGGGCATCGCCCGTCCATGTGCTGCCAGGGTGGCAGGCGACTGAGGAGCCGGGCCCGATTCCTCACTGACACAGAAGTTAATGGGAGTTCGGGGCCTTTGAGGATCGGGGCCCCGCCTTGACCACCTCCAGGAGGCCCCTCAGCATCTCCAGAGCCTGCGCTGCTCTAGAGCAGAGTTTGCCACATCACTGCCCGCCCCCACGCTGGGATGGTGCAAAACTCCGCTCCCCCCAACCCCCCCGCCCTGGCTCAGCGGAGCACACCTCAGCCCGGGAGCAGGGAGGAGAAGGAAACTTCGAGGAGCGCAGACCCCCCCCCACTGCGCCAGCAGGGATGGGCGCTCGCAGGCTGGCTACGCCCGAGCGCTGCCCCACGCCAGCTGGCACACAGAGCATTCAGTACATCCCACCCCTGCCACCAGTTGTCACGGAGTCCCCGGGGGATGCTCTGGGACTGCTCCCCATGAAGCCAGGCAGGACTCTGGGGAAGTCTCCTCTCCGGGAGCAGCCTGTCTGCAGGACACACAGCTCACCCGGCTTCCACCTTCCTGGGTCTGACCTCGGAGCATTCAGCATCCTCTGCCCCTCCGTGTGCTTCCCCCAGCGAGTCCACCCAGGCGGGCTCCTGGGGAAGCCAGAGGGTCCTGCCCCCCAACTCCGCAGTCAGACGTGACTCTCAGCCAGCCAGTAACACAGAAAGTTTATTAGACGACAGGAACATGGTCTAAAACAGAGTTTGTAGGTGCAGAGAACAGGACCCCTCAGCTGGGTCCATTTTGGGGGGCAGTGAGCCAGACAACCACATCTGCCCTTCACTCCATGTCCCAGCCAGCCCCAAACTGAAACTTTCTCCAGCCCCTCCTTCTCTGGGCTTTGTCCCTTTCCCGGGCCAGGAGGGCACCAGATTCCTTTCTTCTCCAACCCTTTAGCTCTCACCTTGCAGGGGGGAAGGGCCCAGGCCATCAGTGGCCAGGAAACAGGGTGTCGGCCGTTCTCTGTGTCCAGACCCCTGCACACACCTGCCCTCTAGGGCTCTGCAGTGATCACACACCCTTACCCCACCCCCTAGATACTTAAGAACTGCCTAGGGGAAACTGAGGCACCCCCACAATAGTCAGAGGAAACATTAAGAACAGTCCTGCTTCGTCACAGGGGAGAGCAGCCACCCCCACTGAGCCAGCAGGGATGGGCGCTCGCAGGCTGGCTACGCTCGAGCGCTGCCCCACGCCACCTGGCACACAGAGCATTCCCCATGGGAACACGGTGAACTTCACGCAGGGCTGGGCGGCTGCTGCCAGCCATGTACCCAGGGGGGCAGAGATTCCTTTCCGCCTGGTCTGCAGGTGGGGCTCAGCACCGCATGCCCCTGGCCTCTCCCCCACACCACTAGGCCCTGCTGCAGGCATGTCCAGACCTGCTCTTTGTTCCTTAGCCTGCTGGCTGCTTGGCTCTGGGGCAGCAGGAAGGGCATGGGAGACCGGCCCTCTGCCAGGTGGCTAGGGCTGTAAAAGTTTTACCTGGCCCCAGAGGGTGAGAGTGGTGGGGGAACGGGGTAGCCACTGGCTGGGTCTGCCCCACCCCCACTCCAAGGCACCTCAAAGCCATGCAGGGGTTTAGTCTCACAGCTCCCTGCCCCACCCCAGGAGGGACGTACTGGGGTCTCCATTTGGCACAGACAGCAAAGTGACTTGCCTAAAATCCCAGTGAGTCAGGACAGAACCATCAAAACCAGAACCCAGGCGTCCAGTTCTCTGCTCTAGACCAGCGCTTCTCAAGCTATCTGATGTGGGGGACCGGCAATTTTATTTTCCAATGTGCGCGCAGACTGGCAGCCGCTGGCTCGTGGACCGGCACCGGTCTGCGGACCACCACTCTGTGTAGCACTGCTCTAGACCAAACTCCCCTCCCAGAGCTCGGAAAGGAACCCAGGCGTCCTGGCACCCAGTCTGCCAGTCGACCCACTTTGGGGCCTAGCGCAGTGAGATTGCACAATCCCCGCTCGCAGCCCACGTGCACGGAGAGCTGTGTCTGTCTGTCAGGGCTCTCCTAACACTGCATTCAGAGCTGTGAGCGTGCATGGCCCTGTACAGACAGGAGATTGGGCTGCGTAGGACGCCAGGCGGAGAGGCCAGGAACAGGAGGGCGGCAGGGTGAGGAGCTATGGCTGGCAGGGACAAGGAGCCCAGGGAGGACCCAGGGGTTCCCAGCTTTTTCTGCACTGTGACCCCAGGTTTGAGAGGCCACCCCCCATGTGGCATTAAAGGGGGTGGTGCCCTGAGCCCAGGTTGAGAACCCCGATGGAGACATGCTGGCCTGCGGGGGGACAGCCCTTAGACAAGCCAGACAGGGAGCTCTCACCACAGCCCAGGAAACGGGGGGGCTGCTTACCCCAGTCAGGGGAAGAAGGGGGGGAATGGGGAGGCTGTTACCACAGCCAAAGGGAGGAGTGGGGCTGTGGGGGGTGTTGAAGGGGTAGCTACCCCAGCCAGGGGGAAGAGGGGGGGCTGTGGGGGTGTTGAGGGAGAGTTACCCCAGCCAGGGAGAGAAGGGGGAATTGGGGGGCTGTTACCCCAGCCAGGGGGAGAAGGGAGGAATTGGGGGGCTGTTACCCCAGCCAGGGGAGAAGGAGGGAATTGGAGAGCTGTTGCCCCAGCCAGGGGGAAAAGGGGGACTGTGGGGGAGTTGAGGTGGAGTTACCCCAGCCAGGAGGAGTAGGGGGGAACTGGGGGGGGCTGTTACCCCAGCCAGGGGAGAAGGGAGGAATTGGAGGACTGTTACCCCAGCCAGGGGGAAGAGGGGGGCTGTGGGGGTGTTGAGGGGAAGTTACCCCAGCCAGGGGGAGAAGGGAAGAACTGGGGGGCTGTTACCCCAGCCAGGGGAGAAGGGGGGAATTGGAGGGCTGTTACCCCAGCCAGGGGGAAGAGGGGGGGCTGTGGGGGTGTTGAGGGGGAGTTACCCCAGCCAGGAGGAGAAGGGGGGAATTGGGGGGGCTGTTACCCCAGCCAGGGGAGAAGGGAGGAATTTGAGGGCTGTTACCCCAGCCAGGGGGACAAGGGGAGCTGTTAGCTGTGCTCCCCCTAACTCGAGCTCCCCTCCCTCTCCCTCCCAGGATGCCCCTTGCTGCGTGTGCGGCAGCCAGGCCCCACGGCGCCTGCCTGTTGAGGGCAGAACCGGCATCAAAGCCAAGCCGCGCGCTGGCCGACCCGTGCCCACCCTGCCACCACGGCCCAGCGCTGCAGCTCTTCCCCCGGGAGAAGGGAAGAATTGGGGGGCTCTTCCCCCGGCCAGGAGGAGCGGGGAGCAGCTCAATGCCTGGCCGCCTGGCGCGGCAGCAAGGCCTTGGTTGGCCTGGCCCAGGACTGCTCTGAACGAATTCTTGGATCCCCCCGGCCCCGTTCCCCGGGCCTGAGCCCCTCTTTGTCTGTGGGACGGCAGCTGTGCACGGCTGGCCCCAGCCCAGCGCTGCAGTCATTTCCTGACCCCCCCGCCTCCCGGCCCACCTGCCTGGCTTTCATGAGCCCAGCTCCCAGCCTGGGGGCCGGATGGGGCAGGCACCGGGGCTGGGGGCGGGAGGCGGCCACGGGGCGGGGAGCAGCCAGCTATTCTTAGGAGATGAGATCAATGAAACAGGGGGGGGGGGGGGGGGGCAACGAGGCAACCTCACAATCAAAACAAAGCACGTGCCTGGGCATGCCAGCCCCACAGCTTCCTCACTGCCGGCCCCACACCCCCCCCACTCCACCCCCACAGCTCCCTCACTGCCGGCCCCACCCCCCCCACTCCACCCCCACAGCTCCCTCACTGCCGGCCCCACACCCCCCCACTCCACCCCCACAGCTCCCTCAACCCCGGCCCCACACCCCCCCACTCCACCCCCACAGCTCCCTCACTGCCGGCCCCACCCCACCCCACTCCACCCCCACAGCTCCCTCAACCCCGGCCCCACACCCCCCCACTCCACCCCCACAGCTCCCTCAACCCCGGCCCCACACCCCCCCACTCCACCCCCACAGCTCCCTCACTGCCAGCTTCACACACCCCCCCACTCCACCCCACAGCTCTCTCACTGCCGGCCCCACCCCCCCCCACTCCACCCCCACAGCTCCCTCACTGCCGGCCCCACCCCCCCACACTCCACCCCCACAGCTCCCTCACTGCCGGCCCCACCCCACCCCACTCCACCCCCACAGCTCCCTCAACCCCGGCCCCACACCCCACCACCACCCCCACAGCTCCCTCACTGCCGGCTTCACACCCCCCCCCACTCCACCCTACAGCTCTCTCACTGCCGGCCCCCACCCCACTCCACCCCCACAGCTCCCTCACTGCCGGCCCCATACCCCCCACTCCAGCCCCACAGATCCCTCACTGCTGGCCCCACAGCTCCCTCACCGCCGGCCCCACACCCCCCACTCCACCCCCACAGCTCCCTCACTGCCGGCCCCACACCCCCACTCCAGCCCCACAGCTCCCTCACTGCCAGCCCTACACGCCCTGCGCCGGCCTCCCGGCCTGGGCCTGCCAGCCCCGCGTCTCCCTCACTGCCAGCCCCGTGCCCCCCACGCCAGCCCAGCATCTCCCCCACTGCCAGTCCTGTGCCACCCGCACCGGCCCCATGGCTCCCAGTCCCTGGCCTGGGTCTACCAGCTCCACGCCCCCTGCATCAGCCCTGCAGCTCCTCCACTGCCAGCCCCATGCCCCCTGTGCCAACCCCATGCCCCCTGCACCAACCCCACAGCTCCCTGGCCTGGGTCTGCCAGCCCCGTGCCTCACGTGCTGGCCTTTAGCTGGGGCTTCAGGCCCAGTGTTTAGAACATACTCGTCTGGGAATTAGCACGGGTGAGACACACATACCCCCTGCACGCGCGCGCGCACACACACACACACACACACACACACCACCCCCACATTCTTCACACTCGGCTAAGAGGAAGCTTGGGCGCCCTCAGCCAGCTTTTGCTGCCCCACGCGGACGGCTCCTTCTGATCACACAGGATGGGATCAATGCAACAGCGAGGTCCCTTCTCTCCACTAAGGAAGGAGACTCTGGTCTCCCTGTCCAGCCAGGTCCTGCCCCATCCAGCTCTGCCTATGGCCAGGGAGCCACTGGCCTGTTAGTTACAGGGGCAGCCCCACATCAGTGGACACAAGGGAAGAAAACTAGCCTTCAAAGCCCCTTCCCGCAGCTGCTTGGGCTGGAGAAGGCCTGGGAGACGAGACCTCCCCAGACCCAGGGGGATGGTTCCCTCAGTATTCTGGCTGGGCTGGTTTTCAGTTACCCAAGAAAGTAGCTTCCACATGTTGCCCTGCCTGCCAGCCCTCACTGCCTGGCAGCTTCCCCTCTGCCCTACGTTGGCCTGGGCTCGAAATTAAACATTCCCTCAGCTCTCGGGCCAGCCACACAGCTGTGGGCTCCCAGGGAGCAGGCCCAGGCCCCTGTGCTTTGGGTGGGCAATTCCTTACCACTGCCCGGGACTGGCTCGGTCACTTTCCACCCCAGGTGGGTCCAACACCCCGCATTGGTCCTGGCTAGTGCAGGGTAAGTCACGGGGAAATCTCCGGACCCTTGGGAGGCCCCCGCAGAAACCGCAGCTCCCAGAACACAACACACAGCCTCCAGCCCATCCTGCAGCGATGCCGGCGTGGCTCAAGGTGGAGCACTGCATCCTGGGAATTACACTCTCCATTGTAATTCCCGTTCTCATCTGCTCTATTTATGTGCCCATCCCATGTGGCCGTTGGGCTGTTGGCAAGTGTCCAGCCTGGCTTTGGTTGACCCTGCAGAAGACACTTTGCTGGGCTCCTCCGTCCCAAGCCCAACCGCTAAGAGGCGCAGCCGCAGTACGGGCCGTAGAAGAGCCCTGACGGCAGGTTCCCCTGACACGGTGGCTGGGAGAACGAGCAGCAGGTGTGGGTTCCCTCGCTGACCAGCATCGCCAGCCGGGTGAGCTCCGGGAAAGGAGAGGCACTAGTCCGAAGCGGAAACGACATGTGCAGAGAGCGCTAGTGACACGTGCTCCCTGGGCAGGTTATGGGAAAGCAGAGCGGGTCTCTGCCGGAAGGAAGAGGTGAATTCCCTGCTGCTGACACCACCCGCGCCCGGAGAGGGATTCCTGAAAAACTGAAAGTGCCTCGAGATCCAAATGGCATGCAGGTGTGGAAAGAGCCAGGAGCAGTTCGCCAGAGGCTGCTGGCTTCATCCCAGCACCTCTCTGAATCACACCGTGCAGGCATGAGGAAGACCCATGAGATCACCATGCCCAGGCCCTGCTGCCATGTGCAGAACTGGCGTGGGAACCTGCATCACACCACACCTGGGGAAGCTGTTCCACCGCCACGGGGAACCCTGCTGCCAGGACGTTCGGCCTGATATTCAGCCTAAGTGTTCCCCCTTTCTAAATCTCGTCCCACTGCTCTTCATTGTGACGAAGTGGGACCGTTCTTAATGTTTCCTCTGAATACAGTAGGGGTGCCTCAGTTTCCCCTAGGCATTTCGTAAGTCTCTAGGTGGTGGGATAAGGGGGTGTAATGGTTGCAGAGCAAAGGGCCAGTGTACACAAATGGCCGACACTCTGTCTCCTGGCAACTGATGGCCTGGGCCCTTCCCCCTGCAAGGTGAGAGCTAAAGCGTTGGAGAACAAAGGGATCAGGTGACCTCCTGGCCCGGGAAAGGGACAAAGCCCAGAGGAGGAGGGGCTGGAGAGAGTTTCAGTTTGGGGCTGGCTGGGGACGTGGAGTGAAGTGCAGACGTGGTTGTCTGGCTCACTGCCCCCCAAAATGGACGCGGCTGAGGGGTCCTGTTCTCTGTACCTACCAAGCTCTGTTTTACTGGCTTTATTTACTCGTCTAATAAACCTCTGTTTTACTGGCTGGCTGAGAGTCACGTCTGACTGCGGAGTTGGGGGGCAGGACCCTCTGGCTTTCCCAGAAGCCCCGCCTGGGTGGGCTCACTGTGGGAAGCGCATGGAGGGGCAGAGGATGCTGAATTCTCTGAGGTCAGACCCAGGAAGGTGGAAGCTGTGTGAGCTTCATGCCCTGAAGACGGTCTGCTCCCAGAGAAAAAAGAAAAGGAGGACTTTTGGCACCTTAGAGACTAACCAATGTATTAGAGCATAAGCTTTCGTGAGCTACAGCTCACTTCATCGGATGCATACAGTGGAAAATATAGTGGGGAGATTTTATATACACAGAGAACATGAAACAATGGGTGTAACCATACAGACTGTAACAAGAGTGATCAGGAAAGGTGAGCTATTACCAGCAGGAGAGCGGGGGTTGGGGGGGCGGGGGGGGGAACTTTTGTAGTGATAATCAAGGTGGGCCATTTCCAGCAGTTTACAAGAACAGTAGGAGGGGAAATAAACAAAGGGGAAATAGTTTTACTTTGTGTAATGACACATCCACAATCAAGCCTAAGTTAATTGTATCCAGTTTGCAAATTAATTCCAATTCAGCAGTCTCTCGTTGGAGTCTGTTTTTGAAGTCTTTTTGTTGTAATATTGCGACCTTTAGGTCTGTAATCGAGTGACGAAAGAGATTGAAGTGTTCTCTGACTGGTTTTTGAATGTTATAATTCTTGGCGTCTGATTTGTGTCCATTTATTCTTTTACGTAGAGACTGTCCAGCTGGTAATAGCTCACCTTTCCTGATCACTCTCGTTACAGTCTGTATGGTTACACCCATTGTTTCATGTTCTCTGTGTATATAAAATCTCCCCACTATATTTTCCACAGTATGCATCTGATGAAGTGAGCTGTAGCTCACAAAAGCTTATGCTTTAATAAATTTGTTAATCTTTAAGGTGCCACAAGTACTCCTTTTCTTTTTACGGATACAGACTAACACGGCTGCTACTCTGCTCCCAGAGAGGAGACTTCCCCAGAGTCCTGACTGGCTTCGTAGGGAGCAGTTCCAGAGCATCGCCTGGGGACTCCGTGGCAGTTGTTCCTCAAAGTATGCCTCTAAATAATTCCCCTCCGTCAGCGGCCTTGACCCGTTCAGATCAACGCAGGGTTCCTATGGCTCCCCTTCCACCCCCCTGGTCTTGTCTACACTAGAGAAGTTGACCATGCTGAGAACTGTTGTCACCTTGTAGTTTGCTCGTAATGCACACACGCCCACGCACACAGGTTCCAACCAGTTCACAAATGTGCAAAAGGGACCAGTGTGTTTTCAGGGCTAGATCCCAGGTTAGTGCCAGTGTTGCTGCAGATCCATCAAACCAGTTCAACTAGACACCCCACTGTGATCCCACAGGGCACCAGCCACCTTGGGACGTCTCCCACAATGCACTGTTTCTGGAAGCTTGGCAAGGAACTGTAGGTTAAGTACCCAGAAGGCATTGCAACTGAAATGACTTAGGAAAATACCTACGGCATGACTAGTGCGGATACACGGAACTATCAATGCTTAAACCAATTCAATACAGACTCAGCAAAGCCAAGGACTTTGTCCTTATTTAGCCAAAGAAATGAGGTTAGTTCTTTGAAGCATTCCTCAGAAACCGCTCCCAGCCCTTGATCTTTTTTATGGCTCTTCTCTGAACTCCCTCCTGTTTGTCAATATTGTCCTGGTAACAAAATAACTGAAAAGAGGACACACAATCCCAAAGGAGATTGCAGAGTCAAACAGCGCCTTCCCTCCCCGCTCCGTGACCTGCTGATTCTGTGTACTCAGCTCACAACTGGACTGGACTGGCTTTGATGCAATGTGACACTGCAACTTTCTGCCCTGGATCTCCTCCAGACATTGCTCCTTCCCTGCTTTCTCGCTGCATATCTGGTTTGAATTACTTTGCCTTAGATTTACTAGCTGGATCATTTCTGCTCAGATTTCTAGCTCCTCTTGATCATTAACTGGCTCACAATGCCTCAGTTTAGGACCAGCTGCACTGTTTTTTCCCCTCTTCCAGGTCATTAATGAAGATATTCAATGTGAGACCAGACGACAGACCCGCGCTACCCCTGGACGTTTCCTTCCTGATTAAATACCGTGCAGTGAATCCTTAGCCCTTATTTACATCCAGTCTGCAGTCCATGGAACAGTGCATACCAAAGCACATTTGTATTCGTTTCATGCGAGATTGCAAACACTTAGCTAAAATTCCAGCATACACTTCACATCCAGCATTCCCTGCGTCCACTCATTGCGTCCACCTAGCCAAACAAGCAGTCAGCTTTGCCTGATGAGGTCTGATCTGGGTAAGCACATGCTGCTTATAGCACTTGGTTCTGTTAGGTGGGAGTTGGGCATCATTTCCCGCGTAAGATCTGTTCCATGATTTTACTGGGGGACTGAATTTCATCCCCCAAAGGGCAACTGCCTGGAGGACCCTCCTTTCCCATTCAAAGATCAGTACCACGTTGTGTTAATTTATAATTTTCTAGTCCCTCCCCTATTTTCCCCGACAGCTCTGTGCCTCGGTTTCCCCATCTGTAAAACGGGGATAACAATACCAACCTCCTTTAGAATGTCCTTTGAGATCTACAGATGAAAAGCGCAGTATAAAACCTGGGTGTTATTTTAGGAATAATTATCAGCTGTTCCAAGTGTTTGGAAGCTACCACTCTAGGATGCCTGCCACCTGGGCATGCTAAGGCGCAGAATTCCTTTCCCTGCTCTTCATAAATAGCTAGTTTCTCTTAGCCCCCTTGGCTGTCCTTCACTTGGTCTGCACGCCCCCCCCCCCCACACACACACACTATAACTGCCTATTCTGGTTTGCTTCCTTCTCCTCTTCCACCCATTTTAAACTGCAGGGTTTTGAGCAGTCAGTCCCCCATGAACCCCATATCAGCCGTATCTCATACTCCTCTTTCCCAGTCTGGGATGTCCGAACCCTTGCAACTCCCCGCTGGTTTGAGTTACCCTTTCCTCCCTTCTCCCCTTGCTCGCTAGATACTTGAATTCTCCCTGAGCTCTCTTGCTGTGTTCACCAGGAACTCAAGTGGTTCATGGTTACTCTCACATCCTTGTTAGCATCTCCCTTTTGGAGAGGAGTACAAAGAGAGGGGAAACCCTGGTGTGAATCTCTGGATCATAAGGCCGATTCCACCCTAATTTAGGAATCTCTTTGATTGCGCATATTTGGCTGTGTGTGAAACCCAGCAGAGAGATACCGGTGGTTAAAAATCCCCCATGACTGCAACTTCCCATGCTCTCAAGTTCGTTGGCAGCTGGCCTGGGAAGTTTAGCTCTCCCCACCCCCCACCCCCCCAGTCCTGGTAGTGGGCAGGAGATTCTGTCTGTCACTTCCCTTTTGTTTTTCCATTCCTTGCCCCCTCTTCCTCCTAACCCAAAGGATTTCACTAGTTCGCTCAGACAAGCACAACCCTGACTTCCCTGCCGCAAGCCCCGTATCTCTCTCCCAGCTTCATGAGCCTTCACTTCACTCCCAGCTCTGAGAGGGACGGATCAGCCTGGGAGGGACGGATCAGCCTGTCTCAGATCCTCTCATGCTCCCTCAGACACAGCTGAGCAGGGGAAGTCTCTTGCTTCATGCAGGATCAGCCATTCGGCTGTACAAATAAGAAACCGGAGCCACTCCACAGTTAGGCCCGTGTAAATGAAAGGAGTCTGCAGCAGCTCATGGCTGCGCCTTGTAGGGAAGTTGGCCATTACATGGTGTGTCGGCAGGTCCCATGCGGAGAGCTTCTGCTGAGTCAAGGCAGTTTGCTGCACTTAGCCAAGTCACTATGGGTTGTCTCTTTAGCATGCCTGGAATGACCCTGACACATCCCGAGCGCATGTGGCTAGGAGGGGCCTGAGTCATCTGCAGTTTAAGGATCTTACTTAGAAAGCAAGGAACTGCCTTGGAGTGGATGACCTCATGGGGTTTTCCCACCTCGGACTGCGATGGTCCTGTGACGCCATGGCCAGGGAAAGCCAGCCGCGTCCACACATTGGAATGGAGGAAAACGGCTGAAGAACAAGTGGCTTAGCTACCCCTCCCCCCCAAGACGGGTGCCGAATAGCTGAGATACACGCACAGGGCGAGCCACACGGGGCTGTGGATCTACACAGCTGGCAGGTGGTGACCCCATCAGCTCTGGACACAAAGGATAGTGCTGTGGGTAAGGCGCTAGACGGTCAGTCAGGAGAGCTGGGTTCAACTCCTGGCTCTGCTATGGAGGACAGGCACGTCATTATCCCTCCATGCCTCAGTTTCCCAATCTGTAAAACAGGGATAATCATCCCTGCTTCATCTATACAGACTCTTCAGCTGAGTGACCAACTGTTACTGTGTGTAAATATGGTGCCCAGCAGAAGAGGGCCCTGATCTGCTTGGGCCTCCAGGTGCTACTGTCATCAAATAAATACAGTAGAACTGACCAGTCAACCACACACCTCATCTGGAACCAGAAGTACACAATCAGGCAGCAGCAGAGACAAAATAAATAAATAAAGCAAATACAGAACAGTACTTCATGAAATGTAAAGTATAAAAAAAAATAAAGGAAAAGTTTAAAAAAAGATTTGACAAGCTGAGGAAACTGTTTCCTTATACTGGAAACCTACTGACCGCTATACTTACCTACATGCCTCCAGCTTTCATCCAGACCACACCACACGATCCATTGTCTACAGCCAAGCTCTACGATACAACCGCATTTGCTCCAACCCCTCAGACAGAGACAAACACCTACAAGATCTCTATCAAGCGTTCTTACAACTACAATACCCACCTGCTGAAGTGAAGAAACAGATTGACAGAGCCAGAAGAGTTCCCAAAAGTCACCTACTCCAGGACAGGCCCAACAAAGAAAATAACAGAACGCCACTAACTGTCACCTTCAGCCCCCAACTAAAAACTCTCCAACGCATCATCAAAGATCTACAACCTAACCTGAAGGACGACCCATCACTCTCACAGATCTTGGGAGACAGGCCAGTCCTTGCCTACAGACAGCCCCCCAACCTGAAGCAAATACTCACCAGCAACCACACATCACACAACAAAACCACTAACCCAGGAACCTATCCTTGCAACAAAGCCCGTTGCCAACTGTGTCCACATATCTATTCAGGGGACACCATCATAGGGCCTAATCACATCAGCCACACTATCAGAGGCTTGTTCACCTGCACATCTACCAATGTGACAGATGCCATCATGTGCCAGCAATGCCCCCCTGCCATGTACATTGGCCAAACTGGACAGTCTCTACGTAAAAGAATAAATGGACACAAATCAGACGTCAGGAATTACAATATTCAAAAACCAGTCGGAGAACACTTCAATCTCTCTGGTCACTCGATTACAGATCTAAAAGTGGCAATTCTTCAACAAAAAAACTTCAAAAACAGACTCCAACGAGAGACTGCTAATTGGAATTAATTTGCAAAGTGGACTGGCCAGGGACGAGGAGTGAAGTGCAGACGTGGCTGTCTGGTTCACTGCCCCCCAAAATGGACTCGGCTGAGGGGTCCTGTTCTCTGTACCAACAAGCTCTGTTTTAGACCATGTTCCTGTCATCTAATAAACCTTCTGTTTTACTGGCTGGTTGAGAGACACGTCTGACTGTGGAGTTGTGGGGCAGGACCCTCTGGCTTCCCCAGGAGCCCGCCTGGGAGGACTCGCTGTGGGAAGCGCACGGAGGGGCAGAGGATGCTGAATGCTCCGAGGTCAGACCCAGGAAGGTGGAAGCTGTGTGAGCTGTGTGTCCTGAAGACAGGCTGCTCCCAGAGAGGAAACTTCACCAGAGTCCTGCTCGGCTCCGTAGGGAGCAGTCCCAGAGCATTGCCCGGGGATGCCGTGGCACCCCCATCCCCAAGGTGCCCGTAAGGCTGAGGTTCGATGGTAACTTTTCATAACCTCTCCACTTTCTGAGCTGCCCAGAAGCACCGACGGGCTCAGCTGAGATCACATCGGGGAACTCAGCTCAGTTTGCTGGACTGAGCACAGAGAATGAGCCTCCCATTGCCAAGTTTTCCCAGAAATAGAGTCACCCAAAGTCTACTCATGCAGCCTTGGCCCTTGACTACAAACTCCCACAATGCAATGCACCCACAAGGCCAGGTACTGAGCAGCCCATTCCCATTGGCCTGGCTGCTTTCTCTGCAGTGATTCCAGACAATCTCCGGCAGGACGGAAGCAACAAACAACCCTGGTTTGCTCCCCAGAGATGTTACCTCCCTGCACCCTTAACCATCTCCAGTGACCTGCTGAAAGAAGCTACTGGTACCATTCCCCTGCCCTCAGCTCCCTGAGGTGTAAGAACGAGCCTGCGACCAAGGACACAATCACCCACTCCTGCCCCCTCTGCGCGCTCCTGCCGGGTCCCTCATGGGGCGGTACCGGCCCAGCCCTCTGACGGTGCAAATCCGCATTGCTGGGGTGACGTGCCCCCCTAACGTTAGCGGCCCTTTGTCAACCTACTTGCTCCCTTCCTCCCCCCAGGGACAGAGAGGGCTAAATGTGCAGTCCCTGGCCCGCCGGACATCACCACCCATCACCTGACCATCCCGTCCCCCTAGCACCCATGTATTTAAGAAGAGGCAGCCCAGGCTGTGAGGCGAGGGCCTTACCTTCCTCAGGTCGTCCAGCCCATACTCCACAGCTGAGGTGAGCACCTCCAGGGCCTGCGGAGTGAAGAAACACACTGGTGAGAAAGAGAGCGCAGGTGCCATGCTGGCAGGGCCAGGGGCCTCAGGTCTGTTCTCTGCATCTGTCCTCTCCAGCCGCTCTCAGCTGGTCGCACTGGGGTTATTCTACAGCCCCCCCCACACACACACACACACCCCACGTGCATGGGCAAGGGACTGGCATTGGTTGGGGGGACAGAGCGTCTTGGGGGCTCCAGCCGGGGGCCCCCACCTGACAAATGTGTTTGAAAAGAGACCAAGAGAGCTTTGGAAACGTTACAAAGGAAGCTGGCACCTGCTGGAAGCAGCCTGGCCTGCTCATGGGAGCTGAGGTGTTGACAAGTGCCAGGAGACACACACATTCATAGGCTCTCCCCGACGCGCTCTCCTCCAAGCAGGCACGTGGCCCCGCCACCGCAGATCTCAGCCGCCAACGTGGCAAAGCACCAGGGCCCATTCTGACTGTTCGGCATTTCACAAAGCTGTGGGCAGCAGAGGCTCATTGCCACAGACATTCTCCCGTTGCCCAGGGGAGGCGCTAACCCGGGGTCTGAGCAACGCTCGGGGCACTGTACCCACTCACAGCTGGCAGAACTGCTGCCAAGCGCCAGGTGGCACAGATCTGACCCTCAGGCTCTCCTGGGACAGCCTGGAGATGGGAGGCCTCTGCTCAGCCCCAGAACTGGCTCGTGGTCTTCTTGCACAACTCCCCGTCCATGTGACCCAGCTGGGATTTAGAAGGCCCCCCGTCGCATTGAAGGCAGGGCAGTTCAGTTTCCACAGTACCATTCACACAAGGCAGGATGGCTGCTCTCCCGTCAGCCTAGAGTGAAGGGGACCTGGCCACCCAGGGTGGATGGATCCCAGCCCCTGGCGCCATCCCATCCGCCCCACATTACTGAGTGTTGCTAGCCTGACAATCCCCAGCCCGAAGCTCCATGAGTGAGCAGAGCCTTAAAAAACCTCCTGAGCTGCCTGGGAAGGAGGAGGGAGCTGGGCCGGAGTCAGAGGTGCTCCAAGGGAAAGCCACCGCGTTGCCTCAACAAGCCCCAGGAACGCCAGGAAAACTGGAAGAGCCTGATTCATACCTTCCCAGCAGCGGGACGCAACCCAGCCTCACCCTCTCCCAGAATTGCTGGGCACAACGGGTAACACCAGGAGCCTGTGTCACTGGTTTGACATGCACAACTCACGACACCTGGGGCCCAAGGTCGGCTGCCTAGTGGCCCAACAGACACGTATGGTGAGCACGAGTCAGGAGAGGTCTGCTCAGAGCTGGGATCAGCGCAAGGGGCAGAAGTCGACGGGAGGAGCTATGGAGACAGCGGCTGAAAGGGGCAGGCCGCTGGGAACCCGTGAGCCCTGGCAGGGCTGTTATCCAGCCCCCAGCTGGTTTGCAATTTCCCTCCATCCTCCCCAGCCTAAAAAGTGCAAAGGGAGGGACCTATGTAGCAGGGACAATGGGTAGGAGAAGAGGTGAGACATCCCCTCCTGGGTGACACCCCAAGCCTCCTGCTCACTCTCCCAGTGGGGTTATTTCCTCACCGCTGCCTGGAGCCGGGCTGCCACCTTCTTCTGAGCATGTCAGACAAGTGCTGGGACATCTGTGTCGTTATGGTGCGATGCAGCACCAGAGTGAGGATGCTGGGTCCCCAGGACGCAACTCATGGCGGGGCAGGACCAGGCTCTGGGTGGGACAGTGCAGGAGGTGGACTAGCTGGGACATACTAGACCAAACCATCCCTCCTCCCCAGGATCTTACCTATGTTGAGCGTTTTTGCTCCTGGCAATGGTATTTCACTCAGCCAGCGGATACCGACAGCTGCAGTGATGGATGGCACAGGTATCATTTCTTCCCTTGGCCGGAGATCCCCAGCTTAGACACGTCCTGCTCCCTAAACCTGGGCCTCTCACAACAAGCCCCAGTGCGTCCAAGGAGAAGCAGCCAGGGCTTTCTTGGAGAAAGGGCTACGCCCCAGTTAAAGTTAATTGCAAATGCACATGCCAGACGGCTCCTTTGAACGCAGTGATCCTTGCCATTAGTTTTACTATTGACTTTTCCTGATTAATTAATTAGGGGCAGGGGCTCTCCAACTTGTAAACCACATGAACCAAACTCTACCAGAGAGATGGTCCCTCCCTCCACCACTTGCCCTCCCAGTCACAGCAGCTCTACAGCAGCTGCTTCCAGGGGAAGGTAAAGGAGTTGGCATATTCTTAGTTCTCTAACAGCTGGAAGCCAGGAGGAAGAGCCGGGCCCAAGTCACCAGCCAGCTCTCTGCAGGCCACCAGCGAGTGTCCTGCGGACCCCAAGCTGGGAACCACCATCTCCCTGCCGGGATCACTGCAGAATAACATGCCCCAGCAAGGAGTGCTCCTAGTCCAGAAGGCCGCAGGCTGGCAATAGGCATTGGGGCCTGCTGGCTAGAGCAGGGGATGCAAGGCGGGGCTCTTTGGTGCTATTCCTAGCTCAACCCTCTCTGTGCCTCAGTTTCTTCACTGCCTCACGGGTGTGCTGAGAGGCTTCACCAGGTCCCATTTGCCCACTGTTTGGCTATGGATCACCTCAGAGGAAATCCCAAATACCATTCTCATTAGAACGCCAGCTGGGATTCCTCACGGTGTAGCCTACACAGCAGCCACACCAGCTACAGCCCGTCCATCCCCTGCGAGATGCCGGGTCTCCCATGCTCAGCTAGACCCTGGGAGAGGAGCATTTCACACTTGGTCCCCATCTGCTGACCACAGAGCTGGTCCGGGCTGGGCTCTGATCCTGCACGGAGCTTACTCAGAGTCCAGGTCACATGTCAGGCTCGGGAGCTGAATTTCTCCCTGGCTTCAGGCAACTAACAAGGGGCCACCTCCTCTTACACTGGAACAGTCACACCAGAGGGAACACAACCAGAGCCGTGACGAACAGGATCGGGCATTCGCCCACACAGCCACGGGCACTGGCCGCCAGCTGGGCAGAGAGACAGTTTCTGTCCCACAACAGCCTGTGTGGCCAGGTCTCTCCTCCGTCTGTGCTCCTCAGGCCACAAGGGCCTTGGAAGGGCAAGAGGGCAGCTCAACGGGCCAGACGGCTGCTCAGTGCAACTGGCTCTCTGCAGTAAGGGCCGTGAGGAGGCCGCCCTGGGAAGCAACCCTTGAGCCAGTCCTCAGCAGGGAAGGGAACACAGCCCGGCCTTTCAAGCAGACCCCTTGTGGCAGTCTGGACCCCTGGCGTCACCCCTTGGACAAAGTATAAAACTCCTATTTGCTGGTCATTATTGTCCTGGTAAAATACCTGTGGCAACCTTGTGTGTGAATGAATAAGCTTGGAGTTACTCCACATGTAAAGAACAGCCACACTGGGTCAGACCAAAAGCCCAGTTTGATCCTGTCTGCTGACAGTGACCAGTGCCAGGTGCCCCAGAGGGAAGGAACAGAACAGGGAATCATCAAGTGATGCAGCCCCTGTCACCCCTGTCCATCCCCTGTCACCATTCCCAGCTTCTCACAAACAGAGGCTAGGGACACCATCCCTGCCCATCCTGGCTAATAGCCCTTGATGTTCCGAGTCTGGGGAGCGGCCAGACCCGTTCTTCAGACAGAGGGCAAGCTGGTGCCTCAGCCAGGTGTGGACAAGGTCACATGGGCCATCACCTGCTAAGTGGCCATTCATTGGCAGGGCAAAAAATCTCCATCCCAGCAAAGAAACAGCCTGGGGTTCCCAGCCCTGCAGCCTGCCTGTTGCCACGCTCCCAGCTGGAGCTGCTTCTCAGAGCTGGAGTGGGGGGGACTATAAAAAGTGGGGGGCAGATGCCCCAGAGTTTCCCGGCCATTCTCTCAGCCTCTGGCAGTCCAGGCACTGGAAGAACAAAAGCAGCAGTGCTGGGCTGGGGCAGGGACCTGGACCGAAAGAACTTCAGCCAGCGAAGCTCCTGAAAGGTGGGGTGAGCTTTGAGTGTCACCTGGGTCCGTGTGTCAGGCGTCAGTTGCATTTTATCTGTATTGCTCTTGCAGCCACTTCTGACAGTCATGCCTCATGCTGTGTATTCACGTCAACTCTCCCTCTTCGTCGTTAATCAACTTGTTTGATCTCATCCAGCGTGGAAGGGGTTGGGAAAGTCCGTTTGAGGTCACCGAGTCTGTGCATTGTTTCTCTTGATGAGATCATTGACTTGTGTGAATTGGTATTGGCCAGGGGAGGGCTGCCCAGTGCAGGACGTTTGTTTCTGGGGGGGAATCCCGGACCGAGGGCGTGTGGGTGTCCCCAGCTGCAGTTCACACCCCGACGTGGCTGCGGGCGGCTGTTGGTGAGCAGGCTGGGACTGGAGGCGACAGCAGCAGAGTGGGGTAAAGGGCACCCCAGGTCTGGGGCAGGGGAACACAGCTCCTCATTAGTCTGGCTTGGACTCTGGGGATGTCACACCCGGCTCTGGGCTGCAACAACCTCCACCTCTGCCTCACCACGACACCCCCAGACGCCCCCAGCGCCGCTGCTGAATCAGCTGGAGGGGGAACCACGATGCTCTGCTGGGGGGCTGCCAGGCTGTCCCACCCGCCCTGCAGTTGCTTAGATCCAGGGGCCGGGAGTGGGGGTGGGGGATGAGGATGGCCATGCAATGGCCGTGCGAATGGCTGAGTGGTGTTAATACTGGGGGGCACTTCCCCTCCCCACAGCTGGCTTTGGACTTGCCTCATGCTTTGCCACGGGAGCGGGGTAAAGGACAGGGAACCTCCGGAGAAGCCTGATTCTTCCTTAGCCCAGGAGCTACTTTGCAGGGCCGTTGGGGGCTGGGGAAAGGCCGTGGCTGTGCCCATGGTCTCCCCCCCTCCCCCGAGTTCTGGGGCCCTTTCTCTGTGCCGTGGGCTCTCAATTTGGGGCTGGTGGGGAGATTAAAATCCAGCCCTGGCCCATTTCACTGCAGGAATGTAAGGTGATGGCCGGGGCTGACCGGGGGGCTGGGATGCCCCCAGCCAAGGCTCAGCAGGTCAGTGCGTGGGGCCAGGAGGTGAGGGGGTGGTGTCTAAGCAAGGAGCGTGGTGCGGAGAGCGTAGGAGAGAAAGGGCTGAATCCCCCGGGTGACTCCGCCCCCAGGCAGGGCGATGCCCGGGATGGCCCCGGCTGGCAGTGTTTTCCCGGGAGTGGTTCCTGTTTCCTTGGGCTGAGTTTATCTTAGTTCTCTGAGCTGGGTGATTCGCACCCTGTTCTGATGCTGCATGGGCGGGGCGAGGGGCATTGCTCTAAAAATAGCCTAGAGCAAGCAGCCTCCTGTGCCGCCCCCCCCTCCCACTGGCACCCCGACCCTTTCCCCCACTGCCCCCATAATGAGGAGTATCGAGGATTACAAAGCTGGCAGAGCAGGGGCTGGGACAAGCCAGCACTCCACCCCACGCTGGCCTCTTCCTGCAGCCCCCAAGCTAACCATGCCTGGGCCAGGGACTCCTCCCTCTCTCCTCGGCCAGGCCAGGCTGGAGGGAGAGCCATGGTCCAGGAACTGGAGCAAAGACCATGCGGGTATCGCAAGCCACTCCCAGCCAGGAGGCTTGGGGAGCTGAGCGGGGCAGCTGCCGCCCTAGCTCCCATCAGGCGGTGGCGCTGTCTGGATCCGGCACTGCAGACTCTAACTACACTCTACGTGCCCTACAAGCCACAGCACATGTACCTTCCCCTGCGTGGGCTGGGCTTGAACCCAGGACTTATGGCACAGCCCTCTACCACTTGAGCTAAAGAAATAGATCCCTTAGAGGGCAACAGTAGTAGGCTGTAATCCTCTCTGTGGCCTAGCTGCTAGAGGGGGATGTGACATGAGCCATCCCCATGTATTATCCTGCCATGCCCTCCCTGCAGCCCAGTTTGGGGTCCCTTGTCATTGTGTCTGACCCACCCCTGCCCTTCCCAGGGCGCCCGGCCCCGGGGCAGCATGCGGCACTCACGATGAGGCTGTTGAGGGTCACACTGTTGGTGTACAGGAACTCGATGACGGCCAGGAAGACCTCGGGCTGCACATGGCTGAGGACCAATGGGGCCTGGGGGGGCCACGGCTCCTGGGCACCTGGCTGGGGCTGGCTGAGCATCCCCTGGAAGGCCTGGCAGCGGCAGGCGAGGATGCAGCGATGGGCGAACACCTCCTGCCTCTCCCTGCCCACCACGAACGTCACATCACTGCGGAGATGGAGACAGGCCGAGCCACGCCATGAGGAGCGGGGATTGCAACAGGGTGGCCACTGCCTGAGTGCCCCATGCAGAGTACCCCTGACCCCCATCCCTCATTCAGAGTACCCCCCATCCCCCATGCAAAGTACCCCTGACCCAAATCCCCCATTCAGAGTACCCCTACCCCCATACAGAGTACCCCCTGACCCCCATCCCCCATGCAGAGTACCCCGATCCCATGTGATGTTATTGACTTGAACTGGGACCGTATAGAACGTTGTTGCAACCAAGGTCCTGTAGTGGCACCAAATCTTGTATAAAGGGGGTCAAATAAGGTGTCTAAGACGAGGTTATGGTTTGCTGGTTATGATTTTGCTATCTGTTTGCATGTATCATTTTTGTATTTAAAGATATAAGTATTGGCTCTATGCTGTCTGTATTTCAAACTTATGCTCCGCTTCTGGGGGACACCGCAGACAAGTTGGTGTCAGCTCTGCCCAGCCTGCTGGATGGCCCATTAAGGACCATCAGCTATTCAACTGACCCAGTGAGAGAAGGCAGACACGCCTGGGGACTCAGCCAGGTGTGCAGGGACCTGCCTAGGGACAGAACTCTGAGGTGTTTCCAGGACATGGGATGGACAGCTTGTCCTCGGAACAAAGAAAAAGACCACATGGCAAGAGACTATAAAACGCTGCTGCAGCTCCTCCATCTGGTCTTCAATCCTGCTTCCTACCTCTGGAGGGACTTTGCTACACTGAAGCTTTGATCCAAGGACTGAAGGACCCCTCCCAGCTGGGGATGTTCTCCAGAGACTTGATTTGAACCTGCCATTTATTCCATCACTGCTACAAGCCTGAACCAAGAACTTGGCCATGACTGTATGTCATTGATTCCATTGAACCCATTCTAGCTCTTGTCTATATTTCTTTCCTTTTATGAATAAACTTTTAGATTTTCGATTCAAAAGGATTGGCAACAGCGTGATTTGTGGGTAAGATCTGATTTGTATATTGACCTGGGTCTGGGGCTTGGTCCTTTGGGATCGAGAGAAACTTTTTTCTTTTACTGGGGTATTGGTTTTCATAACCATTTGTCCCCATAACGAGTGGCATTGTTGGTGATACTGGGAAACTGGAGTGTCTATGGGAATTGCTTGTGTGACTTGTGGTTAGCCAGTGGGGTGAAACCAAAGTCTTCCCTGTTTGGCTGGTTTGGTTTGCCTTGGTGTGCATAGAAGCCCCAGCCTTGGGCTGTAACTGCCCTGCTTTAAGCAATTGGTCCTGAATTGGCACTCTCAGTTGGGTCCCGCCAGAACCAGCATCATTACACCCCATTCCCCATGCAGAGTACCCCCATCTCCCATGCAGAGTACCCCTGACCCCTACCCCCATGCAGAGTACTCCCTAATACCCCATGAAGAGTACCCCGACTCCCCCATCCCGCAGGCAGAGTACCCCCTAATCCCCCATCCCCCATGCAGAGTACCCCCTGACTCCCCCATCCCGCAGGCAGAGTACCCCCCTAATCCCCCATCCCCCATGCAGAGTACTCCCTAATACCCCATGTAGCGTACCCCTGCCCCCCCATGCAGAGTATCCCCTGACTCCCCCATCCCCCAGGCAGAGTACCTCTGCCCCCTCATGCAGAGTACCCCCTAATCCCCCATCTGTAAGGATAAGGCCTTTGTCAGCAGCCATATCGTAAGGCCTAAGGCCTTCATCTGCAGTCAGATTAAAAGAGCGGCAGCCATTAGCTGAGAAGCAGGAAGTCACATCCTCACATTGCCTCTAATTACATTAAAACAATGTCCTATCCGGCTGGTAAGAAGGAGACCCCGTCCTAATGGCACCCGGTATCGCCAGATAAAGAAACAGAGCTTAAGATGGTTAAGGAAAACTTAGTCTGATAGCATCCTGTCTGGCAAGAACTCACCGTGAAATCCTCATTTCTTTATTGTTTTGGCATTATGGTCCCCACTTCCCTATTGTTTACCTGTATGGTCTCCGTCTGGTTCTTTAATTGTTTCTGTCTGCTGTATAATTAATTTTGCTAGGTGTCAGTTAATTAGGGTAGTGGGATATAATTGGTTAGAGAATTATGTTACTATATGTTAGGATTGGTTAAGGTCTAGCTAAGCCGGACTCAAGTTTCACTATATAAACTGGGGTCCAAGAAGGAGACCAATTGGGAAGAGAAGCATAAGAAGAAGGAAAGACCTGGAAGAAGAAGAAGAACTCACCCCCAAGACTCAGCCCAAGATCAGAGCTGTTCAGACGTGACATGCAGCAACTGGGACCCAGACGAGACCGACCTTGCCTGGCCAACAGGGAAAGTCCGCCTGCCTGATCAGGGTTGGTGAGCATGGCACTGTCTGCTTAGTGTGTATTCTGCTTGGTGATTGTTAATGACTAGAGGGTCCAGATATTACTGTGTAAGGCTCTTTCACTGGTAAAGGGTCCTGCCCACCTGCAGAAGTAGTATATACCCGGAGCCCAACAGATTGGGAAAGGGCGTGGGTCCTTACATTGACCAGGTTAGTTACACCCTGAGCCCTACGGATTGGGAAAGGGTAGATGCTTTTCGCCTGGAGCCCTACGGATTGGGAAAAGGTGGGGTGCCCTAATGTGTGCAGGTAACACATCCCCCATGCAGAGTACCCCCTACCTTGATACAGAGTACCCCCTTCCCCCATGCAGAGTATCCCGACTCCCATCCCCCAGGCAGAATACCCCTGCTCACCATACAATGTACCCCTTGTCACGGAGTGTGGGGGAGTCCAGGCCCTGCACCCCTCTTCCTGGGATTCACTGAGACTCTCAGCCAGCCAGTAAAACCGAAGGTTTATTGGACAACAGGAACACAGTCCAAAACAGAGCTTGTGGGTACACCTAGGACCCCTCAGTGAAGTCCTTCTGGGGGAGCAGGGAGCTTAGACCCCAGCCCTGGGGTTCCCTGTGTTCCTCCACCCAGCCCCAAACTGAAACTAAACCCACCGAGCAGGTTCCCTGCTGCAGCCTCCGTCCACATTCCTGGGCAGAGGTGTTACCTCCCCCTCCCCCTCCTGGCTCAGGTGACAGGCTCTCAGGTCTCCCGTCCCCAGGGCACATTCCCAGGTCAACACTCCCCCCTCCCTGCTGCGTCACATCGTCACATCTCTCCCCCCTTCGAGACTGAACTGAGCGGGGTCACTGTGACCAGTGACCTGGGGAAGTTCGGGGCCCCCTCTCCGGGACAGCGCATCCGCTATCAGGTTGGCACTTCCCTTCACGTGGACCACGTCCATGTCGTAATCCTGCAGGAGCAGGCTCCACCTCAGGAGCTTGGCGTTGGCTCCTTTCATCTGGTGCAGCCAGGTCAGGGGAGAGTGGTCGGTGTAGACGGTGAAGTGTCGCCCGAAGAGATAGGGCTCTAGTTTCTTGAGGGCCCACACCATGGCCAGGCACTCCTTCTCGATGGCCGCGTAGTGTTGCTCCCGGGGTAGCAACTTCTTGCTCAGGTACACGATGGGGTGTCTCTCCCCCTTTTCATCCTCCTGCATTAACACCGCCCCCAGTCCCGTGTCGGAGGCGTCGGTGAACACCACAAAGGGCTTGTCAAAGTCTGGGTTTGCTAGAACTGGGCCACTGACCAGAGCCTCCTTCAGCGCCCGGAAAGCCTCCTGGCACTGCTCGGTCCAGACCACCTTGTCTGGCTTCCCCTTCTTGCATAGCTCAATGATGGGGGTGGCTATGGCGCTAAAGTGGGGCACAAATCTTCGGTAGTATCCTGCCATCCCAATAAAGGCTTGGACCTGCTTTTTGGTGTGGGGAGCGGGCCAGTCTCTGATCACCTCCACCTTGGCCGGTTCCGGCTTTAGGCGGCCGCTCCCCACCCGATGGCCCAGGTAAGATACTTCAGCCATCCCCACCTTGCACTTCTCCGCTTTGACAGTCAGCCCAGCCCCCTGGAGTCGGTCCAGCACTTGTCTAACCTGGGACACGTGGTCCTCCCAGGTCTGGCTAAAGACACAGATGTCGTCAATATACGCCACGGCAAAACTCTCCATCCCCCTCAGTAGCTGGTCCACCAGGCGCTGGAAGGTGGCCGGCGCTCCCTTGAGGCCGAAAGGCAGGGTCAGAAACTCATAGAGCCCCAGAGGGGTGATAAAGGCCGATTTCAGCCGGGCATCTGCATCCAGCGGCACTTGCCAGTAGCCCTTTGTAAGGTCCATGGTGGTAAGGTACCGAGCTCCTCCCAGCTTGTCTAGGAGCTCGTCCGGCCTGGGCATGGGGTAGGCATCCGATACAGTGATGGCATTGAGCTTCCGATAGTCCACACAGAACCGGACTGACCCATCCTTTTTGGGGACCAGCACCACCGGCGAGGCCCAAGGGCTGGCCGATGGCTGGATCACCCCCAAAGCCAGCATGTCCCGGACCTCTCTTTCCAGGTCCTGAGCAGTTTTCCCTGTGACTCGGAAGGGGGAGCATCTTATCGGCGGGTGCGACCCTGTCTGCACCCGGTGGACAGTCAGATTAGTGCATCCAGGCTGGTTGGAAAACAGCTGTCGGTACGGATGCAGCACCCCCCTGACCTCGGCTTGCTGGGCAGGGGTGAGCTGATCCGAGAGGGGGATTGTTTCCAGGGGGGAACCAGCTCTGGTCCCAGGGAATAGATCTACTAAAGGGTCATCTCCCTGCTCCTCCCACTGACCACACACAGCTAACACCACATTCCCCCTGGCATAATATGGCTTCATCATATTCACATGGTACACCCGGCGGTGGTGGGCCCGGTTCGACAGCTCCACCACATAGTTTACCTCATTGAGCTGCTTGACGACCTTGAACGGGCCCTCCCAGGCGGCCTGTAGTTTGTTCTTTCTCACGGGGATGAGAACCATCACCTGATCCCCGGTGGCGTAGGCACGGGCCCGCGCCGTGCGGTCATACCAGACCTTCTGCTTCCTCTGGGCTCTGGCCAGATTCTCCCTGGCCAGGCCCAGGAGTTCAGCCAGTCTCTCTCGGAAGGTCAGGACATACTCCACCACTGACTCTCCATCGGGAGTGGCCTTCCCCTCCCACTCGTCTCTCATCAGGTCCAGGGGGCCCCTCACCCTCCTTCCATATAACAGTTCGAAAGGCGAAAATCCGGTAGACTCCTGGGGCACCTCCCTGTACGCGAACAGCAGGTGAGGTAAGTACTTGTCCCAATCCTGCGGGTGCTGGTTCATAAAGGTTTTCAGCATCATCTTTAGCGTCCCGTTAAACCTCTCCACCAGCCCATTGGACTGGGGGTGATACGCTGAGGCCCAGTCGTGCCGGACCCCACATTTCTCCCACAAGCACCGGAGCAGGGCCGACATGAAGTTGGAGCCTTGGTCTGTCAAGACTTCCCTGGGGAACCCCACTCGGCTGAAAATGGTCAGGAGCGCATCTGCCACGGTGTCTGCTTCAATGGAAGCTAAGGGCACTGCCTCGGGGTAGCGGGTGGCGAAATCTACCACCACCAGAATGTATTTCTTCCCCGACCGGGTCGTCTTGCTGAGAGGCCCCACGATGTCCATGGCCACCTTCTGGAAAGGCTCCTCTATGATGGGCAAAGGTCTCAACGCCGCTTTCCCCTTGTCCCGGGCCTTCCCCACCCTCTGACAGGGGTCACAGGATCGGCAATACTGCCGGACGGTGGTAAAGACCCCGGGCCAGTAAAAGTTCTGTAGCAACCTCTGCCGGGTGCGCCGGATTCCCTGGTGCCCTGCGAGGGGGATGTCATGGGCCAGGGACAGGAGCTTGCGGCGGTACTTCTGGGGGACCACCAGCTGCCTCCTGATCCCACAGGACTCCCCTTCCCCTGGGGGAGCCCATTCTCGGTACAGGAACCCCTTCTCCCACAGGAACCTCTCCTGGCAGCCTCTCCTCATGGTCCGTCCCTCACTGAGGTCGGCCAGGTCCCTGAGCTTCTGCAAGGAGGGATCTTTCCTCAACTCGGCCTGGAACTCAGCGGCTGGGGAAGGGATGGGGCCCGGTTCCCCCTCCGTGGCCAGGTCTGAGGCCGCAGCCTCTCTGAGCCGTGCCCCTCGGCGCTCCCTCCCCACCCGAGTAGGGTCTCGCGCCTCCAGTGTGGTACCCTCCCCAGGGTCAGGTCGCAGTGCCCCTCGCCGGCTCTGGCTACGGGTCACAACCAGGGCGGTCTGGGGGTCGCTTGGCCAGTCCTCTAGGTCTCCCCCCATCAAAACTTCAGTGGGCAAATGGTGGTGTACCCCCACATCCTTGGGGCCCTCCTTGGTCCCCCATTTCAGGTGTACCCTTGCCACGGGCACCTTAAATGGGGTCCCGCCCACCCCCGTCAGGGTCAGGTAGGTGTTGGGCACCACCCGATCTGGGGCCACCACCTCGGGCCGGGCCAGCGTCACCTCCGCGCCCGTATCCCAGTATCCATTGACCTTCCTCCCATCCACCTCCAGGGGAACAAGGCACTCTCTCCGGAGGGACAGCCCCGCACCCACCCTGTAAACCGAGCACCCTGAGTCCAGAGCCTCCAGCCCTCTGGCGGGGCTGGCTGGGGGTACTCTTCCCTCCTGAGCAGGTGGCAAACTGGTAGCCCCCCTTTCCTGGGTCGCCTGCCCCTCGTCCAGCTGAGTCCCTACCCAGTTAACCCTGGGTAGGTTGGGTCTGCTCAGTTTGTCCCTGAGCCCGGGGCACTGGGCCCGTACGTGGCCTCTCTGGCCACAGTGATAGCAGCTCAGGTCACGTTGGTCCCCTCGAACGGGTCGGAGGGGCCCGACACCAGGCGTTCCCCTTTGGAGGGGGTTCTCCCTATTTCCCCGCTGGGAGGCCCCATGGTGACTCTCTCGCTGCATCGGGGGGGGCCTGTTCTTTTGGGACTCCTCCCGGCTACCCCCTGACCGACTGTTCACAAACTCGTCGGCCAGCTGCCCTGCATGCTGGGGGTTCGCGAGCTTTTTGTCCACCAGCCACAGCCTCAGGTCGGAAGGGCACTGTTCATACAGGTGCTCCAGTACAAACAGGTCAAGCAGGTCCTCTTTAGTTTGGGCCCCCGCTGTCCACTTGCGGGCATATCCCTGCATCCTGTTGACCAGTTGTAGGTAGGTGACCTCAGGCGTTTTACGCTGACTCCGGAACCTTCTCCGGTACATCTCGGGGGTCAGCCCAAACTCACGGAGCAGGGCCTGTTTGAACAGTTCATAGTCCCCTGCCTCTGCCCCTGTCATCCGGCTGTAGACCTCCACGGCTTTGGGGTCCAGTAAGGGGGTGAGGAACTGGAGCCTGTCTGCAGGGTCAACCCTGTGCAGCTCGCAGGCATTCTCAAAGGCCGTCAGGAAGCTATCTATGTCCTCCCCCTCCTTCCGCTGGGCCAGGAAGCACTTATCAAAGCTCCTTGCAGTCTTGGGTCCCCCCTCACTCACCGCAGCCGGGGTCCCACTGCTCCTCAGCCTGGCCAGCTCCAGTTCATGCTGTCTTTGTTTCTCCTTCTCCTGCTGCTCATGTTGACGTTCCCTCTCCTTCTCCTGACGCTCCCTCTCCTTCTCCTGACGTTCCCTCTCCTTCTCCTCCTGCTCATGTTGACGTTGTTTCTCCTTCTCCTCCTGCTCATGTTGACGTTGTTTCTCCTCATGTTGACGCTGTTTTTCATGATCCTCCAGCTCCCTCATTTTCCTCTCCCTCTCCCATTCCAGCCGCATCCGCTCCAGGGATGGGGAGCTCCGCTGGGAGGATCCCCTGCTGGCTGCTGGGGTCAGGGGGCCCTCGGTATTCGCTGGGCTTCCCACAACCCCTCCCCCAGGCATAGGTAGGAAGGGTCTCGGGGTGTCCTGGGCAGCAGTCTGACCCCTCCCAGCCTGGTCAGGCCCCAGGGCCCACGCTGCGTCCGCCGGGCGGCTTCCCTCAGGGACAGGGATCGGGTCATCCAAGCGATCCCTCTCCTCCAGCTGGGCAATCAGCTGTTCCTTGGTGGACCTCCCGACGCGCAGCCCCCTCTGCCTGCACAGCTCCACCAGGTCGCTCTTAAGGCGTTTAGCGTACATCTCCCGGCTGGCCACTCGCAGGCCGGGCAGCTGTCCACGGTTTCCAGGAAAAGCCCCTAGTGTGCCAGTCCTTCTTGAGGTCACCACCTCTTTGCCAGGGTCGAGCTGCAGACTCCTCCGCCCCTGGGACCGCTCGCTGCAATCCCCCGGGGGACCCTGTTACTGCAAAAGTCCTTCTCTCTGGTCACACACTCCCAGGGGTTAACCGCCCCCTGAAACCGTCTCTCTCTGAATCTTCAGCACGCCTGGTCCCCGTCAATCCCCCTTCGTTTTACTGTTCCCCAGTCACTTACTGCAGGAAGCGCCGTTCACGGGGTGCAGTAGATCCCACCACTGCCACCAGTTGTCACGGAGTGTGGGGGAGTCCAGGCCCTGCACCCCTCTTCCTGGGATTCACTGAGACTCTCAGCCAGCCAGTAAAACCGAAGGTTTATTGGACAACAGGAACACAGTCCAAAACAGAGCTTGTGGGTACACCTAGGACCCCTCAGTGAAGTCCTTCTGGGGGAGCAGGGAGCTTAGACCCCAGCCCTGGGGTTCCCTGTGTTCCTCCACCCAGCCCCAAACTGAAACTAAACCCACCGAGCAGGTTCCCTGCTGCAGCCTCCGTCCACATTCCTGGGCCGAGGTGTTACCTCCCCCTCCCCCTCCTGGCTCAGGTGACAGGCTCTCAGGTCTCCCGTCCCCAGGGCACATTCCCAGGTCAACACTCCCCCCTCCCTGCTGCGTCACATCGTCACACCCCCTAAACCCTCATCCTCCATGCAGAGTACCCCTGACCCCCGCCCTATCCCCCAGGCAGAGTACCCTGCCCACCATGCAATGTACCCCCTAAACCCCCATCCTCCATTCAGAGTATCCTCCCGTGCAGAGCCTAATGGAGGCAGAAGAGCCCAGCACGTGGCCCCTCATGGCTGCTCCTTCCCACTAATCCCCCCCTCACCCCGGCCCAGCTCAGCCATCTGTGTGCTGCCTCCCTGCAAGTGACTGAACAAATCTACTCCAGCAGGAGGCCAGGACATGCAGCCTTCACCCCTCCTCCTCACCTCCCCCCCACAAATGCCAGTCACACCATGGGGCTGAGGTTACATCTCATTGGGCGGGGGTGGTGGTGCGGGTATTTCCCTGAATACATACGCACAGTGCCTGCTACTGGCTGGACTGAACTGCCCAACCGAGTGTCATGGGCCCTGTACTGCTAACAGCTAATGGAGGTTCTCCTTGCGTACCCCCCAGGGCTTTGTGCAGCGGTTCGGGAAGTGCTGAGGGTTCTCATTGTTTGCACGGCTGCTATTGTTTGTTTGTTTGGTTCAAAACTCCATGTAGGGCAGGTAAACCACTTCCTCTGGAAGATTCATAAAACTACAGGCCGCGCACCCGTGTGGAGTCAGAACTGAAAAGGAAAGTGCCGTGGGCCCAGCGCCTGCATGGAGGGGTTTTCACTCCGTGCAGCAAGGAGTGGAAAGTCCAGCTGCTGAGAATCAGAAATCTGCTTTTCACCTCCTTTGACTCATGACCCTTGAGTCAGGCAGCTGGGCTAGAACCAGAAATGCTGACAAATAATTCCACCGCGGGTAAACGCCTCCAACCTCCCGGTTCTCCCGGGACGCCAGCGTGTGGGCGCTGCTGCCAACACCCGCCTGGTGGCACAGTGGGGCCAGCCTGGTCGGGGGCTGCCGCTGCTCACAATGCACAGGAGGAGTCAATCCTACCACCCGCTGATCACCTGTGCCCACCACACCCTGGCATCTGGACGGCTCACCCCCAGCCAACGGGCCGATCTGCCCAGCGTCTCTGTGAGCTAAGGCAGGATTCTGATGGTCCCCACTTTGCAGGGAAGGCATGGAGGGGCAGCTCCTCAAGGGACTGAGGATTTACATGCAAGTGAGGGGCCTAAAGTCTGGGCCTAGTCTATGGTAGAGCCAAGCCCAGAACCCAAATCTCCCAAGCGCGTTGGGCACCGGGATGTGGCACCGGGCTGCCTGTGTAGACTGCGGCCTGAAAGGGCTGGTGAGTCTACTGACCTGGCTTTTGGGTTGAGCCCTTTAAGTGACATTGGGCCTGTTCTGTGTTTAGTGACTTTTGCCATCTCCAAGCGTTATCGCTGGGGCCCTCTCTCTGCCAGTGTATCTCAAGCACACCTGCCATTCCCCGAGCACTCTCCATCTCAAAGCACTTCAGGATCTATACACCCACAATGAAATGCAGCCACCTCTGGTGTGGAAGACATCAACCACCCAGCACACATCACGCTGCACCAGCAGAAGGGCAGTGAGCATGGCATTTTGGCCAAGAGCAGCAAGGCAAAGCTACCCTCTGATGAAGTATGGGCTCTTCAGTACCCGTGTAGAGCAGACAGGACCTTGGCTTCAAGGACTCAGCCAAAATGCCATAGGGAGTGAGTGGCAGGGACTCAGTGTGCCTATGCTGGAAGGCTGAGTCAACCCTGTGGGATACAGGCTGGAGCCCTGGGAATGCAGAGATGATGCTCAGACAATAAACCACCCCGTTAGCACTAAGGGTCAGCGCGTGCTACATTCCTTGACGGAGACTGGGATATTCTCTCCATTGCATCACCCAGTCCAGGTCTAAATGAGCCCAGGAATGGGGCTCGTCCACCCTTCCCCCAAACACTCTCTGACAGCTCCAGCCCAAGTGGCCAGGGCTCTCCCAGCAAAGGCCACTGCCACGTGGTCCCTGTCTCCCACTGCAGACTGCAAATCCTGGACTTGTCTCACTCAACCCAGCCTGTTCCTCTCCCAGAGCTAGCCCAGGCTCTGCCTGGTGGGCAGTGGGAGCCAGAGGCTGCCCCAAGCGGCTGGCAAAAGCCGCCTGACTCATTGAAACGCGCCCCCCCCGCCCCCCCCAGTGTCTGGCCTTAAGAACATTGGAACTCCGTCCTTCAAGGCCACCTGAGACAAGCCAGTGGCTTGAGCTGAGTCCTTCTCCAGCCCCGGCACCTCTGAGCACCTCACTACCTTCAGCGTAGCTTTAATATTATAATCCCCCCATCATGCTGCTGGCGAGCTCAGCCACAGAGAGACTAAGAGACTTTCCCAAGGTCACACGGGGACTCTGTGGCAGAGCAGGGAATCAAGCCCAGGTCTCTCAAGTGCCCGATGCACGGGGCCATCCTTCCTCTGCACCGGTGCTGTCCCGCACTGTACCCCGTGCACTGCGGCCATCGAAGGGAACGCGGGCTGACAGCAGCCGGCTGGGCCCCAGGTGTATTTCATGAGCCTGCCCCAGGGAGGAAGGCCCAGGAAGCAACAAGCATTAGGAGCCTAGATACCCTTCAGGATCTAGGCCAAACTATTTAAATCCATCCGTACCCAGCACAACCCCTTAGCAAGGGGAGAGCAGCCTTAGGAGGGCTCTTGCCTGGCAAAACGGTGGAGTGTCGAGTGGATTTGAATGAGTGACCGACACAGGCCAAGCTCCGTATCCCAGTGCCTGAGCCATCCCATTCCCCCCAACGCGAGACGCTCGCACATTGTAGCATCAAACTGGCCCTCACGGCACAGAGAACCCCTGGGAATCAAAAGGGCACCTCCCAGCCCCCGCTCAGGGCAGAGCCTCGCAGGGCAGGGAAAGGGATCACTGCCTGTTACATTTCATCCCAAGCTGCTTCCCAAGCCAGCATCACATCATGGAGCCCAAAACTGCAGCCACCTCTGGGGTGAAACGCAGCAGCTGTTTAACAGCGCACATCAACACGGCACAACAGCTGAGGCCAGGCAGTGGAGAACATGGGGCCACCGGACAATGCCAGCTGAGTTTGTAATGCCTGGGGTTGGACCACAGCCAGGACACTGGCCCGGCAGTCCCACATCACCTGCCAGTTTCTAGCTATTGCATGGCTGATGGCTGCTCCAGCTGCCTCCTTCCACTACGTGCCACCGGCATTTAGGCCTGAGCTTCCCCATCCGAGTGGGAATAGGAGCTGGGGGAAGCGAGCGCTCAGGCCTGGGCGTTTAGAAACCTGCCCCTTGGGCCACAGATGAAAGTGCTGATGAAGTACTAGAAAATCTGTTAACCACATTTTTCCACCAGCTCAGCAGGTTTGCCTTTGTGCTTTCGGCAGCCGCCTGAAGCCCTGCACGGAGAGGAAACCCGGCTTCTGCTCACACCACACGGCCTCCATGAGCAGTGGTGCCAAAGTCCGAGCTCTGGAGCGAGGTGCATGGGCCTGGGGAATTGCTTTTCCCCAACATGCCTTGCTAGCTGCTCTCCCTTAGCAGCCTCAACAAAGCTCGCTCCTGAGCATCTCCTCCGTCCATTGGCTCCAGCTTCCTCCTCCACCGCCGGCTCCACTCTGCTTCTAGAAGCGAGATGCTCTTCTCCATCCCTAGAGCAGGCAGGGCCTGGGCCAGTGGCCACGCCACGCCACACACTGCCCGCCCGGGGGCCCAGAGGGAGCAGATTGCTCACGCCCAGCGGCCTGTTCAGCTCTTGGGCTTCTTGGCTACAGCTGCCACCAAGGGAGACAATGATGGCCAATTGTGCTGGGAGGCTCAGCCCCAGCCGGCTCCTCTCTCTGGGCCCACCCCCTAGCGAGGCTGGACTGGCACCTAGCTGTGCAAGACTCCGCAGGTAGGACTAAAAGAAAGGGGTGACTTCGCACGCTCCCCATGTCGGGCCTGACCAAAGCCAGTGGAAAGGTTTGGGTCAAACCCAGGGCTCTCGTGAAACAGCAACTGCCCCTGCTGGAGCACGTGGCCAGTGCACAAGGCTGAGCAAATCCCGCTGGGAGGCGCTGGGTTTCTTTTAGTGACGTGTGGCTGCACCAACTGGTGAAACCCACCACCAGGAGCAAAGGCTGCTGCTTAGCTTGTCCTCAGCCAGTCCTGTCCGGGGAGGCGCAATGTGTGGACCGTGCCGTATACATCGCTCCTCAGCCCAGTGCGTCGCTGGGCGTTGTGACAGGTCTTTCCCTGCTCAGCTTTCGAGGGCTGAAAACCTGCCTGATTTGTTAGTCACCCTTCCCTGGAACTGCAGATTTCCCTGGATCAGGGCAATCCACTGGGATTCTAGTTGCTGAACAAAGCAGCTGCAGGGGCTCTGGGGCGGAGAGGTTCTCTGGCTAACTGCACGTGGGGAACGAGGTGCCCTCCTTGTGTGCCCGGGGTGGGGGGTGTTTGCGGGTTACCGCATCATACCTGCCATGCTGGGACTGTCCAAGTCCCCTGCTGCCTCACAAATCTGTTGTCCAGCTACCAGGTCTGGTGTGCCACAGTCCCCAGAGCCAGCTGGCCCAGAAGAAAGGACCCGGTGGGGCAGGAGCTGCGTGCCCAGGCAGCGCCAGCCACGCCCACCACCCTTCACAAATAGATAATGGCCGGGAGGCAGGCGTAGTTGGCCCGATGCTGAGCTGAAGTGTGAGCTATCCAATGGTGAGAGGGTGCAACTGTACCTATGGGTTTGGCTCCGCTCAGGGCCTCCGGGGTCTAGTACAGAGACTGATGCTCGGCCTCTGCCCCACAGCAGGAGAGAGGGGCCAGGGACCCCACACAGAGCAGTGACCGAGTATGGGGTTGGCAAGGCCTGCCGACGAGGGGGTGGCTGGTCAGACTCCAGGCGGCCGGGTTAGTCAGCATGGCGTCACCGGGGCGCGTGAACCAGGGTGCTGAACGCAGAAGTGGGAAGAGCCCCTTTGTGGAACGGCTAATCCTATCTTCGATGGGGGCTTGTGTCACACTCCTAGAGGGCTCTGCACCCCAGCTCTGCAGTGACTCTTGGCCAGCGTGTAAAACAGAAGGGTTATTAGTCATCTGGAACGCAGCGTAGAACAGCTCTTGCTAGCACAGAAATCAGGAAGGTTCAGCAAAGCCTATCTTGGGGGGGTCCAGAGCCCCAGGCTCTCCCCCCGAGTCCCAATCCAGGAGACTGACTCACTTCCAGCAACCCAGCCTCAGTCGTGCCCAGTTGCCCCTCCATCCTTTGTCTCTTTTTCAGGCAAACTTGTCACCTGGCCTCCATGTCTGTTTGCTCTCCAACTCCTTCGGCTGGCTCCTTGAAGAGGATGTGCCCCGGCCATCAGTTGCCAGGATGCAGAGTGTCTGGCCATTGTCTGGGCGCTGGCAGCTACTCGGTAGAGTTTCTGCAACGATCACGCCCCTTAGTCCCACCAGCTAGATACTTGTGCAACACATTGGGGAAACTGAGGCACACACAGTACTCCTACAAAACATGACAACAGTTCCCACCTCATCACAGCTAGTCCTGGCCCCTCTTGCCAGCAGAGGCAGTAGCTAGGTCAACAGAAGGATTCTTCCGTCAACCCAGTGCTGTCTACACGGGGACTTAGGTCAGCTTGACGGCACCACTCAGGGGTGTGGATTTTTCATCCCCCTAACTGACATCGTTAAACTGGCCTAATTGTCTAGTGTAGACCAGGCCTGAGTCAAGGTGACATGGGTGGAGTTCATGGGGGCGTTAAGTTCCTCAAAAGAAACAGTCACAGGCATGCGACTGGCTTCCCGTGCTCACCAGCTAGCCACGGCCTCAGCCCCGCGTCAAGCTGGCGGTTTCCATTTCGCAGGAAGACAACCCAAGGAGCAGTGGCAGTGCTCACCTTCCTCCCGCCAGGTTCTCTCACCGGCCGCCCCACGAACTCTCCCCGTCACGGCGAGCAGACAGCAAGGGCCCGAAAACAGTCCCGTAGCGGCTGCACTGTGCTCCAGGGATGAGCAAGGCCGGATTAACATTTTGTGGGCCTGGCACCAAACATATTTGTGGGCCCCCATGGGGGCAATGGAGCCGGCGCGGGGAGGTCGGTCCCCAGAGCGAGGGGCGGCCAGGGGCAATGGGGCATGGCAGGGGCGGCCCCGCTCTGCCAGCCCAGTGCGAGGGCACTATTCACAAACCGGCAGACGCACAGTGGCCCGCCCAGCCCAGTGCTGCCAGCGTGCCCCTTCCCCTCGGGGGCAGGCCCAGGCCATGCCACACAGCCCCCCACGCCCAACACCCCATAGGCACCAACTCCATGGGTGCTCCGGGGCTGCTCAGCACCCACCGGCAGCCCCGCTGATCAGCTTCGCCCCAGCGCCTCCCTCGTGCCGCTGATCAGCTGTTCAGCAGGGGGCAGGAGGCGCTGGGGGGGGGAGGAGCAGGGGCAGGAAGAGGCGGGGGCGCTCGGGGGAGGGTGCGGGATGGGGCAGGAAGAGGTGGGGTGGGGGTGTAGTGGGGGCAGGAAGAGGTGGGTGGCAGGGCCTTGGGGGAAAGGGTGGAGTGGGGGTGGGGCTTGGGACAGAGCTGGGGTCAAGCACCCATGGGGAAATCAGAAATTTCCTCTGCATCTCTGCAACACCCCCCGCAAACTCCCTATGGCCGGGGCCCCCCAAAATCCCCCCACAAATGCAGAGCACCCTGCACAACCCTGCAGGCCGAGAGGAGCAAGTGGAAGGGGGGGGGAGCCAGCAAGCGGAGCAGGCCAGGGCCCCTTCTGAGCCACTGGCCCCATTGTAAACCCAGCACCACCCACATGGACTTCCACCCTCCCCTGGGTTCCAGTGCTCAGACGGGCCCCGCAAGCTGCCCCCAGAATAAAGAACTGCCGGTGAATCAGCGAACAGACCAGACCCACGGCCCACCCCCTCCCCCTGGAATGGATTCCAGTGGGTGACGTGCTTGCATCAGAGCGCAGGCTTGGCCCTAGGTTGGCGAAATCAGCCCTGAGGTGCCAGCCGGTTCCGCACGCGGGCTTGTCAAATGGTTTGCAAGAAGTGAGTTGAAACCACAGAAGTTTGCATAAAATTCTTAGTGTGGGGGGCCAGTGTAAGGCCAGCGACCCTGTCCCACGGACTTGCTGTCGGCCAAGGCGGGGCCTGCTCCTCGCCAGAGCGCTAGGGGGTCACCCACCTGCGCTGCGTGCACAGGGCGCTGTTCTTCCGACTCAGCCCAGCGAGCTTTGCAATTTCCATGCACAGAGGCTGAGATTTTCAAAGCAGGCTAGGGGACCTCGACACACGTTTAGATACGCGTCTAAACCCTCTCGGCTGCTCTGAAATTCTCAACGCCCCCCCCACACACAGACACAGACACACACAGACACAGCACTTTGTCCAGCACGGGAATGCAGCCGTCTCTGGGATGAGCCGCGGCAGCTGCTTCACGGCCCCCAGCAACGCTGCACGCAGGTTTAGGACAGGAAGTAAAGGGAGTAGCTCACAGCACACAGGCCCTCAGGAGTGATGCTGGCTACGGGCAGAGGGGCTGGGCAGGGGGCCGCGCCCGCACACTCTCTGGCAGGGGGCGCAGCGGCAGGGTGGCTGAGTTTCCACAAAAACAAAAGGAGTACTTGTGGCACCTTAGAGACTAACCAATTTATTTGAGCATAAGCTTTCGTGAGCTGCAGCTCACTTCATCGGATGCATCCACAGTTTCCACAGGGTGGAGCTGAGGGACAGGGAAGGGCCCACCCTCAGTACGGCTCTGGCGGGCGTGTGGCCCCGCCAGCTGTACCAGGCATATCCCTGGCCTGGCCCAGCCGCTCCCCGGCCCAGCTCACCTGAACCGCGGGTTGTTGACGAGGCTCCTGATGGCTGCGGCGAAGGCGGCCGCGTCCCCCTCCAGGACGGCCGAGCCGGCGTAGGCCATGGCCTGGGGCGGCGACCGAGGCAGGCGGGAGGGAGCGGGGCTGGGCGTGCGGCTGAGAGAGCCGGCCAGCTTCAGCGGCTCAGCCAGGCCTGCGGGCCGCTATCTCACCCAGCGCCTTGCAGAGAGCCGGCAGGAGCGGGCGGGAGCAGGGCCAGAGCCGGGGAGGCAGGCCTAGGCCACGGGGAGGAGGCCCCTGCTGCAAGCAACAGAGCTCATCACTAAGGAAACTGGCAGCTCCAGAAATCCAGCGGCTGCCAGACGGGGTGTGTGGGAGACCCGTGGGCCTGAACCGAGAGGAGCAGGGTCAGAGTCTAGAGCGAGGCAGCCAGCCGGCCCAGGGGCCAGGCCGAGGAAAGGCAGCAAACCAGAGGGGAGCGGGAGCAGCGGGACAGGAGTTCTGCAGGGGCCGAGACTCACGGCTGGGGCCGGCAGGAGGGCGGCGGGAAAGCAGCTGGAAAATCACACCCCACACAGCATCTGCTTTCCAGAGCCAGCCACCATCTGGGAGCTCAGCCTGGCTCAGCCTTGGAACTGAAGGGCTGGTCCGTGGCCAGCCCCTGGGGCGAAGCTATTGAGCGGATCTCAGCCCCTGAAAGAAAGCAAACGGCTCCCGGCAGCTGAGCACTTTCCGGTGCCCCCCAGCCCCACCCGTCGTTCAGGCCGGCTGAATAGCTGCTGCCACTTCCGGGGGGCCCGCAGGCTCTCTTAGTTCCCAAACGTAGGGCAAAGTCACAGCTGTGGGGTCACACAGAACATGCATGTGCGGTGGGCACGCACCTTTGCTATGGGGCTGTCTGGGCCAGCGCTCGGAGGGGGGCCAGGCCTCCAGGGGAGATCCTGGTGCTTGCGGGAAGTGGTGGGGTGTTCTCCTGGGAGTCCTAGAAAGCCCAGAGGAAGTCTACACCCACCAGACATGGGGATGGGCGCCGTGCCCCTCTTGGCTAGCGATAGCCCGCAGTGCTGCAGCAGAGGGGCCAGCGCTCAACACTAAAGATCTGTCTCCAGCCTCCCCTGCCTGGGCTCTGTCCCCGAGCAGCTGGCACTGAGGCAAGTCCTGCAGCCAGTGACCTTTGCCAGCACGCCAGTCGCCTTGCGGCCAGGCCTCCGAGCCAGCTGGACGATGGAGGGAGGGCAGTGGCACGGCTGCTCGGACCAAGGTTCTCTTTGTGCCATTTCACGGATGAGTTGTAAGGAGCCAGGACCCACACGCGGCAGAGACAGCAGCCTTGCAATGCCCGGCCTCGAGTCACTAGCGCGAAAGGCACCGCAGCTGCCGTCCTGCACCCAAGCCCACATCGCGCACGCCCCCGGACGCCCGACCCTGGAAACGGGGCCACGCTGCCGGGCGCTTCCTCGGACCACTCTGAGGGCTGTGGCCACCCCCTGTAGCAACGCAGCTCCCCGGCTCCTGACGCTGCTTCGGCACATCAGCGATGCGTCCCGGTGGTGGCTGGCGCGGCAAAGGAGCATTGCAGCCACCCCTCGTCCTCACCAGCCTTCTCATGGGGTGTCCCACAGGGATCACAGCTGTTCCCCCCTCCCTTTCAGCAAATGCCCAGCACGCTGGCAGAGGCCCTGGGCTGCGGCTAGCACACCAGTGGCTCCTAGTTGCAGCACTCCTTTGCAGGGGACATGACCGACCCAGGTGGCGCAGTGCCAACGCTGATGGGAAGTGGGAACGGCTGGGAGGAGCTGGCTGGGGCCTCAATGAGCTGTGAACCTGCCCCGCCCCTGCCACCCGCCCTCAGACCTGTGTCCACAGAAACGAGCGGTGCCCGGGGTGTGACCCTCAGGAGCAGGGGTCTGGTCCGTTGAACACTTGGAGGGAAGAGATCAGACCAGTCCGGGTGCAGAACTCTCCTGTTCACAGAAGTCTGTCCACACGAACAGACACCAAAGCAGGGCTGGACCAAGGCGAAGGCACTACAGGCTTGTGCCAACTCCTGGTGCCTCGTGTCCAGATCAGAATCTCAGCCTTCATTAGAAAAAACAATGTTCCTCGCCCGCATAGCTGCAAAGAAACGCTTGACAATGTGACCTGACTGTAACTGACACCTGCCTGAGTCTGCAGACAGCCTGAAACAATCACTCCAAGTAGGTGTGAACCACCCCATTCATCTTACCCTTGAAACTTGCTGCCACCCTAGCGAGACACAGGGACATGATTATGGGGGGTACCCCCTTTGGGTGTCCATAGGAACCCAGATTGCCTGAAATTTGGATTTGTTCCTTTTCCCTCTCTCTCCCTCATCTCCAGTCTTTGGTTCAGGGCTGAATTAAGTGACCCACGGCTGGTGAGAGCAGAGTCCACCTTGAACCTCCTGGCAGCTACAGTGAGCAGGGCCCTATAAATAAGTGAGGCGAGAGAGAGAGACCCGCAAGGCCATTCACTCCTCTCCTCACTAGTTTAGTGCATTGAACAACTAAATCATCACCAATGCAAGCTAGGATGGAAGCATGAGGGCGATCAATCTTGATGCTTCAGGGCAGAAGATAATCACCAGCAAGGTGAATCATGGCATGAGAGACGGCCCTGTCTTCCTTCAACCCGTCCAGCTCTGACCCGTGTTGAAGACAGGACAGCGGGCTGGATGGAGTATTCGTCTGTTCTGCAACTGCAGGAAGCAGAATGCTTGACTGAATCAACTGTGCCGGGGCAGGAGCTCCTGCCGCATGGTCCTGGATTTGCCCTCACGCAGCGGCTGTGAAGGGCCTATTGGCCACGTGGCGAAATGTAAGACGCCCTGACTGAGGCTGCCGCTATTCAAGAGGAACCACTTGTGTTCTGGGCTAGTGTGAACAGCACCTAGCGCAGTGGGGTTCTGGTCTGTGACAAGAGCCCCTATGTGCTAGGGGGATAGAAATTATAAATCATAATTAAAGGGACACACTTTGCTTAAAAGCACACCTCGGTAATATGTGTCCTTCTCTGGGTCACAAACAACACTTCAGATTATTAAAGAGGAAAGAATTTTAGAAACCCATTGAGCTTTTCTCTAGTTCTGCTGTTTGGTCACTCTGCGTGTCTCTTTTTTTGGCCAATAAAAGAGAATGAAATCCTGGTCACTACTGTCAGGGTTCTGGGAGGGCACTGCTGGGTTGCAAACACTTCTGAGAGCAGTTATACGGTTAAAAATAACTACTCTGCTCGGATTTTTCTTTTAACTAATAGAAACATTTCTACAGGCCTTTAGGTTTTGTACAAAGTTTGTTTGTACAAAGTCTAAATCAGAGGGCAAAGCGGAGGTGACAGCTTCCCTCTCAAATGCTGGTCGGGATTCAGCTACCTAGATACAGGCCACAAAACAATCATACGCCATAAGAGTTGGTTCTTTTAGCGTTTACACATGCAGTCACACATGCAGCGTTCAGGGCAGTTTGTTTACACACTCGATGCCACACGGACGGGGGAGAGCTAAGTAGCTAGATTAGGTAGCTAGACAGCTATAGATTTTGTGTCAGAGTTTATCACTTTCTTAAATAACTCCCCAAAGAGAGAACATGTGTGTTCGGCAGAATGCAGAGGAGAGCTCCTGGGACCGGGCAGCGAAGAGTTAAAGCTATTCTGCCTGATGGCCAAAGGATTTCAGTGTCACATAGCAACACCTAATGTTTCACTACAAAATAAACACAATGCCTTTCATTTTTGGGCAGAGTCCCTACTACACAATGTCCCGGCCCCTCCTGGAAAGTCACACGGGAGCTGAGGGAGAAAGGTAGGTCTGGCGGCGAAGGCCATGGCTCCAGTTCAGGAGCGTACTGGTGGGACGAGAGGAGGGGGCTGAGACTGGACTGAGTGGGTGGGAGCAGTGGCATGGATGTGACCAGGTAGATGGATGGATGTGACCAGGCAGGTTGGAGGAGGCCAGGAGCATGCAGCATTGGAGAGGAACAAGGTCAGGGGATGCGGTGAGGGAGGGCAGGGGGGCAGCAGGACAAGGCAGCGTGGAGATTCGAAGGGCAGTGTGATCAAGCAGGAAGGATGCGTGGGGTGATGTCTGGGAGGGTCCATGGCACTAGTCCTGGGAAGCTCTGCAAACCAGGCCGGGCAATTCTGAATTGGAGTCTGACGGAGGCTGGGGTGAGAGAGTCCAGGTCCTCAGAGCCAGAGATCAGTGGGGCCGCGGCATCCCGAAGCCTCTGAAGTGCAGAGAGTGGAGATAGAGGAGGCGATGAAAGGTGCTGTGATAGCCAGGGCAGGACGTGATGAAGAGAGGAATACGGCTCTGATTAGGAGCAGGGTCGAGGCAAGGATCCATTCCCGAGAGGGGTAGGGGACAGGGGACTTAGAGACCAGGGACAAGATCTACCAAAAGTGAGCCCTGGTTTTGGGTGCCTGGCTTGAGACCCCTTTAAAGCCGAATTTCCAGAAGGGTCTGGAAGTCAAGGCCTTTGTATCCACTCGCCCCTTCTGACACTGTTGGCCAAAGCAACGAGGGAGGAAAGAGGCATCTGGGATGAAGTGGGACTCCCAGGTTCCTGCCTTCCACTAGGGCTGGTCAAGGAGAGCGGCCAGGGACATGCCAGCACTAGTGGATATTTATGTCTATGGCAGAGAGGTGAGGGAACATCTTGATGGGGGGGCGGGGGCAGGACCAAAGGCAAGTGGTGAGTGAGGAGGGGGCCTGTAACAACACCCCAGAGTGCTGGGAAGAGATGGTGGGACTTCCTTGGCTGCCATCCCCTGACACATGACGTGGGTTGGGGTACAAGACAGCGGTACCCCCGGCACATGGCAAGGGCTGGTATTGGCTCCCTCCGGGAGCTGCTGCCCCTTTAAAAAGAAAAAATTGCAAATAAACCCTCAACTCACCCCCAACCGAGGCCCCAATCCTGCCATTAGATCTCCGCGGGTCAGGTCTAGCCCCGGGGGTGCCACATGGGCGCAGGGGGGTGCCTGCGGGGATCTGATCCCAGGAGTCAGGGCTGGAGGTCCGGGTAGGTGACCCGTCAGCCCCTGCCGGAGGAGGGGATAGGGCAGCCTGGCCTTGCCTTCTAGCAAGCAAACCCTGCTACTCAAAACGCCATGAAATTCAGAAGAGGGAAAGAAGAAGAAAAAAAACAGGGCTTCAGAGAACTTGTACAGGCAACAGAGTCACGGACCTGAGCCTGCCCAGCCCTGCCCCCGCTCTTTTGAAGGCTCTTGCATTGAACTGTCACATCAAAGAGGCCAATGATTTACCGGGGGGGGGGGGGGGGGATATTAAGCCAGCAGGCAGGGAGCTCCAGGGGAGCACACAGCAAGCCAGTGCAAGTGCTGGCGAGATAACGGGCATTTGCTCTCTTCCCTGGGATATCTCCACTCCCAGACCCGGGTTGCGGTGACCCTGCCAGCAATCCCGCAGCCCCCCATCGGAGCGGGTGGCACTGCCAGGTGAGATCGCGCCCGAGGCTTGCCTGCTGAAGTGACACCACAAATTCCTTTTGCCCCACCCTAGCCCACTGCATTTGGGCTGTTTCCAAGGGAAGGATCAATTATTAATTGCAGGCTCGTTTATTTTCTAGTCATTGCATGGAAAAAGCAAATGACAGTGAAGCTCAGAAATAATATTGCCCTGGCTTCCCCGTCACTCTCCTGCATGCACAGGGATCCTCGTTTCCGTGAAGACACCCCAGTGCAGATGGGATGCAGGCAACAAGGTGCCCTGCGACTATTTGTTCCCATGGCATTGCTTATAATACAACGGACCCTTGCGGGACCGTGAACGCCCACCCACCCACAATGCACAAGGGATGTGAGCTGGCACCTGTTGGATTCCACGGTAAAGCTCCCACTGAATTCACTGGCAGAGGATCGGGGACTGGGAGATCCCGCCTAGGTGTTGGCAGAGGCTGGGTCCCAGCCTACATCCACACTCGGCTCTGGGGGTGTGACACCCAGCTCAAGTAGACGCGCTCATGCGAGCTCGGTGAGAGCCAGCAGGCTAAGATCAGTAGGAAGCTGCGGCAGGATGGGCAGTGGTGAGCCGTGGGAGGGGCTAGCCGCCCCAAGTACAAACCCACTGACACCCCATGGATAGCTCTAGGACAGCTGGCACGAGTATGCCGACTGGGGCTGGGAATCGCACCACCAGCTCCAGTGTAGACGTGGCCTGCTGTGGTGTACTCACCTGCTCACACTCTCCAAGAACCAGGCGCACTGCAAGGCTGGATTCTCTGCCATTATACCCAGGGCATTTGCAACTGACTCAAAGAGCAGGGAGACGCCTGCCCCTTGGCAAGATGAAGCAGGGGCTCTTTGGTGGCCACATATTCTCTCAGTGGTGCCCCCAGAAACCAGGAGGCTCTTTGCATGGGTCAGCTGGACAAAGCACTAGAGAACGTGTGTGCATTGACCCAGAGGAAGGTGCTGAGGGGTCACGTCCATCCTGGCTCCTGTCTGTCTCTGGCTGGAATTTGTTTCCTATTAGTCCATTTAAAGGGGGAAAAACCCCGAGCGTGCCCATCTCTGCTCGACATCCCATGTCAGTAACAGTGAATGGCACTGAAAACCGGGGGAGACGTGTTAACATCAACCCCATACTCGCAAGGGGGTGATGGGTGAATTTCAGTGAAGTTCTTAGGTGTGGTCCAGCTCAGCCCCCAGAGGATCCGATCCTTAGTCTGACTCTCTGGCCGGGACTCTCCTGACACCCGGCGTAGGGGTGAGAGACTTCCTGTATCCAGCGAGGCTGGAAACAGCCCAGAAAGTCAACCTCCCTCCTTGGCACTTCTGCTTCTTGACTCTGGGCACAAGTTGGGAAGTGCAGCAGTAGCCGTGACCATGAAACGCCAGGGGCAAGTTAGCCAGACTCCCTCACCCCTCCCAGTAAAGGAGAGTGAACTTTGGGTCAGGGCTTGTTCCATCCAAGCCAGTTTTCCGGCTTCCATTTCACAGGTTCCCAGCCGCAAAGGCACCAGATACCACGGTGATGGGCCTGAGGAGACCAAAATAGGAAATCTCATGTCAAAGCCAAGGGAGCTGGTGCTCCGTTTAAAATGCTCTAGTCACATGCAACAGGACCATCCTCCCGGCCTTGTTTACATCCCTTTGACTGAGTAATTGTCCTTTCTTGGAGGCCCTTGTCTTTGCTGCCCTTGGCACAGCTGCTCCTTACACATCTCGCAAAGTGAAAGGGGATCGGCTCGTGGCCATCCTCCCCCCGAGCGGCCTGTCAAACAGACCAGCCGCTGGGAGCACTCACACCGGCTCCTCTTGCCTGGGTCTCTGCGGAGACGTTTGGCTCCCCATGGAATGCAGGGACTTGGGGGCAGAGTAAATACTAGTGAACCAGAATAGAAACAGCCTTGAGATAACAAGCTAAAGCTACAGGGGCGAGGGAGTTCAGAGCAGGGTTAGGGACAGGCAGAGTCTGGCTAGACACAAAAGGGGGAGTGTGAGGAAGCAGCAGGAAGGAGTTGGAAGATGCCTGATGTGTCTGTGAATTAACTCAGACCTTCCTGGCTTTTGTGGGCGTTATCCCCAGAGCGCCACCGCAGCCCAATGGGAGAGCGATTCCCAGGGAACTCACTCAGCGGAGGCCAGGGCACTTTGCAGGAGGCAGCTCCGGCGCTGGGGTTCCTGCGCTATGCGGATTGGAAGCAGGAGCCGCTCGCTCAGGCTCGCTGATGGTCCCAGACACTTTGCTAAGAGCATCCAGGGCTGTGGAACGTGCCTCGAGGTCTCGCTGCACCAGGGAGATGGCCCCTTGTTCCAATGGTTGTCAGTACCAGGTCCCCGTCCCCATTTGGTGTTGGAAGCTCCTTGAGCATAGCAGGACAATGCCATTTCCAGCACCGCTATGGGAAGGCTTTAGTCGCCATAACCCTGACCAGGCTGAGCCCAGGTGTCCTGCCTGCCAGCGCCCAGGCAGGCCACGAGCTGGGTGGGTGGTGGAAGCGGAGTAACTTGCCGGCACTGCTCTTCTCTTTGCCCAGACCCAGGTGTCACCCCGGGGGCATGGCAGGCAAGCCGCTAGCACTGTTCCAGGAGGCTCTGGCCCAGTTCAACCAGGCAGTAGTGTCAGAGAACCCGGAGGCTGCACACCTGAGGGCGGGCTTGCTGTCCACCCACCGCAGCTCTCACTCAGTGGACAACCCACCCAGGCCCCTGATGCGGCTGAAGAGCATAGAGGAGGGGAAGCCGCCCTCCCTGCACTCGCGGAGGAGCTCCGTCATGAGCATCGCCAATGCCCCCTTCACCAGCCGAAGAAACTCTGTCTCCATGGCAATGGGAGGGAGGCGCCTCTCCATCGGCCCCTGGATGCACAGCGGGCGGGTGAGCTTCTCGGGGCTCCCCCTCTTCCAGCCCATCCGGGAGACGCAGTATGAGAACACCTACAAGAGCCGGCCAGACGAAGGCTGTAAGTTTGACCCCTGCCGGGCCCAGCGGGCTCTGGAGTCCACCCTCACCAGTTACCTGGGGGATGCCAAGTACAACCCGGTGACGAGCGGGCAGCTGGCCCAGAGCCTGTCTGAGCTCATCCGCAGCCGCCTAAAGGACCTCACCCCGCCCCGCTACAAGCTGGTCTGTAACGTCTTCCTGGGCCAGCAGGGCCAGCAGAGCCTGCAGGTGGCCAGCCGTTGCCTCTGGGACCCGGAGAACGACAGCATGGCCTCCGCCACCTTCGTCAACGCCTCCCTCTTTGCTGTGGCCACGGTGCACGGGCTGTACTTCGAGTAGTGCCTGGGCCAGCTCCTGCCAGGATCCGAGTGCCACACTCCACCGCCGACAGCACGGCAGGAGAGACCCAGCCAGAAATAAAGAGAAGCCCGCCCTGACCTCCGGGGCTTGTGTTAACTCCCAACCAGTAATTTCTTAACCAGATGTGGGGCTGGCCGGCAGCACGGGGAAGCCTGGCCTTTGTGCTTTGCCGCCGTGGGGGCCTGGGTCAGGAGAGAATGGGCTGTTCCCCGGGTCCCACTCGCTGGCGGGGGGTTGTGATGGGGACTGCCATACCAGCTAAAGGCCCCAGCTGAGCTTGGGGCCCCACTGTGCCAGGCGCTGCACGACACAGAGGGCGAGCTCAGCGTGTGCACTGACAGGGCAGGCAAAGGGGAGGCGTGGGGGCGTTCTGCCCCTTTTGCAGAGAGGAAAGCTCAGATTGTTAAGCCTGCCTACAAGGTTTCGACGTCTGGCAATCTCGGCCTAAGGGACTTTCCCCAGGGAGGCTGTAACAGAGCTGGGAATTGAAGCCACAACGCCTGCATCCCCTGCTGGCCTGAATCGTGGCCTGTCCTGTTGGGAAAGCAAGGGAGGGGAGTGAGCTCGGGCCCCTCTGAGCACAGAGCTCTGGCTGTTCTGAGCAAGTCCCTGGAACCCTCCCGGCCCCGGCTTTCTGGCTACTCCCGTGGTAGGAGAGGCCACTGCTGAGCCCTGAGGACAGGGGTGCATTGGAGGCCCTCCAGCTGCTCCACCTCCACCCAGCCTCCCCCAGCCTGCCATGAGCCACAAGGGACTGGTCTGAGCCAGTGGTCCCAACTCATGTTCGTTGGGCCAGAGGGTGACTAGCCCCTAAGGGCAGGCCAAGGACCAGCACAACCTGGAGGGAAGGGTGCTCACAGGCAGACGTTAACACCCTCCCACCCAAGCCCAGGCCTTGGGAGCCTTCCAAAGGGCTTGAGTGGCAAGGTATTGACCGCCACCCTGCGAGACACGGCAGGACACAGGGCACCAGAGAGGTGAGGAGCTTTGCTCCAGGACCCCGCGGGTCTGAGCTCGCCAGGAGCCCTGCCTCCAACTCCCACAGCCGGAGCACAGGGGCCCGGCTCCTCCTTCGCCATGTCAGGGCCACGGCAGGGCCCTGCAGCTCTGTCATCACTTGCCCCCATTGGCACTAGCCCCCCGCTGGCTCACGCTGTGCCCCCGGGGGGGCCCAGACAGAGAGTAGCTGTGTCACAGCCAGCAGCCTCCCACCCACAGAACAGCCCCTTTGTTGGGACGCTGACAATGCCAGCACAGTCTGTGCGGGCGCCCACCCGGGAGGAGGCAGGTGCAGCTCGCCCCAGCAGTGCTAGTGGGGTCTGCAGGAGCCAGCTCCGGCAAGGATGCAACAGGAACAGGGCGAGAGGTGGCTAAGAAAAGGAGAATTCTGGGGGTGCTGACGGCAGCTGCTAGAAATGACTGGAAAGCTGGAGCCTGGGGAGGAAGGATGGGCTGGTACTTGGGGAGCAGGGCCAGAGGGAGCTGGGTTCTCAGCCCCACCTTTGAGTGCTCTCTGAAAGCCCCATCTCCTGGAGGCACAGGGTTATGGGGGCATCGCCACTTCCCATTCGAAAAGGCAGAGGTAGGTCCTGGCCCTCGAGAGCATGGAGAGAAGCTCCAAGACAGGAGCTGAGGGGAGTCCACGGCTCAGCTGGCAGAAGGCCAGGTTCAGATCTGAAATCTTGGGATGTGAAGCCAATCTCAGGGTTTTTGAATGTACATGGTTGGTGATCCGCTCTCAGCTGGTAGCGCCCCAGCTCCCCATCCACGCAATAGGGCTAGTTCTTCCCTGCCTTGCGGGGTGAAGCTGTTAACTAATGGCCGGTGCTCACATTTTAGTGGTGAGGAGCCCCTCACTAGCCAGCTGCCCAAAGCTTGCTGCCCTGCAAGCACCAGGCAAAGGAAACTGCACCTTGGGGGGCTTTTTACTTCCCTGGGGGGAGCATCTAGCACCTCCTGGAGTCAGCCCTTCAGTCAGGTTCCACACCCTAGGGAGGAAGCCCAGCAGCTGAGGGATTTAATGCAAGGCCAGCTGTTCTCAGGCCTCTCGTGTTCAGAGCTCAGGGCCTGGGAGTGGAGGCTCAGCGGGGTCTCTCTGCTCTGCAGCCCAGCACAGGATTAAAGGACTGCACATTCTTAGCTCCTCTCCCAGCTGCTTTCACAAAGGGCAACCCCAGTCCCAGGGGCCCCATTGTGTGCTACCAGCCCTATTTGAGTCATGGAGGGGGCTGGCTGGACCTCCCGCTCCCCCCTAGAGCTGCAGAAACCAGCCTGTTGAGCTCTCAGCAGTGTCACAGCCTAGCTCCTCCATCAAGGCAGAGCTCAGGCTGACAAGCAGCACCTGCTGCCCTGCCAAAGCACCAAGCACCCTTTTGGCTCACGAGGCAGCCCCCCCTCGCCCCATCTACACCAGCCCCGTGTCATCCAGCTCATCTCGCTGCTGCGGATTGAGAGTGTTCTGAAAACAAAGCAGCTCGTAAGGGCAGAGAACATGGATCCAACCCTCTGACCCAGCAGACCAGATCCGAGACAATCCTCCCCAGCCCCTGCTTTGGAGAGCGCTTTACGGGCCGCTCCTCAGTGGGCAATAGCTGAGAAGCCTCCTGACCAGATCTCCCTCCAACCCTCTTTTGTACCTGGCCTTACCTGCGTAGGGGACACTAGCACCGTTAAGGTCCCACCAGCCAGACCCCTTGTTCAGCAGCCGAGCAGCGTTTCAGATAGCCAGGGACTCATGTTGCTCCAGCAGGTTGGAGGGACAGGATTTGAGCTTTACTTGTTCACGATTAAAGCAAGAGGGGCCTAAAACCAGTTTCTCATCTCTGCCAGCCCCTTGCGGCATGGAGTTGATGGCAGGGTCGAAGACGAGCAGCGATCCATCCCGCACAGGTGAGAGCAAGGCAGGGTGTGTAAGAAAGCATTGAGAATAAGCACTGGGATGGCCCTGATTTTAGGGTGCTGTCTCTCCAGCACCCCTTAGTCACCACCCCCCCCCCCGACATGGGAGCACTAACCTTACCCCAGGCTCTGAGGACCCCCAGCACTCAGACAAGCCGAGTATGATGCAGATGTAGGAGCACTACAGATCAGCTGCTAAACAGCGCACTGGGGTGCTGCCCCTCTGCAATAATACACCCCTGCAGCCATCTTTGTGAGGGGCAGCCTGAGGGCTGCTTCCCAGGTAGAGTCAATTGCTCAAGAGCCAGGAGCCGTAGCCCTAGGTCCTGGAGGATACATGGAGTCATTTGCATAGGGCAGGTTAATGTCCCCAGTGCACAGGGAATGCCCATACAGGCAGGCAACTATCGTTGAGCCAGGGGCTGCAGCGAGAGACATGGCACTGCCCCAGCAAGGGCCCAGCTCCCCAAGAAGGTACAGAGAGGGGTGGCAGCAGGCCCATGTGTTTTATAAAAGGAACACTTTTATTAGTGAGCAAGGCACGGAGCAAACAGGGCCCTGCACAGACAGGAGACCACAGAAGGGGTGAAATAAATACTTCAATATAAATACAAATACATAAATAATTTCATCAGGCCAAAAAACCTGCATTTGGAAACCAGAAAAAAAATCAACCCTGTTTAGGTCCCAGCTGGCTGAGGGCTCATCGGGTCCCTTTTTAAAGCATTTCGAGTCTGTACCGTGGCAATTTACATTCCCTGGCGCACGCTGCAAGACAAGCAGGGGATGTGCCCGCACCAAGCCTCAGCACGAGAGGGACCCTGCCCCCTCCTTAGTGTAACAATTCTGCAGTTCTCCCGTTCCCCACCCATGGCCGGAATAGGGGCCAGCCTGGGCTGACACGAAGGCTCTGCCTTAGAGCTCTTGGCATTGGCAACACCATACCTCCTCCCTCAGAGATGGTAGCCTTATTCTCACCCCCTCCTGACACAGCGATTGGGCTCCTGCTGTACCTTGAGCATTAAGCTCAGAGATATTTTCAAGTTCAATAAAGTATTTCCTGGTGTGTCTGTGCCTAGGCTGGTCTGCCCCACAGCAGGCTCTCCCACCCCTGCTGAGTGGCCCTGGCCCCCATCCAGCTCTCAGGCCTCTAGGCAAGATGCTCGTGTTAGCTAAGATCCCACCCCCAGGGCCAGAGTGACATGGAGGACTCCCCCCTCTGCAGAAGAGAGTCCCTAGGGGTAGCAGCTCAGTGTAAAGTCAGCAGCGCTGCCAGAGGAGCTAAAAGCAGCGTCTCCTTCACCCCAGCCACCCACAGGCTGGGCAGGTTTCACTAGGAGCCTTCCTCACGTGGGCCAGACAGGGCAGGAGCAGGGAGGTTCTAACCAAGCCCAGATGGAGCATGGTTCTCAGCTCCTCCCTGCCCCAGCTCCAAGGCCAGGACAGGACACTGACCTGGACAGGCATTGGGCTGTAACATTTAGGCATTTAGACACTGGACAAAGATTTTTCTCCCCCTTAAAAATCGGGTTTGTTCCTTCTCTCCTCAGCTTGCTCAGCATGGGAGGAGAAGGAACAGCTGTCCCCTGGAGATTCCCCTACCCAACCATGTGCACGACTTAAGCTGTGTAAAGATTACACAGGAGTAAACTTGACGTGTAACTTCACCCCACACACACCTCCCCGTCTCCTCCATGGATTGAAGCAGTCAGCTGACAAACGCCAGGGCAAGGATTTCAGTATCAACAGCTGGCAGGCATCAGGAGATGAAGGATGCTGAGGCCAGCTGCTGCTAAGTCAAAATATCCAGATGCCCTATTCTAAGTTCCTTCAGCCCGGTCATATTTAGCTGGGTAGGAAAGTTCTGGTGGGCAGCCAGAGCTGTCACTCATTCCATTGACATGACAGGGGAAGGCTTTCGAATCCAAGGAGGCTTCTCCCAAGGCCCCAGCCTAGGCATCGGCCCTCTCCTGGAGGAGCTTGAGGACGTACTTGAGCCGGAACTGGAGCTCTGGAGAGCAGCCCAGCTCCCTGATGCTGCTCATCTTGTACGTGTAGGAGCTGCGGTCCTTGGTGACGTAGGTCAGGAGACAGGAATGGTCTGGCTTGCTGAGGATCACCTTGGTGTGATCGTTGTAAAAGTTCACCTAGGAGAGCCATGTTACAGAGGAGTTACTTCTCCAGCCTCGGGCTGGGTGTGTCTCATAGTTCCCAGGCTGATGCTCTGGACCTCAGCCAGCCCCTTCTCCCCGACCTGGGATGGAGCTTTGGCCACAGTCAGGAGAGCAGCCCCCGTGCCATGGCTAGGCCAAGCAGAAGGGGAGCCTCAGGGCTAACAAAAGCTGGGAGGGACACATGTGGCTAAGGGTCCCATGCTGGGAAGCCACAGGTTGGCTACTCAGCTAAGGAGCCCCCTTCCCCTTGCAAAGGTTTCCAATCAAGAGGTTAGCTGAGCAAGAGACCAAGTGGGGATGTTGCTCTGCCCCTGTTGTCTCCCCCTAGGAGCCCCAGAGCTCTGGGGGAAGACTAAGAAATCCCCCGTAACTAGAACTGATTCCTAAGCCCTGGTGTGAAAACTCCAGCCCTGAAACAGATTATCTGGGATAAGTAGAGAAGCATTGAAAGCAGCTGCTCCCTGCAGGTGAGGAAAGCAGCCATCTACAGAGGGGTGGGGGCTAGCTCTGTAGAGCCAGCCTTGGGAAACCTACGCGGAGGTCTAGGGACTGGCAAGCTGGGCAGATGCCATCTTCCCCCCTCTATCCACAGAGCCCCACACATACCTGGAGCGTTCCGTTGCTGAAGAGCATCAACAAGGCCTGGTCAGTTTTCACCCACTGCAAGAGCAGCAGTGCAGGATGCTCAATCTCATCTATGCTGGGCAGGTCTCCCCCCTAGGAGAAGAATCCACATTAGCCACCGACTCCTGCCCGAGCAGCAGCCTCTCTGCAAGCTGGGTCAAGGACAAAACCCAGCAAGCATCTCAGCCACACACTGGTTCACAGGCTTCTACTGCTGCGAGACTTCAAACAGTGCCTGGGCCAGGCACAAGCCACCAGCTGAGCTCCCCAGAGTGCATTCCCCGAGGAGCATGCCCGGCTGTCCCCCCCGGTATTTATGCCACACGCCTGCTGAGCCACAGGCTCCCCCTTCAGCAAGTGAGCTTGCTCTGCCAGGAGACCACCCCCCAGCATTGGCTTCTGGACAGCCAGGAGGCCACTCACCTTCATGAGATGCTGCTCCATGTAGGAGGCAAAGTACCGCAGGACGCTCGTCTGGCTCTGCAGCTGCTCTGGGATGGCCGACATGGGAAAGGCGAAGTGTTTGCTGTTTGTCAGGTTGTAATGGACCATCCTGGAAAGGGGAGGAGACCAGGTGAGCTTCCATCTCCCGCAGCGAGTCCCTGCACTGCCAGCAGTGCAATGCGCATGGGCTCCACCATCAGGTTCCAGACTGTGGGGAGCCTAGGTCACCCTCAGCTGGATGGGGGGTTCTAGTGTAAGCGGCAGAACCTGCTCATAGCCAGCAATAGTCTGAGGGTCTCGTCTTGTGACTGAGGTGTAACCATAGGACATGGGCCCTGCTGAGGAGAGGAGCTGGCAGCCTCGTTAGAGTCTGATCTTAGACCTGGGGAGAAGGGCATTGGCTCCCCTTGCCCAGCCCAAGGCTTGGAGTCTAGGAACAGGGCTTGTACCCCTGGGACCTGAACATGCTCCTTGGAGTTCACCCCCTTCGGCGTGTACAGTTACTGCCTCCCGGTCCCCATTGGCCTGTAGCCGTGCTAGTCTTTGCTCGGCCCAGCCCCTGGGGAGGGGGAACGCTGCTGTTCTGCAGGGAAGCCCTCACAGGGTCCCCCCAACCCCGCACCTTCTCCTCCCCTTCTTGCTTTGAGTTCTAAGTGCCCCGCAGCTGCCCAGTGGCCAATGCAGGAAGAAAGCCAGGAGACCCCACTCGCCCCCCCCCCCCACACACACACACAGAGCAGAGACATCCAGGTGGCCCATGGCCTCCACTTACTTCCGATCGGCCGACAGAGCCATGTGCGTCCCGTCGTTGAAGAGGACCCCGATGCGGTGGTTGGACAGCTGGTAGCCAAAGCCGTATTTGTTGGAGTAGTCCACCCACTTGCTCACCCAGGCAAAGTGCTCGTGGCAAGCCAGAGAGGCAGGGTTCCGCTCAGCTGGTTGGGGCACAAAGGGATTGTGAGCAGGGTGACACCCAGGATGTGCCTCATGAAGGAGGATGCTAGCAAGCACCGGGTGGCCTGCACCTCTGCTGGCCCCAGCAGGCAGATTGGGAGCCAGCCAGGTCTCCAGAGGTCCAGCCCTCTGCTCCAGCCACATTACCCACCCCAGCCAGCTTCCTCCCTAAGCCTATTCAATACCACTGGAAGTAGCCAGTTCCCTACAGGAGGCACCAGTCTCCATTCAGAGCATCTTACAGATGCTGGAGTCCCATAAGTGCCACTGGGCAGCCATGGGGACACATCCCCGCTCCCCACCTTAGGTTTCACACTCCGGGACCATGGAAGTCTTTTCTGACCAAGCCAACACCAGCCTCGAGGAGAAACTACTACACCTGGCCCTCCTGTGTTGTCCCCCTCCATCCCCCTGCTAACCCTGTGTGTGATGCAGCTCTGAGAACCGGCAAGAGCCTGAGAATCCGTGTTACCTGGAGGCATGGTGGACAGGCAGCTCTTCAGGAGTCTGATGGCAGATTCAGTGACTGCAGAGGCTGTAATGCACTCTTCAAACACTGCAGGGGAAGAAAGATCCGTCAGCCATACTGGAGGCAGAGAGCTGCTGATCAGCTCAGAAATTGCAAGACAGGTAGCCCGATCAGCTGCTGCCGAGGAGCATGCTGTGTCTGAAGCCAAAGAAGATTCCAAGACACAAGACGATGTTCCCTCCCCACAAGGCAAGGGCAGGGATTTTGTGGAGCTGCCACGAAGAGCTACTGTTCTGTTTGAATTCACAGCTCTGAGGTCACTGGGGAATAGAGGGATTCAAGTTTAGGCCCCCGTCTTCACAACAGGAAACCACATCAGCCAGAACCAGGGAGTCACAAGCATGGGAGGAAGAGATCTGGGGTCTACAGTAACTGGTCATTCAAACCCCCACCCTCAGCTGGGCACAAAGTTGTCTCTAGACATGGTCCTCTCCTTGCTGGGAAGTGTGATGTCAGCACCAACCTCCGTGGGGCAGCTGGGGATCTCACAGGGTTTCCAGTGCCCCTCCCACAGCCCAGTGCAACACTTCACCAGCAGCTCCTTGACCTCCCTGCCACTCCCACCCGGTAGGCCAGGGGCAGAGCTGCAAGACACTCTAGAATCTCAGGGCAGGACAGCTCTACATACAGGAGCTGCTCGAAGCAGGCTTCCGCCTCACTCACCTTCACAGCTGCTGGCTGCTGTCCCCCTAATGGACCTGGAGACGGACCTCCGCGAACCCTCTTCTGCCAGCGTCTCCACGGGGCTGCAGCTGGCGCTCTGACATGTCAAGGGGATCACCTGGAGAGAGGATGTGCATATTGACACTGTCCCACCTGGGGCTCTGTTCCAGGAGCAGCCCCACCTCATCCCTGCTCCCCTGCCAGGACACCGACACTCAGGGAAGAGGATCCTCGCCCAAGGAGCCAGCAAGGCTCCCCTTTCCCAGCCTTCAATCTTACCTCATTCCCTTCCACAGTTTTGTAGCTCATCTGCCTGCAGATGGAGGTCTTCATGAGGCCAACAACCAACTTGGAGATGTCCTCTCTCTCTTCAGAGGGGCCCTTCTTAACTAGAAGGAAGAAGGAGACGTTTAGTCGGCAGACCCAGCAGATGGTCAGGGAGGCCAGCAGAGTTGGTGGGTCAGAGGATCGATATTTAGAGTCCTTCCACTGGCCCCAGCCGAGAGCAGAAGCAGTTTGAGATCTTGTTTACATTCTCCCACCCCCTGATTCTGTTCCAGTTTTGCACTTCACTCAGCTTGGCCAGCGAAACCAGGCTGGGCAGTTTCAGTCAGTTTCATTTCCTGGTTCTCATGCACCCGGTGAACTTGCTAAGTTGCAAGGAAACGTTTCCATCCCAAGGGAGAGGGATTGGAATGGCATTTCAGCTCCAAGCACATTCTGCAGAACCTAGGCAATGAGGACTCGCCTGCTTGGAGCGGTGCTCTGTGCAACAGAGCATCAGAATAAAAGCTTCCGGGGAAGATCAGACCGAGCTCTAGAGGTCAGGCGTGCCATCCTCCATCAGGTTTAAGTGGCTTCATGCTACCTGCTGGCCAACAACGAAAGCCAAGACAGACAGAGGGAGAGAACTTACTTTTGGGTTTCTTTTTCCCAAACAGCGTCTTGGTGACTTTTGCAAACAGACTCTTTGCCGGGTTGGGGGGACTCAGCTCTGGCATCATCACACAGCTGCTGGGGGGGAGCTTATCAGGTGTGTAACCCTGGGGAGAGAGCGAGCGTGTCATTGTCTGGTTCACCTTCCTCCACGGACCACACATCACACAGCAAGACAGACAACAGCTGCCCTTGGTTTGTTGGCAGTGGCCACTTTCTCTCCTCTGACAGCCAGTGGCGGCTCACATTTCCTGGGAGCTGCCTTGAAAGGGCTACACTTGAGAATCGGCCTCCCTGAGACGCAGCCTCCGCTCACGTGTAACAGCCACATGGCCCCGGAGTGCAGATGCAGCTCAAATGTATACAAGGGTATTTAGGAGGCACGCTAAGGCTAAAGACCCAGTGATGTTAATGGCCAATAAGCCAGGCTCAGGGAGAGCAGCCACTTGCAGGTTGGGGTCTCCAGCAGTCTGGTGTCCTTTGCAGCCTGCAGGGGCACTGGGTCATGGGAGGAGCGCAGTGTACTGAGACATACACCCTGGGAGGTTTGCCACCCGAGCAGAGACCAGGCCCACCCTGCTTTCATTCTCCTCCGACCGGTCCAGGGGTGGGGGGGCGTTCGCTGCCTGCAGGAGAGCCACTCACTTTGGTGAAGAATTCATGGTCCAGGATCTCCTCCAGCGTGAGGCGGTCCCGCGGGTTGCGTTTCAAGATGCCCGTGATCAGCTGCTTTGCTGGCGTGGAGAGGAAGGCTGGGAGGGTGTACTCCACCTGCTTGATACACCTGTACGTCTCCTTGAGGTCCGAGGTCTCAAAGGGAGGGTTCCCGCACAACAAGGTATACCTGGAAAGAGAGGTGATGGGAGTGAGGGCTGGGCACACGTCCCCATCCACCTGACTCACCCCCGGCCTGACTCACCCCCAGCCCAGCAATTACAAGGCACGGAAGTTATTCACACGCTGATGAGAGGTTGCACCCGGCTCCAAGTGCCACCTATAACAAGCCTCTGAGCAACCACCATCCTCTAAGTAGCAAGAGGCTGCAGTCACATCCGGAATGCGCCTCCCTGCAATCGTTTACAGCGCGAGATAAGGAAGCCTTGGGAACCAGGAATGTCGGTTGAGCCACTTCTATATTTAGCAGGGGTGGAGCTAAACTCTGCCCCAGTCCCACCCCCGGCGGCTGAGCTCACCGCTGTGCGAGCCCACCTTCCGCCTCCATCTGTCCAGGCCTGAGTGAATGGAAAGATCAACAGGAAGCCTGTGGCTTACCAGGGCAAACAGCCACACAAGCAATGTTTACGATTCGCACTGTGGGGAGCGATAGCCGCCCATATTAATAGATTGGTGACCACCCCTTGTGTCTGACATTTTCCATTGTTTTGAAAGCACTCTGCAGAGCAGTGTCATCTGCAGCAACACGGGACTCCAGAGCACCAGGGGTCTGTCTCAATGGGCTCACTGGATGACACCAAGCGCCAGCCATTTACAAGCACGGCGGGGTTCCCCCCCTTAACTGCCAGCCCTGCAGGTGCCCCAGGATCAGTCCAGCTGGGCTTTGCTTCCAGTCCAGGAGCAGTAATAAAATCTCTGCAAGCTAAACTTGGCCCTCAGCAAGGCCCATTGCTTTTAGTGGCATCTGACTGGTACTCGTGCAAACCAGAGACCAGCTCACTCATCTGCGCTGGGGACTGGATCTGGCTGATTTCCCAGGAAGCTGCCCAGGACAGTGTCATTCTTGCAGTCTCTTTTCCCACCAGCCCTGCCCTGCTTTGCAACAAGAGCTGGGAACTTACACGACACAGCCCAGAGACCACACGTCTGACTCCGGCCCGTGGCCCTGCCGGTGGAGCACTTCAGGGGCGAGGTAGTTGGGGGTGCCGCATATCGTCCTATAGGGAGAGAGCAGAGCAGAGTCAGCGGCGCAGTAACAAACCAGAGCACAAGTCCTCCTCCATGCAGCTCCCTGGCTGACGGGGTAGACAAGCGAGCCCTGGGCTCCAGCATGTACATTCTGCATTCAGAGCACCAGGACTCCATCACCCTCATTCTCCAGGGAATGCACCAAGCACCCTGCCCCCATCCCTTCAGGATCCATTTAACACCTTCCCTAGATTAGAACCCCCACGATCCCTCCCCCTGCATCCACAGACCACCTCTCCCCCCGCTACTGACCCAGCACCAAGCTCCCTCCGGCCTCTGATCCCCACACAGCTGCCCTCACCGCCTGAGTGTGGGGCCGGGACAAGGAGGCACCATCTTCCCTGTGCATTCCCCTCCCCCCGGCCAGGCAGGGCCAGCAGTTGATTACAGCAAGCTAAGAGATGGGAGGGCGATTTCCCAGGCAGGGTATGGGGCTGAGGGGAAGAATGAAGTATCAGGGTGCAGGCGAGCAGGAAAGCCTGGCACGTTAGGAGTCTTACTTTTTCTTCTGGTCCATAGACTCGCGCCGGGCAGCAAGGCCGAAGTCTCCAACTTTCAGCTCCATGTTGTCATTGACAAAAACATTGCCTACAACAGAAGGGAGGCATTAGGACACCAGCACAGGACCAGATGCTACCCAGGGGTCTGCTCCCCACCCTGCCCCCCGAACAGGCGCTCAGGTCATGGTACACACCCAGTTTGAGGTCCCGGTGAAGGATGCCTTTGAGATGGAGGTACTTCAAGGCTGATATGATCTGTTTGAGGTAATACCGCACCTCCGGCTCCAGCAGCGTGTGCCGGGCTTTCCAGATGTGCGCCAGGGACTGGAAGAGGAAAAGCAAAGCAGTTAGCGAAAACCTCCTTAGTCAGGGACGTGCCTTATCAGAAGCCTGAGACACTAGTGCAAGCGGTGGTTTGCAGCGTGAAGACCCCTGATCTTAATCTGGCAAGCCCCGCTCTGACCAGGGGAGCTGGCTCTGGTTCCAGGAAAAACATGGGTTCGATTCCCATGTGTGAGCGGCTCTGGTTTGTTCTCTGGCCCATGTTATATCGGAAGTCAGACTAGATCACCCCAGCGATTTCTTCCGGCCTCAGGCTCGAGGATTAAGAGGTGCAGCCTGCTCCTGGAGCAGGATATTTGGTCAGGCCAAAGGACTCGAAATACCACTTCTGGTGAAGCCATGGCCGTGAGCCACTCATTTTACCCAGGGGCTGTTCTGAGAAGCTGCCAGCGTAACTGGCTGGCGAAAGCCTGAATTGGTCCAGGCAGGCCCAAAGATGCCACCTTAGCAGCTTTGGGTCACTGAAGGATTTTGGGTCAGCCCCACTGGTATTTACAAGGGAGTGAACTGCTGGCAAGAGAGCCAGACTAGAACGGCCCAAGCAACGGGTAGGATCTAGGAACAGCCCTACCAAGAGAAGCCCAGTCACGGGGTTAGTGTGGTTACGCAAGACCAGCACGTGGCGTTTAGCTAACCCGGTTACCCAGCCAATGACACACAATGAGGCAAGGACTGGAAAATGAAAGGGGCACATCTGACAAGCAGCCGAGTGTGAATTCAAGCATCCGTTAGAAAGCGAGATCTGCATCCGTGCATAAGCGGTGAGTGACGAGGGGCCCGCGGGGACTTGAATGAAGACACAGCTACGGCCTTGTCTACACTAGACAAATCGGGTGTGTTTGCTGCACGGTCCCCCCTTAACACGACTGACACCTCGAATCCATGCACCAGCACTCCCAACAGCACCACACCAGCCCACGGGCCATATGGGGCGAGCCCACCACTTACTTTCCTGCTGCAGTGTTCCAGGAAGATATAGATGTTCTCCGAATCATCAAAGTGATGCGAGAACTTGACAATGTGTTTGTGATGCAGGTCTCTGTGCAGCTCGATCTCATTCATAATCTGAAAACGAGGAAGGAGCCCATCAACCAGCAGCCCCATCACTATGCAAAGACCTTGCTCCGGGCAAGCTTGAAATCTCTCTGCTCTCCCCCAGGGCTGAGCGCTCAGCCATCACTTCCACACATACCTTCTCCCGTTGGTGTGGTTTAGCCACTCGGCTGTGAGGAATAACTTTCACTGCATAGGTTTTGTTGCTGTTGACGTCTGTCATTTCATAGCATCTTGCAAATCCTCCCTGCAAAGGAAGAGGCAGTCATTACCCATGGGTCACCGTTCTCCATTCCTCCCCCTGCTCTTGGAAGTCACCAGAGCATTCAACACATGTCAGTGACTCACTTATTCACAGCTCCACCTGCTCAGGATAGAACAATTGTCATTTGACTTCCTGGAGGTTTCCCTGGAACACATGGGCTTTGAAGAAAACCAAAATATCTGGTTTCCTGTCATGCTAGAAGCCCCATTATTAAAATCTGGAGTGACAGCCCTGAGTCAGGCCACTTTCTAAAATCAGTTCCTGTAAAGTCTGTATCATGCCTGGCCTCCCACCACACCAGTACTGAGTCTTCTCCCCAAGAGCAACTGGAAAGTCCTGCACATGGGAGGGAAGTGAGAACAGGCCAAGATTTTGGACCACGGGGGGAGAGAGAACCGTACAGGCAGGTTTTTCTGCCATGATGCAAGGCACACAGCCACAGAATCGCGCCCTGCGCCTTGCCCTAGGTGGAACAAAGCTCTGAAGGGTAAGGAGAAGGCGAGCGGCTCTTTCATGGGGGATCAGCCTCTGCCCTACAGCCCCAGCAGCCAAGGGGGCCAACCATGAGGCCCCGGCCCGGAGTGAACAAAGAACTCGGCCCTGTTCAGTACTTCCCCCTCCCTCCGGCTGGGAGGTCACTGGCAGGGCTTTGAAACCGAGATGCTAAGAGGAGGTTGCGGAAGGCAGCAGGTCACCAGAAGCCTCCGATTGCCCCGTCCGGGGCGAAAGCCGCTTTTCGGGGGCGGGGGGGTGTCGCTAAGGATAACGAGTTATCGAGGCACAAGGGGGAGAGTATTGAGTCGCCTCCCTCCACTGGGGCGATCACAGGCAGCGGAGGCTGGGTGTGCCGCAGCCAAACACCCGCTCCGGGGGCAGCTCCTGCCGGAGCAATGAAACCGGAGGCTGTCTCAGGAGAACCGGGCCCCGCAGGGGCTCCCCGGGGCGGGGGGGAGAGGGCAGGCCCCGGGGAGATTTGCTGGATCGCACCCCAGAGCAAGTCCCTAAAGCTCTCAGCGGAGCCGGGGGAGAGCCCGGGGCACTTCCGAACAGACGCCGAGTCTCCCGCGGCCCAGTGCCGGGGATGGGGGAGGGAAGAAAGGGGTGACTCACCAGCTCACAGCCGCATCACCCCCCCGCAGGGCCGAACAGGCGCGCGAGCTGCGCCCCCCGAGCACGCAGAGACCGGAGCCAGGCTGCCCACCCCCATCGGCCGGCAGCCCACGAGCAGCTCCTACCTGCGCGGGGGCTGGGGAGTGGGGCGGGATCGGAGAGCAGCGCCCCAGCCAGGCCTCGGGGGGTCCAAAGCTTCGCACGGAGAGGCCAGGGAAAGAGCCTTCTGCCCCCAGGGGCGCCGCCCCGGCCCCAGGGCCCCCGACCCAGCAGGCCGCTCCCCGCCGCTGCGGGACCCCCTCCGCGCGCGCCGAGCGCCCCCGGGACAGGCGGTACCTTGCCCAGCAGACGTCCCTTGCAGTAAAGCCTGCCCTTGACCGGGTCGGCGATCATCCGGGTGGGCTCGGCCGCTCGGGGCTGCGGCGGCGCCGCCGGCTGCTGGGGCTCGGCTCGGGCTGGGCTCGGCTTGGGCTGGGCGGCCCCGGCAGCGGGGACAGGCTTGTACGGATCCGAGCCCATGAGGCTGCAGTGGAAGGGGTGATGCTGCGCGTAGCGGGCGAGCTCCATGGGGGGCGCCGGCCGATCCGCCTCCAGCCCCTCACACGTGGCGAGCCGCCCTGGAACTTTCACACACTGTAGCCGCGCAGCCAGGGAACCCCAGAGCCTTTAATCCACGCAGGGGCCCGACGTCACCCCCGGAACCCCGCCCCTCGGGTGGGGGCGGGGCGAGCTCTTAAAGAGACCGCGGCGCTCACAGACGGGGCCGGCGGGCAGCGGCGGGCTCGCCTCGGGCCCGCCTCGGGCCGCGTTTCTATCAGAGTCCGACCGAGCGAATTAGTAACGGGACAGCGGCAGCGCAGCGCGCCCGCTAGATCTGGGAGGGATTTTACCCTCTGCGTTTGAGTGGCCGTCGGCTGTGCTGCCCCCCGGTTTCTTTTCCCCTCGGGCTGAAGTCAGACCCCCGGCTCAGGGCTCCCGCTGGTGCGATTGCTGCGAGAACCCGCGGGGCGGGGCAGTCCCCCCGCAGGGTAAAGAAACTCTTCAACAGAGTAACCTCCGGGGGGGGGCTGCGTCTGCCCTGCCCCCCTCCCTGGAACCCCAAAGAAGGAACATTCAGTTCACAAGGGCAGGCCTGGAAGCGGCTGAACCTCGTCAAAGAAACCAGCCCACAGAAGGCTGCGGATTCGGTCCCTGGGGTTTGTTTTCGTCCTTTGGGCCCACACTCCGGCTGCCAGGTGTTTGCTTCCCCTGGTGTAACAGCCACAGCTGGTTGCAGGGAAGAGTTGGGGTCTGCACAGCCCGGCAGAGCCCTCCTTGTCCCCAGCCTGTTTTGGAGATGAACAAGAAATGGGGGTTTCTTTCCCAAAGTATTTTATAACCAAATCACTCCACTATCCTGCAGCAATGGCCCCAAATACTGCGGCAACGTTCCTGCAATCTGTTGTGTTTGGCTCTATTCGGGTAAGATAATGGCCAGATGCTCAAACGTATTTAGGCACCTGACGACTGGGATCCGGGCCAATGTCTTATCTGACAGGAGAGCACTTTAATCAGGGGGATGGGACCAGTCAGGCTCTTCCTGCAAGGAGTTTCTCTCCTCATTCATTTTTGTAGAAGGGGCAGGGCGGGTTATAGGAAGGGGTGGCTGGTTACCACCATGATGGGCTCTTAGGGTCACCGTCTGCCTTGATTCATACTTCACTTCCCATTGTGTCATCTTACCCTGCTCAGAGTTGAGCGGCGGGAGCTCAGCACCCTGCAGGAGTGGGCCCTTGGTGGGCTCTGCCTACCAGCGCCGGAGCTCGGGCAGGAATCAGTGAGAAGGGCACTGGCATGTTAAAGCTATTTAGGTTTCCCGATCCCTGGTCCTCCAAGTCTGAAGAGATGCCAAGGCAGGGCTTGGGGAAAGCCTCAGCTGGTAAGATGGACAGAGAGGGTCAGGAGGACAGGCCTAGCCAGGCTTTACTAGAGAATCACAGGCAGAGATGGAAAACAAAATAAACCCTAAAATGTCACGGAGTCTCTTGCCCCTGCCAGGGCAGGATATGAGCCCCTCACCCAGCAGGCATGTGTCAGACACTAATCTGATTGGAGCTGAAAGGCTGTATGGGTTTTAGGGTGAGCGGATGAAGCCGGGCGAGAGACTTGCATTACGTACAGAAGCACAGCAAGGGGGTCTGGTGGGGAGCTCGACGCCAGCCCCCAGGTGTTTGTTATGAGACAGGCAGCGCAGAGGGCTCTCGGGCAAGGCAATTGCCTGGCTCCTCTGGGTCAGGTCCACAGGCTGTCCCTGTTCATCTCATCATCATGGTGTATTATACTGTTACCCTGATCCAATGCTACAGAACATTTATATACTACTAGCCACTGACATGGTGCTTGGGAGACTCAGATCAGCTCCACCCCCTGCCACGGTGAGCTCCCACTCTGTCTCTGACCATATTAGCATGACGCTGGTGTTGCCAGACAGTGAGGCATGAAGCTGTTCAAGGAGCATGTCCAGGAAAGACAACAAAGCTCAAACGACATCCTGTCAGAATCCTGCCTTTCTTCCCAGTGACACAGGGCCCGGCCTGCATCTCCTAAGAGTCTCAGAGGGCTCACTGCCAGCCAATCCACGCCAGACCCCCGGCCCCCTCCCTGTCTGTATCATATCAGCCAGCAGGCCTAGTTCGGGGGAAATGCCAGACATCGCCCAGGAGGGCACAAGGGGAAACCTGAGCATTCCACAGTGGATCCCTAGTTACTGACGGGCCCCAGTCTTAGCTGCCATCCTGTGTTGATGGCTCAGTAACAGAATTACACATCTCTTGGTGGCATGAGCATTGGTGTCCTGCTGGCAGAGGATTCCTCGCCTCCTTCTCCAGCCAGGGAGTTGCTCCCGATGTACAAGATCTCCAGTGGGGTTCTTACTCTGCCTGTCCCAAGATTTTGTCACAAGCAAAGCTGGAGTCCCAAGTGTCAACTCTTCCCATGCACTGAGCTGACGATGGTATGCAGATGCTGCCCTCCACTAGTGAATCAGCCTATTGCCCTCCCTGCTCTCAGGGGCTGCTGATAATCCTTTCCCAGGCAGGCTGGTTTTCCAGTATTGCGGCAGCAATTTGCACCCTGGCAGGACTTCTAATTGCCACAGCTGGCTTCTAGATTAATTACCCTTCAGAAGGAATCAGAGTGCGGGAAAGGGGGGGGCAGGATGTAGAGAAGACCAAAGGGGTTAATTGGATTCCCAATCACGTATCAGCATGGGGAGCGGGCTGATGGGGTCCCAGGAATCTCTCTTCTAGGGTTCAAAGAAACAAGACTTCTCAAGGGAGCATCACTTACTTCACCCCCCTCTCCCCTCCCCAGCTGTTCTCCTCGCCTTCCTGGACCACCCCAAGTTTCCATTCAAGGATCCTCTTCAAAGAGAAACGGACCCAATGTTGTGGCCTTCACAGCTCACCAGGCAACGGAGAAAGTGTCAATGGCCCTTAATGCAAGCAAATGTGAAGAACCAATTCCTTTGTCTTTCCCAGGCTCTGCCCCTGACTCGCTGTGTGATTCTGGGCAAGTCTCTTCCCTGCTCTGTGCCTCCGTTTCCCCACCTATCCACTAAGGGACGTGGTACCCGCCCACCTCCCAGAGGGGACAGGAAAGCTTCATTAACTTAAAGCGTAAAGTGCTCTTTGAGGCTGCAGAGAGCTACGAACTAGAATGACCTTCTGCCTAGCTCCAGCATCCAAGGAGCTCGGCCCTTTGCAAGCACAGACGGATTTAGCCTCATGACCCACCCATTTAGCCTCACGCCCATTTTAGAGATGGAGAAAATGAGGCACTGAGCATAAGCAATGATTCCTCTCTGTCTCTCCCCCTTGCTCTGTTTCTCTCACATTTCCAGCTATCACACAGGAAACGAACATACCAGCCGCCACCACAACAAACACAAGGGAGCCCCGCCCCCAGTGAGAACAGATGCCGAGGAGACCTTCACCACTTCACAGAAACTAACCCTCTCCACCCAGCCGTAACCACCCCCAGCCCCTGTTTCCAGGCTCGGGAGGGGGCAGGAGGCGTCACGGGGCAACCCTGTGCTTTCCGATGGAGGCCCCAGCTCCGTGGAACCTTCTCCACAAGGAGCTGACTTGACAAGACAACAGAGCCCCAGTGCTGGAGGAGCCCTGGTAGAGCTTGCTTGGCAGTGAGGGGGCTGGAGCCTTTCACCCTTATGTTCAGGTTGCTGCTGCAGTGGCCTGTGGGGGATGGGAGTCCGGGGGTGTCACAGGCCAGCACCTAGGGGCAGCAGAGAGGATGGTCTAGTGCTTAGGGCACTAAGCTAGGACTTGGAAGACCTGAGCTGAAATCCCTGCTCTGCTGCAGCCCCCCTGCGTGACCTTGGCCAAGTCACTTAAGCCCAGATCCTCCAAGGTAACTAGGTGCCCAGCTTCCATTGGGGTTTAGCCTCAGTTCCCCATCTGTTCCCTGGCAATGATAGCACTGCCGTGCCTCACAGGGGCATGAGAGGGTTAACAGCTGTCAGTATGATGCCCCAGTAATGGGGGTACACGGATAAGTACCTAAGCTGGAAGCTTGATTGCCAGTGTCCCCAGCAGAGAGTTCAAGGACTGAATGGGCCGTGGAGACCGAGTTTCCCTCTCCCTTTTATGGGGATCCCTCTGGGGCAGGGGTGCAGCTCAGCAGGGCACTGGGCTCAGGTCAGAGCCCTGCAGGCCTAGGAAGGAGGCAGGAGGAGGGAGCCCAGCCAGCCTCGCATGTAGAATTCATTGCAGCATTTGGGAAATGCAAAAGGTGCCGCTGGATCTCCCTGGGTTGCCCAGCCCAGGAACCGCCCCCCAAACAGGCCGGCCAGCCAGGTGCCTGCAGCCCCCAACACCCCTCTGCTCTGCTCATCAATCGGCCACTGGGCAGGCGGAGGTGACCCTGATACCATCCCACTGTTTGTTTCCTGGCCATGGCACAACTGGGCTGGGTTCTGAGTCACAGGTCTTGGGTGCCCTCTACCGGCTGCTCAGAGCCCAGCAGCTGTGCTCTGGGTTTGCCTCCCCTTCTCCTAGTCACACACAGCTTCCAGAGACCACCCGGGGGGCTAGGCCTCCTTCCTCCTGGGTGCGTGGACCCCAGAAACACCTCGCTCTGCTCTTTGCCCCACTTGCGTAGCCTCTGGCAGTGACCGGATGAGAGGGAGCCCTAGCCGGTGCTGATCCTGGCTTGCAATCAGGATGCTCCCCTTCTCCTCCCGGCCGCGGCTGGGGAAGCAGTCTCTTAGCCCAGGGGACGGCAGAATTTCACACACCCCAGTCACCCCTGCAAACCACAAGCCTCAGCCAGAGGTGGGTGTCCAACCCTGGGGCCCAATCCTTTACGTCAATGGCAGCAGGACCGGGCTCCAGAACAGCATCTGTGACCGCACGGCCCAATAATGCTGGCTGATGTCAGCATTTTGCCATTGGCTCTGGACTCCTGCCCTTGGGGGTTTAAAGCTGGAGTTGATACGTGACTCTCACTAGGCCCCTGGCATGCGATTCCCCTGGGGGCACCCTGGACAGTGCTAGGATAGGAGAGTAGGTCTGGGGCCACCCCCCAGGGCTGAGAAGTTCCATCCCCCCAAGCAATGTGGCCTCTCCAGTTAAAAGACGCCAGCTGAGGCTAGAGCTGGGTTCATTTAGGGTGGGTCGGTTCTTGACTGAAGAGGCCAGACTAGGACTTAGAGAGGCTGTGAGGTGCCACCACGCAGCACAAGATGGGCTACTCAGAAAGCGCCACGGGGTCAGCCCGTGTCCAGCAGCCTCAGGAAAGAACCTCTCGCATGCGCTCCACCTGCACCCTGTTGCTTTTCCACCACGAGGGATGCTGCAGTCACTAGCCAATGGATCACCTTGGCCTGGGCACCTGGCTGAATTACAAGGGGGGGTTCGGGTGAGGAGCCCACTCCAGAGAGCAGGAGGCCAGAGCTTGGCTGGGAGCCCTAGGCCAATGGAGCTGTCCCTGCACTGATCCCAGATAGGGGATAGGGATAGGACTGCACTGGCTGGACCAGGAGACAGGCAGCAAGCTCTGTGGAGTGGGGAGCAGCCCTGAGATCCGTGGTGCCTTTAAACATTTGGCCTCTAGTTTATTCAATAGGTTTTTTTTCTGTCCTAAGAGCCATTTTTCATTCATTTTTAAGCTACATTGCAGCCTCCCCTTCTACTGATCCAATCCGGTCCCATCAGCAGGAGTTAAGGGGCCGTGTCGTTACCCACCCCACCAGCAGGGGGCGTGGCACAGCTTGCAGGGCACCTGGCAGTGCTCATGTGTCAACGACACGCCGTGGACAGCAGTTTCATTCCTGACGGGGGTTTCCCTTGGGTTCTGGTGAACTCTCTCATTCAGCACCTTCACTGATTACATGCCAAGGTGCATTAAGGCTGCGAGGGAGGGTGGCCCAGCAGCTAGAACAGTAGCCTATGACTATAGCGATCTTGGTTCAAGTCCTTGCTAGCCACAGGCTCCCTCGGCCAAGTCCCCTACCTGTGCAAAGCGGATAACAGCGCTGCCGGTAGGATAAACACATTAGAAATTATGAGGCATTTGGATACTCTGGTGATGGGACCAGAGAGACTTTAATTAGATGCTCACTGATTGAATCACCCCTCCTCAGAGGGATCCAAGCTAATGAAAGCAGAGGATGGAGCTTGTATTATTATTGATGCAAATGCTCAGTTCCTGAGGTTTTGATCAAACTGGATGGAGGCTCAGCTAAACCAGGGGCTGCGTTAAACTCCGCCTGACAAAACATGGCTGACAGAGGTGTCCTACAAAACAATAGACCAGGGTCTATAAAATCCATGCACCAGCACAGGGCCTAGCACCTGCAAAGCACTTTCCATCTTCCCAGCACTGAACAAGTGGGACATAATTAAACCCCACAGCCGCCTATGAGGTAAGTATCAGTGTCTCCATTTTACAGAAGGGGAAAATGAGGCATGAATCGATGAAGTGATTTGCCCAAAGACAAAGCGGGAGCCAGTGCCAGGCCTGGGCTCCCATCACTAGGACTCACCTCCCCATACAGCTCAAGAGCAGAAGGTGTAAAGATCTGATGATGTTTTAAGTGAACCTGGAACACAGAACCGAGAGGTGACATCTGAGTGTTTGAAGGGTCACACGCAAATCCCACCAAGGTCAGAGGTCACGCCATGCCTTCGGAGCAAGGTCTTTCCCCCAGATTCGCAGTAAGGATTTGGATTTGACCCATGGCCTGAGTGTCGGGTAACTATAAAATTCCACATTAGGAGGAAAGAAGGAATAATTTCTTTGGTGGGCTGACTTGGGGTGAGGGCATTTGGTTCTTTAAGGCTGCTCAGAGGCTTGGGGTGTTAGAGTAAGTCCTAGGGGAAATGGAATGGTGGGCAGAGCAATGCAGGGGAGCTGGTCAAAACACATAACTGCAATCTCCATTGCTATAGGGGTTATCATATGGAGAACACCATGTAGGTGAGTGCATGCGTGAGACAACACATCGGCATAACGCTGCCTGGTGCGGGGAGGAATCTGCTCCTGCGTCCGCAGGGGTGCGTTCGCTACTGGCACTGGCTGGGAGGAATTAAACCAGATAGTGTGCATGGCATTATTGCCCTCTGTTGGAAAGAATCAGACCTGCTTGTGCAGGCCTCCCCTGGCTGTGCCTGGGTACAAGAATCACACCTGCTGCCGGATGGAGTCCTACCTGCTTGCTTATGTTTTATATTTGTGGGTACTACTGCCCTCTGGTGGAGGAACATAGATCTGACAACGTACGTGTGTGTGCTTTGCTCTGTGTGTGTGTGGGCCTGACAAGGTATGTGTTTGTGTGCTTTGTTCTGTGTGTACATTGCTACCTGTGCTGGATGGAAACTGACCTGCCTGGGTGTATATATGTTTGCAGTCTTGCTGTAGCTGGGTTGGTCCCAGGAAATGAAAGAAACCAGGTGGGTGAGGTCTTATCTTTAATTGGCCCAACTTCTGGTGGGGAGAGAGACAAGCCTGCGAGCTCCACAGAGCTCTTTTCCCAGAGAGTCCTGCTCCTGTCTTGGTGTGGAGGTGCCCCAGCAGCTGGGAGGTTAAGGCTGGGTTTAGTTTCCCACCCCCTAGCATCACACTGGGGCAGCGAGGTCTGTATTGATTCAGGGGGGACAGCGCCTCGTATTGCGTCACCCACCCTCTTCCCATCAGCAGCCTGAATATTCTCCTGGTCATCTCCCATCCAAGGACTGCCCCTGCCCAGGCCGGCTTAGCTTGTGAGAGCGGATGAGGCCCCAGCGTGAGGTGGAGGGGGTGCAGGATACATCAGCAGGCCATGTCTATTCAGATGTAGCAACAACCAGCTGGGCGGTGCCCTGGGGAGCAGGGGGCTGGAACAATTTGTATCGTGGGGGTGCTGAGAGCCATTGAACTAAGCTGTAGACCCTGGATATGACGGAAACCACTTGCAGCCAGGGGGTGCAGCAGCCGCCTAGTTCCAGCACCTAGGCCTGGGAGGGGCGTTCACAGAGTCGTATGCTGGACCTGGACACTGCCCTGGTCAGAATGTCCCCCATTTCATAACCCACCCTTGCTCTTGCTTCACCAGTTTGTCTCCACACATCAGTGCATTGGCCCCAGGGTCAGTGACCATTAGCTCCCTCTGCTGGACACGGTCCACCCCAACCCATGCAGGGCCCTTGCAGTTCATCGGCCCCCCAGGGCGCTAGGGCAGCACCGTGTTACAATCAGCTTGTGGCTGGAGAGCTGGGACTTAACAGATGGGGAAGGGGGGGCCTCGACTGAGCCACAAGCATCACCAGACCATTGGACTGGAGCAAAGCCAGCAACAGAAACAGGGGGGAGGGAGAAAGGAGGAGCAAGACAGAGAAAGATGAGCCATTAGATCCAACTCCCCCCATCAGCTTCTAGCAGGGCCCATGCAGGGGGCAGTTAAATATCCCAAGGCACAGGTTGAAAGGAGGCAGGGACCAGCTTTTATTTTAGAGTCAGGGGAGATCAAGAAAACAAGAAATGTAAAGTGTCCATGAGAGCAAGGGAGTGGGTAAGGCATGTCCGGGATCCCGCACCAGAATGGTGGTCAGGGGCCATCGACCAGGGAGTCAGGATGTGGTTTCAGCCGCTGAGTCCCCCGCCAGCCACCTGATTTCCTGGGGAGGACACGGGGCATTACAGACCAAGGCTGAAGTTTTCAGGAGGGAGTGCCCCTGACCCAGTGCACAGCTCTTGGGGAAAGCAGACCGGGAACCCCCCTGGGTGGGAAGGCAGACTACAGAAGGAGGGTGGTACCCTGACTCATGCAGTGCTTCTCATTCCCGGAGCTCAGCATCCCTTACAAAGTTGGGGCTGGATCACTATCCCCATTTTAAAGCTGGGGTGTGATTTCTCCTGGGTCACCCAGTGACAGAGCTGGGAATGGCCAATCAGGTAGAGTAGAGGGGTGGGCATCACCTCTGGATACAGCATCAGCGAGGCCATTACTGGCTGCTGCGTCCAGCTCTGGTGTCCACACTTCAGAAAGGATGGTAACCAATTGGAAAGGGTTCAGGAAAGAGCTACAAGAATGATCTGAGGTCTGGAAAACCTGCCTTCCAATGAGGGCCTGAAGAAAGTCAATCTATTGAGTTTATCCAAAAAAAATTAAGAGGGGACTTGCTCATGGCCTACAAGTACCTCCGAGGGGAGGAGATTTCTGAGTCAGCCAAGGGCTCTTTAACCTAGCAGGAAAAGACAGAACGAGATCCAGTGGCTGGAGGCTGAAGCTAGACAAATTCAGACTTGAAATAAGGCCTGATTTCTAAGTGATGGTAATTAGCCATCAAACAGCTGACCTAGGGATGGGGAGGATTCTCTGTCATTTTAATTCTTTAAATAAGGCCCGGATATCATTCTAAAAGATCCATGATAGCTCAACCACATGTCATGCACTCGATACAGGGATCGCTAGGAGAGGCTCTAAGCTCTGTGCCGGCAAGGAGGTCAGACGGGATGATCCAAATGGTCCCTTCTGGCCTTAAACTCCAGGAATACCCAGGGTCTGGAGTCCCAGCGAGACTCTCACCACTAGACCACATTTGCAGGACTGTGAGGAAGGCCTCTCTGCTTCCAGCACTGAGTATTGCATAGCAAAAGCCATCCATCTGCAGTCCTTGTCTGGTCCCCTTCTCCAGAGTATCTGAGACCTCACAATCTACTGTTCTGACCCTCGCAACAGCCCTGGGAGGGAGGGCAGGGCTATGAGCCCATTGTACAGATGGAGAACGGAGACGAAGGGACATGCCCTGGGTCACACAGGGAGACCGTAGCAGAGCAGGGACTTGAAACCCGGTTTCCCAGGCTAGCACCCTACCCAATGCACCATCCTTCCTCTCTACACCCTCACTTCCTGTAACCTTCAAACACTCGTTCCCTGCATCACACCCAAAAGGGAACTGTCTGTTTCTGTCTCACCCGCTCTGCTTCGCACCTGAAATCCCCAGCCAGGAGAACGCGCGGCCTTGTGTTGCTATGGAGTTTGTTTTGTTTGCTGCCTGCTGCACACGGAGCCCAGCTGCCTGCTCACAAGGCCGTTGCTCATCTGCCGCCATCAGCTCTTGCTGCTGACCCACCTGAGCTCAGGAGGCGACAGATCCGGATGTGTGGGCAGTGTCTCTCGGGGACGTGCCGCGGACACACTCACAGGGTCAGTCAGGCAACGGGAAGAGAAGTAACACTGGAAAGGCAGGCGGGGTCCACTCCAGCGGACTTCTTACAGCAATGAAATCTAGTCACTTTTCAAACATGAGTTAAAAGCCGTTCCAAGACCAGCAGCTGCCCCAGGGTCTCCCTGCCTATTTCTGCGGCTTCACAACCACATTTTCCTGTTTTTAAAACGTGTTTTTTCTCTCCCTGGCTGCTGTGAGAAAGAACCATACAGACAAGACACGGAAACTGACAAACCACCTGCCTCTGCAGAGGAAACCGTGAAACTGACTAGACCAATGCACAAAGCTAACACACTGGAAAACTGAGAAAGTCTTTCCTCCCCTCTAACCTCTTTCAGGTAGGGTGAGCTTAGCTGTCACTTGTAACAGGAGTAAGGGGGGAGCCATGGACCAGGGCCCCACTGCGTTAGGTGCTGCACACACAGAACAAAATTTCCAGGTACTGCACCTTTTAAAATTGGTTCCATTCCTTTAATTGTAAAAAGCTCAAAAGACGAATAAAACAGTGTAAGCCCTAACTACTATCACAGCTTGCAGGGGTACCTCACCTATGTCAGCTGATAAAAGCAAATCAATAAACCCTTTAAACTATTGGCCCCTACCTACTTGTGTCTTAAATGATGAGCCATAACAACCTCTTAGCACGTATTAGGGCACTGTTTATTCCAGGCATGTACTGTGATCTCTGGAATGCTTAATAGGCAGAGTGGCTGGAGAAAAGGCCAAATACATTTATTATTAGCCATAGGAGCACTCTGCTCACACCAAGCCTCCCCAGGCTTCTGGAAACATTTAGTTTGCACTGAGCATGCTCAGACACAGATCTCATGCTAGGCCAGGTCTACACTTAAAAGTTTTGCCGGCATGCAATGCTGGTTGGGGTACGATTGTTTTTATGATGTAGCTGGGCCGGCAAAAGCCCTGTTGTAGATGCAGTTATACTGGCAAAAACCTGCTTCTGTCCGATTTCAAACTGGCATGAGCCGTACCGACAAAAGCTCCTTTTTGCTGGTATAACTGTGTCTACACTAGCAGGATTTTGAAGGTGTAGGGACAGCAGCAGTGTTTTTAAGTACAGACAAGGCCTGTGAGTACAGTCAGACCCACACCAGTATTATATGGGTTCCATCACACACACACTCCCCTGCTAGTCAACCGCGGGCTGATTCTCTCCAGTCTTGCGTAGTCACTTACATATGTGCAAAGTGGGTGTCAAACGCTACTGGTTTGATGCACAAGCTTTGCACAGGTTTAAAGGATGGTTGAAAGGTTCAGGGCGCTGGGGCATCCTGCCTCTCCCTGAACCTCAGTTTACCTAGCTGTACAGTCATTTTGATCTGCCTTCCATGGTGGGAATCAACATTTTATGACTTCCCCACCCTGCAGAGCTGGAGCAAGGATTTATCCCTTAGCATGGTTGGTGTTTCAAAGATGTTAGTTACCAAGCCTTAGTATTATGTATTAATAATTTTCCTTTTTGTTTAGCTTTGTTTCCTCAGCCTGGGACTCTTTTCCCTCTCCAGTTCCAAGTGCCCCTGGGCTTTTGGTTGTACTAGGGAAAAGAAAATTCACAATAGACACAATGGGAGGGGAGAATCTTTGATCTATTTGGCCCCAATCCTGCAAGCGTTTACATTCACTGTTAAGTTTACGCACAGGAGTTAGGCCCAGATCCTCAAAAGCATTTAGATGCCTAACTAGTCGCTCAGCACCTAACCACCGAGACCTTAGTCCCACTGAACTCAACAGAAATACTCGTGTGCATCAAGGTAAGCAAGTGGGTGTTTGCAGGATAAAGGCCACAGAAAGGAGGACACGCCTTGGATCAGCAGCCAGTCAGATCCCACCCCCCTGCATTTCCTAGAATCAGGAATGGAGGGAACTAGAGATGGATAAACCCCCTCAGACCTCCTCCTGGCCCTACAGTGCAATTCCAAGTGCTTTGTCCAGTTGGTCTATCCCAAGTGATGGGGTCCCAGCCAGGCCCTCCCCCACGGCCACTACTGCACACCCAAAAGCCCCAGCATAAGTGTTCCCCTGTCAATTCCATCCCGATCGTGCCTAGCTACGGCCCTTTGCACAGGAACACCGGTGTACACAGGGATGGCAGCAGGGCCCCAGGGCTCTGTAGTTTACACACACTCTCAGTCACGGGGTTGTGCACATTGCCTGGGCTGGTGTCCCCCGGCTCTGGGTGGGTTTCCACTGATGATGAAATAGACACACACGCAGCTGCTTCCCACCACCCACAGGGGATGGGGAACGTCAGCCAGGTGCCTAGCAGGGGCCTGGGGGCTGGAGCGGGAGAGGCTGGAGTTGAGGAATTCCGGGGGCTGGAGGTTGGGAGCTGGAAGAGGACAATGCTGGGGGCTGGGAAGAAAGAAGAGTGCAGGATATGGGGGGGGGGGACACTGAAAAAGGTGGGGGCTGGGGAGAAGGGAGGAGGCTGGATATTGAGGGGCTGGGGAACCAGAGGAAGACTGCACACTGGGGGGGGCGGCTGAAAAGGGGGTGCTGGGGAACGAGGGGGTGGATATGGGGCGGCTGGATGGGAGAAGGGTTAGGGAGAAGAAGGGGGCTGGATAGCGGGGAACTGGGAAGGAGAAGGGGGTGGGGGCTGGATACTGGGGGGCTGGAGAGAAGGGGACTGCGGAGAAGGGGGCTGGAGGTGGGAGGCTGGAGAGAAGGGGGCTAGCTCTGGGGCAGGGGATCGGGCGGCGGGGGACTGGGAAATCCCGGAGGGCGGGGAGTGACCTGCCTCTGCTCCGCAGGCGGCCCAAGCCGAGGCGGAGCCGCTGCTGGGCGCCGGGCGGGCCACACCCCGGGAGGGCCGGCCCGAGAGCGCACAGAGCGCAGCCCGGCATGGACACCTGAGACGGGGCCCCGCCGCTCGGCTCCCCGGAGAGCCCCCGCGGGAGGATGGGACCCGCCGCGGGAGGTGAGTGAGGGTTGCCGGCGGCGCTGTCCCGGGACCGGGGTCAACTTCCAGCTGGCGGCAGCGGGGTCCGCCTCCCTCCAGCCCCGGGCGCTCCCCGCCCCAAATCCCCCGCCCCGGCTGCCCGTCCACTCCGCGCCCCCTTGGGCTCCGCGGGCGCATTCCCACGCACCCCCCGGGCGCGGAGCGACTGACCCGGCCCTGGCCCGCTCCGGGTCGGGCGGAGCAGCGAGGCCAGGCTGCCGGGGAGCGGCTGCGCTCGGGCTTGGCTGGGTCCCGCCGCCCACGGGTCTGTTTGGCTGGGTTTCCCCAGTGCCCGTCCCGCTGCCCGGCTTTCCGGGAACAGGGGCCTGCGCGTCCCCTGGGCTCCATTCACAAGGGACGGCGAGGGCAGGGGCCACCTGGTCCCTCCAGCTGCCCGGCGCGGAGACCCCTCTCCCCGCTGGGCCATCAGGGCCGGAGTCCGTGCGCCCTTCCCCAGCCGAGCACCGCCTGTGTTCTCCCAAGTTTGGTGCCCCAGCGTTGGGGCAGGTAACTCAATAGGGGGCGCTCTTCCCCCGGCGTCAATCCCCACTTCAGTGCCCCAGTCTAGCCCGGGGGGGGGGGGGGGCTAGGGTGACCAGATGTCCCTATGTTCCTGGCGTTGCCTTATATAGGCGCCTATTACCCCCCACCCCGATTTTTCGCACTTGCTGACTGGCCACCCTACTGGGGGCGCGTGTTGCTGCGAGGGAAGAGACGGACAAAAATAGTACCTGATCATCAGCACTGTTTAATTTGTGCCAGGGCCTGGCAGGTCCCAGCCCCTCCCGGCCTGGCAGGTCTGAGCCCCGGCAGCCTCCGGGCCTGGCAGTTCAGAGCCCCGGCCCCTCCAGGCTCGCCACCTCAGTTATGAAAATTAAAACATTGCTTATGCCCCAGCACCTCTTTCCGTCGGAATTAAGCGCCATTCCCACTTCTGCTGCTGACTCATTTTGTAACTTGGAGCAAGTCTCTGTGAGGTGGAAAGGCTGTTAATTTCCTACCTCACAGGGGAATGTTTGTAAAGGGCCTTGAGACCCTTGGGTGGAAGGTACTGGCGACCTGCAAAATGCATCCTTGCTGAAAAGGGATGTAGGTCTTTTGGGCTCCAGGAATGTAGCTGTCAGAAGCCAAGATTTTCAAAAGTGGCTAGTGATTTTGGGGGCCCCACCTGAAACACCTCAGAGGGGCCTATTTCTCAGGAAGTGCTGAGCACCCCCCTTTGAAAAACTAGCCCCTTCAAAAGAAATTACAAGTTAGGCTGCCCAAGTCCAGCGGTTCCCAAAGTGTGCCACCAGCAGATGGGGTGGCGGTGGCCCCTCGTGTGTGGAGGATGCCATTTTGGGACCTCACACGCACCATCCATGGGAGACCACAATGCACGGAGACCACTCTGCTCTACAAAATGGCGCCCTCCATGCTCTCTGCTGGACCTCGGGAGGAAATAATGAATTACAGTGGGTTTTGAGCTGGCGAAAAGTTTGGGAATCCCTGCAGGGCTGGCCTTAGGGGTAGGCGACTGCCCAGGGTGCTGTGGTCAAGAGGCAAGAAATAGGGCAGGCCTGGGGTTTGAGGCTCCACAAAGTGTGTGTGGGGGGGTGCAGCAGGGGCCAGAGGTGATGTGGTGGGGAGCCTGGGAGCCAGGGGCACCATTTTCCCTAAGGCCGGCTCTGAACGCCTGGCCAAATCGCCGCTGAAAATCTTGCTCAGAGTCTGTGAAATCTGACTCTAACCGGGTGACAGCCTTCATGATTTTTCATGTATACCCATGTAGGAGTAGGGGGTGTAAACCCAGGATCCATGTATTCTCTAGAGCCCCTGTAACAATGGGGGGGTCTGCGTGGGGTGGAAGGGGATGCAGTGAAAAGTAAGTGCAAAAGTGCTTTCCTCAGCTCAGAGCCCAGGCCCGCGGGACACGAGAGAGGAGCAGCCACGCAGCGTGCTGTGACCAGCCAAGGGGAACGGGGGCGTTTCCTTGCTGCTGCGCAGTGGTCCGGTTCTGCGGTTGCACACAGTGGGTGGGAGTTCCACTTGGTGCTTCAGAGGCAGGGGGGAAGATACCGTGAGCCGGCTCCACTCCCCCTGCTCCGGCCATGCTGGCTGGCTGCGCTGGGGAGCAGTGGCACACAGCCACGTACAGGGCCTGCAGAGACAGAAGGGAACGTGACCAGAGCGGGAGTGGTGCTGATCACCATGAGCTGGATACCCCGTTGCTGCTGGACTCTTTCCTGCTGTGTCAGCGAGCTACTTGTAGCTGCTGCCATCCACGACCCTGCTGGGTGTATGTGCCACTCTGTGCCCGTTCCCCCTGGGCCAGGGATTGCAGTGCCAGGCTTCTCATGGGCAGTGCTCAGAGAGGAACCAGACCTAGGTGCGGGGGCTCGGTGAAAGCTGCCACTCAGCATCACAGAAGATCGGGTGAGGGCTGCCCAGATGGTCTGACTAGACCCTCAGTAACAAGCACCTTTCTCCCGTCCACTTCCCTGCAGTATCCGGTTCGTTCTAAAGCCTTCCTTCAGGAGGTCTGCTTTCTATCACCGGCTGAGCGATTCATGGGGGGGAACATTTCTGCTGCCGTGAAACGCGGTCTGCCTGGAGTAAGTTGGAGATGGGGGGATACGAGTTAAGGCTGAAGTTTGTCAGCGGTAACTGCTTGGAAAGCTGCAGCACCAATCTCTGCCATTGCCAGGTCCCAGCCGCACAGAGCTCATGTTTGGGACGGTCACAGAAGACAAATGTTTCCAGGCGGGGCCAGTACGCAGTTGGCATCCCAGGGGCCAGGCTTAGCTCTGTCGGCTGAGCTGGGCCATCAAGGCCATAGGCGTCCATCGGGGCTGGGAGGGCTTTTGCTCCACGCTGAGAGCAGTGTCCGTGGGTGACCAGTCTGCTGCTGGCACGGCGCCCCACTCAGGTCATCAAGCGCTTGGCCCTGGGCCGTTGCCAGGGGACAGGCCTGGCCCTAGCAAACAGGAAGCCAGTGCAATGAAAGGGACATGCCTACGTGGCTGAGAGGGCTTCCAGCGTTGCCGCTGGCTCTCTCTTCCTGTCCCGGGAAAGCTCCTCGCCTTGAAAAGCTGCTGACAGGCTGCCCTGGGCCCCACATTTCCTGGGAGAGCCTCAGGTTTCACAGATTTGTATCACAGCCTGCTGGGTCCGGCCCAGAGGGGACGAGAGCAGCACTGGGCCATGGTGCCTGGTTCTCTTATGGGGCAGGACAGGGCGGGGAAAGCACACCAGGAAGGCAGCTCATGGTCCCCTTCGGAGCCCATCCCCACGGCTGCTTTCAGGGTGAATTTCCTGCCAGTGAAAGGTGCTTGGCAGGCAGCCCGGGGGTCTGGGCGTATCCATGGCCAGATACAGCCAGGACATTGGCAAGTGGGCTCCCACCAGCCGTGACAGCGTCGGTCGCTCTCCTTGGCCTTTTGCTGGGGCTACCAGCGAGGGGCGGGGGGCATTATTGCCGATTGGCCTGTGCTGGATTGGAACAAGCCACCGAGTGGTGAAAGACCCCCGGAACCCCCAGCCTAAGTCCCATGTCCCCCAGCCTCGGGCTGGACTGGAGTTGGAGGTGAAGGTCTCTGCATCCCATCCTGGTCCCCTGAGCCATCCACATGCACACAACAAACGCACACACCCCATGCACAGTGCCTCTTAATTAGCAGAGGGGAAAGTTGCTGAGCAATACATGGTCCCTCGTGAGACACCGCCCCCCCTCCCAAGAGTCCTTCCCACAGCTGGGACCTGAGCCCCGTTTTCCCACGTCAAAAGACCGAGCATTGGCCACCCCGGCTTCCAGAACAGGCCTGCTCAGGGTTTAAGCCGTAAGAGGCTCTTGGTTAAAAACCAGGCCTGGGCCTTTAAGGAGAGCAGGGCGGGGAGGTAAAGCGACGTCAGGGGCAGTGGCCAGGAAGTGGCCAGGGAGTGCCTGGCTGAGCAGGAGTTCCTCTGGGGATGGCGGGGCTGATAAGCAGAGATTGTTCATTGTTCCACCCCTGCTCAGACCAACGGACTGTAACCGGAACATGGGCCAAAGTGCTGGAGTTTCCTGTCCCGCACAATGGCAGGGAACGGAGCCCGGGGCCCTGTAATGTCTCCAGCATACAGTATTATTCCTATGTATATTACCATAGGACCTAGGACTGGGCCCCCATGGTGCTAGGCTCTGTGCAGACAGAGCAAAGGGACGGCCCCTGCCCCAGAGAGCTTACAATGTAAGACGAGATGTCAGGTGGGGTACAGGTGAACTAAGGAGTCCCAGAAAACAATGGCCAATGTGACAGGCAGGGCTCCCTGCACACCAGCGATTTAGCTGTCGTCCGTAGGCATCATGGCAGCGGAGAGCTGGGAGGGATTTAAAGGAGGACAAGGAGTTCCGTTTGCAGATGTTTCCAGGGAGCTCCTCCCAAGCATGTGGGGCAGCCTGGGGGAAATCCCCAGGTCCTCATTTGAACGCTAGCTTGTCTGGGCAGCCCCTCTGCTGAGGGCCTGGAGACACAGGCCGGTGCCTGTATCAGAGACGTTCTGTGTGGACGTGCCCTCAAAATTCCCTCAGCCTGTCGTGCCTTGGGGCTGCACAAGGGCATACAAGCCTTGCCATAAGGAGGCATCATGGCAGAGAGTCAAGGGGAGGGAATGGGAACTGAGAGAGGGGAAAGGGAGAAGGGAAGCACTGGGAGCGGAAGGAGAGAAAGAAGGGGTGAGAAATGACTGCAGGGTGGGGGAGAGAGGCAGGTGTGGAGCCAGGACCACCAGGTAGAATCACCGTCCCACCAGCCTAGGGAGTCACGGATTTGGGGGTGACACAGTGGGGTCTCTGGTAACCCCACTGCTGAGGGCCATCCCGGTGTGGCCTGGCGGAGAGAGAGCTGGGAGAGAGGAAACAGCGTCCGTGGCCTGGGGCTCGTGTTACCGTCAGCACCGCAGCTGCGGCCGGTCTTTGTCTCCAGCACTAGGACTGGCAGCCTGGCCCCAGCTGGGCTGATGGCTCCGGAGAATGAGCGGATGCACCACAGGTCCTGCTGCCTGGGGCTTTGATTCCCAAGGATCTCCCTCCTCGCCCTCCAGCGGTTCAGCTCCTGAGCCTTTCCTGCATCTCGGGCATTGTAAAGCATTCGGACGCCTCCCTCGGCATGGGCTCCCCTGGGGCCCAGCCTAACCGCCCAGGGAACTGAACCCCCTGCTTCTCCCCGGGACATGGGTAGCGACAGGTCGAGCTTTCCACACACACCCCTCTGCCAGCCAACCTCGACCCTGACCCGAGGGGGGAGCTCAGGCTCCTGGCACTGGACTAACACCCACCAACCTGCTCTGCCCAAGCTGCTGACCAGGTCCCGATGCCCAGGTGCTGGTGTCTGGGCAGGATTGGAGCTAGAGATGGAACCCTGAGTCACCCAAGCCCCGTGAATGCTTCCTGTCAGTAAACATCTGACCCTTAAATGGGGAAACAGGCAGGGCCCCCCTAGCCCCACAGCCATCGCAATGCACCAGAGGACCCACTAGGTGTCGCCGATTACTCCAGACGGGGGGAACCAAGCCGAGCACGCATAACTCCGAACCCTGCCCACAGCTGCCTCATGGGTGGATCGAACCCACTCTCCGGCAGAGACCTGTGGGGCTGACTTTTTCTTACCCTGCAGCAACACTGGCATAGCTTGTCATGCCAGGAAAGCTTCACTGAATTGATCTGTCCCACATAATGCCTGGCATCTAGATTTCAACCCCTCCCACGCCCCGCTGCCCCGCTGTGGCCCATCAGTACAAAGTTATGCCCGCTGAGTTGGCAGCTTGTCCATAGCAGGGCATTCTGGGGTAGCTGGGGTAGCTACACACGGTCCTAACAGGCCCTGGGGTGGAAGAGAAGGTAGGGTCAGACCCGTCTGCAGTGGTGTTGGTCCCAGGATATTGGAGATTCAAGAGGGGTGAGGTTGTATCTTTCAAGGGACCAACTGCCTGGTGAGAAAGACACACTTTCGAGCTTACGCAGAGCTCTTCTCTGGGTCACTGGGGTCAGACCTGTCAGATTGGAGTTCTGGGTGGCCTTTTGTTATACGGGCTTTGTTAATTTCTCTGGTTCTGGTGTTGCACATGCAGACAGCATGACGTCGCCTCCGGAGGAGAGCTCACCTGTTCCAGATCCCTGCCCCTACGCCCTAACTCCTGCGTGCTGGGGTGCAGGGAGCCCCAATCCATGATACTCTTGGGGTGCAGATCCCTTTATGCAGTTCCCCATATCGTGCTCCTGGCTCTAAGCAGCAGGATCACACTGATTCCACTGTATTGAAGGCCCTCTGCACCAAAGGAAGGGGAGCAGGATTTGCCCCTCTAGGCTGCGTGGGGAAGCCCTGGCTGGCTGACCCTCAGAGAAGTGGCTGTGCTGTGTATCCTGGAGAGATGCCTCCAACCACCAGTGTGAACGGAAGGGTCTCAGACCAGCTGGTTCCCTGAAAGAATGGCCCCAGCCAGGGGAAGGAGTGTATGTGGCTGCTACAGGAGGAACAGGCAGATAGCTGGGGCTCTGGACCTGCTGGAGCGGATGATGGAGGGCATCGAGTCTGAAATCCTACACTCCTCGAACCAAAGGTTTCACTCCCATCAGGATCTAACTCAGCCTGCATATTTCTGCAGTTTACTGTGTGTGTGGATGATCCCTTTGAGTCCATGGTCCTGTCTGTGCGGCGTAGATGCCGACGACCCCAGGGCACTGGTCCTAAGAATCTGGATCACTCATTGGCCAAGTATTGCAGGGTCATGGGTATCCAGTCAATCTCTGTGCCCTAGGGAGGGTGATTCCCACACGCCACCTTTCTGGTTTGAACAACACATGCCCCTTTTCAGTACAGGAGCTCACGTTTGCCCAGCCGTTGCCTGGGGAACTGCTCTCCGCTGGAGTGGGTGTAATCAGGGTGTTCCCCAGTGCTCCTGGGCACTGAGCTGAGTACCTGGTGCAAGTAACTCTTTGCAGAGCAGCAGGATCTGACCAGGTGAGAGGCAGGGCTCCTGCCCATGTTTGTTTGTGCCAGGGCTGGGTTGCTTCAGAAACTGCGTTAGCAGCTTGACATCAGCTGCCTGCCAGAATCAGCCTGGGTCTCATGCTCAGACAGAGGAAAGTCCTAGATGGCCACCGCGTACTGAGGGCAGGCGGTTTCATTCTTGGGAAGGAGCTAGAGCGGCCGGGTGAATTTAGTTAGTGGCTGAAAAAGGAAAGTCCCTCCCAATCAGCCAGTTCCCCCTCACCTCTTCCCTCCTTTCATGCCAGATGCAACTGGGAGATGCTAGTGGGTCACAGATATTTAGGGCTCAAAAGAAGGACAGGGGGTCACCCCAACCCTTACCTCTCCCCTGCTGCAGGGTGTTTTAATGTGAGATGCTAAAGGTGGCACAGTTTGGAAGATGTGACCAATAGTATATCCCTCTAATTACCTATAAGTAATGATAGTGGTTAAACATGCATTGCCAATAGGGGGCGGTGTGCTGCTGGGGGGGTGCCATCTTTCCGACGACACGTACAATGGAGGCTCTGAACATTCATTGTTGTTAAAGATCCCATGGCACGTTTAATAAAAGCAGCAGGGTCGGCCTTTGTGAAGTTCTCATCTGGGTACCTGCATGCTGTTTCCCTGTATTTCAGTTAGGATAGGATTCTTTTTCACTTCCTATGTTAAGCTGTTTTGCAGAATTACTGTACGCTGCGGGGTTCCCCCCCAGAGACAGCTACATTTCAGGCCTGGGTGAAGTGAACCTTGTACAGATAAAGTTTGAAAAGTTTTTGAAGAGAGAAACTGCTCTCCAAGCGTTAAATTGATCCATTAAATGGATCGAACTGCAGGCTTACTCAGCAATTGGTGTTTGTTGTACAAGAACTGTTGTGAGTTAGTTACAAACCTCTTTTTACTCAGAAGAAATCACGAATCTATTTTCCTCTCCTCTTTGCTTTAGGTCACGAGCTGTGGACCTTCATACTGTGGGCTGGGCTGCTGCTGGCCGCGCAACTTGCTCTAGGAACTGTGGAAGAAGCCTGCAACTGCAGTACGGTCGTGGCCTTCTCTGATTTTCAGGCCGCTCCAGCCCTCCAGACATGCTGTTTGAACTTCACCGGGACTGAAATTCGCTCCCTGGACTGGAGCCTCTTTGGTGGAGTAACAGGCCTGAGAGAGATATACCTCTCGCATTGCGGCGTATTGGACATTGTCAATGCACCAGGGGTGCCCGTCATGCTGGAGATTTTGCACTTAGATCACAATCAGTTGGAAAAGCTTCCAGAAAGTTTCCTAGAAGACGCCCCCCGATTGAGGGTCCTTCGCTTGGACGGCAACAAGCTTCACAAGCTGCCCAAATCCTTCCTGAGAGCTTCCACCCAAATCCAAGAGGTTAACCTTGGCTTCAATGACTTGGCCTCCCTTCCCTCCAGTGTCTTTAAGCCATCTCTCACCAGGCTCGGCCTCTCCAACAATAGCTGGGATTGCACCTGCACCTTGTTCAGTGACCTGGAGAAGTATCCCCGAGAGCCACCCAGCGGGGACATGCAGGGCTCTGTCGTGGTGTGCAGCACCCCTGAGCGTTACCGCAGCATGGACATCCGAGACATCGGTAAGAAGGAGCTCTGCCGGGCACACAGCTTGACCGCCCTCTTCATCTGCCTGCCCCTGGTGGTCATTTTAGCCCTGGTCGCCTGGTGCTTTTGCAGGCAGAAGAGAAAGACGGGCTCTGCCCTCAGCCGCAGTCCGGAGTGCCACCTGGCCACAGCGGAGAGGAACGGTGCCAAGGGGCTGGCAGAGCATCACCACTACATCCAGTGTGAGCTGCCCACTGCCCCCACCGAGAGCGAGAAGAACATGCTGCTGAGGAACCAGATCCTGCTGAAGCCTTCCACCGCCCTGCTGGGGAGCAACCGGGACCTCTACGAAGAGGTGGAAATCAAGCTGGGGGCCTTGGACGATTCCTTGGTGCTGGTCAACGATGGGAGCCTCGACCAGGAGACGGGCCCCGAGGGGGCCCCCCCAGTGGCGGCAGCAGCAGACGAACTGGCGGGCAGCGAGCTGGAAGCGGAGACGGTGAGCGTGACGGACGTGCTGAAGGACTCGGTGGACCGAGAGAAGCTCTACATGAGCCAGGCGGTGGATTATTACAACCTGGTGCCTGCCATCGAGCTGGAGGACTCCGACCACCAGGAGTACGAGAACATTGACCTGCACTGAGGCTTGGCCACTGAGGTGTCCTGGGAACCTGGGGCCGTGTCCTGGGAACCTGGGGCCGTATCCTGCCCTTGCTGACATCCAGCACGCTCCCGGGGGTGGGAGGGGATGGGAGCTAGCGCAGGATGCAGCTGGAAGGCAGTGAATGGATATCTTGTCAGTCAAACGACCGTTGTCATGTCGATCCATTGGACTGGAGCGAGAGCAATTGTACATGAGGTATAAATGTCTGGAAATGACTCCAGCTGGCTCATTGCAGAGTGGGACGTGCTGCCTTCCGAATTCCCACCCCCTCCACCACTCAAACCCCCTTTGCCTCTCACGGTCCGGTCTTCCCGCACACTCCCACCAGGCAGGAGTGTATAACACTGTCTGTCCCAAATGCAGAACCTGAGTCTCACCACCCCATCATAGGCTCCCGTGGCCGCCCACAACTGGCGGTCAGGGGCCAGCCGTCCTTAGCAGGGCTTCGTGCTGCTCCCTGAATGCCCTGGAAAACGACAGGGGTTCAGGTCAGGAAACTATCTGACCCTCTCCGGCGCGGCGCGATTCCCCTCCTCCTGCCTAGGGGGTCGGCACCGCGGCGGCTGCATGTCCCGCTCCTGCCGGCCCCGGCATGCAGTGGAGGGAGCGTGTCGAGGAGTCGCAGCACCTCTTGCCCCACCATGCGTGCACTGAGCAGGGGGCACGGAGCCGTCAGGGCACAGAGCCGTCAGCGCGACCCCGCGGGCAGAAGGCAGCCGGAGACGGGTCATGGGCATGGGGAGCGGGAAGCCCCAAGAACGAGGTGGTGGTACTGACATAGGTTGGGTCTGAAAAAGGCTCAGGTCAGGTTTTGGTCTCCCTCAGGCTTGAGTTAGACCCCAGCAGGCCTCTGCCGTGCTCCCACTCCTGGCCTGGTTCTGCTCCTGCCTTCGGGGTGCAGGTCGGGACTATCTCCATCAAAGTCACTGGGGTGACCCGGGTGCAAAACCAGCATGAGTGGGAGGAGACTCAGGCCCTGGAAATCCAAGGCTGCTCTGCTGGGGACAGGGCAGGGTCGCTGGGGGAAGAGGAGGGACCCAACGGTGAGGTGTCCTCGCGGCCCTTGCTGTCCAGAGATGGGCTGTGCCTCTTTAGAGTTCCTGCATTTCCCTGCAGGGCAGAGAGGGGACCGGCCACAGCTCCTGGTACCCCAAACCCAACAGCGCTAACAACGACCAGTGCCCTGGGGCACGAGGGCAGCAGCAGAGCTGAGCTCCCAGCTCCTGGCCCTTTAACATCTGGGAGGAGAGTCATTTATTGCTGCAGGGACGTACAACACTGGGACGACGCAAAGCAGAACAGGCCAGCTCCCCTCTCCCCTTGGCTCGGGCTAAGGAGCTCAGGATCTGGCCCTGCGTGTGTTGTTTATGAGGCAGCCAGTCACCACGCCCGCCCTGCTGCCGCAAGAGTCACTGACATCGGCCCCTCGTCCTGTGGCTCCAGGGCTCCCTAGGCCTGAGTGTGGCAGGGGTGTGGGCTGGTGGCTGGAGCACAGGAGTGGGAGCCAGGAACGCCACATTCTAATTCCTCTTCTGCCACTTCCTGTCTGGGTGGCTGTGGGCCCATCTGCTCCTCTCTGTGCCCCAGCTGCCCTGTGGGGTAAAGCTGACCTGGTCCCCGGGGCTGGGAGGCTTCATTCAGCGTGCAGAGCACAGCAGGAAGCTGAGAAGTGCTGAGCTAAGCAGGCTTTGCAGCTGGCCGGCCCTACTGCTGGGCCACACGGGTGTTGGCCTCGGACCAGGGCCAGATCCAGCCACAACCACCCAGTCCCCAAACCCTTGTCTGGCCTCTCTGGCTCATGCTCCCAGGGGCCCCGGTGCAGAGCTGTGTCAGGCTATGGGGGGAGGCAGGCGGCTGGTGAGGGGCATTTCATCCTTATTGGAGTAATGAGGATCTCCTGGTTTTCCTCCTTTGAACCCCAGCCTCATGCCCACCCCCTCCTTGCTGTCTCTTCCTTCCCGCCAGCTGTGGGGGACTCAATGGGATGGGATTCCCGCTGCCCTGGAACCAGCCAGAGGCACGCCCAGAGCCCCCGCCCTGCCCCAGGCACTGAGCGTGGGCGCAGGGTGCAGCCCTCGCCTGCCGGGACAGCCATGAACCGACCCTGCCTGCAGCCAGCTGGCATGCTGCTGGAGCCTGGGCAAGCCAGCAAAGGGGACCCCTCCCCACAGGCCATAGGCAAAGCAGCTGAGGCTGAAGGATGGTTTTATGAGCAGCCATAATAGCTTCAACCCGAGGCCGACTTTTCCTGGAGATCGACTCCGCTGCTTATCTTTATGAGGCCCGTGATGCTGTAACAGCCACGGCCCCTGCCGTGGCACTGCTGGGATCCCGCCGCCTTTCCCGGGGGGGTATGTGGAGGATCCCTGTTTCCACTCGGGCCAGCCCACGGCGCTCTGTGCAGGGCAGCGTCTAGAGCCAGGCCGAGGCTTTCCCAGTGGGTTCGGCCTCGCAAGGGACACAGCATCAGCAGTGTCGGTGTATCCCTCCCACCGCTGCGGACTTCTCCTGGGCTGCCCAGCCCTGCCCCACCCTGCCGTGGGTGATGTGCACCCTTTGCACAGGGAAGCTGTCACCAGAGCAGGCCGGCTGTAAATAAGGGCTATTTACAGCCCTCTCCTCTGAGCTGGGCTCCAGTGGGAAAGAGGAGAAGGGAGCGGAGGGGTTGTAAATCATCCCCTACCCGGGGCAGGGCCAAGGCAGAGCTCAAGGGATACATCCACTGACCCCTGCAGGGAGCATAGGCTACACTAGTGCTGCCACTCCTACCTCAGCCCCTCACCTGGGCCCTGCCCTCTGCCCGTGGAGTTTCTGCCCAGACAGCCCAACCCCCTGCTGCCTTCGTATGGCCTACGGGCAGCACTGGGGTCCCCCTGAACCCCAGGGTCCTTCACCCCAGCTGCCACAGCTCCTCCTTGGAAGAGTCGCTGCAGCCAGTGCAAAGAATCCTGGCACACAAAGGCTCAAGGAGGCAGAGGACGAAAGGAGACGGGAGGGAGCGAGGGCTGTGTGGGGGACGGAGCAGTGGGCGGCAAGGAATTAATTCCTTCCTTTCTCCGAGGCCACCAGGCTCTGGGAACTGAGACTTCCCTGGACGCCAGGGAAAGGAGCAGTCTAGGCTGGGGTTAACCCTCCATGGAGAGACGTACTGGCCCCAGGAAGGAACGGCGGAGTTTCGGGGAACGTTTCATTAACAGTCACTCAACCTCAGTGCCGGAAGGACAAGCAGGTTCACCAGACACACCCCGAACCTGCAGCCCTCTCCTGGGAACCGACTAGCTCCCAAAGTGACCTGCTCCTGCATGGCCTGGATCTCCCATAACCTTCAGGCTGGATCCTCCCCTAGCTACCACGGCTTCAGCGGGTGCAAAGATCTGACTGGGGATAGGGGGAAGAAAGGGGTGCAGGATGCTGACTATAGCTGGCCTTACCAGACGTACCAGCACTAGACGTAAGGCAGGGCTGTGAGATGAGAAAGAGCTCCAAGAAGGGGAGGGACAGAACGCGTTGATATCTCCGTTAGAGGAAGCCGCATTTCCTGCAAAGAATATCACTCAGCAATCTCTGCTTGGCAAGGAGCCCCTGCCCCATATGTTGGTGCTTTGTTTTGATTTGAGTATTTATTTATATCCCACCAATGCTTTCTTCCAGGGGTTTACTTCAGGGTAAGTCCAAAACACACAGCAGCAAACTAGTTATGACTCAACACCAAGGCGGGATCAATATCCACCGGGGTCTGGAAGTGAGGGTGCATAGCACCGTGGAGATGCTCAGGGAATACACAGTTTCCTTCCAGAGGGGCTGGAGGAAAGGCAGAGTCTTTTAAACAATAGCACGTGGACAGCTCCGCCTCTTCCCCGCCTTGCGGAAATAAAAAATGGTTAACAAGATAATGCATTTAGTTTTCTCAATGCCAGTTAAATATATAAGACCCCGAGGGGCTGCAGAAAAATATACTTAATCTGCATATGTAAATTAAACAAAGAAATTGCACATCAGGTTTTAATGGGATCTAACATGTTTCACAATATCTTCATTAGCATGCACTGACGAGCAGGTCAGTACCCCAAGGGCGATCCCTGAGGATTCCAGCCGGAAATGCAGCTGGAGGACACATCCAGGCAGGAAGGTGAGAGCATTACTGGGACACGCATGCCATGCTAGAAAGCAAACCCCAGAAAGCTCCCGGGCTGGCCTGCCATTCTTTGTGTATCTGCCTGCAGCTGCGGTGCTGGTCATCCTAGCGTGCTATGTTATGCTTCCACCACGCTTGCTTCGTTACTTTGTGTTTAGTTATTTCCCCCCCAGAGACAGAGCCGTGTGGTATCCTCACTCGAGAGACTGGAAACTATTTTACGTTCCATTGCAGCTTTCCTTTTTAATCTCAAGGGGAGCTAGTTCAAGTCCACCCCGCTGTGAGAAACTGGCTCCTTTTTAGCCTTGAACAGACTTGGTCACCAAAGGGCACTCAACTCAGTAATTCAATAAAGATGTGCTTGAGGGATGCCAAACTGCTCAGAGTCTCAAAGCCGGATTGGGTGCCTGTGAATAGAGCGGCTGCCTCCTGGGCACTCCCTCCTGGGCTGAGGTCAGTCTGCTGGCACCCTGCCTCGGTTTCCCCACTTTCAGGGCTCACTCACTCAAGTTACCCAACAAACTCTTCTCTGGTTCTGCTACTGCCCCGACCCCCAGGCTGGGTTTATTAAAAGAACAAAACCATTCCCAAAACAGGTTTCAGAGTAGCAGCCGTGTTAGTCTGTATCCGCAAAAAGAAAAGGAGGACTTGTGGCACCTTAGAGACTAACCAATTTATTTGAGCATAAGCTTTCATGAGCTACAGCTCACTTCATTGGATGCATTCCCAAAACAGAGTTTCTTAAAATCCCCATCAAGTCTGTACTCCGCATCTTTCCTATGCAGATTGTGGGGGGAGTCATCCAGGCTGTCCCAGCCTGCGGCCTCTTTCTGGAGACTCAGGACTCCCTATGGGGAACCTACTCACTGCCCCCACCCCCCCCCAATTCTCCCTGGGCATCACCCTCCCTGCTGTTCTTTATCAGGGAACCAGCCCCTCCGGACTCAGCTGGTTCTGCTGATTAATCTTCACCCCCCCATCCCAGGTGTGACAGGCAGGGCTCATTAGATGGGTCACACAAGCCCGGTCCAGCTCTTAAAGGGCCAGGCTGCCCCAGGACAGCGCAGAAGAATTCAGTGCCTGCAGGGTTCCCCCGTCCGCTGTGCCGGGGCAGAGAAGTGGAGAGGTTGGCTGGAGTTTTTCTCCTGTGTTCAACGAAGTGAAGGGAGGTGAGAGCTCAGCAGCGTCGCCAACCCCAAATGTTCAAAAGTCATGACTCAGGCTCACCAAAAATCATGAGATTATGTACAAATAATCGATCTGGGGTTTGTTTTATTTGCCTTTTGCTTGTTGAGCCTTTAGAGTGCGCAGAGGTCACATTTGGAAGCTTTCGCCTCAGCCACGAGGGCTAGAAACTTACTTTTTCTTAAAGAACGAAGGCTGAAACCATCACAGATCCCCTTGACTCCAGGCACTGGTGCTTTAAGGAAAACAAGAATTGTCAGGAGACTTGGCAACACTGAGAAAGAATACGCCCTAGTGCTTTAGAGCTAATGCAGTGGATGCTGCTAGGGTGTGTTCGCTCTCTAAGGCCTTGTCGACAGGGGAACGTTACACTGCTTTAGCTTATCTCATTTTTAAACCAATGCAAGCCCATGTGTGGACACTCTTACTTCAGTAGAAGAGGGATTTATTTTGCTTTTGCTTATTCTTGTTCCCACTTGAATTAAACTAATACAGCGGTTCTCAAACTGTGGGTTGGGACCCCAAAGTGGGTCACGACCCCATTTTAATGGGGGGGCACCAGGGCTGACATTAGACTTGCTGGGGCTCAGGCCAAAACATAAGCCCCACTGCCCAGGGCCAAAGGCCAGCCCGAGCACTTCAGCCCTTGGTGGCAGGGCTCAGAGTTACAGACCCCCTGTCTGGGGCTGAAGCCCATGGGTTGCGGCTTTGGTCTCTCTCCCCCTCAACCCCCACGACCTGGGGTGGTAGGGCTTGGGCTTTGGCTCTGACCCCCCTGCCCAGGATGGGCTCAGGCTTCAGTCCCCCAGCCCCACACCCCACCTTCCAGGGTCATGTAGTAATTTTTGTTGTCAGAGGGGGGTGCGGTGCAATGACGTTTGAGACCCCCTGAGCTAATACAAAAAACAAACAACATACCTGTTGGTCTGGAATCAGAGGTTTGTACTAGTTGAACAAAATCAATTGAAATTCTCACTTTAGGCTACACTGGCTCAATTTTAAACCATTGCTGAAATCACGGCTCAGAGTAGGGGGGAAACTGGGATGGTCACCTACTCCAGCTCTGCTCCTAACCCCAAAATCCACCACAGCCCAAGAGGAGCTGGATGCTTCTGCTACAATAGTCAGCAATGAAAGAGTTAATGTTCCAATGTTCACTGTTGTCATTAGGCTCCAGAATAAACCCACGTTCACTCCCTTAGAACCATTGTCTCTGTCTCCTTGCAGACTCGAGGGCGTGAGGGTGGGGTGCCTGTGTCAGGTCACCTTCACAAGGTTTCTTTGCAACAAGAAAGGCTAGAAACTTTAATTTAAAAAAAACCCAAATCTTAAATTCTGCTGACTCTTATGGGAGCAAAGAGACACAGTGGCACAGAGCAGCGGCCTGATCGCTCTCTGCATGACCCTGCTCGGAATGCCTTGAGCCTGTACTCTCTGCACACCACGGCCTGCCACACGCAATCAAAACCAGACATTTTCCAGGCCTGGGCTCCCCGTAACCAGAGCCATCTGCCTCGGTTTCTCTCCGGTGTGGAAGGAAGCTGCAAGCATTGCCTCTGCATTAGGTTCAGCTGGTCCTCCCTTCGCCATCCCATGCAGTGCTTCATGTGTGGAAATTACCCAGCGGCCCCTGCTCCTGGCAGCACTGCCCAGCACGACTGGGGAGGTTGAGCAGGAATCCCAGGATGCAGCCGTGCATGGATCTCTCCTGAATCTCTGCTGCACTGGGAGTTAGCAGGCAATCCCCATTTGATGTGAGTGGCCATGTGCCAGGCAGGCCTGCGTGAGGACAGCAGGACGATCTGGGAGCCTTGCGAGTCGGAGTGCTGACTATATCTCGCCAGAGGGGCTCAGTTAAATTCAGGACACTGCTCGACAGCCGGCAGAGGCATGGCTGGTGTGGCCCTCCCTGTCAGTTCCCTGTTCTCTGCCTGGCGCTAACCCCCAATCCATCACCCTGAGGAATGTGGTTTATGAGCCACGGGGAGGTATTTAAAGGGAGAACGTAAAGGCTCTGTCGCTGCCTGGACGCTGGTGGGACAAAAAGGGACTCCTGGTGCAGGTAGGAGGCTCTCCCCTCCAGGGGAGCAGCAATGGGTATGGGTAGGAGCGGGGGTCCGTTCATTTGTGGGCGTCCCCCTTGAAGGAGTTCTGGACTAGCAGTGTCTTGTAGGGGAGTGTGTGGGAGAATCAGCTGTTGCCACTGAACCGGCTCTTTGAACAGAAACAAAGCGTGTGTATTCTCCACGCGAGTGTCTGAGCCGAAGCGGCACTGTTTCCCTTCAATGGTTTTCAAGGGGGACTCTGGGAAGCCGGGTGGGAAGGTGGAGGGGTCACCACCTTGTTTGGGCTGCATCCCCTTCTCTGGAAGCTGCTACACCGTCCCAGGCAAGGGCTGACTTTTGACCTGCCTGAGGAGCAGGTGTTCACCCAACTGCACCGTACAGCATGGGTATTCCCCAGAGCAGAGCCCCCCAGAGAAAGGGCTTCTCTGCCCGCCAGCCTCCCTACAAACCGCTCGGTTCACACCGTGCCCTGCAGCAGCTGTGGGTTTACATGTTAAGCTGGGAGAGTGACAAGCCACGCTGCAGCCTAGGGGTCTCTATTATAGCCATGTAAGATGGGATAGTGCAAATCCAGACCTGGGGTGGGTGGCTGTAACTCCACTGAGCTCAGCCCAGTTCTATCTGATCACACCTGGTCTGAATTGGAACCAATATGTATTAATAAAACTGAGATTATGAAGGGAAGCATCTGCTCAGCTGGCACTGTCTGCTAGCAACGGGTGTATGCACTCGCCTGTGTATCGATCAGCTGGTGCCATCTACTAACAGTTGTTGCTCTGGGTGTGTATGCTTGTGCACGTGTATGGTTTCCCCACCAGCACCATGGTGGGTCCTCACCAGGGATGGAACACCGGACCCTCAGCATGAGCCCCTACCAACTGAGCTAAAAGAATAACTATCACATGGTAGATGTAGTAGGTTCTTATCCTCTTATGTGGAACAACCACTAGAGAGCGACAAAGACATGCACGCCTAGCGTGGCTTACGCATGCCCCACCCACTGCATGGGAGGTGTCAGGTGGTGTGCGTCGAGGCGCACGGCTGCCCCTTGGTGGCTGAAGGAGCATGGGCTCGCAGTTGGCTGACGAGTGTGGCATCTGCGGCCATGGATTATTATGAGGCCTGCACTGGAAATGCGTGCTGGCCACTGGATCCCAGCCTGGTGGCCCGAAGCGGGCTCAGGCTCGGTCTGTGACCTCCAGCCATGGCACTTGAGACCACAGAGCTTCCTCAGACTCGCAGGCGGAGCTCCAGGGAGGCGGAGGGGAAATCTCACTCTAGTGCCGTCTCTCCCCACTGCAGCCCGGAGGGGGCGGAGGCAGGCAGCCATGACAGTCTCCTACACGCTGAAGGTGGCCAATGCCCAGTTCGGAGGCTTCTCCAAGCTGCTCTTCAGGTGGAAGGGGAGCATCTACAAACTGCTGTACAAGGAGTTCATTGTCTTTGTCATGCTGTACACAATGCTGAGCATCACTTACCGGTGAGTTTGTGGAACGGCTTCCCCACATGGGATGTTGACACTCCAGGGACAGAACCCAGGAGCTATGGCAGCCCTCTGCCTCCTGGGATAAAGGACTGATTTCATGAGCCAGTAGCAGTAGTAGGCTGTTCCCTTCTCATGCAGCAGCCAGTCTGTTTCACTCGCATGTGGACTTGCTGGAAACACCTGTGTCCTTTAGCCACTTGCTGTTGCTGCTTCTCTTTTATTAACCCTGTTTCTGCCGATGGACAGTGCCTGCCGTTAGAGTATCCGTCCATTTGACTGGAAAACATCAGGAAATGCTAGTCTCAGGGAAAACCTGCCACTGGAGAGATCCCGCAGGCCCCCAACAGTGAAAGATCCCTGGCTTGGCACATGACAGCTGGAGTGGAAACTCCTGAAGAAATATACCACAGCGAGCCATCCATCGCAGGCTGGGGGGTGGGGTCACTTGGGGAGGGAGAGAGCAGGGAGGAGCTGGTGCTCCTGTGACGGGCCAGTGAGAGGAAGGGGAGTCTGAAGATGAGCACAGAGCGGAGTTGGAGGTTCCAGGCAATAACGCACACCGGGTTAAGCACCTGATCCCAGCTCTTTGTGTCCCTGCAGGCGGCTGCTGACTGAAGAGCAGAAGCGTGTCTATGTGAAAGTGGCTCAGTACTGCAACCGCTCCACGGACCTCATCCCCATGTCCTTTGTCCTGGGTAAGTGCCCCCTCCTTTTTTTCCATTCTTAGTGGCCAGTTAAGGCTGGAGTGAATGGATCAGATGGGCCAGGGCATGAATCTTGGAAGGGATCCCTGATTCTTTGGCTCCAGGCCCCAGAAACACACGGGCAGTTAGCCCAGTTCCAATTAAGGTGACAACAGTTATTTTCACCCCAGGATCTCAAAGCACCTGCCACAGGAGGGTTAGCACTATCATCCCCATTATATTACAGATGAGCAAACCGAGCCCCCAGCAGGTGAAAATGACTTGCCCGAAGTCACACAGCATATCAGAGGCAGACCCAGGGATAGAACTCAGGCATCCTGCCTCCCACTTGACCACACTTCCTCCCAATATTGTCCATTCGGCCTCTCTATTCCCCCGCAGAATTCTCCTTCCCTCTGCTAAGCTGTTATGTAGCACTGCTGTTCTGCCCCAGAGGTAGCTGCATTTCAGCAGCCCCTGTGGATAAGTGCAGCACATTTAGGATCCTCTGGGGAAGAGAAGTCCTGCAAAAACGTGAGCAACTGTTGTATGTGTGAGCAGAGGGCACGGATAGAAGGGAGGGTTGGGAGGGGGCACCAAGCGTGAGTGGAGAGACATGGACAACGGAGCGAGGGATTAATGATTAGACATTTACCGCATAAAACAAGCCCTTACCCAGCCAAAGCTTCCCATGCTGGGAAAGGTTTGCGGGAATGCAGTGGTGCCCATGAACACCTCTCCCCACCCTGCTGTGCCTTGGGAACGGGATTATCTCTGACAGATGACTGGTGCATTATTTAGTGGCACCCTGCCCCTCCCATGTGCCAGAGAAATGAGGAACTTCTTTGCTCCTTTCTGAGAGGTGGCTCCTGCAGTAGCTAACCTGCTGAGCTCGGGTGGCTGCCTGCCCGCGGGCTGCCCCCCGGTGCCCAGGCCTGATATTCACAAGAGCTAGAAATTCACCCCGTTCAGAGAGCTGGCTGGCACAAGGCGTGGGCTCCACCGAACAGGGTGAATTTCACCCTGTCTGAGCATCCCTGAAAGGCCTCAGCTGATGGATCTACCAGCTGTTCCCTCGGGGATTCTGGTCTTTTCACTGCTCTTTACAAAATCTCCTCTAACGAATTCAGCCAGAGTCTGGCTAAATGCTGGAGCTGTTCATTCAAGCCCAGCTGTAGGTTATCAGATGTCAGTCCTGATCCTTCCGCTATTGCCAGGGGAAATGAGTCAAAGGAAAAGCACAATGTCCCTCCAAACAGCTCAGCTACTCTTTATCTCTCCTGCCACAGAGAAATCCGTCTCCCACAGAAACCAGACAAACATGGTGACGAGGTGTCTTCCCACTTCTGTCTCTTTTCTAGCCACAAACCTCTCGGAGACCATCTTCTGGTTACACACCTTGTGCAAGTTATTTACAGCGTTCTCCCCACCAACCGTACAAACTTGTGCAGCTCTGTACTTACAGCTGCATGCAATCCTTAGCGCCCACAGCCATGGAGGGGGAGACAGAAGGTTTCTGAGAGGCAGAGGGCTCTGGCTCTGAAAGTGGGTAGGTGGGTGGGTCAGTCATGTCGCTTCTCTCTGCTCTAGTCTACCCCCTGCTCTTCCTTCCTGTGCCTTTTCTACTTCCTGGGCTCATGGGTTAATTAGCCTTGTCATGATCTCCTGCCCATCCCCAGTTAGGCCCAGCGTTGCCCCTCAGATTTCCTCCAGAGCGATGCAGTTGGTGGTCCAGTGATCAGAATGCTGGTACAGTTGTCACAGGCGGAAACTGGCAGGTCTCCTACCGGCCGAGGGGAAAATCTGTCTCTTCTTTATGGTGTGTAGAAAGGGTGGAAAGCATTCGTTGCCCTGCCCCCAAAACACCAGCGTTGTTTCTGCGTTGGGGATATGAGCTATGGGAGGTCTGCTTTGCCCTGGCTTTGGTGTGGAACTTTTGGTTCTTACATGATGGATGGGAATAGTGATTCTTTAACCAAGAGAGTTTTCGCCCCGCTGTTGCTCAGGCTTGGCTTAGATTTGGATTCAAAGGGCTGATGTTAACAGGTGGGCTAACACCTTCCACCTAATGCATCGGGGAAGTCTTCTAGTGTGAAGGGCTCATACATGCTGAATGGATCACATTAAAGCCAGTGGAGGAGGGTAGGTTTTCACTCAACCATTTTAGTGGATGTTGAAGGCAATGGGCCAGATTTTCAAAGGGATTTAGAGAGGGACCAATTGGGATTTTCAGAAGCACCTGTCAGTCTCTCTAGGTGCCTAGATCCCTTTGGAAATGGGGCCCCATAAGCCTTGTCTGCACTTGTCTTTTAAAACACGTCCGTTAGCACACGTGAGCTCCCACACACTCACATCCCATCTAGACAAGGCAACACAGCCACGGCCCACACTGCAGCTCTGCCGGCCCCTCACACTCAGCCCAGCCCGCAAATCACCAGACACCGTCCCTAGTTAATGACCTCACTTGCTCCTGCCTCTCTCCTTGCTGGGTCTCCCCAGCTAGTAACCGTGCCCCTGTGGGCTATCTCCTTGGGCAGGTTTTTACGTCACACTGATCGTGAACCGGTGGTGGGCCCAGTACACCAGCATCCCGCTGCCTGACCAGCTGATGTGCGTCATCTCCAGCACCGTCCACGGGAAGGATGAAAAGGGGAGGATCCTGCGGCGCTCGCTCATCCGTTACGCCAACTTGTCCTCCGTGCTCATCCTGCGCTCTGTCAGCACCAGGGTGCTCAAGAGGTTTCCAACCATGGACCATTTGGTAGATGCAGGTGAGCTCGTCTCAGGGCTGGGGCAGAGCACTGATGTGTTGGTTAATTTCCAGGCTACGGCCAGCAGCTCTCTGCCTAAGGAGCAGCAAGGGCTGGAGTTAAGGTCCAGTATCCAGGGAAAGCCTAGCTTGGCAGGGTGTGTTTTCTTGCCCGGATGATTTCCTGTCCCCCTTCCATCCCGAGGGACCCATTTCTCTCCATGCCTTGGTCAGTGGGGCCTTGGAGACTCCTCCTCCCTCCACTGAATGTAGACTCTAGGGATGGGAGCCTTCCTCTGGAATCTGTGACCCTGGAGCGACTCCCTCCTGGGCAACCAGGAGGCCAGGTTAGCAGTGAAACCACATTGAGTTCATCACCAGTTACTGAGGCAGAGGGATGGAACTGGTTCCAGGGGCTCCCATGGCTGGCTGAGTCACAGAAAGGGGGCTGGACAGCTCGGGGGGGGGGGGGCGGGAGGCAGAGCTCAGATCCAGCCCAAGTCGGTAGTCACTGGGAGTTGCTATCAGCTGGTGGCTGCCTGGTGGTCTGTGTGAAATGAGCTTTGGTCTCAATCCGGTTCCTAAGACGGGGTGCCCATCACAAAATGCACCCCACCCAACCAACTCCCTTGCTGGCAGCATCAGCAGAGAGATCAAGGACTGAGCGGGTCATGGAGACTGATCTCCCTGCCCCTGGAGAGGGCACCCCCCATCTCAAGATGGGGCACATTGATGGGGCAGCGTGTGGGCAGCTTGCCCTGCTGCTGCCCACGCCGTATCTGTTCTGAGGATTGAGGGCTGCTGCAGCCAGGCCAGACAATCTGGTCCCTTTCACCAGTGCTGGATTCATGGACCCTGAATATCTGCCCTCCTGCTGTCTCCCACGCTACAGGCTTCATGACACAGGAAGAGCGCAAGAAGTTTGAGAGCCTTCACTCGGACTTTAACAAGTACTGGATCCCCTGCGTGTGGTTCACCAACCTGGCTGCCCAGGCGAGGCGAGATGGGCGGGTCAGGGACGACGTGGCCCTCCGCTTACTCATAGATGTAAGTTTGCAGGGACTGGAAGGTCAAGGGATGGAGCGGGGGGTGTGAAACAGGGGGCTTGTTGCTGGGATCTGGGGAGGAGGAGTGTCAGCTGCTGGTGGGGGGGAGCCTATCCAAGGCTGCTGTCACCCAGGTGATAACCCCCACTTTCCCCTCTCTGCATAGGAACTGAATCTGTACCGTGCCAAATGCAGCATGCTGTTCCATTACGACTGGATCAGCATCCCACTGGTTTACACACAGGTCAGTGAGTGCCCGGCCTTCAGCTCACCCTCCATTTCCAACCCTCCAATGGGATCAGGAGATGGGAACCACATGGCCCACGGAAACTGAACCCTCCGTCCCAATCACAGCAAGGGAATCAGCTCCTTTCCCTAACACCCTTCACATGTAAGCCACTTCAGGCTACTTCTACAGGGTAGAGATTACCTTCTACATATAGCATCTTCAGAGAGTTTATGGGGCCCTGACCCACGGTGCGGTAGATCCTTGTCTTCCTAGACACAACTTGAATTTCTCTATCGCTTTTCATCCCAAAGCACTTGGCGCTTCACCCACCACTATACTGCATCCACCTCTGGGGTGGGGCGCAGCAGCTGTTTAACAGCACACGGCAACATTGGACAAGGAGGGGTTCAAACAGGGAGGGAAAAAGGATCCAGTTTCCTAATGAAACTGTAGGAAGAGTGTAAAGTGGCAGCATGGAATCACCCAAGTTGGAATTTGGCCAGGATACCAATTTACACAGCACGCTACTCTTGTGAAATGTGCCCCAGACTCTTTAACGCTCACCAGTGCCGGGATCTCAGTGTTACTCTCATCTATCTCCATCTGTCAAACTGTATCTAGTCTCATTTTTCAAAGCAGTAGTTCCCCCTTTGGGATTCTCCATTTGCATTGGGACTAGCCAGTGGCTCTTCCCCACCCCGCTCTGGCTAACGGAGAGCCTCTGTTGCAGGTAGTCACAATCGCTGTCTATTCCTTCTTCGCCTTCTGTGTGATCGGGCGGCAGTTTCTGGAGCCCCTGGACCCAGAGCAGGATCAGGACCGGGATCTGGATCTGTACGTCCCTCTGACCACCCTCCTGCAGTTCTTCTTCTATGCTGGCTGGCTGAAGGTGAGCATGGTCCTGGCGCAGGACCCTGCCGGGCACCAGCTTGGTGGGAGATTTGACCTTGCCCCCCGTTGTCAGACTCCCCTGCAGCCCCTGTCCCCTCTGTGAACGTGACGTAGGGTCCTGGGGGATGTCAGGGGAATTGATGAGGAGCCTTTCACCTCTAGGTCACTGTGACACTCCCCAGGGGCACCCACTGTCTGCCCTTAGCATGAACCAGCTTTGTCTGTCTCTGCTGTGGTTCAGCTCCCTGAAACCAACAGCCTCTGGCCCCGCAAGCCCGTACTTCTGGGTCTCTGCAGACTCGCCCTTTCTGTGCAGGCCAGTGCTAGGTGTACACAGAGCCACCCCCAAGTCCTCATGGCACTCCATGCAGCGCCTGCCCCTGGACGCTCCTAGGCACCAGGTTCGCTGTCCCGGAAAGAGAACAGTGCGCACGTCACCTGGGTGAATCCAGCCGAGGCGTCGCACTTCACTTGGCACCACAGCGCTACGAGTTATTTCTAATACAAATACGTTTATTGACAAAGAGCCGAGGCCCAAAGAGCCAAATGAGTCGTGCGCAAGAATATTAGCAGCAGAATGGTCACACGGACAACAGCAGGATAACAGGCTTAGCAGAGTCAAAACTTAATTTTAATGGCTCAAACCCTTGTCTAAAGTAGTTTCTCATCTACAGCAGTATTTCCCAGAGGGACTAGGTCAGATTTTCAGTAAATAGACATAATGATTAAAATTGCATCAATATATACGCCTTTCACAGCGAAATGAATGACCAGCATGCTCCTGGCTTTCGCTGGAGACCTTACAAGGCCCCATCGTTTAGGGATAAATCCTACAAAAGCAATTTGTTAAGCGCAGCGAGTTTTTCAGGCCTGTTAGGAGGTGCTGACACAGAGCTGTGAACCCTTTGCCAACTGGCGCCCATGGGCTTGTGTCTCACAGTCACTGGTGTGGATGTATCCCAGGTGAGTGAGTCTTTCCCATCGGATGGACTCAGTGAGAGATGAGTTGGGATCTTGGTCCAATACCTAGTGGGACAAGTGTCCCACACAAAAATTAATTCTCTCTGACTGGCCCCCTCTTGTGGACCCTTTTAGCAATGACAAAATGGGCCACTGGGACTGACCTCCACTCTCTGCCCTAGAAGGGGTCTCTCCAGCTCAGGGCAGATGTGCCTCAGCATCAGGGAAGATTACAGCACCGCTTCCCATCTGTACCTCTTCTGCGGGCAAGCAGAGGCCTCCAGGGCTGCAAAGCCCTGCTTAAGAGGCTCCTTTTCGGTAAAGCCTTTAAGTGAAAATCCACCGCCGAAATGAGAGAAGAGAAAAGATTAGAAAGCAAGTGCACATGGCTCCGAGACTGGCCCTTCAGCTGGGCTTGCACTGTGTGCGTTCAAATGCACAGTCCACATCGTCACCCACATTTGTACTATGATCTCCTTGGGAAAGGGACCGGGTACGTACACACTACACAGTCCCTAATGCACCCGTGATACTCAGCTAAGAAGTGGCCATCATAGCAACAGCTGTCAGTGCAGCGTGTTTCACAAACATCAGAGAACCCTGAGCCTGGTGTCTGAGTGCGTGTATCTCATGGGGTGTTCTGCCTCATTCTCCAGGTAGCAGAACAGATCATTAACCCATTTGGAGAGGACGACGACGACTTTGAAACTAACAAGCTGATCGACAGGAACTTGCAGGTGCGTCCCATCCCTCCGAAGAGCACATGGTGTAGAGACAGGTGTGCCGGTAGCATATCTTCAATGCCTCGGGGGCTGTTCCATCAGATTGGAATAATCAGGGCTGCACAGAGATGCTACAGGCCAGGATTAGGGGCAGGACAGGGAGCCTTTTGCCGCCAAGTCACAGATTAAAATCCAGCCCTTGTATAGGCATTCCTAGAGCCAGTGAACTGGGGCTTTCAGCAGGCAGATGTCCACATCACAAAACTGACCATCACAAGTGATCCTCATTGGCATTGCAGTGGAGAAGACCCAGAATGAATGGGCTGTATCTGAACTTCAACTTCGGGGTCTCTCCAGAACAGGGGTGAAGCTCAGCCCCAGGGGATGGTGCCCGTGTGACAGGGAGAAGCTAGCACTGCTAACGGTGGGTGGCAGACATCAGCCTCTGGGATTAATTAGGCTGGCACCATGCACCAGGCATAAAAAATCCACAGGAGAAATGGAAACAAATAAAGGAGAAAAGCTAGGGAAGTGTGAAGCTGGAGGATTGTTCCATCACAGAATGCTTCTCCCCGGTGCCCAGTTCTGCACCTACTGCATTTGGCTGGAGAGGGTACAGGATGAATCATAGACTCATAGAATATCAGGGTTGGAAGGGACCTCAGGAGGTCATCTAGTCCAACCCCCTGCTCAAAGCAGGACCAATCCCCAACTAAATCATCCCAGCCAGGCCTTTGTCAAGCCTGACCTTAAAAACTTCTAAGGAAGGAGATTCCACCACCTCCCTAGGTAACGCATTCCAGTGTTTCACCACCCTCATAGTGAAAAAGGTTTTCCTAATATCCAACCTAAATCTCCCCCACTGCAACCTGAGACCATTACTCCTTGTTCTGTCATCTGCTACCACTGAGAACAGTCTAGATCCATCCTCTTTGGAACCCACTTTCAGGTAGTTGAAAGCAGCTATCAAATCCCCCCTCATTCTTCTCTTCTGAAGACTAAACATCCCCAGTTCCCTCAGCCTCTCCTCATAAGTCATGTGCTCCAGCCCCCTTATCATTTTTGTTGACTCTTGGACTCTTTCCAATTTTTCCACATCCTTCTTGTAGTGTGGGGCCCAAAACTGGACACATTACTCCAGATGAGGCCTCACCAATGTCAAATAGAGGGGAATGATTACGTCCCTCGATCTGCTGGCAATGCCCCTACTTATACATCCCAAAATGCCATTGGCCTTCTTGGCAACAAGGGCACACTGTTGACTCATATCCAACTTCTCGTCCACTGTAACCCCTAGGTCCTTTTCTGCAGAACTGCTGCCGAGCCATTGGGTCCCTAGTCTGTAGCGGTGCATTGGATTCTTCCATCCTAAGTGCAGGACTCTGCACTTGTCCTTCTTGAACCTCATCAGATTTCTTTTGGCCCAATCCTCCGATTTGTCTAGGTCCCTCTGTATCCTATCCCTACCCTCCAGCGTATCTACCACTCCTCCCAGTTTAGTGTCATCTGCAAACTTGCTGAGGGCGCAATCCACACCATCCTCCAGATCATTTATGAAGATATTGAACAAAACCAGTCCTGGGGCACTCCACTTGATACTGGCTGCCAACTAGACATGGATCCATTGATCACTACCCGTTGAGCCTGACAATCTAGCCAGCTTTCTATCCACCTTATAGTCCATTCATCCAGCCCATACTTCTTTAACTTGCTGGCAAGAATACTGTGGGAGACCGTGTCAAAAGCTTTGCTAAAGTCAAGGAACAACACGTCCACTGCTTTCCCTTCATCCACAGAGCCAGTTATCTCATCATAGAAGGCAATTAGATTAGTCAGGCATGACTTGCCCTTGGTGAATCCATGCTGACTGTTCCTGACCACTTTCCTCTCCTCTAAGTGCTTCAGAATTGATTTCTTGAGGACCTGCTCCATGATTTTTCCAGGGACTGAGGTGAGGCTGACTGGCCTGTAGTTCCCAGGATCCTCCTTCTTCCCTTTTTTAAAGATGGGCACTACATTAGCCTCTCTCCAGTCATCTGGGACCTCCCCCAATCACCACGAGTTTTCAAAGATAATGGCCAATGGCTCTGCAATCACATCCGCCAACTCCTTTAGCACTCTCGGATGCAACGCATCCGGCCCCATGGACTTGTGCTCGTCCAGCTTTTCTAAATAGTCCCGAACCACTTCTTTCTCCACAGAGGGCTGGTCACCTTCTCCCCATGCTGTGCTGCCCAGTGCAGTAGTCTGGGAGCTGACCTTGTTCGTGAAGACAGAGGCAAAAAAAGCATTGAGTACATTAGCTTTTTCCACATCCTCTGTCACTAGGTTGCCTCCCTCATTCAGTAAGGGGCCCACACTTTCCTTGACCTTCTTGTTGCTAACATACCTGAAGAAACCCTTCTTGTTACTCTTAACATCTCTTGCTAGCTGCAACTCCAGGTGTGATTTGGCCTTCCTGATTTCACTCCTGCAAGCCCGAGCAATATTTTTATACTCATCCCTGGTCATTTGTCCAATCCTCCACTTCTTGTAAGCTTCTTTTTTGTATTTAAGAGCAGCAAGGATTTCACTGTTAAGCCAAGCTGGTCGCCTGCCATATTTACTATTCTTTCTACACATTGGGATGGTTTGTCCCTGTAACCTCAATAAGGATTCTTTAAAATACAGCCAGCTCTCCTGGACTCCTTTCCCCCTCATGTTATTCTCCCAGGGGATCCTGCCCATCAGTTCCCTGGGGGAGTCAAAGTCTGCTTTTCTGAAGTCCAGGGTCCGTATTCTGCTGCTCTCCTTTCTTCCCTGTGTCAGGATCCTGAACTCGACCATCTCATGGTCACTGCCTCCCAGGTTCCCATCCACTTTTGCTTCCCCTACTAATTCTTCCCGGTTTGTGAGCAGCAGGTCAAGAAGAGCTCTGCCCCTAGTTGGTTCCTCCAGCACTTGCACCAGGAAATTGTCCCCTACATTTTCCAAAAACTTCCTGGATTGTCTGTGCACCGCTGTATTGCTCTCCCAGCAGATATCAGGGTGATTGAAGTCTCCCATGAGAACCAGGGCCTGCGATCTAGTAACTTCTGCGAGTTGCCAGAAGAAAGCCTCGTCCACCTCATCCCCCTGGTCCGGTGGTCTATAGCAGACTCCCACCACGACATCACCCTTGTTTCTCACACTTCTAAACTTAATCCAGAGACTCTCAGGTTTTTCTGCAGTTTCATACTTGAGCTCTGAGCAGTCATACTGCTCCCTTACATACATTGCAACTCCCCCACCTTTCCTGCCCTTTCTGTCCTTCCTGAACAGTTTATATCCATCCATGACTGTACTCCAGTCATGTGAGTTATCCCACCAAGTCTCTGTTATTCCAATCACATCATAATTCCTTGACTGTGCCAGGACTTCCAATTCTCCCTGCTTGTTTCCCAGGCTTCGTGCATTTGTATATAGGCACTTGAGGTAACCTGCTGATCGCCCCTCTTTCTCAGTATGAGGCAGGAGCCCTTCCCTCTCACACGCTCCTGCTCATGCCTCCTCCCGGTATCCCACTTCCCCACTTACCTCAGGGCTTTGGTCTCCTTCCCCCGGTGAACCTAGTTTAAAGCCCTCCTCACTAGGTTTGCCAGCCTGCTTGCGAAGATGCTCTTCCCTCTCTTCGTTAGGTGGAGCCCGTCTCTGCCTAGCACTCCTTCTTGGAACACCATCCCACGCTCAAAGAATCCAAAGCCTTCTCTCCGACACCACCTGCGTAGCCATTCGTTGACTTCCACGATTCGACGGTCTCTACCCAGGCCTTTTCCTTCCACAGGGAGGATGGACAAGAACATCACTTGCACCTCAAACTCCTTTATCCTTCTTCCCAGAGACACGTAGTCTGCAGTTATCCGCTCAAGGTCATTCTTGGCAGTATCATTGGTGCCCACGTGAAGAAGCAGAAAGGGGTAGCGATCTGAGGGCTTGATGAATCTCGGCAGTCTCTCCGTCACATCGCGAATCTTAGCTCCTGGCAAGCAGCAGACTTCTCAGTTTTCCTGGTCGGGGCGGCAGATAGATGACTCAGTCCCCCTGAGGAGAGAGTCCCCGACCACCACCACCCGCCTCCTTCTCTTGGGAGCGGTGGTCGTGGAACCCCCAACCCTAGGACAGTGCATCCCACGCCTTCCAATCGGCGGAGTCTCCTTCTGCTCCCTTCCCTCAGACGTATCATCTGGTCCACTCTCCACATTAGTACCTGTGGAGAGAACATGAAAACGGTTACTCACCTGTATCTGCGTTGCTGGTACATGGACACTCCCCTTTCTTCTTCTGGAGGTCACATGATGCCAAATTTCTTCACCATCCTCCTGTCCCCGATGTGCAGCCTGCTCAATCTTCAGAATCTTGTGCCCGTAGAAGCCTATCCTGACATCCGTCTAGGAAATTTTCAGTTTCTCTTATGCAACGCAGGGTCGATTCCTGTTGCTCCAGACCTTGAACCTTCTCTTCCAGTATGGAGACCAGCTTGCACTTTGTACAGACAAAGTCGCATCTGTCCTGTGGAAGAAAGACAAACATAGCACACCCAGTGCAGGTCACAACAGCTGAACACCCCCCATCCATATTACCTTCCTTCTACGAGCTTCCTCAGGAGTTGTAGTAATTACTCTGAGAATCCGGCAAGGGCTCTCCCCAGGCGAACTCCCAGGCAAACTCCTTTTGGTCGCTGCTCAGCTGGTTCGCAACTGACTGGCTTTTTATGCAGTCAGGCCCACTTAAGGCTCACCTGGAACAAAGCACACCCAGTTCCCACCCTTTTCAAACAACCAATCAAGCACACAGCACACAGTCACACTGTCCTCACAACAAACACTCAGATACTCACCAACACAGCCTCCTTAATGCAGCCCTTAGCGTACCTCCTCTCATGCAGCCTCCAGGTCTGACTCTCCCTCAGGCAACGTCCTCGCTGGAGTGAGGGGGAGTTTTGCCTTCGATGCATAAAACGTGTGTCAGGGTCACCCTCGTGGCCCGCCTTCACTCATAACACCCCCACGTGGGCACTGCTAACAGACTTAGACAATAGTCCCAAAGAACATGTAAAATGGAAGGTCTCTGCCCCTCCTGAACTCCCCTTCTGCCTGCTCTCTGAGTGCTGACCTCCCTCCACCCTCCCCACCCCCCCCGGCTTCCTCCTGGGATGCCCAACTTCTTCCTGAGCTGCTGATCCTCAGGGCTCCCTCCCTGGAGTCTTTCCCCCAGGCCAGATCCTTCTTCCCTATCCCTCTCCGGGCCACCTGCCTAGGGTTTGGCCCACTCCCAGACCTGCCACAGCTACCCTCTTCCCTCAGGGCCAGTCACAGAGGACCATCCCCCTCCTATAGCTCTTCTTCCCTGCAGAGCTCCCCCAGCCCTTTCTGGAAATCAGCCCATGCGTCCTCAGCTGGCTCTGATAACTGAATTGAAACACCTGATGCCAGAGCATCAGATCAGCGGATCCCCCACAGGCAGGACTGAGCCCCACTCCCCTTAAAGACCCAACCTGCCTGTGGCATGCTCTGTTCCTCCTTTTGAAGCTGAGCCTGCCCTTTGCCGCCCTTAGGTGTCACTGCTCTCCGTGGATGACATGTACCAGAACCTGCCTCCAACAGGGAAGGACAAATACTGGAATGAATCCACAGCTCAGCCCCCTTATACCATCGCCACGGCCGCAGAGACCTTGAAGCCCTCCTTCCTGGGCTCCACCTTCGATATGCGGTAAGGTCAGCCGGCTCATTTGGAATGAGAACAGCAGCTTTCCTGAAGCAGCAGCTACGGCCAAGAGCCTCTGGGATTGCTCCAAAGGGCGGTTTGGACCTGAAACGCCACTCTAAAAAGGGCTGCACGGGCTCCCCTTTCTTGCCTCTCAGTCACGCCAGATCAGATTTACTCAGTTTACAAGTAGGAAGGTGATTTTTCTAATAACTGCCTGTGTCACAAACTGGTCCTGGAATCTAAGAGGCAAGCTGTGGGGTGGGGAGTTCTAGCTTGTGCCTCATCCATTTATAAAGATCTGCAGGTCAAATTCTGCCCTTTGTTACACCTAAGTGAACCCCGTTGTCTTCAGGGGTAATTGAGGGCAGAACATGAAGACAATTGGGTGCACTAGGGTAAGTGAGGGAAGACTCTGGCCTGAATAATCTGAATTACTTACTAAGGTACATGACCTGGGAAGAACCCAGTCTGCAGTGAGATTGCAGGGCTGGCAGTCAGGGAAAAACATCTCTTACTTTACCAAGCAAATTTGGTGCAGAATCATATGGCTCTGCACTTGGAGCGTGTCTCACTCTTGATGATGCACAAGCCAGAAGAGACTCCAGCTCCCTCGGCGTTGAGCTAACAGGAGTAAAAGCCATCTCTTAGGCAGCAGCTCTGGCTCCAGGTTGTACAGAAGCAGCTCTGTGAAGGAGATGGGGCTATTTTGAGTAACAATTTTTCTTACACTAACCCCATTAAATTGTGTTCGGGAACTTTGGCTTGGGAGGCGAGGGGCCCTCGCTCCAGTTGCCAAACCCAAGCTCAGATATTAAAGCCAGGAACGCTGATGCACTGGCCACGTTTTAGTCAGGGACGCGTCCTTTCAGCCCCCTTGCTGAGGCAAAGCTCCCATGAGCGTCCAGGGCAGCTTGGCTGAAGGTCTGTGCTGGGTGGGGCCTTGTTGTCCCAGGAGCCTGTCCCATGCACGTTGCGTGCTTTAGCCAGCAGCTTGTCCCCAGAGCGCACTCTGACGCCGATCTGAAGCCTTTCAGATCAACAGGAACCTTTCCCCTGCCTTCTAGCAGCTCTGACTCAGAGCCTGTGCCCTAATCCCACACTCCTTCCCCAGGATGAGCGACGATCCAGAGCAGAGCCAGCCGGTGGAGCCCTCACCCAGCCTGCCCCGCATGCACACGCCCTTGCTCAACCGCTTCCTGACCGCGGCCGCCTCCCCCGCTGTCAGCCTGAAGAATTTTGGGAGGAGCAACCGGGCCCACCACCACCTTTTGCGCCTGAGGGGCGAGGGCGGCTTCCCCTCTCCCAACCCCCGCCACAGCGAGGACCCCGAATCGGTGGGCCGCATCGATGAGGAAGAGACGGAAGATGAGGCCAGCGAGCCCCCCACACCCGGCACCCGCCTCAAGGTACCCAGCCAGCTGGAAGCCTCACGGGGGCCGCAGAGGGAGAACCCCCAGATCCAAGTGAGGCAGCCCTCCAACGAAAGCATCGACATCGACCAGTCAGCTGCCTAGAGGCAGCGAGCTCAGTGTGCCTTGTCACTCCACTCTCGGTGCGAGCTGTGCCCCTGGTGTCTGCCCTCTAGGCCTGGCAGCTCGTGTGACAGCGCCACCAGCTAAGGGCCTGATCCAAAACCCATTGAAATAAAGGGAAAGACTCCCCCTGGTTCAGTGGGCATTGGAGCAAGCCCATAGGGCCGGAAGCCAGACTGTAGTGATCAGCTCAAATGCTGCAAAGGGTTCAATGAAGATCGGGCTCTACAGAAAGCCCCGTCACCATTTCCCCATCACACCCCTCCGGTTGCCATGGCCCTGTTGGATTCAGTGGGTGACAAAGAACCAAACTGAGGGACACAGGAGAAATATTCATACAGAAAACTTAAAATGCTGTGAGACACCTCCTGTGAGGGTAAATAAACCTCTCCCCAGCCTCAGCCGTGTGATTCTTTATTGCTGATGTCAATCGTTTTCAACAACACAAATGCAGGGACATCGAACATGTGTGGAACATGGGGAGTGGTGGGGCTAAAATAAGACACGCAAGAGGGATTCTCGTCTGAATTATTCAGTCTTTCAGCTGGAGCCGTCGTTTGACTGAGACAGACCCGTATTGTGGCTCCCTCACACCTGCCTAGGCAGTTGTTAGGTCAGAGAGGTTACGGCCAGAAGGGACGACTATCTAGCATGAGCACCCACACCCACACACTAACCTAACGACCCAAATATTACAGCCCACAGATCGTCTTACATTGTATTTTTAAAAAAACTTTTTAAACTGGTTTAAGCGATTTGATGTTTTTGTAAGGGGATGACGCAGTGATCAGAACAAGTTCCATGAAAATAACACAGTGATCACAGATGAGAAACCAAGCCTTCAAAGTTTGGAAATGCAAAGTTCAGGATGAAAACTCCCCCCCCCCCCCCCCCAGCTTAAAATGAGCTATTTTTATAGCATCACAAATGCAATTAATACAGTATGGAATACCCATCCCCACAACCACATATCACTACACAGGTGATATGGCATAGTCTTCAAATGGGATTTTGTAAAGTCTCAATGAAATCTACAAAAACAAGCCAAGTTTGAAGAAAACTGGTTCATTCGTTTACAAGCTATGAACATTTAAAGGTAACAAGGTAAAATATTTCCATTTGGTTTGTCGTAGTTTAGAGCATTTCAGGGCCGCTGTCTCATTTCCCAGGCTTTGTGTAAATGTATAGGGCTACTTCAAGGCTTCATTATTAATAAACTAGCATCCCCTACAGTTTGCAACAGGGTACACACATTGTGTGACTTTTGGAAACTGCATAGGTAGTGTGCCCCCTACAGGCTGCTGCTGCAGTAGCAACACCAGCCTGGTCTCATTCCAAATTTCCAAGCCCCAGCCAGTTTGGGGACATGTTTAATAATTTTATTAAGATGATGTTAAAATAAAAAAAACGGTACAGAGTTTAAGCGTAAAAGTTTCTGGTTATCAGGGAATAACGTACAGATTATCAAGGGGTGCGAAGTTTGGTTTAGGATCAGGTGGCATAAGGAATACATAAATTGCAATATCCCCGATTGGGGGTAAAAGGCTAACGGGTCAAAGTACAGACATTGAGATATGAGGGTATGTTGTTCATATAATGGCTATAAAACCAGCCCACATGTTGGATCTGAGATGGACTGTCTCTCCTGTACACCCTCCCATCTCAGTAAATGAAGAGACCAGTTAATCAAGTGCCGACTTCACATTAATTCAGAGATTGCAAGGCCAGAAGGGACCATTGTGATCCTCTAGCACAGCAGTTCTTGAACTGTGGGTCAGGACCCCAAAGTAGGTTGCAACCCCATTGTAATGGGGTCAAAAGGTCTGGCAATAGACTTGCTGGGACCCAGGGCTGAAGCCCAAGGACTTCAGCCCTGGGTGACAGGGCTTGGGTTTTGGCTTTGGCTCAGGCTTCGGTCCCTGCTCATGGGGTATTGTCAGAAGGGGGTCACAATGCAGTGAAGTTTGAGAACCCCTGATCTAGTCTGACCTCCTGTATAACAGGACAGAGAACTGCCCCCAAAATAATTCCTCTACCAGACCTTTTAGAGAAACAGCCATTAGTGATGGGGAATCTACCCAAACTCTTGCTAAATTGTTCCAATGGTTTATTACTGTCACCGTCAAATATGTACACCTTATTTCCAGTCTGAATTTTTCTAGCTTCAGCTTCCAGCCATTGGACCATGATAGACCTTTCTCTGCTAGATTGAAAAGCCCATTAATATTTGTTCCCCATGGAGATACGCTATAATAAAGTCACTGCTTAACCTTCTCTGTTAGGCTAAATAGATTGAACTCTTTGGGTCTATCGCTAGAAGGCAGGTCTTCTAACCCTTTAAGCATGCCCATGTCTCTTCTCTGAACCCCCTCCAATCTATCAGCATCATTCTTGAATTGTGGGCCCCTGAACTGGACACAGGATTCCCCCAGCGACTGCACCAGTGCCAAATAGAGAAAATAACGAACCTCTGCTCCTATTCAAGATTCCCATTTACACATTTCAGGATTACATTAGCTCTTTTGGCCACAGCATCACACTGGGCGTTCATGATCAGCTGACTATCCACAACTGTCAAACAGAAAAGGAGTACTTGTGGCACCTTAGAAACTAACAAATTTATTTCAGCGTAACAGCCATGTTAGTCTGTATTCACAAAAAGAAAAGGAGTACTTGTGGCACCTTAGAGACTAACCAATTTATTTGAGCATAAGCTTTCGTAAGCTAATCAAATGGGCTGTATGTGAGTGGAGCCCTCTCCAGCATGTTTCAGACAGGGAAATAAGCAGAGGAATGAAGTGAATTGCTGTGGGAGTATTGTGGCCACATGAATTATGCATAATCCCAGTCAGCAAGAGACCTGGATTCTATTTCCTACTTCACTACTGAATTACTGTGATCTTAAACAAATATCTGCCTCAGTTTCCCCATCTGTGCAACAGGGAATATCCCATGAACGTTCTGACCCACTTGCACTCATATAGAAAAGAGATGAGGTACTGGCAATGACATTTTTCCAGGATGCCTTTTATTACCGTAAGACCACCTCTGGCGTTTCTCTGGTGGAGGGCAGGGGATTCATGCAATGTAGTGAAGAATGCATAGCAAACCTCCAGGCCAAAATTCAGGTCTGGTGTAGACAGGCACCTGTCCCACTAACTTCACAGGAGAGGCATCCAGTTACCTCACTGGTAAACTTGATCCTCCATTGCCTGCCAAGTCTTAGACAGCTGCAGCTAAGGGAAACATGGCAGGACATGCTGTAGTACCAGAGTTTAGACACACCAAAACCATCTGCACCTCTTATTCTCGCACATAGCAGACAGTTTTCAGAGTAACAGCCGTGTTAGTCTGTATTCGCAAAAAGAAAAGGAGTACTTATGGCACCTCAGCGACTAACCAATTTATCTGAGCATAAGCTTTCGTGAGCTAGAAAGCTTATGCTCAAATAAATTGGTTAGTCTCTGAGGTGCCACAAGTACTCCTTTTCTTATAGCAGACAGTGGTAGGCTGGGCACGGAGGACATCGGCTGGGGGTTACGGGAGGCACAGCCACTTCTTTTGCGCATGCTCTAAAGCCAGAACCCCTTTTCCTTCCACATGGCAGGATTTGGTTCTTGTGCACCGGAAAGGACGCTAGAGAAATAAGTTGTATAATCACCAATTTTATACCGCATTGAAAAGCAAGGTCTTAAGCACATACACAAACATTTTTGGTTTAAAAATATACGTGGTTTAAGCCTGGTGTATATATTTGCACCTATTCCCAAGAAAAATCTGAGTAGAGGGAATTAGTAGTTCTCTGCTTTTGAAACTATTCAACATTTGAAAGGGAAAATAATGTAACCTAGGGCTTGTCCACACAGGGAAGCCACTGAAAAACAAGCTGGGGTGTGAATTTAAAGGGCAAAAGCTTTTCCAGGCTATTTCCCCATGTAGACAAGCCCTAATTTCTTGAGTGTATTCGATTGGTTACTCAACTCTTCTCTGCCACTATTTCAGACTGGATTTGAGGACACTCTTCACAGCCTGCAGAGGGAACTGCCAGCAATCTGTGCATCCTCTCTGTTAGAACGGCTCGGCCATGCTTGTGACAGTCTGCTCCCTCCTGATTAACAGTATTTCTTTCATTTTGTGGATGGCCAAGCTACATTTGTAATCGTGACCTGCAGGGTTTAGCAAACATTAAGGACGTAAGTGCTGTATGCTATGGGGTGCTCCCAGTGCTAACAGAGGTTTGTACAAAGACCAAGAGTGTTGTTACAGTTTATGAGTAAAATATAGGAAAGTGATACCAGCAACGGTTTATACGGCCATTTTCACATGCAGTTATTCCATCTGTGTACATACATTACAGTAACTAGCTGCACAACCAACACAGGGGAGTTATATGAAGATCTGCTGTGTCTGGTATCGCACTGAGGTATAAAGGCAGAACACCTCCTTGAGATGAATAAAGCCAGAGCACATCTTAGAGCTATGTCAGATTATCTGCAAGCAGGAAAACAAGACAAGCAGGGCTACACTGATTTAGTAGCTTCTCTTTAGTCGCAGGGGCTAAAGGCATCAAAAAACAACCAAGAAACAGCAGCTTGTATTCTGTAAAATCTGGCACATGGGCTAAATAAAAGACATTTGACACCAGTTGTGTGCCTTTGCCACTGCTCCCTGGTGGATGGAATATATCACCACCAAGGTGGTGGTCACCTTGCTAGGAAACAAGAGCAAGAGCCAAGAAACTAGGAGAAAGGAACAGACTTGCATAGCACAAAACACTTGTTGGGGGACTTCTAGTTACCCATCAAAGAAGTCTGCACCTTTCTTAGATTCAAACACTGAGCTGCATTTCCAGCCTGATAACCTACAGGAGACTTAAGACACGCACACTCAAGCAGAAGACTTGTTTAGTTTGATGCAGAGGAGAATCTTGGGTCACATTATGTTTTTTTCTTCAGCTGAAATGACCTTATTAGGGAATGAAAACCAATATGCAGGGGTGCATTTTTTCACAATGGAGAAGTGACACGGGGGCCTGCCTAGGATCTGTACTGGGACCAGTGCTGTTCAACATACTGACAAGTGATCTGAAAAAGGGGGTGAACTCCGAGGTGGCAAAATTTGCAGACAATACAAATTTACTCAAGACAGTTACATCGAAAGCTGACTGCAAATTACAAAGCAGTCTCGCTAAACTTGGAGACCGGATAACAAAATGGCAGATGGAATTCAATGTGGTAAGTGCAAAGTAATGCACACTGGAAAACATCCCAAATATACATCAAAACAGTGTGGCCTAAATTAGCTGTTACCACTCAAGAAAGAGATCATATGTGAATATCCACAAGTCATATTGTATATTTCTCTGAAAACATCCACACAACGTGCAGCGGCAGTGGAAAAAGCTAACTATGTTAGGAACCACTAGGAAAGGGACAGATAAAACAGAAAATACAATAATGCCATTATATAAATCCATGGTACGCCCAAGCCTTGGATACTTTGTGCAGTTCTGATAACTGCATCTCAGAAGAGATATATTAGAATTGAAACAGGTACAGAGAAGGACAACACAAGTGGGGTAGGAACAGTTTCCATACAAGGAGAGATTAAAGGCCGGACCTGTTAAGTTTAGAAAAGAGGCAGCTAAAGAAGGATACGATAGAGGTCTATAAAATCACTTTCTCTACGCCATTCATGAATAGGGGTGTGTTATTTACCTCTTCACATAACACAAGAACCAAGGGTCACCCAATGAAATGTACAGGCAGCACACACAAAGCAGTACTTCACACAACACAGTCAACCTTGTGGAACTCATTGCCTGGGGATATTGTGAAGGCCAAAAGTCTAATCAGATTTAAAAAATAATTAAGTAAGTTCTCAGAGGATAGGTCCCTCAATGGCTACTAGCCATGAGGTCAGGGATGCCACCCTATGCTCTGGGTGTCCCTAAGCCTCCAACTGCCTGAAATGGGACTGGATGACGGGAGGGTCACTTGAAATGCCCTGTTCCGTTCATTCCCTCTGAAGCATCTGGCACCAGCCACTGTCAGAAGACAGAACACTGGGCTAGATGAACCATTGGCCTGACCCAGTACAGCCATTTGTACATTGGAAAATAATTTTGTTCACCCGTGTTCAGGGTCTGGCACCTCAGCTGTGCAATCAACAGCAACCTCCTCTCCACTGGATGGTAGGTGAAGAGAAAGGGAAGTTTGTGCCCAACCATCGAAAGAGACAGACCACTGAAATAGCCTGGCCCTTCTGCTAGAAGGGAGTTAATCTTGCACTGCAATGAGACTCAGGAGGTCAAGGAAAAGACCAACCAGCCACTTGGCAGTGCAGCACCTGTTCTAACCAATGGCTAACTTGAAACAGAAACCACTGAAATTGTAGAGTAACTTCTCAACCGAGCAGGAAACGGTAGATGTGGGTTAAACGTACTAGTTCAAAATAAGTACTGGGTGTGTGGCATTTGGAGGAGCAACACAGAGCACTCACAGCTGCAGAATATTGACTGAAATAGTTTAGTAAGATTTCAAAAGTTACATTCGTGAGTTAATAGCACACGGTACCTGCTACAATAGAAGCTACGGTATCCAGATAACAGTGATGGGGGGTAGGAGGGGGAGAAAAAAAAAAGATAGCCTGGCTATCGATTCTCATGTCGCAGTGTCTAAACTGTTCCACAAACGTATGTCTGAAAGGAAAACAAGTCAGCAGGTCTCTCTTAAGTACACCCTATTAGCCAAAGCTCTCTGTACAAAATGTAAAGCAATGTACAGATAGGAACCACTGTCCAAAATGGGAAAGGTTTCCAAATGGAGATTTTCCCAGCACCCAGTAAAAAGACCCCATTGGTGCCGTATTGGATTAACAGCTTATTACAGGTTATTAACACCTCCTGTAATGAATCCAGTACAGGAGACAACAGACTAGATAGACCACAAGTCTGCTCCAGTCTAGGAATCCCCATTTACAGTAAACATACCGGTGTATAAGAAACACCCCTTTACATCAGCAATTGAAGTTAACAGATCTAGAACAGCTAGAATTACACCAATGGCCCACATCAGTGGTGTAGACTATGAGCTGCTGCACAAACCAAGCCACTAACAACCCCCCTTCCTCCACACTTGTGTTTTCCCCATTAAGTCAGTCCTATACATTTCCTGCTAGGTCTCATCTTAGCACAGGGCTTGCAGGTTCAGTGCTTTCCTAGGGTTGAAAGCATGGAGAGCGCAGAAATTCCTGATTATAGCCCCTTTGCTTTCAAGTCTCTGCAGGAGAAAGGAGCTTCACAAGCCCTGCCTCTCTCCACACACAAATAAGCACACTACCCTTTTATAACAAGACTCTGGGGTTTTTATTCGGTCTTTTAGTTGTGTATCGTACATTCATTTGCCTTTCCTGGCCTTGATCTTCCTCAGGTAGAATTCTAGTTCCTTGCCTTCCAGAATATAGCCGTCTGCTCGGCCACACTGTCCAGGTCTGGAGGCGATGCAAGCTGCAATGAGAAGTCAGTCATTAGGTCAGGGAAAAAGAAATGGGAGCTACATTGCTATGGACTCTCACATCAGTGTCCATCCAAACAAGCTGGACTCTTTCTTGCCCTCTACTGTCAACCTTTCTTGGCCTCGTCAAATAAAGGCCAGTAACATGTCTTCAAACAAATCAATATGTTAGTGAGCATCTCCCTGAAAGGACCTGCTCAGGCACAGCTGTGGGGCTATGCAAGAGTGAGGGGAAAGGTACGCACTAGTGAAGTCCTCTTCAGATTTCCAATGGTCATCGCTCAAATTCAGTAGCAGAACTGGACAGTGTTCTCATCACCAGAAGACTTCAGAATAGCAGGCCACCCATGCACAACGGCAGATAGGTGGAAGGTGTTACTTGTTAAGCCCAAGAAAGCTGCTCACCGCAGAGAGGATGCACAAGCAGCCTTAGGACTTGTCTTCATTAAAGTGCTACAGCAGCATAGTTCTGAAGACACTACTAAGCCAACAGGAGAGCCTCTCCCATTGACTTAGCACTGTCTACCCCGGGAGTTAGGTCAGTGTCGATTTTTCACACCCCTGAGCAACGCAGTTAGACGATACAGGTCTGTAACGCAGACCTGGCCTTAGGCTTTTCACAACACTGGCAAGTCTTACCAGAGAAAGGCCTATAGAGAATGACCACTAGCCAGGGCTGAGCAATTCCAGGAGCTGAACAAATGTGCCAGCTGAGATGTGGGAAATTTTTCCTTCCCACCGGGGCCAAAATTGCTGGACCCTCCAGAATCCAGACACATGAAAGGAAAGCTGTGGCTAATATCCACTAAAAACATTTTACAACTAGGCTTGGAAGGAGTCGGTTTTTTAAAATTGGTAGATGTCCATTTCACCACACAAGCACAAGCTGATGAAACAAACATTTCCAGCGACCATTACCAACATTTACAGATACTGCTATTTTAGAACTTCTTAACAGTTTGATTTAAAGATATTTACTTGGCAGATTTTGACATGTGATGCTCACAATTTGTGTTTTAATAGTTCTAAAGCTTTAACTTTTTGAATCTCAACATCTACGGTCATTAAATAATTACTACTGGCTAACACCCCCATAATTTCCTGCAACGGTGAAAAATTTAAAATAGATAAAAATACTTAAAAACAAACACAGATAACTGTCGAAATTATAAAAATCAAATTCTGCCAAGCCTAGTTACAACAGATGAACTCCCCCGTCACTTTCTATCTGCACCTCTGCATGGCTTTATCAGGCTGACTAATCCAGACAGGATTTTAGAAATACTAAAAAGAATAGTTTCTGCTCTGGCACCTTTTCTTTGTGCCTGTATAGTCCACTGAGTTCTCCCTCCCTGGGGACTCACCAAGCAGCTTTCCCTGCTGGAATTGCTCCTCCAGGATGCTGCTGATCTTGGCGTTTTTCTTCCGCTCGTCATATTTCTTCTGAATCTTCTTTGAACGCTTCTTGTTTAAGATTTCCTCCTCTTCAGGAGTCTGAAACAAAGCCAGAGAAAGGACTGAGAACAGGCTGGGTTTAACTGTTCACCTTTTTGTTGGAAGCCTCCCACTGAATTCCCTTTTTCTGCTCAGTGGCATTATCTCTATATTCCTTCCATGTCTGGAAAGGAGCAGAAATTGTTTATGCAGGAAAAGGCATGATTTTAGAGCACAATACTCAATTGTCATGTCAGAAACTCTTTGTATTTCCAGTACCACTTTGGTGAACACTACAGTGCAATAACCCTGGTTACAGTCCTGGCCCAAAACATGCCTGATCATGTATGGAGAACACAAGGCAGGAGAGGAGGCTACTGACAGTGAATGAGTTTCTGGGAAAGCAATTGTCCCCCATCGTCCAGCAATGACTGCTGTTAGTCATTGTCCACGCACATAGAATAGGCAACCTCTGCTAGCCAAAATCCTTAGATATGAGGCATGAATGCAGCTGCAACACCAACCAGCCTTTGCTGTTAGTTTACAGGGCCAGGGATCAGGCTCCAGAAGGGATGTGCACTACACAGGCATAGGAAACTCTTCCAAAAGGACAAACCGTAGGAAGTCTGAACTACCCTCCTCCCCAAAAATCAACTGAATCTCCCTTCCCGCAACCACACAGACTGGAGTAATGATCTGAATGTGTCTCCAAACAACCAGACAATGTTAACAGGCCAACCTACACCAACTATCCAACAATAAACTGAATAGTCCAAACTTCTGCCCCAAAAACACATTGCAGGCAGGACCCAAATTCCTACGTAACTGACTAACATGTAGGAATCTGCTCTAGAAGCAGAAGCTTGCTCCCTGCAGTGAGGCCCCAACTTGCCCGCTAGTCTTCTTCAGCGTCACAAGTTGTCATCGCTCTCCATTCAGTAGCAGAACTGGACAAAGTTATCATCATCAGAAGACCAAGGAAGCTTTAAGGGGCAGATCCCTCTACTAATCTAACACTGCCAAGTGTAAAAGCCATGGCGATGGCTCCGTGGAACAATGGTTTTAAGGAGCCAGCATTCCCTTTGGAACGGCCATGTGGCTCCAAATGAGAACATCTCAAATGGTTAGAGTTGGTCCCGAATGCAATTCTGAAATACTTTGTTCAAAATTGCTAAGAGGCAGAACTGACAGCAGTGACTGGTATTAAGCAAGGCAGGAACACAGTGCAGACTTTGCGATCCCTGCCCAGCAAGCAGACTGGCATGATTCACACAGCATCAAGAACAGATCTCTCAGCCCAGCACGTACCAGTTTAGCACCCTTCTTGCGTCCGAGGGGCAAGGCATAGTGGGCTTCATACCACTGTCGGTATGGGGTGCTGTCAATGAGAACAATGCAGTTCTTCACCAGGGTCTTTGTCCGCACCAGCTCATTGTTGGAAGCATTGTAGACCACATCAATGATTCTGGTCTTGCGGGTGCAGCCTTGGAAAACAAGGGAATTCATTAAACCCCACACAAGCCAGACAAGCTTTTACAATGGATGTATCATCAAAGCAGACAACACAGCATCTTCAGTGCTCAACCCACACCTCTTTGGAAGTTTATCCTTCAACTACTTGGGGAGTGCTTTCGGTATATCCTTTCCTCTCCCAGTGCAGCCTATATGGGTTCCGGAAAGAGACCTGCAAATGGAAAGCTACACCCGCTCTAAATAAAGCACTAGATAAACTCCAGCATGGTCCCGTGCATCCTCCTCCTCCCCCGGTCTCATTTGTTGAAATCAAACTTCTCATCTGAAAGTTATTACTACACAAGTTGCATAAAAGACAAGTGCAGAGAGTCAAGGCCCAATCCTGTGAATCCTTCCTACCATGGGTAATCGACCCCATGGAAGTGAATGGGACTCCCCCTGCAGCAAGCACTACACTCTGTTTGCAGGATCAAGACTTTACTACGGAATCTGAGCAGCAAGCTGGGTTTCCCACCCCAAAAGGCCTCTAGAGACCACAGGTCCCTCCACAGTGGGGTAAAACACCATTTTATGGTAGTCGTTTTGCTTTAATAAGTTTAGCAGTTGCCATCCCCGGGGACTCAAGTCTTTAAGTCTTTCCCCACTGCTCAGCAGTGCTGGCTCATGCTTGTTGGTTAGGGACTGTCTCTAAAGAGGGGGGCAGGAAGCTCAGTCTTCACAGCCCATTAATTTTTGGCCTCCCTGCTGAGATTGCTAACAAGGGATTGTGATTTTCATAATACTTCACTACTAACTGGAGAGAGACCATTTCCCCTCTACCTCATGTCAGACAAGCCACCTCTTAGTCATCATTAACCTGCACCAGATTTACTATTTATTATTTGTATTACAGAAGCATCCAAAAGAACAGCCAGGATTGGAATCCACTGGTCTCAGCATGGCACAAGCAAAAGACACTCCTTGCCTCCAAGAGTACTGATGACGGCAGTAGCAGGGTTACATATCCCCATCTTCTCACTTGAATGCCCGACTCCTTTTCAAAACTCTTCCCACCCTCCAACCCTTTTGCAGGGCATTCTCCTTCAAAACCACCTGTTCCAGCAAACCATTCTCATCAAGGACCCTCACGCTCTCCATTCTCCTGAACTGTTTTGTCCTGCTTTATTTAGATAACAAACACTTGGAGACAGGGAGCACATTCTGCTGAAAGCTGTAAATATAAACCAATCATTTGACAATCATCATTTGTTTTTAATGTGAAAACTCCATGACAGCTGCCCCCCTCCTGAAACAAGAGCTTCTGTGAGCAATGCACTCAGTGTAACTATGACGTTCCTATCACTATGAGCTTTACAAAGGCCTCCAAACCTTCTAATAAGCCCACCTAAGGTCAAAGTTATCATCATTATTCACACTGCTCCAGAACCAAACACTGTACAGACAACCACATTGCTGAAGATCAGTATCCAAGCTGTTTGTTTGGATCATTCCTCCAGTCCAGCAGTACCATGGATAGCTAGTATCAGGGGGTAGCTGTGTTAGTCTGTATCCACAAAAACAGCAAGGAGTCTGGTGGCACCTTAAAGATGAACAGATTTATTTGGGCATAAGCTTTCGTGGGTAAAAACCCCACTTCTTCATATGCATGGAGTGGAAAGTCTTGTGAGTCTCTTCATGTGTCAGTATATGTCTGCATCTGTAATTTTCACTCCATGCATCTGAAGAAGTGGGGCTTTTACCCACGAAAGCTTATGCTCAAATAAATCTGTTGGTCTTTAGGGTGCCACCGGACTCCTTGTTGTTTTCACGGATGGCTGACACAGCGAGAAAAAGACTGAGTTGCTTTCTAGATGCGAGGGGCCCGCATTCTCATCTTTCTACTTACATTCAGAACCCCAAGAGAAGTTGCCAACGTCCAAGCGCAGAGCACGATATTTCTTGTTACCACCACGAACCCTCACTGTGTGAATCCGGCGCGGGCCAATCTGTAACAACAACAAAAACATAGCTGCTAACAATATCCTAGGGGAGAGGAGACAGTGAGTTTCAGGCTGAAAGGCAATATGGTCAGTGTAACTATGACAGATCCTAGCATCGGCAGGTGCAGTAATTGCGACCGAAACGGTCCATAGTACCCACCTAAGGTGAAGTTCTCATCACTCCAATTGCCTCCTAACCCAGTAACAATCTGAACTAATGTAATGCTGAAATCCCAGAGGGGGGGGGGGGGGGGAAATAGGGAAATGCCACTGCTCAGAAGAGCACAGGCAGAAATTAGAGTACTGATTGATAAAGCAGTGCATTTTCACAAGTCCTTATCACTGCAGTATGAAGCCAAAAACTAACACAGTATTTTCTAAGCTGGCCAGGGCAGCAACATCCAGTTATCCCCAACGTCCAAATCCCCCACCTTGGTGTTGGCGGGTGGTCGCCCCAACTCATACTTCCTCTTCTTGTGGTAGGGCTTCCTTTTGCCCCCAGTCTTGCGACGCTTGTGCCAGTTGTCCCTAGAGATACCTGGGTCAAACCAAAGAGCAGCAGGTCAGAGAGGCAGATGAGCCCACCCAATTGTACAACAGCAACGCTCCGAGTACTCAGCTCTCCAAGGTTGATTTCCACATGGTGCATTCGGTCTAATGCAGCAAGTAGAGAAGCTTCATCACGGATACTCGGAGCCCCCCCTCCCCGAAGCGTTCAGCAAAGCCAGCGCCTGGCACGAAAGGAAGCGGTCCCCTCCCAGACTGGGGCCTTTGCGATCACGGGCCCGGCACCCCAGCCCGCGCCACAACGCCCGCCCGACGGGCTCACACCCACCTGGGCGCAGGCCTCGTGCCCGCCGCAGGGCCCCCCAGCCGGCTGGGCTGGGGGGGAGGCGCCGGAGGCTGCCGACCCGCAAGGCCCCCACAGCCGGAGGAAGGCGGGGGGGCTCTGGCGCCGCAGCCCACCCCACCGGCAGGAGGCGGCGGCGGCGGCGGGCCCGCCCCAGCCCGCGCCGCGCGGGACCCCGGCATCCCGCCTCCTCCCGCCCCGCAGCGGCCGCGGCCGCCCACGAGCGCAGGCCCCGCGGGCCCCTCGCGCCGCGCCCGGCCCCGCGCCGCCGGCCCCGCGGGCGGATGGCGGCGGATGGCGGCGGGCCCGGAGCCGCGGCCCTACTCACCCATCCCGAGCGGCGCCGGCTGCAAAGAGGGGCCGCAGAGGCTCACGGGACGGTTTGTGGGGCCGAGATCGCGCGAGACGGGGACGTCACACCGCAGCGCCCGGGAGTGCCGCTGGTAGACGACATCCCTCGGCGACCCGCGCGCGTGACGTCGGCGCGCGGGCCCGGGGACTACGTAGATTCCGGGGCGGGCGGAAGCGCTGGCCGCGGTTACTGCCCCCGCCCCCGTTCTAGGCCCCGGGCGGGCCGCGCTCCCCTGGGCCCGGACCGCCCAGGCCCGGGCGGAGGGACCCGCCGAGCTCCCCGGGCTAGGGCCTGACCCTGGGAGCTGGAGCTGCCCCTTGCCCACGGTGCGGGGCGCGGCTCCTTCCGGGGACCCCCCCCGATAACTGCCCCTTCGACAGACCCTAGGGCCTGGGAACAGCCCCTTCCCCGTCCAGCCCCAGCTCAGCCTTGGGAACAGCCCCCGGGCCAGGCCCTGCGCCCGCTAGGCCGCGAGAACAGCCCCATGCCCGGGCATTGCCCCCGGGCCTTGGTAGCCACCCTGCGAAGTGCCCCAGGAACAGCCCCTGCTCGGGGGCGTCGCTGCACCCGCCAGGTGAACGCCCGCTGATAGCCTGCCACGCTCCTGCCCTGAGCAAAAGTCTCACACCCTCGCTGGGGGGCCCCAGACTCGAACAGCAGTAACAGCCAAGGGGGTGTGTGGCCCTGGCTCAGGGAGTGAGGGGTGAGCATGTGGGGGCACGCTGTCTGGCAGGATCTGTGTTGCTTTTAAACAAATTGAAGGTGAAATGTTCTTTGTAATCCCCCCTCTTTTCTGATCTAGCACTTCGCATGAGAAGCTCATAGGAAAGTGGCTAAGAGGCCTGTGTGACCTGGGTTGTAGAATAGAGTGAAATAGGCTGAAGGAACTGGGATTGTTTAGTCTACGGAAGAGAAGAATGGGGGGGGATTTGATAGCTGCTTTCAACTACCTGAAAGGGGGTTCCAAAGAGGATGGAGCTCGGCTGTTCTCAGTGGTACCAGATGACAGAACGAGGAGTAATGGTCTCAAGTTGCAGTGGGGGAGGTTTAGGTTGGATATTAGGAAAAACTTTTTCACTAGAAGGGTCGTGAAACACTGGAATGGGTTACCTAGGGAGGTGGTGGAATCTCCTTCCTTAGAAGTTTTTAAGGTCAGGCTTGATAAAGTCCTGGCTGGGATGATTTAGTTGGGGATTGGTCCTGCTTTGAGCAGGGGGTTGGACTAGATGACCTCCTGAGGTCTCTTCCAACCCTGATATTCTATAATTCTATGCCCTGAAAGGCATGTCCTGGTTTCAGTTTATATGGAGTTGATGTCATATCCTTTTGATGTCAAAAGAAATCACGAATTAAGCATCTGGCCTTTAGTGTGTCCATATACGCTCCTAACCTTTGATTGTTCTGTATTTATTGGGAGAAATGGAGCTGCGATCTTCCAACCCCATTCAAATTCTCTCCAGGCTTGGAAACATGCTCTTTCCTCAACAATTCTAGCTGTAGGTTAGTTACCTAAACTAAGCCCTGGTCTACACTAGGACTTTAGGTCGAATTTAGCAGCATTAAATCGCTGTAAACCTGCACCCGTCCACACGATGAAGCCCTTTATTTTGACTTAAAGGGCTCTTAAAATCGATTTCCTTACTCCACCCCTGACAAGTGGATTAGCGCTTACATCGGCCTTGCCGGGTCGAATTTGGGGTACTGTGGACACAATTCGACGGTATTGGCCTCCGGGAGCTATCCCAGAGTGCTCCATTGTGACTGCTCTGAACAGCACTCTCAACTCAGATGCATGATTGTTTGCCATTGCTCTGACAGAGGGAGGGGCGACTGAGGACACGGCTTACAGGGTTGGCTTACAGGGAGCTAAAATCAACAAAGGGGGTGGCTTTACATCAAGGAGTATTTCAGGCAGGACTTCACGGAGGGTTCCAATAAGAAATGGTGCACCTCAGTTATTGTTCTTATTGGAACAAGGAGGTTAGTCTGGCCTCTGATTGATACATGGCTAGATTTACCTTGCTGCACCTTCTCTGGGAGTGACTTGCAGTGTGACCTAGAGGAATGAGTCCCCTAGATGGGGGGTGGGTTTGCAAATGAGTACAAAACAAATCTGGTCTATTTCTTGTTTTGATACACTCCATCTATCTTTTACATCTTTGGCTGGCAGCAGACAGTGCAGAAGGACTGCATGCCATCCACATCTCAGGACTGCTAGCCATCCTCATCTTTTGCCTGCCCGGCAGAAGATGATGCAATAGGACTTATGAGGAGAGGCTGAGGGAGCTGGGATTGTTTAGTCTGCAGAAGAGAAGAATGAGGGGGGATTTGATAGCTGCTTTCAACTACCTGAAAGGGGGTTCTAAAGAGGATGGCTCTAGACTGTTCTCAATGGTAGCAGATGACAGAACGAGGAGTAATGGTCTCAAGTTGCAATGGGGGAGGTTTAGATTGGATATTAGGAAAAACTTTTTCACTAAGAGGGTGGTGAAACACTGGAATGCGTTACCTAGGGAAGTGGTAGAATCTCCTTCCTTAGAGGTTTTTAAGGTCAGGCTTGACAAAGCCCTGGCTGGGATGATTTAACTGGGAATTGGTCCTGCTTTGAGCAGGGGGTTGGACTAGATGACCTTCTGGGGTCCCTTCCAACCCTGATATTCTATGATTGCTAGCCATCCATATCGCCTGCCTGCTCACCATAAGATGGCTCAATAGGACTGACTGCCAGACTAAAGAGAATGACCTGATCAAGTCACTCCAAATTTTGTCCCTGTGCCCATGTCTGCTCAGGCATTCCTGATTGACCTCACATAGGCAACCAGGAGCACCTTGGACATGACGATGACGGCTACCATCCTATTGCACCATCTGCTGCCACAAGGCAATGGGTTGCTGCTGCTGTGTAGCAATGCAGTACCACGTCTGCCAGCACCCAGGAGACATACGGTGATGGTGAGCTGAGCGGGCTCCATGCTTGCCGTGGTATGGCGTCTGCACAGGTAACTCAGGAAAAAAGGCGCGAAACGATTGTCTGCCCTTGCTTTCACGGAGGGAGGGAGAGAGGGAACGGGGGCCTGACGATATGTACCCAGAACCACCCACGACAATGTTTTAGCCCCATCAGGCATTGGGATCTCAACCCAGAATTCCAATGGGCAGCGGAGACTGCGGGAACTGTGGGATAGCCACCCACAGTGCAACGCTCCGGAAGTCGACTCTAGCCTCGGTACTGTGGAAGCACTCCGCCGAGTTAATGCACTTAATGCACTTAGAGCATTTTCTGTGGGGACACACACACTCGAATATATAAAACCACTAAGCAGCTAAGAAAGGGCTGAGCAGCAAAAAAAGCACCAGCCCTGGTGGAGTCTGGCACTTCAGCCTCTTGTAACCTGATTTCAATAACACTTCAGATTCTTGCATGCAGTACAGTTGTAGCCGGGTCCAGTCCCAGCAATCCGGGATATTAGAGAGACCATGTTGGGGAGGTAATATCTTGTATGGTCATATCTTGTATGGTGGACCAGCTTCAGCTCAGAAAAGGAGCGGCAGTGGGGCTCAGGCTTCAGCCCTGGACCCCCACAAGTCTAACGACAGCCCTGGTGACCCCATTAAAACAGGCTTGTGATCCACTTTGGGGTCTCGACCAGTGTTCCCTCTAATTTTTGACAGGCTGTGTGCGCAAAAAAAATTTTCTGTGCAAATGTTTGTGTGCGCAGTGTTTCGCCGTGTGCATGGGGTTTAGGATCTGTGTGCGTGCGCACACACGCACAGCTTAGAGGGAACAGTGGTCCAGACCCACAGTTTGAGAACCGCTGAGATAGACAAACGTCTATGTATTTAGCAGCCCAAATGGTAGTTGTAATGAGTACGGCCATTTATAATAACCTGTATTGTTAGACATATTTTAACAGCATTTTCTAGTATAAAATAACTAAAGATTCTCAAACATCTTCAGAGTTTGGCATCACAGCTCAAGGGATTTAATAACCTGGACTTTACATATACAAAAGGAAACTCCTGGGGAGACAATTAGCAGTTTTCTCACAAATGTTCGAGGGCAAAAATGCCCATTAATGTCACTGAGCTGCTTTTTTACTGGAAATTAAATTTTATTTGGTGTAGTGAAGCGAAATAGCATAAAGAAGGCGGTGTTTCTCCAGGCCATGAATATCACCTGGCTTTATACTTTCTACGAAACGAAGTAACAGCCTCTTAGTGCATAACGCAGCATGGGAATGCCAATTATTTATTGCCTGTGGTGCTTAGACAAGACAAAGAAAATCCCTCTCTGAATGCAGCTGGTATTTGGGGATTGGAGCTGCTGCTAGGGAAACTGCTACCTTTCCCCCACAAAAACTATCCACCCACTTTGGAACAGGCATAGCTTCACTACGAGCAGCTGAAAAGAAGCAAGAACTATGATCACCAGCTATGACAGGTCATGGCTGAGTGCGGAGTTCATGGAATAGTCAGAGGTGGTTGTAAATTGTAACACTGACCGAGAGGGCAATATCTGCTCTACACTGAGTTGACACTGCTTCATTCAGGCTTCAGAATACACTGTTTTGTCCTTCCAGTAAGTAACTGCCTGGAGGAGTGGAATGTGTTTTTACAGAAAACATTCTCTTCAGCCTCATTATGAGGGCAGAAACAAATCATATTCGGAAATTGCCATGTAAAATGCATGTTTCCTCTGACCAGGACAGACTGCAAGTTTCTATCAACTGCTCTGCAAGACGAGTCATTTCTTTACATCAGCCTTTAACTAGAATTGCATCTACTACCACCTCCGCAGGTACCTTGGCCACACTGATCAGAATATCCCGAATTAACCTGCAAAGAGAAATGGAGTAACTCTGGGCCTTCACAGAGTTGCTACACTAGGCACAAGCAGACACTCGTATCCGTGAATCAAGTCATCTGCCTTGCACAGTTTGTACTCTGACACCACCAAGTCCCCTCAGTGTGTGGCGAGAGGGGACTGGGAGGGCAGTCGGGTGTCCAAGGGTCTGTCCCCCACCTGGGTGCTCTCGCTCCCCTGCATCCCCCCAAGCATTGCTTGGAGGACCACCAGGTGAACCTCTTGGAGACTGGGGGCAGCAGGCGTCCAAAGGTGGGTGAAACTTCCTCACAAGGGCGGGCTGGCTGGAGCTTGCCTGGGAACTCTGGGCAGGGTGCCAGGGGCTCACAGGGGAGCAGCTGCTGCAGCCTGGGAGCAGGAGAAGGGAAAGCTCAGCCCCAGAACAGGAGCCACGCAGTTGCCCTGAGCAGCGAGACCAACGCCCAGAAGCTGGAAGGGAAGCCCCTGGCCAACAGGCAGGGATTCCCTACCCCCCAAATTCACCAATCTCCCCCCAGCTCACCCAGGGCAGCTTAGCAGCTCTTGGACCGGCCCTTTCCTGCAGGTAAACGGGAGTGACCAGCCCCGAGCCCACCTGCACCGCCCGAGGCACAGGCTACATAAAAAGCACTAGAGAAGTCAGTACAAACTAAAATTTCACACAAGATAATAAAAACAACGAGGAGTCCTTGTGGCACCTTAGAGACTCTCACATTTATTTGGGCATAAGCTTTTGTGGGCTAGAACCCACTTCATCAGATGCATGGAGTGGGGAAAAAAATAGGCAGGTATAAATATAGAGCACATGAAAAGATAGGAGTTGACTTAGCCAGTGGAGGGGTCAGTGCTAAGGAGGCCGATTCAATCATGGTGGATGTGGCCCATTCCCAACAGTTGACAAGAAGGTATGAGTATCAACAAAGGACAAATTATTTTTTGTAGTGACCCAGCCACTCCCATTCTTTATTCAGGCCTAATTTGATGGTGTCAAGTTTGCAAATTAATTCCAGTTCTGCAGGTTCTCATTGAAGTCTGTTTTTTAAGGTTTTTTTTGTTGAAGAATGGCCACTTTTAAGTCTGTTATTGAGTGTCCAGGGAGATTGCCCCCCCCCATGTTCTGCCTTCCATTTTGCCATGCTCCCTGAAATGCTAATGTGGCAGGGCAGAGCGGTGGCGTGTCTCCTTGGCTAGCTGCTGCCTGCTCGTGGGGTCAGTGGCTGTGAGGCACCCCTTCCTGATGGCAGGGGCAGAGTTCTCTGCTGCCGGGAGACTGCCATTTTTTGTTGTAACCCTCCCCCCCGTCCGCAAACCAGGCAGGCTTGGTGGCCTGCTGAGGTCCTGGAGAGGGTTTTTCTTTTCTGAAATCTATGTCAACGACAACTGCTCTAAGGAGACACAAGGGAAGCAATAAAAAGTCAACCTTGTCACAGAGAAACGCAGTTAAACTATTTCTCTTTTTTTAATCAGCAAAATCTTCCGAAACGGAAGGCCACTGTTCCTGGAGAAGGCTCCTGGAGAGGGTTTTTCTTGTTAGCATAGACCACCCGCCTCCCCAAAAGGCGGGAGCTAGGTAAACAGAAGAATTCTTCTGTCCACAGCCCGCACAGATGTAGCAGTGCGACTTACGTTCCCTGTGCAGACGAGGCCTGAGGGTTGGTGCGTGCTGAACAGTTAAGTCAAAACAGCTCCGTTCGTCAGAGGTGTGTAAAAGGGAAACCCGCTCCTTGGCGACATGGCTACGCTGACCTAACCCCCAGCGTAGCTAAGGGCATTCGGGGAAGTGGTGGGCCTCCTCCACCATGGGGTTGTGCCAGCCTAGTCTCGGTAGCACAGACAGGGTTGCCGCCAAAGGAAAGGACAGAAAAAGCCAAAGCAACCCAGGGCAGGGGGTGAGCCTGCACGTTGGATGAGGGGACCAGGTGAGACAGATGTTTTTGACAAACCATCCTCCCGTCAGAGCAGGAAGAGCCCAAGAATGAGGAACAGGCAAAAAGCTGCAAGCAGGGCAAGAGGCAGATCAACCAACCAGCTCTCCTTAGGGCAAAATAAGGAACTGGTCCAAGCCCCACAAAGGTAAAGTAGAGAGCAGACCAAATCCAAAAGTCCAGGAAAGGACAGAAAAGCAACAAAGAAGTCAGCAGCCTGAGCTCCAATTAACAGAGCAGTCAAAAGCACATAGGGTATGTCTACACTACGAAATTAGGTCGAATTTATAGAAGTCGGTTTTTTAGAAATCGGTTTTATATATTCGAGCGTGTGTTTCCCCACAGAAAATGCTCTAAGTGCATTAACTCGGCGGAGTGCTTCCACAGTACCGAGGCTAGAGTTGACTTCCGGAGCGTTGCACTGTGGGTAGCTATCCCACAGTTCCCGCAGTCTCCGCTGCCCATTGGAATTCTGGGTTGAGATCCCAATGCCTGATGGGGCTAAAACATTGTCGCGGGTGGTTCTGGGTACATATCGTCAGGCCCCCGTTCCCTCCCTCCCTCCGTGAAAGCAAGGGCACAGAATCGTTTCGCGCCTTTTTTCCTGAGTTACCTGTGCAGACGCCATACCACGGCAAGCATGGAGCCCGCTCAGCTCACCATCACCGTATGTCTCCTGGGTGCTGGCAGACGTGGTACTGCATTGCTACACAGCAGCAGCAACCTATTGCCTTGTGGCAGCAGACAATGCAATAGGATGGTAGCTGTCATTGTCATGTCTGAGGTGCTCCTGGTTGCCTATGTGAGGTTGATCAGAAGACCTAGGCAGACATGGGCACAGGGACTAAATTTGGAGTGACTTGATCAGGTCATTCTTTTTAGTCCTGCAGTCAGTCCTATTGAGCCATCTTATGGTGAGCAGGCAGGCGATATGGATGGCTAGCAGTCCTATTGCATCATCTTCTGCTGAGCAGCCCTGAGATGTGGATGGCATGCAGTCCTTCTGCACTATCTGCTGCTAGCCAAAGATGTAAAAGATAGATGGAGTGTATCAAAACAAGGAACAGACCAGATCTGTTTTGTGCTCATTTGCAAACCCACCCCCCATCTAAAGGACTCATTCCTCTAGGTCACACTGTAGTCACTCCCAAAGAAGGTGCAGCAAAGTAAATCTAGCCATGTATCAATCAGAGGCCAGACTAACCTCCTTGTTCCAATAAGAACAATAACTTAGGTGCACCATTTCTTATTGGAACCCTCCGTGAAGTCCTGCCTGAAATACTCCTTGATGTAAAGCCACCCCCTTTGTTGATTTTAGCTCCCTGTAAGCCAACCCTGTAAGCCGTGTCCTCAGTCGCCCCTCCCTGCGTCAGAACAACGGCAAACAATCGTGCATCTGAGTTGAGAGTGCTGTCCAGAGCAGTCACAATGGAGCACTCTGGGATAGCTCCCGGAGGCCAATACCATCGAATTGTGTCCACAGTACCCCAAATTCGATCCGGCAAGGCCGATGTAAGCGCTAATCCACTTGTCAGGGGTGGAGTAAAGAAATTGATTTTAAGAGCCCTTTAAGTCAAAATAAAGGGCTTCATCGTGTGGACAGGTGCAGGTTTACATTCATTTAACACTGCTAAATTCAACCTAAAGTCCTAGTGTAGACCAGGGCATAGTGTTGTAAGCCAGAATCTCAGTTTTCTTGTTCAATCAAACACCAGTCGGAATTACAAAAGCACCGAGAACTACTTGCAAACGCTAAAAAAGAACACAAGGTAAGCAAGCTGCCTACCAAACCAAGCAATAACGAAGACATATAAAAAAACCGAAAAAAAAAAATTCAGAACAACTTACAAAAAAAAAAAAAAACTGAAAACCACACACTAAAATTTTTCTTCTTTTGACCGATTGCCAGGGGAGAGCGCGAACGCAGTCCCCCACTACCACAAATTATGCAGTCGAGTTTCCCGCATTTGGGGAAATCGCAGGGGTCAGCACACCCGCAGTGCAATGGATGAGCCTCGCCCTGGGAAAACCACCTTCGTGATCATGGTGTCTCCCCTGCCAGGTAAGTATGAGTTGCGCAGCCCCAGCCGCCGCCCGCCCTCGCTCGCCCCGCACTCTCAACCCACGGTGGGGCCCGCCGCGCCACGCCCGCCGGCCCCGCCCACGCCGGCCCCCACTGCCGCGACCTGCCCCCACGTGTCCCCGGGGCCCCCGCCGAGCCCCGCCGAGCCCCGCCTGCCAAATTCGGGCCCGGCTCGGCAGGCAGCTCCCGCTCCCACAAGGCTCTGCGCGCACACACATCTGCATACGGGCTGCCGCGGCTCCGCCCCTCCCCCTGCCCAGCCCCGGCTCGCCAGCGCTCCGAGCCCCGCCGCCGGCCCCACCCCCACCAGGCGCCCTGGCCCAAGCGCCGCCCGGTCCCGGCCGGGGCCTCTGCGGGGCCCGCTCCCCCGGCGCCCGCCTCACGGGCTGCAGCCAGCCCGGCTCGGAAGAGGCGGGGCCGACAGAGCTGCCCCGGCTTCAGGAGCGCTCCGGTGTCCGGCCTGCCCGAGAGCCGGAGCCGGTCCCGTCCCGGGGATCCCGGAGCCCCGCGAGCAGCTCGTGGGGCGGACCCGCTTCTGCCGGGGGACGAGGGACGCCGCCTCTCGCGGCTCTCCCCCCACCAGGAGTCGGAGCCGCCCCGAGCGGCCTCCCCGGCCTGCTCTCGCGCCCGTCCCCGTCCCTGCAGAAGGGCACGGGCGGCCTCCGCGCCAGAGCCGGGAAGGCCCCTCGGTCCCTCCCCGGGCCCGCCCAGGGAGGCTGAGCGCGCAGGCGGGCGGCGCGGGGGGAAGCTGGTCCCGGGTCTCGGGGGGCTGCAGCTCAGCGACCCCCGGGGCCCCGGGCAGCGACTCGGCAGCAGAGACGGAGCAAGCGGCGGCCCCCGGCCGGCCCACCCCGCCTGGCGAGAGACGCTCCAGGGCGATCCCGGCTCCTGCGGCCTCGCGAGGCGCGTGCTTGGCTCCGGGTTCGAGCCTCCGAACCCAGCGGGGGGCCACGTGCCCTCGGGCTTCCCCGCCCGGCTCCGGGATCCTCCGTGCGCCTGCGCGTCAGCGGGAGCGTCTGGGGAGACCAGCCGCTCCGGCCCCGGCCGCCGGCAGCGCCACCTGCGCCCGGCAGGGGCAGCCCCGAGAAAAGCCTCGTTTGAGCGGCGAGGCGGGCCGGCGAGTCTGATTTGCATACCCACAGTGCATTGCGCTCCGTGAAGCCAGTCCCTGCTGAAGGGGACGGTTCTGCTCGCAGCGTGCCCGGTTCCGATGATCAAGCTCGGGATAGAAGCGGGCTCAATTCACTTTCCTGTAAAAGCGAGCGGTGTGGCGGGCTGTGAGCGTAGTCACCCTGAGGTGAGGAGAGAACGCGGTTTCCCCGGCAGCGCCTCTGCGGGGTCCTTGTCATACTCTGGTTTCTCTTCAGATCGTATAAATCTTTCGCCTTTTACTAAAGATTTCCGTGGAGAGGAACATTTATGAGTTTCTACCCAATTTTTTGAGGCTTCATTTCGGTGAAGCTGCTTCTTCTTGTGAAAAACAGACAGGAGTGTTGTAGAGCGCTTGTTTAAACTAAGGCTTTGTTAAATGGTGGGGGGTTGTAATGTGTGAATGTTTCGTAGTTTTTAAGTTCCCGGTCGCACACTGAAGTCGTAGGAAGGTCTGTTGGTTTGTTAAGACTGCTGTTAGACACACCGTAATATTTTTGGGCTGCTCTGGCAAGTTCTATGTCTTTTCTCATTGCAGTTGGTGAATGTTCTAACACTTTTAAACTTTCAGGACCACTGCTGGGAAGTTAAGAGGTTTTTTTCTTTGCTAACCCTGCTGTTAGATACGCTGTACGATTTTTTTTAGCTCCTGCTTGCTTGCCCAGACAATGTTTATAAGGTGTTCTTTTATTAAACGTTTCTCTGACGTTTTTCATCAAGTGTTGTCTATTCTTTCCTGCGTCCCTTCATTTTCAGATTCAGGACATTAACCAGTCCCCAGTCGTGGTTCTTTTTATGCACACTGTCTACCTTGATCTGCAGATTTTCTATGTTTACATTTCATGATAACAAAGAGAGCACTCATAGTCGTGAGTATGGTTGTTCTAAATGATGCAAGCGACTTTTCTGGGTTACAACTACTGGTATTTTCCCACACTGTTTTCTATATTTGTGGTTGCCCCGGCAGCACCTCTGCAGAGTATCCTGGATACTCTGGTTTCTCTTCAGCTCTTATAAATCTTTCGCCTTTTACTAAAGATTTCCGTGGAGAGGAACATTTATGAGTTTCTACCCAATTTTTTGAGGCTTCATTTCGGTGAGGCTGTTCCCTATTGTTGTGTAAAAAGTAGAATTGTGGTTGGACTTTGCTACTTGAACGTCTCTTGATGGCTAAAGCTCCTTTTGTAAAAAGAAAACCAGCGCTTTAAAAAATAGTGTTTACAACATCTTTAGAGCTTGATGTGTTAGTGAGATGTTAGTGAGGCCCCAGCAGGGGCCTAGTGTGTGATCTGCATTCACCTAGCTGTTTGGTTTCATATGTTTTTGGTATGAGTGATTTCCTAAGACAAGGTTTGCATAATGTAGAAAATAAATTTCAGATATACAGTATTTTCAAGTTTAATTTTTTTCATGCATGATTTTATTCCCAAAGGAATTAGACTACCTCATCCCCGTGTCTTCTGTGTTAATATTTAATGGCACAAAAAGGGTATTCACATTGGCCTATCTGGGAGACAGGCCAGTCCTTGCCTGTTTCTTGGGAGTGTTTTGGAGAAATGTTGGTGGTGCCCAGAACCCGCCCCCCGCAACTCCACACCGCCCACCCCGACTAAGGCTCTGGGAGGGAGTTTGGGTGGGGGGAGGAGGTCTGGGGTGAAGGCCCTGGGCTGGGGATTAGGGTGCAGGGTGCAGGCTCTGGGATGGAATTTGGGTGCAGGCTCTGGACTGGAGGTGGGGGTGTAGGAGGGGGTGAGGGGCTGCAGGCTCTGGGAGGGAGTTTGGGGATAGGAGGGGGTGCAGGGGTGAGGGCTGTGGGGCTGAGGATGAGAGGTTTGGGGTGTGGGAGGGGGCTCAGGGCTGGGGCAGAGGATTAGGGTGCAGAGGATGAGGGCTCTGGCTGGGGTTGGGAATGAGGGGTTTGGGGCATTGCAGAGGCTCAGCACTAGGGCAGAAGGGCAGGGTAAGGGCAGCCTGCCCTGCCACAAGTGAATTGGGGGCACTCGGACCCTGTGGCAGCAGTTGATGCTGGGAGCCGGCACAGGAGAGTCAGGCTCCGGGGCCTGGGGAGGTGAGTGGGGGGCAGCAGGCGGGCCGGAGGAGAGACCGGGCCTCAAACATTGGTGGAGCCGGGCCCCCGAGCCCTGAATATTGCTGGAGCCCAGGCACCACGAGCGTATATCACTCGCCGCTCCTGGACGTGAGGTCCTTTGTCTTGCCAGAGGATTGTTTAAGAAGCTGGGATCCTTCTTGGTAGGATGGGGTAGCCTGATTTTGGCAATTAATTGATCTTTGACTGTTAGCGGTAGATACACCCGATGGCCTGTGATGGGATGTTAGATGGGGTGGGATCTGACTTACTGCAGAGAATTCTTTCCTGGGTGTCTGGCTGGTGAGTCTTGCCCACATGCTCAGGGTTTAGCTGATGGCCATATTTGGGGTCAGGAAGGAATTTTCCTCCAGGGCAGATTGGCAGAGTGTTATGCAGACAAAACTACACAGGATCCTTTCAGGGGACAAGACAAGATGTCACGTTTATTATCGTAACGCAATTTGATTTATGATCAATAACTAATACTTAATACCTACGTATACACACACACCCCAAATGTTCTGCAGCCTCTGTATAGTTACCGGTCCTGAACAGGGGCAGCGAGTTATATACGCTCGTGGTGCCCGGGCTCCAGCAATATTCAGGGCCCGGGGGCCCGGCTCCACCAATGTTTGGGGCCCGGTCTCTCCCCCGGCCCCGCCTGCTGCCGCCCGCTCACCTCCCCGGGCCCCGGAGCCTGCAGCTCCCGCTGACTCTCCTCTGCCGGCTCCCGGCATCAATTGCTGCCGCAGGGTCCTAGTGCCCCCAATTCACTTGTGGCAGGGCAAGCTGCCCTGGCACACAGGGGTCCCTATCCTGCTTTACCCCCCCCCCCCAACCTACTGTCCTGTAAAGGCTAAATAAGAATCCTTAACTTCTCAGTGTTGTCACCCTCACCATTGGAAAATCATGAGTCAGATGCCCCAAAATCACGAAATTGGCTTAAAAATCATGAGGATGCTTTTAAAAAAAAAAAATGGTAACGTGGGTCCTCTTTATTTCCCTTCCGGTTTCTGAACCAGGGAAGCTAGAAACTTACCTTTCCAGTGCAGCCAGAGCCCCAGAGAACAGGAGCCCCGGGTGCCCGGGGCTGGCAGACAGCGGGGCTCCTCACGGTTGTGTCTTCCACATTTCGATGTCACCAACCAAGTATCAAGTGTGAACTCCTCAGGCACTAGGTGAGCCTGCCTTTGTGACAGATGGTCCCTTGCACCAAAAACCATAACAATATTCTGGTCACTCGGACCGGTCACTCAGCCAGGTCAATTGCACCTCAGATCTCAAAGTGAAGACAACGTTCGTGGCCAATCCCATACTAAACTAGCTAAATCTTTACTAAGTAGGAAAAGAAAGAAGAAACTTATTTACCAGGTTAAAGCAGGGAAACATACACACAAAGGAGGTACAGTCTGAAGTTTCAAAAAGCAGTAGAAGCTGCTGTAACACGCAAGCCCTGTGTGTCCCTGAGGGCTAACCCTAGCCAGACAGCCGGGATCCCTTGCCGACGCTTAGAAGGCGTGCCCTCTCCCTGAAGTCCAAGCAGCATAGGGACAACAGTTTCTTCTTGACAGGGATTTTTATTCCATTCCCCCAGAGCTCAAACACTGAGGATGGAGTGGAGGTCAAGGATAATCTAGGCATGGCCCAATATCTAAACAAATACTTTGCCTCAGTCTTTAATAAGACTAAAGAGGATCTTAGGGATAATGGTAGCATGACAAATGGGAATGAGGATATGGAGGTAGACATTACCATATTTGAGGTAGAAGTGAAACTCAAACAGCTTAATGGGACTAAATCGGGGGGCCCAGATAATCTTCATCCAAGAATATTAAAGGAATTGGCACATGAAATTGCAAGCCCATTAGCAAGAATTTTTAATGGATCTGTAAGCTCAGGGGTTGTACCGTATGGTTGGAGAATTGCTAACATAGTTCCTATTTTTAAGAAAGGGAAAAAAAGTGATCCGGGTAATTATAGGCCTGTTAGTTTGACATCTGTAGTATGCAAGGTCTTGGAAAAAATTTTGAAGGAGAAGGTAGTTAAGGACATTGAAGTCAATGGTAAATGGGACAAAATACAACATGGTTTTACAAAAGGTAGATCGTGCCAAACCAACCTGATCTCCTTCTTTGAGAAAGTAACAGATTTTTTAGACAAAGGAAACGCAGTGGATCTAATTTACCTAGATTTCAGTAAGGCATTTGCTACCGTGCCACATGGGGAATTATTAGTTAAATTGGATAAGATGGGGATCAATGGGAACACTGAAAGGTGGATAAGGAACTGGTTAAAGGGGAGACTACAACGGGTCCTACTGAAAGGTGAACTGTCAGGCTGGAGGGAGGTTACCAGTGGAGTTCCTCAAGGATCGGTTTTGGGACCAATCTTATTTAATCTTTTTATTACTGACCTTGGCACAAAAAGTGGGAGTGTGCTAATAAAGTTTGCGGATGATACAAAGCTGGGAAGTACTGCCAATTTAGAGAAGGACAGGGATATCCTACAGGAGGATCTGGATGACCTTGTAAACGGGAGTAATAGTAATAGGATGAAATTTAATAGTGAGAAGTGTAAGGTCATGCATTTAGGGATTAATAACAAGAAATTGAGTTATAAGCTAGGACGCATCAATTAGAAGTAACGGAGGAGGAAAAGGACCTTGGAGTATTGGTTGACCATAGGATGACTATGAGCCGCCAATGTGATATGGCCGTGAAAAAAGCTAATGCAGTCTTGGGATGCATCAGGAGAGTATTTCCAGTAGGGATAAGGAGGTGTGAGTACCGTTATATAAGGCACTGGTGAGACCTCACCTGGAATACTGTGTGCAGTTCTGGTCTCCCATGTTTAAGAAGGATGAATTCAAACTGGAACAGGTACAGAGAAGGGCTATTAGGATGATCCGAGGAATGGAAAACTTGTCTTATGAAAGGAGACTCAAGGAGCTTGGCTTGTTTAGCGTAACTAAAAGAAAGTTGAGGGGAGATATGATTGCTCTCTATAAATATATCAGAGGGATAAATACCGGAGAGGGAGAGGAATTATTTAAGCTCAGTACCAATGTGGACACAAGAACAAATGGATATAAACTAGCCACCAGGAAATTTAGACTAGAAATTAGACGAAGGTTTCTAACCATCGGAGGAGTGAAGTTTTGGAATAGCCTTCCAAGGGAAGCTGTGGGGGGAAAAGACCTATCTGGCTTTAAGATTAAACTCGATAAGTTTATGGAGGAGATGGTATGATGGGATAACATGGTTTTGGTAATTAAATATTCATGGTAAATAGGCCCAATGGCCTGTGATGGGATATTAGATGGGGAGGGATCTGAGTTACCCAGGAAAGAATTTTCTGTAGTATCTGGCTGATGAATCTTGCCCCTATGCTCAGGGTTTAGCTGCTCGCCATATTTGGGGTCGGGAAGGAATTTTCCTCCAGGGCAGATTGGAAGAGGCCTAGTCTCCGTAGCACAGAGAGGATTGGCCACCAAGAGAAAGAACAGAGAGCAAAAGCCAAAGCACCCCAGGGCCGGGGGAGAGCCTGCACATTGGAGGAGGGGACCAGGTGAGAGAGGTGTTTTTGACAGGCCATCCTCCCATCAGAGACGGCCCAAGAAGGAGGAACAGGCAAAAAGCTGCAAGCGGGGCAAAAGGCAGAGCCACCAAGCAGCTCCCCTTAGGGCAAAAGAAGGCACTGGTCCAAGCCCCACAAAGGCAGAGTAGAGAGCAGATCCGATGTAAAAGCCCAGGAAAGAACAGAAAAACAACAAAGAAACCAGCAGCCTGAGCTCCAATTAACAGAGCAGTCAAAACAACATAGCGTTGTAAGGCAAAGTCTCAGTTTTCTTGTTGAACCAAACGCCAGCGTGAATCACAAACACGGCAAAAACTACTCACAAGCACTGAAAAAGAAAACAAGGTAGGTGGAGCCCCCTACAGAACCAAGCAATAACAAAGACGTAGAACAAAACTGACAACACACACAAAAAAACTCAGAATAATTCACAAAAGAAACAAAAAAATAACTCCAAACAACACACAAAGTTCTCTTTTTTTGACCGATTGCCAGGGGAGAGCGCGAACGCAGTCCCCCACTACCACAAATTATGCAGTCGAGTTTCCCGCATTTGGGGAAATCGCAGGGGTCAGCACACCCGCAGTGCAATGGATGAGCCTCGCCCTGGGAAAACCACCTTCGTGATCATGGTGTCTCCCCTGCCAGGTAAGTATGAGTTGCGCAGCCCCAGCCGCCGCCCGCCCTCGCTCGCCCCGCACTCTCAACCCACGGTGGGGCCCGCCGCGCCACGCCCGCCGGCCCCGCCCACGCCGGCCCCCACTGCCGCGACCTGCCCCCACGTGTCCCCGGGGCCCCAGCCTTCTCCCCGCCGAGCCCCGCCTGCCAAATTCGGGCCCGGCTCGGCAGGCAGCTCCCGCTCCCACAAGGCTCTGCGCGCACACACATCTGCATACGGGCTGCCGCGGCTCCGCCCCTCCCCCTGCCCAGCCCCGGCTCGCCAGCGCTCCGAGCCCCGCCGCCGGCCCCACCCCCACCAGGCGCCCTGGCCCAAGCGCCGCCCGGTCCCGGCCGGGGCCTCTGCGGGGCCCGCTCCCCCGGCGCCCGCCTCACGGGCTGCAGCCAGCCCGGCTCGGAAGAGGCGGGGCCGACAGAGCTGCCCCGGCTTCAGGAGCGCTCCGGTGTCCGGCCTGCCCGAGAGCCGGAGCCGGTCCCGTCCCGGGGATCCCGGAGCCCCGCGAGCAGCTCGTGGGGCGGACCCGCTTCTGCCGGGGGACGAGGGACGCCGCCTCTCGCGGCTCTCCCCCCACCAGGAGTCGGAGCCGCCCCGAGCGGCCTCCCCGGCCTGCTCTCGCGCCCGTCCCCGTCCCTGCAGAAGGGCACGGGCGGCCTCCGCGCCAGAGCCGGGAAGGCCCCTCGGTCCCTCCCCGGGCCCGCCCAGGGAGGCTGAGCGCGCAGGCGGGCGGCGCGGGGGGAAGCTGGTCCCGGGTCTCGGGGGGCTGCAGCTCAGCGACCCCCGGGGCCCCGGGCAGCGACTCGGCAGCAGAGACGGAGCAAGCGGCGGCCCCCGGCCGGCCCACCCCGCCTGGCGAGAGACGCTCCAGGGCGATCCCGGCTCCTGCGGCCTCGCGAGGCGCGTGCTTGGCTCCGGGTTCGAGCCTCCGAACCCAGCGGGGGGCCACGTGCCCTCGGGCTTCCCCGCCCGGCTCCGGGATCCTCCGTGCGCCTGCGCGTCAGCGGGAGCGTCTGGGGAGACCAGCCGCTCCGGCCCCGGCCGCCGGCAGCGCCACCTGCGCCCGGCAGGGGCAGCCCCGAGAAAAGCCTCGTTTGAGCGGCGAGGCGGGCCGGCGAGTCTGATTTGCATACCCACAGTGCATTGCGCTCCGTGAAGCCAGTCCCTGCTGAAGGGGACGGTTCTGCTCGCAGCGTGCCCGGTTCCGATGATCAAGCTCGGGATAGAAGCGGGCTCAATTCACTTTCCTGTAAAAGCGAGCGGTGTGGCGGGCTGTGAGCGTAGTCACCCTGAGGTGAGGAGAGAACGCGGTTTCCCCGGCAGCGCCTCTGCGGGGTCCTTGTCATACTCTGGTTTCTCTTCAGATCGTATAAATCTTTCGCCTTTTACTAAAGATTTCCGTGGAGAGGAACATTTATGAGTTTCTACCCAATTTTTTGAGGCTTCATTTCGGTGAAGCTGCTTCTTCTTGTAAAAAACAGACAGGAGTGTTGTAGAGCGCTTGTTTAAACTAAGGCTTTGTTAAATGGTGGGGGGTTGTAATGTGTGAATGTTTCGTAGTTTTTAAGTTCCCGGTCGCACATTAAGGATCTCGGGATGTCTGTTGGTTTGCTAAGACCGCTGTTAAACACAGCGTGATATTTTGGGGGGGTCTTTGCACAAAACAGACGAGGGTTTTGTTGGGAAATAGCCGTTGGAACTGCTGCTCTGGCAAGTTCTATGTCTTTTCTCATTGCAGTTGGTGAATGTGCTAACGCTTTTAAACTTTCAGGAGTACTGCTGGGAAGTTAAGAGATTTTTTTCTTTGCTAACACTGTTGTTAGATACGCTGTACGATTTTTTTTTGGCTCCTGCTTGCTTGCCCAGACAATGTTTGTAAGGCGTTCTTTTATTACACTTTTTTCTGGCGGTTCATCGAGTGTTGTCTATTCTTTCCTGCGTCCCTTCATTTTCAGATTAAGGATTCAGGACATTAACCAATCCCCAATCACAGTTCTTTTTATGCACACTCTCTACCTTGATCTGCAGATTTTGTATGTTAATATTTCATGATAAAAAAGAGAGCACTCTTGTGTATGGTTGTTCTCTGATGTAAAGCAGAGAATTCGCTTGCAACGAGTGGTATTTCCCCACACACACACACACACACGCACACACACACACGTTTTTTCTGTATTTGTGGTAATTCATTCATCACTTTAGGTTTTTAACTCCGATTTGCAGCTGAAAAGATGTAAAAGGGAAACAGTCCTATTAAAATAACTAATGTTTTTACTTTGTAGGTCCTAACTTCCTTTTGATTATTTTGCAGCAGATTTTCGTGCTTGAAGCCGGACGTGATGGGCGCCTTATTTTGATGTAAAGTTCCCTGATTCGGTCAGCGCTAACTCGGGTCACCCTGGCTGCAAAGCGAAGTGCCCTGATGGTGGTTTTAGAGCCCACTTACTGATACCCAGGTTTTTCTTTATATTGTCTAAATATTTTGCTTTTTACTAAACTTTTCTGTGGAAACAATATTTATAAATTTCTCCCCTTTTTTTCCCCCAAGCTTTGTTTTGCTAAACCTGTTCCTTGGTGTGTACGGTAAAAGACAAAAGGTATTAGAGCGGCTGTAACACGAGCTAAATCCTTTTGTTATAATTTCTATAATCGAAAGCGGTTGGGCTCCCCGTTAATTTTCTTACGGGGAAGTTAGAATGAACGTTGATGTGGTTTTTTCTTAGGGGGCTCTCTTTGCCTTCAGGCTGTAAGGAGTGTGTTTGAACAGACGAAGCACCCGGGTGCAATACCAGAATGGCCCCCAACGCGACCTTCCTCGGACGTGGGAGGGTTGCACGCGGAGGCGTATTGTCAGCGCTCCCCAGTTCCACCCCGGTCTCCACGGGCGGGTCAACGAGCTGTGCGGTGGCTGCAGGCTGGCGAAGCCCAGTCCCGGGGGGCGGCGGGGGCTGGGGACAAGCCGGCCGCTCTTTGCCGCCCCTGGGCGGGCTGCTCTAACCGTAGGGGGCGGGGCGCGATCCCCGTAGGGGGCGGGGCAGGCTCCGAGCAATGGCTGGTTGGCCCGACAGCTCGCCGGGGCGGCTCCGCGGCCCTTGCAGTTGCACCGGCCCTTTCCCGCGGGCACCCGGGAGTGGCCAGCGCCCCGAGCCCGCTTGCACCGCCCGAGGCGCAGAGCCCGGCACCCGCAGGCTCCGGGCCCGGGGGCGTCTCCTGCGTGGCCCCGGGTAACCAATGCGCGGGGCCGCGCCCGGAGCAGCTGCGGGGACCCCGGGAGCCGCCGCCCCACCCGGAGCCGCGTTCCAGGGGCTGCAGCCGCAGCTCGGAGGCTCGGGACCCCCTGCGCTCTCGGACCTACCCGGGACGCTACTTTGAATGCCCAGAATGCATTGCGCATCGTCACCTGCTCCCCGCCCCGCGTCCCTGGTCCTTGGGCTGGGTTTGCTCCCAGGGATCCTGGTTCCGACGGTAAAACTCGGGCTTTACGCCGGCCAGTGCAATGGGCCGTACAAGGGGAAGGATTTACGGGCCGTCCGTGTAGCGCCCGGGGGCTTTTATTGTGAAAAAAAAAAACAGAGCGTTGGTGATTCATTAATTGAAGTTGTGTTAATGCTTACATTGCTCAGAAATCTCTACTGGTTCTTTACATGTCACTTATCTCGAGAATTAGCAAAAATACCGTTTACAATGTATTTAGAGCTCAGTGTGCTAGTGAGATGTTTTTCCAGCAGGGGGCTATTTTGTGTTCCGAATTCATCTTGCTGTTTGGTTTCGTATGTTTTTAATACTAGTGATTTGCTGAGACTTTGCATACTGTAGAAAATAACTTTCAGATATATATTCAAATGTCATGCTTTTCATGCACGATTACATTTCCAAAGGAAGGAATTAGAATAACTAATCCCCATGCCCTATGCACATAATTTAACTCAATCCCCATGTTTTCTGTGTTAATATTTAATGGTACAACAAGGGTATTCATATTGGCCTCTCGGGTTATTCTAGACGACCTTATGCAGCAGAGCTCATTGGCAACTAATTCTTTCACTCCCATGATCTCCTGTAAGAAGGCCAGAGTGGGTCAGACCAAGGGTCCACCTAGCCCAGTGGAGTGTACAGAACAGAACAATTTGGAGTGATCCACCTTCATCTTCCACTCCTGGTCTCTGTGGAGTCAGAAGATTTAGGGCTTGCCTCAAGCATGGGATTGCATCACTGACCAACTTCACTAATAGCTCTTGACGGACCTAGTCTCTATGAACTCATCTCATTCTCTGTGGAAGCCAGTGCTACTTTTCGCCCTCACAACATACCATGGCAGGGAGTTCGGCACCTTAATTTTGTCAGGTGGGTCCCCCGCACCTTTACTGTATTGCGGGAAAGGGTGAATAACACTTCGCTCTTCACTTTAGCCACATCATTGATGGTTTTATAGACCTCTCTCACAGTGGTTCTCAACCTTCTTATTTACCAGGGGCCCTAAAAATAAATACACAGCCCTGCGGATCCCCAACCAGAGGTGAAGCGGGGACGGGGGCACACGGGGTCACCTGCTCCCCCCCCGCACCCCGCTAACGTAGGGGGGCGGAGCGGTGGCGTGTCTCCTTGGCTAGCTGCTGCCTGCTCGTGGGGTCAGGGGCTGGGAGGCACCCCTTCCTGATGGCCGGGGGAGAGCTCTCTGCTGCCGGGAGACTGCCGGGTTTTGTTGTGAGCCTCCTGCCCCCGGCAGCAAGCCAGGCAAACGGGCTCGGTGGCCCGCGGAGGTGGGCCAAGCCCAGGTTTCTCTTGGCGGCCGCCCGATTGAGAACCGGGGCTGTAGCCTATCCCTCCTTAGCCATCTCCAGTCTAAACTGACCAGCCCTCCTAACCTCTGCAGTCTCGTCGCAGCCTTTGGAAGCCTGCTATTTCTGCTGGGGAGAGAGAGAAGCGAAATGCAGCGTCCCTCTTCCCCCGGCAGCACGTGACGCAGCCGCCCGGCCGCCCGCCGGGGGGACCGGGCGGCCCTTCGGCCAGGGCGGCTGGTGGGGGTGGGGCCGGCCGCGGGGCTCTGAGCGCTGAAGTGCCGGGACCGGCCAGGGGGGGAGAGCGGGGCCCTGGCCGGCAGGGGGAGGGGCCCGATCGGAGGGGCGGAGCCGCGGCAGCCCGTATGCAGATGTGTGTGCGCGCAGAGCCTTGTGGGAGCGGGAGCTGCCTGCCGAGCCGGGCCCGAATTTGGCAGGCGGGGCTCGGCGGGGGCCCCGGGGACACGTGGGGGCAGGTCGCGGCAGTGGGGGCCGGCGTGGGCGGGGCCGGCGGGCGTGGCGCGGCGGGCCCCACCGTGGGTTGAGAGTGCGGGGCGAGCGAGGGCGGGCGGCGGCTGGGGCTGCGCAACTCATACTTACCTGGCAGGGGAGACACCATGATCACGAAGGTGGTTTTCCCAGGGCGAGGCTCATCCATTGCACTGCGGGTGTGCTGACCCCTGCGATTTCCCCAAATGCGGGAAACTCGACTGCATAATTTGTGGTAGTGGGGGACTGCGTTCGCGCTCTCCCCTGACATCTGGTCAAAGACAGAAACAGAAACAAAAAGCTGTGCTCCCGGCTGTGGAGCATGATGTCTGTTGTTTTTTTTCAAGTTCTCGCTGAGGTTGTGTTCTTAGATGTTACTGGGGGTTCTCTAGGAAGGCTGGGCTCCTGTGTCATGGCATAGCCCGAGGAGGTAGCTGCCTAGCTGCTTGTTTTCACGGCTTACGAGTGGCTCGCAAAACTCGAAAATTTTCGCTTACAACGCTCTGTGCTTTCTGCTGCTCTGTTAATCCGAAAACGAGAATTGAGAGGTAAGCTGTGCAGGGAACTATTCCTCAACTTGCACTCCATTCCTTAAGGGCCTTTCGGGGTGTTTCATTTGATTGCCAAGGTTTATGGTATCATTCATTAGTCATCTCTCCTAATGCAGGGATCCTACATTTCAGACCAAAGAGAGATTGCCCAAAAGAGCTAAGAAACAGAAATAAAGCTGAGCACTAGGCTTTACATTTACATAAGCATCCGGAATCTGCTGGGAAATAAGCACACCGCACGGTCAACCTGTGTGTTAGGGGGCTTATTCCTTCACCCACTTACTTACCTGGTCCTTCTCACATGAACAGAGAGCAACAATACCCAAAGTCTAAAGGTGCAAACAATTCGATGTTTATTGGGGTGAACTTCCAGCAAGCATGATTCCAGTTTCCTTCCTTAGTGTCCCCCTTCCCAGCTCTGACACCACAGAGCCTTACCTGTGTCCCTGTTCCCATTCCCCCCCTTAGCAAAACATGATTCCAATTTCCCCACCCCCATTCCCTGTTCCCATTCCCCAGTGCAACCTTTTGTTCTAAGGGCATGTCTACACTACGGAATAAGGTCGAATTTATAGAAGTCGGTTTTTTAGAAATCGGTTTTATATATTCGAGTGTGTGTGTCCCCACAGAAAATGCTCTAACTGCATTAAGTGCATTAACTCGGCGGAGTGCTTCCACAGTACTGAGGCTAGAGTCGACTTCCGGAGCCTTGCACTGTGGGTAGCTATCCCACAGTTCCCGCAGTCTCCGCTGCCCATTGGAATTCTGGGTTGAGATCCCAATGCCTGATGGGGCTAAAACATTGTCGCGGGTGGTTCTGGGTACATATCGTCAGTCCCCCCTTCCCTCCCTCCCTCCGTGAAAGCAAGGGCAGACAATTGTTTCGCGCCTTTTTTCCTGAGTTACCTGTGTGGACGCCATACCACCGCAAGCATGGAGCCCGCTCAGGTAACCGTCACCGTATGTCTCCTGGGTGCTGGCAGACGGGGTACTGCATTGCTACACAGTAGCAGCAACCCATTGTCTTGTGGCAGTAGACAGTACAATATGACTGGTAGCCTTCATCGTCATGTCCAAGGTGCCCCTGGCCGCGTCGGCTGGGAGCGCCTGGGCAGACATGGGCGCAGAGACTAAATTTGGAGTGATTTGACCAGGTCATTCTCTTTAGTCTTGCAGTCAGTCCTATTGAACCGTTTTATGGTGAGCAGGCAGGCAATATGGATTGCTAGCAGTCCTATTGTACTGTCTTCTGCCGAGCTGCCATGAGATGTGGATGGCATGCAGTCCTTCTGCACTGTCTGCTGCCAGCCAAAGATGTAAAAGATAGATGAAGTGGATCAAAACAACAAATAGACCAGGTTTGTTTTGTACTCATTTGCCTCCTCCCCCATCTAGGGGACTCATTTCTCTAGGTCACACTGCAGTCACTCACAGAGAAGGTGCAGTGAGGTAAATCTAGCCATGTATCAATCAGAGGCCAGGCTAACCTCCTTGTTCCCATAAGAACAATAACTGAGGTGCACCATTTCTTATTGGAACCCTCTGTGAAGTCCTGCCTGAAATACTCCTTGATGTAAAGCCACCCCCTTTGTTGATTTTAGCTCCCTGAAGCCAACCCTGTAAGCCGTGTCCTCAGTCGCCCCTCCCTCCATCAGAGCAACGGCAGACAATCGTTCCACGCCTTTTTTCTGTGCGGACGCCATACCGAGGCAAGCATGGAGGCCGCTCAGCTCACTTTGGCAATTAGGAGCACATTAAACACCACACGCATTATCCAGCAGTATATGCAGCACCAGAACCTGGCAAAGCGATACCAGGCGAGGAAACGACGTCAGCGCGGTCATGTGAGTGATCAGGACATGGACACAGATTTCTCTGAAAGCATGGGCCCTGCCAATGCATGCATCATGGTGCTAATGGGGCAGGTTCATGCTGTGGAACGCTGATTCTGGGCTCGGGAAACAAGCACAGACTGGTGGGACTGCATAGTGTTGCAGGTCTGGGATGATTCCCAGTGGCTGCGAAACTTTCACATGCGTAAGGGCACTTTCATGGAACTTTGTGACTTGCTTTCCCCTGCCCTGAAGCGCATGAATACCAAGATGAGAGCAGCCCTCACAGTTGAGAAGCGAGTGGAAATAGCCCTGTGGAAGCTTGCAACGCCAGACAGCTACCGGTCAGTTGGGAATCAATTTGGAGTGGGCAAATCTACTGTTGGGGCTGCTGTGATGCAAGTAGCCCACGCAATCAAAGATCTGCTGATATCAAGGGTAGTGACCCTGGGAAATGTGCAGGTCATAGTGGATGGCTTTGCTGCAATGGGATTCCCTAACTGTGGTGGGGCCATAGACGGAACCCATATCCCTATCTTGGCACCGGAGCACCAAGCCGCCGAGTACATAAACCGCAAGGGGTACTTTTCAATAGTGCTGCAAGCTCTGGTGGATCACAAGGGACGTTTCACCAACATCAACGTGGGATGGCCGGGAAAGGTACATGACTCTCGCATCTTCAGGAACTCTGGTCTGTTTCAAAAGCTTCAAGAAGGGACTTTATTCCCAGACCAGAAAATACCTGTTGGGGATGTTGAAATGCCTATATGTATCCTTGGGGACCCAGCCTACCCCTTAATGCCATGGCTCATGAAGCCGTACACAGGCAACCTGGACAGTAGTCAGGAGCTGTTCAACTGCAGGCTGAGCAAGTGCAGAATGGTGGTAGAATGTGCATTTGGACGTTTAAAGGCGCGCTGGCGCAGTTTACTGACTCGGTTAGACCTCAGCGAAACCAATATTCCCACTGTTATTACTGCTTGCTGTGTGCTCCACAATATCTGTGAGAGTAAGGGGGAGACGTTTATGGCAGGGTGGGAGGTTGAGGCAAATCGCCTGGCTGCTGGTTACGCGCAGCCAGACACCAGAGCGGTTAGAAGAGCACAGGAGGGCGCGGTACGCATCAGAGAAGCTTTGAAAACCAGCTTCATGACTGGCCAGGCTACGGTGTGAAAGTTCTGTTTGTTTCTCCTTGATGAAACCCCCCGCCCCTTGGTTCACTCTACTTCCCTGTAAGCTAACCACCCTCCCCTCCTCCCTTCGATCACCGCTTGCAGAGGCAATAAAGTCATTGTTGCTTCACATTCATGCATTCTTTATTCATTCATCACACAAATAGGGGGATGACTACCAAGGTAGCCCAGGAGGGGTGGTGGAGGAGGGAAGGAAAATGCCACACAGCACTTTAAAAGTTTACAACTTTAAAATTTATTGAATGCCAGCCTTCTGTTTTTTGGGCAATCCTCTGTGGCGGAGTGGCTGGTTGGCCGGTGGCCCCCCCCACCGCGTTCTTGGGCGTCTGGATGTGGAGGCTATGGAACTTGGGGAGGAGGGCGGTTGGTTACACAGGGGCTGTAGTGGCAGTCTGTGCTCCAGCTGCCTTTGCTGCAGCTCAACCATACACTGGAGCATATTGGTTTGATCCTCCAGCAGCCTCAGCATTGAATCCTACCTCCTCTCATCACGCTGCCGCCACCTTTCAGCTTCAGCCCTCTCTTCAGCCCACCACCTACTCTCTTCAGCCCGCCACTTACTCTCTTCAGCCTGCCACCTCTCCTCCCGGTCATTTTGTGCTTTCCTGCACTCTGACATTATTTGCCTCCACGCATTCGTCTGTGCTCTGTCAGTGTGGGAGGACAGCATGAGCTCGGAGAACATTTCATCTCGAGTGAGTTTTTTTTTCTTTCTAATCTTCACTAGCCTCTGGGAAGGAGAAGATCCTGTGATCATTGAAACACATGCAGCTGGTGGAGAAAAAAAAGGGACAGCGGTATTTAAAAAGACACATTGTATAAAACACTGGCTACACTCTTTCAGGGTAAACCTTGCTGTTAACATTACATACATAGCACATGTGCTTTTGTTACAAGGTCGCATTTTGCCTCCCCCAACCGCGTGGCTACCCCCTCAACCCTCCCCACTCCCTGTGGCTAACAGCGGGGAACATTTCTGTTCAGCCGCATGCAAACAGCCCAGCAGGAATGGGCTCCTCTGAGTGTCCCCTGAAGAAAAGCACCCTATTTCAACCAGGTGACCATGGATTATATCTCACTCTCCTGAGGATAAAACAGAGAGATAAAGAACGGATGTTGTTTGAACGCCAGCAAACATACACTGCAATGCTTTGTTGTACAATGATTCCCGAATACGTGTTACTGGCCTGGAGTGGTAAAGTGTCCTACCATGAAGGACGCAATAAGTCTGCCCTCCCCAGAAACCTTTTGCAAAGGCTTTGGGAGTACATCCAGGAGAGCCGTGAATGCCAGGGCAAAGTAATCCTTTCACATGCTTGCTTTTAAACCATGTATAGTATTTTAAAAGGTACACTCACCGGAGGTCCCTTCTCCGCCTGCTGGGTCCAGGAGGCAGCCTTGGGTGGGCTCGGGGGGTACTGGCTCCAGGTCCAGGGTGAGAAACAGTTCCTGGCTGTCGGGAAAACCGGTTTCTCCGCTTGCTTGCTGTGAGCTATCTACAACCTCGTCATCATCATCATCTTCTTCGTCCCCAAAACCTGCTTCCGTCTTGCCTCCATCTCCATTGAAGGAGTCAAACAACACGGCGGGGGTAGTGATGGCTGAACCCCCTAAAATGGCATGCAGCTCATCATAGAAGCGGCATGTTTGGGGCTCTGACCTGGAGCGGCCGTTCGCCTCTCTGGTTTTCTGGTAGGCTTGCCTCAGCTCCTTCAGTTTCACGTGGCACTGCTTCGGGTCCCTGTTATGGCCTCTGTCCTTCATGCCCTGGGAGATTTTGACAAAGGCTTTGGCATTTCGAAAACTGGAACGGAGTTCTGATAGCACGGATTCCTCTCCCCATACAGCGATCAGATCCCGTACCTCCCGTTCGGTCCATGCTGGAGCTCTTTTGCGATTCTGGGACTCCATCATGGTCACCTCTGCTGATGAGCTCTGCATGGTCACCTGCAGCTTGCCACACTGGCCAAACAGGAAATGAGATTCAAAAGTTCGCGGTTCTTTTCCTGTCTACCTGGCCAGTGCATCTGAGTTGAGAGTGCTGTCCAGAGCGGTCAAAATGGAGCACTCTGGGATAGCTCCCGGAGGCCAATACCGTCAAATTGTGTCCACAGTACCCCAAATTCGACCCGGCAAGGCCGATTTAAGCGCTAATCCACTTGTCTGGGGTGGAGTAAGGAAATCGATTTTAAGAGCCCTTTAAGTCGAAATAAAGGGCTTCATCGTGTGGACAGGTGCAGGTTTACATCGATTTAATGCAGCTAAATTTGACCTAAAGTTTTAGTGTAGACCAGGGCTAAGGGAGCTGCCTGACTGCTCTGCCTCTTGCTCTGCTTGCAGCTTTTTGCCTGTTCCTTTCTCGTGGGCTCTTTCTCCTCTGATGGGAGGACGGCCTGTCAAAAATGCCTGTCTCTCCTGGTCCCTATTCAGGCCTGTCTGTAAAGGCCTGTACTCTAAGACTTTAGGTGTATTCTTATCACTTAGCTAGTTATAGAGGTAGAACAGAAAGAATCAAAATCACTGTCTGCTGGTGTAAGAGGCTTCTCTTACTGTGACAGTCTGAGGCCCTGTTCTTACGCTAAGATCTCTGTCTAAGCAGCAGAGGCAGCCATAAGCTGGGAAGAGAATTGTCACGTCCTCACATCCCAAACCAGTCACACTGAAATAAGGCAACATGGGGCTGTTACAAAGGTGATCTGATCTATCACCTCCAGAGAAAGGGAAGAGCCTAGAAAATGTAAAAGGAAACTTAGTTTGATAGCATCCTGTCTGGCAAGAACTCACTTATCAATAGCTGGGATGTGAAATCCTCATTTCTGTGTTTGTTCTATAATTGTAGTCCCCATTTCCCTATTGTTTGTCTGCATAATCTCTGTCTGGTTCTGTGATTGTTTCTCTTTGCTGTATAATGAATTTTGCTGGGTGCAAACTAATTAAGGTGATGGGATATAATTGGTTAAATAATCATGTTACAATATGTCAGGACTGGTTAGATAAATTTTAGTAAAATGATTGGTTAAGGTATAGCTAAGCAGAACTCAAGTTTTACTATATAGTCTGCAGTCAATCAGGAAGTAAGGGGTGGGGAAATTGGAATCATGTTTTGCTAAGGGGGGGAATGGGAACAGGGACACAGGTAAGGCTCTGTGGTGTCAGAGCTGGGAAGGGGGACACTAAGGAAGGAAACTGGAATCATGCTTGCTGGAAGTTCACCCCAATAAACATCGAATTGTTTGCACCTTTAGACTTTGGGTATTGTTGCTCTCTGTTCATGTGAGAAGGACCAGGTAAGTAAGTGGGTGAAGGAATAAGCCCCCTAACACACAGGTTGACCGTGCGGTGTGCTTATTTCCCAGCAGATTCCGGATGCTTATGTAAATGTAAAGCCTAGTGCTCAGCTTTATTTCTGTTTCTTAGCTCTTTTGGGCAATCTCTCTTTGGTCTGAAATGTAGGATCCCTGCATTAGGAGAGATGACTAATGAATGATACCATAAACCTTGGCAATCAAATGAAACACCCCGAAAGGCCCTTAAGGAATGGAGTGCAAGTTGAGGAATAGTTCCCTGCACAGCTTACCTCTCAATTCTCGTTTTCGGATTAACAGAGCAGCAGAAAGCACAGAGCGTTGTAAGCGAAAATTTTCGAGTTTTGCGAGCCACTCGTAAGCCGTGAAAACAAGCAGCTAGGCAGCTACCTCCTCGGGCTATGCCATGACACAGGAGCCCAGCCTTCCTAGAGAACCCCCAGTAACATCTAAGAACACAACCTCAGCGAGAACTTGAAAAAAAACAACAGACATCATGCTCCACAGCCGGGAGCACAGCTTTTTGTTTCTGTTTCTGTCTTTGACCAGATGTCAGGGGAGAGCGCGAACGCAGTCCCCCACTACCACAAATTATGCAGTCGAGTTTCCCGCATTTGGGGAAATCGCAGGGGTCAGCACACCCGCAGTGCAATGGATGAGCCTCGCCCTGGGAAAACCACCTTCGTGATCATGGTGTCTCCCCTGCCAGGTAAGTATGAGTTGCGCAGCCCCAGCCGCCGCCCGCCCTCGCTCGCCCCGCACTCTCAACCCACGGTGGGGCCCGCCGCGCCACGCCCGCCGGCCCCGCCCACGCCGGCCCCCACTGCCGCGACCTGCCCCCACGTGTCCCCGGGGCCCCCGCCGAGCCCCGCCTGCCAAATTCGGGCCCGGCTCGGCAGGCAGCTCCCGCTCCCACAAGGCTCTGCGCGCACACACATCTGCATACGGGCTGCCGCGGCTCCGCCCCTCCGATCGGGCCCCTCCCCCTGCCGGCCAGGGCCCCGCTCTCCCCCCCTGGCCGGTCCCGGCACTTCAGCGCTCAGAGCCCCGCGGCCGGCCCCACCCCCACCAGCCGCCCTGGCCGAAGGGCCGCCCGGTCCCCCCGGCGGGCGGCCGGGCGGCTGCGTCACGTGCTGCCGGGGGAAGAGGGACGCTGCATTTCGCTTCTCTCTCTCCCCAGCAGAAATAGCAGGCTTCCAAAGGCTGCGACGAGACTGCAGAGGTTAGGAGGGCTGGTCAGTTTAGACTGGAGATGGCTAAGGAGGGATAGGCTACAGCCCCGGTTCTCAATCGGGCGGCCGCCAAGAGAAACCTGGGCTTGGCCCACCTCCGCGGGCCACCGAGCCCGTTTGCCTGGCTTGCTGCCGGGGGCAGGAGGCTCACAACAAAACCCGGCAGTCTCCCGGCAGCAGAGAGCTCTCCCCCGGCCATCAGGAAGGGGTGCCTCCCAGCCCCTGACCCCACGAGCAGGCAGCAGCTAGCCAAGGAGACACGCCACCGCTCCGCCCCCCTACGTTAGCGGGGTGCGGGGGGGGAGCAGGTGACCCCGTGTGCCCCCGTCCCCGCTTCACCTCTGGTTGGGGATCCGCAGGGCTGTGTATTTATTTTTAGGGCCCCTGGTAAATAAGAAGGTTGAGAACCACTGTGAGAGAGGTCTATAAAACCATCAATGATGTGGCTAAAGTGAAGAGCGAAGTGTTATTCACCCTTTCCCGCAATACAGTAAAGGTGCGGGGGACCCACCTGACAAAATTAAGGTGCCGAACTCCCTGCCATGGTATGTTGTGAGGGCGAAAAGTAGCACTGGCTTCCACAGAGAATGAGATGAGTTCATAGAGACTAGGTCCGTCAAGAGCTATTAGTGAAGTTGGTCAGTGATGCAATCCCATGCTTGAGGCAAGCCCTAAATCTTCTGACTCCACAGAGACCAGGAGTGGAAGATGAAGGTGGATCACTCCAAATTGTTCTGTTCTGTACACTCCACTGGGCTAGGTGGACCCTTGGTCTGACCCACTCTGGCCTTCTTACAGGAGATCATGGGAGTGAAAGAATTAGTTGCCAATGAGCTCTGCTGCATAAGGTCGTCTAGAATAACCCGAGAGGCCAATATGAATACCCTTGTTGTACCATTAAATATTAACACAGAAAACATGGGGATTGAGTTAAATTATGTGCATAGGGCATGGGGATTAGTTATTCTAATTCCTTCCTTTGGAAATGTAATCGTGCATGAAAAGCATGACATTTGAATATATATCTGAAAGTTATTTTCTACAGTATGCAAAGTCTCAGCAAATCACTAGTATTAAAAACATACGAAACCAAACAGCAAGATGAATTCGGAACACAAAATAGCCCCCTGCTGGAAAAACATCTCACTAGCACACTGAGCTCTAAATACATTGTAAACGGTATTTTTGCTAATTCTCGAGATAAGTGACATGTAAAGAACCAGTAGAGATTTCTGAGCAATGTAAGCATTAACACAACTTCAATTAATGAATCACCAACGCTCTGTTTTTTTTTTTCACAATAAAAGCCCCCGGGCGCTACACGGACGGCCCGTAAATCCTTCCCCTTGTACGGCCCATTGCACTGGCCGGCGTAAAGCCCGAGTTTTACCGTCGGAACCAGGATCCCTGGGAGCAAACCCAGCCCAAGGACCAGGGACGCGGGGCGGGGAGCAGGTGACGATGCGCAATGCATTCTGGGCATTCAAAGTAGCGTCCCGGGTAGGTCCGAGAGCGCAGGGGGTCCCGAGCCTCCGAGCTGCGGCTGCAGCCCCTGGAACGCGGCTCCGGGTGGGGCGGCGGCTCCCGGGGTCCCCGCAGCTGCTCCGGGCGCGGCCCCGCGCATTGGTTACCCGGGGCCACGCAGGAGACGCCCCCGGGCCCGGAGCCTGCGGGTGCCGGGCTCTGCGCCTCGGGCGGTGCAAGCGGGCTCGGGGCGCTGGCCACTCCCGGGTGCCCGCGGGAAAGGGCCGGTGCAACTGCAAGGGCCGCGGAGCCGCCCCGGCGAGCTGTCGGGCCAACCAGCCATTGCTCGGAGCCTGCCCCGCCCCCTACGGGGATCGCGCCCCGCCCCCTACGGTTAGAGCAGCCCGCCCAGGGGCGGCAAAGAGCGGCCGGCTTGTCCCCAGCCCCCGCCGCCCCCCGGGACTGGGCTTCGCCAGCCTGCAGCCACCGCACAGCTCGTTGACCCGCCCGTGGAGACCGGGGTGGAACTGGGGAGCGCTGACAATACGCCTCCGCGTGCAACCCTCCCACGTCCGAGGAAGGTCGCGTTGGGGGCCATTCTGGTATTGCACCCGGGTGCTTCGTCTGTTCAAACACACTCCTTACAGCCTGAAGGCAAAGAGAGCCCCCTAAGAAAAAACCACATCAACGTTCATTCTAACTTCCCCGTAAGAAAATTAACGGGGAGCCCAACCGCTTTCGATTATAGAAATTATAACAAAAGGATTTAGCTCGTGTTACAGCCGCTCTAATACCTTTTGTCTTTTACCGTACACACCAAGGAACAGGTTTAGCAAAACAAAGCTTGGGGGAAAAAAAGGGGAGAAATTTATAAATATTGTTTCCACAGAAAAGTTTAGTAAAAAGCAAAATATTTAGACAATATAAAGAAAAACCTGGGTATCAGTAAGTGGGCTCTAAAACCACCATCAGGGCACTTCGCTTTGCAGCCAGGGTGACCCGAGTTAGCGCTGACCGAATCAGGGAACTTTACATCAAAATAAGGCGCCCATCACGTCCGGCTTCAAGCACGAAAATCTGCTGCAAAATAATCAAAAGGAAGTTAGGACCTACAAAGTAAAAACATTAGTTATTTTAATAGGACTGTTTCCCTTTTACATCTTTTCAGCTGCAAATCGGAGTTAAAAACCTAAAGTGATGAATGAATTACCACAAATACAGAAAAAACGTGTGTGTGTGTGCGTGTGTGTGTGTGTGTGTGGGGAAATACCACTCGTTGCAAGCGAATTCTCTGCTTTACATCAGAGAACAACCATACACAAGAGTGCTCTCTTTTTTATCATGAAATATTAACATACAAAATCTGCAGATCAAGGTAGAGAGTGTGCATAAAAAGAACTGTGATTGGGGATTGGTTAATGTCCTGAATCCTTAATCTGAAAATGAAGGGACGCAGGAAAGAATAGACAACACTCGATGAACCGCCAGAAAAAAGTGTAATAAAAGAACGCCTTACAAACATTGTCTGGGCAAGCAAGCAGGAGCCAAAAAAAAATCGTACAGCGTATCTAACAACAGTGTTAGCAAAGAAAAAAATCTCTTAACTTCCCAGCAGTACTCCTGAAAGTTTAAAAGCGTTAGCACATTCACCAACTGCAATGAGAAAAGACATAGAACTTGCCAGAGCAGCAGTTCCAACGGCTATTTCCCAACAAAACCCTCGTCTGTTTTGTGCAAAGACCCCCCCAAAATATCACGCTGTGTTTAACAGCGGTCTTAGCAAACCAACAGACATCCCGAGATCCTTAATGTGCGACCGGGAACTTAAAAACTACGAAACATTCACACATTACAACCCCCCACCATTTAACAAAGCCTTAGTTTAAACAAGCGCTCTACAACACTCCTGTCTGTTTTTTACAAGAAGAAGCAGCTTCACCGAAATGAAGCCTCAAAAAATTGGGTAGAAACTCATAAATGTTCCTCTCCACGGAAATCTTTAGTAAAAGGCGAAAGATTTATACGATCTGAAGAGAAACCAGAGTATGACAAGGACCCCGCAGAGGCGCTGCCGGGGAAACCGCGTTCTCTCCTCACCTCAGGGTGACTACGCTCACAGCCCGCCACACCGCTCGCTTTTACAGGAAAGTGAATTGAGCCCGCTTCTATCCCGAGCTTGATCATCGGAACCGGGCACGCTGCGAGCAGAACCGTCCCCTTCAGCAGGGACTGGCTTCACGGAGCGCAATGCACTGTGGGTATGCAAATCAGACTCGCCGGCCCGCCTCGCCGCTCAAACGAGGCTTTTCTCGGGGCTGCCCCTGCCGGGCGCAGGTGGCGCTGCCGGCGGCCGGGGCCGGAGCGGCTGGTCTCCCCAGACGCTCCCGCTGACGCGCAGGCGCACGGAGGATCCCGGAGCCGGGCGGGGAAGCCCGAGGGCACGTGGCCCCCCGCTGGGTTCGGAGGCTCGAACCCGGAGCCAAGCACGCGCCTCGCGAGGCCGCAGGAGCCGGGATCGCCCTGGAGCGTCTCTCGCCAGGCGGGGTGGGCCGGCCGGGGGCCGCCGCTTGCTCCGTCTCTGCTGCCGAGTCGCTGCCCGGGGCCCCGGGGGTCGCTGAGCTGCAGCCCCCCGAGACCCGGGACCAGCTTCCCCCCGCGCCGCCCGCCTGCGCGCTCAGCCTCCCTGGGCGGGCCCGGGGAGGGACCGAGGGGCCTTCCCGGCTCTGGCGCGGAGGCCGCCCGTGCCCTTCTGCAGGGACGGGGACGGGCGCGAGAGCAGGCCGGGGAGGCCGCTCGGGGCGGCTCCGACTCCTGGTGGGGGGAGAGCCGCGAGAGGCGGCGTCCCTCGTCCCCCGGCAGAAGCGGGTCCGCCCCACGAGCTGCTCGCGGGGCTCCGGGATCCCCGGGACGGGACCGGCTCCGGCTCTCGGGCAGGCCGGACACCGGAGCGCTCCTGAAGCCGGGGCAGCTCTGTCGGCCCCGCCTCTTCCGAGCCGGGCTGGCTGCAGCCCGTGAGGCGGGCGCCGGGGGAGCGGGCCCCGCAGAGGCCCCGGCCGGGACCGGGCGGCGCTTGGGCCAGGGCGCCTGGTGGGGGTGGGGCCGGCGGCGGGGCTCGGAGCGCTGGCGAGCCGGGGCTGGGCAGGGGGAGGGGCGGAGCCGCGGCAGCCCGTATGCAGATGTGTGTGCGCGCAGAGCCTTGTGGGAGCGGGAGCTGCCTGCCGAGCCGGGCCCGAATTTGGCAGGCGGGGCTCGGCGGGGAGAAGGCTGGGGCCCCGGGGACACGTGGGGGCAGGTCGCGGCAGTGGGGGCCGGCGTGGGCGGGGCCGGCGGGCGTGGCGCGGCGGGCCCCACCGTGGGTTGAGAGTGCGGGGCGAGCGAGGGCGGGCGGCGGCTGGGGCTGCGCAACTCATACTTACCTGGCAGGGGAGACACCATGATCACGAAGGTGGTTTTCCCAGGGCGAGGCTCATCCATTGCACTGCGGGTGTGCTGACCCCTGCGATTTCCCCAAATGCGGGAAACTCGACTGCATAATTTGTGGTAGTGGGGGACTGCGTTCGCGCTCTCCCCTGGCAATCGGTCAAAAAAAGAGAACTTTGTGTGTTGTTTGGAGTTATTTTTTTGTTTCTTTTGTGAATTATTCTGAGTTTTTTTGTGTGTGTTGTCAGTTTTGTTCTACGTCTTTGTTATTGCTTGGTTCTGTAGGGGGCTCCACCTACCTTGTTTTCTTTTTCAGTGCTTGTGAGTAGTTTTTGCCGTGTTTGTGATTCACGCTGGCGTTTGGTTCAACAAGAAAACTGAGACTTTGCCTTACAACGCTATGTTGTTTTGACTGCTCTGTTAATTGGAGCTCAGGCTGCTGGTTTCTTTGTTGTTTTTCTGTTCTTTCCTGGGCTTTTACATCGGATCTGCTCTCTACTCTGCCTTTGTGGGGCTTGGACCAGTGCCTTCTTTTGCCCTAAGGGGAGCTGCTTGGTGGCTCTGCCTTTTGCCCCGCTTGCAGCTTTTTGCCTGTTCCTCCTTCTTGGGCCGTCTCTGATGGGAGGATGGCCTGTCAAAAACACCTCTCTCACCTGGTCCCCTCCTCCAATGTGCAGGCTCTCCCCCGGCCCTGGGGTGCTTTGGCTTTTGCTCTCTGTTCTTTCTCTTGGTGGCCAATCCTCTCTGTGCTACGGAGACTAGGCCTCTTCCAATCTGCCCTGGAGGAAAATTCCTTCCCGACCCCAAATATGGCGAGCAGCTAAACCCTGAGCATAGGGGCAAGATTCATCAGCCAGATACTACAGAAAATTCTTTCCTGGGTAACTCAGATCCCTCCCCATCTAATATCCCATCACAGGCCATTGGGCCTATTTACCATGAATATTTAATTACCAAAACCATGTTATCCCATCATACCATCTCCTCCATAAACTTATCGAGTTTAATCTTAAAGCCAGATAGGTCTTTTCCCCCCACAGCTTCCCTTGGAAGGCTATTCCAAAACTTCACTCCTCCGATGGTTAGAAACCTTCGTCTAATTTCTAGTCTAAATTTCCTGGTGGCTAGTTTATATCCATTTGTTCTTGTGTCCACATTGGTACTGAGCTTAAATAATTCCTCTCCCTCTCCGGTATTTATCCCTCTGATATATTTATAGAGAGCAATCATATCTCCCCTCAACTTTCTTTTAGTTACGCTAAACAAGCCAAGCTCCTTGAGTCTCCTTTCATAAGACAAGTTTTCCATTCCTCGGATCATCCTAATAGCCCTTCTCTGTACCTGTTCCAGTTTGAATTCATCCTTCTTAAACATGGGAGACCAGAACTGCACACAGTATTCCAGGTGAGGTCTCACCAGTGCCTTATATAACGGTACTCACACCTCCTTATCCCTACTGGAAATACTCTCCTGATGCATCCCAAGACTGCATTAGCTTTTTTCACGGCCATATCACATTGGCGGCTCATAGTCATCCTATGGTCAACCAATACTCCAAGGTCCTTTTCCTCCTCCGTTACTTCTAATTGATGCGTCCTAGCTTATAACTCAATTTCTTGTTATTAATCCCTAAATGCATGACCTTACACTTCTCACTATTAAATTTCATCCTATTACTATTACTCCCGTTTACAAGGTCATCCAGATCCTCCTGTAGGATATCCCTGTCCTTCTCTAAATTGGCAGTACTTCCCAGCTTTGTATCATCCGCAAACTTTATTAGCACACTCCCACTTTTTGTGCCAAGGTCAGTAATAAAAAGATTAAATAAGATTGGTCCCAAAACCGATCCTTGAGGAACTCCACTGGTAACCTCCCTCCAGCCTGACAGTTCACCTTTCAGTAGGACCCGTTGTAGTCTCCCCTTTAACCAGTTCCTTATCCACCTTTCAGTGTTCCCATTGATCCCCATCTTATCCAATTTAACTAATAATTCCCCATGTGGCACGGTAGCAAATGCCTTACTGAAATCTAGGTAAATTAGATCCACTGCGTTTCCTTTGTCTAAAAAATCTGTTACTTTCTCAAAGAAGGAGATCAGGTTGGTTTGGCACGATCTACCTTTTGTAAAACCATGTTGTATTTTGTCCCATTTACCATTGACTTCAATGTCCTTAACTACCTTCTCCTTCAAAATTTTTTCCAAGACCTTGCATACTACAGATGTCAAACTAACAGGCCTATAATTACCCGGATCACTTTTTTTCCCTTTCTTAAAAATAGGAACTATGTTAGCAATTCTCCAACCATACGGTACAACCCCTGAGCTTACAGATCCATTAAAAATTCTTGCTAATGGGCTTGCAATTTCATGTGCCAATTCCTTTAATATTCTTGGATGAAGATTATCTGGGCCCCCCGATTTAGTCCCATTAAGCTGTTTGAGTTTCACTTCTACCTCAAATATGGTAATGTCTACCTCCATATCCTCATTCCCATTTGTCATGCTACCATTATCCCTAAGATCCTCTTTAGTCTTATTAAAGACTGAGGCAAAGTATTTGTTTAGATATTGGGCCATGCCTAGATTATCCTTGACCTCCACTCCATCCTCAGTGTTTGAGCTCTGGGGGAATGGAATAAAAATCCCTGTCAAGAAGAAACTGTTGTCCCTATGCTGCTTGGACTTCAGGGAGAGGGCACGCCTTCTAAGCGTCGGCAAGGGATCCCGGCTGTCTGGCTAGGGTTAGCCCTCAGGGACACACAGGGCTTGCGTGTTACAGCAGCTTCTACTGCTTTTTGAAACTTCAGACTGTACCTCCTTTGTGTGTATGTTTCCCTGCTTTAACCTGGTAAATAAGTTTCTTCTTTCTTTTCCTACTTAGTAAAGATTTAGCTAGTTTAGTATGGGATTGGCCACGAACGTTGTCTTCACTTTGAGATCTGAGGTGCAATTGACCTGGCTGAGTGACCGGTCCGAGTGACCAGAATATTGTTATGGTTTTTGGTGCAAGGGACCATCTGTCACAAAGGCAGGCTCACCTAGTGCCTGAGGAGTTCACACTTGATACTTGGTTGGTGACATCGAAATGTGGAAGACACAACCGTGAGGAGCCCCGCTGTCTGCCAGCCCCGGGCACCCGGGGCTCCTGTTCTCTGGGGCTCTGGCTGCACTGGAAAGGTAAGTTTCTAGCTTCCCTGGTTCAGAAACCGGAAGGGAAATAAAGAGGACCCACGTTACCATTTTTTTTTTTTAAAAGCATCCTCATGATTTTTAAGCCAATTTCGTGATTTTGGGGCATCTGACTCATGATTTTCCAATGGTGAGGGTGACAACACTGAGAAGTTAAGGATTCTTATTTAGCCTTTACAGGACAGTAGGTTGGGGGGGGGGGGTAAAGCAGGATAGGGACCCCTGTGTGCCAGGGCAGCTTGCCCTGCCACAAGTGAATTGGGGGCACTAGGACCCTGCGGCAGCAATTGATGCCGGGAGCCGGCAGAGGAGAGTCAGCGGGAGCTGCAGGCTCCGGGGCCCGGGGAGGTGAGCGGGCGGCAGCAGGCGGGGCCGGGGGAGAGACCGGGCCCCAAACATTGGTGGAGCCGGGCCCCCGGGCCCTGAATATTGCTGGAGCCCGGGCACCACGAGCGTATATAACTCGCTGCCCCTGTTCAGGACCGGTAACTATACAGAGGCTGCAGAACATTTGGGGTGTGTGTGTATACGTAGGTATTAAGTATTAGTTATTGATCATAAATCAAATTGCGTTACGATAATAAACGTGACATCTTGTCTTGTCCCCTGAAAGGATCCTGTGTAGTTTTGTCTGCATAACACTCTGCCAATCTGCCCTGGAGGAAAATTCCTTCCTGACCCCAAATATGGCCATCAGCTAAACCCTGAGCATGTGGGCAAGACTCACCAGCCAGACACCCAGGAAAGAATTCTCTGCAGTAAGTCAGATCCCACCCCATCTAACATCCCATCACAGGCCATCGGGTGTATCTACCGCTAACAGTCAAAGATCAATTAATTGCCAAAATCAGGCTACCCCATCCTACCAAGAAGGATCCCAGCTTCTTAAACAATCCTCTGGCAAGACAAAGGACCTCACGTCCAGGAGCGGCGAGTGATATACGCTCGTGGTGCCTGGGCTCCAGCAATATTCAGGGCTCGGGGGCCCGGCTCCACCAATGTTTGAGGCCCGGTCTCTCCTCCGGCCCGCCTGCTGCCCCCCACTCACCTCCCCAGGCCCCGGAGCCTGACTCTCCTGTGCCGGCTCCCAGCATCAACTGCTGCCACAGGGTCCGAGTGCCCCCAATTCACTTGTGGCAGGGCAGGCTGCCCTTACCCTGCCCTTCTGCCCTAGTGCTGAGCCTCTGCAATGCCCCAAACCCCTCATTCCCAACCCCAGCCAGAGCCCTCATCCTCTGCACCCTAATCCTCTGCCCCAGCCCTGAGCCCCCTCCCACACCCCAAACCTCTCATCCTCAGCCCCACAGCCCTCACCCCTGCACCCCCTCCTATCCCCAAACTCCCTCCCAGAGCCTGCAGCCCCTCACCCCCTCCTACACCCCCACCTCCAGTCCAGAGCCTGCACCCAAATTCCATCCCAGAGCCTGCACCCTGCACCCTAATCCCCAGCCCAGGGCCTTCACCCCAGACCTCCTCCCCCCACCCAAACTCCCTCCCAGAGCCTTAGTCGGGGTGGGCGGTGTGGAGTTGCGGGGGGCGGGTTCTGGGCACCACCAACATTTCTCCAAAACACTCCCAAGAAACAGGCAAGGACTGGCCTGTCTCCCAGATAGGCCAATGTGAATACCCTTTTTGTGCCATTAAATATTAACACAGAAGACACGGGGATGAGGTAGTCTAATTCCTTTGGGAATAAAATCATGCATGAAAAAAATTAAACTTGAAAATACTGTATATCTGAAATTTATTTTCTACATTATGCAAACCTTGTCTTAGGAAATCACTCATACCAAAAACATATGAAACCAAACAGCTAGGTGAATGCAGATCACACACTAGGCCCCTGCTGGGGCCTCACTAACATCTCACTAACACATCAAGCTCTAAAGATGTTGTAAACACTATTTTTTAAAGCGCTGGTTTTCTTTTTACAAAAGGAGCTTTAGCCATCAAGAGACGTTCAAGTAGCAAAGTCCAACCACAATTCTACTTTTTACACAACAATAGGGAACAGCCTCACCGAAATGAAGCCTCAAAAAATTGGGTAGAAACTCATAAATGTTCCTCTCCACGGAAATCTTTAGTAAAAGGCGAAAGATTTATAAGAGCTGAAGAGAAACCAGAGTATCCAGGATACTCTGCAGAGGTGCTGCCGGGGCAACCACAAATATAGAAAACAGTGTGGGAAAATACCAGTAGTTGTAACCCAGAAAAGTCGCTTGCATCATTTAGAACAACCATACTCACGACTATGAGTGCTCTCTTTGTTATCATGAAATGTAAACATAGAAAATCTGCAGATCAAGGTAGACAGTGTGCATAAAAAGAACCACGACTGGGGACTGGTTAATGTCCTGAATCTGAAAATGAAGGGACGCAGGAAAGAATAGACAACACTTGATGAAAAACGTCAGAGAAACGTTTAATAAAAGAACACCTTATAAACATTGTCTGGGCAAGCAAGCAGGAGCTAAAAAAAATCGTACAGCGTATCTAACAGCAGGGTTAGCAAAGAAAAAAACCTCTTAACTTCCCAGCAGTGGTCCTGAAAGTTTAAAAGTGTTAGAACATTCACCAACTGCAATGAGAAAAGACATAGAACTTGCCAGAGCAGCCCAAAAATATTACGGTGTGTCTAACAGCAGTCTTAACAAACCAACAGACCTTCCTACGACTTCAGTGTGCGACCGGGAACTTAAAAACTACGAAACATTCACACATTACAACCCCCCACCATTTAACAAAGCCTTAGTTTAAACAAGCGCTCTACAACACTCCTGTCTGTTTTTCACAAGAAGAAGCAGCTTCACCGAAATGAAGCCTCAAAAAATTGGGTAGAAACTCATAAATGTTCCTCTCCACGGAAATCTTTAGTAAAAGGCGAAAGATTTATACGATCTGAAGAGAAACCAGAGTATGACAAGGACCCCGCAGAGGCGCTGCCGGGGAAACCGCGTTCTCTCCTCACCTCAGGGTGACTACGCTCACAGCCCGCCACACCGCTCGCTTTTACAGGAAAGTGAATTGAGCCCGCTTCTATCCCGAGCTTGATCATCGGAACCGGGCACGCTGCGAGCAGAACCGTCCCCTTCAGCAGGGACTGGCTTCACGGAGCGCAATGCACTGTGGGTATGCAAATCAGACTCGCCGGCCCGCCTCGCCGCTCAAACGAGGCTTTTCTCGGGGCTGCCCCTGCCGGGCGCAGGTGGCGCTGCCGGCGGCCGGGGCCGGAGCGGCTGGTCTCCCCAGACGCTCCCGCTGACGCGCAGGCGCACGGAGGATCCCGGAGCCGGGCGGGGAAGCCCGAGGGCACGTGGCCCCCCGCTGGGTTCGGAGGCTCGAACCCGGAGCCAAGCACGCGCCTCGCGAGGCCGCAGGAGCCGGGATCGCCCTGGAGCGTCTCTCGCCAGGCGGGGTGGGCCGGCCGGGGGCCGCCGCTTGCTCCGTCTCTGCTGCCGAGTCGCTGCCCGGGGCCCCGGGGGTCGCTGAGCTGCAGCCCCCCGAGACCCGGGACCAGCTTCCCCCCGCGCCGCCCGCCTGCGCGCTCAGCCTCCCTGGGCGGGCCCGGGGAGGGACCGAGGGGCCTTCCCGGCTCTGGCGCGGAGGCCGCCCGTGCCCTTCTGCAGGGACGGGGACGGGCGCGAGAGCAGGCCGGGGAGGCCGCTCGGGGCGGCTCCGACTCCTGGTGGGGGGAGAGCCGCGAGAGGCGGCGTCCCTCGTCCCCCGGCAGAAGCGGGTCCGCCCCACGAGCTGCTCGCGGGGCTCCGGGATCCCCGGGACGGGACCGGCTCCGGCTCTCGGGCAGGCCGGACACCGGAGCGCTCCTGAAGCCGGGGCAGCTCTGTCGGCCCCGCCTCTTCCGAGCCGGGCTGGCTGCAGCCCGTGAGGCGGGCGCCGGGGGAGCGGGCCCCGCAGAGGCCCCGGCCGGGACCGGGCGGCGCTTGGGCCAGGGCGCCTGGTGGGGGTGGGGCCGGCGGCGGGGCTCGGAGCGCTGGCGAGCCGGGGCTGGGCAGGGGGAGGGGCGGAGCCGCGGCAGCCCGTATGCAGATGTGTGTGCGCGCAGAGCCTTGTGGGAGCGGGAGCTGCCTGCCGAGCCGGGCCCGAATTTGGCAGGCGGGGCTCGGCGGGGCTCGGCGGGGGCCCCGGGGACACGTGGGGGCAGGTCGCGGCAGTGGGGGCCGGCGTGGGCGGGGCCGGCGGGCGTGGCGCGGCGGGCCCCACCGTGGGTTGAGAGTGCGGGGCGAGCGAGGGCGGGCGGCGGCTGGGGCTGCGCAACTCATACTTACCTGGCAGGGGAGACACCATGATCACGAAGGTGGTTTTCCCAGGGCGAGGCTCATCCATTGCACTGCGGGTGTGCTGACCCCTGCGATTTCCCCAAATGCGGGAAACTCGACTGCATAATTTGTGGTAGTGGGGGACTGCGTTCGCGCTCTCCCCTGGCAATCGGTCAAAAGAAGAAAAGCTTGTGTCTATGCTATTTTGAGCTTTTTCTATTGCTTTTTCGGTTTCCTTTGGGGCTTTTTTTAACTTATTCTTTTTGTTAGTTGTTTTAGAAAGGGTTAGATATGTCCTCTGCTTTTGCTCAAGGATAATTAGTTACCTGCTTTAGTTTCTTTTTCGCTTCTTGGAGCATAGCTCAGTGGTTTTGTTTTTCAAATGGTGGGTCAGGCTGCTGGCTTCTTTGTTGTTTTCTGGTTCTGCGTTGGGTTTTTAGAGCTGGTCTGCTCTCTGGTCTGCCTTTGGGGTTTGCACCAGTGTCTTTTGCCCTAAGAGGCTGTTCTGCTTCTTGCCCTGCTTGCAGCTTTTTGTTCGTTCTTTCTTCTTGGGCTCTTTCTTCTCTGACAGGAGGATGGCCTGTCGAAAACACCTGTCTCACCTGGTCCCCTCCTCCAACCTGCAGGCTCTCCCCCTGCCCTGGGGTGCTTTGGCTTTTGCTCTCTGTGCTTTCTCTTGGTGGCAACCCTGTCTGTGCTACAGAGACTAGGCTGGCAGAACCCTATGGTGGAGGTGGTCTTTCTGTCGCTTTAAGCCCACCGCCTCCCCGAATGCTCTTAGCTATGGTGGGGGTTAGGTCGGCGCGTCCGTGTTGCCCAGGAGTGCGTTTCCCTTTTACACACCCCTGACAGACGGAGCTATTTTGGCTTATTTGACTTAACTGTTCAGCACGCACCAACCCTCAGGCCTGGTCTGCACGGGGAAAGGGTGAACACAGCTTTTGTAAAGGGAACTCCTACCTCCCCAGTCTAGGATTTTGGGGAGTCTGACTCATGATTTTCCAGTGGTGACGGTGGCAACACTGAGAAGTTAAGGATTATTATTTAGCCTTTACATTACAGTAGGTTTGGGGAGGGGGGAAATCAGGATTGGGACCCCTGTGTGCCAGATGCAGCATGACACCTGGTGCCTTGTCTTGAGCTTACAAACCAAGACACATGGAACATAGGCTGGGTGGGGAGAAGTCTATGTAACTCATGCAGTTGTTGATATACATGTGACCTCAAATATTACCTCCCCTCCCCCCCCCGAAAAAACCAACCCAACAATAAGACCAACCAACCAACCAACCACCTCCCCAACAGACCCACAGTCTGGAAAGCATTTGTCCCTCATACTGGTGAAAAGACTCACAGCAGAAAGAAGGATCCCAGCTTCTTAAATAATCCTCTAGCAAGACAAAGAACCTCATGTCTATAGACTCACAAAACACTCCCAAAAATTGTAACAATATTTTGTCATAAAGAAACCAAAGCGCTAAAGACTTAAGACTTTTCAACTACTTCAAAAAATCTACTTTAAAGAAGCATCATCACAGTTAAACTCTTTCTGCTTTTCTAACCAGAACATTGTCCCCAAAAGGAGATGCACCATTCCTGGAGGCACTGCAATACCTGGTCAATGCATGGGGTGGACAGAGCAAGCTCCTATTTCATCCCCCTGTTTCAAAAATTAATTTAATATACAGTCCTCAAATAAAGGACATAGCAGATATTAAACTGATAAGAACAGATTTTAAAATTTTATTAATGTTTAAAATCAAATTTGCACAAGTTAAGAAGGAAGGTACTGTACATCTGGGGCCGGGCTTGGGTTATGGGGGATTGCAAGTATCAGTTACAAGGTTCACGAGGTACATACATATCACATAACCAGCATAGATCCAGCTTGGGGTGCGGGAGTTTTTAAAGCTGTAGTAAGATGAGGCCCTGAAACATAAACCCTTGGTATCAGAGGCCCGTTATGAGACCTAAGGCCTGAGCTAAAGTAATGGTCAAGACTTTGCTAACATAAAGCAAAGTTAAGCTGTGAGCCAGAGGCAGGCCCTGCTCACAGAAGCTGGCAAGGAAAAGGCTGAGGTTGCATAGACATAGATCTAAAGTGTATTGGATACCAGAACTGTATACAATTGGTACAAGAACATTCTTATACCGTCCACATAGATAACAAGGACAGGGGAAAAGGCTAGTACGATGGAGAGAGTTGTTTTGTTCAAACCAACATGTACAAGGTGAGAGGTGGCACCTCACTACGTAGAAGGGTGGTGCATAGTTACGTAAAGGGGTTGCACCTTAATACGTCAGAAGCGTTATGTAACTTGTTTGTACCTGTGTATAAGAATGCATCCCTGGGGGGGTGTCTTTGTGTGGCCTAGGGGGCAGTGGAAAGTCGCGCCACTGACTGAGCTGAGTCCATTGCCGGGGAGCACAAATTCGTAGTATGCCCTGTAGAGTCTGTAGGGAACTATCACTGTGCTTCGTTTGACAATAAACCCGGCTCAGGTGCCTTCGTACCTTACTAGAGTCTGTGGCTTTTGGGGGTTCTCTCGGGTCTGCTGTGTTAGCTATCTGCCCAGAGCTGGGGCAGCACACAAAGGGAACACACACGCAGCCGACTGTTACCATCACCGAACACGAGCAGAGCACCACACTGGTAGCATCTGACAAAAGTGTCAGTGGCTAAATGGACTCAGGTACATCACCCATGGAATGTATTAAGAGTTCAAGTCAATAGTGGTGTAGACAATAAGTACATGGGTGGGTGTGTCCTTCGGTTCGTCAGGGAAGGGAGGAGGTGGGTTATTTCCCTGGTCGGCGTTCTCGGTTACTCGACTTGGCGGTGTCCCGTGATGTGTTCTCTGTAGATGTGTCCTGATGGTGTCGGACACCATGAGCTGTCTCATGAGCCGGGCGTAGCGTCGACTGACTCCGCACGCTCTCAGTACCGGCTCATTGTGGGGGTCCCATGCGCTCAGGGCTCCCACGACCAGGGCATGGATCTGGACCTTGTAGCCCTGGGCTCTCAGGGTGTTGGCCAGCGGGGTGTACTTCAAGACCTTCCATGCTCGGGCCTCGTGGAAGGCTGGTGACCTGTTTTCAAATGGCACCGTGATGTCTACCATGAGGACCTTTTTCTTTTCTGCGTTGGTCACAATGATGTCGGGTCGCAGTTGGCTGTCTGTCCCGGGGATTGCAGAGTCGATGGTGATCTTCCCCAGGGATGGCGGGATGGCTTTCACCAGCCGGTTCTGGATGGCATTATGGCGGTGGCACCAGACTCCGGAGTGGTGCTTGCATCCACACAGGACGTGAGGCAGGGTCTCTTTGGCGTAGCCGCACTTCCTGCAGCGCTTGTCCCGGTTGCCATGGCAGATGGCTCCATTGAGGGGAATGCAGTTGAGTCGGGCCCGGTGGATGAACCACCAGTCAGCGAACCTAGTGAACCTGCCCCCAGAGAGGAAGTGGTTGCTGGCGTCCCACTTGCTGGACACGTGAAACACCTTGCCCTTGTTCGGCTTCCGCTTGAGGTTCTCGGCGTAGTGGCAGCGGATGGCATCTTTCAGGGTCCTTTCCAGCAGTGTTCTGGCGGTCGGGGTGACAATAGTGTGCTCCAGGGTCTTTATGCACCGCACCAGTATTCCCAGCTCCTGGGGCTCCTCGCACCACTTCCACCGGCAGCTGATCCTCTTTCCTAGACGTCTCGAGGCATTGCAGGTGCGGGACCAGAGAGAGGACAGGTCTCCCCCCTCTCTCCCGAACTCAGCTTCCAGGAAGCCGCTGAGGTAAGTGTCGATATCCTGCTCAGAGGGGGGCCCTGCTGGTGCATTTCCTGACCACGTCCCGTATGGCTTCCTCCACGATGCTCCTCACTGTCGGGTCCGGGCATGTCAGGAGGCGGAAAGTGTGAGTGATCACCGCCACATTGCACAGGTCACTCTCCGAGGCACGTTGGCACCGCCCTGCCTGTGGGAGATGTAGAAGATGTCGGTACTGGCCCTCTGGGGAAGGTCGAGCCATTTCCGCACCAGCTGCCTGATGGTGCTATCAGCCTTGTTCAGGTGCACCTTGGCTACGGACGATCCGCTGAGGACAAAGGAGATGCGGGGGATCAGGAAGGTATTGAGGGCATTGATCTTTTGCCAGGGGGCGAGCAGGGAGGAGTCGGTTTGGGCTGCATCCAGCAGGATCTCCACAATGGTGTCTTCGGGGGTCTGTCGGACGCAGACTCCTGTGGGTGTGCCCAGATGTTGGTATACCTCTCCCTCTTCGAGGGAGGTCATGGGCCTGCCCTGGATCAGGAACTGTGACGCCCAGACCAGAGCCCTGGCACCACCTTCGACATGGAGGGAGGCGCACTTTTGGGGTTGAAGCGGAGGCCCATCCACTCGGCGGCTCGGTTGGCAACGTCGAGCATCCCCTGGAGGCTTTCCGAGCTGTCAGCGACCAGGGCCAGATCGTCCGCATAGGCCAAGATGCCGATTCTCTTGCCATGCAGGTTGAAGCTGGCCAAGCCGCTGGAGACAGCTCGGATGAGCAGTTCCATGGCCAGGTTGAGGATGATGGAGCTGAGGGGGCAGCCCTGTTTCACGCCGCAGCGGATGGGGATGGCGTCCGTCTCTCCGTCCATGGCGCAGATGGTGGTGGTACAGTCCTTGTAGAGGTCCCGGAGGATCTGGATGAAGGTTTCTGGCATCCCGAACTCTCCCAGGGTGGCGAAGATGTGATGGTGGGGTATGGACCTGAAGGCGTTGATCAGGTCGAGCCATGCTATGGCGCACTGCCTCCTGGACCTCCTGGCCTCCTGGATGGCTGTCTGAAGAAGAAAGTTGTGCTCGTAACATCCCTCACAGGACATAAAGCCCTTCTGCGCTGAGCTGATGGGGCCCCTGCACACTGACCAGTCCGTGATCCTTGCTGCGAGGCAGCTGGCATACAGCTTGTAGATGGTGGAGCAGAGGGATATGGGCCTCCAGGTGCTGGGGTCATCTCGTTCGCCTTTTTTGTGGATGAGCACCGTCATGGATTTTTTTCCAGGAGCGGGGGGCGCGGTGTAACAGCTTGCATTTGTTGAAGATGGCAGCAAGCACCAAGCAGCTGGGGTCTCGCTTCTTCAGCAGGTGGTAGCGGATGCCATCTTTTCCAGGGATGGTGTTTTTGGTCCTCGTCAGCCTTGCCAGCACCACCCACGGGGAAAAATCTCGCTCCAGGTCCTCCGTGAGGTTGATCAAGGGTAGCGGTAGAAGGCACTCTGGGCATCGCACATCGGTCTGGGCCTCGCGATCAAACACGTCCTTGAAGTAGGAGTAGAGCCTCTCGGTCTGGATGGCGCAGTAGGAGGAGGTCCCGTCGAGGATCTCCCTCATGGCTTTTGAGCAGTTTGTCCTGTATAGTTTCTGAATATGGGATGCAGCCGCCGGATCGTAGCGGCAGCTGGCATCCCCTCTCCTGCCTTCTCTGGCGGTATTGTTACGGCTCAGCGCAGGGAATCTGCGAGTGGTCCGTGTGCCCTCCTGGGGTTCCCTCCCTCTGGTTGTGATTTCTAAAGGCAGTTCTGTGGTCAGTCTGTCCATCAGGGTGTCGAAGTTCTTGAAGTTGTCAGCCTTTGCCAGCTCCTCCATCCAGACGGATTGCCATGGTGTGGCGACCCTGGCTCGCGGCCATCGCTCCTCCTGCTGCATTGTCTCCGCAGGTTCAGGTGCTGTGGGGACGGTCTGTGGCCTTGTTGTCTCTCGGACTGGGGAATGGTGTTCAGGTGGATCTTGAGGCCGGGGTCCTGGTGTGGTGGTGCGGGCAGCTCTCCGTGTCTCCGAGGCAGTGCTGGATCTTCCAGGAGGGAGTGGGGTTCTGGAAGCACCAGTGTTGGACTTTGGGGGGATGCAGTTGTGTCTGGAAGCGCTGGGGATGATCCTGGTTCTCCTACAGGCAGTATCCGGCTGGGAGGTCCTCAGTGGGGCATGGGAGGCAGAGGAGGGGCAGAGGAGGAGGCCTGTAGGGATCGGGTCCTGGAGGTAGATGCAGTCATTTTCCCCTGCCTCACCCTCTGTGGGGCGGATCTCTGCTGTGCCTGCAGACTCGCCAGGTGGTTCCTCTCAGTCTGGCAGAGAAGCTTGAGGAGGTGAAGTCGCACCTGGGAGGGGGGTGCGGACTCGCTGGCCATGATGTCTCTTTGTCTGGAAGGACAGCATGCGGCATCGAGATCCTGGGCTGTGGAGTGCGTTCGCTTTGGAGTGGCGTTCCTCTGAGCCGCAGGGTTATCAGTAGTTTCAGGGTCCTGGGTTGAGGAGGTGGTTCCTTCGGGAGCATCCCTCTGTGGAGCAGAGGGGCAGTGATCAGCATCCTGGTTGTGGGTCGTCGGGCGGGCTCCTCTGGTAGCAGCTTTCTCAGGAGCAGCAGGGCAGCGATCAGCATCCAGGTCCTGGGCAGTGGGAGAGGTTCTCTGGGCGTCCTCCTCCTGAAGAGCTGGCGAGATGTTGTTGCTCCTGGATGTGAGGTCCCGAAGAGCCATCCTCATGGTGCTAGGTGCGGGAGTTTACTGGAGAAAAGAAAAAAGAAAAAGGGCAGAGGCCCTTCTCATTATTCTCCACTAGGACGTTCCAGGTGGTATGAGGAACACTCTAGCCCCTTTTTTAAGAATCTAATTGTTTTATCGCTCTGAGATCCTTTTTACCACTTGCCAAGATTTTAATAAACAAAGAATTAGAAGAGCAATGAAAATAAGGGTCCAAAATTGGATAAGGCAGAAAAAAACAGCTAGTGATATAGGGTCAAAAGGTATATAAGTTTTATTGGTCATAAGCGAGATAGAATGTTGCGAATAAGGATTACAAGTTACACACCATGAGACTTTTGCAAGATTATACTAATTTTTCTTACATACAAAAGAAGAAGAAACTTCAATCAAAAAAGTTCTTAACTTAGATATCTGCAATCAGGAAATCATCAACCAGTTAAAATGATCAATCTGACAATCAATTATTTGAGCTCTTTTATCATTGACTCTCTCATCAATTTTTCCCCAGATACTCACGCCTAGGTAGTACACAAGCTCTGGCCAGGAACTTGTCAGAGATCCTTAGAAGAAAGTCAGGGTACTCAGCTTTTGGAGAGAGGGAGGCGAATTGATCCACCAGCCAGAGAGCAGACTCTCCGGGATGTATCCTCAACACCACACTCTCCCTTGCCTGTAGCAGGTTTATATGGCTTGTTGCCGCTAGCCTGCTTGATGTGCTCTAGCCACTGAGGCCTTGAGATGCGGGCATAGTTTAGGGTAAGTTTGTTTGATTATCTTAATGTATGCATTGCTGCTTAACTTAACATTAAGGGCCAATTGCTGCTTCGCCAGTACAGTTTGCTTTCTCTTTTGCATATTTTACCGCTGTACCTTGTGTTTTTTTGCTACGCTGATTGCCACAGGAACCGGTATTAGATTGCTGACGCTGATCTTTCCTTAACATATGCAAGTATTCTACAATTATAATATATATGCAGCTGATTTCCACTAGACACTTTATGCAACGCTACTTATTTCGAGAGGATGTGGTTTGTGGCCATCTACATTTCGGGGTGTAATGTAAGCCATTTTCCTCCCAAGAAGACGGACCAAGCAGCAGGTACAAGGCTGGGCCACACCCCGGCTGGCAGATAGAATCTCAAGGCATGGCTACACTTGCGAGTTAGAGCGCATTAAAGCAATCCCGTGCGCTCTAACTCACGACGTGTCAACGCTGGCAAGGCATGTAGAGCGCTCGGACTCCGCAGCTGGAGCGCTCCTGGTACTCCACCTCCGCAAGAGGCATAACGCTTGGTGTGCCCTGGCTGGAGCACCGCAGCGCCAATGTGGACGCCCTGGTCTGTTAAGGCGCTCTGATTGGCCTCCAGAAGTGTCCCACAATGCCTTCTCTAGCCACTCTGGTCATCGCTTTGAACTCTACTGCCCTGCCCTCAGGTGACCAACCATCAGACCTGCCCTTTAAATTCTCTGGGAATTTTGAAAATCCCCTTCCTGTTTGCTCAGCCAGGCGTGGAGTGCTCTCAGTGCATCCTTCCAGATGACCATGCCTCCACACGCCAGACGAGCCCCAGTATGGAGCAATGGCGAGGTGCTGGACCTCATCAGTGTTTGGGGGGAGGAAGCTGTCCAGTCCCAGCAGCGCTGCAGCCGTAGGAATTACAATACCTTTGGGCAGATATCAAGGGACATGATGGAAAGGAGCCATGACCGGGACGCACTGCAGTGCAGGGCTAAAGCGAAGGAGCTGCGGAATGCCTACCGCAAAGCCCATGAGGCAAACAGCCACTCCGGTGCTGCCCTTGTGACCTGCCGTTTGTACAAAGAGCTGGATGCAATACTGGGGGGAGACCCCACCTCCACTCCGAGGACCACCATGGGCACTTCAGAGCCCAGTTCAACAAGGGAGAAGGAGGAGGAGGATAACGGGAGCGAGGATGCTGAGGAGGAGGAAGACACCTCCCTAGGTGCATGCAGCCAGGAGCTGTTCTCAAGCCAGGAGGAAGGTAGCCAGTCACAGCGGCTGGTGCTTGGGGAAGGACAAACACCAGAGGATGTGCCTGGTGAGCGGCTTTTATTTTGGGAAAGAAGTTATTCAGTGAGGGCTCTTGGGGCAAGGAAGGTTAGGGCTGCATGCATGCCTAGATGCGGAATAGGGCGTTGAGGTGCTCTCTCACATCGCGGTAATCGGCCTCAGTGATCTTTTCAAAGGTCTCATCCTGAAGCTGTGGAATGCTCTTGCGCAGGTTCCTTGGGAGCGCTATTGTGCTCCTTGCCCCAGTCAGGCTAACATGTCTGCGCCCCTGTGCCGTGAGGGGCAGGGGGACCATTGCTGCACACAGGCAAGCTGCATATGGGCCAGGGCAGAAGCCACATTGTAGTAGAAGACCCTCCCTTGCTTCCCAGGTCACCCTCAGCAGCGAGATCGCTTCCAGGACAAACTCCTGTGGAAAATGTGGGGACAGTGTTCAGTATAGGGGCCCCCTGCAGCTGTTGGCACTCCCCAAGGCACAGAAACGCAGAGGACAGTACGGCAGTGAAAGAATCAGTCCCCCTTGACCCTGTGCTTACTCTCCATTTTGGGGCTTCTGTGTGTTATGTGCGCTCACTTTGGGACAGCCAAATTCTGCTATTGTGTAGACTGTGCTTGTCTTTAAGTATGGGCGAATCATTGCTCTCTCTGGTGTGAACAATGCTGCCTCTGTTAAGTGTTGCATTTTGCCTTTACAGGTGCAACCTTGAGATCTCAGCTGTCCGTGTTATCACTGGCCGAAAGACTCCAAAGAATTAGGAAAAGACCACATAGAAGCAAAGAAGACATGCTGCATGAAGTAATGCAGCAGTCCTTTAATGAAAATCAAAAAGCGCAGGAGTGGAGGAGAGTGAAAGGAGGTTCCGCCAGCAGAATGCGGAGTGCCGGCACCAAAGCACGGAGCGGCTGATAAGCATTATGGAGCCCCAAGCGGACTCGATCCAGGGGCTCGTAGCCATGCAGGCGGAGCGCTACTGCACCCGCCCTCCCCTGCAGCCCTTATCCCAAAACTCTTTCCCTTGTGCCCCCATGTCACCTCCAACCCACTTTCCCCAACATCCAGGTTCTTATCGCCACCAGCTGCCTCCAACACCTGTAGCTTCACCACCCAGCCCTGAAAAGTACGACCCTGACCCACTGCGCTCAACCCCCATCACCATGCAGTGTAGCCACCCTGAAGTGCAGCACTCATGGCACAGCACTCCAGACAGGAAGGCTGAGTATGAGAACAGGACATACGCAAATCTGTGATTGAACCGTTCCCCACCCCACCCCCTTACCCTTTCTGTTTCCCAAGCAGTTGCGTTTCTTTTCAATAAATGAATTTTCTTTTAAATAAATGGCTTTTTTGGCTTTGAAAACATTCTTTATTATTGCATTAAGTAAAAGATACCGTAGCCCAGGACAGCAAAGGCCCTGCAAGTCAGTGTAGCAAGCACAGGTTCCTACTAACATTGGAACCACTGCACTTCACTCCCGTGCCGGGCACCAGACATTACTGGTGGCTTTCAGCCTCAAATTGCTCCTCAAGGCATCCCTAATCCTCGCAGCCCCGCACTGGGCTCCTCTAATAGCCCTGCTCTCTGACTGTTCAAATTCAGCCTCCAGGGATTGAACCTCCGATTTCCATGCCTGAGTGAATCTTTCACCCTTCCCTTCACAAATGTTATGGAGGGTACAGCACGCGAATATAACCGTGGGGATGTTGTCATCAGCCAGGTCCAGCTTCCCATACAGAGAGCGCCAGCGGCCCTTTGAATGGCCAAAAGCACACTCCAGTCATTCTGCACTGGCTCAGCCTGTTGTTGAACCGCTCCTTGCTGCTGTCAAGGCTCCCTGTGTAGGGTTCCATGAGCCACAGCATTAAAGGGTAAGCGAGGTCTCCAAGGATCAGAATGGGCATTTCGACTTCCCCTACAGTGATCTTCTGGTCTGGGTAAAAGGTCCCAGCTTGCAGCTTCCTGAACAGGCCAGTGTTCCAAAAGATGCATGCTTCGTGCACCTTTCCGGGCCAGCCTGTGTTAATGTCAATGAAACGCCCACGGTGATCCACAAGCACCTGGAGAACCATAGAGAAATAGCCCTTCCGATTAACATACTCGGAGGCTAGGTGGGCTGGTGCCAGAATTGGAATATGTGTGCCATCTATTGCCCCTCCGCAGTTAGGGACACCCATTTGTGCAAAGCCATCCACAGTGTCCTACACGTTACCTAGAGTCACGGTTCTTCTGAGCAGGATGCGATTAATGGCCCTGCAAACTTGCATCAACACGATTCCAACGGTCGACTTTGCTACTCCAAACTGGTTAACGACCGATCGGTAGCTGTCTGGAGTTGCCAGCTTCCAGATCACAATAGCCACCTGCTTCTCCACCAGCGGGGCAGCTCTCAATCTCGTGTCCTTGCGCTGCAGGATGGGGGCAAGCTCCTCACACAGTCCCATTAAAGTGGCTTTTCTCATTCGAAAGGTGTGCAGCCACTGCTTGTCATCCCAGACTTGCATGATGATGTGATCCCACCACTCTGTGCTTGTTTCCCGAGCCCAAAAGCGGCATTCCACGGTGGTGAGCATGTCCGTGAATGCCACAAGCAATTTCATGTTGTATGTGTTACTCGAGTCCAAGTCCATATCATTGTTGGAGTCCTCGGTGTCAGTTTGGATCTTAAGGAGTAACTCGACTGCCAAACGTAACGTGCTGGTGAGACCCATCAGCATGTTCCTCAGCACTTTGGGCTCCATTCCCGCAGACCGAAAGGGAAGACAGAGCGTGCAGTACAAAAAACGTTGAAAGATGGCTCCAAATGTGGACGGAAGCACAGGGATTGCTGGGATGCGAAGCGATGCATCACTGGGCGTTGGGACAGGACCCAGAATATCCCGCACCCTCCCGCCCCATTCCCACAAGCCACAGCGCCAGAATGGGAAGAGGTGCTCTGTGGGATAGCTGCCCATAATGCACCACTCCCAATGCTGCTGCAAGTGCTGCAAATGTGGCCACGCCAGTGCGCTTGCAGCTGTCAGTGTGGACACACTGCAGCACGTTCCCTACTGCGCTCTCCGAAGGCTGGTTTAACTCAAAGCGCTCTACATCTTCAAGTGCAGCCATGCCCTCAGTGTAAAAATGTCCGAGATCCCGGCTGTGTGTTTGCTCCGGATTTTAGCCTCCCTCCTAACACAGCGGGGGGCCAATAGCTCTCTGCTTCTCGGCCGGGCTCCATCCTCCATGCAGTGATTTCCCTACACCCCCCTGAATTTCCCCAAGACCCCCCCCCCCAGTTTTGTGAACTAGTTACATGCCAATGTAGTGACTGTTTGGAAATTTGAATTGAAATTGAAACATTAATACACACTTTAAAAGCATATAAAGTGTATGATAAAATATGTGTATCTGAAAAAGTGTAATAGATTTGAAAAGTATGAACATAGACTAGCTTCCTTATAGAGCTGTTGTTTTTTACGATGATGTCAGTGCATTCATTTCGGTGATGTTGGCCAACCTAATAATTAATCAAATTATGATTTGTAAGCAAGTCAAAATGAGCTCTCCCTGACAGCTAGTGATGAGCTGGGGGCTGGGGGGAAAGGCTTCAGGACCCGATTGTATTTACATTCACACCTAATCTACCTAGGTATCCAGCAAACAGAGCTGTGCTGCCCAAGTGATAGATTTTGGCTGGGGTTGGGTTATAAATCACTTGAATGCGGGGGGCGGGGGGGGGGAGATGAAATGTTGTTGTTCTTATTGTAGGAGTAAAGGGCAGGAGAACTGGACGTAGCCTGTGCTGACTGAGGGCATCAAGAGGGAGGGTGGGGACAGATGTTTTGCTTGATTGGCTGCCTGAGTCACAAGTACGATTTGACCTGCCCCTCTCCACTGTTTAAAGACAGAGCTGATTAGGCTCCATAGAGAGTCTTTTGTTCTGTTAAGTGATCCCTACAGCTGAAATCACTGATAATCAGGTCTAAGTGCTCAGATCTGCGGTGGGGACAGTGTTTCTGTGGAAGAGACGGCCCAGCCTGCACTAGCAGTGAGGTTCCCCCACTGAGATCTCAGCTGAAATCACTTAGAGCCTGTGGAACCTCAAGAGACCAATGTGCAGAGGTCACAGTGGCCGGTGGCAGCAGAAGGTGACGGTGCAGGGCCATTGGCAACAGAGTGGTGGAGTGAACGGTAGAACAATGAACAACAGTGGCCAGAACGAACAGTGAGCAGCTGGAGGAATAAGCAAGGTGCCTTCTTGCCCCCCACCTGGCAGCTGAACTCAGGTGAAAGCACCTCTGAACTCAGAGTCTCCACTGACCAAGGACAACACCGGTGAGTGGGGTGCGGTGGAGGGAAAAGTGAGGGGCACGTTAAATAAACATTTGTTGGATTATATTTTAGTGACTTTGCTCCAGAATGCTAGATTTGTGACTGGGAATGGAAGCTTATATACATGTTTCCTAGTAGGCCAAGATTTTTAAAATGCATTGTTTGCCAAGGTTGTTATCTTACCTCGTTGCTATCCTGAGAGGTCATTATGTTGGGGAGTTTCTGTACTAAACATTTTTATTATTATAATTAATTTTTATATAAGAATGGTCATACTGGGTCAGACCAATGGTCCATATTGCCCAGTATCCTGTCTTCCGACAGTGGTCAAGGCCAGGTGCTTCAGAGGGAATGAACAGAACAGGGAATCATCAAGTGATCCATCCCCTGTTGCCCATTCCCAGCTTCTGGCAAACAGGGACACTCAGAGCATGGTGTTGCATCCCTCCCCATCCTGGCTAATAGCCACTGATGGACCTATGCTCCAGGAATTTATCTAGTTCTTTTTTTAATCCTGTTATAGTTTTGGTCTTCACAGCATCTCCTGGCAAAGAGTTCCACGGGTTGATTTATGTTGTGTGAAGAAGTACTTCCTTTTGTTTTTTTAAAACCTGCTGCCTATTAATTTCATTGGGTGACTGCTAGTTCTTGTGTTATGTGAAGGATTAAATAACATTTCCTTATTCACTTTCTTCACACCAGTCAAGATTTTATAGACCTCTATCATATCCCCCCTTAGTCGTCTCTTTTCTAAGATGAAAATTCCCAGTCATTTTAATCTCTCCTCCTGTTTCATACCCCTAATCATTTTAGTTGCCCATCTCTGTACCTTTTCCAATTCCAATATGTCTTTTTTGGGATGGGGTGACCAGAGCTGTACACGGTATTCAAGGAGTGCACGTACCATGGATTTATATAGAGGCAATTGTTGGATCATATTAAAGAAGTTCTGTATTAAAATCACAAATGAGTTTGATTCCCCATTGTTTAAATTCCAGGGTATTACTAATTAAGAGGTCTCTTGGTTTTTGGTACTGTTTCTCTCCCTCTCTGTGTGAAACTTGCAAGCTGCTAATTGTGCATCCTCATCATCATATCCACTCATTATACTCCACACCTGAACATAGCCATTATATGGACAACATACCCCCATATCTCAATGTCTGTACTTTGACCCATTAAACTTTTACCCCCAACTGGGGAGATTGCAGATTATGTATTCCTTACACCATCCATTCCTAAACCGAATTTCACACCCCTTGATAATCTGTACCTTATTCCCTGATAACCAGAAACGTCTATGCTTAAACTCTGTACCGTTTTCTTTTTACTTCAACATTATCATTCTAAGACAGAGTCTGTTCTCAAAGCAATTCTTTGTAACAACAACTACTCACAGAGAGAGAGACTCAAAGCAATACTCTGTAACAACAGAAACAGCACCCAGAGATTCCCCGCCCTTTTGTTGTATTCATCTCGCTTTGTTAACAATTGTGATTAAAATAGAGATAGAGGATGTATGTGGATGGATGCTTGGTGTGGATAATAACTGAATGATCAGGAAGGTGCCAGCCTAAGAGTCTAGTGTCCATCGGCTGAAGTAGGCGTCAAGTGGAAACAACCAGAGGACCCCCGGAGGGCAGACTGGAATCCACCCAACAGCCTCAAGGATGGGAGAACCAAAGAACAAGATAACATCTGGCAGCACGGAGCCGTCAGGAATGTGCCATCTGCTGATTGATTCAGCAACAGCATGATGAAGCAATTCCCATAGACTGGCATAGGAATATATTCCTATAAAAATGGACTCTAGAAAGTGAGAACTTTGGGGTCTGATTCTGCAAACCAACTTCCAGGAGCATCAGATGTGCATCTGACAAGGCCTTGCTCCTTCCTCATGTCCAGGCCACCTGGCCATTGGCTTGGCATGAGCAACTCTAAGGCTGGTAACTATGATAACAACCTTGCAGAACCTGTGTGTGTGTGTGTGTATGTGTGTATGAATGAATGCGTGAATAAATATGAAATTGAACGGAATGTTATAGCTATAACTAACTGCTTACTATGTTTCTTTCTGTATTCACAATAAATGTGGCATTTTGCCTTTTCCCCTTTAATAAGATCCTGCTGGTTTTTATTTTATTGGTATAAGACAGTATGATATTTTCTGTCTTATTATCTATCCCTTTCTTAATGATTCCCAACATTCTGTTTGCTTTGTTGACAGCCGCTGCACATTGAGTGGATATTTTCAGAGAACCATCCACAATGACTCCAAGATCTCTTTCTTGAGTGTTAACAGCTAATTTAGACCCCATCATTTTGTATGTATAGTTGAGATTATGTTTTCCAACGTGCATTACTTTCCATTTATCAACATTGAATTTCATCTGCCATTTTGTTGCCCAGTCACCCAGTTTTGTGAGATCCCTTTGTAGCTCTTCGCAGTCTGCCTGGGACTTAACTATCTTGAATAGTTTTGTATCATCTGCAAATTTTGCCACCTCCCTATTTATCCATTTTTCCAGATCATTTATGAATATGTTGAATACTGATGCTCCCAGTACCGACACCTCAGGGATACCACTATTTCTCTCTCTCCATTCTGAAAACTGATAATTTATTCCTACCCTTTGTTTCCCATCTTTTAACCAGTTACTGATCCATGAGTGGACTTCCCTCTTATCTCATGATGGCTTACTTTTCAAAAGTCAATTTAAATTAAATACATTGTTTTAAAAAATTTATATATTTTTTTAGAAATCTAGACCTGTTATGTGTTTTGGTGTATTTTGTATTATCCTTATATTAAATTTGCATTAACCTAACAAAACATTTAATTTATTCATATCTCTTTTATATGTTGCAGGTCAAAGTGAAAATGAAAAGACAAAAAACAATACAACAGTTTTTTCACTCAAAGGCCTCAAAAACTAACCAAGGTGAAGAACACGTCAAGAACCAAGACTATATCAACATGTCGTCTGAAGGTTCAAGTGGTGTATCTACATCCGGTCAGCCCGAAGCACAAATACAGCTAACTACTGAAGAAACAGTGTCTCCAAAACCTAAAGGCAGTTCCCGATGTTTGTCGGTCAAAGTGTTCCCATTTATTGAAGTTACAAAAGATGGCTACTGGTGCACCTCTTGCAAAAAAACTTACGAAGAAGGAAAGCTTCCCAATGCTACAGTTGGTAAAAGTGGAGGAGCTTGGTTTGTCAGACCGATCAGCAAAGCCAGTGCTGACAAACTACGTGAAAAGGCAGCAAAACACCAGGACTCTGGACTGCATCAACATGCAGAAAGCCTCATAAGCCCCCTTTCAAAGCCAATTTTAGAAATACTTAATGAGGCTGTTAAGAATGCTGGAGACACAACACAGTTCATGCGAACAAACAGGGCTGTGGCATCATACTTTCTATTTAAGCAAGAGATACCACACACTGCAAACTGGAGGCCAATGTTAAGTGCATTGTCACTTGTTCATCCTGTTGGTTCTGAACAGTGGTTCTGAACAAGACCAGCAAGTGCTCACTGTCTGTCTGCAAGAAACTCAACTGACTGGCTAGAAGCATGTGGTGCAACAGTGAAAGACTCAACAGTCGAAAAAGTGAAGAACTCTCCCACCACATTCAAAAAAATTGCATACATGGCTGATGAATGCACTGATGCAAATGGGCATCAAGTATTAAGTCATTGTGTACGTTATCTTGGTGTCAGGGGTAGGCCAGTAGATGCATTTCTAGATGTTCAAGTTATAGAAGACACATCGGCTGCATCTGTGACAACCCACATCTTAGAAGAGTTAAATGCTTGTCAATTGGACCCCAAACAGATGGCTGCTTGTGCATTTGATGGAGCTACAAACTTCTCTGGAAGATAATGGTCGAGTACAAGCTTTGCTCAGAGAAAAGTGTAACCCTAATCTCTCCTATACACACTGCAGAGGCCATCTACTTCAAATAGCGCTAGTACGAGCTGCAGAATCTTCAAAAGACATTAAAAAATCTATAAATTTAATGTCTTCATTATATTCTTTTTTCAGCAAGAGTCCAAAAAGACTGAATATCTTGGAAAATATAGAAGATACACTGGGACTGAAGTTCATATTAGTCCAACCTGGGAAAACCCTCTGGCTTTCTTGTGAGCGATCCTTGGCTGTTGTCTTAAAATTACTCCAGCCATTATTACTGGCTTTGGGAAGTATCTACCAAGATGGGATGGATCTAAGTAGTGAGGCTGGTGGATTACTTTTGCTACTACATTCAGAGAAGACTACTGCCATCCTCTCTCTTGTAAGTCTACTGTTGAAACCACTTGGGTCATTAAACAATGGCCATCCAGGCATCTGCTACAACAGTAGTAGATCTTTGTCCAGCAATAGAAGCTACATTTGGATCAATCAGAGAGCCATCCATTGAAAAAGTACAGGAAGAAACAAAGACTTCAGTCCAGAAGTTGACTAATGAAGGCATTTATATTGAATCCTTAAGTGAAGAGGACAAGAAGTGTTTGTTAAGACAACTGAAAAAGTACACAGACTTGATCCTTAAAAATCTACAACAGCGACTTCTAGATTCTACTCAACCTCTACGTAGCTTTTACAGATCCCTGTCCTATAAAACACCGACAGTTGAGTGGAATGAGGCACTGCCAGCAATGGGACTGCCGTGTGCTCAGGACAGAATAGAGAATTTGAACACAGAGTGGAATATCATACGACGAATGAATGAAGATTTGACTTCAACTTCTTTTTTATCATTGCTAGTGGCTCGACCTGATCTTTGTGCTGTGTTTCCTGGGCTGCAAGAAGTAGGAATTCATCTCTTGCTACTCCCAGTCACAACAGCTACAGTTGAGCGTTCTGTTTCATCATTGAATAGAATTTTGTGTTCTGAAAGAAGTCGAAGTACTGGACACATGAGAAGCCACCAAAGATGAACGCATTGCATTCAAGAAGTTCATTAACAGAGTTGTGCAAAATTATAACAAGAAACCAAGAAGGCTGTAGACATAGTGCTTCATAGAAGGCTTGAGTAGCCAACTTTAATTTGTGTGATGATTTTAAAACATGAGTTAAATCTAATAAAATGTTTTTACTAAAGATTTCTGTGGAGAGGAACATTTATGAGTTTCTACCCAATTTTTTGATATTTTGCTTCAGTGAGGCTGTTCCCTGTTGTGAAAAGAGCAGATTTGTGTTTTGATTTTCCTACTTGAAATTCTCTTGATAGCTAAAGCTTATATTGTAAAAAAACCCTGGATCTTTAAAAAATATTGTTTACAATATACAGTGTTTAGAACTCGATGTGTTAGTGAGATGTTTTTCCAGCAGGGGGCTATTTTGTGATCTGTATTCATCTAGCTGTTTGGTTTTGTATGTTTTTGGTATTAGTAATTTGCTAAGACAAGGCTTGCATAATGTAGAAAATAAATGTCAGATATATTTTCAAGTTTCATTTTTTTCATGCATGATTCCCAAATGAAGCAATTAGAATAACTAATCCCCATGCTTTCTGTGTTAATATTTAATGGTACAAAAAGGGTATTTACATTGGCCTATCTGGTTATTCCAGATGACCTTATGCAGCAGAGCTCATTAGCAATTAATTCTTTCACCCCCATGATTTCCTGTAAGAAGGCCAGAGTGGGTCAGACCAACGATCCATCTAGCCCAGTGGAGTGTACTGAACCGGGAAATTTGGAGTGATCCACCCTCATCTTCCACTCCTGGTCTCTGTGGAGTCAGAGATTTAGGGCTTGCCTCAAGCATGGGATTGCATCACTGACCAACTTCACTAATAGCTCTTGATGGACCTAGTCTCTATGAACTCATCTCATTCTCTGTGGAAGCCAGTGCTACTTTTCGCCCTCACAACATACCATGGCAGGGAGTTCGGCACCTTAATTTCGTCAGGTGGGTCCCCCGCACCTTTACTGTATTGTGGAAAAGGGTGAATAACACTTCGCTCTTCACTTTAGCCACATCATTCATGGTTTTATAGACCTCTTTCACAGTGGTCCTCAACCTTTTTATTTACCGGGGGCCCCTAAAAATAAATACACAGCCCTGCGGATCCCCAACCAGAGGTGAAGCGGCGGGAGGCACACAGGGTCACCTGCTCCCCCCCCCAACATTCTGCCTCTCATTTTGCCATGCTCCCTGAAATGCTCATGTAGGGGGGCGGAGCGGTGGCGTGTCTCTTTGGCTAGCTGCTGCCTGCTCTTGGGGTCAGTGGCTGTGAGGCAACCCTTCCTGATGGCCGGGGGAGAGCTCTCTGCTCCCGGGAGACTGCAATTTTTGTTGTGCCCCTCTTCCCCCTCACAAACCAGGCAGGCAGGCTTGGTGGCCCGCTGAGGTGGGTCAAGCCCAGGTTTCTCTTGGCAGACGCCCGGTTGAGAACCGGTGCTGTATCGTATCCCTCCTTAGTCATCTCCAGTCTAAACTGACCAGCCCTCCTAACCTCTGTAGTCTCGTCTCATACTTCGGAAGCCTTCTATTTACCGCTTTCTATTGTAAAAACTGACTACTTATTCCTACCCTTTGTTTCCTATCTGCTAACCAGTTACTGATCCATGAGAGGGCTCGAGATGTCTGGAGTAGCTCATGATGAACACCCTTAATATGGAGCCACAGATAGCCCCCTTGGGAACCCTGAATCTATCTTGCCACCCAGATGAGCCTGCCTTTGTGACAGATGGTCCCTTGCACCAAATACCATAACAATAGTCTGGTCACTGGGACCGGTCACTCAGCCAGGTCAATTGCACCTCAGATCTCAAACTGAAGACAATGTGCGTCACCAATCCTATAATAAACTAGCTAAATCCTATAATAAACTAGCTAAATCTTGCTGAAGTGCCGCCTCTCTCAGTGCCCTCTGTCATGTTTCTCTCAGTTTGTCACTTCGGCCAGGACACCTGGTGGGGGTGAGGCTGGCTGCGGGGCTCTTGGCACTGAAAAGCCGGGGCTGGCCAGGGGAGTGCATCCCGGCCCCAGGCAGGCAGAAGGAGGGGCCTGACCAGAGGGGCGGAGCTGCGTGAGCACGTATGCAGATATCTGTACGAGCAGAGCACTGTGGGAGTGGGAGCAGGCTGCCGAGCAGGGCCCAAATTTGGCACCTGGGGCTGGGTGTGGAGAAGGGTGGGACCCTGCGGCCATGTCCGGGCAGCTCGCGGCAGTGGGGGCCGGTGTGGGCGGGGCCGTCGGTCAGGGCACGGCAGGCCCCACCATGGGTTGAGAGTATGGGACGAGCGAGGGCGGGCGGCAGCTGGGCATTGAAAGCTCATAATTACCTGGTAGTGGAGATACTATGATCATGAAGACAGGTTTCAGAGTGACAGCCGTGTTAGTCTGTATCCGCAAAAAGAACAGGAGGACTTGTGGCACCTTAGAGACTAACCAATTTATTTGAGCGTGAGCTTTCGTGAGCTACAGTGGTAAGGTGCCACAAGTCCTCCTTTTCTTTTCATGATCACGAAGGTGGTTTTCCCAGGGCGAGGCTCATCCATTGCACTGCGGGTGTGCTGACCCCTGCGATTTCCCCAAATGCGGGAAACTCGACTGCATAATTTGTGGTAGTGGGGACTGCGTTCACACTCTTCCCTAGTGTTTAGTCAAAACCAGAAAAATCTCAGTGAGTGCTGTTTAGAGCAATCTGTGTTTATACTTACCCCACGCTGAAGCTGTGCCTTCTCTCTTACTGTGGGGTTTTCCCCATTTCTTTATGACTGCAGGTTGGTCTAGGAAGACTTGGTCTGTGCCCTAATAATGAGGCTGAAGAGAATGTTTTCTGTTATAGCACATTCCACTCCTCCAGGCAGTGTATTCTGAAGCCTGAATGAAGCAGCGTCAGCTCAGTGTAGAGTAGATATTGCCCTCTCGGTCAGTGTTACAATTTACAACCACCTCTGACTATTCCATGAACTCCGCTCTCAGCCATGACCTGTCATAGCTGGTGATCATAGTTCTTGCTTCTTTTCAGCTGCTCGTAGTGAAGCTATGCCTGTTCCAAAGTGGGTGGATAGTTTTTGTGGGGGAAAGGTAGCAGTTTCCCTAGCAGCAGCTCCAATCCCCAAATACCAGCTGCATTCAGAGAGGGATTTTCTTTGTCTTGTCTAAGCACCACAGGCAATAAATAATTGGCATTCCCATGCTGCGTTATGCACTAAGAGGTTTTTACTTCGTTTCGTAGAAAGTATAAAGCCAGGTGATATTCATGGCCTGGAGAAACACCGCCTTCCTTTTGCTGTTTCACTTCACTACACCAGGTAAAATTTAATTCCCAGTAAAAAAGCAGCTCAGTGACATTAATGGGCATTTTTGCCCTCGAACATTTGTGAGAAAACTGCTAATTGTCTCCCCAGGAGTTCCCTTTTGTATATGTAAAGTCCAGGTTATTAAATCCCTTGAGCTGTGATGCCAAACTCTGAAGACGTTTGAGAATCTCTAGTTATTTTATACTAGAAAATGCTGCTAAAATATGTCTAACAATACAGGTTTTTATAAATGGCTGTACTCATTACAACTACCATTTGGGCTGCTAAATACATAGACGTTTGTCTATCTCAGTGGTTCTCAAACTGTGGGTCGGGACCCCAATGTGGGTCACAACCCTGTTTTAATGGGGTCACCAGGGCTGTCATTAGACTTGCAGGGGTCCTGGGCTGAAGCCTGAGCCGCACTGCCTGGGGCTGAAGTTGAAGCCCGAGGGCTTCAGCCCTGGGTGGCAGGGCTCAGGTTACAGGCCCCCTGCCTGGGGCTGCAGCCCTTGAACTTCAGCTTTGGCCCCCCGCCTGGGGTAATAGGGCTTGGGCTTTGGGTGGTGGGGCTTAGGTGTGCTCAGTCTTCAGTCCCCCCTCCTGGGGTCGAATAATAATTTTTCTTGTCAGAAGAGGGTCATAGTGCAATGAAGTTTGAGAACCCCTGGCTATCTACTTGCCCTTTAAAATATATTTAACTATAAAAGCATTTTGACAGTTTTTTGTCATGACAAAGAAACAAGATTCTTGACTCAACAGACTTAAACATTTTCTTTCTACCAATGTGTGAGGGGAAAAATCTGACAAAAGGCTGTAAATACAAAAAAGTACAATCCAACGCCATCCCCCCAAGTAAGATACCATAGAAGCCACTGTGAGTCTTGTTCTTACATTAAGCATTTTTGTAGCATAAAAACAGTATAAAGTAAATAATAGCCTGTGGAACTCTTTGCCAGAGGATGTTGTGAAGGCCAAGACTATAACAGGGTTCAAACAAGAACTAGATAAATTCATGGAGGATAGGTCCATCAATGGCTAGTAGCCAGGATGGGCAGGGATGCTGTCCCTAGCCTTTGTTTGCCAGAAGCTGGGAATGGGCGATGGGATGGATCACTTGATGATTCCCTGTTCTGTTCATTCCCTCTGTGGCACCTGGCATTGGCTGCTGTCGGAAGACAGGACACTGGGCTAGATGGGCCTTTGGTCTGACCCAGTATAGCCGTTCTTATGTTCCTATAATCTGTACACCCACACGAGCAAATAGCCCCCGCGTGTGAAAAGAGCTGCTTTTTTCTGAATGTGGGGGACAGGGGATGTTGGGGTCCTTGGTTACAGGAGCTGTTCTGGTGGACATGGCAACCTCTGCAGTTCAAGTGCATCAAAGTGAAGTCAGCACAACAGCTGTTTCCCAAGAATTTCTCAATCATAAATTGCAGCGCTCAGATGTCAGATAGCTGCATTTCCGTCTGATCCCACCTTTAATCTCATTTTGACCTAACCAGTTTTCAAACAATATGTCTGACAAAAAGCTTGAAGTTTAAGTGAAATTCACTTTTCTGTATGGGAAAAAACCCTAATTCTTTAGAATTTGCATAAATCCCCATCCCCAAAAAACTAACAAATTTGTTAAATTAAAAACATTTGTTCCAATGGCTTATAAAAACCAACCATTTAACTCACGGCTGTTATGAATTATTGTATAGTCATCAAATAAACATTGTACCTACTTTTTACAATAATTTGCCTCACTGAAATGAGGCTTCCAAAAATTACATATAAACTCATAAAGGTTCAGCTCTATGGAAATCTTAAATAAAAGGCAAAAGCTTCATTCACTCTGAAAAACTCCCCCCAATATAAACAGAAATTAGAGTAGAAGCATTAACAGTATAGGACAGGGGTGGCCAACCTGAGCCTGAAAAGGAGCCAGAATTTACCAGTGTACATTGCCAAAGAGCCACAGTAATACATCAGCAGCTCCCCCACCGCCCCGCCCCGCTCCCAGCGCCTCCCACCCACCGGCAGCCCTGCTGGTCAGCACCTCCCCCTCCCTCCAGATCAGCTGTTTTGTGGTCTGCAGGAGGCTCTGCCGGGGTGGGGGGCAAGGAGCGAGGGCACGGCAGGCTCAGGGGAGGGGGCGGGAAGGGGTGGAGTGGGGGCAGGGCCTGTGGCAGAGCCAGGGGTGGAGCAGTGAGCACCCCATGGCCCATTGGAAAGTTGGTGCATGTAGCTCCAGCCCCGGAGTCGGTGCCTAGACAAGGAGCCGCATACTAACTTCTGAAGAGCCGTCTGTGGCTCTGGAGCCCCAGGGTGGCCACCCCTGGCCTAGCAGGAGGAGAACTAGGAGTGCAGCACCCCCTGGATTGCAGTGGTTTCCACTATATACAGGGTTTACAATTCAATTCAATGGTTCTCATCCCCCCTTACTATAAAAATTGTTTCACCAGCACCCCTGATTACCAGGGGAGGAAGGACTTGTGCACAGAGTAAGCTGACTTTTGGGGGGAAAGTAGGGGTTCTTCTAAATCTTTTCATTTTAGGGCTCCATGTTTTGTGCAGCCCAATCCCCTGAAGAGTAGCTGAACAGAAATTAGCACATCTTTCAATGGACACCAAAATGCTCAAAGAAAGGCTTTTCAATGCACAAAGCGTTGTGGGTTTGCAGATGAGCTGGTACTCCCAACCTGAGAAGGGAAGAGAATCTCAGCAAGGTCCCAGTCCACAAGCCTGTCTGTGCCCTGCTCCCAGACCCGCTCCAGCCCTCCCTTCTGCTGTGAGCTGTGCAGAGAAGTGCTGGGCGGGAGCTGCTTCTGGCCTCTCGGCAGCTGCCCTGGGGATGGTTGGCTCTGCTGCTTCGTGTACAGGCAGCAACATAGGGGCCTAAGGAACTTTACCTGCAAAACTGGGGGTGCCGAGTTAAATTAGACATCTACAAAGTTCAGCAGCAGCTGAGTAGGGGTTTTGGGAATCCCAGTGGGGCCTGATTCTGGGATTTAGGTGCCTAAGGTGACGATTTGGTGCATAAGTCCTTTTGTGAATCTAGCCCCAAGTGATCAAAGAACCAGGGTCAAGGATGCACTGTGCCCAGGGGATAGTTGTGGGTAACGAATATGCTGTAGCCAAGGAAATGACTGAAATGTGTTTGTTTGTGTGCTGATTTTATTAGGAATTGATACTACAGGTGGATGTTACATAATTTGTGGGTTGCGCTGTACCTCAATGACCTTTTTCAGCTGAGTTCTACCCCAAAAAATTGATTGAATGAACAAATAACGTAGGGAATACATAACTACTTGATTTAAAAAATCAGTAAACTAAGAACACAGTGCAAACCTGAGGCCAGTGGAACTGTGGCATGGCCAAACTGAAGGCTCAGAAACTCCTGTAGGTGATGTGTTTGAAGGGGTTCTCCTTCTCCATATTAGTAGGGTGACCAGATAGCAAGGGTGAAAAATCAGGACAGGGGGTGGGGGATAATAGGTACCTATATAAGACAAAGCCCCAAATATCAGGACTGCCCCTATAAAATCGGGACATCGGGTCACCACATCCTGGTAGGTGGATTATTCTGGAAGGAGTTGTAAAGTTTGAATGAAATGGTTGTCCCTGTCTAGTGTGTTCCCTATAGTCTGCAGGACATTGCAAGGTTGAGGAGCAGTGCTTGACCTTTGTCACAAAAGGTGCTCCAACCGTGCTGTGTGAGTCTGCATCATGTCCCTTTCCAAGGCCATGCACTCTTCTTTGATGCTTTGTGATTGCACCAGGAAACCTTCCCTCCAAACTTCTGCCTTCAAGGCCCTCTGTTGGAATGTAGTCACTAGTTCCTGGAACATTTCCTCTCTTGTCTTTTTTTTCCAGCCTCTGCAGGTGCTAACTTCCCTCTTTGCACAGGCTGTGGCGTTACAGGTGCTAAAGGAAACCAGAAAAAACACAAGGCCTTACTGTCCCCAATCCTAGTCTCCATGCCAACAATGATACAATGTTTCTTTTCCCACCATTTTGGAAGGCCATTCCTATCTTCTCTTCCCACCCTGGGGTTCGCTTCCAGGTGGTAAGACATTTTCTAAATTACTTCCCCTTGTATAGGACTCCTGTCAAAATGCTGGGTGGGTGGCTGTGGTGTACTTAGATGAGTGTTGGCTGTGGGGTGGGTGAGTGGCTGTGGAGGTTTTGGGGGGGTAGAGGGGGCTGTTGGGTCGGTGAGGGGCTGCAGGGCGGAGGTTAGTAATTGCCAGTACACCCCTGCAGGCTGCCCTTACGTTGGAAGATATTACCCTCGGGCCACTTCACAAGAGACGTAGCAGAGTCTTGTTCAAAAAGGGCGCTGGGCAAACCACAAAGGTATGCAGCCTTGCTATTTACCAGGAGGATTCCTACAGCTGATGCAGGGGTGAAAGGGAGACATGGGCAGTCCTGAGAGAAATCTAGTGTGTCAGAAATCAAGGCCGGCAGCAGAGCCAGTCTCTGGGCAACCTCATGTGCACAGCTGGCTTATAGTAGGCTGCCTGATTGCTACACCGCCTGGCTGGAGGAAAGAAGCTCAAAAACTCGTCTCTCTCACCAGAAGAAGTTGGTCCAACAAAAGATATGACCTCACCCCCTTGCCTCTCTAATATTCTGGGACGAACAGGGCCACAATAACACGGCATACAGTAGTGCTGGGAGCGTCATTCTGAAATGCCTCCTGCACTCTGGAAGTTAATTTCACAGCCCGAAATGCCTGAAGTGCAGGGGCCCTGTTCCACACCACACCCACAACGTGGGGATGCAGTTCAGCCCCGTGCAGAGGCTGACGGCTGCAAGGGCATCCTGCCGGCGACCTTCCCCTTGGCCAGGCCGAACCCAAACAGCTGCTGGCATGTGACACAGGGAAAGACACCGCTTTCCAGCTTTCACTGTAAATGCACGAAGGTGTTTGTAATGTGACCCCCCTGCTCCAGGAGACAGCAAGGAGCCCAGGCTGGGGGTGGAAGTGGGGTGGCCAGTGACTCACGGGGGCACATGCTGAGTGGGGGAGGGGTTCTCTGGAGTGGGAATCACTGTCCCCGCTTTTCCATTATCCCTGATTATTTGGGTCCTACAGGCAGGGTCAGGGCCTTATTTCCCCATCCCTCCCCGGTTGCCCCTCGCCTGCAGGCCCGGGGCCCGGACAGAGGGGGAAACCCCGCCGGGGTGTCAGCACCACGTGTAGCTGGGCAGCTAGACCGCGCCGCCCTAGAAGGACTACATCTCCCAGGGTGCACCGCGCGTGGAGGTCCCGCAGCGCTCTGAGAGACGGCCCCGCGGCATGCTGGGTGTTGTAGTTCCCAATAGGTGCGCCGCGCCGGCGCCCCCTCGGCATGCTGGGAGATGGAGTTCCCTGCACACGCACAGCATGCTGGGGCTTGTGGTTCCGAGGCCGCGTTTCCCGGTAGGCCCTGCGGCACGCCGGCGCGCGGAGTTTAAATCGGCGGCGGTTGCGGGGGGCCCGCCATGCCCAGCTGCTGATTGGACGCGGTACCGCTGGGCCCACGGACCCCTTCGTGCCTCCCCTTGGTCCAGCGGCCCCGAGGACCCCCCCCGTCCACCCCCCCCGGCGCTATGGACTCCGTGGTCTGCAGCCGCCTGCAGCCCGGCCGGCTTATTAAGATTCAGCGGAGCAACGGTGAGTGCGGGGGGAGCGCGCGCGTGACGGGGGGGGTCTCTGACAGGATTGACCCCCGCCGCCTTCCGTACCGCCCGCTTCCTCGAGGGTCTGGCTGGAGGGGCCCGCTCAGCGGGCGGGGGCGGGGTGGGTCTTTGCAGCACTGTTACATCGCTGCCTCCCGTTTGCTTTGTGGTCTGCGCTTCCCCCGGATCCCTGTCCCCGCTGCTCCTTCCCGGGCAGGGCCTGTCCCGTTCCGTCGTTGCGCCCTCGGCCTTCTCCCTGGGCGCGGGGCGTTGCCTTCGGCCTTCTTGGCTTCCAGCCCCTCCCTCTCGCTTGCCCAGCTGCTGCTGCTGGCTTCTCACCCTGGCCTCCCAAAGGCCTTTTAGCCCCGCCCCGCCGGGTGTCCTCTGCGAGCTCGGTAACGGGCTGCACTCTGGGCTGCTCCCCAGGTCCTCGCTGACAGTTTTCACTCGAGCCAGCCCCAGGCCAGGTCCCCGCTCCATGGGCCTGACTGGGAACCACTGATCGCTAGAGAACGACCGAGGAGTGTGGTTTTCCAGCCTTGTCCTCGGTTCCTCTGGGATCTGTTTCCCCAGTTTGCTTATGAGACGGTATCAAAAGCCGTACTAAAGTTGAGAGATATCACATCTACTGCTTCTTCCTATCCACAAGGCTTGTTACTCTCCTAAAGAAGGATATTAGGTTGGTTTGACTTGATTTTTTTCTTGCCAAATCTGTACTGACTGTTACTTACTACCTTATCTTCTAGCTGCTTACAAATTCATTGTTTGCTCCATTTTCTTTCCAGGTACTGAAGTTAAGATGACTGGTCTAAGTCCTCTTTTTATAGATGGGTACTATATTTGCCCTTTTCCAGAGCTTTGGGATCTCTCTCTTCCTCCACAAATTCTCAAAGATAATTGTTAATGGCTCAGGGATCTCTTCAGCCAGTTCCTTAAAATATTCTAGGGTGTATTTTGTCAGGGCTCGCTGACTGGAAGACATCTAACTTGCCTAAGTAAGGCCTGGTCTAGAATAGAAAATTAGGTCAGAGTAACTACATCTCTATGAGGTGTGAAAAATCCACACCCCTGAGCAGCATAGTTACACCAACCAAAGTCCTGTTGTAGATGGCGCTAGGTCAACTGAAGAATTCTTCTGTTGCCGTAGCTACTGCCTCTGGGAGAGGTGGATTACCTATGTCACCAGGAGAATCCTCCCGTTGCCATAGGTAGTGTCTATGCTGTAGCATTTTAAGTGTAGACATACCTTAATTCTTAACTTGTTCTTCACCTATTTTAATCTTCGCTCCTAATCCATGTACACTAATGTTCACTATGTTAGTCGTACGATCACTGCTAATCTTTCTGGTGAAGACTGAAACAAAAAAGACATTTAATAATTTGGTCATTGCTGCATTTTCTGTTGTTGTCTTTCCCTCCTTATTGCGTAACGGGCCTACTCTGGCCTTGGTATCTTGCTTCTAGCTTATTTGTAAAATGTTTTCTTGTCACCCTGTATGTCCCTAGCTAGTTTAATCTCATTTTGTGCCCTGTCTTTTCTAACTTTGTCCCTACATGCTTGTGCTTTTTGTTTTGTTTTATATTCATCCTTTGTAATTTGATCTACTTTCTAGGGATGTAAAAGGTTAACTGGTTAACCGTTAACCCTGGTGGCCCCACGTGGGGTCAGAGGGAGCAGCCCCAGCCACAGCTGTGCTGCTTCTGCTGGGGTCCCGCAGGCTCAGTCTCAGCCGGGGGAGGAGCCTGGCCCTGGCTGGATTGGCCTCAGCCCCCACTGTTTTCCCCCCAGCTACCACAGTTAATGGTTAACCAGTTAAACAAAATCATTTAAATCGTTTAACCGGTTAACTTTTTTAACTGATATTTACATCCTTACTACTTTCTTCTACCTTTGACTCTTTGCGTTTGAGGCCATTAACACTAATCTATCGTTAGATTGAGGCCAATCTATCATACTTCCTGTCTTTCCAATGCATTCAGACAGTTTGTTTTTGTGTCCTTAATAATGTCTATTTAAAACTGCCAACTCTCCTGAGCTTTTTTTCTCCTAAGACTGGCTTCCCATGGGATCTTACATACTAGTTCTCAGAGTTTGCTAAAGTCTGCCTTCTTGAAGTCCATTGTCTTTATTCCGCTGTTTCTCCTTCTACCATTCCTCAGTACTCCCCACCTCTGGGAAGCAGCCTCTCTATTGGGGGTGAGGGGTCAGGAGGAGAGCCCCCATCCACCCTGGACCTCTGGGTTGCAGCTGGGACAAGTCCCTTTCTCCCCTGTCCTGTCATAGATTCATAGATATTTAGGTCAGAAGGGACCATTATGATCATTTAGTCTGACCTCCTGCACAACGCAGGCCACAGAATTTCACCCACCACTCCTAAAAAAAAAAAAACACCTCACACCTATATCTGTGCTATTGAAGTCCTCAAATCGTACTTTAAAGACTTCAAGGAGCAGAGAATCCTCCAGCAAGTGACCCGTGCCCCATGCTACAGAGGAAGGCGAAAAACCTCCAGGGCCTTCCAATCTGCCCTGGAGGAAAATTCCTTCCCGACCCCAAATATGGCGATCAGCTAAACCCTGAGCATATGGGCAAGATTCATCAGCCAGATACTACAGAAAATTCTTTCCCGGGTAACTCAGATCTTACCCCATCTAATAACCCATTGGGCCTATTTACCATGAATATTTAATTACCAAAACCATGTTATCCCATCATACCATCTCCTCCATAAACTTATCGAGTTTAATCTTAAAGCAAGATAGATCTTTTGCCTCCACTGCTTCCCTCGGGAGGCTATTGCAAAACTTCGCTCCTCTGATGGTTAGAAACCTTCGTCTAATTTCTAATCTAAATTTCCTAGTGGCCAGTTTATATCCATTTGTTCTTGTGTCCACATTGGTACTGAGTTTAAATAATTCCTCTCCCTCTCTGGTATTTATCCCTCTGATATATTTATAGAGAGCAATCGTATCTCCCCTCAACCTTCTTTTAGTTAGGCTAAACAAGCCAAGCTCCCTGAGTCTCCTTTCATAAGACAAGTTTTCCATTCCTCGGATCATCCTAGTAGCCCTTCTCTGTACCTGTTCCAGTTTGAATTCATCCTTCTTAAACATGGGAGACCAGAACTGCACACAGTATTCCAGGTGAGGTCTCACCAGTGCCTTGTATAATGGTACTAAAACCTCCTTATCCCTACTGGAAATACCTCTCCTGATGCATCCCAAGACCGCATTAGCTTTTTTCACGGCCATATCACATTGGCGGCTCATAGTCATCCTATGGTCAACCAATACTCCAAGGTCCTTTTCCTCTTCCGTTACTTCTAATTGATGCGTCCCTAGCGTATAACTAAATTTCTTGTTATTAATCCCTAAATGCATGACCTTACACTTCTCACTATTAAATTTCATCCTATTCCTATTACTCCAGTTTACAAGGTCATGCAGATCCTCCTGTAGGGTATCCCTGTCCTTCTCTAAATTAGCAATACCTCCCAACTTTGTATCATCCGCAAACTTTATTAGCACACTCCCACTTTTTGTGCCGAGGTCAGTAATAAAAAGATTAAATAAGATTGGTCCCAAAACTGATCCTTGAGGAACTCCACTGGTAACCTCCCTCCAGCTTGACAGTTCACCTTTCAGTAGGACCCGTTGTAGTCTCCCCTTTAACCAATTCCCTATCCACCTTTGAATTTTCCTATTGATGCCCATCTTATCCAATTTAACTAATAATTCCCCATGTGGCACTGTATCAAACGCCTTACTAAAATCTAGGTAAATTAGATCCACTGCGTTTCCTTTGTCTAAAAAAAATCTGTTACTTTCTCAAAGAAGGAGATCAGGTTGGTTTGGCACGATCTACCTTTTGTAAAACCATGTTGTATTTTGTCATCACTGGGTATGCAGGGAAACTGTAAGAGCTCCATGCTCAAATGGGGCTGTCATATTCACTATGGATGTGTGCACACCCTCTTCCCCCAATGTGTGCTTTTTCCCTCTGAAGCATCTGATACTGGCCAGTATTGGAAGACCAGATACTGGGCTACATGGATCATTGGTCTGACCCAGTATGGTTGTTCTTATATTCTCTCTCTTGCCTTTGGTTGCTTCTGTTGGACTTACTGCTTGTGATGCCCTAGGGGACTGGTCTTCTTACAGACTTGGCTTTTTTTCCTTTCCGTTATTGCTGAAATCTTTCCAATGACACAAGGCATATATGAGACTCTGTCCTTTCCAAAGGAGATTGAAAATGAAAGGATGCTGTAAACATGTTTAGCAGACTTCAGTGCTATTTAAAAAGTGGTTTCTGGTCCTAAACAGACCCTTGAACTCCCCCAGGCTATCTTTGTGTGTGTTTTTTCTTTTTTATGGGACTGTTTTTTCCACTTTAAAAAAAAAAAATTCTTTCCCCTGGTTGCCGTGTAGGAAAACCCCATATAAATGGGAAAACATCTACTAAGTGCTGTCAAAATAAGCTAAGTAAGCCAGAAGTCTTTCAGTGTTCGGGCTCTAAAAATAGCACAACACCTTTTCTGGCAGGGATGTGGTCTTTAAGCTATTATTGTCCCTTTGCTGGGGCATTAATTTCCTTTGGGCAGCTGGGTCCTCAAGGGTGTTGGTACTCTTAGGAAATTGCTGGCTGACAGCAGAGTTAACAGCTTCATTGCTTTTTTGTGTCTTGAATGTTTATCCAATATTTATAGTATGAAGGCCATTCCCAGATTTTAACAATGGCGCATAGCTTTGGATACAGAATACTGGCAAATTTCTCTCTGAAAAACTATTCTTCCAATCTTGAATTGGTATTACAGAGATGAATATGAGGACTTGTTCTCTTCAGCAAAAGTTAATTGTGTTGTGTTGAATGACCTGATGAAATGTGAATTTATCTTTAATCCTTAGGCTTAATTCACAGTGCAATTATAAAGACTGTAAATGTTGAAAGGCTGTCTGTCTCGGTAGAATGGTCAGAAGGGGAATCAACCAAAGGAAAAGAGGTGAGTGTGAGAGGTGTCCCCAGGCTCACTCTATCTGGAGTAAAGCAGCATCTTTGAATTGCATAGTTATAAAGCATGGGGCTGAAATCCATGACTCTCTTAAATAAAGATCCTTTGGGCTTAAAGCCAGTTTTCTTACATGTGTTTCATAGAATTTCGTGGCTCATTAAACTGAGGGTTAAAAATATAATAGTATTTCTGTCACCTAGGACAAGGAGAACAGCTTGGGCAGTTCACTTTTTGTTTGTAGTATGTTCTAACTCTTCAGATTCAAATGCATAAAAGTTGTAATATTTGGTTTGGAAATGCTGCAGATAAACCTTCATCTGTTACATTACGTTCCAAAGAAAATTAAGATTTTATTGGCCTTACAAAAACTAAGTCTGTTTTTACAAATCCTTAATTTTGGGCCATATTTGTCTTTGGCTCTTTAGTTTGAGGGTAGGAAAACTGTGAAAACCCCTTATTGCTCATTTCTGTAAACTGGACCACTGTATTCCAACTAATCACAAATAATAATTGCAATAGTATTGCTAGGTTTCAGAATAGCAGCCGTGTTAGTCTGTATTCGCAAAAAGAAAAGGAGTACTTGTGGCACCTTAGAGACTAACCAATTTATTTGAGCATAAGCTTTCGTGAGCTACATGAAGTGAGCTGTAGCTCACAAAAGCTTATGCTCAAATAAATTGGTTAGTCTCTAAGGTGCCACAAGTACTCTTTTTTTCTTTTTGCGAATAGTATTGCTGACACACACTGCCTCTGAGGGCAATGTCTTTTTATTTTTTTTTCTAGTAAGAATAGTTGATTCAGAATAAAACTAAATGTACGTGTATTTATATACATACATTTGTTTTACGACTCATAAGTGATGAGTTATGACTTCTTCATTAGTGTCGTACTGTCATGCTCTTAACAAAGGCCTGGCTTACGCAACCTTGGCAGCTCTCTATTGGCGTTCAGCACCTTTAATGATCTCTCAAGAATTTTCTGGAAGAATTTCCTAACATATGGCAAAATGTGAGATTAGCTGGATACTTTGGACATCCCCTACCCACTTATGCATTAAAACCATACTTAGAATATCTCCATTGTCTTTGACAGACAAGCTGAGAAAGAGCTGGAGGTATTTCTAATATTCTGCCGGACATCTTCCCGCTCCATTGGCTGTAGAAAAGGGTTTTCCTTGTTTCCTGTTTTGGAATCTGATTTTGTAAATCTCCTCCCAGCTTGCACAATTTACTACATTCCTTTTTTTAGTTCTGCTTATTTTATTCTCACTCAGGGAAACTTTTGCTTTTCCTGAAACTTAGTGGATGTTTATACTGAGGAGCTTGCTCACGAGATCCCAGATGTCTTTGCAACAGATGGCGAATTAGCCGTGAGGTTTGGGCCAGAGTCCAACTACTAATTGCATTGTCTGAGACTTGAAACTCTTATCAGATCTAGGCTAGTCAGAATTCTAAATATGTACCGGCAGGTAGAGGAAGATTTGAAAGATGAGGTGGCGCTCTGACATTGAAGCTGGGTATGCTATGTCATGCATAATCACCATTAATAGATGTTTTGCAGGCAAATTAGTTTGAACTCTACCAGTGCAAACCCATGAGCATAAGATCAATGAGGTTGCACAGGTATCATGGGGGTCTAGGTTTTCTGACTTGCAGAACCTGCAAAGTGATCTGCTATCGTAATGGGAAGAAACCATGACTGTCAGAGCCCAGGTGAGTTGGAGGGACTGGCATTTACCAAGGTCTCTCTTAGAAGTGAGTAAACTTGATGATTGTCCTGGGTTTCCATAATACTTGGAGACAATCACATATCTCAAAATCTGTTTTAAAAATCTGGTGAATACTTTCTCTTTTGTATGAGAACAGTTAATATTGTGTATTTGCTCATTTTACAGAGGATTAAATGACACAGTTGTTTTCACTTAAAGCCTCTAAAAGGTTAATATTTAATATATAAACTTAACTTACTTGTGCAGAATAGGTACTATTTCAATATCAAAGGCAGCTTAGTTTCGGTGGAGGATGAAGTGATAATTATACAACTATGTGGCATACAAACTCAGTGTTTTATAAGGTTATCTTTACACAGTAAAAATAAGGGGGAGAGACTCAGTTTGTGCCTAAGTTTTCTCCTTCACAGCCCAACTCCTCACTACCCCCCTCCTCCCCCACAGACACTTGTGACATCACACTTTTTCCAGAGCTGCAGAATGTTGTAGATAAAGGATTATGACTTCACTACAGGGTAAAGCAGGAGTTTGGCGGTTGAGGTGAAATCACTTATTTACTCCCACTTGCAAATAGCAGGAGGGTGAATATGGGGAAAATGCAGATGAATTTAATTGTTTTGGTTTAAATGTTGAATGCTTCATTTACCTCCGTGTGAGCAGCTTTTTAATATAATTATTTCAACAAGCACAACTATATTGTAAACTCGTAATGCTCTCCTAGAGCAGAAATCATGAAGTGATTGAGAGCTTTACTAAGATTAGCCACAAGAGATTAAAACGGTGACAAATGTGCTTTGCTAGTGTTTTCAGAAGTGCCCAATGGCTCCTGCGGAACTGAGTGGTGGTTGGCAGACGCTGGTAGATGGTCTCACTAGCAGATTTCTATTATAGTCCGATTAGACTGCTCAAGTGGAATTTAAAATACATTACTAATCAAGGCAACCCGAATTTTCCACATCAAACAAATGAATGGCTTATATTTGGTTGTCTTTATTTAAGGTTTATGTCAAGCTATTTGTCTTACATTGGAGTTAGAACAGAAATTGTCTACTATGTAAATCTTGTCTTTGCCTTTGTAGATTGAGATTGAAGATGTGATAACAATAAATCCAGAGATTTTAGAAGAAATTCCTTCTGCTTCTGATGTGAAAGAGAACCTGCCTCTGCAGGAGAATGTAACTGTACAGGTATGTAATCCTTAAACTCTTCAGACTCTTGTTATGGTACTAAAATTCAAACCGCAGCATGTCAGAACATAAATAAGTACAGATTATTTTTAAAACTGCTTTGATTCTTTCACTTACCTTCCATTTTAAACTTTGAGGTCTCTGGGTATGCATGTTTTGTTCTATATGGATTTTTTTGGGGCTTCCTGTACTGCTTTCTATAAAAGAACAGGCACATCCTTGTATTTGTTACCATATCTTAATTGTATAATGCCAAGAGCATGGTAGGTGCTTCAGATACTTACTGCAGTGGCTTTTTAACTTTTTGCAGAAACAAAAACGTAGAACAACGCTTTCAAAAATTCCTGCTCCAAGAGAAGGTAAAAATGACTCTTAATTCTTGTCTATAGTCATAAGACAAAAATAAATTATGCTGGAGATTTACTAATCTAATTTAGGCAACACAACACTACAAAATGTACTAGTTAAGCAATTGTACTTTATGCTGGTTCCTTATTGAAATCTGAGTTTTAAATCATTAGTCCTAAGGCATTCTGAGGCTTTTCTGTGTCTTGGAGGGTTCCTACCTTGGGTACCCTAATACAGGCCTACTGCCAGCAGGCTGCTTTTGTGCATCTATGAGCTGGCAAGCTGGTGATTGTAATTTGCCTTTTATCACAACAGTGTTTTTTCCTCTTCCAAGTTGTATAGTTCTACAGGCTTCAGGGGAGTTCTTACTACAGCTAATACTAGTAAATTCTACTTTGCAAATTCCATAATCCAATGGAAAGTGAGTGCGTAGAGAGGCTCTGGAATAGGGTCAATGGTTCTTGTGTCAACAGAATAAAATGTTTTGAACAAAGCTAGTTGAGGATTGGCATGTTGCAAGGGAAGGTGGGGTCCATAAGAGGTTATTCTTCCTGGGCTGGAAGGTATGGGGCTAGCTGGGAAATATACAAGACCCTCGCTAGAACGAGTGTCTATATAGCACGAATTCACATATAATGCAGTCGCAGCCATGGATCCCAAATTTAATTGCAATTCATTTTAACACAATCCCCGCTATAACGCGGTACCACACATGGATCCCAAATCCCGCATTCTAGCGAGGGTCCGGTGTAGTTCCCATCCCATATCTAACTTTAACTTTCAGATTTTAGTTGACTAATTTATTTCTTGGGGCTTTTTGTTAGTTTGGGGAGGAAAGATTACTAGAGTGTGTACAGTTTGCCACCTCAGTGCACATGGTCACAAGCAATGTTCCCTCTAATTTTTGACAGGCCGTGTGTGCAAAAAATTTCTTCTGTGCAAATTTGTGTGTTTTGCCGTGTGCATGGGGTTTAGGATCTGTGTGCACGCGCACAGCTTAGAGGGAACAGTGGTCACAAGTGTGACTAGCTCTCCATAGAATTCTAAGTTACGAATTAGCGTCCTATGCTAGCTATGTTCTCCTTGCCCCCTGACATGTTGGCTCTGCCTTCCTTCCTTCCCTCCAAAAGTGCAGCAAGCCTCCTGCTTGCTACCATTTGTCCTGTCCAGTACAGGAGTGCTAAGCTTTGGAACAGGAGGCTTTCACCCCAGCTGCTACTGGCTTTCTGAGCTCTCTCTGTTGGCTCTCTGTGTGACCTTGGAGATAGAAGGCAATACAAATCTTGTTGCAGGGAGTGGCAGATCTGACAGGAACCCAGGCATCCCAAACTGTCACTAATCCAGGGAACTCTCCATAAAACGGGTAGACTGGAAATTGTACTAGGAGTTATTGCCTCTAGGCTGGTCACTCCCTGGAAGTGAATGGCTAGCTGACCAATCAAGTGCTCCTAACCCAGCCAGTTACTGACAGATGGGCAGTGCCCTCCCTAGAGATACTCTGATGCGTACAATATAAGTGAAAATTTGCAGTGCATGTTGCCTGGCTATTGTCCCAGTGTTTTAGTGCAGTGGTTCTCAACCAGGTACTTAGAGGTCTTCCAGGGGTACATCCGCTCATCTAGATATTTGCCTAGTTTTACAACAGGCTACATAAAAAGCACTTGTGAAGTCAGTACAAACTAAAATTTCATACAGACACTGACTTATTTATATTCCTCTATATACTAGACGCTGAAATGTAAATACAATATTTATATTTCATTTGATTTATATATATGATAAAAATGAGAACAAGCAATTTTTCAGCAATAGTGTGCTGTGATACTTTTTTGTATTTTTGTCTGATTTTTGTAAGCAAGTAGTGTTTTAAGTGAGGTGAAACTTGGGGTGTACGTAAGACAAATCCGACTTCTGAAAGGGTTACAGTAGTCTGGAAAGGTTGAGAACCACTGTCTTAGTGCATAAAGAAAGACCAGCTCCGAATCCAGCAAGAAAGCAAAGTAGTGTGTGTTCTCTTTTGCAAAACATCTATGCTACAGAAGCAGGGACCAATATCCTCCTATTTTGAGCCCTGCCTTAAACTGATTAGAAAGCTCAACACTTTCAGGTCCTGCAAACCTCTTCGGCTGAGCACATAAAAGGAAGCAAAGTCCCCATCAGTGTGTAATGTGTACTACTGCATCAGCTCCTGAGGGAAGCTAAAATAAATGGTAACTTTGAAAAAAAGTTAATTATAAAAATTGGTTCTGCCTAAACTAATCTTGCCAGTCTTCTGAATTATGGTATTCTGTCCTATAAGGGAGCAGTGGTGTCACGATACTGCATGCCATTTCTTTCCGTAATGAAGTGATCAGAGTGCTGGAGACACTGAGAGTGTTTCTGGTGAGCTCCGGTTTGGAAATTGTTACACTTCACAAAGGACACAACATTTAATTCCATCTCCAAGCATAATGGAAGTACAATTCTTTTTTGTTCCTAAAGTGGCAACGGTGACCCCTAATGTCTCTGCGCCCGAGCAGCAGCAACCAGGTAAAGAATTCTGGTGTGATCTGCACTGAGCTTCATGGGCACAATTACAATTCCTGTGCACAGGGTTTATCCACTATTCTAATAAACATTTGGTGTGCAATAGAAATCTTGTCTTCACATGAGAATACTCATTGCTCTATTCTGGATAAATTCCTACAATTGTTAAAGGGGATAATAGATCCAATTTTTATATTGCACTCTAAATTTTTCACGTAAGATTTGCTTTCTTCACAAAAAAGGCCTATTTTAAACTATTTGAATGGGTGATATAGCCTTGGCATAAAAGCTCTAAAAGAATTTCCAGGTAAGAAGCTAGAACTATTTTAAAGTAATAGAGATTTAAATGTGTGATTGCTAAGACATTAATTCCCTTGCAGCTTGCATGGTAAATCTTGAAATAGTGCAGCTTTTATTAGTCAGATGCTGTAATCATAGCTTTTAAGTGAATTTAGCATTGGTGGAAGTTTCCACACTAGCTCTAACTGTACTTAGGTGCCATGGTGATGCATGATACCTCCTCAACCCTCACATGGAGAGACCGTGATGACAAAGAAGCTGTCTCCATGTGTATGCTGTCTTTGGAAGTCTCCACAGAGACTTTAACCGAGGTGCTAATTTTGTGATGTGTGGACTGAGACAGATAAATTCCTGTCAAATAGTCACTGGATTTATAACACCTTCATCAAGATTGATTGATCCAGTGACCAGGAGTATGAAGATGAGCCTTCTGGTCCCTTTCAAGAATGGTAGTTCAGGAACCTCAGCATAAATTAATGAATCCTAATTTTCTTTTTAATTAAAGTGGAATAGGAAAAGGAACCCATTGGAACTGCAAATCTGGAGTTAATTATTTATCTTCCACTAGTGGCATTTTTTTAAGAACACTCTCTTCACCAAACGGGTGACTTTCTAGCACCCTGCCTCACCCTAAACTTCTCGAAAGGGTCAGAGAGCCTGCTGTGAATGGTATCTCTTTAACCAGGCTGCTTTCCTTATTGTTCTTTACTTTCATGAGCATACTGATCTTTTTTGAAGAAACTGGCCTGCTGTTGTCAGTGCTCAATACTGACCTTGAATTCTTTATTTCCTAAGTATTACGTAGCCGTTCTACCAGGATGTCTGTTATCACAGAATCCCGGGGCAGCCTCCAAGATAATGAGATGGAGGTGGATCCCTCCACTTCTACACAAACAAGAAACCATTCAACAGTGCCTGGTGAGTGGAGACAAGCTCAGTAAAATGTGATTAAACTGAACTGAATGTCTTATGTGTTTCAATATGCTTATCTCATGGGTGTGCAAACTGTAAAAGCAGAAAGAACTGACCAAAATCTCTTCCCCTTTTAAACAGAGAAGAGACCACAATAGGTCCATGATCATGCATTTTACATAGGGCTTCTAATTAAGAGGGATTTCAAATAACTTCAGAAATTCTCCTGATGTTGAAAAAATAAATCACTTAATCCACCACATGCATGTCTTAGGATGAATCTGACATCTGTTTAACAGTGCACAATAGCATACATAATGCTAGGATGGGAAGTGAAGTATCTGCTCTCTTGGAAGTGCAAAGTGTATTTGTACCCACATGGCAATTTGGTTTGAATGGCAGGGGTAATGGCCCTACTCTTGCTAAAAGCTATTAATTGTGCATTTTATATCTCATCTGAAAGACTTAGCAAGGATAACTTAAGATAGGGACAATATTTGGGGACAAAAAAAGCTGGATTGCCTCTGAGCTGTACTGCGTTGACAGATTCCATTAATTGGGGATATGGATGTACTTGAGTGTAGCTAAAGTACTTCAAATTCTGCAGCAGTATTGATTACTGGTACAGTCGTATGTATTTACACCTATTGGGTAAGGAAAGTATTTGAGCCCTGCTTTGTTCTTTTGGAAATGCAGACTTAATGCTTTATTGGTAGCTACTACTGTTCATTTTGCCACTTCACACAGCAAAAGCATGTGTGCTGCATGTTGCATATTGGCTTTCATGACGGGCCCTGAACTTTAGAGAGGTTGTTTGTTAAAACTCAGTCTGTTCCATGCAGACTTTGGGCTATGGCTTTGAAAAAGTAGTCTTAAGTGTAACAAAGTTGATTTTTTTTTTTTTTAAATTGCCTGTTGCACATGTGTGACAAATGTGGGAACTAGTAATTGGAGTCCTATATGTGCCTCAGTTTCCCTGTGTGCTTTGCATTGCTATGTACAGACACTGAAAGGTTAAATCAGCACTTGGGGTAGAGCAGGAAACATGAGGTGCATTGTATCACATAACAGTCTGGGGTGAAATGAATGGGTGGTTAAAGGTCTGGCTGAAACAACCCTATCAGTGGAGGATCCAGAAGGACAATGAGAACCCCAACAACTGAACAATTGATAACTAGCCACAGGAAACTCTGGCAGGCAGAACATGTGAACTCAGCATGAGTCTGTAGGAAGAAGGCAGTGTCCTGGGGTGACAGGAGGCTAGGGTAAGAGTTGTATCTCTCGAAAGGCCAGGAGCTCACCTGGGATGGACAGACAGGCCTGATCTACATCTAAAACTAACTACGTTGCTCAGGGCTGTGAAATTTTGCACCCCGTGCTCTGTATTGGTCAACCTAACGACCACTGTAGACGCAGCTAGGTCAACAGAAAAATTCTTTGGTCAACCTAGTTACTGCTTCTTCGGGGGGGTGGATTTACTGCAGCACAGGAAAAAACCCACCAGGCACCATAGTAAGTGCCTGCACTACAGCAGTGTAGCTGCAGCTGTGCCACTGCAGCGCTTGTGCTGTAGGCATAGCCAGAGAGAGGAAACCAGTATGGGAGCTCTGGCTTGGCCACTATGGACTGTCTCCACTTTGCTTCTCTATGGCAACCGAAGGACTTTGCAACGCTGTGTTCCAGTTGACTAATAAACCCTGCTCCGCTTTGAAAAGGCTGCCTGGTGTCACTGCAAATACATGCTGAGGTGCACTGATCCCTGAAGAGCAAAGTGTCTCTGAACAGGAGTCTTCCCCAGTTAGACTCGCTGGGCAGAGCTCATGGTGTGAAACGAGTGCTGGAGCCCAGAGGCTCAGTTGTGGAAGAGTTGGACCCCTTGCTGGCCTGGTACATTGAAGGGGTTCCTCCAAGGGACCATGTAAAAGCTGGGGCATAGCACGGATCTGTGGCTCTGAAACAGCATGTACAACTAATTTTAAGGCTAGACATGCATCGTTATGCAGATGCAAAACATTTTCTTAAGCACAGTTCTCAACTAGTTTGCTTTAAAGTTACACTGCTTAAAGTAGGCAAATGCCCTAATCTTCAGACTTTTATCAATGAGATCCATAAACTGAAAAACGTAGCCAAGGCTGAAGGCACTGCATAGATCTTGAAACTTGATTTCATTTAAATCTCAGACTTCTAATAGGAGTCAAGCTTGATAGGCACTTTTTCCCCTAGCCAGCACTTTTTTGTAGCTTCCCAAAATCTTTTTAAGAAAAAAATCTAAAAGTCCTACCCTATTCTCATCGAAATAAATGGCAAAGTCTCCATCTACTTCAGTGGGAGCAAGATCGGGTTCTAAGGCTACTCAAGCATCATAAATTACTTTAAGGCTTAAAGGAGATGGTGGGTGAGGCAATCTCTCTTTTGCCAACAGAAGTTGGTCCATTAAAAGATATTACCTCACCCATCTTGTGTCTCATATTTAAGCCTTTACATGAGTTATGCTGCCAAAATCTCTAAAAACTCTTGCTGGTAGAGGAGAGATTGGTATGGGGTGAGAAGCACTTGTGCCTCACTTTAAAAACAAAACAAGAGAACCTGCACACTTCATGCATTTAAATAACCTACCTTATGTGGAAATACATACTTGACCTGCAATTTGGACACTGGGCAAACCTTGATTTTAAGAAATCCAGTGCAAAAATCTGTATGAATACAATGTTAAGGCTGTACAGGTAAGTAATAAAGATGGGAAATGTAGAAGCTAAGGTACGGTGCATAGATATCTTCACTACAGTAATCTTCAGTTCCATAGTCAAGTATTTAAGTAACTTTATCTTGATGACATACATGCAAAGATGTGATCATATAATTGGCAGTACCATAGTGCACACAAATGAGAATAAAGCTAAAGGTGTGTATAGTACAACCTTAGTGCAGAATTCTGCACTATCCTAATACATTGTTATATGTTGGCCTATTAAAGGAAACACTTACAGATTGTGAACTCTTATTGGATTGGCAGTTTTTTATACTAAATTACTATGAAATGGCCACTGGGTGCCTGCATCCCATACAAGTGCTGTATCTCCTGGATTAGCCCTATCTCCCTCACCTGCCATAGAATTGGAGAGCAGGGCAGCTCATGGCCTGACTCCTCTCCCTCCGCACCCTCTACTCTTGTCTTGGGGCACTATAAATCGGAAGGCTGTTCTCCCTCATTTCTGAGGTCTAACAGATACCGTTCCATTGACCTGCTTCCTTTCAACAGCTGGCCGAGCCCGAACTACCAGGCCACATTGTGCTACAGAATCCTCACTGACAAATGTACATGAAGTTATAGAAGAACATCCATCTATCAGAAGCAGCTCTTCAGCAAATCCAGGTAAATAAGAACTATTGTCTGAGGGCTGGCTGGCTCATTGACCAGCATTGCATCTCTAAGCAGCGTCAGTTAAGATTGTTTCCCCATATGCTCATAGGTTTAATATGACTTCCTGGAAAGTGGCTTAGCAGCAAAAGGAAACATCCTGATGACTTCAGATTGAAATATGGTACAGTTCTGATATACAAATAGATCTGCCTGGAAGGACTGGCTCCACCCCAGAATAGCAATACAATGGCTTTCTAACTAGCTTCAGTAGCTGGTAGCTATATTTTGTGAAGACACCACTGGTCACTGTGATTTTTTTTTTTTTTTTTTGTGGTTGGGGGCGCGGGAATCGCCCACACCAATAAGGTGACCTCCTACCTTTTAACTTTAGGTGCCTTAATGCTGTGCTGCTATGGCTTGGAGCCCTGACACTAGTAGCCAGCCCACAAGCATAAAGTTCTCCGCTGGCTTCCACCAGCCTCGTTACTCCCAACAGCCCGTCCAGTCCCAAGTCTACTAAGTTCTGTAACTGCCAGGCACCCTGACTTCCTCTCTGCTTGTCACCCCCCAAAGGTATGAACAGCCCCCAGTTATCAGTTCACTTTGGCATGCACACTCCACGCAGATTGCACAGCAGAGACATCCTTGAGGTAAAAATAAAGTTCATTTAATAGAAAAATCACAGATGAACTAGTAAGGAAAGGCAAACACGAGTTACACAAAATACACATATATACAACTTCAGGCTTTACACTTCTATATCGGATAAATTCCCTTTGCTAATAGTTACCCATTGCCTCGGAACAGTTTCCCACCATACTCCCTGTCGCAGAGGGGATCCAGTGTTTCATGGACTGATTCCTGCGTAGAGGCTGCCCCTCAGTTTCTGAAGCCTTTGTCCTCAACCCCCTTCCCTTTTTAACAGGGTTTGCAGCCTTTTTCTTTCTCTCAGATTATGGTTATTCAAAGTGTGGGGAATTCCCTTTCTGCTTGATAGCTGGGGCATCTCAGTCTCTTCCCATTAACTGTAATGGTTCTGTTTCTCTCTTCCTGGGCTGTATTATGGATCATCACTTGTGTTTTGGTTCTGTGTGAACACCTGGCTCAATAGGAGCCCCTGCCTGCTGTGAAGTGTATTTGAAATTGTAGTACAGTGTATGAGCGCAATACTCTATGTACATAGATTCATAACCACAGTCTGTATAAACATCTCCTAATGACCATCAAGTTCAGAACACTACAAGGTTTCATAAGACCTTACTTGATATATTTATTAACAACCTTGCATACAAAACCAGTTGATTCAGTTGCTAACTCCTTGGGATTCAGACCCTTGTGGTGTTTGTACCTGGATTGTCACAACCACTGGACACAACTAATAAGGAACACCCTCTCCAGGACAAGACTCTAGGTCATGATATCCCAGTTTGTACAGAAGAGGGTTTTGTATGTGTATGGGCAGGGGGAGGGTGTAGATAAAGAAATTATTCTGCCTAAAAGAAACTTGTTTGTGGTAACAACTTCACATAAAAGTGATATAAATGTCTGTCTTTTTCCAGTTCGGAGGAAATCTAATATTGTGAAAGAGATGGAGAAAATGAAAAGCAAGAGGGAAGAGAAGAGAGCCCAGATAAGTGAGATCAGAACAAAACGGGCACAGGTGCAGTATTTGATCAGGGAGTAACCCTTGGTTCTGCAGAATAAACTGGGATAAGAAAAATTCTATAGGATAGTGTGTTTATAATGGTCAAACTAAAACACATTTTGGACTAACGTGCCCAGTGTTTGGTTTCAGTTTACACTCACTGTGGATTTTGTTTTAAAGTGTCATGCATAAGGATGTAAACAAAACCTGTCTGCTCTCTCCAGACTGAATTTGTTTAGGGGTCTCCCGGGTAGCTGTTTCTGCAGTTGAAGGCTTTTAAACCCCAGACTTGCTCTTTCAGTTGCAGGTGGCATTTCTGAATCATAGAAATGTAGAACTGGAGGGGGATCTTAATAGGTCATCTAGTCCAGCTCCCTGCACTGAGACAGGACCAAGTATTATCTAGACCAGCGTTTTTCAAACGGGGGTCTGTGGACCCCTGGGGGTCCCAGAGAGTACTCCAGGGGGTCCACTGGCCCCGCTGATCAAGTCCTCCCCCTCCCTCCCAGCGCCTCCTACACACTGGGGAACAGCTATTCCCTGGCGTGCAGGAGGCACTGGGAGGATGGGGGGAGGAGCGGGGATGGGATGCACTCAGGGGAGGGAGCAGAATCATGTCCAGGGCCGCCAGCCCCGCTGATCAACTAGGGTTGCCAATCCTCCCAGTCTTGCCAGGAGTCTCCTGGAATCAGGCTCTATCTCCGGGGGGGCTACTGAAGGCAAACTGGGAGATTTTAGGCGCTAAAAGTCCAGCGGGGCTAAGGCATGCGTCCTGCCTCCGTGTTGCTCCCGGAAGTGGCCGGCAGATCCCTGCGGCCCCTGGGAGGATGAGGGGGCCAGGGGGTCTTTGCATGCTGCCCTTGCCCCAAGCTCCGATTCCATAGCTCCCATTGGCTGGGAACTGAGGCCAATGGGAGCTGCGGGGACAGTGCCTGCGGCCAAGGGCAGCACACAGAGATCCCCTGGCCCCCCTGCCTAGGAGCCACTGCCAGAGAGGTGTGCTGGTTACTTTTGGGAGCCACCTGCAGTAAGTGCCACCTGTACGGAGCCCTCACCCCTTCCTGCACCCCAACTCCCTGCCCCAGCCTGGTGAAAGTGAGTGAGGGTGCGGGAGAGTGAGCGATGGAGGGAGGGGGTGAGTGGAGAGTGGGGCCTTGGGGGAAGGGGTGGGGTGGGGCCTGAGGCTGAGTGGCAGGGCTTGGAGGTCCCTGAAAATGTTTAAATAAAAATGGGGGTCCTCGGGTTGCTAAAGTTTGAGAACTACTGATCTAGACCATCTCTGACAGGTGTTTGTCTAACCTGCTCTTAAAAACCTCCAATGAGGGAGATTCCACAACCTCCCTTGGTAACTTTGTTGTACTGCTTAACTACCCTTACAGTTAGGAAGCTTTCCCTAATGTCTAACTCCCTTGCTTCAGCTGAAGCCCATTACTACTTGTCCTCTCCTCAGTGGACATGAAGAACAATTCCTCCTCCTCTATAACAACCTTTTATGTAGTTGAAGACTTCTCCTGTTCCCCCTCAGTCATCTTTTCTCCACACTGACAAAACTGGGTTTGTTTAGTCTTTCCTCGTAGGTCATATTTTCTAGACCTTTAATCATTTTTGTTGTTTTCCTCTGAACTTTCTCCAATTTGTCCACATCTTTCCTGAAGCCCAGAACTGAACACAATGTTCTTGAAAGTATTGCAGTATTTTACTGAAACAGATTTCATCACTTTTTGGATAATTGAACAAAATGATTGGCCACTAGCAATGGAAAAGCAAAGTGGTGACAATTGGAATACTGAAACTCATTGACAAATGGCAGGGTATTGAATGTTCTCTTCTCTTCCCCGTCATGTGAATCTGCCTCAGGGAGTGCAGACATAATGCAGTATTCTTCTCTTCTCACTATGCATGGGGAGGAATTTACCATGCATAAAACTTAATGCTCTTCTTACTGTTCTGCATTGTCAACAGTCTTAAAATTCATCGGTATGGCAGTCAGTGTAAACTTCCCAGTTTGTTTGAGGTGCTACAACGCAGACACAGCACACAGATTTGGTACTATGTAGAGGAAAACTGGGGTACAAATGGAGAAATACAGGGTGTTTTTTTGTGGGAGAAGGCAATGGATGGGTAGAGAGGAGGTGTGCTTATCAGCAGTTAAAATGAGTACTGAAAACTCCTTCAGCTCTGTCCCTTCTGCTGCATAGGAAGATTCCCCCTTCCAAGCAAAATGAGATTAGAAATCCTAATCATTCAGTCAGGTTATTTCTAGTTCCAGAGTCTTTCACATGTCTTTGCAGCATGAGGACAGAGTAACAATATACTGAGTTCTTTAGCTGCACACAGACTAGTGCCCTTTGTACTCCTAGGCAGCACCTTTTTTGGCTGTTTGCTAAAGCTAACGTCTGTCACTGCCCTGCAGGAATTCGATAGCAGCTGTCCAAACTGGGAGTTTGCACGGATGATCAAGGAATTCAGAGCTACTTTAGACTGCCAACCAATATCTATGAATGACCCAGTAAGTAAATATTTGGAATCATTGACTGCAACGTACCAATATCACCTGTGATTTTTTTTTCCGCTCATTGAACACTCGTGCTTCGATAGTCATTATCGAAGACTTAACCAGAAATACTTGAACTTGCCTAGTTTAACTTGGTGTACCATGGATAAGCAGGAACAGTGCGACGACATGGCTTAGTATTGAGCTCACACTGCAACATGGAAACTGTAAGTTAAATATTAGGAGTAACTTCAAAGCAGATCAGCAGAACAAGCTGTGAAGGTGGTGGTGGAAACTGCCGCTTCTGGAGTTAAGACGGCATTGAATGCCAGAATAACTGAAGTATCATCCTAGCCTCAGAAAAATATTACTCTGATCTGTCAATGACAAAACTTGAATCCAGAGAAGTAAAATGCAACTTGCTAGCTGTTGACCCCTGTTCCAAACTCTTGACATGTTGGTCAAGTGCCTCTAACATGAGGAGGCTGAAACTAAGCGATGATGTTTGTAAATGCCACCAAGCTGCAGAATAGAGATTTGCCCAGTCCACAAATTCTTTAAATACCTCTTCTGGTTCAGCTCAGCCAGTGACATATGCAGAATGTGGTCTTTCCCCAACAAAATGATCCTGTAGCTGGACTGCAGCGATGCCTAAATTGACTGCAATGTGAAGAGCTCAGATATAGTGAGGTCACTGTGAAGTTAACTTCGCAATATGCAAATCTGGTGATTACAGACTTAATAATTTTATTATGATGTTGAAGTAAAAAGAAAACGGTACAGGGTTTAAGCATAGAAGTTTCTGGTTATCAGGGAATAAGGTACAGATTATCAAGGGGTGCGAAATTTGGTTTAGGAACAGGTGGTGTAAGAAATACATAATCTGCAATCTCCCCGATTGGGGATTAAAGGTTAATGGGTCAAAGTACAGACATTGAGATATAGGGGTATGTTGTTCATATAATTGCTATGTTCAGGTGTGGAGTATGAGTGGATACGATGATGAGGATGGATTTACCCTCATTTGGTGAGATTTAATGTTCAGTGAGTTTATGGTTCCAGTTCGTATGGTCCAAAGGAAAAAGTCTGTCCCTTTCCCATAGTGGATGCATGATGTCGTACCGGCTCACACCTCCTGGTACTGTCGGTGGCCGGTGATGTGTTCGATGTAGATGTCCCTGGACCATCAGATGGTGTCCGAGACGGAGGCGCCGCATGAGCCATGCGTAGCATCGACCGATCCCACAGGTCCGCAGCACGCGCTCGTTGCAGGGGTCCCAAGCGCCCAGGGCTCCGACGATCTGCACCTCATAGCCCTTCGCTCTCAGGGTGTTGGCTGGGGGGGGGGAGCATATTTTTCCAGCTTATGAGCTAGGGCTTTGCGGAAGGGGTCCTGTTCTCAAAGGAGACCGTGATGTCGACGAGGATGATCTTTTTCTGGTCCTTGTCGGGTCACAACTGGCTGTCAGTACCGGGGATGGCGCAGTTCACGGCGACCTCCCCCAGGCGTGGTGCGATGGCTTTCACCAGGCAGTTCTGGATGGCGTTGTGACGCAGCTGCCAGGCTCTGGAGTGGGGCTTGCAGCTGCACAGGACGTGGGACAGGGTCTCCTTGGAGTAGCCGCACTTCCTGCAACGCTCATCTCGGTTCCCGTGGTGGATGGCTCCATTGAGCGGGACGCAGTTGAGCCGGGTACGGTGGATGAACTGCCAGTCGTGAAACGGGTGAAGCCGCCCCCAGCGGGGAAGTGGTTGCTGGAGTCCCACTTGCTGGTCAGTTCGAAGGCTTTACCCTGGTCCGGCTTATGCTTCAGGGTTTCCATGTACAGTGAGTGGATGGCTGCCTTCAGGGTCCTCTCCAGCATGCCCCTGGCGCTCGGGGTGACGATGGTGTTGTCGTCGGATCTGATCTGCAGCACCAGGACTCCCAGCTCCTGGTGCTCCTCGCACTGCTCCCAGCGGCAGCCGATGCACTTCCCCAGGCAATGCGTGGCATTGCGAGCGCGGGACCACAGTGAAGCAATGTCGTGCCCGTCCCGTCCGAATTCGCCATCCAGGGAACCGCTCAGGAAGCTGGCGGTGTCTTGGTTGGAGGGGGCTCTGCCGATCTGCTTCTTTGTCACGTCCTGGAGGGCGTTTGCGGCAATGTTCCTTACCATGGCGTCGGGACGTGTCAGGAGGCGGAAGGCGTGGGTGATCACCGCGATGTCACACAGGTCACCCATGTGGGGGACATTTGCACTGCCATGCCTGTAGGCGATATAGACCAGCTCGTTGCTGGCTCTCTGGGGAAGGAACAACCACTTCTTCACCAGCTGCCGGACGATCTTGTCTGCCTTGTTGAGGGGTACCTTCGCCATGGCGGATCCCCTTAGGACGAACAAGATGCGGGGGATCAGGAAGGTGTTCAGGGCGTTTATTTTCTGCCACGGTGCTAGCAGGGAGGTGTCAATCTTGGCGGCATCCTGCAAGATCTCCTGAATGGTGTCCTCAGGTGTCTGCCAGACACGGAAACCTGTCCGCGTGCCAAGATGCTGGTACTCCTGCCCCTCTGTAAGGGGGATGATGGGCTCGCCCTGGATCTGGAACCCTGTTGTCTGCACCGAGTCCCTTTTGCTGCCGTCGATGTGGAGAGTTGTGCACTTCTTTGCATTGAAGCGAAGCCCCATCCAATCGGCAGCTCGACTGGTGGCATCTAGCATACGTTGGAGGTTCTCTGGGTCGTTCGTGGTCAGGACCAGGTCATCCACGTAAGTCAGGATGCTCACCCTCTCACTGTGGAGGTTGAAGCCATCTGTGCCATTGGAGATCGCTCGCAGCAATGGCTCCATGGCGATGTTAAAGATGATGGGGCTGAGGGGACAGCCCTGCTTAACTCCGCTCCGGATCGGGATCTCGGCGGTCTCCCCTTCAACCAAGCGAATGGTGGTGCTGCATCCCTCGTATACATTCAAATACAACCTTAGTGTGTCCCACTCAAATCAGGGGAGCTACTGGAGGGCTGAATTTGGCACACAGATTACAAACATTGCAAATTATCATGTCTGTTTGGATTTTTAATATGTTTTGGACCAGGCTCTCATTAGCCCAACACACTATGTATAGATCTTTGCAGCAGGGTGAGCTTTCTGCAATAATAGGATATGGTCTTAGATAACCTGCCAGCAATGGCTCTGCTCTGATCAGTAGTATTAGAGTAAACTCTGGTGGTATTCACAGAATAGTGATGGGGAGGAGACATTAGTGACCTTGGCCATTTCTACCCTATAGACTTAAGTCGACCTACATTAGGTCGACATACAGCCATGGCAGTAATTACTGTGGTGGTTCACATCCACACTATCCTCCTCCTGTCAGTGGTGTACGTCTTCACTAGGAGCACTTCCACTGACTTAAGGGGACAATGGCTCTCAGGGCTCTCAGCTCCCTGCCAGGCTGCCCCTTTCCTCTTTTCCCCCCCACGGCTCCACGCAAGGAATGGGGTAGCCACACCGGGCCTCTTGGCTCCCCGCCAGGGGCATGGTACCTAATAGGACTCTGGATGTGGAGCTCCCTGCTGGGCACAGCTGTGCTCCTGGTAGGGAGCAGGGGCCGAAACCTCAGGAGGGCAGCCAGGCTCCAGGCGGGGAGATCCATGCCTGGAGCCTGCTGTGGCTACCCTGTTTCTGTTAGGGAGCCGTGGGGGGCAGCCGGGCTTCCAGCAGGGAGATCTGCACCCAGTGTCCAGTTGGTTACTCCATTCCCAGCAGGGAATGGAGCCAGGAAGCCAGCTGTGGCAGGAGGGCTCCCTGTGGGGAGCCTGGGTGGCAGCCTAGCTTGGAGCAGAGACCAGGCAGGAGCCTGGCTGCAGAGTATGGAGCCATGAAATTGACAAGAATGACAGCCAATAAATGCAAGTAACGCAGTTTTTACAGGGACGCTGCGTCACCTGAACTACGCTGACAGAAGCCCTACGCCCCTTGTGGAGATGGAGTTATGTTGGTGGTGTAGGGCACTTACGCTGGCAGGAGAAGGGCTGTGTTGTGTACGCTGACAATGCTGTAGTGTAGACCAGGTCCTTGTACCCTTACAGCCTCCCCTGCAACACTGATTCACCACAGGTGTGGTTGGGGGGAATGGTGATACTCTGTATTCAGTCTCACTGTAACCTCTCCTTCTCTTAAAGATAGAAGAGCGCAGGATCTGTGTTTGTGTAAGGAAGCGCCCTTTAAATAAGCAAGGTAAGTGTATGTATGTATGTATTGGCAAAATTTAGCCTGGACTCCGATGCCAGTTTGACGTTTACTCATTCATGTTACAAATATTTTTTTTCCATCAACAGAACTTCACAAGAAGGAATGTGATGTGATTACAGTTCCCAGCAAGTGTGTCCTGCTGGTGCATGAGCCAAAGTTGAAAGTGGACCTAACAAAATATCTCGAGACCCAGGCATTTAGATTTGATTTTTCATTTGATGAAACTGCTTCCAATGAAGTGGTTTATAGGTAATGCATCATCTTACATAGTGGGCCTGAGCAGCACAGGATTAACATGGTGGGAATGAAAACATAAAGGGTTACTACCTCAGATTCTTAGTTTAAAGGGATTGATATTTTACAATCCAGCTAACCATATTTGGTTTTGGTAGAGACCAGTGGACTGTGAAACATCTAACAGGAGCCCTTAGCTTAGTTTCTGTCTGATCTTAATGTTTACTACTGAATCCACTTCCATTTGTTGGATTCCTGGGAATTATTTGAAGATTCTAGAAGTATAGTGATGGCTGAAGCCAAGTATGGGCTAGTCAGGAGAGTGCCTCCTTTCTTTGTGCCTTATTCTTTTTATACTTCTAAATTCCTAGGTTCACTGCAAGGCCTCTTGTACAGACCATCTTTGAGGGTGGAAAGGCTACATGTTTTGCATACGGCCAAACAGGCAGCGGCAAAACACATGTAAGTGGCTGGCTGTCTTCTCAAGGCCTCCAATATCTCAGTTTAGATAAACTGATTAAAGCACTTTTGGATATTTAAGGTAAATAGCCTTTCATCCAGCAATTGGATCTTGGTTTTTGATCGTCCTTTGAAATGATAATGGAGAGAGTTCACTTACTTACCTTACCAAGAGGTGAGTTAGTAACCATTAAAACTTCAGCAAGCGAATAGCTGCTTCCTTTCATATTGCTGAGAAAGTAATGAGGCTGACTCTGGCAATGTTGTTTAGTGGTTGAAGACCAGGACCAGGCACTGCTGACTTGTAATCCTGACTCTGTCACTAACCTCAGGCAAGTCTCAATCTCTCTGCCTCCATTCCCCAGCTTGTGAAATAGGGTACTAGCCCACTCAAGAGGTGTAAGGATTGTTTGTATCATATTTTGAAGATGTACACTTTAAAGGCTCTCTGAACTCTTCCAGAAATACTTAATACACTTACAAAAATAAGCCTCTTCTCATACATGGTGTAATGATGCTGGTTCTGGCTGGACCCAACTGAGAGTGCCAATTCAGGACCAATTGCTTAAAGCAGGGCAGTTACAACCCAAGGCTGGGGTTTCTAGGCCCACCAAGGCAAGGCAAACCAAACCAGCCAAACAGGGAAGACTTTGGTTTTACCCCACTGGCTAACCACAAGTCACACAAGCAATTCCCATAGACACTCCAGTTTCCCAGTATCACCACCAATGCCACTCGTTATGGGGACAAATGGTTATGAAAACCAATACCCTAATAAGAAGAGAGGTTTTCTCGATCCCAGAGGAGCAAGCCCCAGACTCAGGTCAATATACAAATCAGATCTTACCCACAAATCACGCTGTTGCCAATCCTTTAGAATCGAAAATCTAAAGGTTTATTCATAAAAGGAAAAAGATAGACGAGAGTTGGTTAAATGGAATCAATGACATACAGTGATGGCCAAGTTCTTGGTTCAGGCTTGTAGCAGTGATGGAATAAACGGCAGGTTCAAACCAAGTCTCTGGAGAACATCCCCAGCTGGGAGGGGTCTTTCAGTTCTTGGTTCAAAGCTTCAGTGTAGCAAAGACCCTCCATAGGTACGAAGCAGGATTGAAGACAAGATGGAGGAGCTGCAGCAGCTTTTTATAGTCTCATGCCATGTGGTCTGTCTTTGTTCCAAAGACAAGCTGTCCATCCCATGGCCTGGAAAAACCTCAGAGTTCTGTCCATAGACATGTCCCTGCATACCTTGCTGAGTCACAAGGCATGTCTGCCTTCTCTCAATGGGCCAATCGTATATCTGAGGGCCCTTAATGGGCCGTCAAGCAGGCTAGTTAGAGCTGACACCAACTTGTCTGGGGGTGTCACCCAGAAGCATAGCACAAGTTTGAAATACAGACAATATAGAGCCAATACTTTCAATACAAAAATGATACATGCATACAGATAGCATAATCATAACCAGCAAACCATAACCTTGTCTTAGACACCTTATTTGACCCCCTTATTACAAGATTTGGTGCCACTACAGGACCTTGGTTGCAACCATGTTCTATATAGTCCCGGTTCAAGTCAATAACGCGACACATGGATACCCCCTGATCTGGATATTACTTGTGGAATGGGCAGATCTTCATTGCTGTGAGTTAGGTATCTTAAGCTTTTCTCTTTCACTTCAGACTTTCTGCAGATGTTCTGTGGTATCACACTCTGGTCCTGGTTCACTGCCTCCACCACACCAGCTTTTAGGCTGGGGAGACCTTACAAGTGTGGACATTTTTTTGCCTAGAGGATACTCAATACTAGACTTTCCGTAACTGGAACCTGTTTTCTTCCCCTGTAGCTTTCCAATCACTGGAACTAAGTCTGAATTTCTCTCCCTTCAGGTCACCTGTCAGAGTAGCCTAAAACACCGCCTTGTGTGTGTTTTTGGTAATGATTTTCCCCAGGTCATGTAGCAAAGTGTTTTAACTCAAACCTCTGATTGGTTAGTGCCAGTTGATTAGACAAATGACTAATCCTGATGTAAAAGATTGATGCTAAGGGAGATAAAGGTCCAAAAAGTAGCCTAGGAATTGTCTTGTGGCTTGTTACTTCCCATTGGTATTACCCAGGCATGCAAAAGGAGTTGTTTTCTTTGCAACTTTTTTTATTCCTATAATGGAGGTGATCCCTGGTTGTGGCCACTCCCTATATACCTTACTGATTGAATCCTATGGGCTCATAAATGTTTACACCTATAAAATATCAGGTTTATTTAGCTTCATCTAAAAACTTCCTGGTCATCAGTTTGCTGCTGCTACGGTCCAGCAGCACTGTCTGATTTCACAGGCAAAACGCTTAGGCCACTTCCATTAGCATGGAATGGGCAGGTCTGTCTCAGTAGTGATGTTCAGCTAAGTAGATTCTACTAGGAGACCTAGATACAAATTATAGGTAGGAAAACTACATTTTTTCCATTTTTGATCACTGATCCAGGATCAGAACTAGTGCTAGAAAAAATGGCTGCTTGTGGAAGGACTTGTACTATACGTTGAGCCCTTGCAGACTAAGATACTGGATTTTGTTAGGCTAATGGTTTATATTAAATAACTGCAGTTCCAGGCTTCAGAGGATGTAGTGTTGATAACTGTTACAGCAATTAACATTAGCAGCTACCTTAGTTTTGTTGGAACTGAAAGCATCGTGGACGGATGAGCAAGATAGTAGTCACAGTGACACTAACATAAGATTCTGCCAGGTTTGGAAACACAGTGAATTCTGCCTTTTCAATGCCACATGGAAAATTTTGCTATCTTGGAGTGCAATTTTTTTGCTCTCTGAACAGAGGAAGCCAGGTTACTTTGCTAAGATCCCAAATTCTCGCTTGTAGATAAATAGTTGGCTGGAACTCATGTGATTTCCCCTTACATTTCATAGCACCTAGAGGGTCCCTTTCTCCCTGGTCAGGGGTTTCCAAACTTCTTGCTGGTATGACCCCATTTTAATGAATTATTTCTTTCTGGGACCCCAGACAGCATGGAGGACACAATTTTGTAGAGCAAAATGGTGCCCTCCACACAGCGTGACCTCTCACGCATCGTATATGTGCGCTACATACATGCTCTACAAAATGGTGTCCTCTGCACAGTGTGACCTCACACACACTGTACATTTTGTGAAGTCACTTGGTGCAGAGCAAATAGTGTCCTCCACACATCAGGGATTGGTATGACCCCATGTGCTGATGGCATGACTGCACTTGGAGTGGGGTTACCATGTCTGGGTTTTCCCAACATTTCCTCTTTTTTGATCCTCTATCTTTTGTCCAGGCCGATTTTTCAAATAAAAGGAGAAACATCCAGGATCTTTTCACAGTAGACATTGCAGCTCAGAAAGAGCTGGCTCCGCGTCCCGAATGATCTTTCCCGCTGCATCCACAGCTGCTGGATCCTACCCGCTCTGGCTCTGGCTTCCAGCCCTGGGAAGGGGGAGATGCAGGGAGGTGCTGACAGACAGCTGTCACTGCATCCCAGGCTTGCTCCAGACACCATGACAGGGAGCGACATTGCCTCTCACCTCGAGAGTGAGGCCACAGGCATCCCCTGTACAGTGTCCTTTTTTTGGGAACTTGAAAGATAACCCTAATTTGGAGTCGCAACCCACAGTTTGGTAACTACTGTCCTAGGTGCTGGAAAAAACGTGGTTGTCACACTGACTCGTTCCAAACATTCAGAATGAGTTAACACAATTACATCAAGCTTTTTATCCTGAATTACATGGCATAGCACCATGTCTAGTTAGTCCATTGAGATCACAGGCTGTTCATGTGGACTCTTTTTTCCTAGAATATTGTTAGAACTACAGTTGAGTGATAACCTGACTTGCTTGGACTGAACCTCTATAATGGCTTTTTTTTTGTAGACTATGGGAGGAGACTTCTCTGGGAAAACTCAGAATGTCTCAAAGGGGATATATGCTTTTGCATGTAAGTTGACTCTTCAAGTTTTCTAATCCAAGTTGTATATAGTATTTTTCCTTCGTAAAAGACTTTACTATATAGATGTATGAGAAGTTATTGAAGTCCATAAGGCCTTTATTTTAAAGTTCTTTATGAATAAATATTTAAAGAATTCCTATAAACCCTGATTATCATGTTCCGAATAAGCAGTGATAAATTTAGTTGCAATAGTTATGTAAATCACCAGCTATAGATATTACCCAATATATAGCTTCTGTATATAATGGTATTAACAGTAATTTTTATTAGAGCAAAAATAATTTAATCAAGATCAAAACACACTCTCTGAGGCAGAGTGGTTGGTTGGTTGGTTGCGTAGGGTATTGCTGGTTCCTAACAAATTAGTAATAAGAGCTTGGCCCTAAAGGAAAGTTTTTTTGGGGGGGGAGGACGGGGGGAGAGTGGTGGAAGGAGTTGGATTTACTTTTGAACTCTCCCTTTCAAAACTAGAATCTTCCTCTATTTGCTGAACTGTACCTGAAAGTTTCCTTGTCTAGGAATCCCAACTAACGCTTTTTTGTTTAACAAGTGATTCAAAGCTACAGAGGATTGCAGTGTTCTGCAAAGTTAAAACTTGACTGTATTAACCAAGCCAGAAAATAAAATCATTGCTCACTGATAACTTGAGAAGTAGAAGCTCACATAATCCCTTTCTTTTTTTCAGTCCTAATGAGGACACAGCTGAAATCAGATTCATTTGAAGGAGTCTTCTTGTACAGATAACTCCACTACTATCTGGCTGGGGCAATTGTCATTCCAGCTACTAGATACTATAACTGCCTTGCTGTGAAGAATTTTGGAAGGGGCAGAGTCCCAGAGGCAGCTGAAATTGTTGTTCTAAAATCTGGTTAGGTCAAGTTTTTTTTTTCTTTTCCCCATCAGCACGAGATGTCTTCCTCCTTCAAAGCCAACCCAGGTACAGGAATCAAGACCTGGAGGTCTATGTGACATTCTTTGAAATATATAATGGAAAGGTGAGATCTTGTGTCTTGATTTTAGTCTGAGTTTTTTGACCATGCATTTGATACATGGTACGATTTTATTTAGCTATCTGCATGTCCTTGCTGGAACATGGGCCCTTTGTGCCTCTGGTATTGAATTGGAAAGTCTGGGATATGCATAATTCATGCTATGTACCTCTCCTTTAAATGAGGAAACTGTGAAATAGGTGTAGGGCAGTGGCTCTCAAACTTTTTTACTGGTGACCCCTTTCACATAGCAAGCCTCTGAGTGTGGACTCTTCTCTTCTCCCCCCCCCCCCTTATAAATTAGAAACACTTTTTAAAATATATTTAACACCATTATAAATGCTGGAGGCAAAGTGGGATTTGGGGTGCAGGTTGACAGCTCACGACCCCCCATGTAATAACCTCAAGACCCCCTGAGCGGTCCCAACCACCAGTTTGAGAACCCCTGGTGTAGGGGGTGGTTCTTTACTTGTGCATCTCCATCTCCTTGCTCAAATACAGGTGTTTGATCTCTTGAATAAGAAGGCAAAACTCCGAGTGCTTGAGGATGGAAAGCAGCAGGTCCAAGTAGTTGGCCTCCAAGAAAGACAAGTCAGCTGTGCAGATGATGTGATCAGAATGATCGAAATGGGCAGTGCCTGCAGGTTTGTCTCCCTGGGCTTCTGCTTCCTTAATGTGTGTGATGTGTTTTTTTTAAGCTTTCCAGCCTTTTATTTCCTATTACAAGTCTCTATAGGGTATCTATAACCAGGCTTAAAATAAGGGGCAATGAACTTTGTCCCCCAATAACAAGCACATGCCTTAGCATCTTGACTCTAAGGAAAAGAAAGAAAATCAGCCAGTAGACCAAATCCCAGAGATGGGAAAGCATGGACATGGGTGTCTTGCAATAGGTTTTAAACATGGCTAGCTCATGCATAATATTCAAAACCTATCAAGGTAACTGTCTGGTTAACAGAACCACGGGATGTCTGTGGTGCAGCACCTGTGCACTAAAGGGTTCTGAGTGGGAGGCAAGGACTGTCTGATGCTATTTGCTGGTCATGTAACACATCCGAACTCTTGAAGGCTCTTCCCATATCACGGTTGAAAAACAGTGGTGGCAGCATGGTTGCGCACTGCTGATTCCACACCATGTGATGGCTTCTCTGTGAAGCTCCCCTCTCGTAACTAGTTGAGTTTCTAGAGAAGTTTTTCCTCCAGCTTATAAGTGTTCAGTAGCAAGCAGTCTTGTCATGACTCTGAAGAGGCTGGAAGTGCAATACAAAATTTAGTTTAGGGAAGGCCTTGTGTATCACACTGAATGTCTGCATTGATCTACCCTAACCCTTTCTTAGTCTAGAACTCCCTAAGCACATTCAACTTATGTTGACTATTTTTTTTTTAAACCTTTCCAAACTCTAATACTTCCTACAGTAATATGTTATGAAGAGTTTTTGTCTCCCTAAAGGTGGGAGGGGAACTTTTCAGGCAGTAGATGGTAATGGAGATCAGGGGAGGGTGGGGTTATGAAGGTAGCTCATCTGCCGTCATACTAAACATCCACACCCATATGTGACACTTCCTCGGCATGCCCAGGATTGTATGTCACCTTTTTACCTCCGACCTCTGGCATGAGGGAGTTTATCTTGTGGTAGCTGGGTGTCAGCTCTTGAACACAACCAGCCTTTCAGCCATTCATGCTCTCCTCAGGACTCTACCAGTCCTGTTTTGCTTTGCAGGCTATTAGGTGCACCTCAGAAGCATCTGCCTGTAGTGTCTGGCTCCTGTCACTGGCCACACACAGTAGTTACCAAGTCTGCTGTCTCCCAAAGGGAACAGTTGTTTGATCTAATATAGGATTCACACTTTGCTTAATACTACAATGCTGAGATGTAGTTATAATACAAAAAAGAATCAGTTTATTTAATAAAGAACAGAGATTCAAATGAGTAGTTGAGTAAGAATATTAAGATCAGGTTACAAATAAAATATCAAATGCAATCCTAAGCCTACACTGATTGAATAGGAAAGGTAACCGTTAATCAACTAGAGTCCTCTCCAGAATTCAGTCTGACAGAGTTGCTGGGTTTTCAGTCATAACCAGGGTCCAGATTTTCATGAATCCTCCTTTGTCCTACAAAGGGGTTCTTTTCCCTTCTTCAGTAGTCCAGTAAATCTTTGAAATGTGTCATTTGGGGGGTGCATTTCAAAAGAAGACTTCTTCCCAGTTGCTTGTTCTCTGGTATGCTAGTGCTATGTTGAGTTCATATCCCCTCCCCATTAGCCTGTTTTTCCTGTTGACTCTACACGCAAATGGGGCTTCCTTTATGTCAGCTTTACCATGCTTAATTTACATTGTACAGAGACTTTTCTTCCCTTCTGTCTGGAAGAGAATTTGTTTCTCCCTTTGTTTAGTTACAGACTTTATGGCATAGTATCAGTAGGCTCACACAATTTATCATATAGAGTGAGTGCATACATTTCACAACAATAGTGACAACCAGTGTGTCATCGGCTTTCATCTGATACTGCACAAGACACTTCTTGGATAAATGCTATGAAAGCAGTGTGTTAAGTGTAGTGGGTTTGTCAGGCCTGATAGGAGTTGCTGACAGAACAGAGAGCCCTTTGCCAGCTGGCATTGAGGGATTCTTAGGATCACATCATATACTTGCTGAAAACATGTATCGCTGCCCTGTAGCAAACCAAATCTGGACCTGTCAATCCTCCAGGGGTTAATAATTAACATATACTTAATCCTTTTAAGGATTTCAGAGCATCTACAGTGCATCAGGCAGCAGTTTGGGAGAAGTTAATTGCTGGACTGACTTGACTGGATAGGTGGCAGGGGTCTGGTACCCAAGTGTAAATGGTACTAAACAATGGGTAAACTGTACCAAAATAAGGAACCTGTTTCATCTTACAGTGGAAACATGACATGGCATGAGGTGTGGTCTATTCCAGGATAAAAATGGTAGGGAAACTGAATGTGGGCTATAAGGCTTCAAGAGAGGGCAGGTATCATTCTAGGCATTAAATACCTGTAAGGAATCTGAGTAGTCGGTCAGAGGCATTCTAGCTAGGAAAGCTGATTCTGTACCCTGAGACATCTCTAATTGCTGACAGTGAACCCTCAAACTACAAAACCTCAAGGTCAGACTTCTGAGGTACAGGGGTTGATGTATTTCCTGTTGCTAGCTGGGGTTGGTGGTAAAACTGCTTTCTGAAGCATTTCTCTCCATGCAGTCTGGAAAAATATTCCTTAGTACTAGTGACAGCCTCCATCTACAGCTTCAGAGTCTCTTGAAGAGATAATGGGAGTGTCTGCAAAGGAGTATAGCAGAGAAGGATTAGGGCTTGATTAAATCAAGCTGTGGAAATAATGGAATTATTTTTTTTAATTCAATTGGATTAATGTCTAACAGTGGGTTTTTGTTTTTGTTAATAAAACCGAGCAGATAACCTAGACTTTTTTAGTGACTTCATTTGTGAATAGCTTATGAATGTTCTTGCATAGTGCTGGGGGAGCTAGGCATGAAATATGCTTTGACATCTAAAATTGTAATAAACTTCATCCATGTCTCTGCTACAGGACATCTGGACAGACCTTTGCGAACTCTAGCTCCTCACGATCACATGCCTGCTTCCAAATCATACTACGCAGAAGAGGGAAACTACATGGCAAATTTTCCTTGGTAGACTTAGCTGGAAATGAGAGAGGTGCGGATACTTCTAGTGCTGATCGGCAGACACGCATGGAAGGGGCAGAAATAAACAAGAGCCTTCTGGCTTTGAAGGTAGAGTAACTCAGAGCAACGTCAATGTTAATCAGCAAAGTTTGGATGGAAATGACCTGTTGGATTATCTGATCCATCTTCTTGCAATGCAGGGCTGTTCCTTACAGGATGCTTTTTTTAGTCTATATTTTTTAAAAATGGACCATCCTCAGAGGAGCCCAACTCTGTACATTGAAAGTTATGCTGCATGTATTTCCATTCAGAATCCTTTTGTCAGGAGTCCAATCGCTTAAACCTTGTCAGCCCAGAGACTGCTATAACAATTCTCTGAAGCTCTACCCAAGAAGTCTATTTAAAAGTCTAAGCAGTTAGACAATCATAAGGTGTTCCTGAAGAGTCAAATAACTAAAAGTTCTGAGGCAGGGGCCATATCTTCCTTTGTGTCTGTATAGCACTTAGCAGAATGAGGCCTTGACCCTGCTTGAGTCCTCTAGGTGCTGCTACAATAGCTCATTATTAACTAGCTCTTCGAGTGCTTGCTCATGCCGATTCCATTCTAGGTGTGCGCACGCCTATGTACATGGCTGTCAGAGATTTTTGCCTTAGAGGTATCGATAGGGTCGACTGTGGTGCCCTCTTGAGTGCTGCGCTCATGCATTGGTATATTAGGCGCTGTTGGCCCTACACCCCTTCAGTTCCTTCTTATCGCTCGTGGTGGTTAGTCAGAACCTTGTCCTTGGCTAGCAGTTTTTTGTCTTTTTTGACTTCGAGCCTTAGGGCCTTGCAAATAATTTTTTTTTATAGTAGTTTGTGTTAAGTAGTTAAGTGTAGTTAGAGTCCCAGCGGGGATTTCTGCTTGGACTACAGCAGGTCTGTGGCTGTTAGTGACCCCCAGAGCAGCTGCCTGAAGTGCTTGGGGAAGTCGCATTTGCAAAAACTTTAGGCCCAGGACCAAGAAAGAGCACGACATCCATCTGAGGGCCCTCCTCATGGAGGCTGCTCTTTGCCCGGCTTCCGAGCCTTCCCGGCCGGACTCTACCTCTAGTACCTTGGTCTCGGTGTGCAGTCCGTCCTTCCTTCCTTTTTTGCGAGGAAAATTGATTCAACAGCTAGTCTTCAGTTCCAGGTGGTGAACCACCAGGCTCTTTTGGGCAGATACAGTTTTAACTCATGGGACTCCCTTTGTAAGTTCAAGGAGTCCCTGCCCCAGGTCTTGGCCCAGGAGTTTGGCACCCTAGGGGGGGAGAGGGTATGGCGGCAGGAAGGTGCTCCCTTCAAATGGCATGGGACACGGCTGACTCGGTGGCTAGGGTGGCCGCACTGGCGGTGGTGATGAGGCGCAGCTCCTGGCTTCAGACCGCTGGCCTGTCCCAAGAAATGCAGGCCTCAATTCAAGATCTCCCATTTGATGGGAATGGCCTCTTTGTGGAACAGACTGACTCATGGTTGCATGGCCTACAGGACACTTGGACCACCTTCACTCCTTGGGTCTGCATATGCTGCAATTGTCGAGGAAGCAGTTCCGGCCACTGCCACCAAGGCCTTGGCAGCCTTGACAGGGGTCTGCAAGGAGAAGGGATAGAGACACAAGCTTTAGTCATTGCCGCCCTTCCTCTTCCTGCTCGCTCACACAGCCCAGCCCACCAAAGCATCCCAGGGGCCAGAAGCACTCATTTTGAAGGTGCGCTTGAGAGCGACGCCCCAGTCAACTCCCCGGATCCACCTTGTTCTTTTCTTAACCATCTTCGTCCCTACCATTCAGCCAGGTCACCTTGGACCACTGGGAGGTAGAGATAGTATCTCAGGACTATATCCTGCAATTCTTGGCCGTCCTTCAGGGACCCTTCTCGACCTCTTGAACAAATAGTTGCTCATGAGAACCTCCTGCATATGGGGGTGGTGGAGGAGGTCCCTTGGGACATGAAGGGACAGGAATTCTACTCCTGCTACTTCCTAATCCCAAAAGCAAAAGTGGGGCCTCAGACCCATTCTGGACCTGCGATGCCTCAAGTCTCTCAGGAAGTTGAAGTTTCGCATGGTCTCCCTGGCCTCCATCATCCCCTCCCTGGTGTAGTAGGAAGAGAGCCTGAGACGTAACCCCTTGTATTAGAGGCCTGGTACAAGGCAGGACGTGCTCACAATCTGGCAAAAACAGGGCTGGTATTGCAGAAATACACATTCCTAAGAAGTGCTAGTCAGAGTACTCACGCAAACACATCCCGACATTAAGTGGTACCAGAACATCCCAATATCAAGGATGGTACAAAAACATTCCTCAAGGATAACCAGAACACACTGACCCCTCCTAAAAGATAAGGTCAGGATGACAGTCCGTAAGGGAGATGTTTTGATCGAACCAACATGTACAAGATGATAGGTGATAACTAGCAATGTCGGGGAGCAGTAACTATGTCAAAGGGGCCGTACTAACTTGTTTGTATTGGGGTGTAAAGATGTATCTCAGAAGGATTGTCTTTGTCTGGCTTTAAGGAGGAGCGGAAAGTCCCGCCGTTCACTGAGCTGGTCCATTGTTATTGGCATACATGTATTACTGGTCTGGTAGAGTCTGCAGGATACTAGTACTGTGCTTTGTCGACAATAAACCTGGCTGGGTGCCTTTGTCCCTTAGTGGAACTTGTGGTCATTGGGCAGTTCACTTGAGGTCTGCTGTGCCAGCTGTCTGCATAGAGATGACCCTCTTCTTCCCCCCCCCCCCCCGACACTGGTGACCCCCCGACTACTGATCTGGTAAGTAAACAAGCTGTCCTCTGTTGGAATTGTGATCTAACATATAAAAAAAAAAAACACAAGCTAGGGAATCTCTTTAACCTCTCCCTACAAATCCCCTGGTTTTTTTTTTTAAAGGTCTGGAGGCCTCCACCTGCATGTCAGGGATCCCGTCCCTCCCTGGGACCTGAACCTCGTGCTGTCACGGCTCATGGGTCCTCCCTTTTCCTCCTCTCCTGGAAAGTTTCTTTCTTGGGCATGATAACATCCGCCTGTAGGGTCTCTGAGATTAGGGCGCTTACTTTGGAGCCGCCCTATATGGTGTTTTACAAGGACAAGGTCCGGCTGCGGCTGCACCCAGTGTTCCTGCCCAAGGTAGTGTCACAGTTTCATACTGGCCAACTTACCTGTCTTCTTCCCAAAGCCTCATAAATCGGAACAGGAGTGCAAATTGCCTGTCCTGGATGTCAGGAGGCGCTTGTCTTCTACATCGACAGGACTAAGCAGTTTCGCAAGTCAACACAGGTGTTCGTTGTGGTGGTGGACAGGATGAAAGGTTGCCCAGTGTCTGCTCAGAGGATTACATCCTGGATCATGGCCTGCATCCGCTACTGCTACGAGCTGGCAAAAGTGTCTCCACCGGTGATGGTGACTGCCCACTCGACTGGGACGCAGGCTTCAGCGGCGGCCTTCCTAGCCCAGGTGCCGATTCAGGATATCTGCAGGGCTGCTTCCTGGTCGTCTGTCTACACGTTCACGTCTCATTATGCGCTTACCCAGCAAGCCTGAGACGATGGTGGCTTTGGCAGAGCAGTGTTGCAAACTGCACGACCGTGAACTGAGCCCGCCTCCAGGGATACTGTTTGAGTCACCTAGAATGAAATTGACATGAACAAGCACTCGGAGAAAAGCTGGTTACCTACCTTTTGTAACTGTTGTTTTTCGAGATGTGGTGTTCATGTCCCTTCCATTACCTGCCCTCCTTACCCCTCTGTTGGAGTTGCCAGCAAGAAGGAATGGAGGGGGTGTAGGGCTGGCGGTACCTAATATACAGACGCATGAACGTGGCACTCGAGGGCGCTACAGCCAACCCCATGGAGACTGCTAAGGCAGAAATCTCTGATGGCCACACACGTGGGCACACGCGCACCTAGAATGGAAATGACATGAGCAACGCATCTCTAAGAACAACAGTTACAAAAGGTAGATAACCGTTTGTTTTTTCCTGGAACTATTCTGTGGAGACTTGTCAACCAAGATGGCAGACATTACATTAATGGGATCTATTTTGCCCCTCCAGGAATGTATCCGAGCACTAGGTCAGAACAAATCTCATACACCTTTCAGGGAAAGCAAGCTGACCCAGGTGCTGAGAGACTCATTCATAGGGGCAAACTCCAGGACTTGTATGGTAAGTGTAAATGCTTTATGGGCACCTTAAAATGCATGTTCTAATTCTCTATCAATTTATCAGCTTTGAGGTTCATAATACTTAAAGTGCAGGCTAACTCTGACAAGTGACTTCCTAGGTGACTGTGTGGTTTCATATTTGTCTTGGTGATTCCAGGTCAAATTGGATCATTTCACGAGTGAAAAGATGTTTTCCTTCCTTCCTTGCATCAGAAAGCTGGTTCTTGGCTGGTGATGGGCCAGGAAGGCTGTGCATTCAGGGTTTAGATATTGCTTTATAAATACATGAACCAGAAAGTCAGTGAAATCTGCTCCCCATCCCATAGCTTTACAATGAACTTCCTTGAGTCAAATCCGTGATGATTCTGAATAACTGTTAAGATCAGGTTTCAGAGTAGCAGCCATGTTAGTCTGTATTCGCAAAAAGAACAGGAGTACTTGTGGCACCTTAGAGACTAACAATGCTCAAATAAATTTGTTAGTCTCTAAGGTGCCACAAGTACTCCTGTTCTTTTTGTTAAGATCAGGGCCAGAGTAAATTGCTGAGTAGACTTGCATTTACTACTGAACGCTGACTGATACAGCATTTTACTCTTCTAGAACGTATCGGTGCCCTTTCAATGGCCCAAGTGAGCCAGTGGCAGCGCTGGGAATAGAAACCAAGTTCCCAGTTGTAAGACTTTCTGTAGCTGTCAAAACTTTGTGCAATATTCTCGGAATATTTTTACTTTCTAGAGAGCCTTTGCCTTAATCCATCTTTTCAACAGTTTGGATGAGATGTCAGGCAAAGCATTTAGCAGTAAGCAAAAGCTTGACTCATGCTTATTATCATCCATTTGTTTTCAGATTGCAATGATTTCCCCAGGCATGAGTTCGTGTGAGTACACCTTAAACACCCTGAGATATGCTGACAGGTAATGGCCTTTCTCACTTGTGAATTTCTCCAATTGCAATGGGGATCATGACTCGCTAACTCCTGAGCAAATGTTTTTGTTGCCTGCCTTAGGTCACTCTTTAGAGCATCTTGGTTTTCTGTTTGTTCTGACTCCAGGTCAAATCTGCTCAATTAAAATGGGTTCTAAAAGCCAACTTGGAGCCTTCCTGGCTAGGGCATAATTACCAATAAGGAGAATGCATTGAAACCTTGGTTAATAGGTTTCCTACCTTTCAGGTTAGGATTGCACTTTAAAAATGACCTGAGAAGTGAAAACAGGATTTGTTCCCTCTTCTGCTTCTTGTAGTTGTATAAAAGCCAAAAGGGGAGAGTGGAGGGGTTTAAAAAATCTGCCTGCTTTTACCTTAAAAGAATCAGAAACGTGAAGTCTTGCCTTCCCTGGCCTGCTGTCAGCCTTGAAGAACTCAGAAATGCCCAGGCCATGCTTGGCTATAGTTTTTCTTCCAGCTGTTTGTCAGGTATTAGTAAAATGAGTGTTAATTTTAAGCTGCCTGGATACAAATTGCTTCACTTTGTATCCAGTGTTGTACCAACTAGCACTTCAGGCTATTTTCAAGAGAAAAACCGTTTGGACAAGACCTGAATTTCCCTGGTAAGAAAATAAGCAAACTCTTTTGGAAAACCCAAATCTTTCAGGCCCTTTATACTTTGTCGTAAAGAAACAAAAGGGCACAAACTCTGTTTCCTTGTTGCAAGTCATCAAAGGCAAACTGCAGAGTGAATATCTAATTTCAAGTTACATTAAATTTATGTACCAGCCAAGTTGTGTTGGGGTACTCTGGCAAATAATGCCAAATCTCCTATATGGTCCCTTTTCCCTACAAAGCTGGCTAAAGGGACATGTAGCCCATAAATCTGTGTTAACTTGCCAGGCTGTTCAGAGGTTTTTTTTAAGTTGTAATTGTTAGCTAAGGCATTAGGCAGTGTATAATTTGGTTGGGAGATGTAGTTGGTAGAAGATCAGTAGCTGGTGATTGACGGCACATCTGATCAAAGTACTTTTTAGGTCCTGAATGCTACTGACTCTTAAACAGTAGATACTATCCCACAGATTTGTTCATGCTGCAGGATTGACACTAACTTAAATATTTACGGCCCCCGTTACCATAGTATCTGAGTGCCTCACAATCTTTAACATGGTTGTCCTTACAATGCCCCATTGAGGTAGTCGTATTCCCACTTCAGACAGGAGGAATGAGGCACAGAGACTGACTTGTCTGTGATCACACAGAAAGTCTGTTGCAGAGCAGAGAATTAAACCCAGGTCTTTGTAGTCACAATCTAATCCTAGCCACTGGACTATCTTTCCTCTTCAGTGACTTGTTGAATTCTTATTTCTCTCTAGTCTGAGAAATGTAACAGTGCTGCATTCAATCTCATAAAGTGAGCACTGTACACTTTGTATTCTGTATTGTAATTGAAATCAATATATTTGAAAATGTAGAAAAACATCAGAACATATTTATAATTTAAATTGGTATTCTATTTAACAGTGCGATTAAAACTGCGATAATCACGACTTTTAAAATCTAATTTTTGTGTTAATCGCTTAACTGTGGTTAATTGACAGCCCTATTAGGAGCCACTAGGAAAGGAATAAATAATGAGAGAAAAAATATCATAATACCACTACATAAATCCATAGTATGCCCACGCCTCAAGTATTGCATGCAGTTCTGGGCATCCCATCTCAAAAAGATGTTAGAATTGGAGAAGGTACAGAGAAGGGCAATACAAATGATTAGGGGTTTAGGACAGCTTCCATATGAAGGGACTGGTTAGCTTAGAAAAGAGATGACAACTGAGGGGGAGGATGTGATAGAGGACTATGAAATCATAAATGGTGTGGAGAAAGTGAATAGGAAAATGTGTTATGTGAAAGGGGGGGGGGGGGAAGCCAAGCGTCAAGGGTCACCCAACAAAATTAATAGCAGGTTGTGAAAGCCAAAAGTATGGGTTCCAAAAAAACTAGATACGTTCATGGAGGATAAGTCCATCAGTGGCTATTAGCCAAAATGGTCAGGGATGCAACCTCATGCTCTGGGTGTCCCTAAGCCTCTGAATGCCAGATGCTGGGACTGGATGATGGGATGGATCACTTGATAACTGATCTGTTCTGTTGATTCCCTCTGAAGCATCTGGCACTGGCTGCTGTCAGAAGACAGGATAGTGGGCTAGATGGATCATTGATCTGACCCAGTTTGGCCAGTCTTATGTTAAACAGAAGCTACTAAAGTTGGACATTTTTAAATTAGTGGGTCCAAATAACCTGCAACAAGTTCTTGGTGTGTGTGTTTTTTTTTTTTTTTTTTGGGGGGGGGGGGGTGTTTTGTTTTCCCCCGGAGCTTGCTGGTCTGACTTTTTTCAATAAGTCTTGGGGCGGTCCCAGAAAACGGGAAGAACGCTAATATTGTGCCAAGTTTTTAAAAGCATAAATGGGTTGACCTGGGTAACGATAGACCTGTCAGACTGATAATGAGGTGGCTAATAGGGGACTCCTATTTTTAAAGAATTAAAGGCAAGTAATATAACTAATGCAAATCAACATGGGTTTATGGAAAATAGATCCTGTCAAACTCACTTAATTTTTTTGAGATTACAAATTTAATTATAAAGGTAATAGTGTTGATCTAATATACTTAGATTTCCCTAAGGCTGTTTAAATGTCATGCAGTATCAAGTAAGATTAAAAAACCAGAACAGTACACATTAGCATGGTACACATTAAATGGATTAAAAACTGGCTAACTGATGGATCCCAATGTAATCTGTAAATGGGGAATGGTCTTTAAGGTGTGTTTCCAGCAGGGTCCAACAGGCACCTGTTCTTGGCCCTATGCCATTTAACATTTTTTATCAATGACCTGGAAGAAGAAAAAAAATCGCTGAAAGTTTGCAGATGACCCAAAAATTGGATTGAAGTGGTAAATAATGAAGAGAACAGTTGACTAATTCAGAACGATTAGAATCGCTTAGTTAACTGGGCACAAGCAAACAATATGCATTTTTAATATGGCTAAATGTTAATGCATAAATCTAGGAACAAAGAATGTAGGCCATATTTACAGGATGTGGGTGACTCTCTACTGGGAAGCAGTGATCCTGAAAAAGATTTGGAGGTAATGATGGATAATCAGCTGAACCTGACCTCCCAAGGTGACACCTGCCAAAATTGCTAAGGGGATGTTGGGAAGCATAAACAGGAATCTCAAATAAGAACAGAGGTTATTTTACTTCTGTATCTGGCACTAGTGCAACCACTGCTGGAATATTGTGTCCAGTTTCTGATGCCCACAATTTAAGAAGGATGTCAATAAACTGAAGTTCAGAGAAGAGCCTTCAGAATGATTCAAGGAGCTCAAAGGATTAGAAAAAAATGCCTTAGTCTATCATTTTAACCTATTTAGTTTAACAAAAGGAAGGTTAAAAGGTTACTTGATTACTGACTGTAAATATCTATGGGGGAAAATGGGCTCTCCAATTTTTCATGGAAAGGTCTAACGTGATCCAGTGGCTGGAAGCTGAAGCTAGACACATTCAGACTGAAAATAAGGTTACATTTTTTTTATTGGTGAGAGTAATTAATTAACCATTGGAACAGTTTACCAAGGGTCGTGGTGGATTTCTCCATCACTGACTAATTTTAAATCAAAATTGGATCTTTTTTAAAAAAACAAAAACAAAACTGCTCTAGGAATTATTTGGGGGGAAGTTCTCTGGCTTGTGTTATACAGGAGGTCAGACTAGATCAGAATGGTCTCTTCAGGCCTTGGAATCTGGGGGTGGGGGAGAAATCCTACTGACGCAGAACTTGTCACTTTTGGTTGATACCTGATGTTAAAGCTGAGGCACCTACTCTCCACAGGTTTCTATTCCTCTGCAGTCTTCCTTTCTGCAGCTTTCCCTAGTATCCCATGAAAGGCCATTAATTATCAAACCCTAATGAAGGGAGCTGTCTCTAGTTCATAGCTGTAGATCTGCTGCAATCATTTTCTACTGAGGTGTTAAATAGAATTTTCTTTTGTCTTGGATAATCTCTTTGGGTAGATTGTGACTATTGCTAATCCGGATACGTGTTCCTACATGCTTCCAAATCTGATGATCCACTTTCTGGTCATTGATCATAATACTTGCGTTTCCCAGTCTCTAAATTCCTATGTTTCGTATATTGCTGATGGGAGGTGAGGATAACCGCTATGGCTGCTCTGAGATGGAATACTCTTTCATACTGACCTTACTTGAGCCTGGTCTACACTACAGAGTTAGGTCACTGTAAGCTGCCTTACATTGACCTAATTACATCGGTGTCAACACTACAGCCTTGCTCCTGCCAATGGAAGTGCCCAACTACACTGACATCATAACTCTACCTCCACGAGAGGCGTAGTGCTTATATCAGTGTAGTTAGGGAGATGCAGTGTCTGTGTAGACACTGGGTTACAACAGCCCATGTCAATTCCACAGCTCTGCTCTGCTCTCCTGCAGGAGCTCACAGCTGGAGCCACAAAATTGACAAGAAAGGCTGGTAGGCTCCCTACTATGAAACTGAGCCCTGCACTGAGCTCTCAGCTGCACTCCCCGCCAGCTGTCAGCTGGGCTCCCAGCTGGAGTATCCACTCCCCCACCTTGAGGTGACCGCCTCAGCTGTAAGTCGGGTGCTGGGCTCAATTTCACAGCAGAGAGCCTACCAGCCTTTCTTGTCAATTTCACAGCTTCAGCTGTGAGCCCCCTGACTGCTCTGAGCTTGAGGCAGCCATGAAATTGATAAGAACGGCTGGTAGGCTCCCTACTGTGAACCCTATGCTGGGCTCATAGCTCAGGCTGTCACCCTGAAGTGGGTGGGGGGCTCCAGCTGTAGCCCGGCTGCCGCCTGGGCTCTCAGCCCTCCGTGCCTGCCCACGCGCGCTCCCCCGCCCCCATTCTTAAGTCAATGCAAGCACGCCTAGTGAGGACGCACACCACCGACAGAAGGAGGGGAGTGTGGACCTGAAAAACTGCAGTAATTACTGCAGTGGCTATATGTCAACTTAAGTTTGTAGTGTAGACATGCCCTTAGTACAGTTTCCTTATGCCAACGCCATTCAAACAACTTCTAAGTGTAACACTGGAGAAAGGTCACTGCGCTATAAACCATCTAGTGCCCGTTGTGTGCCCAATTGCATACGGGGGTGAGGAGGGGAGTGCAGTATATGAAATATACCATGGCAGTTTTAACTGCCGTAGGTGGCTTTAAAGCTCTTCAAGGAAATACCTAGATCTGGATACTGACTGCATGGAGCTGAGAGAAGCAGAGTTATGATGCCTTTCAGACTTCCGCCTCGGATCGATAACATTGGAATAAATGGTTCCAATGATCACAGGTGTCCCTTGCTCAGATTATTCATCGTTCTGGGAAAAAGAACCGGTGGGTTGATTTAGTGACCATCCCCTGTTCCAGGTAGATTACAGCTAATTTAGTACTTGAGTATTCAAGTCACAGCCTCTGTCTAGAAGCAGCTCATAAAGGACATGTTTAGCATTTAGGTCAGTTAACCTCAATGACTGCTTAAAGTCCCAGGTGGTGATGACAGGTCAGTTTGGTGACCTGTGAGAAGTTAGTCTCCAGGTAAAGCTCAACTGACAGTTTTCAGTGTTGCCGACCAACTTGGCAGTTTGTCTCTGATAGAAACAGTGGCTTGATGAGACAGAAGTCCTAGAAGCCAGGTAGACCTACACTGATGAGGCACCTTGGGAGAAGCACCTCCCAGTTGTTAAGGAATTTAACCTCCCAACAACCCTAGGAGGGTTTTTGCTGCCTGTGTGTCTGCTGTGTGGTGAGATAACATTCAGGGCTGTCAACATGGCACCTCTCTCAGAACTGAATAGTGACTTGGAGAAGTCTGGAAGTAGCAGTAGCTATTCAAGGTGACCCTTACCAAGTAACTGTTTGGGGCAAAACAGACTTTGTCATAATGTAGTCTTCCTCCTGTCCAGAGTGAAAGAGCTCAGTCCTTACAATGGCGGGAGTGGTGAGATGCAGAATTGTATGGAAACGGAGAATGAGGAACTGGACACCAGTGAAGAAGAGTCAAGTCTTCAGCATGACGTATGTTGATAAACTGTAGAGTTAATGGTTTCCCCACACTTTGGTTTGTTATGAAATATACTTCAGAGACCAAATAACCAATGCTAGGTACATACTATGCTACAAAAAGCTAGTAATGCACATTTTAAAGCAAAAACTATTGTCTTGATGCAAAATTGAAAAAGCATCTAAATGGGTATATTTGTGCTAAAAAATTGGAAATATAAAAACAAACCATAGATTGTAGTAAATGAAATGGTCTCTCTTACACTATAAATAAATTAAGTTCATCTGTGTATACATCTAGGTTACTAAAAACAAACTTTATCATGCGGGCATCGCACAAACAAAAACACCAGAAAATATCAGTGCACAGATTAAAAAAAAATCCTTGGGCATCTAAAGGAAAAAAGTGTTTTTATAAATTACAAACTCATCAGCTGCATGCTAGTTGCCCATATAGGGAACTTCAACTATAGAGATGTTCTAAAGACTACTAGCCAAGCCAGGTCTAACAGTTACTAAACTGATTTTGCTTAATATACACCTGTGGTTTTAAATTTCCCATTAATATGACAGGTTTCAGAGTAGCAGCCTTGTTAGTCTGTATCTGGAAAAAGAACAGGAGGACTTGTGGCACCTTAGAGACTAACAAATTTATTTGAGCATAAGCTTTCTTTTTTTAGTCTCTAAGGTGTCGCAAGTACTCCTTTCCATTAATATATGGCTAAACTTGGTTATTGTGTAAAAGCAAATCTATCATTACTGTATACTTTCCTGATAAGATGCTATTATATTAACAATGTGCAGAAAATTCAATGGATGGGCAAAAATCTATTTTGCAGTCTAGTATCTTTCATACTAAACTTCAAAGTCTAAAATTATTGGTTACATTTCAGAATTATTTATATTTGCAATATCTATTTAAAGCAGGGGTAATAATAATAATCCCTCACCACCACTATTTTAAGCATCAGACAGTGAACATAGCCAAGCAGCTAGGAGTAACCTGCTTTCGGAACAGAATTTGGAGAACATAAGAATGGCCATACAGGGTCAGACCAAAGTCCATCCAGCCCAGTATCCTGTCTACTGACAGTGGCCAATGCCTGGTGCCCCAGAGGGAGTGAACCTAACCGACAATGATCAAGTGATCTCTCTCCTGCCATCCATCTCCACCCTCTGACTGACAGAGGCTAGGGACACCATTCCTTACCCTCCTGGCTAATATCCATTAATGGACTTAACCTCCATGGATTTATCTAGTTCTCTTTTAAACCCTGTTATAGCCCTAGCCTTCACAATCCCCTCAGGCAAGGAGTTCCACAGGTTGACTGTGTACTGTGTGAAGAACTTCCTCTTATTTGTTTTAAACCTGCTACTCATTAATTTCATTTGGTGGCCTCTAGTTCTTATATTATGGGAACAAGTAAGTAACTTTTCCTTATTCACTTTCTCCACACCACTCATGATTTTATAGACCTCGATCATATCCCCCCCCCTTGTCTCCTCTTTTTCAAGCTGAAAAGTCCTAGCCTCTTTAATCTCTCCTTATGAGACCCGTTCCTAACCACTAATCATTTTAGTTGCTCTTCTCAGAACCTTTTCTAATGCCAGTATATCTTTTTTGAGATGAGGAGACCACATCTGTATGCAGTATTCAAGATGTGGGCGTACCATGGATTATATAAGGGCAGTAAGATATTCTCTGTCTTATTCTCTATCCCTTTTTTAATGATTCCTAACATCCTGTTTGCTTTTTTGAGTGCCGCTGCGCACTGCGTGGACGTCTTCAGAGACCTATCACCGGATGATGCCAAGATCTTTTTCCTGACTAGTTGTAGCTAAATTAGCCCCCATCATATTGTATGTTTAGTTGGGGTTACTTTTTCCAATGTGCATTACTTTACATTTATCCACATTAAATTTCATTTGCTATTATGTTGCCCAATCACTTAGTTTTGTGAGAGGCTCAAAGAACAATTTCTCTGTACTTATCGGGGATTTGTTTCTTCCCATGAACACTAGCTTTCCAAGGAGGAGGAAGAGGAGTTGTCTCCCCATATGTCCAGTTTCCGTGAAGCCATGACTCAGATTAGTGAGCTGGAGGAGAAGGCTGTAGAAGAACTTAAAGAAATGAGACAGGTATGTTTGAAGATTCAGGTGAGCCCAAGTTGTCTTCTGCATATTGATCTCAACTTGCCATATTTGAGTAAACTAATTGGGTGTTCTCGGAATTGTGATTGGAATGCACATGGTATTAACTGTTAAAGAATGTTCACCTTTTGCTCATTAGTGACTTATTCTAGCTCTTTCTTTTCCAGCCTCTCAAGGTAAACTGGCTTGTGGTAATGCCTAGCCACTACCAGTTACATCCTTCAGATGGTTGGTGCTGGCATTGACAATGGACTGTCTTCAGACGATCCAATCTGCTTAACAGAAGCATAGTATGTGCCATGAAAACATTCCAAACTTGCACAAAGCCAGTTCCTAATCAATGTCACTTTTCTAAATCTAGAAGATGACTGAACTCAATGACCTGTTGGAAATGACAGAGCAACCAGACTATGATCTGGAGACATTTGTGAACAGAGCCAGATGCTTCATAAAGGAAGGATCAAGAAATTTCATCAGCATGGGAGGTAAGCTGGGACTACTTCAGAGCTTGCTGTCAATGCATACCTTCGAAGCCCTGTTAGTGGGAATTCCTGTGCGGGCTGAAAAGGCCACTGCCCCTTGTAAAATATTCTGGGATCATTCTGGATGCAACTCATCCTCTTCGATTGCCTCTTGTGGTGGGGACAGAGCTGAGGTGATTTGTCTAAGCAAATGATATGTCCTATTGCCTATTCTTTCCTAAGCAATATTCTGGCTGGCGTCCTCCACTCACTAGCCAGTTAGTACAGAAAAATCCTTTCCAAGGGTACAGCGTAATTCAGTGAGCTACAGTACCCAGCAAAGCCTAGCCAAGGATGCTGACAGTATCCTAGCTTGTCTAGTACATGATCATATGTTTTCCCTTGTCTGAGGGACCAGTGACTGTTTCAAGGTTTAGGAATGTTTGCTGTATACTCCTGGAAAGCTTGGGATCTCTGCCTTCCATTGATGTATACCAATTATTTTGGTCACTCCCAGGAGAAGGAACATCAGTTTAGACTGGGTCTTAAGTCTAAGTTGTAACAGTTGCTGACATGCAGGTTGTAAACATGGCTTGTGGCTATCTACCACAAGGCAATATTTGTAGCCATTGCAGCGAATCATGTCTTGCCAGCACCCAGGTCTGGTGTGCACACCTTTTTTTCCCTTTTTTAAAATCCAGGCCATAACACTTGCTGTAGGGACTCCCTTCCCCCCTACTATGCATGTATAACCCAGCTTGCTGGCCCTTCTTCCCAGACCTGTGCAGAATGAATTGCCTTGTATGTTTCTGATACTGTTCTGTACGTGTTCGCTAGGTGCCATCTCAGCTACCTTGATTTTTCCCAGAATGCACTAGTAGCAACAGTGACACAGGCAGCATAATGTGAATGTTCACGGTTGGCTGGTTGACACGCTATGATGTTGAGGAACTATTTACATTTCAGCTGTGTTTATACCCAGGTCAGATGAATGTCAGACTGGCTAAACAGTATTTGGAATACTCTTGTCTTTTTCCCCCACTTTGATATCAAGTTGGCTTTAATGGTCCCTATTTGGAAGTACTGGGGCTACACCAAACCCTGAATGCCTTCTGCAGGGCGGCCGCACTCTTCCAAAGGACAGGAAGCATTAATCTGTCCAGGAGCACATGGGAATACTAGCTGCTAAAAACATGAGGGACTTTGAAGAGAAATGTTTGGGGAGCAAGGTGGTTTCTGTACATAAATATTCTCCCCTCAGTGGCTCCACATCCTAGCTGCAGCCCTGTGATGTAGGGCAGGATCCTGTGAGTCGGCAAGTGGAGCTGATGATTTGGAAGAGGATGACCTACAGCAGCTGATAGTAACTGCCCTTAGTCTAGCCTCCTCCAGACCCTGGCGAGGCCAGTGAGGCATGGCGTTCTGGGGGCTGCTTTGTGTGGCACAGGTAGAGGAAGTAATGTCAATTGCAGCTGGGAGATGAAGCTGCTGATGGACTGGGATCAGGAGCAGAGTGAGGGAGCTTTCTCGGGCCAGGCAGGGAGCCAGAGCAGGAGCTGAGGGAGTATGACATTTCACAGTGCAATCCAGATCAGTGAGGGGCTGTGTCACCACTTGCCCTGCAACTTGGGGTGCCTCACAATGCCTTGCTGCTGTAGCTCCCACCTGGGCTCCTGCAGGTCACACCCTGAGTGTCTCTGTGAAGCCACACCCCGATCCAGCAGCCTGTCACAAACACCAGCCACACTCTGGCTTCCTCCAGCCTTGGTTACTATTTGCAGGGTGATCCCAACACACTCCTAGTCCCAGATTTCCTGCCAGAAATGTCTTGCACTGTACAGTCCTCTCCTTAACAGTGCAGATATACTAGGTCCATTGCCCTCTGCGGGGATCAATTCACAACAGCTTGCCACCTTAAATGGCGTTACCTCAATGAGTCACTACACTAGATTAATTTTGATTAAAGAACAAAACAAGTTTATTTAACTGCAAAAAGACCGAGTACAAGTAACAAGACAAAAGTTAGAAACGGTAACAAGAAAAATAAACAGAATGCTTTCTAAACCTGGTTCAAGGTGAAGTTCTTACTACGTTTTCAGTGCTTTGCTGACCAAACTCTCAGACCAGGGTCTGCTCCCGAAGTCCATAAGCTGTTTCTTTTGTCATCTTAAGTGAAAGAGAGAGGCAGAGTATTTTTGCCCTTATTTTAATAGTTCAGTCACCCTTTGAACAACACTTTCCTGAGAGACCCCTATTTAAATTTCTTGCCAGCTGAGAGCAAGGAGACATGGAGTCTGGTGGAGGAAGGAGGCTTCCTGCTGTTTCTTTTCACCTGTGTATGTTGAAATGCAGATTTTTCTTTATATCCCCCTCTCCCCCCCATAATGTCTGAGGACTCTGTTTATTGCTTATATGCAAACTGAGGTAAACATACACCCCTTTGTTTGACAGGCCTGTTTGACCAGTTCTACCTAATTGAGCCTGAGAGTTTGAACATGTGCCCGTAACATTACACATAGTGTTGGGATGTACATTTCATCACGATATCATTGACCAGTGAGTTATTAGTTTTCAAACGATACCACACAAGGCATATTTACAATCGCGTGTGTATGTGTGGGAGGGAGGGTGAATACAGGGGTGCGTTTCCTTGAAGGCAGGGATAGGACAGGAGTGAGGGACTCAAGGCTCTCATCCACCACCCAAGTTCCTGCTGTATTCTTACTTCCCCACCTCCTACCTGCTCAGCTCCTTGCTCTTCCTGCCCCCCTTCAACCGCCGGGCCCAGAGACTGGTATCTGGGTTTTGTGAACAAATGTGAAATTGAAACTATCTCAAATGCTGAAGTCGCCATGTGTCCAAGTCAATCTGCCACCTAACTCCCAAACTTCATTGCAGATGTCGTGGAGTCCCTGGCTCTTGCCATGCAGCTGGAGGAGCAGGCCAGCAAGCAGATGAGTAAGAGGCGGCCTCAGTAAATATACCAAAACCTGATTCACAAACACCATTTTTTCTCTTCTCTGTATGTGTCTATCAAGTCAGTGGTTTCTATGTTAACTCTGCCTATTTTAAATGTGATACAATAAAGTATACTTAAGTCAGTCCTACCTGAAGACAAGAGGTCAGAATAGCAGACTTTGACCATGCAGGCCCCATGTTGGGACTTGGCAGTAATTGTTCTAGAAATGCCCTCTTGGCAGTGACGGAGGGGAAACTTGTAGTTCTTCCTGTCATTAGATGCCTCTTCCCCTCATTTACTGACAGAATTATCTGCTCTGATGTAACTAGATAAACTTGTGTATTCTAGTGTACATAAACTTTTTTGCTTCTAGATATATTGTGAAATGGTGAAAACCTGCAACTCTAGCTGCTTTACAAAGGAAATGGACTAAACTTAATTGTAAAAAGAATAAAATAAAGTCAGTATTTTTTTAAGACTTTGGCTGGTAGATAAATATTCCTGGATTTATTAACTTCTGACTTGTAGAAAATTTCTTGTCAACTGTCAGTTCTTTAAGAAATTCTCTGAAGACCTTCCCCCCCAGAGCAGACTGGCCTTTATGGCAGAGACTGGCTTTTGGGACTGGTTGGTCATTAAAATCTTTTGAAGTTTGTAATGTTTGTATTTAAGTAAAAAATCAATTAAAGTATCTTGTCTCTTGGTTTTTGGAAGGGGAACAGGGGAAAAGTCTTCAGACTAGTGAATCTCCTAAGCAATAGGTGGCAACAGCCTAGAGTGCCTCAAATCCACTTTATAGCAAAAACTTTAAGTACATCAGAAGCAGGCACTGCTAAACAACCAAAGGGGCCACTGGCTGATCGAGATGCTAAAGCAGCACTCAAGGACAATAAGGCCATTGCGGAGAAACTAAATTAATTCTTTGCATGGGTCTTCATGGCAGAGGATGTGATGGAAATTTCCAAACTTGAGCCATTCTTTTTAGGTGACAGATCTGAAGAACTGTCGCAGATTGAGGTGTCCTTAGAGGAGGTTTTGGAACAAATTGATACACTAAACAGTAATAAGTCACCAGGACCAGATGGTATTCACCCAAGAGTTCTGAAGGAACTCAAATATGAAATTGCAGAACTACTAATGTAACCTATCATTTAAGTCTGCTTCAGTACCCAATGACAGGAGGATAGCTAATGTGACACCAATTTTTAAAAAGGGCTTCAGAGGTGATCCTGGCAATTACAGGCTGGTAAGCCTGACTTCAGTACCGGGCAAACTGTTTGAAACTACAGTAAAAGACAAAATTGTCAGACAGATGGATGCACATAATTTGTTGGGGAAGAGTCAACATGGTTTTTGTAAAGGGAAATCATGCCTCAACAATCTACTAGAATTCTTTGAGGGGGTCAACAAGCATGTGGACAAGGGGATCCAGTGGATGAAATGCACTTAGATTTTCAGAAAGCCTTTGATAAAGTCCCTCACCAAAGGCTCTTAAGCAAAGTAAGCTGTCACGGGATAAGAAGGAAGATTCTCTCCTGGATTGATAACTGGCTAAAAGATTGGAAACAAAGGGTAGAAATAAATGGTCCATTTTCAGAATGGAGAGAGATAAATAGTGGTGTCCCCCAGGGGCCCAGTCCCATTCAACATATTCATAAATGATCTGGAAAAAGGGGTAAACAGTGAGATGGCGAAACTTGCAGATGATACAAAACTACTCAAGATAGTTAAGTCCCAGGCAGACTGCAAATAGCTACAAAAGGATCTCTCAAAACTGGCAACTGTCTTAAACTCAGCAAAAAAGATATACATTTCAAAAGAAACTGGAAAACAATTTGACACTGATCCTGGGCAGGTGTCCTGGGGGGTAGGGACACTGGGCAGGGAGCTGCTTGGCTCCATGCAGGGGGCTGCTTGGCTCCACGCCCAGGGCAGGTGGAGGGTCCTCCACGGCTCCCCACAGCTGCCCACCCAGCTCTTACTGTGCTCAGGCTGTATCTCCAAGCCGCCCCCGCCGGGTTGGGGAGAGCCATGCTGGGAGCTGCGGCGGACCCTCCACCTGCTCTGGGTGGGGGGCCCAAGCAGCCCCTGGCCTAGTGTCCCTGTCCCCCAGTTACCCTGCCCAGGGCAGGTGGAGGATCTGTGGTGCGGTTCCTCACAGCTGCCTGCCCAGCTCTTACCATCAGAGCCCTGCGTGGATACAAAATTTGTGTCTGCATCCGCACTGCTATCCGCAAAAATGGTCTGCGGATGTAAAGCAGATACCTGCAGATTTGCAGGGCTCTAGAGAGGGGCACGGCCCAGGAGGAAGCAGTGGGGGGAGGGAGGCAGAGGGCATGGAAGAGGGAACAGAGGCGGGGCAGAGGAGCTGACCTCATTCTGTTGTTTGATGTTTTCATTCTGTGCTTCCTTCCCCTGAAAGAACAAAGGAGAACCATGAATCGCAGAGGGGCAGTGGTACCAAGGAGCACTGGCTGCCGTGGTGTTAATGCTAGGCAGGTTTGTGTGGGGAACCCTCCAGCATCCAGACGCTTACGTGGGACAACAGCACCTCAGCTCCTTGCAGGAGACCTGGGATTCATCCCCTGCTCTGGCCTCTTGCTCCCTGGGCTGCCCCACACCCATCTGAAGCTCTGTTCTCCTCTCCCTTACACTAGGGTATCCCCACTGACTTAGAAGGGCTGACTCTTGATTTACACTTGTGTACGCGAGAGAAGAATTGGGCCCTGGTATCTCAGAGTCTCTGAGTCAGCCTTTTCATGACCCCTACACACCTTCCATGTGCGGCATCCTTTCTGGGCTTGATAAACTTCCTGGGATGTTCACTTTATTCGATGCCAGAATATCAACCTGTACTGCATCCATGTTCATGTACAAGGTCTTGGCATCTCTCTAGGAGAACCAGCAAAAAAGGAAGGAGGTTAGCAGCTTACAGGGACTTGGAGTCATCAAGGGCATGAGAAGGGCCAGCTAGAGAAGGAGGAAGGTTCCTGACAAGCCCCCTCAACTGGACAGTCCTGGAAATGACAAGTCAGTGGGAGTCCTGGCACAGTTTTCTTTTGCCGGTCTCCACCCGTCATTGCACTGAGCATAGCCTGGAGGCTGGTTGCTGTGACTGATTCCTGAGCAGAGAAACCAAGCTTTAAAATGTTCTTAGCGAAAGGACTGGGAGCGTGTGTTGGATAGTCTTAGCACTCCCTGGTAAATGACTCCTGCTCTCAGTGTTCCCTCTAATTTTTACATCCATGTGAGGAATGAATTTTGTTATGTGCACCAATATGGAGGTGATGTGTGGTCGGGGTGGGGCTGAGGGGTTCGGAGTGTGGGAGGGGGCTCAGGGCTGGGGCAGAGGGTGGAGTTGTAGGGGGGTGAGGGCTCTGGCTGGGGGTGCGAGCTCTGGGGTGGGGCCAGGCATGAGGGGTTTGGGGTGTGGGATGCCACGGGGCTGCAGTGGGGAGAGAGGACTCCCCCTAGCCCTCTTGCTGCAGCAGCCCAGGCCTGGGGGAGCGGTGTCTCTCCCCAACCACGACAGCTCTGTGGCCGGGGCGCCTCTCCCCACTATGCCTCTGTGTGGCCACAGCTTAGAGGGAACTTAGCTCTCCACTGCTGCAAGGCAGAGGCTGTCCACATTACAACAGCTTAAGGGCTAATTCCCTGGTGAGTGGTTGGGTGTCAGGGCAGGCCCACTAATCAGGATGTAACCTGTGCTGTAGGGGAGACACCATGATCACGAAGGTGGTTTTCCCAGGGCGAGGCTCATCCATTGCACTGCGGGTGTGCTGACCCCTGCGATTTCCCCAAATGCGGGAAACTCGACTGCATAATTTGTGGTAGTGGGGGACTGCGTTCGCGCTCTCCCCTGGCACTCGGTCAAGCAAAGGAAGACAAAGCTCAACAGCCATGCATGAGAGGTACATAGCAGTCCTAGACTCTCTTCCCTCCATACCCTCCTGAGGATGGGCCTGGGCTTTGAGCACTGTGCAATCAAACTTACAGAGCCAGACACCCAGCTGGGGTAAGTCGGCACGGCCCTATTGAAGTAAACGGAACCAGCTGTCTCTCCTTATGCCAGCTGAGTTTGCCATCTAACGCTTCCCCTAAAAGGGAACTGGGAAAGTCTTATTAGGCCCCATTGAGTCCAGCATGGCCCAGGAATGTTGCTGCAGGACATTTCCTATGGCTTTGTCCTGCTCAGGTTTAAAGGGTCCATGTGATGGGGCTTCCATTGTTTTACATGGTGTTCAGTCCTGAAGTACCTCCAGGCAGGAGAGCTCAGATTCAGACAGAGGCTCATGCCTATCTCCTCATTCTGGGACACTGCTAGCCCTGCATGTCTCACCACTTTTCCAACATCACCACGCAAATGTGAGTCCAGACATGTCCCTCAGTGTTACTCCATTTACACTAAAGACGGGCCCCAAGTCGGAAAAGAACCATCCGCTCGCCCCAGACTTCAGAACTCAGGCCCTGCTCTGATTTGCACCAATTGTTCTACCTCATTCGTACAGGTGGATAGTGCAAGTGTACACTGATATTCACTGCATGGAGTGAAGTCTTTGGGGGTGTTGGGCCTAAACCAAATAAATTCATTTAACTGAGGACATTGTGATCTGACCCCAGTGGTTTCCGGAGTCTGATCAGGAACTGGAGCTGCACTGCGGTTTTAGAGGAATGAAACCCAGTCCCCATTATACCTGTAAAATGGACCCAGGTTCCATACCAGTAACAAGCCCTGGCAGTTAGAGAAGCCCATTTACCATAAAAAGCTGGAACAGTCTCTCTCCTGTTGCCTTCCTCACATGTTCCTCCACAATGGGAAACGTCCGGACAAAATACTGCAACAAAACACTCCCAATAAGTGCAAAAGGAGGGATGGGGGATGGTGTCTGGCTCCATTGAAAAGCAGCACCCTCACAGGATGTTAAAGTGCTCCAGTTCAGTGCTCCTTCCCACCTGGGATTTATCCTTCCATTGCCCCCATTCTGCTGTTCGCCTTGAGCGCCAACGCTGCTGGAGGCCACGGTTAAATAGATGGGGAAAGGGTTGGTACTCCACCCAAGCCCAACCATATTGCTAGAGCAGCTGGGTATTTCAGCTACTGTGATCAGCAGGGGTATAGTTAACCATCGCACCACTTTTTAGAGCTGACATACCCTGTGGGCTGGAATGGAGGACCCTAACGCTGGATTTCTCTAGGTTGCAGGCTTTGGGTTGGGTTTGAAGCATGGCCTTTATGTTGAATTTCCTGATTTTGTATTATTCAAAACTGCAACCCATTCCATGACAGTTTCTTCTCATTTATTTACTGCCCTTAACTCCACCTCAGTGAAGGTTTTTTGTCTGGGAATCATGATTGTTAAGCAGAAGGAGAAGTGGGGTTGGGAAGGGATAAGCTCGTCCTCAAGCACTAACAGCAGAGGGGACACAGAAACTGTGGGTACGTTGCTGTATCATCAATGCCCTTTTTTTCCAGCTTTGCCCCAGTGTGAATGATCCCCCTTTATCTGAATAACTCCCACTGCTCAGGAGCTTAGGGGGAGGAATCCACATTAAAATACACATTGCCCCACACAGAGACACTCACCTCTAGAGCGATGCTGGCCTGTCTCTGGCAGGTGGTATGATTCTCATTCCCCATAGCACACATAAGGCCATGCACCACTCTCAGCTGGATCATCTCTTCGGCCAGTTTGGTCGAGTCCTTGGCTAGAATGCTGCAAGGAAATCAGCACAGTCAGGCTCCAAGGCTCTTTCGCATGAGAGAAGAATCCCACAACAACAGGAGCTTTCTGGGAATGAAATGAAAGAGCCATAGCTAGCAATTTGGAGGGACAGATTCTAGTCCTGTTGCCTTAGGTGTGGTGCTGATCCAAGTGCAAAGTGATGCCTCCATCTTTCCACGTTCACTCGCAAATGACTAACACCAATGAACAAGGATGCATGCTATTCTTAAACTGAAGAGGAAGCCCATGGTTACATGTGAACAATTTGATATCTATGTTAGGAGATCTACATTTCTTTTAACGATTGACAATAAAAACACCTGATTTACATATTAAATCCTAGCAAATCCACCACGTTACCCTATAGAATCCAGGGTGGAAGAGTAAATTATATTATTTTATTATTGAGCACATCACTGGAGAAAGCAACATGGCCAGTGTTTTGCATCGTCTTCTGCTCTTCAAGGGAGAAATTTGGCATAGGACCATCTTGTGGACTTTGCAGATATCGAACAGGAAGTGAGCTATAGAGAAGCATGGAGACAGCCAGAGTTTAGGGATTCACTGGGTCAGACACTGAATTTGATTTCATGCACTCTGCTGTTGATGTAAAATTGTTAAGTAGACGCATTTCACTACAAGAGACTCTCTGCTTCCTTGAGAATACAACAGGCTCTGTACTGTTATGTAGCATGGTTTGGTCCAGCTATGTGGCAAGGTGCTAACACTGTCCCTCTCTATGCTGGCCTGGAAACGGAGGGAACATTCTGACTCTGTATTAATGGCCAGAGTAAAGGTTGATATTATATTTCTTCACCTATAATAAAAGCTTTGAATAATTTCAGGTGGTGTTAGTAACAGGGGAGGATCTGGATTTTGGCACCCAAGCAGAAGTGCTTCTCTCTAAGCTCCTGAGCACTTTTGTGAATGGATGAAAGCCCCCGAAGTCTATATGGAGGAGTTACAGAGCCACAGGGATATACTCAGAGAGCAATAGCAGAGGGCTAAAGATTCCCTATGAAGAATAACGACTGGCCTTTTCTCCATAAAGGAAGCAGCTTCTCTAAATCCTGTATAAATCTCCCTTTGTATTTTGCTCTGAATTTTCTTACCCGATGGCTTTTGCTGCAGCGGCTTGCTGTATATACACCGACAAGGGCTCAGGAAGATGGAGTGTGGCTGGGTCTGAATGGGGGAACATTAGACAGGATGAAAACTACGGCTAGAGCCATACTTCTGCCATAAAGCTTTAGTAATAACCTGGGGAATTAGACCAGTAGCACCTGAAGAAAAGAGGATTTGTGAGATTAGAGCAACATCCCTCAGGGAATCTACCTCCAGATGTACTGTAGCTCAGGGCTTCACAATGAGCTCTCACTGCTCAGCGACCGTGCCAGGCTAATGCAGTGACTCAAACATTCTGGGACATTACAGTCTGTTTCATCAAGACAGGATGTGGGTCAGAAACCAAGGTTTCCCTGAGTCTTGAAAAGGTGTCCTGGGATCTTTAATTTCCTCTGGCCACATGCAGAAGGGAACTGAGTTTAAGATCTCCTCTGAAAGACAGCGCCGCATCCCCTGCTCTCCATTAATTTGGCTGCATTAACTGAACAAATCCACACAGTTCACAAATAGCATCAATATTCCCATTCCTGCTCTGAGGGCTCCAACAAGCTGGATGTTTGCTGTTGCCTGACAGTTCCCATTACCCAAAACAGACAAAGCTGAACTCTGCAACTCGCCAGAGGGTCACTGGAAAACAGGACTCAGGAGCCTGCATCAAAGGAAGCTCTGACAGTGACAGCCCGTGTGGAGGTACGGCTGTACAGCTGCAATGGGGACGGGAGCAGGGGGTCTGAAGGCATGGAGAGTGCAGTGCCAGCCTCCACTGCCATGGGGCCCTGCCTGCCATCTCCTCTCACCTTGTTGCAGGAAAGGGGAAGGGAAAAGAGAGGGCGGCCGCAATCCCAGGAAGGACACCCCACTTCTTGAGACTGCACCAACCTACCCATGGAGCTCAGCTGCCCTGATGAAGTGGGGAGAAGAAAGGAGGGAGATTCCCTTCTACTTTGGCCTCTTGCAAGGCAGAGCTTAAGGGACACATGGTTTCTAGGTCCTGCTAGGAAGGGGATGTGGGCGCTTAGCCCCTTGCTATGTTTCCTGTGGCGGTGGGCATCAGCCTCCCAGCAGGACCCAGCACCAGCCAGTTGTTCCCCCGCCCCCAGCCGTCGCCTTCCATTGCACTGCTCTCTGAAGAGGGGGTCCAGGCTGCAAGAGGAGCACTCAGGGCTCACTGCAGTGGGTACCATGCCCACTAGGAAGAGACTTCTGCATCTCCTCTTCTGAATAGCCAACACCATCTCAGATCAGCCAGGCGGTTGGCTGCAGCCTCTGACCTCTGCCAAGGTAGCGCAGGGATGGATTAGCGAGGGCCGGTTACACCAGGGGCTCTCAAACTTTTGTCCTGGTGACCCCTTTCACACAGCAAGCCGCTGAGTGCCACCCCGCTTATAAATTAAAAACACTTTTTTTATATTTAACACTGTTAAAAATGCTGGAGGTGAACCGGGGTTTGGGGTGGAGGCTGACAGCTTGTGACCCCCCAGGTAATAACCTCGTGACCCCAGTTTGTGAACCCCTGGGTCACACCCAAGGAGACTAAAGTACCAAAGTTGCCCATCAGTGGCTGGTGAATCACCTGAGCAAGCAGAGAAAGAGCAACCCACTTTGCAGCATTCTGCAGCCTCCAAGCAGACATGAAGGGAACCTGTTGTGACCGCTTACCTTGCAGGGCTTTGCCTTTCACTTTAGCAGTCTCTTTCCCCGGTGATATAAGTAATTCAACCAGACCCTTCAGCAGCACTGGCCGGACGTCATAGGCCATGAGATCCTTTATCAGCTGAATGGCTAGAGACAAGGAAAGAGGCCAAAGTGCCACCTTGGTGCTCTAACAAGGCTGCACAGCAATCCCAGCAGCAGGTGAAACATCAGAGACAATGGTTTGAACGCTGGCTCCTGAAAGAGCTGCATTTTCCTTCTGCCTGTTTAAAGTAAACTTCCTTGACTAGGGTTGGATTCTGCGCTGTTCCCTTCTGGAAGTTGCTCAGAAACAGAACAGGAGGCCAAGATATGCTCTGCGCATCTGAGAGCAGAACCATGTTCTCCAGGGCTCGTAGATCCCAGGTGACATTATTACCCCATGGGCTGGCCAGCAAATGTATGTGGATGGCAAAGAGTCCAGCCAAAACATGGCTGGCTTTCTATTAAGACATGGACCTCTGTATTGCATGGAACTCTCTGGGACATAGTGGGAGGGTGCTGAGGCACTGGACATGTGAGGGTTACATTAACTTTACACATGTGCACCATTGCGAGCAGCGCTGGCCCACTGCAGGCTCCAGGTGGAAGGGGCAGGAGCAGCCCCTTTGCTGGAGCAGCTTCCCCACACACCTTTCAGGAGTTTCAGTCTGGGAATGTTGGAAATTTGGAAAGTGCTGGCATGCGGATGCAATGGCTCCTGCTGGGAACTCCCAGACCCTCCATCTGCAGGGGGCAGAATCAGGACTCCGGAGCACCTCAGAGAGTCATCAAGCTCCAGGATTAGTGCAACCATGAAACCTTTACCCAGTAATGTAGTAAAGATCAGGCACCACACTCAATGCCCCCCTCAGCTTGCAGCCACCTGCTCTGATGCCTCCAACAGCCGGGCAGCAGAGCCAACCATCCCCAGGGCAGCTGCCGAGAGGCCAGAAGCAGCTCCCCACCAGCACTTCTCAGCTCAGCTCATAGCAGAAGGTCTGGTCTGGGAGCAGGGCTGGTCTGGGAGCAGGGCTCTGGGAGCACCAGATCATTTGCATACCCATGATGCATTGCACATTGAAAAGCCTTTCTTTGAGCATTTCAGTGACTGTGGAAAGACGTGCCAATTTCTGTTCAACTTCCTTTATGAGGATTGGCCTGCACAGAACACAGAGCTCAAAAATGAAAAGATTTGTGAAAACCCATAGTTCCCCTCCAAAAGTCATCCTACTTTTATATTCAGGATTTTTTTCTCCTCAGAGGGAATAAATCTTTTGCATTTTACTAAAAATTTCTGTGGCAATAAGCTTTTCTGAGTTTACATGCAATTTTTTAAATTGTTCTGTGAATAAGTCTAATTTTTGTGGAAAAAGTAGATACCATTTTTATTTTATGTCTATAAAATAATTCATAAAAGCTATGAGTCAAATGCTTTGTTTTCATAAGCCATTGAAAGTTTAAGTGCAATTGTTTTTTCTATGGGGGAAGAAAAAACCTAATTCTTTAGAAGTTGCATATATCCCCATCCTGTGTCCTTGCACCCCCTGTCCACATGTGTCCTTCCACCCCCATTCAGACACCCACTCCCCTCATCCCCATGTGGCCCTGCCCCCTCTCCTCCTGTCCCTTTGTGGCTCTGTACCCCCTTCCCCTATCCCCCTGTGTCTCTGTGCCCCCACCCAGCCACTCCCCTTTCGCTATGTATCCCTGTCTCCCCTCCCCCTGTCTTCATGTGTGTCTGTGCCTCCACCCGGCCAGTCCTCTGTTCCTGTGTCCCTGAGCCTCCTCCCCCTGCCCCATGTGTCTGTGCCCCCACCCAGCCACCCCCGTCCCTATGTAGCTCTGCACCCCCTCCCCATCACCATGTGGCCCTGCACCTCCCTCCCCTCTGTGACCCTGTGCCTCCACTCCCATTCAGCCCCTGTCCCAGTCTGTCTTCCCCCACTAGCCCTTGTAAGCCCATCTGACTCCCCGAGCACCCCAGACAGATGCTGTCTGTCTCCCCATAGCCCCTGTCTCCTGACCTGGCCTGACAGGTGCTGTGAAGAAGTCTGGCTTTCTCTTAGCTGGCTGGGAGCTGCTGCTTTGTTCGATCACCACAGCACCCTCTGGTGGGCAAAAGGCAGAACTGCAGCAACATTTTGGCAGAAGCTTTTTCTGAGCAAAAAGTTTAAAAACATGTGGGGCTCATTAATTATGCATGCACGCAGTAGTGCAGAATTCCCCCAGGAGTAAAAGAGAAATGGAGTAACTCTGGGCCTTCACAGAGTTGCTCCACTAGGCAAGTAGATGAGCTGTTGCTTAAAAAGAACCTCAATAATATACTGAACTTTAAATGTATTTTACACAGTTGAATCTGTTCAATATAAAAAGCAAGTAACATTTTCCTCTCCAAAAAAAAAAAAAGCTCATAAAGAACATTTTTAAAATAAAAACATAAATTTCTTTGTATGTAACTGTAGTGGGGTGGCTGCCCCACTCCTATCCTAGATAGGGCTTCAGCAGGCCAGGGAGGTGGTGCAGGTGGGGGCCAATCAGAGGCTGCATTAGAGACAGCCAATCAGAGCCAGACTCAGCCATATATAAAGGCTGCCCAGGAAGGGAGCAAGGAGTCTCTCCCTGGTGGTCAAAGGAGGAGGATAGGCTCCTCTGCTGGAAGGTAGCACCTTGGACAGAGCAGTGCTGGGGAGCTCCAGCCAAGGAAAACCGCAGGCTGTTGGCCTGGGCTAGGCAGGCCCATAGGGCGGAAGGGGAAGTAGCCCAGGGACAATAGCAGGGCAAGGGGAGAGAGGCTGCTGCTAGAGGGTCCCTGGGTCAGGACCCAGAGTAGTGGGTGGGCCCCCCCCCTTCCCCTTGTGCTACACTGGGCTGAAGAGGAGCGTGGCCTGATAAGGGGCTAGACTTAGAGGCTGCAGCTGGCCCCTACAACAGGTGCAGATTGTAGACTGCTGATAACACCAAACCCCTGGAAGGGGGTGAGACTGGAGCAGTGGGCACTGCTGAAAGGCAGTGTCCTGAAGAGGATGCTGCCGAGCAGGGAGCAATGAGGGTCCCCAGAGCAGCCAAGGGAAAAGGAAGGCACCACGTGAAAAAGGTGCTCCATGACTGGACAGAGCTAATTCCCGGAGCAACCAGCGGGAGGCGCCAGTGGTGGTGAGTCCTAACCCCATCACAGTAACACAAACAATTAATTCCTTTCCTGCTTTTTTCACAACATCAAGTAGCTTCATTGAATTGAAGCCTCAAAAAATTGGGTAAAAACTCATAAATATTCCTTTCCATAAAATCTTTAGTAAAAGGTGAAAGACTTATACAATCTGAAGAGAAACCAAAGCATACCTTCCGCTCTGCAGAAGTGCTGCCAGGGCAAGACCATCACTTTATTACATCACTGTGACTATACTGATGGATGGCTAAACCCCCTTGTGATGTTGCACTCCATATGCTTTATAGAAATATGCTTATGAATATGACATAACTAGAATATGCTTTACACTAAATACTCCTTGTATGGTGATATTAGAAAGCTTGTACTCTACTGAGTGTGTTCATACTATTTGTTTGTATGTGTGATGTTATTAGTGTAATATAATCTCATTGAAAGGTGACAGGGCCAGAAAGAGTTAATTAACTCACAGACTGACCTGACCCATGACCGAACTTTAGAGACTGGTTAGGAAGAGATGTAAATGAACAGCGCTTTGAAATGCAAGTCTGCATTGTTAGAGAGAGAAGGGAAGATGTTTGTTCAGGTCTTGTGATGTCAGCAAACAAGTCTTGTCTTCCTAAATGTTAATATTCCTTTTTTGATCTTTGAATCAAAGCTATAGCCATAGACACTTGACTAAAATAGTATTGTTGTCTCTTTGAAGGTTGGGGTAACCAGTATCTGAACTGTTCAATGGATAAATTACCTTGTGCTAATTGCCATGATGTTTGGGAGAAGGAAAGTGAAGCTGATTGTTTTCAGGCCAAAAGGCTGCTGGAAATGTATAAAGACCTTGGGATAGGATCCTTCTTCATCTCAGATCTGCTTTTGGTTTCAAGAAGGGGAAACCCTAAGCCACAAGGATTGAGATCCCCAGTCACTGACTAGAGTCACCCTGAATATGGACATTGGGCTATAACCTATGGACTACTGCCAAAAGGACTTTGGCAACTACAAGCTCATCTCTGCTAGGTATTTGAACCTCAAGAATTGAATTCAAGTCTCTATGTATATTGATCTTTTAACCAACACTCTTTTCTTTTTTTAATATGTTTTAGTTTAGTTAATAAGAATAGACTATAAGCCTGTATTTGGGGTAAGATCTAAGTTATTTGACCTGGATCTGGGACTTGGTCCTTTGGGGTCAGGAGAACCTTTTCTTTTATATGATGAAATAAGATATTTTCAGAATTTATCACCATATGTTTGACATGGTGTCTGGATGGAGGCCTGAGGCTGGGTACTTTAAGGGAACTGTGTTTGGAAGTCTGAGTACCCAGGGAGGTGCTGTAGAAGCTGTTTTGGGCTGGCTGGGTAAAGCTAAGTATTGGAATATCCACTAGTGTCTGGGGTTTGTCTGCCCTGTTCTGTTTGCAGTGCACCCTGACTGAGTGACCTCAGCAGGCTCCCACAGGCAGCATCGTCACAGCACAGATTATTTCTATGTCTGGAGTTAGGAGAGTAAGATATGAACATGTATCACTGATGTAAACATATTAAGTGGAAGCCATTAAGGGTGCTTCAGAATTGGTGACCTGTCAATGGCTCTGTTTACTTGCAAACCTGCCTGTGTATGGTGGGCCAGCCCAGGAAGGATGGAGGCTTGGGTCTCTCAGGACTTGTGACCCTGTCACATGGTACTGGAATCCATCTTAAATCTGGTCTTTTTCCATTTAGGAGGAGGGTTGGGGACCCAGGAAGATTCCCGCCTGGTGCCAAAGCTATAAAAGGGGGTGGAACAGGACGCCAGGGGCCAGTCATGAGAGCCCCTGCTTATCACCTAAGATGTCGGCTGGAACTAACAAAGACTGTAGCAGGGGAAAGGATGGGGCACAGACAAGGAGTCTTGTCTGTGAAAGAAGCTTATTGGAACATCTCTGAGGGTGAGTGATTACCTGTAATCAGTTTTTTAATCGGCTTAGACTTGTGTGTGTTTGCTTTATTTTGCTTGGTGATGTACTTTGTCTGTTATTACTTGAAACAACTTAAATCCTACTTTTTATATTTAATAAAATTGCTTTTGTTTATTAGTAAACCCAGAGTAAGTGATTTAATACCTGGGGGAAGCAAACAGCTGTGCATCTCTATCAGTGTCATAGAGGGTGGACAATTCATGAGTTTAACCTGTATAAACTTTATACAGAGTAAAACTGATTTATTTGGGGTTTGGATCCCATTGGAAACTGGGTGCTGGAGATAGGTAACCTGCTGAGCAGTTTTCACTGAGTCTGCAGCTTTGGGGGCGTGGTCCAGACCCGGGGTCTGTGTTGCAGCAGGTATGCATGTCTGGCTTAACAATGCAGGGTTCTGGAGTCCCAAGCTGGCAGGGAAAACAGACTTGGAGGTAATTTCAGCACATCAGGTGACAGTCCCAAGGGAGTCTCTCTGACCGAACCTATCAAATCCCTGTTTCTACAGCCTATTGCTCTGGCCCAATTAAACTGCGAGGTTGCTCCTCGGAACTAGGGTCTCTGGGAGGAAACCCAGCCCATGGACCAGGGAGTCGGGATGCAGGTCACAGTGCGCAATGCATTATGGGCATGCAAATGAGCATCCCAAGTAGGTCTGAGAGCACAGGGGAGCCCCGGCCGCCGCAGCCCCTGGAATGCGGCTCTGGGAGGGGTGGTGGCTCCCGGGGTCTCCATAGCTGCTCTGGGCACAGCTCCACATACTCGTTACCCGGGGCCACACAGGAGATGCCCCCGGGCTGGGACCCTGCAGGTGCTGGACTCTGAACCTCGGGCGGAGCAGGTGGGCTCAGGCTGCTGGTCGCTCCTGTTTGCCTGCAGGAAAGGGCCCGTGAAAGGGCTGCTGAGCTGCCCTGGGTGAGCTGCGGGGGCCAGATCGGCCTTTGCCTGGAGCCTGCAGGGGATCCTGCCCCACCCCCTGTGGTCAGTACAGCCCGCCCAGGGGTAGCAGAGAGCAGGTGGTTTTGTCCCCAGCCCTTGCCGTCCCCAGCCCTTGCCATCCCCAGCTTTGCCGCCAGGGCTTGGCTTTGCTAGCCTGCAGCCACCACACAGCTCGTTAACCTGCCTGTGGAGACCCACGTCCCCAGCCCTGCTCCTGCAAACCAGTGACGGGAGCCATCGGCCCTCCTTGGTAGGATGGGAAAAGCCAGAGACACGCACAGCCTTTGCATGAGCAACACACACCCCCACCCCACCCCCGCCGGGCCCGGCAAGGAGGCTGGAGCTGGGGGGTGGCGTGCTGACAACACACAGCTGGGTTACAAACCACCCACCCCTCATCAGAGGGTAGCCTGGGGTGCGACCCGGTATTGCACCCAGCTGCTTGGCCTGTGCAGTAACAGGCACCCTGCCTCCAGCCCTTGTGACTTGCCCGTCTTCCTTTCCAAAGGCGGGACCTGTTGCCAGGTCTGTTAAATTCCTTAGAGCTCAGTGAGCAGCCGAAAGGCAAATCCACCCAGCCCAGTGCTCTCACACTCAGCTTGAGCTGAGCTCTGGGGACACTGCGGCTGCTGCCTTGAAATGACTCTTGACAGGCTCACTGAGCACCTCCCAGAAATGACTCAAACGTCTGCTTTCCTCCTCAGCAGACAGCATAAGGGATGTGGTTCCTACCTTCATACTGAACTTCCAAGTGCATAGAGCTCAGCACGCTCAACACAGCATCCACAATGCTGGGATGGGCTGCTCCCACGATCACCTGACAAGGAAAGGAACAAGCAGGGTGTTATTCCTCACAGCTCTCCCCTCTGCAGCCCACTGAAATATTCACATGTATGTGTTCCTCAGGATACAGAGAACTGCACACAGCACTGTGCTCTGAGAGACTCAAGGAAATGGCCTCTTGGGGCTGATTCTGTAACCATTACTCAGGTTAGTGAGCACTTATTCTTGAATAGGACTCCTCATGTAAGTGCTCACCAGTGTACTGGTGGTTGCCCAGTCTAGCCCTATGGTTCTCAGACTAAGGACTGCAGTTATTGGGGCAGCAAACTATTAATTACCATTATTTAATATTTGTAATATGGCAGTACCCAGAGACACAATCAGGATCAGGGCCCCACTGCTCTGGGGCTAGACAAAGAGGTAGAAAAGTCCCCTGCCCCAAGAGCTTACAGTGAAAGAAGACAAGTGTTATACAAAGTGTGGGGGGGAAAAAGGAGACAAACTCTTTAAAAATCCCCATAAAATCCTTTCCTCCTCTCAGGACTCCTCAAACCTGAGCATGAGGTTCACTGATCTCCAGCTAACTGAGGCATTAGAATAGCTTTGAGATTTTGACAGGGTCTGTCTCACATATATATGTGGTATGTAACAGGAGAGAGTGAGAGAGACATTTTATGTTCAAAGGTCAAGGATCTGTGGTCCTGCAGATTTGGGTGGGGAGGGGGTGGTGGCAACCCCCCCCCCTTGATGACAAGGGACTGAATTTCAAATGGGAGACTGTCAGAATTAAATTCAAGAGCAGCAGACTGCATCAGAGCTGCTACCTACCTCACAGCTTAGCTCTATCTTAATCTGGGTAATTAACATATAGCTAAAACATTTTATGTAAGTGCATATTTCCAGGCCAGGGAGAATTTAAGAAGGGTCAGAAGACCAGAACCCCATTCCCTCAATTAAAAAAAAAAAAAGCAAAAGCACACCCAAAGTGCAGGATTGAAAACAGTAGCACTAAAGGCCATATAGTTCATTCTAAAACAAAAAGGCGTACTAGTGGCACCTTTAGAGACTAACCAATTTATTTGAGCGTGAGCTGCAGCTCACTTCATTGGATGCACGATGTAGCTCACAAAAGCTTATGCTCAAATTGGTTAGTCTCTAAGGTGCCACTAGTACGCCTTTTCTTTTTGCGAATACAGACTAACACGGCTGCTACTCTGAAACCTATAGTTAATTCTGTATACGATTCCCTTTGAAGTTCCCCAGAGTAAGGGCAGGACATGTCTTTAGAGGCATATCCTCTCCTACAGCTGAGGTCATATTTCATACAAGGCTTTCACAATAAGTAACGGACTGGAGGAGAAGGGGAATTATAAAATCTTTCATACTCAATTTATTTAAAAGCAGCATATTAGATCCTGATGGAGCAGGGACTATGTAAACAGTAGCAGCCTTTATACACTCAGCACTTGCTCACACACAGCCTTGGAGTTTAGCATCTGTGTTACTGAGAGGGAAAAGTCTAAGGGGAGAATTGTTCATGATTTCATTATCCAAATCAGACAGAAAACAGCTCTGTGCACCTCATTCCTTTTCAGTGTGTTCTCAGACTCAGGAACTGCTGGGGAACTTGAAGAGCACACACTGTGCTGATGACGTGCAACTGGGCGCAAAAGGATCCTTGCTTCAGAATTCTCTTATCTAGTACTACCTCAACAAGGAACTTTCAGATTGGCTTATCCACACAGGGTATGCAGCCTTAGACATGCTAGGACACATCAGCTGAGGTATATACTGGGTGTGCTTGTAGATGCAATAAGCTCTTCTCTGGGCTCCTTAATAAGGCAAGAACTGTAGCAGGATTTCCACTCACCTTTAGCCTCCAACTTTATCATAGATTCATTATGAAACAGTGTTCTGATAAAACGAAAGAATGGGCTAAAGTTTGATTACATCCTGTTCTGCTCACCTGCACAGTCCTGAGTGTCTGCAGAGAGAGCTGTTGGGCTTTGGGGGATGTGCATGGCAGCAAAGCAATCAGGCCTTTGTATACCTGGTTCTGATACTTTGGATTGCCATGGCCTAAAGAGTCCAACAGAATTTGCACTTGTTCTTGAGTCTCTTCAGACTTGGAATTGGCCAAAAACTCAGCTATTGATCGCACACCTGTGTATAAGAAGATTTACTGAGTTGCATAGTTGGAAAGCCCAAGTGGTTACACATCTGAGGTTAGACAAACTTGGAAATTTTATTGAAATCCAGCCAGAATCAAAAACACTGTCCCATTTTAATCACTGCTGCTGGAGAGGTAGAGATGGGGAGTAATCTTCATTTTTGTGAGTATCAGTAGCTATTACATGGATTTTAAAATATAATAGGCCAAATTCTCAGCTGGTATAGAAGGGCAAAATGCTGCTGAAGTCAATTGAATGACATACATTTACACCAATAAAGAATCTGGCCCCCTGAGGTAAATGGTGCATAGAGAGTATCGCTTTACTGATTCCATCCCACTCCTCTCACTGCTGAGGAAGTTGTCCAAACCTTGAGCATCTGTCACTGATTTTAGTGGTGGGTTCCCTTTTACAATGGGAAAAGCATTTATTTTTTTCCAGTCTTAAAAAACATCTGAAGAGATCTTGCTTTTCCTTTTCAGAAAAATTCCTGATTTCTCAATAGATATCAATCATAGAAAATTTTAGCCCCAAGAGGGAAAGTTTGGAGAGGTAGCAGTGGGTGAACACAGCAGGTTATAATGAAAACTCTTTTGCAACCGTAGCCACAGCAGTTGCCACCAGCACGACTGCTGTAATACATCAAAGGAAAAATACTGTACAAAAAGTATGCTCATTTAAAAATGAGAAGGGGGATGAAATGTAACCACTCAGCAACGGCTGAGACTCTGAACTCCTTTCAACAAGAGAAAAAATAAAATAATATTCCATCACTAGGACTCTCAGAGTGAAAGGAACAGGTTCAGTTCTGTAAGGAGCGCTTGATGTTTAGAGGTCAGAGTACAGACTCGCCTAAATGGATGTAACCCCATTCCTTTGATAAAGAATGCGGATGGCATGGCACTTACCATAACTTTCACAAATGAGCTCCTTATACTTCCTACCAGCATTTGCTACGAGTTGGAGTAGCTTTATTGACTCCCTTTTGTCCTCTTCCTTCAGTTGGTTCAGCCCTAGTAGTTCCAGGAGAGTCAGCACACCTCCAACCTCCAGAAATTCAATAAGATACTTGTGGCTACAGAGATGAGGGGAACAAAGCAAAAAATATAGCACTTGGAACAAAATCTTCCTTCCTCGGATCTCCATATTACTGGGAACCTTCTTCCTACTTCCTTGCCTCCAGTTTGTGTCTAAGCTCCCGGATGGAGACGACAGCTACCAGAAGCTTGACTTGGAACCCAAATGTGAAGGCCCCACATGGCAGTATGATGTGCTCCCAATAGGCTACCAGGTGAGATATTTACCTCTGATTGTCCACATTTGGATACTGACCTACATGCACAGAGAACTTGGGTCTCCATACACAGGGTGCTCACTGGATCCCTAACTAGTGTGTTAGCAATCAGACCACCCCTGGGAAACGAGGGACTCACTGAGCAATTGCATAGCATAGGCAACATCATAAAATATTTACAGTATTCTTGGGAAGCACAAAGAGTCCTGGCTTTGCCCAGCCTTGTGTGAAGTAACATATGCAGCACCTCCCACCTGCCCCTGACTGATTTATCCATTTCTACAGAGCGCTCATCACCATGGTATCTGATCTCCCGAAACTGGGCTCTGCTGCCCAGGAGACACAATTCAAAACAGGTCCAACTGCACAGCCTACTAAGAATGTGTGTGGGAGTCTCCAGGCATGAAGGAGGCTCACTGACTGTGGGGATCCAGAGACCTGCAGAGGAGGTAGGAGAGGCTTGGCCAGTTATGGGTACATGCTGACAGCAGGGTGCTTAAAAGCACAGATCATGGACTGTTGACCTTTCCCAGACCATCCTTGTAGTAAAATATTAAGACTGGCCCCTCACCCTAGGCTGGCACAACTCTGGGATGCTAAAGCCGCCCAAACAATTCTTGTTGAAGTGACATAGAAATACTCACCTACTTGCAGCTGACAAAAAGATGCCAATGGACTTTAGCTGCTGATCTAGGTATATTCCATACATGTAGCTGTTTGACAATGTTAAGGAGCAAATACTGAGACAATTTTTCACATTAAACCTGGTCACTGCATCTGGTGTGGCTGGTAGCTTGGTGGCAATGTGTGGCATTGCACCTGGGGAACCTGTCTTTGGGAAAGGGCTAGGGTGACCAGATGTCCCGATTTTTGGGTCTTTTTCACACACAAGCACCTATTACCCCCCACCTCCTGTCCCGATTTTTGACACTTGCTATCTGGTCAGCCTAGAAATGGCACAGGCCTTTATTTTCCAGGCTAGCTGGGTTGCAAACCACTAAGGAGGCAGCATGCTCATCCCCAGAGTGGGTGTGAAGTGATTCCCTGCCTGCAGCATTGATGGGCTTGGCAGGGAGCTTACATTTTGTCCTCAACTAGAAGGATGGGATGTCCTGATATAGGACCTGTGAGAGGGGAAGGAGAAAACAAGAGGAATCCTGCAGAACAACCCAATAATACCCTTGGTTTGGAACTTCCCTCAGATTCCAGCTTTTATGGGCCAAGCTCTTCTTCCTGAACAACTGGACTCAGGTATTTCCACAGAGAGGGGCTACCTTAAATCATATGGGGGGGGGGGAGAACATTTGGAAGAGAATCTTCCCCTCGATTGCCCCACCACCTCTTCTGGCATCCCGAAGAAGTAGATACGTGAGCCTCAGCCATGCTGTTAGGCGGGTCAGAAACAAGCTGGCTCCCTGTGAGAATTCCAGTTCCAACTCTGGTCCTGTCTTTCCTTGATTTGCCTTAATGAAATTGCCCAGAATGTGGCTACGAGCAGCTTTGCTAGCATTGTCCCATTCCTGCAAGAACCCCATCAGTCTGCTGATGGCTGCCTGCTCCTTTGTGGAAGTCATGATCAATACTGTCCTACAGGGGAGAGAGAGAGGTTATAGAAACCCTTAAAGATAAATGTAGGCTGTACAAATGAGTAACACCAGCCCTAATTATACTTTCTCCTTGTCTAATGCTTTCCAGCTAAAGATCATAAAGCACTTGACAAACATTGATTAATGTAATCTTATCTTCCTTTATTCCTGTTATCTTCATTTGACATCTGGAGAAACTGAGGCATAAAGAAATTAACTGATTTACCCAAGGCCACACAGTAAATCTGGGGCAGAGCTGGGATTAGAATCCAGATCTCCTGATTGAGCCACAAGAGCGTCTCCCTCCCAGATATGAATAAAGCACTTTAACGTTACAAATTTTCTTAATCTCAGATTCTTGCTAGCTTGAATATTTGATCACATGACAGGCCCTGCCAGAAGGTAAGTAGGATGAAATAAGAGCAGAGATGCACAGGACCTTGACGATGAAAGGGTGGATTTGGGAAGCTTTTGCATTTTGAACCTTTTTGTCCTAGGTCATGTCGTATTATTTAATTTTTCTTCAAGTGCCGAGAGCTTTCAACGGCACATTTTTAAATAAACTCGGGGGGAGAAATGAAATAATAATCCAAGGAATAGGGCAGCTACAGAAAATCCCAACTGACTTTGACCTTCAATACAGTGATCCCCATTTTGCCGAATTTCTTTGGCATATTTGGGCACTCTGTCTCCCCCTTCCCCCCAAAATTTACAAATTTTCTGGTGTAATTAGTTCTGGTAAAAAGTGCAGATTGACAGCTCTGGAAGATAAAGATGGTTTAATCACATCGGTCCCAATCTTGTAAACACACATGCTTAACTTTAAACTTGTGAGTAGTCCCAATGTGGGGCTTAAAGTTAAGCAAGTGCATGGGTGTTTGTAGAATCGGAGCCAAAGGAGGTATAAGACAGGCAGAAATACTGCAAGCTTCTCTCCACACAGCCCTGTCAACACGCTTCATCTGTGTGGATGACAGAGAGTTCAGCCCTTGCCTCTTTCAGTTCTTAGCCCCTCTGCTGAGATTGAGGCCTTGTCTATGTGAGAAAGCTGCAATGGTTTAATTTAAGGTGTAATTTAAAAGCAATTTAGTTAAACCAATGCAAACCCCTGTCTGGACACTTATTTCAGGGCTTCTCTCAGTTTAGTTTAAATCTATTAGGTCTGTTTGGGTCCACGCCTATTTCCTATCAGTAAAGTGCCTAGCACTTGTCTACTAGGAACTTGACTGCACAAAAGGCACTGGATTGAAACCAATGACCTAAAGGTGAAATGCTCTGTAGTTAAGTGTATTAAAAAAATTAAAAACCAAAAAAAAACAATCACCCTAGAAAGTTGGATAAAGAAACAATTCTGCTGGGTTAAGAGGAGTTGGGATTTCATTAGGGAATTAACAGTCTGTGGTTTGTAGGAGTCTGTGTCCTTGGCAGAGTGTATTCAGGATCTCCTTTGAGGGAGGACAAGGTTTAAAATAAATCAGTTTTCCCAAAATAGTTGTGATTGGAAGTGTTATTAGCCATAACAAATGTTAGTGCTGATGGGAGACTGGCCTGTTAGGAGCCCTTTGTCGAAAGTCATATTTCACAGTCTCATGAGCTTTTTCCAGTGATTTACAGAATATTTGTGAAACATTATGTGCAAGGCTCAAGACTGATACTGAGAGAAGAACTAGTGTGTTGAGGGAATGAGTATTTCACAGAGACCGTTTGCATCAAATTTACAGGCCCATAAAGAGCTCCTATGTCCTCTACAGAAATCTAGTTAAAAGAACTTAACAGTCTGAAGCATCCCAAAATTGATTCTAAATTAACATTTCCATATTTATGTTTGAGATGCTGATGGTGTGCTCTTATCCTGCTTTTATTAGGAAGCAGCAATAATCTTCACTGTTCAGAAACACCATCACCAGCCTCTGGACAGGAGGATTTGAGGAATAAAGGGTGCTTTCCTATTATCCAGCTGGGGAGAAGAGTTGGTCTGAAAATGATCACACAATACAACTAACTGAGGATATAATGGTACCAGACTGACTGTTATAATAATATTATGCACCTATATGGTGCTCTTCATCCAAAGATCTCCAAATGTCCTATAAATAGGGGTAAGTATTCTTATTATCCTCATTTTACAGATACAGAAACAAATTCACAGAGAGGGGGAAAGACCTGCCCCAAGCTCACACAGTAACTTAGTGGCAGAGTCAGAACAGAACCAAGTCTCCTCACTCCAAATTGTCTGGTCCAGCTACTCAATGAGCTGCCTCACTCATCTCACTAGATCAGATAAGCTTAGAGGATTGGACACCAAGTCAGTACTTTTGTTGGGAGGACTCTAAGGAAAACCCAGGTGATTTAGGAACTGTTGTTGGCTATTCACTAGGTAGCTGTGAGTGGCACCTTAAGTTTAGGAGGTGCAGCCCTGGACGAGTTGGAAGATGGGAAGAAAAAGGTGGTTTTAAGATATCTTTGCACCCACCAGATTCCAAGCCTTGCCCAGCCCCTGGCACAAGTTAGAGCCTGCTTGGCCCATCCACTTTTCGTCATGGTCCCCACCCCTGCTCGTATCTCTTCCCCCCGAGGTTCTGCCCCCCGGCCAGGCCGGCAGCTGGAGCCTGGCCCCAGTAGCCCAGGCAGCTGTGGAGAGCCATGGATCCTCCAGCTGCCCGGGGTAGCGGGGCCTGCCCAAGAGTGGCCCCTGGCCCGTGGCCCCACTCCCCAGGCCCTCCGCCCAGGGCAGGTGGAGGGTCCGCGGCTCCCCACAGCTGTCTGGGCGGCTCTTACCATGGCGCAGCTCCAAGGCCCTGCCCTCAGGCTGGAGCTGGGTCGGAGCAAGAGCCACGCAGGCAGCTATGGGGAGCCGCAGACCCACCACCTGCCCTGGGCGGCAGGCCAAGGAGGTGGGGACACAGGCCAGGGTCTGCTCTTGGGACCCCCTGACCCTGGGTAGGTAGAGGGTCCCTGGCTCTGCTCTGGCTTAGCTGTGGGTGGGGCTTTTGGGGGAAGAGATGGGGTGGGGCTGGGGGGGGGCCTTTGCCCCTCCACTTTTTGGGAAGACTCTGCTGCCCCCCCACCAAACCCACAATCCTCACTGATCCAGCAGGCCCCTCCCTAAAGCTCTGACCGTTGCTCCTGCTCCAGCAGCTCCCTCCAGACACCTACTATTCTCTCTCCTTGGTCCCACTGACACCCCCAGCACCCTTTTGCCCCCAAACCTGGTACCTATTCTCCCTCTAACCCAGCTGGCGCCCAAATCCATAGCCGCTGACTTCGTGGGTGCTCCGGGGCTGGAGCACCCATGGGGAAAAATTGGTGGGTGCAGAGCTCCCCGCCCTGCCCCCCCACCCCAGCTCACCTCTGCTCCGCCTCCTCCCCTGAGCGCACCGCGTCCCCGCTTCTCCCCCTAGCTCCCAGTGCTTGCCACGAAACAGCTGTTTTGCAGTGCCATCAAGTGCTGGGAGGAAGGGGGGAGGAGGGGGAACGCAGCATGCTCTGGGAAGAGGCGGGGTGGGGCAGGAATTTGGGGAAGGGGTTGGAATGGGGGCAGGGCAGGGGTGGAGTTGGGGTGGGGCGAGCACCCACCGGCACCTGGAAAAGTTGGCGCCTATGCCCAAATCCATCTAATACTAGTCCCCTTGCCAGCTCTGTGAAACTCCATTTCCTCCAGTGCTCACCCCACCCCAGCTGTGATGCCCCTACACCCTCTTCAGTTCCCCCATGGCTCCCAATAGCTCTTTGAGGAAGGGGCTGTGTGAGATCCTGGTCATTTCCTTTACCCGTGGTTGTCTTCTGGGGGTGATTGGCTGGCTCTTGCACCATGCTCATTATTCCATGAAGCACTGTGTCTCCTCCAGTCCTAAAAGAATCTCTCTGCCTTACTCCTACACAGCCAGGCCAATAGCAAACTAAGCCAGCAGGTCTCCAGCTTATTGGAATGGTTTGGCAGCACTTCCTTTCCCAGTGGGGAGGATGTCCCTGCCCTGGGAGTCCAAGCATGGACAGAGTTGCCAGACTTCTGTCACCCTGTCTGCCATGAACCCAGCCCTCATCCCACCCTCCCTTGCTGCCACCCAGCGAGCCCTAGCTCCATCCATCCACCCCGTCCTCACCTAACCCCACCCTGCCCACCTACCACCCACTCCTATTGACTCAGTCCTCCCCGCATCTGCCTGCACCCACCTACCCAACCCATCCTCACCTCCCCCACTCCATCCTTCCCCTACCCACCCCTATCTATGAATAGAAATTCCATGTTTGAATAATAAGAGTATAGCAGTAGGGATGTATTACTGACCAGGATGGTGATGGTGATTGTGAAATGCTCAGGGAGATTAGATAGGGTATAAAAATAGAAAATTCACTAATAATGGGGGATTTCAACTATCCCCATATTGACTGGGTACATGTCACCTCAGGGTGGGATGCACAGTTGAAGTTTCTAGAGACCATTCATGACTGCTTCTGGAGCAGCTAGTTCTGGGACCCACAAGGGGAGAGGAAATTCCTGAGTTAGTCTTAAGTGGAGCACAGGATCTGGGAGATGAATACAGCTGAACTGCTTGGTAATAGCGACCATAATGTAATTAAATTTAACATCCTTGTGGGGGGAAAATACCAAAGAAGCCCACCACAGTAGCATTCAACTTCAGAAAAGTGTACTACATAAAAATGAGGAAGCTAGTTAAATGGAAATGAAAAGCAACAGTCACAAGAGTAAAATGCTTGCAAGCTGCATCGAAACTTAAAAAAACCCCACCCCACCATAATAGAGGCTCAAATTAAATGTATAACCTACATTAAAAAAAAGTAGTGAGAGTATCAAAAATATACCAGCATGGCTAAACAGAGTAAAAGAGGCAGAGGCAAAAGGGCATCCTTTAAAAATCAGAAGTCAGATCCTACTGAGGAAAATAAAAAGGAGCGTTAACTCTGGCAAGTCAAGTGTCAAAGTATAATTAGGCAGGCCAAAAAAGAATTTGAAGAGCAACTAGCAAAAGGCTCGCAAACTAACAGCAAACAATTTTTAAGTACATCAGAAGCAGGAAGACTGCCAATCTGGGGATCATTGGACAATCAAGGTGCTAAAGGAGCTTTCAAGGAAAACAAGGTAATTGGAGAGAAGCTAAATGAATTATTTGCATCAGCTTTCACTGCAGAGGATGTCAGGGAGATTCCCAAACCTGACCCATTCTTTTTAGGTGACAAATCTGAGGAACCGTCCTAGATTGAGGTGTCAATAGAGGAGGTTCTGGAACAAATTGATAAATTTAACAGTGATAAGTCACCAGGACCAGATGGTATTCACCCAAGAGTTCTGAAGGAACTCAAATATGAAATTGCAGAACTATTAACTGTGTTTTGTAACGTATCATTTAAATCAGCCTCTGTACTAGATAACTGAAAGGTAGGTAATGTAATGCTGAGTTTTAAAAGGCTTCAGAGGCGATCCTGGCAATTACAGGCCAGTAAGCCTAACTTCAGTACCAGGCAAACTGATTGATTGAAACTATAGTAAAGAATAGAATTATCAGAAACTTAGATGAACACAATTTGTTGCGGAAGAGTCAACACTGCTTTTGTGAAGGGAAATCATGCCTTAACAATCTATTAGAATTATTTGAGAGGGTCAACAAACATGTGGACAAGGGTGATCCACTGGATATAGTGTACTTGGACTTTCAGAAAGCCTTTGACAAGCTCCCTCACCAAAGGCTTGCAAGCAAACTAAGCAGCTATTTGATAAAAGGGGAGGTTCTCTTGTGGGTCTGTAACTGGTTAAAAGACAGGAAACAATGGGTAAGAATAAATGGTCGGTTTTCAGAATGGAGAGATGTAAACAGCGGTGCCCCCCAGGGGTCTGTAATGGGACCAGTACTGTTCAACATATTCATAAATGATCTGGAAAAAGGGGTAAACAGTGAGTTGGCAAAATTTGCAGACAATATAAAATTACTCAGGAAAGTTAAATACAAAGCAGACTGCGAGGAGGTATAGAGGGATTTCACAAAACTGAGTGACTGGACAACAAAAAAGGCAGATGAAATTCAATGTTGATAAAAGCAAAGTAATGCACATTGGAAAACATAATCCCAACTATACCTATAAAATGATGGGGTCTAAATTAGCTGTTATCACTCAAGAAAGAAATCATTGTGGATAGTTCTCTGAAAACATCTGCTCAATGTGCACCAGCAGTCAAAAAAGCTAACAGAATGCTAGAAACCATTAGGAGAGGGATAGATCATAAGACGGTAAATATCATAATGACACTATATACAGCCACAGTACCCCCCCACACCTTGAAAACTGTGTGCAGTGCTAGTTGCCTCATCTCAAAAAAAGATATATTAGAAAGGGAAAAGGTGCAGAGAAGAGCAACAAAATGATTAAGGGCATGGAGCATTCTCCATACAGGACACATTAAAAAGACAGGGACTGTTCAGCTTGGCAAAGAGACAACAAAGGGAAGTTACAATAGAGGTCTACAAAATCATGATTTGTGTTGGGAAAGTGAATAAGGACGTGTTACGTACCCTTTAACATAACACAAGAATCAGGGGTCACTCAATGAAATTAATAGGCAGCAGGTCTAAAACACACAAAAGGAATTACTTCTTCACACAACGCAGTCAACTTGTGGAACTCGTTGCAGGGGATGTTGTGATGACCAAAACTGTAACTGGATTGAAACAAGAATTAGATAAATTCATGGAGGACAGGTCCATCAATGGTAATGAGCCAAGATAGTCAGGGATGCAACCCTATGCCCGGGGTGTCCCAAAGCCTCTGACTGCCAGAAGCTGGCAGTGGATGACAGGGGATGGATCACCTGATAACTGCTCTGTTCTGTTCATTCCCTCTGAAGCATTGGGCATTGGCCACCGTAAGGAGACAGGATACTGGGCTAGATGGATCACTGGGTCTGACCCAGTATGGCCGTTCTTATATTATATTCTTATGTATCAACCAACCCCCGCTGCCCTCCCCCATGGCCTGCATCCATTCCATCCTGCCACTCCCACCCCTACCTACCAACCCTCAGCCCCTGCATCTGCCTGCACCGACCCACCCCGCCTACCACCCCCCAGCCCTTCCCTCCCTGCACCCTCCCACCCCCACCCTTCCCCTCTGCCTACCATCCCCCAGCCCTTCCCTCCCTGCCTGTACCCCCCACCTACCAACCCCCAGCCCTTCCCCCCCCGCCTACCACCCCCAGCCCTGCCCTCCCTGCACACCACTACCCCCCAGCCCTTCCCTCCCTGCACCCCCCCACCTTCCACCCCAGCCCTTCCCTCCCTGCCTGCACCCCTGCCCTTCTCTCCTGCCTACCACCCCCCAGCCCTTCCCTCCCTGCCTGCACCCCGCCGCCTACCAACCCCCAGCCCTTCTCCCCCGCCTACCACCCCCAGCCCTGCCCTCCCTGCCTGCACCCCTGCACCCCCCACCTTCCACCCCTCCCTTTCCCCCTGCCTACCAACCCCCAGCCCTTCTCCCCCCGCCTGCACCCCCCCTGCCTACCACCCCCCAGCACTTCCCTCCTGCCTGCACCCCACCACCCCCCAGCCCTTCCCTCCCTGCACCCCCCCACCTTCCACCCCCGCCCTTCCCCCCTGCCTGCATCCCCCCCCAGCCCTTCCCTCCCTGCCTGCACCCCCCGCCTACCACCCCCAGCCCTTCCCTCCTGCCTACCACCCCCCCAGCCTGCCCCCTGGCCGCCCACCTCTGGTGCCCCCTATAGAGGGGGTGTCGATTGGACGCGACTCCCTCTCACCTCCCTGCCAGTTCTTCAGATTGATTGACATCCCCGACGAACAAACCACAGGCCGTCCTCACCCAGCCTTCGACCAATGGAGAGCCTCATTCCGATCCGGTGGGCGGGGCGCTGGAGAGAGAGCGGTTGCTAGGGGCGCGGGTTCTCTATGCCCGTGAGAGGCGCGTTGCTAGGATGTGAGGTCGCAGGGTGTGGACCTTGAGCGCTCCTATTGGCTGGCGTCGCAGGAGAGGGCCGTCACTTCCGGTATGGGGGGGCGGGCGCTTCGGTCCGAGCTTGGGGCTGCGATCTCCTCAGCGCGTCCGAGCATGGGGGCCAGGGAGCTGGACTATACCATCGAGCTGCCGCCGGGGGGCTGGCCGGGTACGGGGCTGGCCGTGGGGCGGGGTCCCCAGGGTCCTCGCGGGCGCGGCGGGTCCGGCAGGCGGGGGGCGGCGCGTGTCCGAGGCCCTGCGGGGAGGAGTGAGGTGGGGGGGGGGACAGGGCGAGGTGGGGGGGGGTGTCTGATGCCCCGGAGGGAAGAGGTGGGGAGGGGACAGGGTGAGGTGAGGGGAGGCAGGTGTCTGATGCCCCGGGAGGAAGAGGTGGGGGGGACAGGGCGAGGTCGGGGGGGTGGGTGTCTGATGCCCCGGGGGGAGGAGGGAGGGGGTGTCTGATGCCCCGGGGGGAAGAGGTGGGGGGGACAGGACGAGGTGTGGGGGGGTGTCTGATGTCCCGGAGGGAAGAGGTGGGGAGGGGACAGGGTGAGGTGAGGGGAGGCAGGTGTCTGATGCCCCAGGGGGAAGAGGTGGGGGGGTGTCTGATGCCCCGGGAGGAAGAGGTGGGGGGGACAGGGCGAGGTCGGGGGGGTGGGTGTCTGATGCCCCGGAGGGAGGGGGTGCTGATGCCCCGGGGGGAAGAGGTGGGGAGGGGACAGGGTGAGGTGAGGGGAGGCAGGTGTCTGATGCCCCAGGAGGAAGAGGTGGGGGGGTGTCTGATGCCCCGGGAGGAAGAGGTGGGGGGGACAGGGCGAGGTCGGGGGGGTGGGTGTCTGATGCCCCGGGGGGAGAAGGGAGGGGGTGCTGATGCCCCGGGGGGAAGAGGTGGGGGGGACAGGACGAGGTGTGGGGGGGTGTCTGATGCCCCAGGGGGAAGAGGTGGGGAGGGGACAGGGTGAGGTGAGGGGGGGCAGGTGTCTGATGCCCCAGGAGGAAGAGGTGGGGGGGGTCTGATGCCCCGGGAGGAAGAGGTGGGGGGGACAGGGTGAGGTCGGGGGGGTGGGTGTCTGATGCCCCGGAGGGAAGAGGTGGGGAGGGGACAGGGTGAGGTGGGGGGGTTCTGATGCCGCGGGGGGAAGAGGTGAGGGGTGGGGGTCTGATGCCCCGGAGGGAAGAGGTGGGGGGGGACAGGGTGAGGTGGGGGGGGTGGGTGTCTGATACCCTGGGGGGAAGAGGTGGGGGGGGAACAGGGTGAGGTGAGGGGGGTGGGTGTCTGATACCCTGGGGGGAAGAGGTGGGGGGGGAACAGGGTGAGGTGAGGGGGGTGGGTGTCTGATGCCCTGGAGGGAAGAGGTGGGGGGGGGACAGGGTGAGGTGAGGGGGGTGGGTGTCTGATGCCCTGGAGGGAAGAGGTGGGGGGAGACAGGGTGAGGTGGGGGGGGGTGTCTGATACCCTGGGGGGAAGAGGTGGGGGGGGACAGGGTGAGGTGAGGGGGGTGGGTGTCTGATGCCCTGGAGGGAAGAGGTGGGGGGGGGACAGGGTGAGGTGAGGGGGGTGGGTGTCTGATGCCCTGGAGGGAAGAGGTGGGGGGGACAGGGCAAAGTGGAGGGGGTCTGATGCCCTGGGGGGAAGAGGTGAGGGGGGGACAGGGTGAGGTGAGGGGCGGGGGGGTCTGATGCCCCAGGAGGAAGAGGTGGGGGGGACAGGGCGAGGTCGGAGGGGTGGGTGTCTGATGCCCTGGGGGGAGGAGGGAGGGGGTGTCTGATGCCCCGGAGGTAAGAGGTGGGGAGGGGACAGGGTGAGGTGAGGGGGGGCAGGTGTCTGATGCCCCAGGGGGAAAAGGTGGGGAGGGGACAGGGTGAGGTGAGGGGGGGCAGGTGTCTGATGCCCCAGGGGGAAGAGGTGAGGGGAGGCAGGTGTCTGATGCCCCAGGAGGAAGAGGTGGGGGGGACAGGGCGAGGTCGGGGGGGTGGGTGTCTGATGCCCCGGGGGGAGGAGGGAGGGGGTGTCTGATGCCCCGGAGGGAAGAGGTGGGGAGGGGACAGGGTGAGGTGGGGGGGTTCTGATGCCGCGGGGGGAAGAGGTGAGGGGTGGGGGTCTGATGCTCCGGAGGGAAGAGGTGGGGGGGGACAGGATGAGGTGAGGGGGGTGGGTGTCTGATGCCCTGGAGGGAAGAGGTGGGGGGGACAGGGCAAAGTGGAGGGGGTCTGATGCCCCGGGGGGAAGAGGTGAGAGGGGGACAGGGTGAGGTGAGGGGCGGGGGGTCTGATGCCCCAGGAGGAAGAGGTGAGGGGAGGCAGGTGTCTGATGCCCCGGGAGGAGGGGTGTGAGTGTTTGATGTCCCTAGGGGCTGTGCAGTGTTGTCCCTAGTAGCCCGGGGGGCTTAGCGTCAGGGGTGTTGCTGTTGCAGGATTTGCCCTTAACCCTTCTATCTTACATTCCTATTAGCAAAATAATCCTGTTTGGATACTGGGCTGTGCTCCCTGGTGGCTTCAGGGAGAGCTGGGTTTACACAGGGCTCCCGACTCCTTTAAATCTCTTCCTCCATTGTGCCTGGGAGTGTTAATCAGAAACAGTTATTTGTGGCAGAATGGTCTGTGTATGGAAACAACACTGAGCAGGGCCAGACTGTCACCCTGTAAGCTTATTGCCATAGCCCAGGTCCTTCTCCAGCTGGTGTCTGTCGCTCTCATTCCACTGCATCTGATACTAGGTTGGAAAATCTTTGCAGCAACGACCACCTCTTTTTATGTCTCTTTAAAGGACCGAGAGCTCTATTGGGGTGGCTTAAAAACAAGACAAAACTAATATCTTTGGGGCTTGTGTGCACATAGAGTTATTCCTGATTAACTCCTCATGTAAACACTCTTATTTTGTTCCTTGTTCCTGTTCCTGTTTAGTTTAACACACTTTCAAAGGATCAAGCTAACTCCATGTGTAGACAAGCCTTAAGTAACCAACTGAGATGGAAACTTCTTTTTTTAATGCAAATGTAAACTTGTCCAAAAATCAGTGAGCCTGTTTCCCTCCACATACGGTAATGGAAAAACCTGCCATTTGCCACTGGTAAATGGATTTTTTTGAACCCTGAATTTTAGAAACATTTATAATGTGAGCTTCTAGTTTTTAGCATCTTTACCCCCTTATTTGTGTCCTACCTTGGCCCAGTAGCCTTTTGTCTTTCTTTACACTAGAAGTTGTTCGGGGCAAGATTTGTCATTTATTTTTTGTACTGTGCCCAGTACAATAGGGCCCCAGTCTTGATTGTATTGTACCACAAATAATATGGCAATAATAGCTGAATGATAACTGGATTCCTTCCGTAGCCTATCAGCACAATAGCTGCACTACAGGCTCGGGGGTGGGTTAAACCCGCTATCCTTATTAACTAGTTTGGTTGCAATTTCACTCTGACTCTAGTGGACTGAAGGGCAGTTTCATTTTTAAAAATCTTCTGGTTTATTTCAGACACTAGTCCAGAGAGGGGAAACACAAATAACCTGCCTGTGGTAATTCTGCTGGGGTGGACTGGCTGCCGTGATAGACACCTGGCGAAATACAGCACCATCTACCATCAGAAGGTGAGTGCATCATTCATCTTTCTATGCCAATATAAAGCTGTAGCAAGGCTACCTGAGGAATTTTCTCCCCTGCACTCTGGTGAAAAGACCTTACCCCTTCTTACGACTCCAGAGAAGCCCTAGAAGAAAGTGTTGGGCTTATTTTTGTGTGAAAGCCCCTTGCATGTTCAAGTAGCATGTTGACATTCTCTGCACACTGTCTTTAAGACCCTGGTTATGTGTACAACGAAGAGGCAGGAAGTGCTTCCTAAAAGGAATTATTTTTTGCCTTTTTTCAAAGTTTCTGAAGTCTTAAAGATTTGAAAACCGGTATAAATCTTTGTCCTCCGTTTATCCACAGAACATGTATAACATGGGCAGTGAGTACAAGCTGCATACATCTGTACAGACCTGGCAGGGCCAACTTTAAGGGTCAAAGGCAAGTTCAACCATGGCTTATTCAGCCTCTGGCCTTTCTTCTGAGACTAACAAGTGTGCTGGTTATTGATGGCTTTTGTGATCAGGTTGCCTGGCTACCGGGGATTGATTTAATGCCCCTAAACTCATTTCACACAATTTATGGAACAGCCATCAGATGGTAACAATGTTCAGTCATTACCAACCTGGACAGGATTTGGTATAGTGACCTAGAAATGGAAGTTTCTGACAGCGTCTGTCTCATTTTCAGTCCCCTTTTAAAATATCTTGCTTTGCTGGTCTATGGAATGATGGCAAGTGCATGGCTTTTGGACCTAATGGAATCTAGGCCCATTATTTCTCATCTCTTTCGCAATATGTGAGAATGGACTTTGGTTTGGTTCCAAATTTGTTGCAAAGATAGATGCCAAAGTTCTACTTGGAATACTACCCAGCATGACTGCCTCACGTGCCCTCCTCTGAACTGTTAATGTTTAACCTGACGTGAGATCATATATTAAAGTGTGTTCTAGTACAGAATGACTTGTGACTGGATGTCTCAGGATTGGTAACAGCATTTCACTGCTCAGTTGCAACTGGCCACAGCATTCCGCAACTGCTCAGTATCCTATATGAAATGCATTTGGTGTCTCAATCCCGTTGCCAGAAAGGTAGGTGTCTGCATTCTAAAATACACAGTTTCATTTAGTCCTACCTAGTTCCCTTTTAAGCAATCCTAACAGAGACTCTAAGGATGGAATGAGCCATGGAGAATGAACGCCCTTCTGACCCTTATATGATTAATATTTAGCACTTTACAAGGATTAAGCCACACAACTGTGTCTGGGAGAAAAATTTCCATTGCCATTTTAATGGAAAATTGGGTTTTTGACTAATTTTTTGCTCTCTGTGGATTTTTTTATTACATCAAACACCCAAAACCAGAACATTTGATTTGCATGTGGTGCCATATGAGGGTTGTAGTTTTTATGTCATGTACTTATTTTCCTCTGTGGGCTGACCTCCCCAGCTAGACTGCACCTGCCGCATGCTGCTTTCCAGATAGATAGTTTCAGTGAAACCACTATCCCAGCTATATTTATTCAGACAATGAGTAAAAGTTTCAAATCATAAGGTGTTGGAGGGTTGACGAGATGCGGGAGACTTTTGGGAGGGTTTGTTTTCTGGTGTGCTTAGCTGCAATTACTTGAGTGATTTATGTTACCTTGGCTTTTTTATTATTATTGGTTTTTATTTCCCTAATTCCAAGATCTCTTAAATGAACTTTTTGAATCTTTACAAATGAAGCTGAAGCCATAGGGTGGTTATGGACTCAGAAACTGAAGGGGGAGGGTACACCTGATAAATTATCATGGCTTTGTGTTCTGCGATGCCAAGTGGGAGACCCCAGCTCCCCTGCCAGCCTCATGCTTTGTGTGGGTGGGAAGCCCAGTGGAGGCAGCATGCTCAGCCAGTGGGAGAAGATGGATAATGCAGTACTTTTTATTGCCCAGCGGCCATCAGGCACCCCTGCTGGTCTACTGAGGATTGTTGACATGCTGCCATGGGACACTTGGCAAGTCCTCCTTGGCCAGAAGGAGGATGGGCAGGATGCAGAGCCTTGAGGGTAGGAAATCCAGGGGAAGTGAAGGGATGTGTAGGGTTCTAATAGGGATGTGGGTGGACCTTCCTTCCTCTAGGAAGTATGAATGCAAAACCCAGATGATTTTAAATCTATTAGAATAGGTGAAGATTTCTTCCTCCCTTCTCCCCAGTCTCCTCTGAACATAGCTGTTTTAATGCCTTTTCTCTGCATTTCTCAAGCAGAAATGCCAATAAATGCCTTTGCTGAGCTAAGGTAAAAGATGGAGCGCTACTACAACTAGCATTTCTATAGAAACTTCTGCGGGGGCCCATTGCTTCAGCACCCGGGTGCCTGACGCCATTAAACCTGCCATTAGTAAAGAGAATACTCGGAGTAACACGGTGCATATATCTAAATGTGGGGGCTTCGCTATGGAGCCAAGCGCCCTAAGCTCTTTGGTACATGGTTCCGCTTATTAACAGTTCCTCAGTTACCAGCAAAAGCTGCCGTTATCCGTCAGTTGGTAATAAGTGGAAAGCAACTTTGCAGGGTTGCAGCCAGGGAATGAAACACTGGGACAGATCTTCCCTGCATGTGGGCAGGGCAGCAGCAGAGAGGGGGCTGCAGCACAGATGCGGGGGCTTTCTACAGGGAATGGGGCACGGAGGGTCTCTCTCCTTGAGTTCCCTGTGGGTTGGGGTTCAGCATGTCCTAGTGCCTCCTTCCCTGGGTGCAGGGAGAGGTACTGTTCAGCTCTGGTGTCTGGGCTGCATCCCCCACTCCTTCCCTGCCCACAGCCCCTTACCTCCTGTGCTGTCCCTGGACACAGGTAGGTTTTCAGGGCACTGCCCTAGAAGGAAGCACAAGGACAGGGTGAGTGCTGGCTGGAGGCAGGTTTGCAGGGCTGCAGTGAGGGAAGGTATGTCCCAGCACTTCCTTCCCTGGCTGCAACCTTGCAAACCTGCCTCCAGTTGGGGTCTTTCTTCTAAAACATGTTGTTAATAATCAGCATGGTATTACCAATATCCAAATCCCATTAACATTAAGGTCAATGGAACGCGATTGGTTCCTGGCCAAATGTTGCTATTAACCAGAAGTTGTCAATATCAAGGTGGCTATTAAGTGGAATCTACTGTGGCACCCCCACCCCATCTGATCAAATAGTTATAGGTTAGCAAGCTTCAAAAAAGGCCACCCATAAAAATGGCTTCTACAGAGAATCTTGGCTGGGATAAGTGTTACCGGGTCCTGATGCTACTGGGCCCAAATGATCTCCAGCCAGGGACGGGAGGAAATTCCTTCTCCTTCACCAATGTTGTGGATGATGTTATACTAAAGATACACTAATGGTGAGCCAGCCCTGGCCAATTCCTGATTCAGGAAGAGGGGACCATTGCTCTTTCCTATAGGGCAAGTGCTATGAACACAGTGGCAGATTAGGATCCTGAAGGAGCTTGCCTTTCTATGTAACATACAGCCCTTGATGGGTGTCTCTCTGTTCCTCCCAGGGGTGCACAGTTATCCGCTACACAGCTCCATGGAAGATGGTGTTTTTCGCAGACAGCTTTGGCATCAGGTCCCTCCAGACCCAAGCCAGAAAGCTCCTGGAGCTGCTCTTTGACTATAAAATTGAAAAGAAACCCCTGCTGTTTCACGTGTTCAGCAATGGCGGGGTCATGCTTTACCGCTACATCCTAGAGCTTATCCACACACAGGGGCAATTCAGCAACCTTAAGGTGGTGGGCACCATTTTTGATAGCTCCCCGGGCAGAAGAAACTTGACGGGGACTCTGCGTGCCTTGGCAGTTGTCTTGGAATCAACTAACGTGCTGCTCAAGTATTGCCTCCTGCTTGTCTTCGCCATCCTGGTGGTGGTGCTGCGGATCCTGATGTATCCAGTGACTCGCTTCTTCCATGAGATCCATTATGACGCCCTGCTGAAGGGGCCTTCGAGGTGGCCCGAGCTCTACCTCTACTCCAAGGGTGATAGAATCATCCTGGCCAGTGACATAGAGCACATGATCGAGGCCCGGCGGCAGCACAATGTTGCGGTGAGAGCTGTGGACTTCTCAGACTCTGCTCATGTGAGTCACTTGCTGGCATATCCCTCCTATTACATGAGCCTCTGTACCTCTTTCATGTATGACTGCGCTGGATGCGCCTAGGGTTCACCAAGGCAGAGATAGCAAGTGCCTGTGTAAAGACCCCCAGCAGATGCTCTCTCTTCACTGGATCACACCAGAAACAAACTGTGCTCTCTGTCTCTCTGCCTCTCTTTCTTCAGCATCTCTCTGCTCATAATAAAATCCTGATTCACCAAGGGCAAGTCATGCCTGACTAATCTAATTGCCTTCTATGACGAGATAACTGGCTCTGTGGATAAGGGGAAGGCGGTGGACGTGTTGTTCCTTGACTTTAGCAAAGCTTTTGACACAGTCTCCCACAGTATTTTTGCCAGCAAGTTAAAGTAGTATGGGCTGGATGAATGGACTATAAGGTGGATAGAAAGTTGGCTAGATTGTCAGGCTCAACGGGTAGCGATCAGTGGCTCCATGTCTAGTTGGCAGCCAGTATCAAGTGGAGTGCCTCAAGGGTCGGTCCTCGGGCTGGCTTTGTTCAGTATCTTCATGAATGATCTGGAGGATGGTGTGGATTGCACCCTCAGCAAGTTTGCAGATGACACTAAACTGGGAGGAGAGGTAGATACGCTAGAGGGTAGGGATAGGATACAGAGGGCCCTAGACAAATTAGAGGGTTGGGCCAAAAGAAATCTGATGAGGTTCAACAAGGACAAGTGCAGAGTCCTATACTTAGGACGGAAGAACCCCATGCACCGTTACAGACTAGGGACCGAATGGCTCGGCAGCAGTTCTGCAGAAAAGGACCTAGGGGTTACAGTGGACGAGAAGCTGGATATGAGTCAACAGTGTGCCCTTGTTGCCAAGAAGGCCAATGGCATTTTGGGATGTATATGTAGGGGCATTGCCAGCAGATTGAGGGACGTGATCATTCCCCTCTATTCAACATTGGCGAGGCCTCATCTGGAGTACTGTGTCCAGTTTTGGGCCCCACACTACAAGAAAGATGTGGAAAAATTGAAAAGAGTCCTGCGGAGGGCAACAAAAATGATTAGGGGACTGGAACACATGACGTATGAGGAGAGGCTGAGGGAACTGGGATTGTTTAGTCTGCGGAAGAGAAGAATGAGGGGGGATTTGATAGCTGCTTTCGACTACCTGAAAGGGGGTTCCAAAGAGGATGGCTCTAGACTGTTCTCAGCGGTAGCAGATGACAGAACAAGGAGTAATGGTCTCAAGTTGCAGTGGGGGAGGTTTAGGTTGGATATTAGGAAAAACTTTTTCACTAGGAGGGTGGTGAAACACTGGAATGCGTTACCTAGGGAGGTGGTGGAATCTCCTTCCTTAGAAGTTTTTAAGGTCAGGCTTGACAAAGGCCTGGCTGGGATGATTTGGTTGGGGATTGGTCCTGCTTTGAGCAGGGGGTTGGACTAGATGACGTCCTGAGGTCTCTTCCAACCCTGATATTCTATGATTCCACCACCATTCCCCAGAGCTTGGAGACACAGAATTGCTGATTTCTAGGCATCTAGTACACAGCTGGATGTCTGAAGCCTCCAAATTGGTTGTTGGGCTGGTCGGAGGTGATGGTGCTAAGTAGAGTCAAGAGAGTCCAAATGAATATAGGTTTCAGAGTAACAGCCGTATTAGTCTGTATTCGCAAAAAGAAAAGGAGTACTTGTGGCACCTTAGAGACTAACCAATTTATTGGTTAGTCTCTAAGGTGCCACAAGTACTCCTTTTCTTTTTGCAAATGAATATAATTTACATAATAGGGGTAAAATCCTGTCCCTGCTGAAGACAATGGGAGGCTTGCCAGGAGCTTTCATGGGGATGGGCTTTCACCATAGGAGGCCAGAGAAAGGAGTGAATTAATGTGACTGGGGAGCACTACATCCCCCTTCTTATACCCTCTTTCCCCGCTGCCCTCCACTTCGTAGTCCTGGGCGTGTAACTTACATCACCATCCATGCTCCATCTTGTTACACTGGAGCAATTCTGTGATGTCCCTAGCAGCCAGGGCTCTCCGCTTAGCCTAGGTTTTGTTTTTTTTCTCTGCTGCTTCCTCCAGCCCACCGTTGAGTCAGCTGAAGCTCTGCAGTGTCACCTCATTCTCCCACTCCCCCCACTCTTCTGTTTACACCCCTCTGCTCTCAGCTGTGCATATAGTCACATTGACGAGGACAGAATGAGACTCTTGGCAGAGCCTTTAATAGGGCAGACCAATGCAGGTCCCTCCCTGTCCGCTCCCTCAAGGCACTGCACCTCAGCCCTACTCCTAGCTGGAGATCAGCTACAGCAATCAAACACAGTGTCTCCGAAAGTCCAGTGTAGGTAACTGCGCCCCAATGTGTCAGCCTGGTTCTATTTAATAGGGCTGGGGCAGAATGGCCAAGGGGCTGCTCCCTTGCTGGATGGCTCAAATCCCTGTAGCTGAGTTAATTTAAACCTTTATCTGTGAAATATCTAACGTGTCTCAGTGTCTGGTCTTTGTTCCTCTCCCCTGACGCTTCCCTCTCATTGCTGAAATCATTGGGTGAATAGCTGTGTGTTGCTGTGTAGATTTACCAGTCTGTTAAGGTGTGTGCCCAGGAATGCAGGGCAGTCACTTTGAGTATCTGTAACCCCGAGTTCTATCTCACCTCCTGTGCCCAAATTTTCTGGGTCTTTCAGAAACTGCTTTCTCTTTGATCCTCTAAGGGAGAGCCTTCATTACCAACTAGCATCATTGCTCACATTCCAGAAGATTTGTTGACTGATCTACACACGCGAACACTTCAGAGTGTGTTGCTTACTCCCTGTACAGACATGTTTGATGGGATGAGCCAAGCTAGAAAAATCCTGTTTGGGTTTTCTTCTGTGGAGGGGGAGTGAGGGGTTAAAGTAGGGGAAGGACTATACTACAATCTACGAAGGTTGAATTGGTTGAATTCTAACTGATCTGACTTTCTGTGTGTTTATGGATCCTGGCTTTTTTGGGAGGGTAGGGGGTAGATTGAATTATAACCCTGGAAAAGCCTGCCACTTTCCAGCACAGCATGATCTAATCTGGGGCCTCTGAAATGATGCTAGTCCCGCGAAGGATCCAGTGCCCTGTGAACACCTGTACAGCTGCCTGAGGACACAGTTCGTCCCTGTGGTTTTCTGTGCAGCCTCCCCTCCTGCATACAGCAATCATGCTGACTATGGGATGTTCATGAGTTGTTCCCCCAGCAAGAGCCGCTTTGTAATGTCATTACTTTCCTCCTCTGCAACCCCACAAATGTGAATCAGAGCAGAGTAGTACCCTGTCATTTCACTGAGGGTCCAGTAGCAGGGTTGGGAGGAAATGCTTATTCAAATGCACTTGAAATGGGGATTTAGAAATGTATTAATACCGTTTATAATGTATTTTACAATCTGCCTCAGTTTGCAAGCAGAAACAACAGTCCAACTGCAGCTATTTTCAGCTTCCCAAACAGCTCAGAGAGGCCCTACAGTAGAACTGGGGAGTCCTTCTAAGTCTTCTTTTGACATGTACATGACTGTTTGCATGTTTCCTGAATCTCCTCTGTTAAACTGACCCCAAAAGCCTAACACTGCGATGAGGAATTAAAGATCAAACTTACAATGACTTTTAAAAGAGAGTCACCATTTCTGCCTGTCACCATGCTCTAGAGCAGGGGTCGGCAACCTGCTGCACTTGTGCTGATTTTACTGGCACGCTTCTGCCAGCCGGGGTCCCGGCCGCTGCCCCTGCTCAGCCTGCTGCTGGCCTGGGTGAATGGAACCGCAGGCCGGCGGCCAGGGCCCCGGCTGGCCGGAGCTGGCGGGCGGAACCCCAGGCCGGCGGTGGGCTGAGCCGCTCAGCTCGCCGGCGGGGGTTGCGTCCGCCGGTGCAGTGTGTGAAATGTCTTCCCGTAGGAACCTGCTACTTGCAGAACACCAGGACTGGCAGCCGTAAGTAGTACACTGTAAGTGACGCATTCCTACGGGGAGGAATTTAATACGGTACACTAGGGAAGGGAAGGCTGTGCCTCCCCAAACAGCCTGCCCCCATCCAACCCCCCGCCACTGCTTGTCCCCTGACCACCCCCTCCCGGGACCCCCTGCCCCTGACTGCCTGCCTCGGAATCCTCCACCCATCCAACCCCCCGCTCCTTGTCTCCTGGCTGCCCGTGACTGCCCCGACCCCTACCCACGCCCCTGAGCGGCCCCCCGGCACTCCCACGCCTATCCAACCATCCCTGTTCCCCGTCCCCTTACCATGCCACTCCGAGCACCTGGACTGGCAGCCCCGTAAGTAGTACACCATAAGTAGCGCATCCCTATGGGGGGAGCAATTTAATACACTACACCTGTCCCCGCTCAGCCCGCTGACAGTCTGGAGTTCTCAAAATATGTTCTCTCACCCCTTATCAAAAATTACACTACAATTAGCTTAGAAACTTGAAAACTTAAAAACTTTGTATATTACAGTAATTGTTAAAAAATGTCTAATAAAGACATAGGTTTTGATGAAACAAAGTAGTTGTACTTATGTGCCTGTGATTAAATTGTGTTTTTGATGATTTACCTTCTAAAAAAAGTCTCATGTCTCGCACCCCCAAAAGGGCGTCTTGCACCCCAGGTTAAGAACCACTGCGCTAAACTGATCTTAATTTTAATTTAATTTTAAATGACGCTTCTTAAACATTTTTAAAACCTTGTTTACTTTACATGGGACAATAGTTTAGTTACATACTATAGACTTAGAGAGAGAGACCTTCTAAAAATGTTAAAATGTATGACTGGCACGCGAAACCTTAAATTAGAGTGAATAAATGAAGATTAGGCACGCTGCTTCTGAAAGGTTGCCGACCCCTGCTGTAGAGTCTATCCAATGAATCCAGTCTAACACAAATACTAAAAACTCCTCATTCCTTCTTCCTAATGGAGAAGCAGATTGTAGCATCACGTTTCCAGCTGTTGAGCTGTTGGTGGAGATAAAAGCAGGGCCTGTCAGTACATTTCCCCCTCCCTATCCCCCCAGCATTGCAAGCACACTACAGGTGCAATGGGAAGGAAGGATGCAGGGTCCAGTAGCAACGGAACACTCTAAAATCAGTCTGGAGAGAACAACTTGCACTTTTAAAAAAGTGTCGATATATCCTGGGTTGTTACCAATCCCTGAGACGGTAGGAGGGAAAATGAGGTTGCTTTTATGTGAACTATGAAGGAAAAGAACAACAAACTATGTAGCAACACAACCCTGTCCTTACACTTTGTGTATAAGCAGTGTGTGAATTAACTGGAAAGGTGACACTCAAGTGCTGACTTAATTGGATTAATTTTAATGAGCTTGTTACAATTTTTTTAATAGGTAGTTTTCTCCCAGCATTGGGGTACATTTTTCTGTGATTTGGATTATCTTCTCCCCCTTCACAAGTCTTCAGCTCAGATTTTTCCTCCCATTCTGCTTGTGAAACTTGGACATAACTAAACCCTCCTGCCTGTATCCCGAACAATGTCTTCAGTGGAGTGTATAGACCGGAACATTTGTTTATGGTGTATTTTTAACTTTAGATGCCAAAAACAGTCAAGAAGCCGATCTGGCTACGCAGTGTTCTTTTGGTAGCAAGCTGCTTTCTCTAGCATTCTTGTTCATCAGGGGAATCCACATAGCCAAGGCTGTATTTTTGTTTCTGAACATCAAACCAAAGAGTTGCAGAATTGTAAAAGCTCCCTCTTAAGGAGCAGAGATATTAAAGAAAGGTTATTAAACTAACTAGCACTTGCCTCAGCAGTGGCTTCTGGAGGCATAGCTTTTATAGAAACATGTAAGCGCATTCCACTGAGCACACCTCATGAATTAATACAATCACAGTGAGTGGGAAATGTAGTACGTGGATTTGACGACTGAACATTGTGGAGCATCTATTTGTGTGGCTATTCCACAACATGGCCAGCAGGTGGCAGCACTAAACCAACTATTCGTCTGCTCTATTGTCTATTAGAGAAAACTGCTGAAATCTATTTACATGAATTTCCCTGATTAATGAGCCCTATTTAAAATTAAGGACTAATGTACACACCCACCTGCCCCCTTGAACATTAGGCAAATGCATATCAAGCCAGTTGAATTACAGAATAACCTGTAACCACAAAGTTTCAGTGGTGGGCTCATTTTTTCCACACCCCATGAGGGACTGTAGTTTTAATTGTGGTCAAGTGTTATATATTATTTGGTATACTATATTTTTTTTCTCTTCCCCTCTTTTCTGCTATATAACACATGCCCCTTTTTTGCCCCCTTGTGTTTCTGGTTCCTGTTGTTTGAAACAGTGGGTTAATACACTGGCTATTTGTGACTGGAGAGGTACATTCAAATACTAATCAGATCACAGGTGAAAAATTTTTTTTTAGTGTAATCCGTCTTATTCCCCAGTGGGCATCTGTCTACCTTTCCAGGCTGCCGCACAGTGTGGCGCAGCTGGCCATCTGTGCTAGTGGGAAGCCCAACATTGGAATGGGAGGTCCAGATGCAGGCGTGTTCGCAGAGCTGGAAGATCCTGGCACTAGACTGGTGTGGGGGTATTGCAGGTCAGGGCTAAGGGGTGAAGCCTTCACAGTAGAGGCCCTGGTCACAAGGGGGACTTAGGTGCCCAACTATCTGTTTAGGGGCCTAAAAACAACTGTTAGATGCCACTGGCATTCACAAAACCCTTGCTTAGCTACTGCCGAACACTGCAGGCACCTAAATTTCCTCTGTGCCTAAGTTTCCACAGGTAAAGTCCCCTAGGCCCCTACATTTCTGCTAGTGGGCATGCATGCAGCCACTGGGGTCTTGCATGCGGCTGCTCCTGACCCATGCTTAAGTCCCATTGGGATTCCCAAAGCAGGAAGAGGAGAAGGTGGTGATGCCACTTAAAACTCCCTTGTGAAGCTGGCCCTAGCTGGTTTTACAAGATAAGGAGTAGTGAGTGTCACGAGCTCCAAATTTACCTACAAACTAAAAAACAAAACAATTATTTTCACTAGACTTGATCCATCTGGTTTCAGAGTAGCAGCCGTGTTAGTCTGTATTTGCAAAAAGAAAAGGAGGACTTGTGGCACGTTAGAGACTAACCAATTTAAGCATAAGTTTTCGTGAGCTACAGCTCACTTCATTGAATGCATACTGTGGAAAGTCTTTGCTCAAATAAATTGGTTAGTCTCTAAGGTGCCACAAGTACTCCTTTTCTTTTTGATCCACCTGCAGATCCAACCCATCAAATCAGGTCTGTGGTAGCAAGCGAGGGAGCCTGGAGCCCTCTAGAGGTTCATGACAGTAATGCAGATGGTCCAATTTTGATTAATTTCACAAGTGCGCGCCTGCAGGTACATAAATCACAACAAGCTTGTCTCTGTTGTTAGGTTGGCTGTCTATTCAGCCAATCTTCCCTTGTGTGGCTTTTCCTTTATCGCCAGTAATGAAGTTAGAAAACCTGTCAACTGAAGAAAGTTTAGTGTGGTAAAAATGGATATATACTTTCATTGCAGTATGTAACGCACAGTGACTAGCTATATAAACTCTCAACCCTTGACCAGTGTCTTGCAAATTCTAGTCCTAAAGAGGATTGCTTCTGAGAGGACACTGACCCATTAGAGCACTTAGGGGTTCCGGGGTGGTTATTCCTTTTATACTCTGCAGACCAGGGTGATATTTCCCAGCTAACCAGGGAAATAATGTCAAGCCAGACATTAATGGCCATTGGTCCACACCAAAAGTTACTGCAGAATTTGGCACAAATGGCCAGCCTCGCCCCACCAAGCCACAGAACTGGGACAGTAGGGGTCGTGCAGAATAGAATGGAAATGCAATGGCAAGAGCTGTTCTCTGGGAATTACCTATGTAAAAGGTTCTCCTAATGTGTGCTGCTGGCCTTTCACATTTGACGACCACCACATTCACCCAAGCTTTTGTGTGGGAAAGGTGGATGAGCGATTCAGTTCACATTTCTTTATTTGATGTGATGATGCGATGTATAAATGTTAAAGCTCAGCTGAAGTTGGACAAAGGGAATTTCCATGGATCTAACTTAATATTCTACATTTACAATAATGGTATCATCCAATAACTAACAGGCCCTGGAATTTATGACAATATATTGCATGCACAAACATTTTTTGAGATCACTGTTCTCATGGTTATCATTGTTTTGATATAAGATCAAGATCCAGCAAAACACGTAAACATGTGCTTAACTGAAGGCATGTGAAGTCAAGTTAAGCATGTGCATGAGTACTTGACAGAGATTTAGGTTCTGATCAAGTAAATTTCCATGAGACCAGCAGAGCATGCGCTGTAGAGACTGTAGTAAGCATAAAAAATGGATTAAGTTTTGAAGTGGTGGAAAGATTGTTACAGAGGCAGGATTTAAAATAAGGCAAATAGGCAAGAGTTAAACTATGCACACAACTAGGAAAGGCATTTTGAAAGGTCTTCTGTTGCATTCCCTTCCTCTCCTCCAAACTGTCTCTTGTCTGTTTATTTGGACTGCAAACTCTGTGGACTGGGGCCCTGTCTTCACATGTGTCTGGAAAGCTCCATCCATGCCATTGGGATAGATAAATAATTAAAAAAAGATAAATCATGGAGGACCAAAAAACCTACATAACCCGCCTCCCAACAAAACAAGGCACTCCCGTGCACACACCTTGTCCCCCGTGGAGAGGATTAGAGAAAGAATGAGCCAAACATGGCAGATCTTCATCACGTTGCTTAATGCACAGCTGGAAGGTGGTCAGATACAGTGGTGAAGGAGGCAGGAGAACCCACGTAGGATAGAACTGTACTATAAATAATGGCACTTTATGAAAAAGATACCTGCCGTTCCAAGAAATGAGCAACGGGTGGCAGCACTACACCTTTTCCTCCTGTCTGCTACAGTGTGATTGATGTTGATACTACTGTGTAATCAATTTTTCTGCAAGTCAGACGTAAAAGAAAGTTTGATAACATTCCTATGGTGACTCTTGCGAGGTCATGTGCTTTCCCTTTGCATCTGAGTAGCTCCGTGGCAACAGAGCACTATAGATATCATGTTTGCAGGCTGAAACCGAAAAGGTTTATGAGAGGCAAATAAAACATAAGAGGGCCTTCTTTTCCAGGCCCACACGCTACCCGCATGTCCTGAGGACAACCACCTGCAGTGGGTACTCTGTGCACTGCCTAACAGGAACTGTGCATAGGTTGCAAAAGTGGTAGAGCAGGTTTCAGGGGGTGGGCTTTGAACTGGGTGAGAGTTGGGAAGCTTTCATGTCACACAGGTGATTGGGCCTGCATAGCCACCACAGAGAATAAGAAAGGTGGGGTTGTTCCAAAATAGGGGAGAAGACTGGGATTGTTTAACTTAGAGAAGACATGAATACAAGGGGCCAGGATAATAACGAATGCTCTGGAGATGGTCGATCAGGAGCTTGCATTCACCCAGTCTCATAGCACCAGAACAAGGGGATACTTTCATTGGAATTGAAATGTGGAAAATTTAAACTAATAAAAGGAAATACCTTTTCACACAATGCATAGTTAGCTTATGGAGCTCGCTGCCACAATATCTCACTGGGGTCCAGAGCTTGGGGTGCTTTTAAAAAGAGTTGGACAGTTTAGATGGATAACAAGAGTTATGATGATATGGATTAAAAATAACCAACAGTTTTGGCAGGGCTCTAAACCCTCTTGGTTCATGGCTCAAACCCACCTCTAACTATTGGGAGTTAGGATGAAGCTTTCCCTACAGGCAGATTACTCTATAACTGCCTGACACACGGTTTCTTGCGCTTTCTTCGGAGGCATCTGCTATTGATGATGTCAGAGACAGGATTCTGGACCAGGCAGATCACTAGTCTGAGTCAGTCTGGCAATCCCTATGTTCGTAAGTGTATTCCTGTAAAAAGTGTCTTTTCAGAAATGAAAGGAGCGGGGAAAAAGTATCAAGAAGAATTACAAGTGCTGAGAAATAGGGAGATCCTGACTCCCTTTGGAGTAGCTGGGATATTCTTAAGGCTTCTCTGCACTTGAAAGTTATTTCAGGGTGTGGTTTTTGGCTTTAACTAATAAGGAATAACTTCCCACAGTCGGGCATCCACCCTACTTTGTTTATGCTGGTTTAAGGTATTTCCCTTTTGAATCAGTGCGTCCACACAGTGCTGCACTATTTCAGAATAAATGCACAGTATTCTGAGCAGCTAGACCAAAACTGGGGATAGTGGAGACACCAGGATTCTGCACCCAGAGAGAATTTTATCTCCAACAAACAAATCCCAAAACACGCAGCATCTCAGAGGTTCCTAGGTTCCTAGTGCAATATTAGGCTGGAGTCACCAGAGGGTGCTACAAATCCTAGTTTGACAAGCTCTGGAGCTTGGGGGGCGGGGGGGGAGGGGTCTGTTCTGTGCCTCAGTGAGGGGGCTATGTTCAGAAGTAGTTGCAGTAAATTTGGCTCCCTTCCTGAGTCTCCCTGGTGAGAATCATTTCACAGGTGCAGAGCTGCTGACCAGAGCAAATCACCACAGTAGTGAGGGTCTCTGCAAAGACACAACAGGTGGGACATGTGAAGGTATTTAGGTGCCCAAGTCCCATTGAGATCCCTGGGAGTTAGGTGCCTAAATACTTTTGTGAATCTCCCAAGGAGAGATGGGAATGACTTAGGATGGCAGAGGGTCTAGATTGGTACACAGGGGTGATTGTATGAAAGGGAACATGTCAATTGCATATCAGGAAGAACTTATTTGCAGGTGTGTCTCCTGCACTGATCGTGTGCTGTATTGGGCTGGGAGCTATCACTTCAGGGAATGAGTGGGAACCTCATCGCCTAGCCCTGGAGTCTGCGCTATGGGGAGTCCTGCACTAGCCCAGGGGAGGGGCTGGGCTGTAGAGACCCTCACCCTGGCACATAACAGGTGGTCTCCTTCTCTGTACGTCAGTAAGGATTTTGTCACTGCGTGGGTGCTTGTGTCCGTGACGCTGTATGTGTGCCGGCCTGCTTGCAGCGATGCAAGTGAGTGTGTGTGTGTGGCTGTGCAGGCATTTGTATGCGTGGGTGTGCAGGTCTGGATGTGTGCAGGCTTTTGTGGGCATGTGTGTGTGTGGAAGGCACACAGGAGTTCCAAGCTCATGTGGGGGCCCAGAAAACACATAGCTGCAGACCCCTCCCTGGTGATATTTTGAGATATTCTAATGATCAAAGGTATTTTCAGTTTCATTTAAATAAACAGTAAATGTCTAGCCCAGGCCTGGAATAGCAGAGGAGCCCTGACCTGTGGGGACAGAGCTGTGTGTATGGGGGAGGGCCCAGGCAGGGCTGGGAGTGGGCCTGCGGGTGGGGATTGAGCCCTGGGAAAGCCAGGCCTGGAATAGCAGGGAGGCTGCAGGCTAGGACGAGATGCATCTAAACAATAAACATTGGCCATACACCTCAGCGGACCATAGCAAACCGGAGGGCTGAGGTTCCCCATGTCCCCAAAGTCCTGCCATGTGCTGGGACTGGGAGAGGAGATGCCATCATGCCTCAGCACCTCCACAGCCTCTGACCTCCTCCTTTGATTAACGAGCTGACAATAGCGTATTGATAAGGAATTAACCTTGAGCCCTGGCTGCCTGAGTGTCAATAGACCAGGAGCCAAGTACATGCATTGGATTGGAAATCTGTGTTTAGCCTCTCGGTGCCTCTGTGCACGTTGATGCGTGAACCCATGAGGCCAGGGTCTGGGGGCCAAGGGTTGGGGGACGGGACGAATTCCAGTCTGGCGTGATGTGCATGGGAATGAAGTCCTTCTCACCCGTCCTCCCAGCTGCCAGGGAGCTCCACAGACCCTGCCCAGGTACCCCCCCTCACCCCCCCAAGGGGCTGGCTTGAGACATAGGGCTCCTTACCCGCCGGAGGGTAGCCATGTTCTGTGATTATAAAGCAGCTTCTGCCGCGGCAAATCCCCACGTGGATACAAGCAGATACAACAGGGCCTGGCTTCACCCACCACTGAAGTGCAGCCACCTCTGAGGGTGAGACTCAGCAGCAGGTTAACAGTTGTGCAGAGACGCTGCCCGACATTTCAGAGCAGGCGGTGGTGACTCCTGTTCTCAGCTAGACGTGCAGGGGGATTTAGGAAGGCTGAAGGCAGTGCCTGGGGCATGGGGGATCTCTCGCCTGGGCTGAGCTTCGGGGTCTGCAGTGAGCATGGCCCTCGGGGCTGCCTCACTCTGCAGGGTGTCAGAGGCTGGCTGGGGGTCAGACTTTTGGGTACGTCATGTACACTTTGTAGCTGGTTTCACCCCTCCCCACTCAGGGATCAGCAGTATTCCTTATGAAGCGCGAAGACTCTCCCCCATTTTAACCCCACATTCAAAACCTCAGCCCATCAGCCAATAAGAGCGACATGGGGCGCCCTTTGGAGCCAGGCTGTGCTGTCCCTGAATCAGCCAGAGGGGTCGCTGTGGAGTACACTGGACTGAGCTCACCCTGCAGAGCACCAAGGGTGGGCCAGGGAGCTGGTCCCTTTGTCCCATCAGCTCCAGCACAAGCCCTCAGAGGTTCCCCCACAGAAGCCTCCTTCCGGTCAACGGGTGGCGGCGTTGTGTGTGCGTGGGCCGTGTGTCTGCATGGGTGGGTGCTGTGGGGGGGGTGCACGGGGTGGGTTTATACGTGGTGTGTAGATGTGTGGGTGTGGGGTTGTGTGCATGCTGGCTGGGGGACGTATGTGTGTGCTGTGCGGGTATGTGAGTGCTGAGCTCAGATGGTTGGTTATTGTTTATAGTATGGTAGGGCCTCCAGGCCCCCGGGGGGGGGTCTCTGTCTGCTGGGCACTGTATGAAGGTACAGCCTCACACAAGCTGCCCAGTCACTGCTGGAGCACCGGGGTGACGAAGGCCTCGCCGTTTGCCCCAGTGCTTGTTCTGCGAGACAGGCGCTGGGCCCCATCCAGCCTGTGACTCCACTTGGAGGCTGGTTTGTTTAATTAAGTGTTTTGCCTAATGGGACTGCCTTATTTCCATAACAAACTGGCGGGCTGTCGGCTGCCCAGCTCCCTCATTCATTACTGTTAATTAGATATGGATCCCCCAGAAGGCGGCGCGGGGTGATGGACGAGCCCCCTGACACACACTACTACACATTAGCATTTTCTCAATACATTCAATACATCACTGCCCTCCACTTTTTAAAGATATTTTAAATAAAATATCAGCAGCCCATTGGGGAGAGTCCTGCCCGCAGACGGGCCCCACGGCCCCCCCTTGCCCTGGAAGCAGTTGGCCCCTCAGATTGCCTCCCTTTGCAGCCCTTCCCCTGCCTGCTCTTTTCAGACCTCTCCCCACGCTCCCTTTCTTTCTGATCTCCCCTTCCTGCTTTGGAGTAACTCCCAGCGGGTAAAGCGGCGCCGCACTGGGTTCCTCTGGCCACAAGACTCAGGGCCTCACCCCTGGGCCTCATGCCTGCCTTGGAAGGATCTACCTCTATGGGGCAGAGGAAAGCTCAGGCTTGAGACCCCCCTTGATTCTTGCTCTCTGCTGAGGGGTCTTCAAGGGGGACCTTCCTCCCACCAGGAGCTGGACTGAGAACCCGTCAACTCGTTTCAGGTGGCAGCACCTTCCAGTGACTGCCGACCCGTGCCAGATGCCAGCAGATGGCCTGGAGGTTTCCCTTGCTCCCTCTGTAATTTCCTCAGGTCACACCGGCCCCTGCCAATTCCCACACCCCACGGGGAAGTGGGGCCTGCTCTCTCCAGATAAAAACACAGAGCCATTTATAAGCCCAGACTAGAGGCAAGAAGGAAGGTTGCACCCACAAGCCCAGTGCTACCAGCGAACCCCAGCTGATGCCCAGAGCAGCTGACAGGTCAGCCAAGGCAGACAAGTCACTTGATGAACCACTGGAAGAAAGATGGGCAGACACCACAGTGATGGGGCTATTTAGTGTGTTTCTTAAAGCCCCAGCTCCTGGAGTCCTGTGATAATGTGAGAATCTCAGCTTGCATTTTTTTGAAAAGTGAGTTTCTAACCCTCCTAGTTGTGGGGAAAAGCTTGAAAACATGACACAAATGACATCTCTGCCAACAGCCCAGAAATCAGGCAATAAAGAAAACGACCCAGCGTTTATTATTTTATGTGTGTCTCAAACCAATCTCATCAATTTGAGGGGGCCTGGCTCCTGATTTCTGTGTGCTTTAGGGGGGGTGGCAATTCTGCAGGAGAACAACCTGAAAAGAATGGACTGGACTCCAGCAGGCTGGCTGGAAGGGCAGGGGAACCTTTCACAATCACGTGAAGCAAAATGCTACTGACAGAGACCAGCAGAGGAGCTAAGGGAGAACAACTCAGAGCCATGATGGCCTTAGCTCTCCTCTGTTGAGTCCCTTCCCCAGTATCCCTCCAAGCCCCCTTGGTTAGCAAAATGGAAAGGATTCGAACTCCCCTAGTCTGCTCCTCAGCTCTCTGGCCGTTTGCTTTTTGCCCAGAGGCCTGGTTTCCCTTCCTGTTTCTAGCCTGCTGCACTGTCTAGTTTGTGCGTGCCAGCCGCATGCTGCTGCAAACACCACAGAGGAAAGGTTGAACAGGAACAAACAATAAAATTAATAAAACCAGTCTATTTTAAATTAAATAAAAAGATCCTGAAAATGTGTCTATTCATATTGCACTGGGTGTGTGTCTGCCCTCTGCTGGATAGAGTCAGACCAATCATTTATGTGTCATAAGCCCTGTACTGCAAAGAGCAACTGAAGATTCTCCTTGCCCCCAGGGCCTGTGTTTTTGGAACAGACCAATCAGCATTCTTGTCCCTGCTGTCTGGGAAGTTCTGAGTGGGCACAGACTTCAGCATAGCCACAGCTGAGACATCCCGGTTGGCTATGGGTTTGTGACAATACTGCTCATTCACACTGCAAGTGACAGAAAGCCGCGCCCTTCACATGGCTAGTCAGTGGCCCCTTGTGTGACATGAGTTGAAGGGTCTCAGCCCAGTTCCCAGGTGTCCTCCTCATGCTGTGGCTCCTGTCCCTGCTCCGTGGAGAATGACAGAGCAATCTGGCTAAGGTATTTCATGACCCCCAGTACCATGGCCTCTGAGCACATTTACCCTCACACCCCTCTGAGAGGCAGGCCAGGGCTGCTAGCCCCTTCGGACGGATGGGGACCTGAGGCACCGAGAGGCTAAGTGACCACCCCAAGGTCACACAGAGAGTCTGTGACTGAGCAGGGAATTGACCCAGAGCCCCTGAGTCCCAGGTTGGTGCCCTACCCCCTGGGCTACCCTGGGCATTTCCAGGCTCTCAGTCCAGCTCCTCTGAACACTCCCCACACTCAGTTACGGAGCACCGCGTTCTCTGCTCCCAGGTCTGGGCCTGCCCAGCCAGCTTGTTCTGCCACTGCCTCTTCTTCCCAAGGACACAGCCCAGCGACCACACCCTCACCTGCGCAGTCACGGCTCCCCTCGGCCCCTCCATTACGCCTGCCAGACAGGGCTGGGCAGGTGCTTGGCAAACAGCGAGGCAATGCCACGGCTCCCCTCTGCCCCTCCATTACGCCTGCCAGACAGGGCTGGGCAGGTGCTTGGCAAACAGCGAGGCAATGCCACGGCTCCCCTCTGCCCCTCCATTACGCCTGCCAGACAGGGCTGGGCAAGTGCTTGGCAAACAGCGAGGCAATGCCACGGCTCCCCTCTGCCCCTCCATTACGCCTGCCAGACAGGGCTGGGCAGGTGCTTGGCAAACAGCGAGGCAATGCCACGGCTCCCCTCTGCCCCTCCATTACGCCTGCCAGACAGGGCTGGGCAGGTGCTTGGCAAACAGCGAGGCAATGCCACGGCTCCCCTCTGCCCCTCCATTACGCCTGCCAGACAGGGCTGGGCAAGTGCTTGGCAAACAGCGAGGCAATGCCACGGCTCCCCTCTGCCCCTCCATTACGCCTGCCAGACAGGGCTGGGCAGGTGCTTGGCAAACAGCGAGGCAATGCCACGGCTCCCCTCCGAGGTGGGTTTCGCAGCAGGGGAAGTCGAGGCGCAGAGTGGTTAAAGTGACTTGCTCAAGGGCACCCAGCAAGTCAGCGTCAGGGCTGGGAATAGAACCCAGGAGTCCCAGCTTCCACTCCCTCTTGCCCTCCTGGAGCCTGGAACAGGACCCAGGAGTCCTGCTTCCCAATCCCACCCTACACTAACCACTGGATCTCACAGAGAGCCCTCACCTGTCAGGTGAGGAACAGGCACATTCAGGGCTTGACTCCTGGTGTGAACAGAGCCTCCAGCCAGCAGCCAACTCCCCCACTAGGCCAGGGAGCCAGGGACGGGGAGGTGAAGCCGGATCCCAGCGTGGGGGGCAGCGCTGTGCCTACTGGCTGGCATAGCCGAGGCCAGGGCAGAGCTCGGCCGCTGGCTTTCCCCCAGCTGCCGTGGCCCAGACAGGGGCTGCGTCAGCGGCAGCAGGGAACAGGGCGAGTGTTGCGGGGGGGCTCGATCGACCCGTCTGCCCAATGTTTGTAAACTAGCAACTCTGGCGCCACCTGCATCTGCCCAAGTCAGCAGAGCCGGTGACCTCCAGCCCCTGCGGCCCAGCCTGCTACCCACGGCCCTGGCACTTAGCCCCGGGGCGGGGGGTAACTCTACACCAGGGCCTGTGGGCTCCTAATGCAGGCGTATAGATCTGTTTGGGCTGCACCCTGCCCCCCCCCATCCCCCCGCCGGGCGAGGGGAAAAATGACAAAATAATGCAGCTGCTCTGACTTCATTACCAGGGCGTTTAACGAACCTGACACCCCATCCTTTGCCCTCCCCGGGCCGTATTGACGGGGTCAAAGGGCAGCCGGGACACGCACATGCTGGTCAATGATAATTGGGTTCTGGGCTCTCGGCTGGGAGCGGGACTCACGAGAGAGCCAACGCAGCGCCGCTGCTGTGGTGTGCAGCCAGTGACGGCGAGGCTGGCCAGGCCCGGGCGCCCACGCCTGGGGGGTGGATGGTGCCGGCTGGGCCGTGGTCAGGACAGGGACTCGCCCATGCCACGGGACAAAGGCTACTGGCTGGAGCAAGGGCCAGCGGCGATGCTGCCTTAGCAGCTGGATTCCTCCGGGCTGGGAGGTGCCACCCCACGTCCATCATCCCCCTGGGGGATCCCTGGTGCTTCCACCCGCATGGCCAGCCTCGCTGACCCCCTCACAGTGCCCCGTGCCCATGGCGCGAGGGACGAGCCGGCTCAGAGGCAGGAACGAGGTGTCAGGCTGAGAAGCAAGGGGGAGCCGATTGCCCTGCTGGGGCTCACGCTGCCTGGGGACCCCACTCCTCAGGGCCGCAGGGACTCCTGCAGACTGAACGCTGCCGTGCTGCTGGGGATTGAGCACATGGGTTGTGGCTGCCATCTTCAGGTGCCCAGCTACCCCTCCCACTGGGACCTGGGGTGCTCACCTCCCTCTGATCCCACCCTGTGGGGTGCCTACCTCCCCCCACTGGGACTTATGGGTTCACCTCCCTCTGATCCCGCCCCCTCCCTGGGGTGCCCCACCAACTGGGACTTGGGGTGTCCACCTCCCTCCGATCCCTCCCTCGGGGTGCCCACCTCTCCTGTCCTGGATGCTCCTGAAGACTCAGCCAGTTGGCTCAGTAGCACTTAGGTCTGCCTTCGCTGCTGGTGTCACCCTAGATCCAGCCCCACCCGCTCCTGGGAACAGGTTCCTGTGTGTGGGTGCACTGTGACCCCCCCAACACACACACACACACACACACACACACACACTCTTGGTGGTGCAGGCTGGCATGGCTCCAGCAGTGGGTGCCCCCCCCCCCCCAGCACAGGCTGAATCTGGCCAGGTCACGCGATGCCACAGGTCAGAGGTTCAAGTACAAGTGAGAGAGGTTCCCTCAGCAGCTGGTTTACTAGCTCCAGTGCCCAACGGATTGGGGGTGCCCCCCCGGGCATCTCGGAGCTAATGGGCCCGAGGGAGAGCACGGCACCCACCTTGGGCATCTCAGAGCTTTGAGCGTCTTCCCTGGAGTCAGAGTGAGAATGTTTTCAGCCAGACGTGTCGCTCAGAGCAGGGCTCAATTGCAGGGCTGGGACCCCAGGAGCCATGACAGAGCAGAGGTCACGCCAAGCCCTTTCCTGCCCAGCCCCAGTTAGCAGTTCCTGGCCCTTTGTCTGGTTGGAGGCCTCGCCGGCGTGGCTCCTGGTCATCGACTGGAAAATCCGGCCTCCAGGCATCTGCACCAGTGACAATGCTCAGCCTCACCACAACCCTCCCCTGCTTCAGTGCAATGCCAGGCTTGCCTCCCAGCTAGCGGCTTGCTGCTCACTGTCGCCGTCTGGAGGCCAGTCCTGCCTGGGGCAGAAACACCTCCCTGCAGACACGTCTTGCTCCTTTCGCTGCATGTCAGTGGCACGCATGGGTCTGTCGCCCAGGGCCGCGTGGAGCGCCGAGGAGGGCTGCCAGCGACGCCTAGAGCCAGGGCTCATTGTCTAGTGACAAGTCTGGCTGAGAACATTAGCAGGCCTGAGAGCCACGTCCAGCCACCCCGAGCTAGTGAGATGGTCGCTATAATGGGGTGGGGGGGGGAGCTGCAGAGGCGTGCCTGGGACCTCCTGGTATTGGCACAGAGGGGGGAAGGGGAAGGGGAAGGGCTTTATTTTCTAGGCTTCAGGTTATGCTGCTCTTCCTGCAGCTGTGCAATATGTCCCAAGCAGCCTATGAGCTGGCATTGCTACTTTCCTGTCCCGCCCTTCTCCCCCTGGCAACTTCCCTTGCCCCCCAACCCTGGCCATCCCTCCTCCACGCCCGCGCCCCCCCCCCCCAACGTCCTGGGGTGTTGTGTCATATCAGCAACTGCTCCAGGGACAGCAGCTGAAGCCACCATCACGCTGTCCTTAGTAACTCAGCGTGGTCATTGCGGGGGACTGGGAGGCAGGACTCCTGGGTTCTTTCCCAAGCTTGGTGGGACAGGGGCGGGGAGGGCTGCTGTCTGCAATCAGTGCAGGGACTCAGAGCTCTAATCCTGATTCTGACACAGACCCCCCTCCCTCTCTGTGCCTCAGTTTCTCTGCCAGTAAAGGACACGGACAGGGCAGATGGATTCTCTGCAGTTTCTACCGGAGACGGGACTGGCTCAGTCTTGCTGGGCTCCGAGCAGTTACTGAGCGAGATGTGCCAAATTCTGGGGCGGACGCCCCTCTCCCTAAACCACTGAAAGGCGACATGAAAGCGCCATACATGCCTCAGACAAATAACAACACAACAGCCAGTCCCCCATCCCCCCCGCTTGCTTCTGTGCCATTGTCAGTAACACCCGCTCCCACCAGCAGGTGTCAGCAACCCCCCACCCAGAACCCCCTGCCCCCGGCATTCACCCTGCGGCCTCCCTCCCCCCGCAGTGCAGCCCGCGCCCGTGCACATCGAGGGGGCACCCAGGCGCCTCCTCCCGCCCCAGCATGCTCTGGTCCCCGAGCGCACGTGGGCGAAAGTGGGGTCCTGCTGCTCAGGGAGGAGTCCGGACTCCTGGGTTCCGTTCCCCAGCCGGCCACTTGCCTGTCCCGCTTCGCGCGTAAGCTCTCTGGGGGCAAGGCTCGGCTTCGTGTTCTGTTTGTACAGTGCCGAGCCCCTACCCTGCTGCGGGCAGCCAGCGCTGTGCTGGCCACGCACCGGACCCACCCAGGGACTTGTGGCTCCGTGCCCCCAGCTGTGAAATGGGGACAATGAGCCCCACACATCTCTCGGCAGCGGGCTGTGAAGAGTCTTCCCGGTTTACACGGTGCTTTGGGACCTCGCCACGGCCCGCGAGTGCGAATTCTCCAAGCGGGCACCGGCCCAGGGGAATGCCGTCTCCGCTCGCCCTGCCGTCGGTTCTCCAGCCCGCTGGGACGGGGAGGAAAAGAACCGGAGGGCTCCCGCTCGGCTCGGCGCGGCGCAGGGGGGCCACGGCCCGCCAGCCAGAGGGACCTGCCGATCGCCCTTGAGCCTGCGAAGGTGAACGAGCCCCAGGGGCTCTTGTTATGGCTCGATACAGGTGTTAGGATAGGGCACTAGGTCTTCGAGATACCACTGTCCCGTCCCCCCCCCCCCGGCTCTATCGCCCCCGCGTGCGAACGGCTGGTCCTGAGGCCTGAGCAGCGGCCCGGGGCGCGTGTCCAGCCCAGCCCCACCCGCGCCCCGCTCAGGCTCCTCTCTCCGCACGCTGCCGCCCCAGGCCCCGTCTCAGCGCTCCTTCGGGCCGGGCACAGGCCTCAGCCGCTCTGCGGGTCCGGCCCGCCGCGCCCCAGTCGTTATGGCACCTGCCGCACCTCGAGCGCCAGGGCGAGCGCGGGCTGCCCTGCGTGGGACGCGGCGGGAAGGGGGCAGCCCTTTGGGTGCCCTCCAGGCTGCTCCTCAGCACAGGAAATCGGAGCCGGCTCAGCGGCCCCCTCGCTTGGGAGCAGCCAGGCCGGGCCGGGCCGGGCCAAGCGTCAGCGCCCAGGTGCCGCGGGGGCTCAGGGCCAGGAGGAAACCGCAGCAGCCGAGAAGGGCTGAGATGCAGCTGCCTGGATGTGGGGTCGGGAGCCGGGGGGGCTCCAGCTCCTTGGGGGAACTGTAGGGAGGAGGCTGCTGTTCCCAGGGGAGAGACCCGGCCCTCGCCTCCCTTTGAGTCGAATGGGAGCCTCCGATGGAGGCAGCCTGGTCCAGCTTAGCAGGGAGGGATAGCTCGGGGGTTTGAGCCTTGGCCTGCTAAACCCAGGGCTGTGAGTTCAATCCCTGAGGGGGCTGTTTAGGGATCTGGGGCAAGAATTGGGGTTTGGCCCTGCTTTGAGCAGGGGGTGGGACTAGATACCTCCTGAGGTCCCATCCAGCCCTGAGATTCTAGCGCGAGTCAGGACAGCTGGGTTCCATGCCCTACGCTCTCCTGCAGGGTGACCTGGGGCAAATCCCCTCCCTTTGCCACTTCGTGTCTGTCTAGACTGGAAGCTCTTTGGGGCAAGGACTGTCTCCTGGGGCCCTGATCTGAGCTGGGGCGGCAACTGCCATGTTCCTAAAGGCACAGAGCACACCACGAGGCGGCTGAGCCAGCTCCGGGACTTGCCTTTGCTTAGGACCGGGCCAGTGTAATGCGGCTGGAAGCTCAGTTCTGCAGTGTCTCTGGACGAGCCGAAAGCCAGAGTGGCCTCTCGCTGCACCGAGTGCCCCTTGTGTGGTGACGTCCCAGCACAGGGCACGGTATCAAAGGGAAACCCTGTTACCCTGCCTGGGAAATGCTGGGCCCACCTAACAGGAGTCACGTTAACCTGCGTTAGGCCAAGCACCCCCTCCCCCGGCTCGCTCTCTGTATTGATCAGGCTTGCAAAGGTGCTCCGGCCGTGCAGCATGGCACTAGGATCCATGCCGCCGCTTGGCTCGTTCACCTCCCTCGTAGCAACAAATAAATAAATAAAGGAGCAGTTTGGAAGGCTGAGGCAATTAGGAGTTTTAAAATCTTGTTTACTTGCAAAATAAAGTGCCCAGTTCATTGCTTGCCACGGGAGACGCGGTCGCCCCTTCAATACTTATGTCTGGGGTGGGAGCGCCGGGCGCGCTGCATATTTACGCTCTGGCTAGTCAGCGGCTGGGTTTTAGATCAGTGTGCGAGGATCCTGGTAGCGGCGGCCTGCCTGCATGAGGCAGGAATGAGAACGCTGGCGGTTGTGCGATAGGCCATTGCAGGTTCCTGCACGGGGCAGGGCCCGGGCAGACGCAGGTACGGCTCTACGGTCTCCTGCCGACACCAGCCTGGGCACAGTGGCTGACAGGCCCTGCTAGGGTGCATGTCCCTGCCACCGGAGGGCAGGGCACCTGCCAACTGTGCCAAGCACGTCCCTTCTTGCAGGACGGTGCAGCGTACGCTCTCCTGGAGAATGGGCTCCAAAGGGGAAGCAGTTCAGCTCCCACTTCACCTGGTCTTGTATGTCATAACAGGTGCCCAGAGGCTATGGTGATGGGCACCCTGGAAATGCAAATAGATAGCCAGCTCGTCTGCATGTCAGCAAAGGTGGCTGCCCCGTGTCACCTGGGGCTCTGGTCCCTGCACTGACTCCTCACCAAATGTAGAGTTCCAGCCCATGGTCCCGGTTATTCCACTGCCACAGCATTCTAGCAGAGCAGTGTTCCACCAGGATGGTGACACTGGCAACCAGGATTGGGGCGACAGGAGCGTCAAGCTGGGGGGTTGACTTTGGAACTCACTGCCACAAGAGAGAAGTGACCACAGGCCTCACGGCATGCAGAACAAGCCGTAAAACTCAGCTCTGCCTAGCTTCCCCTGAATAAGATCTATGTACACACAGCATGGATACTAATCTGTCAGAGCTCTGTGACCCTACGAGCATCCCAGTGCCAGAAGGCAAGGGGCTCCCTGGTACCTAGCAATGCAGCTGGCCTCACCAGCTCAGTGTAACCCAGCTCCCTGGTGTATGTAAAAGGTGCCATGTAAGGTATCATATGTGAACTGGTAACACTGGGCATTAATATTACATGGCATATGTACAGATGACGTATAAAATTATAAAGATGTATGTCGGGTACTAGCCCATAGGGGAAACTGGAGGGTGGGAGGGCCTCACCTTCTGGCCAGTGGGCCCCGGTGGCTACAGTCCATAAAGCTGGGCCGTGGAGCCCAGTATCTATAGCCTTGGGCAGCATTGCCCAATATTCCCAGTATGGGACAGTTGAACCTAATCTCGTGGGTGGTCACCCCACACTGTAATAGGTGTGGGAAGGGGTAGGGGGACCCGGGCCTCCCTACTCCATCAGGTCCCGACCCAGGGCCCTGTAAACCTGATTTCAGGTTCCAGTTCCGATCTCATTAAACACGTTCCCTGGGCTGCTTCTGACCGGGCACTCCAGGTCCGGCAGTTCCTCTTGGGGTGGCGACCGCCAGCCTCCCTCTGGCCCCGTGGGCTCCCGCTGTAGACGCGGTCTGCTCAGCCTCTGCAGTTGGGGGCTCTGGCAGTTTCCTGGCAGGGGCTGGTACTGTGTCTGCTCTCCTCCCCAGTCAGCCCAGACTCACCTGACCTGCATCCTTTTATACCCTGCTTCCAGCTGGAGCATGGCTAGCAGGGGTGGGGGGCATGGCCTCCTGAGCCCACAGCCAGGGCGTAACCCTTGCTGACCCAGTGCGGGGTTGATACACCCTGTCACAATGTGCCAGAAATATGTTCTTAAACAATGTGTTTGGCAGGTAGGGCTTAAAGCAGCCCCTAGACAAAGGAATGCGGTTCCACCTGCTTGAATGTGTCTCCAGTGTAAACAGAGCAAGGAGAGACAATGGAAGTACATGTACATAAAACGTGAAACAAAGCCACCGAACTAGCAAGTGGAGGGAGACAGCTACCTAACCATCACAAACCAGGGCGGAGCCTGCCAAAGTTAACATGGTGGCAGCTCCCTGATGGACACAGCAAGCTGAGCCCACCCCGGCTGCCTGACTCTGAAAACAAAAAGAAACACTGAGGCTATCAGCAGCCAGCGAAAGCAACTTTGGCAGCCTTCAGCTGTGGTGCCAATGAAGCCCAGCGCTTCGGGCTCTGTGCTGGAGCCTGGCGAAGGCCTGACCAGCCATGCTGGAAGAACGACTGTGGGGAGAAAACGACACTGCACCAACGGCTCGAGTTTATTAAGTCCAGTTTTTGGCTTTGCCACGTATTTCTCCTTTTGTTTGAAAGCATTTCGCTCCCCACTCCTTCTGCTTGGGATCCCCTAAACAGCTATTGTGAATACACTGAATCTTGTGCTATCACACACCAATCTCAGAGCACTTTCAAACTGATGTGTAAACTCCCCAGCCAAACTCACAGGCTGGGGCCGTGCGCTGGCTCTTTAAAGGACCAGTGACCTCCATAAGGAGTTGAGAGTGCTACCGTGAGGTGGGCTGAGTACGTTGAGGAGCTGATTTTGGGGAGACTCAGGACTGGGAGGTGCTGGGGCCAGGGCGAGGTCATGGCGCCATGAGCAGGCTCCTGAGGCCAGGGCACTGAGCCAACCCCGCACAGCACAGATGCGCCCAGGGTTACAGGGCAGGTGGCGACAGATCCCCTTTCCTGCCTGGATGAACCCCCAAAGCGTCACAATGGCCTCCCACAGGCAGAGCAGACAAGAGCATGAGCGACTGTTGTTATTGCTCGACAAACACCGCAATGCCCTGGGGATGGGCGGTTTAAGGCCCTCACTTGGCTGCTAAACCCCATGCCCTGCACTCCAAAGGGGACCCTGGCGTGGCCCTTTCTCTTTGAGGGCCGACACCGTCAACGCTCGCTTGCATCCAGTGAAACATACACAGCCGCAAACCGGTTCTCTCTCCCTCTCAGGTATCTTGGAAATCCCCTGCCATGCAGTGGCCAGGCAGCATGGCCGGCACCAGCCCCAAAGCCCACGACAGCAGTGGCCGTATTTAGGAACCGGACCACGCTTACCTGACCTTGGTCTTGGCTCATTCTTGCTTGGTGCTGAGATGGTGGCTCTGAAATGGGCAGCAATGTCTCTGTTCCCTGCGATGCTGATGTCTGGGGCCAGTGTTCCGGCTTTTGAACCTAGGTCCGTGAATGGACACGAGAACGTGTGGAGTGGGCCCTATATATGTCTGACGTGGCCTCTGTCCTGCTCACATGCTACGGGCCTGATCCTGTGAGGTGCAGAGGTGGCTCTTGAGGGCACCCAGCATTTAACGCGCTCCCCAAGTGTTTGCACAGTTAACCCAGTCAGCCTCCCGTCAGCACAGCCATGTTGAAAACACGTGTTTCTCTCCACCTTATTCTTTCCAGCATGTAGTTTAATAGCAATAATGAGTAGTCTAGCCTGGCTGTGTCACCACTGCCCTCTACTGCCTGGAATCAGAACTGATTGATTCTGTGTGTCCTATGCCCCATACTGCTACCAGTTCACAGTGCCATGTCTTCAGTCTGCCTGCGAGGCGGGGCCTCTGCTGCTGGCTCTGACATGCTGTCACCACTATTGCTGTGATGTTGCCGGTGACCATAAGGTGCTGCAGGGCGACTGGTGCAGTCTAGGTTACACTTCATGTTGTTACTACACAAGCCATGCAAGGGGCTGAGCGAATGTTATGCCAAGACTCTCCACCCTTAGGTTTCTAAGCATTTGCATCCATAACCCTAACAGTCAACTTGGTTTTCTAATATGCCATTTTTTGGTCATGTTCTCTGTACTCTGTCATGTTGCCCCAGCCCAGTGGCTTCAAGCAACCCTACAACAACAAACCAGCATGTGCTGCTCTGTGTTGGTGAGCGATCAGCCTCTCAAACCAGGGGCAGGGTGGGAGCGATCTTCGGCATGGCAAAATCCCAGCTTCGGGGGGGTATTATTAACAGTGTGAAATTTACCAATGTGATTTACTTCCCTCGCTAACAGTCTTTCAGCATGTGGAGAAATGACAGGGTTCAGGCCTCCGTGTTCTCTCTTTGGCAGGCTGAGTTCTTCCTACTCGTGTCTCCCCCGTCCCCAGTCGCTCCTAACTAACCAACAAGGCAGCTTTATTTTCTCTCTCCTTTTGTTCCTTGCATAGTGACATAAGTCTCCCCATGACATGGGGCCATTCTTCATCCCCACAGGACATGATTGATCTCGGCCGATTACCATTTTCCATTTATCTGCGCAGGAGTTAACCTCGTTTTCTTGGTAACCGCATTAGACATTTCATGAATCCTGACTTCTCGGGGAGTTTCTGGGAACGGGTGGGGAGCACAGGGAGGGATTAGATTCCAGGGGAAGGGGGCGGGGAGGAAGAGAGCTAATTGGCAGGAATTGACAACAGGATGAAAGGATCAGATTGGTGCCATGGCAGCTCTTCCCAGAAACCACCCTGCTGAGAAATCCCATGTTCACATTAGCTGCCTCCCAGCACCGCCCCTGCAGTTCTGGGCTAGGGGGACCACATGCCCACCCTGCCTCTGCCAGCCTTTCGCTCCCAGGTTAGAAGGCGGGCGACAGCCCAGAATGCAGGGTTCTGTTTTCCTGATGAGCGGTAACAATCCTGCGACGTTTTAAATCACATTCCATTGGCAACCTAAGTTTAGTCCCTGCGGTTTGGTGTCGCGGCCCCAGAGTGGGTGTGGACCCCCAGCACCGTTGGCACCAAAACCAGAGAGCCGGGCGCTAGCCTGGTACTCCTGAGACCTGGGTGCAGCACCCTATTGGGCCACAGGCGCTGGGTATGTCGCTTAGGCCCACAAACGCCTGCTGATTTCAATGGAACGGGGAAGCTGGCCTTGGCCTCCCTGTGCCTCATTCCCCAGCTATACCCCAGGGAGAAGAGCTGTGTTCTTACCCCAGGAATGTGCTGAGGATAAATGCGTTATTGCACGCAAGGCACTCAGATATTACTGTAATGAGGCTACATAAATACCTTAGGTAGCCCTCTATAGCGTGAGTTAAAAGGAGCACGCTATCTGCTAGCACTAGTAGGCCATCACCCCTGCATGAGGTATCTACTGGAAAGCGGACACAGTGCACGTCACAAGCGTGATCTATTTGCAACCCATCCAAAAAATGACAGCTGGTTTGTGGTTAAAGTGCAATTCTGTCTCAAGCCAGCCTGGCCACCTGGGGATCAGGTCATTCATATGCATACAGAATTCCGAGCCCCTCCAGGGCCATGATCCAGGTTTATCACAAAACGTCGTGGCCTCAGGCTGGCGCATGAGTGCCGGAAAATGAGGCTGACTCGTCCACGTTTCAGTGTTTGCTTTTTGGCACCTCACTCAAAAGGTCATATCTGAAACTTTTCAGTGGTGATAATAAAAGCGTTGAGAAAAGTCTGAGATGGCTCAGGAGAAAGGGACAGGTCTCACGGGAGATGCTGTCTAATCTCAGGTAGGTCAGGGATTGTATTTTCTCATGGGCGCCCAGCACTTAGCAGAACGGGGTCAGATCCGGTCGCCTAGTCACTCCTCCCGTACTAGAAATAAAAGGTCAGTGCTTGGGCTGGGCAAAACCTGGACCTTAACTTTCACAATGACACTGATTTTCTTACATACCGCCAGAGCTCTCCCTACGCCTGCTCCAGTTCTTCATTACTGGGGTCTGGAGGGTCTGGGCATCTGCACACAGTAGATTTTGCTGTGGGAAGTTCCATTAGCACAAGCTAGGTAAGTTACCTGGAGCACAGAACATTGTTAAGGAAAAGATCACAACTGGACTAAATATGCATCTCTTCTGCATGGGGGGCGTTGTTGGGAGTGAGAATTTATATAGTCCCCTTTGACAAGCTGGGAAATCTTAACCATTAAAAAGCAATTTTTCCAATCTGAAACTTGCACATGGGAGCACACACACGCACGCACGGCAAATCAGGGAATCTGGACTCAAGAACTAAAGAAGTAGGTTAAAAAAAAAGATCAATGAAGTAGTCAAGCAAAGAGCAACTGCCAACTCCACTCGCAGGATATGAATATATAATGTGGATTTTGCACTGTTTGCAAATCTAAGGGGAACCGGTGCATTGTGCGCTGGGATGAGCTCAGAAGGAAGAATGCCGACTTAGTAGTATGTGCAGATACATCCAGGCCCTCTGCATCAAGGAACGGATGTATGTGGGGAACAGATATTTAACAACAGGCTCTTCAATCTAGCAGAGACAGGTCTCACATGATCCAATGGCAGGAAGCTGAAGCCAGACAAATTCAGACTGGAAATCAGGCGTACGGTTTTGATGGAGAAAACGACTGGAGCAATTCACCAGGGCTGGCGTGGATTCTCCATCACTGACAACTTTTAAATCAAGGTTGGATCTGCTCTGGGAATTATTTTGAGGCTGGTCTGCGCTCTACAAGAGGTCAGACGAGCTCATCACAATGGTTCCTCCTGGCCTGGGAATCTATCAGTGTCTGACAGGTTTGAATGGGAAGCTGTCTGCTTATGATCATCTCCATTCTGATTAGTCCAGAAAAGAGACAGGACGTGGCTGGAGAAGTGTCTATCTCCCATTGTACTGCTGACACCCATTGTCTCCCACCAAGGTCACCTCCCATTCCAATTGAGGAATGGCCACCTCGAGACTCTGCAGTATATTGCTAACATCCTCCGACCGCACAACTTGCGCGTGCCTGGGCCTAGGCGCAACAGCTGTCTCAGTGCTCAAAGCCCTCGGCCACAGGCCAATACCGGGTGCAGGAGCAAAGGTGCATCACAGTCACATCCCCACCCGCTCCAGAGAGCCAAGACGGAGAGAGGGAAGGAAGGCGAGACCGGGAAGATTTATACTCGTTTAATTAATGTCAAATGTAGTTTACAAACGGGAATGACAAGTACCTTTTTATATAATATACATTGACACACAATCATTGACACAACTGGAATATCACCTTGTGCAATTGGGATTCTTTGGGCAAAGAGAGTTAATTTCTTTTTTTGTTTTTTTTTTTTGTTTAAGCTCATTGTGGAAGAGGAGAAAGCGATCGTTGGTTACAAAACGCGGCTGGCTCCTGAGAAGGCCAGAATGAGACTCTTCTCTCTCCATTCTCCCCTCAGATCCCCACCCTTCTTAAAAACAGGGACGGCTTTACATTAAAAAAAAAAACATTACTGGTTACATATGGTTTTACAGATACGTACACAGCACATTGCTGCTCCACAACACACGAGAGAGAGCCTGGCTCTCAGTGCCTCCTTGCAAGACAGAGCTCGGGCACTGGGGAACCTGCCCTCCCCACTTCCCCATTCCCAACTGCCTTTAAAAAAAAATCACTGCGCATTCTCCAGTTCCATTCACAGAGAGATCCCAGCTCTAGTACCAAGGGCACCCGCAGCTAGTGCTGGGCAAGGCGGCCCCCCCTTGCAGAGTTTATTATTCCAATTTAAAAACCAACCTGCTGACTGCCTTTCCCAGGGCTTAAGTGCTAAAGGCAGGGCTGCGTCCCAGCAGAAGGAATGGCGTTCCAAGGGTTAACTGCACGTGCAGCCCCTCCCGCTGCTCTCACAGGCCTGTCTCTGCAGGGGAGAAACTTCCAAACTTGGAACCTTAGAAGAGTTTTCTCTCACAGTCACAGATTCTTCTCCATCTCCCAAAGACCGCCCAAGAAGGTACACGTGTGCAGCATGTTAGCTACCAGGGAATGGCCACGGACGCCCGGGATAGACTCACAGGGGCAACAACTGTACTATAGGTAAAGGTTGCTGCCTTGAGAGCGTAAGGACCCAGGAAGCTCAGAGTTAAGTGATGATATCTTTGTTGGCTGGGGGGAGGGGAAGAGATATAATTCCATCAGGAGACAGATTTATTTTGTGCAACAGGGTCCTTTAGAAATCAAACAGCAAGACGCTGACCAAAATGGCAGCTCCCAGGAGAAGACATCAGACACTCAGGCAGGGAAGTTGCAATAGAAATATCACCACTGAGAAACTCTGCCTCGTCAAATATTCTGTTACTGCAAAACACAAACCATCTTTGCAGTGCTGGGGAGGAGTCCGGAGACCCTCTTGATGTCAGCACACCCTATAGTGGCCAGGTGGCCAACACCAAGAAATCCAGCAAGTAGGAGTTACCTTGGCTTCCAAAAGGCCTTCAAATGACCCCTGAGGTGCAATATTCTTGTGTCTAGCTTATTCTGGTCTCTCACCTGGGTTCATGAAGCGAGACAGCTAGTGAGGGGGGGCTGCCTGGTGAACACCACCACAAGGTTAACTTCACCAACTTCCCTCCTCCCCCATTTCAACACTGGGCTACTGTCCTGCAAGGTCACCACCCTGGCAAACAACAGCCACCAGTGAGAACCTTTAAACAACGTTCACGCAGCCTTGCAAAATTCAAGTGGCTCGAGAGGCGTACGTTGCTTTTTGGTAGGTAAAATCGTACTCGTTTCTTTGTTCCCAAGGTAATAGGGGAGCAGATGGCAACCCTCAGCTGGTGACAGCTGTGTGCGGCTGTGGACCTGGAAGCTAAGGACAACTGAGAGCTGCTGTAGGTGCTGCTGTGGAAGAAGGTAGGAGAAATCTCCTGGGATAAGGTCATTGGGGATCTCTGGCACTGACTGGAAGTATCTGAATCTTTGCTCATCTTAGTCAGTTCGGTGAGGCTGGGTTCTCCTTGCCAACTCAGTGGCCTGAGAGAGGGGCCTTAGCAACACCCTTTACTTAGATGCGGAAGTTACTTTGCATTGTTTTAAGAGGAACGTGCACCATGTCCTAGGAACCCCGGCCCAGGCAGGCTCTGGAAGAGATCGGCGATCTAAAGCAACCTTCCACTGTAGCAAAGAGCTCATACCAGAAAGTCAGTGCAATTCGGAGGCCTCTCCCAGCCAGTACTGGCAAAGCGGTAGAACAAGACAGCAGGATGGACGGAGATGGTAAGAAAAGGCAGCACAGCAGCCTCCCCAGAGAACACCTCTAGCAAGAGTCTTCCTTCCCTGCACTGTAGTCACCCCCTACTACTCAGCCCGCAATGGTCTCAGCCAGAAGGGAGAGCACAGACTGAAGCCTTGGCCCCGAGCCTGTGCCATGGCCCCACCTCTCCTGTGGGCATAGGAGGCGCTCTGGAGCAGAGAGAACACCCTGGGCCATTGGGCAGTGAATTCCTTTCCAGTGGGAACAAAACAAGCCAGTGGCACGTTTTTGCTTGGACAGGGGCATGGCCTTTGGTTTTCTTGGGCAATGGTTGGGTTAACTGAAGCTTTGGGGTGCAGATTCCCAGCCACTGGAGACAGCTGCACTTGGCCAGGTTCATTCCTGTCTCCCAGCTAATCTCAACTCCTGCCTGTGCCCCAGATGGAAAAGAGGTGAGAGCACCTGAGCCAGACTTTTCCAGCTGCCCCCCGATGAGAAACTAAACGCCGCTGGCTTTCTGTGGGATAACGATTCTATGCGAAACAGCCCCATCAGCTACGACTAATGACAAAACCCATCTCCCCTACTCCCCATAAGTCTTGTAAGTTATGGGTGCTGCAACAGCCATTACTAAAAAGCTGTTAACTTCATATCTGACTGAGGAAATATACACCACAGAACATTAAACCATTTACATTATAGATATGTAGATATATACTTTTTTTAAACTAATGACTTTAATGCCAAAGCTTCGCAGAACCAAGAAAAATATGGATTTAATGTTCTCTGCTCTTTTTTTCTTCTTTAAAAAAAATACAACCAAAAAGAAAAGGGCAACTTATTAGTATGTAATGTTTGTGTCTATCCCATTTATACACAACATTGTAAACATATATAATCTATATTACATGTGCTTCATTTTCTGCCTGTGTGTTTTTTCTTTAAACCTTTTTTAATCACTAGAACACCACCAAAAAAAACCAACCAACCAACCAAACAAAAAACAAACCCAAAAAACAAACAAAAACAAAAAAAAACCCAACCAACCAAACTGAACAAAGAACACAAGTTACAGGTTATTTAACATCTTTCTGTCAAGGGTCCCTTCCCAGTTGTCTGGGGTTGGAGGCGTGAACAGCACAGTCCAAAGGAAGGGCTCACAAGCCATCCGCAATGCAAAGCCAGCTCTGGGGAGAGGGGAACACTGGTTTTAAAAAAGGGTTTGGTTTTGCCCGCAGTAGAGTCGCCAAAGGAGGTCCCAAAACGAGAGACACGGAAGCCGAGGCTTCCCCGCGGCTCCTTTATCCTCGAGTCCATGTCTGGAGTCTATTGGTTTTAAACGTCTTTTTTTATCATCGTTTTCCCCCCTCGGTGTGATGAGCTGATCCGGTAGCTGTGTCCCGCCCTCCAGCTGTGTCCTTCATAAGTAGATGCGCCTGAGGTCTCCGGGAGACGTGATGGTGTTACACTGGGGGCAGAGCTTCTTAGCACCCTGCAGCCAGCGGGGGAACAGAAAGAGAAATGTCAGCCAGGCGGACGCAGGACAACGGCGCGAGTTTCCCCTCGGCTGTGATGCTGGGGATGACAATATGGAAGCAGGAAAGGCTAAGGCCTCCCAATACCCAGGACCCCTGCCATGAAGGAAACAGGACAGAGAGGGGATGCCCTCTGAGCAGCAGGTATGAGCCCTCTGAGGGGAATCAGGCACCCCCTTCCCCAACACAATCCCTGCTAACACGGTATGCACCTAGGAGGCCCCCGGCCACAGGCTCAAGGGAGAGGAGAATCCAGCCCGAGTGCATCTCATTCATGCTTTGACTCATCAGGGGCATTCATTCTGCATCCTTTTAACCCCCTGTCCACATGCCAGCTCTTCTCGAGAGTCCCCATCTACAGAAGCTGCTTGGGCAGCACCAGCTCCGAGGAAACAACCAGGAGGCTTGGAGCTGGATTAGCGCTCGGCAGAAAACTGAAATTCAGTGCAACAGTTAGCCGATTCTCCTCCATCCCCTTCTTTACAGCACCAACTTTGGCTCCAACTGTCCCTCTCCATCCTTCCCACCCGACCGAGCTGTGCGCTGGCCCCTGGGTGTCAGATGTAGCCCACCCTGGGTGTAGCTCTGTCTTCACTGACCGCTGGCCCAGTGAGGGGAATATCAATTGCTTAGAGCCTTTGCGCTGATGGAGCAGTAGAGGTGCATGCCTTTAGCACCAGAGGTCCTGGGTCTGACCCCCACATCTGCCAACCCAGCACGGGGCATTGTGTTACACAGAATGACGCTCTCATGGCCGCTGTGGCATTCACTGAACAGGACGACAGGGAGTGTGGGGAAAGACACTGTTCCTAAGGCTTCAGTGCTGCTCCTCTAAGCAGCAGGAGCAGCATGGGGAGTTCCAGCCCCAGGGAGCGTTCTTACTTTTCCCCTGACCCTTTAGAAGCCCCTTCATGGGATCAGGAGGGGATGGAGTGGCTGTCTGCAGCTTGCAACCTCCCTTGGGCTGCAGATAGCGTCCCTAGGTCAGGGCTGCTCCAAGAAGAGTTAATGCAGCCTCCACCATCGCTCCCCACCTGCTGTGCAATGCTCCTGTGGATGCTGTTACACCTGGGCGGTGGGGGGCCAGCTCAGCATCATGGAGCCCCCATTGCCCTGCGGGGCTGGAAGTTCTCTCCCTGACACGGTAGCTCGGGGGCCTTTGGAGGCTGCACTCTTGCTTCCTAGGAGCCACCCAGCAAGGAAGATCGAGGCAATGTGGGGGTTCAGCTAGCTGCATTCCAGGGCCTCTCAAACCCCGTGTTCAGAGCACAACACAATCCAAGTCTCGGAGCCCCAGAACTATACAGATCGAGGTCCTGTTCAAACGCCCCAGCCTGCCTCGGGCAGCCGATGGGAACAGGAATTCCAAGCCCTCTGCCCCATGCTACAGAGGAGTCTGTATCTGCTGCCACGGTGAACTGAAACAAGCAAACTCCAAACCCCGGCGAGGTAACAGAAGGATGACACCAGCACTGCATGAAATGAAACAATGGCTGGTGCGCCATCTGTCATGGATCCTGACAGGTAGAGGGTGTTAATAAGCCTCAGAATCGGGGTCAACCTAAGCTGCTCATCATTAGATTGGCAGGTGTGACAGACAGCTGACGAGAAAAACGACAAAGATGGCTCTGCAGCTACTGATCCTCCGCTCCACGCAAGCAGGGCGGCAGTGCCGCCGCAGGCCTGGAAATCAGCCGTGCTGGCTTGGAACACTAACAGATGGCCTCAGAACACAACCTCCTGACTCCTGCGTCAAAGCAGCAAGCACAGGCTCCGTCTGAGCGCCCCGACTCTTCTGCTTGCTGCTGTCAACCTGCTTCCCAGCCGTTCCTTTCCAGCCCAACTCCCCAGACAGCATGCCCGGCAACAGGCCCTGGGGAATCCGACAGGCACCCAGGGCTGTACAAAGCGGGGAATGCAAGCCAGCTGCTACGGCTCGCCCAGACTGACCCAGAGGAGGCAGATTCTCTCGGGAGGAAGAGCAGTGCTCCCAAGAGGGCTTGTTTTGACCTCTGCAGCCAGGGCAGAAAGTGGGCGTTAGAGCAGTGTGCTCAGCAGGTTTGCAGGATCTGGGCTCAGTGGAAGGGCAGGTTCGGATCTGGCTATGCTGCACTGATTGCTGCCAGCGGCAGCTCTGATGACGAGAGAAGAGTTGGATGCTCTCTCTGACGCTACAATTAGCATCAGCTCTGCTCTGCACAACGAGCACCCACGGGGCAGGGAAACCTCAAACCCAAGTAGGAAACTCCTCTGACTTCCAGGACAAATTCAGGCTATGTCTACACTGGGTTTGTAGCCACTAGTGCAACCCGCTTAGTGAGGACAAATTACATCAGCGCAGAGGAATTTGGACCCTCGCAGCTTACCCCAGCGTTGAACAGGTATGAGGTGTGTCTGCCCTAGGGGCTCGTACCTGTGCCACTAAGAACTCAGTGCAGACAAGGCCAAGTCAATTCTCCTCGCTCTCCTGGTGCAAGCTGCCGCTGACAGGCCTCCGACCACTGAGTCGCCTTGGTTTCTGCAGCGTAGAGGTAGCCGCGCTGGCCCCAGTACACTAGAGAGACACGGGGGGGGGGGGGGGGGGGAATACCGATCTCTCTCCCCAGCAGAAGTTGGTCCAATAAAAGATATTACCTCACCTGCTTGCCTCCTCGTTTTCTGCCATTTGTGACCTTCGGAAGGATCGGGTGTCAAGGGGTCATTTCAGAGGGGCTGAACTCTCACCAGGCCTCACATGGGAGATGGAAATGCTTGGTGCCTCGAAGTCAGATCTAAAGCGTCACCAAAGCCCCGCCCCCCCAACCTGCCTTGGAGGCAAATAAAGCCACTAAAAACCCTCAAATCACAGGATACACTGTGCCCTTGTGGCTAGGGCAGTAGACGGAGTCAGGAGACCTGGGTTCTAGTCCTAGCTCTGCAGCGATCTCAGGCAAGTCATTTCCCCTCTCTCAGCCTCTGCTTCCCACCCTCTCTTGTCTCTGTAGATTTTAAGCGCTTCAGGGCAGGGCCTGTCTCTCATTATGCCTGTGGAGTGCCTGGCACAAGGGGGTCCACAATGCAAGTACCTTTACAGAGCCAAGCTGCTCTCTAGGCACTGCTACCAACACCACACTCTGGCGGGTAGGCTTAAAAATCAGTACATGCACTTTAAGATGCCCAGGTTACAATCCAGCCTTTTGCATCTCTCTCAGGACCTGCGCTCTGGATCCTAGAGCTGCCAAGAAGAGCCTGCTCTTGGGCTGAATGCTCGCCTACAAAGCAGGTCCCTGTTCTTGGGGGTCATGGCAGGTTGATATGAAGAGGAAGAGTGACCAATTTTTAAAGCTATTCTCTGTCATTTCAGGCTGGGGCCTGTCGCACTGCTGCTGAGATTCAGACATCTGGGGGCCCACACTGTGTGCATCAATACAATGTATTTCAATTCACACCCGACAGAACCACTGGCATGGCCGTGCAGATTCTCTGCTCATGCAGGGGTTTCCTGCAGCCTCATGGCTGCCGGGCTCCCCACAGTCACAGGAGGGCAGGGTGTATGGTCTCTGGAAGTGCCAGAGGAGCAGAGAGGTTTGCGCACAGCAATCAGCGTTACACGGGGTGGTGGTTGGCAAGTTCTCAACTCCTGCCTGCAATGTGCCCCAGCAAGCAAAAGTGAGCATGCTAAGGATTCCAGATGTGGCTAGCTCCTGCACATCTGTCTCAACCCTTTCCTTCCCAGGAGCAGCTCATTAAGGAAGAGGCAATGAAATATTTGTCCAATCGCACCTCACCGCTGATTACACAAGGGAAGCGGATTCTTTCTGCAGCTCCCGCCCCCTGGAATGGCTTGGTGCTGTCACTCTGAGGGGCGGGGGGAGAAAGCAGGGGAGAGAGGACAGTGCTCCACAGACACTAGGTGCTCTCATGCAGTGCTGAAGAGAGCCTCCACAGACACACCCTGCAGCCTCACCGCAGTCAATGGGGCTGCCTGGCTGTAGCCAAATGCAGCCAGGGGAAGAACTTTAATGGACCTTCTCCTGCTCAGTTCGCCCCATTAGAGAGAGACCCCATCGCCTCTCTGCATGTGTCCCGAGAGATGGGGACCAGCACACCCTCCTGGAATACAGAGACAGGCCCCAGCGAGAGGCGGATTTCAAACTGGCAGGCTTCTCTGGAGTGACAGAGCATTGTCTGAGCAACACGTACACATAAAACTCCTAGGAAAGGGGATGAACAGCTGGGGGCCCCACCTGAGAAAGGCAAGGGAAACCCTTTCCATCAAGTGCACCTCGTATAACGGAGAAATTCCCACCACGCAGCCATACCCAGCCCTCACGGGGTCAACCCGGTTCACTGAACTCCAGAGCTCGTTGAGAATAAAGACAAGGAGGGAAAAATCAATTAAAACCCAAGATCACTTTGCTGCTCCAGCCTGAGCACAGAGAAGTCTCCCAGCTCCCCGCTCTTCTCCGGGATAACTGCACTAACTAGACATCAGACAACTGAATGCTGGGAGCTTGAGAGTGACAATATTCCCGTCTGAAAGCAATCTGTGTATCGTGTGCATGCATTTCAGCTCTCTCCACACACTGGACCCAGTATGCAGAGGGCCCAAAGTGCCTGGAAGTAGAACTCATCCTTCAGGCGGTGCCATTGCACTACTTGATGCCCACCAGAACACAGGACAGGGCAAGGGCTAGGAGTCTCTAAGAATTATTTGGGGACAGTTCTCTGGCCAGAATGGATCACAGTGGCCCCTCCTGGGGTTGGAATCTATGAATCTGTCCTTTCTCTACTTAGAAAAAAAGTATCTCAAACTCAATCCCCTGCAAACTTAGGGGGGTTGATTTGAATCGCTGGCTCCACACAGGCCCCTCGGTTCTATTTCCTTGGGGGTTTGTGCCTTCTGCTTCCAGTGCAGATGGGATCTTGTGGGAACTGCCCTCCAAGCACGAAAGTTCAAGAATTTCATGAAGACAACTTTCAGCCACATAAGATGGCAGAAATCCAACCACAGGTGGTGTCTGCCATTTTGACAGTCTCTTATTCAAAGATCTAGCCCTGATTAGCCCTTGATCTGAAACTTACTCTGGATCGGAACAGAGCCTCAAAGTGACGCAAACCAGAGAAATGGGAATAGCTGTTCCAGCGGCCCAAGGAAGGCTCAGACCACAGACATGAGAATCCAGCCCTTCCAGGCAGGGTTAGTATTTCTCTTGTTCTCTCTTCAGGAACGTTCCTGCGTCAAGGCACATAGGTACAGACTACGTTGCTCCAGAGTCCAAACCAGCAAGCTGGGTCCCACCAAGAGAAACACCCTGGTGTGGATAATTTTATGGTGGGGGAGAATGTTGTTTCGCTGAGCTTGGATAGGACAGCTTGCTCGGCTCACAGGGTGGGGCGTGCCGGAGCATGAACAATGCCATCTTAACTACCTTCTGCAGCTTAGACTTTAAGCAGGCTGGCTGCACACCCAGCTGGAAGGCCCAGGGTCTCTGGGTCCCCCTAGTATCTATGTTTAGTGTTAAACAGTCCAGGGAAAAATAATGACTTTAGTCTCCTGGGAAGAGCTTTTTTTTTTTTTTTAAGCTGATGTCCCTGCACACATCAGCATGTGCGCTACATTCACAACCCCACGTTCTACGCGTGGAGTTGTATTTTAAGCAATAAAATCACTTACAACCTTGTTCCTTGCATTTGACCACATTTTTGGTGGTGTATAGTATTTATTAGTATAGGCAATTAAGCTATTCTCACACACACATGCCCTGGCACAGAGACAATGAAAAAGTATTTGTTCCCCCCTTCTCACCTGCCAGCTGGGGTTACTAAACTTTTCCCTTGAAATAAAAATGGTGTGGAATAATAAGTCACACCTGTCGGCCGTTCCCCCCACCCCGTCCTTCTGCTCCTTTCATCATTGCTCCATGGAAAAGCCTTGATGTGTTATAGCAGCATGTGCTGCAGAAAAGCATCTCAGCTTTTCCCTTATAAACCTCAGTTTTCAGTGGTTTATAAAACTCTGCTGCAAGAAGTTTGCTCCGGGGCTGAAACACAGTAGAGAAAAGGGGCTGGGATCAGGACGGGATTTATTTTTTCCCTCCCGTCTTAATTAAAATTTGGCAAGTGATTGATCCACAATATGGGCTAATCACTTCGGGTAGTCTGAAAAATAAATTAACAAGAGCTGCGATGTTGAGAAGTTGTTAAGGCTCACTTGGTGCCAGGAAGGACTGGAGCTTTTTGTCTTAAAGCTACCTCTTAAAAAAAGAATTACACTACATTTGTTTTCAACCAGATAAGGCAGGAAACTTGAAGTTAGGGCTTAAGCTGTTCCTGCTATCCTGTTAGTCTGTGAACAGTGATCAGTTTCCAAACAGAATGCACTACCCAGACACAAAGGAGATGAAGGCAAATAGGACTTACATAGCCACCCACAGCATTCAAAGCACCTCACCAAAGCTCAGAGAGAGCTGCAGGGAGACACCCAATGTTATGAAGAGAGCCACTGCCAGAGGTGGGAACAGAACCCAGGTTCCCCTGCTTCTGAACTAGACCATACTTCCGCCCCTGTGTGTGTGTGTGTACACAAAATGTGCCCACACATTGTAGGCCATATTTCAAAGCGTACCATTCATCTGTGCTGGTGTTTTGTCATTTATTTCCACAGCAGTAGGGTATGCATGGTGCTTTGCAGACAAATATAAAGCTAGGTCCATGCCCCGAAGAGGATGGAAGAGGGGAGAGTTGCTACCCCATGAGGCTTCAGGAAAAATCCACAAAGGACGTGGCACAAGCCAGTGAAAGGCAGGAATGAGTTATAGTTTTCTGACTGTTATGCCAGCTTTGCAAATAGCCACCTGCAATACATGTATTTTGGGACACACACTAGTTACCTGAGGAAGGTTACAAGGCTCAGTATTAACTAGTACCATCTACAAGAAAAATATGTATTAAATCTGAGAACATGGCTTTTCTGACAGATCTGTTCAGAAGGCACTGTTAAGGCGAGTTCCAGGAATCTGAAGATTTTTTAAAAGCTCATTTTTGGTCTTGCAGTGCCATCATTTACTTACATTCAAATATGTCTTAGTCTGAGAATTGCTAACCAGATGAGTGAATGAATACACAAAGGAGGTGCTGGGTCCAGATGCACAGAACCCAGGATAAAAACGCTCTCCCATTCTGAATTACAACACAGCTATACCTCACACAGAGCTCATGTGCTGAGAGACAGAGTGGTCTTGGAGCTGTAACTCATGTGAATGATAACTGGTAATCATTTAACACCACCTAATTAGATGCTGAAAAGCCACAACCGAGGAAGGAGGGGATGGTTAAAGGGGGGAAGCGAAGGCAGCACTAAAGAAAGAGGAAGTTGATAGTAATGAATATACATCAGATGTTAGAAATTGTACAAAATTGATAAGGGAAGCAAAGGGACACTAAGAGAAATCTATGGCCAGCAGAATTAAGGACAATAAGGAGTTTTAAAAATATATTAGGAACAATAAGAACAAAAGAAACATTAAGAACAAAAAGAATCCTGATAATGGGATTGGTCCATCACTAGATGGAAATATTAGAATTATCAATAATAATGCAGAAAAGGCAGAAGTATTTAATAAATATTTCAGACCTATATTTGGGGAAAAAACAGATGATATAGTCTCATCTTATGGTGATGATAACACTCTTTCCATTCCACTAGTATCTCTGGAGGTGTTAAACAGAAGCTACTAAAGTTAAACATTTTATTATCAGCAGCTCCAAGTAATTTACAGCCAAGAGTTTTAAAAGAGCTGGCTGAGGAACTCACCAGACTGTTAATGCTGATTTTCAGTAAGTGTTGGAGCACTCAGGAAGTTCCAGAAAGCTAATGTTGTTCCAATTTTTAAAAAGGGTAAATGGGCTGACCCAGGTAATTAATCCTGGGCAAGAAAATGGAGCAACTTATATGGAACTCAATTAATACAGAACTAAAGGAGAGTACAGTCATTAATGCAAATCAACATGGGTTTATGGAAAATAAATCCTGTCGAATTAACTTGATATCTTTTTTTGATGAGATTACAAGTTTGGCTGATAAAGGTAATAATATTGATGTAATATACTTAGACTTCTGTAAGGCGTTTGACTTGATGCTGCATGACATTTTGATTAAAAAACTAGAATGACATAAAATTAACATGGCACACATTGCATGGATTAAAAGCAAACTGATAGCTCTCAAAAATGAAACTTTGAATGGGGAATCGTCCTCGAGTGGGCCTCTTTGTAGTGAGGTCCTACAGAGATTGGTTCTTGGCCCTACGCTACTTAATATTTGTATCAGTGACCTGGACAAAAAACACAAAATCATCAATGATAAAGTTTGCAGATGATACAAAAATTGGGGGAGCGGTAAATAATGAAGAGGACAGGTCACTGATTCAGAGCAATTTGGATCACTTGGTAAGCTGGGTACAAACAAATCATGTGTGGTTTAATACAGCTAAATGTAAATGTATCCATCTAGGAACAAATAATGCTGGCCACACACATATGATGGGGGATTCTATCCCAGGAAGCAGTGACTCTGAAAAAGATTTGAAGGTCATGGTGGATAATCAGCTGAACATGAACTCTCAGTGTGACGCTGTGGCCAAAAGGTCTGATGCAATTGTGGGATGCATAAAAAGGGGAATCTCGAGTAGGAGCAGAGAGGTTATTTTACTTCTTTATTGGGCACTGGTGTGACCGCTGCCGGAACGCTGTGTCTAGTGCTCGTGCCCACAATTCAAGAAGGATGTTGATAAATTGGAGAGGGTTCAGAGAAGAGCCTTGAGAATGATTAATAGATTAGACAACCTGCCTTCTAGTGACAGACTCCAGGAGCTCAGTCTATTTAGCTTAACAAAGAGAAGGTTAAGGGATGACATGATCACCGTTTATAAGTACCTACATGTGGAACAAATATTTAATACTGGGCTCTTCAATCTAGCAGAGGAAGGTCTAACATGATCCAATGGCTGGAAGTTGAAGCCAGACAAATTCAGACTGGAAATCAGGTGTAAAATTTTTTACCAGTGAGGGTAATTAACCACTGGAACAATTTACCAAGGGTCATGGTGGATTCTCGATCACTGACAATTTTTAACTCTAGTTTGGATGTCTTTCTAAAAGATCTGCTTGAGGAATTCTTTTGTGAAGTTCTCTGGCCTGTGCTACATAGGAGGTCTCGTCTGGCTTTAGAATATAGGAATAATTTACTTGGAAATTCTCGGGCTAGGATTTGCAAGATCCTGGACAGGCTTCCAGTGTGGCTTTGGGAAAAATCACTTAATGTTTGTACCTTGGTTTTCCTGTCTGTAAACTGGGGACAACGATACCTCTTCCTTCCCTGACTTGTGAGTGTTGCAGTTCAAACACTGCAGTGATGAGCCCCAGAGAAAAGCCTATAAGTAAAAACTAGCCCACAAATATGGTCTGAAAAAAAACAAAACAAAAACTGCAGACAAATTAAGCCAGTAAAGGTTAGTCCGATTACACCGGAAACCCAAGCAGGACTACACTGGCTCTAGGATATGGACATGTGCTTCCCACATCACTGTCCCTCTCCCATGTACTCAAAACCATACAGTGGCCTGACAGCCAAGAAAACTCAGACCCAGGCGCATGCCAATTGCTGACTCTTGGGCCCCGGTTGGTTGGTTATGTGCAGGCAGTGGGGTGAACAGTTAAGATGGTCACTTGTTTAAAGTGCTCTGACCGTTCATGTATGCACAGATGGTTTCTCCCCAACTCAGAGAGGCCTCTGCAAAGCAGCATCTAGCCTGGCGTCTCCCATTAGCGTTAAGAGGCACTGACCAAATCCTTCAGTTTCTCACACTCAGGATGCACCGTAAAGTACAGGTCTATTCTGGTGAGTAAGTAGGAAGGGCCCTTCTTACTCATCAGGCCTGCATCCTGTGTGTATGCAATCAGATCTGCTAGCTTGAATCACTAATGCAAGCTAACACAGCAATGGGACGGAGAGGGGGAGTTTGCGCTGGCTCAGGTCTCATTCACAGAACTGTTAGCTACGTTCCAAATGCAGAACATTTGTGTCCATGACGACTCTCCAACCCCGGGAGAGTCTGTGGGATCAGCTGGTAGAAAGCCATACCCAGGTTTTCACTTATAAACTCAGCAGATCTGATCCGGAGTCAGGCACACACACAGCATGAAGCCCCATGATGCCATTTTCAAAGTGCCTCTTTTTCAGAGCAGCACCTATTAAGGGCCCAATCCTCAGGGCTGCCCTGGATACAAATGGAAGTCAATGGGTGCTCAGCCCTAGGACAGTCTGGCTCTAGAAAATCTTCAGACCCTATAAAAGTTTTTAAAATTATTTCACCCTCCCTGCTCCATGGGGACTGATGTGGCCAGCAAGTGCCCTCCTGTGAGACGTTTGAAGCTTTGTCTCCCACTTTGATCCCTTGTTTCTAAGGCCTTAATATATATAACATAAGAAAACGTAATCTAACATTAGGTCTCAGCTGTGCATATAAAAACACAGGCATAGAAAATCTGGACTTTTCACTAAGGGGGATGGCAGATCTCCAGACAGTTCAGAAGCGGCCGGAAGCCCAACACAACTCACCCCCCCATAACTCCTATTAACTCCAACAAATTGTTTATTGCACAACAGAAGAAAAATGTTGCCCCTCTCCCCCCATCAAATCTTTCCATGTGTGCTGCACGCGTAGGCTATTTCTGCTTTCCCTGCCACCCCCACAGGGAGCTGGCTTTATACCCAGGGAAAGGTAACAGCCGCAATTATTACACACACTATCCCACAGCTCCTCGCTTGTTAAAGAAAACAAGAGTCTCTTTTGTGCCCGAAATAAAAGGAGATACCTTAATTAGAACAGTGCAGGTTGGTGAGTATTAAACACTGAGCCCAGCTGCTGTATGCCATTAAATTCATAAAAAAAAAGGGGGTGGGGGTGGGGGAGGGCAGTCTTAACGAGATTACACACATTGACTTTGATCAAGACACAAAAGCACCAAGGCGTTCCAGGGTTTTTATTGCTGTCTTCGGGCTACATTTTAATGGTTACATTAGAAACATGAGAATGCAGGCTGGGAGATTTGGGAGAAGGGAGAGAGCCCGAGCATGCCTCGTGAAAGGCCCTGGTTTAATCAACTGTGGGCTGCAGGAAGAGGGTAGGGCTGGGGAACAGATGAGCAGCCACTTATTAATTGCTTCCCCCACACAAGTGCCAGCACCTAACCCTACGTCCTGCTGGAATATTCCCTTCCCTCCTGCCTGGTGAGAGCCAGGCTCTGGGCGTGGCCAATACACAGCAAACCCAGTCCCCATTTACCCCACCACACAGCAGTGTGGGGAAGGAGGGGTGAGACCAAATTTAAACACTCCTCTCCTTGGAAAAGTGAACGTTAACCCCTTAATTCCAGGAGCACAATCTTCTAGGGATTCAGTCTTATTGCAGGCCGCAGGATGCTGTGAAGTTGTCAGTGGAACAAAGGGGTTTGACAGAAATTGAAGAGTGCCTGAGCCTCTGAAGGGCTCACAATAGGAGCTGCTGGCCTAAAAGACCATCTTGGGATGGCGGGGAGCAGAGGGGTGAAGGAAACGGAGGAATAAAATCCAACATGGAATAGAAATGCTCTATTCTCCGTTTGCAGCCAGCACTGAAGAATTGGATTATACCTAGGATCAGCGGTGCATACCCTCATCTGAACACCTTACTGCTACGTAGCTGTGCAAGAGTCTTTTGCAATGTGCTCCTAAATGCCTAAAAAAGCCTGCGTAATCTAAGTAGTGACAGGGGTGTAGCTGAATAGCTAGAAAATACAGCCCCGGGACAGTCGAGTTACTGAGGTTACTATTGATACCCAGTGCTGCAGACATTTCACCATCCCAGTAACTTTTCTCAGCCAAAATATTTAACAGGCAGTATCTAAAGGCCCATTGCCAGGTTAGCTGAAGCTCCAAATTTACAGTGTGTTCTGTAAAAATAAGACGTTACAGGACCTAACAGCAGCAGCTTTTAGAAGAGTGCTAGTCCCCGTACATCATTTGCCACCCAACCCTGTAGCATCCTGCTAATGCCGGAGCATCACAAAGTGAAAGTGACTAGCTCAAATCTCCATTGCCCAGGCTGAGTGAAATGAGAGTTATGGTCAACATCAGCAGGGGATAATAAAAGTCAGGGTTAGAAAAGGAAAGGGCATCACTTTAACAAAATATTAATTTCAACGCAAGCGTGTCCCTTTGAAACTAACAAAAACGCAAATTCTGGGGGCACTGGGCCACCTCTTCTACACTTCCAATAGTGCCCAATTTTCCAGACAATCAACCACACTAGTTAAAAACTGCATGATGCTGTTTCAATTATTCAGAAGAGGGGAAGGAAACAGCACCGATGGGTGCTGCACAGGCCAGTGGATCCCAGCTAAGTGGCTCTAAACTGGGGTCCAAGCTGCAGCTGCACAGTGCATGAAACTCCTTTGGAAGTCAATAGGAATTCCACACGCAGCACTGTTCCAGCACTGAGCCCTCCCATCAGTGAGTAAAGAGCGAGCAGGACCACTCTTCAGGGAGGGTAACTCAAGCCCAGCTCCGCCCAATGATATCAAACCGGAAGGACTTAAATCTGACCGGTGTGTTTAATAAAAGTTTGGGCACCCCACATACGCAGAACCCCACTAAGCCCATTTCCTATTAAGCAAGAACCTCCCCTGCAATGTAAGTACATGTCTGGGGAGAGGGAGAAGTCTACGAGTCAATGAGAAAGCAGCCGAGTGCCTCACCAGAGTCCGCAGCCAGCATTCTTCACAGTGCACGTGCCAGCACTGAATGGAAGTCAGGGGCATTGTGTAAGAGTCCTGAAGAGAAAAAGCGAAGACATTCTCGTCACATAAAAGGCTGGCCGATTCCCAGCCTACAACTATGTCACCAGAGTATTCGCTTTGGGGAGGGGGCAGGAGAAGAGGGCAGTTACCCAGAGTAAACGCTTCCCATTCCTCCCATCTTAATAAGAACACAGCTCAGGAGTTGCTCCATATACAGTGAGCCAGGTGTGATGCATCAGGCAGAAACAAAGCACAGAAATCAGGCAAACTCTCACTGACTTCAAGACTGAGTGAAAACTAAGCAGGGATCTAAACTTTAGCTCAAGAGTAACAGAGGTGGAAAGTCTCCTGTAGGCCATTTCTTTGCCTGACAGAAGTCCATAACCCACCTGGTGGTGACATGGCTCAGCCTGGTTAGCTAGAGTGGTACGTCTACACTGCAATTTTATAGCCCCGTGAGTCTGAGTCAGTAGACCTGGGCCAGCCATGGTTATTCCATGGGTCTTTTATAGTAGGGAAGTTGTGCCCACGTACCATTATTCCAATGGAAAGGTCACCAGATTGTGCAAGAGCAGCGATAAGGGATAAGATTAACTCTCATCACAGCTGCCCACTCTGCTAGAATAGCTTAACTAGCTACCAAGAATACTGTAGTCATTTCAGCAGCACCTATTCGGGCGCTAGTCTTTTCAAGTGATTTATTAATGAGGGCAGGAATCAGCAACCGACCGTACGTCAGGCCTAGAATCAGAGATGGGAGTCTGCCTGATCCATCTTGCACCAGCCGTTTCACTGGCAACTCCATCCAAGCAACATTTTCTTCTTCTATTGACCCATGGGACAAACAGAGCTCGGAAATAAAACCAGACGAGAGAGGCAAAAAGCTTCAGGCTCTGAGCCATTAGAGGGAGCTGCAGCCCTTCTTTAGGGAAGCCAAAGCGACAACACACACAAAACTAACAGGACACAGGCAACTTTTAAACGCATAGGCAAAATTCTTGCCTTCAAGCCACATGGAGGGTCTCAAATCAGGCATTCTCCTCTCCTTAGGCCTGTGCAACTCTGCACATGAAGGAAGAGGAGAACGCAGCACTTGGGAGTCTGCATGGTCAATTTGAAAGGGGAATGCTGTCCCATGAAGTTAGAAATTTCTGCTCTTAACACAGACTGCTACAAACACCAATGAAATGATATAACTGATACACACACACAGAAACACCTGGAAAGAAACTTGCAACGCATTTAGCCAGAAAAAGGAAGAGATTTTTTCCTTGTGTAAGGACAGGGATGGATTCACCTTACCAAACTAGTAGGATTCACCCCTTTCCCCACCTCAGCAAAGACAAGTGAAAGGTACCGAGACGTTTTCTGATTCATTGCCACAACTGGAGTGCTACTCACCATGCAAATGAGACATTTATAGCGGTCTCCACGGGAAAGCTGCCTTTCTAACTCCCGGACACGAGCCTTTAACGCTTCAAATGTTGTCACTGCAGAGTCTTCTGTAATTCTGCAAGAGATGATGAAAGTCAGGGCTACTTGGTAATGCTTTACAAAAGTTAAATTCATGGTCCTTTTGGTAGGTGCAGAAGATGCAGTGACAAGGTCCAAAGAAACAAATTCAGCATATGCAAAGGACTATTTGAAATGGAGGGTTATTAAGAAGCCTATGGTTTGCATTCTTTATGCCAGAAGCTCTGGCAAACACACTGGCATGTAAAGCCTCTGCAGAGATCTGAAAAAAGAGAAGGATTTTGGGTAGGTAACATTATACAGAACGTGTTTAAGCAGAAACTAAATGGTGGAAACAGGAGTCATGCCCCTTTACTCCCTTCTTTCCCTATCACTGCAAGAGGCCCCAGGTCAATGCCATCCCAACAAAGCTCAAAGTGCTGCTCTAGAGCTGGGAAGGTGTGTTTCTCTCAAGAGCAAAAAGTAGTCATATCACATGGTGGTGACAGCACTCTTTCCTGTCCACTAGTACCTAAGGAGGATGTTAAATAGAAGCTATTAACAAAGACATTTTGAAATAAGCAGTCCAGATAACTTGCATCCAAGAGTTTTAAAAGAGCTGGCTCAGAAGACAGCTAATGCTGATTTTCAATATATCTTGGAATACTGGAGAAGTTCCAGAAGACTGGAAGAAAGCTAATGATGTGCCAATATTTAAAAAGGGTAAACGGACTGACCTGGGTAATTATAGGCCTGTCAGTCTGACATCGATCCTGAGCAAGATAATGGAGCGGGTCATAAAGAACCTGATTAATAATAAATTAAAGGATTTGACTAGAGGTGATCATAATTAATTCCAATCAATGTGGATTTATGGAAACGAGATCCTGCCAAATTAACTGGATACCTTTTTTTGATGAGATTACAAGTTTGGTTGGTAAAGGTAATAGTGTTGATGTAATATATTTAGACTTCTGTACAGCATTTGACCTGGTGCTACATGACATGTTGATTAAAAAACTATAGAGATATTTAACAGGGCACATGTTAAATGGATTAAAAGCTGGCTAACTGATAGATCTCAAAATGTAATTGTAAATGGGGAATCATCATCCAGCAGGTGTGTTTCCAGTGAAGTCCTGCAGGGATCAGTTCTTGGCCCTACACTATTTAACATTTTTATCAATGATCTGGAAGAAAACATAAAATCATCCCTGATAAAGTTTGCAGATGACACAACAATTGGGGGAAGTGGTAAATAATGAAGAGGACAGTTTACTAATATAGAGCAATCTGAATATCTTGGTAAACTGGGCACAAGCAAACTGTAAATTTTAATATGGCTAAATGTAAATATATACTTCTAGGAACAAAGACTGTAGGCCATGCTTACAAGATGGGGGACTCTATCCCAGGAAGCAGTAACTCTGAAAAAAGATTTGGGGGTCATGGTGGATAATCAGCTGAACATGAGCTCCCAGTGTGACGTTGTGTCCGAAAGGGCTAATGCGATCCTGGGATGCATAAACAGGGGAATCTCGAGGAGGAGGAGTAGAGAGATTATTTTACCTCTGTATTTGGCACTGGTGGAATAGTGTGTCCAGTTCTGGTACCACAATTGAAAAAGGAGGTTGATAAATTGGAGAGGGTTCACAGAAGAGCCCAGAGGATGATTAAAGGATTAGAAAAACCTGACTTCCAATGATAGAACCAAGGAGCTCAGTCTATTTAGCTTAACAAGGAGAAGGTTAAGGGGTGACTTGATTACAGTCTCTAAGTACCTATATGGGGAACATATTTGATAATGCGCTCTTCTACCTAGCAGAGAAAGGCATAACCCGATGCTACGGCAGCAAGTTGAAGCGAGACAAATTCAGACCGGAAATAAGGAATAAATGTTTAACCATGACAGTAAGTAACCACTAGAACAATGTCCCAGCTGTCGGGGCGGATTCTCCATCACTGTCAATGTTTAAATCAAGGCTGGGTGTTTTTCTAACAGACCTGCTCTAGGAGTTATTCGGGGAAGTCTATGGCCTGTCTTGTGCAGGACGTCAGATTAGATTCTCAGGGGTTCTCAAACTTCATTGCACCGCAACCCCCTTCTGACAACAAAAATTATTACATGACCCCAGGAGGGGGGGAGTAAAGCCTGAGCCCACCCGAGCCCTGCCACCCCAGGTGGCGGGGCCGGGGCCAAAGCCTGAGCCCCCCTGCCCCTAGCAGGGAGCCTGTAACCTGAGCCCTGTCAATCAGGGCTGAAGGGGCTCAGACTTTGACTTTGGCCCTGGGCCGAGCAAGTCTTAAACCAGCCCTGGAGACCCCATTAAAACGGGATTTGTGACCCACTCTGGGGTTCCAACCCACAGTTTGAGAACGCCTGGGCTAGGTGATCATAATGGTCTCTTCTGGCCTTGGAATGTATGAATCTGAAAACAGGCGCACTGCCGCTGCTGGGATACTGGCCCTGGTAGCTCGGGACATGAATGCCACACGTTGCACCAGGACAGACAGGATGCAACAGGTTTCTGATAAATGAAGTCTCACTTTTCAGATTATTGTCACTGAAAAGGAGAGGGGACGGAGCGGAAAGCCAAAGCTGCAGACACCATATCAAGGAGCTAGATCTAAAAGCAGCTTTGCAAGCCCTGCTTGCCCATTTGCCTGGGGTCATTTTTGACAGGCAGCAATATATTGTCACACAGGCTCTGTCATGAGGACAGGCAAGGACGTGTTCATGATTCCGCCAGGCGGACAGAAAGAGTTAGCTGGCAACTGAGAAACAGGCAGACAGCAACAGCAACACTGAGAAAATGGGATGGAAGATGAGAGCTTCTGAGAAGCGTGGAGAGGAAGAGGAGAAACACAGGCCTTTCCATTGTGTAGACATAACTAAGCTCCTTTTACTTTCCTCTTAAAACCTTTTACAAGATATTGCAGTGGGGCTGTGGATAGAAAAGGAGCTCACTGCTGAGGAACAGTGGAGCAGTTTATAATTCATTCTAAGTTAATTTCAGGTCAAATCTATGCAGCTTCCACATCAGAAGAATGGCAAGAAAAACCCACAATCTGAGAATGTAGAATTTATTCTATGTACTCTAGTAACACCGGTATCAGAAGCCAGTCCCTGTCCCAAAGCACTTATTTAGCAAATTGTGAGCTAACAGGTAGACACAGCAAGTGGCTTGGGGCAGGGGCCATCGAAACCACCATGACTGGGATAGTAAGCAGCAGTCCCAGAACACCCATGTACTTGTTGCTTTGTGTATTAGTAATCACCATCTCTAGTCAAGGCTCTGGAAACATAACTTAGATGGCCATCTTTCTGTTGACTCTTTATAAGCAGAATGGAATCTAGCTAGTTTCTCCCACTGCCACGTTGGCTGGGCAGAGCCAACACGATGAAAAACCCTGGGTGTGGCAGGAAAGCAAGCAGCTAGGAATTACAGTGGAAATGGATCTGGGCAGTAAAGGAGCTTCAGAGTCACTTTTCTGAGCAAAACCAGAGCTCAAGAGTGTGCAGATGGAAGGGGTACTGCAGGCCTATGTGGGGTTAGGAACAATCAGTACAGAGCATTCTTTGGACACAATCCGTGCAGAGCTCTCACAGCTCCAATTCTAGCCTGCAATGCAGGATGGGCCACCAATGTTAAGGCTGCCAAGAGCCTTCTCATTTGCCCACCTGACCTGGGCACTGCTGCACTTGAATGCTGAAGGATACAGCGAGACGACGTTGGAGGTGAATTCTCCCCTCTATCTCATGGAAGGCATGAGGAGATTTCTGATGGCATTTGAGCTCTGCCAGAAACCAGATCCTCTCCAGGTAACCAAGCAGAGATGGGTGACAGGGAAAACTTCAGTGCTAATCAAACTCTTCCATGTTCACATTAAAAGAGAGAGTGTTTCTCTCTCAGTCCCAGCCCAACCAGAGTCAGAGTTTGAAAGGGAAATTTACCAGTGCAACAACGGGAGGGGATAGCAAATGGCTTGTTTAAAGAAGTTGAAAGGGCTGATCCCATCAGCCAATTTTGGAAAGTCGCTGAGATAATTGCGCCTGTCCAGTAATAAATGAATGAAAGCAGAAAAGGACGCTGAATAGAGAGAAGCAATAGCACTCAGAACCCGCCTGATACAATGGCCAATCAATAGGAGGGCTGCAGATCAGGGCGCTAGTTAGGTGGAAAATTACCACACGGCTGTGTGCGTCACGCTGGAAGGATCCTGGACAATCAATGTGGGAGCTATCGATTTAGTTATTATCACTTCATATGCTCCAGACATTGTTAAATATACATTTATTAACAAGGCTGGGGTGCATTCGGTAGAGAGGGAGTTTTAACAAGTGCAACCTCTCCTAGCTCTGATCAAAGCTCAGCCACTAGAGCCTTTAACCTCCCAATTCCTCCCCGTCAAGCTCTACCTCAGAACAAACCCTAAGGATCTAGTCAGTGGAAAAGACCCTGCCCCATCTCGTGACTCGAGAGAGAGTATTTGGCCGTAAGTGCCCATCTCGCGGTTGCGATTTTGGGAAAGCCTCCTGGAGCAGCAGAAACAAAGGACCCGAGGCTCAGCGTCCAAACAAAATGAGAGCTATCACACTGCTGCTTCCAGAGAAAGGGAGGAAATGAGGTCCACAGGAGAACCTTAATACATAGGAAACTAAAGCTTCTGCCAAGGAGGGTAAAGAGAGGAGTCACTTCCCATGTGCCTGGCTCCAGCAGCGGCCACGCCCCTCAGAACACCGGCTGTTCAACTGACGTATTTTACCATCAACCAGCTGCATGTATCCTAAAGCTAAGCATCACTCAACAGCAATTCTTCCTGCAACAGGCAAGCTGGGAACTCCATCAGACACCTCCCACCCCTTACACTTGTTTGTCTGGAGCAGGCTGGGAGTGGCTTGTGCAGTGCTTAAGAAGCAAGTAATACCAGGGATAGGGAGTCAGGCACTGAAGGGGCACTGCTGGGTGAAAGCAGGTCATGTACAATTGTCCTGCTGGCCACAGAAAGCAGAATAACTAGCAGACAGTGCACGGCACGGGAGGTCAGGACTCCTAGGTTCCAGCCACAGCTCTATTGCTGTGTGACACTGGGAGAGTCATCTGACCCTTCGGCGTGCCAGTTCTAAAATTTCACCCACATGGACAACCAGGCTCCCCAACTTTGGTAAACTACTTAGAGATCTAGGACGTACTATTGTTACTGAAGCTGTGAGGACATGCTGTCTAGGTACGGCCTCTGGCACCAGCATTTCACCTCGTCATCACTACATCACTGCCCGCTGCTTTGCTGCCACGTCTCCCTTTGCCTCTCCCAGTGGTAGGGATTCAGCACATGCTTGTCTCTTGCATCCTGTAGCCAATAAAGGCCAGGAGCACCATACAGCTGCCTCACTCAGTTTCAAGATAGAGGGTCCTATGCTCACAATGTTTACAGGTGCACAGTATCTGCCCTTTGGCTGGAGAACCACAGCAGTGTGACCTGTAGCAGGGGAAAGAGGCACCTAAAGCTTCGTTGAAGATGAAGCTTTGACCAAAGCCATTCATGGTCTAGTCACTGGATTTTGTGGTCAACCAGACAGCCATGCAGCCATCCACGGCCGAGGCGGCTGTGTCTGTTGCAAGACAGGAAGGAGTTTTACGAAACTGGGGATACAGAATTTGGGAGAGTACCTAAAAATAGCATCAGAAGTATATTTCTGGAGCTTGTTCACAGAAGTTTTCTTTCTGCACTGAAAAAGAGACACACTCCTCCCCACTACTATTTAGCAAACCCCAACTGAACACCTGCTCTGTTCAGGTACTGGATAGCAGAAGGACATGGATGCAGTACGCAAGAGAAAATGATCCGTGTGTAAGTCAATTAGCACCATTACTCAGCTATCATGGGTTAGGAGAGTCAAGTCCCCCCCCACCCCCCCCCGGACCCCCAACCCGCCCTCCACATCCCGTGGTCATTTGTAAAATGTTTGCATGCATGCGATCTTTGTTTCTTCAAATTAAACCAAGCAATTCCCACCTGACATCCCAGTGGGCAATCACAAGCAATTCCGTTAATTAAATTATCTCTGATTCTGCAGCCCTGGAATCTCTCAATATACCGAGGATTGAGTTCTCGACAAAAAATACTTGACCAAAAAAAAAAAAAAAAATGCTGATGTCAGCGTGACTCACTTCTGTTAACCCTTCGCAACAGGTTACGACAGACTGCCCTTTGGGAAAAACGGCAAGAGATGTCAGATCAAGATGAGCTCAGGAATCAGAGCTGTGTGTAGGGGGAAAAGTCTTCATCCCTGCAGGATGCCTACTGCAGCCGTTCTGCAGGGATTCACTGCACAGGACAGTTACACATAACAGGCAGAGAAGAATGCCATTGCATGCAATTCCCTGTGTATTCAGAAGCCAGGGTGTGATGCAAACCACAACAACATGAGGGACAGGGAAGCCTTCGGCATGGCAGGCTCTGAAAGGGCTCCACCTCCCTTGGATTTCACTGAAGGAACTCTGTCATCAAGCACTCTCCATAAAACATCCCTCTGGTTTGTTTATTTCAGCTGGGTATAAATTTTCCCTTCTTCATAAATAGTCACACTGTACAGAACATTCCATAAATTTTTACAGCTCCGGTTTGTATGTACCTTGTACAAACATTTAGCGCTGATTAAATGCACCAACAATAAAATTTCATGAGCTACTTTTGACACTTGATATTCTGACCTTCCTTCTCTTCCTTACACATTTATTTGTGTTTTCATTGAGGGCAGGTGGGAGAATTTACCGTACTTCAAACAAACTCATGGGCAATTGTTTTTAAATAGACTGTTCATTCTTCTCCTCAAGAAGCTGACAGGGACAGAAAACACGCTCCATTTTCTCTCGCTAAGGGCAGGGGTCCTGTTACTAGCCTACAATGGAATAATTTTTGGGGAAGGGAATGGATTTGATTGAATAGAATCATGATGCAACCAACAAAACAATGCAAATCCACAAGCACAGTTGTGACCGACCTTCCTTGCCGCAACCCCTTCTTTCCTACCGCTCAATTTACATCTGAACTAGCCTGCAAGTTCTGCGGAGCAGAGACGGTGTTTTATTAGTCCGTAAAGCCCCTGCATCGCTCTGGTGCTGTGTAAATAGTAAGGGAGGGACTTATTCAGAATCCAGGAATGGCACAGTGTGATGAGGTAGCTTTGCCTCTCACTCCCATCCCATGTCAGTCTCAATACCAGCCACAGTCCTGCACCATCTAAAGGTCACAGCCTACTTCATCTTCTGAACCGTGAAGTTCGGTTCTTGGGGACCAAAGAGTAAAAAACATTTTAGCTGACAGGCTAGCCTGTCACCCGCATTCACCTTTGTCTGCGCTCTCACCAGTAAAGGCCCTGATCCTGCAATCCAATCCATTTGGGCAGACCCATGCGGAGTCCTGCTGAAGTCTCTGGCGCTCTGCACAGGCACTCGTGTGGACAGGACTGCGGGATTGGAGCCAAAGGTAAAACAGCGTGTGACCAACAGCCAGGCAAAAAGGAACCTTCTACATTCATAAATACTTTTTTATCCAGAGGGCTTTAAAAGGGGGCAAATGTGATACAACCACACAGTTTAAGAGCCTCAGGACTTTGCAGGAATTCCAGTGTCAAACATCTGTGGCAGACTGACTACTTGCAACCCAGAAGGTGTGGGCTACCAGTGGGGCAGATAAACTGGGCTTTTATTTCACTGGATGAGCAGCCGAGATAGAAGGGGCCAGATCCTTAGCAGGTATAAATCTGCCTGTCACTGAGAATGCCAGTGTGCAAGTGACTCTGCTGGCAAGACGTCAATATTTTAGAAGCTAGCTTCCCCATTACCAAACTAAAAATCTCATTTATTGGGTTTGTTTATAAACTAGCCTCCCTTAAAAAGGCTGATTTATAATCCCGTAAAGGACTGTCACATATATTGGCACAGAGGCTAATTTATTGTCCTCTAGGGAAAAAGAAAAAAGAAAAAAAAGAAGCCCTCTTGCCTTGATTAATGTATGTTTTTGTATTGTAAGATATTAAAGAATGCTGCTTCACCTGTAATTATAGAGGAAAGTTTATTTTGGCGAAGTGCCCTGGCTCCTGGTTGCCAAGTTATGAATAATACAATGTTCCATCTTCTAATTTCCATGTTCTAAGTTGTGGATTCGGAGTGGGGTGCATGCAAGGGCACACACATGTTGGGCCAAGGCTCTAGGAGTCACGAGTGCCTCTATTTTATACTTGCTTGCACAACTTGTTAATACCAGCAGCTGTTTGCCAAGCTTGGAGTTCGCTTCCGACTAATTTCATCTTGATGCAAACCAAAAACATGGTCTCTTTTCTCCCCGCAGAGGAATTATTTCTCTTACACTTGCATGCACCATCGCAATATCACTGAGGGGGGCTTACCATCGCGGGGAAGCATTGTAAGCTGCATTTAGTTGGGACCTGGGTATAGATTCCCCAAACAATTAAACTTCGGAAGAATTAATTATGCTTTCACACTCCCCCTGCACACAGAGCCCAACAACATCTTTACAGAAGCAGGGAGTAAATTCAGGCGCTGACTGATTTCTTTGGCCTGCATTTCATCAGGACACATGCCCAGCCCCAGTCGAAACGGAACCAGATGGCACTCCTGAACATTCAGAATGCAAGGAGCCTCTGAGTCGGCATGTTTAGAGGCGTCTGTAGGGCTACATAGTATCCACTGGCCACTGAGAGTGATTTAAACAGGAGGTTAGAGAAACGCTGAGCCTATGCCAAAATTCTAAGTGCGCCATTTGAGTGATTACGGTTCTACATGAAATCTGGGAGATAGACTCCAGGGGTCATCCTTATTCAGATTTACAGACTATGTCCCCTGTTCCAAAGAGAAAATAAATGCAACTGCATTGCTTTACCAAAGAAGCTGCGGCGATCAAAGAAAGGTCTTACCCCAGAAGACTATTCTGATGCAGCAAGATTCTCTATCGAAGCAGCAGTGGCCATTTTAGGAAGCGATTTTCTAGGCAAAATTCCCAAATATGGATAATTTTATATCTGAGACTTTAATATGTCAGGTCGCCTTTCAAAGGCATTACCCATACTGGTGCTGCTAAAAGTATTTCTAGCAGGGTTCATGCACGGGCTCCCTGTTGCAACACAGGGGAAGCCTCCAAGGACAGCCTGTGCCGTTTGAAAATGCAGCTCTCCTCTTTAACGCGGCACACGGAGACGACAGGTTGCCGCAGACAGTATTCCATCTTGTTCTAAGGGAATATCTAACACCAGAGCTGGAGCAGAAACTTCCAGCCTGGGTAGACAGATGCGCGCTAGCTCGGATTGAGCTAAAATACCTTACAAATAGCAGTGTTGCTGCGATGGTGTGAGCGGTGGGATGAGCCAGCTGCCCTGAGCACGCAGCTAGTGTTTCTGACAGGATTGCGCTTGGCATAGCTGCCCCGTCGCACTGTCCAGACATGCCTATTTCTAGTGCACTAGCATGTGGGTATATCTGCCAGAGCTGGAAATTGCACCACCAGCTCCAGTGTAGACACACCCTAAGGATGAACCTATTTGGATTACAACAGGGCACGTCACGCAGAGATCTGTAGTCTAAACAGGCCGCGCTTCTATATTAGAGAACGAAGGTGGCCGTAATCTACAATCTTCCAGGCTGCTACAGTAGCATCGTGAATTCAAAGAGCTCTGCAGCTTTCTCAGGGCTTTAGCCTCTAGTTGATACATTTTGCAGAACTGCCAATTAATGATAATTGATTGGGAGTTACCAGGGCGTCACGATAACATCTCCCCAAGGTAGTTTCCTGGAATCACACAGCCTGCCCTGGAACGTTTACACTTAGGCTATTGAATGTCTCCTTGTGTGCTGAATGAATGGACCAGAATTGGTGGCATTTCAGCTAGCCAGCCAGCTCCCTTGCTGTGAACAGAAGGCTGCATAAAGCCACTGAAGGGGCCAATTGTATTTACATTAGGTTTCCTTATATTGCATTTTAACCAAGTGTTAGGCAAAAAGAAACCAGAAACCATCAGAAAGAGACAAAGCTGAAGAGCAATAATGGTCCACCCATAGGGCCATTTCCCCCTCTGCTCCAACCACTCCTTCCCATTTGGGTTAATCTAGATTGTACCAGTCATAAATGTACTAGATGGTAAACTCCCTGGCTCAGGGACTCTCTTTATGAGTCTGTCCAGTGCCCAGCATAATGGAGAGCATGACCGTGACCTCTGAATGCTACCATGGTAGCCGTTAAACAGCTTAGAGGGCCAGAAATCCATATTCTAAGCCCCTTATTTTCTGGAGTTAGTACACACAAAACTAAAGCACTATTTTATATAGTGGCCACATAAAAAATTGGTACATAACAGGTAAGCACAGCCAGGTCTGCTAATGAAGCAGGGCCTAGCTGACAATGCACTGCCCAGGACAGGGTGTTTGGTCACACCCTGCTGAAGCCTCCATCCTCCAGTGAGCTGAATGAATATGGGCACATTCTGATCAAACTCAGAATTCAGCCTATGATTAATAATAATTCTTATTTATTATTTGTATTACTGCGGCGCCTAGACCCTACTGCGTGTGAGGCACCACACAAACCCTCACTAAGAAGGCAGTCCTGCCCCAGCAAGCTTACAATCTAGGAGAAAACATTCAATCAAATCCTTGAAATACTGCAAACAATGCAATGGGGTCAAGAGGCCCTCATCAGAGGCATCATTAAGTGCAAAAGGCTGATTTTAGGGCCAACTCTCTCTGACAAGCTGCTCACACATCCAAGGGCAGAATTAAACTGCAAGAAGGCAGCTGTTTGTGTTTTATAAGCTAAAGTTTCTCTTACCTATGGAATAACCCCAATATTTCACAGGGAATCATCATCCATCTAACTGAAATACCCTCTAACGGCCCATCAGCCTCATATCCCTTTTGAAATAGCACAGCTGAGCACTTGCTGGGCCACGATTTATTTTTTACCTTCTCAGACATCTTGCTAACTCTATAGCTCAACAGTGACAGTCGAATTTCACACTGTGATAGCCCCCCATCGATTTCTCACTCTCGAGAAGCAACTCCGCAAATTAAAGTTAACAGCATTTCTGAAACTTTAAAAAAAAAAGAGAGAGACGTGAAGGGCAAAGATGCCTGAACTGCACCTCTGACACAAAACATCCTTCCTTGATTAGTTGTGGCAGGAGGAATACAAGTGTCCCAGAGCCAGGCACTGGACTCAGTGGAAAATGCATCTCTGGGCCCGGACTTACAGCCTGAGGCCTTTAGGATCTAAAGCATTATATAGTTCCTCCACTACGGGCAGCTGCAGAACATGTGTACACAGAGGAGGTGTAACGAGGGAAGCAGATTCCCCATGTTCTTGGGTGCACCTAGCGTAAAGGGAGATACCAGGCTCACTGACAGCTCTGAGTGCCCTTGGTTAGCTTGCCTTGCTGAGTTTTATACCCCACCAGGCTGCAGACGAATTGCTAACTAAGACTAACCAGGATTTAGATAGAGCTAGGTTGGCATGGTGATGATTTTGTTTTAAACTATTACCTGTACAGGCAATTTCTCTTCATAGCTCGAAGACAAGGGGCTAAGTTAAGAATCTCAGCCCGGCTCTCTCCTCCCTGGCAAAATCATTCTGAACTTCAGCCCCACGGGATACGCTAACACAGATTAACGACCCTACATGAACCCTGAGACCTATTCACCAGCCTTTCTGAAGAGCAACGTTACACAGTGGCAGACGTTCTGTGCACTTATTACGTACTGGCGATGGCATTTCAAGGGAGAACCAGAACCTTTAAAAAATCGACACGTAACCTCCCTCTGCCCAGTGACTGCAGGATTCAGCCGCAGCCCATCCCCACACTGGTCACTGCTCTTGTTTTTGTCTTAACTTGGGTTTCAATCCTGCATTTGGCTCAGTGCAGGCAAATCCCTGGGGAACCAACCGCAGCACCAGGCCCTCTGAAGGTACATTCTTCCAGGCAGGGACCTATTCTGTAGAGCCCCATGTCCACTATAGCACCAGCTCAGTATTATTGTTACTCTTCTCTATCTGCTTTTTTGCATTGGCATCCAAAACCCATTAATGGTTCGACATCTACGGAGCTGGGGCTGGGAGAGATTATCCTGATGTGTGAATTCATGGCATCTTCTCTCCAGTCCCCTTCAACATGCTGATTTAAGCGTAGATCTGTCTTTTTAGGCCAGCGATAATCTTCCGACTTCACACCCTCCCTGCTCCCATCTCCAGCGTCATGTCTGAGCAGGAGAGAAGCCCCCTGAAGAGAGCCATTGCTATTTCCCATGCTGCTCTCAGCGATTAGACTCTTCAGGCCACACCAAGTCAACCCAGCACCTTCGTTTGCTTCAATTCCACTAGTTTTGCCAGGGCCGCCGAGCTCCCCCTGGAATCGGTGTTTTTTTAAAGCTGCTTCAGAAAGGTCGGGGGGGGAGGGGAGGGGGAAGAGCAATGAAAAGAAAACAAACGCCATGGCTTTTCTTCTCTAAACCCCTCTCCTAAACACAACAAGCAGCTCGTCCAGCGAAGCATGATGAGCATGAAGTGTTATATAAAGAAGATAATTATAAAGGGATTTAATGCTTGGTGGGCTTAAATCGCAAGGTTTATAGCAAAGGTAGCGCACTTGCTTAAACAGCCTGGTGCTCTGGTTTGCTATTATGCGAGCAGCACTGATGGCGCTAACTGGAATCCAAAACAAGATTTGTTTTATGAAAAAAAGAGCACAGCCCCTTCCCAGCATGGATGGCAGCTCGAGTCCCACCTCCTTCCAGTTCTGTTCCATCCCTGATTAATGATGTTGTCTGCCTGATTTATGACCCACCCCAACAGATTAGAGTTTCCCCCTTCAACCTCCCCTCCGCTTCCTCCCCGCAAAAGGCACAGCCACACTCCGCTGGAAATATTAGAGAATTATTAAATAAACATTCATACGTCATGTCTCTTCCCATACTGAGCTCATCGCAGTCAACACTCGGCAGCCTGGGCCTGTTTGCTTTCATGCTGACACCAAACAGCTGGAGTGATTCATGGAGAGGCTGGCTACAATGTTTCATGTCATATATCATGCTAGCAGCGCTCCCTGCCCTGACTGAGATAAACTGATCAACCACAACGGACTGGAATGAATTTATGACAACACAAAATTGAGGAAAACAAATGGGAGGTGACCCAGTGGGCCACTAACCCAGACTCTTTCGCTGGCCTGCAATCTAGTTTGGTGGCAGAAAGCAAAATTGAACATTGGCACTCTGAATTAAGATGTTGGCTTTTAACCCCTGGGAACCCTGATTTCAAAATGGCGCCAGGTTACTTGGGTAACGTCTTGGGAGGGAGGGGGAAGGGAGAAAAGAGGTCACAGCTTCTGCAGCTCACAGCTAGTGTGACACACAACTACAAGTCCCAGCAGAGCATCTCCACTAGTGGAGGAGACCGGGCGTGTGTCTGAACGGTTACAGGAATCGATTACTCTCTCCAAGCCCAATGCAAAGCCCTGTCTCCAGTCCAACCAGAGGTGCGTTTCATTTGCTGAGGACTTAAGCCACCCTTCTCCCTACCCTATCCCCCTTTACTAATCCTTTAGAACTAAACAGCCTTGCTTCAGAAAGTTAATGGAGTCAAGATTGGAAAGTCCCACTAGATCCCGATGCTCCAAGCATATTAGTCCCCAGACCAATCCTAGTTCCATCTTGTCAACCAGTGGCTACCATCTGCCGTTCAAACACAGATGATGCAAGGGGCTAGGTCACTGGTAAGGGAAACAATGGAGACCTGTCATGGTACCTGGAAGTGGGGAAATCAGTGTGGACTTTCCTTGCATCTCTAGGCTTGTCAATTTGCTTGCAAGAGTGTCTTCTAAGGAAGCCTGAAGTGCAAATTCCATTAACTTTCAACCAAAGTACATCAGCGGCACGCCAAAACAAGGACAGTGTACTGTATCGTATTAGCTAATTAAAAAAATACTCTCCATGCCTAGACTTATTTTTGGAATGGGGGGAAGGAATGTCATTCTTATAACAGTAGGATCAATACATGGAATCACTACTAACTCTATTACCCATTGTTCGAAATGGAGAGCACAGCTGACACAGGTGATAAACCATGTGCTTCTAAACTTTTTAAAATGCTAATCAGATGCTACATGGAGCTTAACACACCAATCAATAACACCCAGATTTAAAAGCAAAAATTAAAGTTATGAACAACGGAGCAAAGTGCTTCGGCCTAGAACTTGCTGCAAGCGCCATCCCAAACAAGAAAAATGAAACCAATTTAGCTCCAGATTAAGAAACAGGAACTGGAGATGAATCAATTTAGCCTGTTGGGCTGGGTCACCATATATCATGGCTCCTCAGCGGAGTGGGAAGCAGCCAGACAGTATGAAACACCTCCTCCCCCGCTTTCTGTAGGATTCTAGGTCTGATCGCTGTTATCAATTAATTTAACTCAAACCCCCCCACGCAGGCAAACATGCAGAGCATCCAGGCTCCTTAAACAGCAGGACAGAAACTATATCTCACACACACACACACACACACACACACACACCTCACAGGGGAAAAAAGGGAAGGTGGGAATCCACCTCCAACACCATCTTACTGTCTGATCCTGACGGAAATAAAGGCCTTTAAATAAAAGCACCTCAGCTCTCCTCGTTCCTTTAAACGAGGAATTTCTTGGGAAGAGTTAATAAGCCAGTAAAGCTTTACCTGTAATTTCTAAGGAGTTTTGCCTGCCTTCCAGCAGCTCCAGCAGGACTGGGAGTTGAACTGGGGCAGGGTTATGATGGGACAGGACGGATGCACATATTTCACAATGTAGTTATTCTATGTGTTGTCTGGAAAGTGCTTGGGGATCCTTCAAAAGACTCTAGACCAAGCTTTAATAACCTGATCAAGGAGGTAAGGTCAATTTGTCACTTGAGCTCAAGTGTTCTGGAAAGGGTCAAATCCTTTTAGCTTTTCAGCAGGAGTGGATTTGGGAGGGTAGAGTCGCTGACTCTAAGGAGAGCTTAGGAGGCCCTATGGAAGGATGGGCAACAAACCAAAGGAGGGGGAGACAGAGGCCAATGGATTATTGCTAAGGGATTCAACACCTCTGACACAAAACACAAGAGTAGCTACTTTGAAGCTAGGTCTCCTGTTGCAGTGTTGTCAAATCCCAAAATTCTATGGTCTTGGTTTCAACCCACTGATTGAGAAGCATGAAAACATCAGATCTACACAGAGTATGAGCAGTGTGGATCACCCATGTCTGGGACACATGGGTAGAGAGGTTTTAAAACAGAAAAAAAAAAGATCCCAAGACCAGAGGTCGGGGCAGCAGAGAATTACCTCAGCTAACACCTAACCATGCACTAGTGCTTCTTAAAGCTTTAGCTGTTAGAAGTCTCCAGTCTGTAGGGGACACAAAACCTGAAGTCAGGCCTGGGCAGGTCAATGAGGAGAAGGAACTGGATTTCAAACGAATCTGAGATAAAGTTATTTGGAATCTGCAAGCACAGAGATTTTCCCCACTGCTTCGGTCTCATTCAGAGCCGTTTTATTCCTTGCCTGCTCAGTGTTGATTTTAGGCAATAATTGACTTTCTCTTTAAAAAGGGAATTAAAATGATCCACAGCAGCAGTGGAGGATCTTGAGAGTACTAAGCTGGGATTTCCAGAGGCCCTCACACGGCCAGGTGCCCAACAGCCAGGGTTTCCCCACAAGCCTTTAGGAAGAGGGTGGGAAGGGGCAAGCCACTCTGAGGTGGGGGGGGGAGAAGGCATCCCCAAAAGAGAGAAATCTGAAACAAACAGTGCCAAGGGCATGACATGGCTCCGTCCTAGGCCACGCGTACGTGCATGCTCTGGCTGGAAGTAGCTGGAGAAGGAGATGATCATCACACAGCTTAAGTGCTGGGTTGCAGGCTCCTGAATCAGGGGCAGAAGGCTGCAGATGAAACATGCTCAGATCCTGGGAAATGGAGGCTCAGGGTGTCTCCTAGTAGTGACCCTCTCTGGCTCACACAAGGACCAATGCTGACTGGCTCCATGGCGACGAGTATTCAGCCTTTGTCCTCAAATGGCAGCCTTTGGGCTGGTGCGAGTCCTTCCCATGGATAGAAGGAGGATGGAATAAGTAGGTACCAAGGCAGGGTCTGAGTGGGCAAGGAGAGAGAGCATAGGGGCTTCCTTTAGGAGAGGGATTCTGAAGAACACAGGGAGCTTACCAATAAAGCACACAGCCATCCCCGCTCCATACCACATGCCTGCTGGAGATCACTACACTGAGCGCCAAGACACAGAGGTGGGGTGTTTCCTTTGTGGACGAGGAATTGCTACGGAGCATGAAAAACAGAAGGCCTCACCCCATGATGGTGGAACCCCCAGTTATCAGCCACTTCAGACAGCGGGAGCTAAGAGCGGAGATAATGCAATGCTGATGTTTGGGACGGAAGTAGCTTATTTCAGGGATAACTGCTTCAGTGGTCAAGGGTCCAAATATGCCAGTGCGTGCCTCTTTGAGTTACCCTGACGCTCAGAGAGCTGGGGGCAATTGCTTCAGTTCCACAGAATGGGCAGGACTGTGCGCTTTATACTCACTTTTCGATGTCGCTGTTCTTACAGGTCTTTTGCAGAGCCTCCTGTTTACTGCTCTCCCCGTTACTTGTTGAGGGCATTTCTGTGGAGGGAAGGTACAGGGCATTTAATAAAAGGAAAGAGCTAAATGTGTAACAGGTGCAGGAGCAAAGGACCCAGGAGTCACTTTCCCAGAACCAACACTGCCTGCCTGTTCCTGGCTGTCTGAAAGGCCTAAGATCCAAGAGGGAAAATGAAAATTCCACCCTTGCCTCGCTTCCAACGGATGGCCCCATGGCGTTTGCTGGTTGTACCAGCTAAGATTTATTTCAGAAAAGGTTTGCTACAGCAGCCATGCAGACTGGGTTTCCAGCAAGGCAGGACTGGATGAAATTCCCCCCACAAGAGGAAAAAAAAATAAAAAGCCAAGATTTTCCAGTGACTGAGGGATTTTGGGCACACAGCCAGAGATGCCTTAAAGAGTCCTGACTGAAATTGCTGAGCACCTGCCCTCTGCAAATCTGGCTCCTACAAGGTATCTTAAACGGGGCACTCAAAGTCACTAGCCACTTTTGAAAATCTTGGCCAAAGAGTCTACACAGAGCAGCTTGTGATGTGTTTGAGTGACAAGTACTATAGAAACGCAAGCGAATACCAAGCACTAGTGCTGTTGTTTCTTCACCAACCCTCCGATACAGCTACTGAAGGAGAGCTGATTTATTTAATTCACTGTCTGTGGTAAGTACTCCAATTTCCCTTATCTAAGGCAGTTTATTCTCTCTTCTCTTAGGAAGCTATGTGGGTGCTGTGTCACATACAGGAAAGTGATTAAGAACGGGGAATATTTAATACACTTATTTATCATGCCCTTGGTGAGACCGTATTTCCTCACCCTTCTCTTCCCCTTCCCAGGTCCAAGCCCCACACTGGTTTGGTACCGTGCAGTTGCCCAAGCCCCTGGTTGTGGACTCTTATGAACAGAGGCCTGGGCGTCAGGTGCCCAGCATTCTACTCCCAGTTCTGCTACTGCGCTCCCTGGGCGACCGAGGGCAAGTCTCCTAATACCCCTCTCCCTCAATTCCCTCTTCCAGAAAGCAGGGATGACAGCACTTACCCAGTGTTGTGATGTGCTTGGGGCTCTACAGCGGGAACGTGTCCAGTTTTATTACTGGGGGGCTGCTCACACTTCCCACTAGTTTGTTATTGTAGGGCTGGGTATGTGCCAGGGGGCCACTGGCATTTAAAAATAAAACCACCCCCGATGGGTTTAAAAAACCCCCAAAGATACCCAAATGAGTATCAACGTAAATCACAGCTCAAACCATTTTCTCTGTTGCAGATCATTCTTGTGGGCAGCCTCCACCACGTATCCTCAGCTGGGACAGAAGCCAGGACCTTCCATGCTAAAAGCACAGGCCTCTGCCACTTGGACTAACGGAAGAATTCCCCGGTAACAGCAAGAGGAGGCAGTATTCTCTTACGCTGACACCAGAGGTGACATTATTAATTTCCTTTGTCCTTTTAAAAATGGGAAGGCAACAAAAAAGGGCAGCATTAACATGTGTCTGGGTCAAGCCACCAGCAACCGAACAGCGGCACTGGGGAGTGAAGCTCTGACAGCTGCTTAAGTGAATGGAGGAGGATGACCCAAGGCAGTGTGGTTTCTGCTGGGGAGGGAGAACTTCCATTACCATGTCCATTATTGCACAGACACTTCCTGACCAGCTGGGCAGGCTCCTCAGATACCATGCTACTAGACACTCCTACCACAGAGGCCAGTGCCCCCAGGACACCACCCTCACTATTGGACTGCTGGCCAGAAAACTCCCTGTTCTCTACAGATGTGATTCCAGTCTGACCCTCAGTGCCAAGAGACAAGATATGGCTCCCAACACAAGAGACCCCACTAGTTACCAACTGGCATCCTGTGTCACCAGGCCAAGCAGTCACCAGCTGGTTTGTTCCTTTAATTCAGACGCTATTTTATGACATCATTCAGCTCAACAGGAAGTTGGTGCGGCCTAATGGTCAGAACCCAGGAGTGGGAGCCCAAAATGCCAGAGTTCTAATCCTGTCTCTGACTGACTCTCTCCAAGGCTTTGGGCACGTCTCCACCTTGGGGTCAGCCCCTCAAAGGCCCATGATGAGGAATATGTGTGGGGACCTCTGAGATCCTCAGAATAAAGGTGTTCTGCAAGTACCGAGTATTGTTAACGATACTGTTTGGGATCAAAGAACTATGTATACACAAGATCACTGTATGCTTCTATTGACATGCAGTTACAATGACCACTACAAAGGCAAGTGGCTGCAACTCGAAAAAAGTGTAAGATAAAACCCCCTCCCCCATCCAAACCAGCAAGAGAAGATCTTCATGTTCAGGATGGAACAGTAATTTATGGATCTAACACTCACCATCGCTGGCCCATTTGGAAAACTCTGGCGTTATTCGGGTACTGGGCGTGCCACCACTAAAAACAGAGAAGAGACACAATGCTGAAAGCAGGTCACGGAGAGTCCGTGGCTCCTACAACACTCACAAGCCTCACTGGTTTTTGTAGGTTTCAACAGCTTAAATACAAACATTCCCTCCCACTTAAATCTGGGCATCAAAGCAAGGGACTAGCCTTCTCTAGAACTGGGCTTTGTGCTGGCAACTCCCCCTGGTCTTGTCCCACATAGTCTGTGTTGAACCACTCAGTGGTTGTGATGTTGACTGAAGGCTTTGGATCCAAATTTCTTCCCTTGTAACCTAAAGCTGAGTTTTGCACCCCAGATTGCAGAAGCAAAAGGCTTAATGGCTAAAGGCTTCTCTCTATGTTACAACAGACTCTCCCTCTAAGAATAACTGCACCTTCTCACAGGCATGGCCTTATAACGCTTCAAATTTGGGACAACCATTGCACTAAAGCATGTAGAACTGGCAACCATGACCAGTCACTTGTGAGCCAACAGAATAAAGGAGACAACAGCACAAGAGAATCTTTAAAGGAGCCTTGGTAATTATGAGCACTATGTGACATTTTCAGCTCTGTGAGCTAAGAGGGTTACATTAAAAGGGTAATCTAGCCTCCCGCTTCAAGGCATGAGCTAATAATTACACCCTGCATTTCTCCAGAGCCTTTGGCCAGAATTTCAAAGCACTTTGCAAATATTAAGTATAATCACCCCCATTTTACAGATGGGGCAAATGAGTTGGAGAGGGATTCAAGGACCACAAGGCAATACAGCGTCTGAGTGCCAGAGCCACATACGGGAATGTGACCTCGGAGGTTCCAGGCTCCTGCTATAATCCCTAAACCACATCTCCCCACTACTGTGTGCAGGCACTGGCAAGGGATTCCCCCTCCCACCTCCCCATCACAATGTGCTCATCTGGTGAGGGGGAATGGTTCTACTTCACTCTGAAGCATAGCGATTGGCCACTGCTGAAGGCCCAACGGTCTGATCCAGCATGGCGAACCCCATGTTTCTACAGAGTGGAACCTAATTTCAAGCCACTGTCTGTGACAGGCTAAGCAGTAAGAAAGCTTCATTCCACTGCTTTATCAATCACTTCAACCTTGACCTCACTGAGGACCACTCAGTTTAAGAGACAGAGGGGAAATTTAAGCCCTATCTCCATGCAGGGCAGAGGGCTAGAAAAACAACCCTACGTCCCTGTTAACAGTCATTTTGTTATTTGCCTGAAGCACTTCCCCAAGCGCCTGGCTCACATCGTGCTCTGGCTGCCTGCATTTCCCAGCCTGGAGCAAGCCAGGCAGTGCTCTCGGCTCCAAGCACAAAGGCCTGCCACACGAGGGAGCGGCGCAGACCTGCCCCAACTCCGTGCTGCATGCAGAGGGGTCCACTGGCCTGTTCTACACCACCCCGGGCAATCCCATACACGGTGCTAGCTGACACATACTGCACAGAGCGCTATGGCATGCAAGCAGCAGCCGCATTGACACAGATCTACTCAACTCTAATCCGCTCCGGGGAGTGGCAGAGCTCAGGGCCCCCGGCCGTAAAAGGTCTGCCCAGAAAGGGATTGCAGCTCCACAGTGTCTTCTCCACCAGAAGTTAGCAGCTGGCCAATGTTGCTCTCAGAGTAGGCAGCTACTGCAGGGGAGTGGGTGTGGCCAGAGTAGCTGGGGAATGTGCTTTGCAGGGACTTCTACGAACCCCTAACCATATCCTTATTTGCCCCTTCCTACAGCACGGGTGGGGAATTCAGCCCAAGCCACATGACTGTTTCCTTGGGTGGCTTTGCCTCTCCCTTGCCATGTCGCACACACACTTAGCTGAACAGGGATTTCCCCTTCAACTCACACCCAGCCAGTTTGGTGAAAACCATTACAAAGCCCACGTGCTTACTTTAAGACGGCACCGCGGAGTGCCTCACGCTCTTTGGCTTCGCCCGGCTCTTCCCCGGTGCAAGGGATGATATCTGCCTCTGTGTACCTGAGCACAGAGGGTTAAGGAGCAATACAGCCTTGTCAAGGGTGAGGAGTGGGTGCTCTGCATTACGCCTGTTTCTCGGCACTGGGGCACTCCGCCAGCTAACTTTGGCTACAAAGGATACAGAGCGAGTTCATTCGGACAATCTACCTCAACAGCTAGCTTCCCGAAGCTTTGATTTCAAAGGCAACATGGTAACAAACTTAGACAGGAAGGTAACGCCCTGGGCCATGTGGAGAGATTCCTTTGATAGTAACATGTGGGAAGAGCTGTTATGAGAGAGAGAAATTCTCAATCTCTCTCTCTCTTTTTTTTTTGTTGAAGAATACCAACCTTGGCTTACAGACACTTTAGGGCTGGATCCTCTGCAGGCATCAGTCAGCACAGTGCCACTGCCTCTATTAGAGAGATGCTGACTCACAGCAGCTGGTGCAGGTTTAATTAAATTCCAGAATAGAGACAATAAGTCTCACCACCCCCAAATGTCAGAGCGTAAACACTGCCTTCAGGGGATTCAGATCGCGTGGCTGCTCCCGCTCCTGCTAGATGCCTGCATTGAACAACTACTGGAGATGCAAGGTACAGTCCAGTTGCTCTGGCCCCAATTTCTGGATGGAGGAGCTCCAGTCCTAACCAAATAGTTGGAGCAGAGCAAGTGCGCCGGAAGACGGGTGGGGGTGGGCAGACCATGGCCCCATTACCTTTTAGTGGCCTTAAGGATGAGCAATGGGAGGGTAGGGGCGGAGAGGAGTGAGCAGGTGGTGGGATCTTGGGGGGGGGGGGGAGGGGAAGGTGGCCTGGGAGCAGGGACGAGGCAGTGCAGGGGCGGGGCTTGGGGGAAGGGGAAGGGCCACGGTTCAGGTCCTGGTGGCCCCCTGCTTTTAGGGAGCTTCTGACACTCCTGGAGCAGAATGCATCTTGGGAAAATCTGAGAGCAGGAAAAAAGGAGATGGAAGTGTTGTGTCAGAGACATTAGGGAAAATAACCCAAAGGATCAAGTGTCTGATATTTTTCCTATGTGCTTCACCCGCTGGGTCTGGGGTGAGAAATGATGACCAGGGGAGACTCTTTAATGGGAGTGAAAGGGAACTGCAAAGCAGATATGCGTACTGGGGACTGCTCCTGGACCAAGGAACATCTGAGCTGCGGTGTGGGGAGCTGCTGGCATTTCTCACAGGGGCTGAGCCTGGCTCACTCAACGTTACACAGAGCAATGCTGTATCACGGTCTCAGAAACAGACACATGGCTATGGTTCCACTGAGTAAGAACCTCTCAAAAACGATACTGTGGTTTCCCGTATTCCAGCGTGTCATCTCCATCCACGTCGAGATCAGCATCGCTATCCGGATTCTCCTTGCCACTGCACATAATGAATCCAGAACCTGGAGGGAATAAAATGGGTGGACTATATCACGAATCACTGCGCCGTAGCAAAACATCTCACAGAGCAACAGCAGGAGATCCCTTGAAAGAAATCCTAGGACAGAGGCTAGGCTGTGTGGGCTATCCTTCAGAGCTCAGTCACGTGTTTTGAACAGATTAGCCGCAGGAACCAGTGCCACCGACTCCTCTGGATCTCTCTCATGGGACCTCTCTAGGAACAGGACAGTACATAAACATATCGGCAGGAAATGCTTTGACATTTCGTGGGTTTATGCTGTCCATCAGAAAGAAGGAGACAGTTTAATTTTCCATTATGAAGGGAATTTGAGAGATTTCCATCACCCTCATCATAACTTTACTTTTGTAGCAAGGAAAAAGAGGAGCTTGAGGGTTATCGGGGGTGTATCTCACTCATGGCCGAAAGCTCAAGCACCAAAATAAGTTACTGGGTGTAGCTAAGTTTGTTCATCACGTGGTATTTCAGCCAAACACGAGGAGATAAGGCCAGTGGAAAACAGTGAATTGCATCTTCATTATGAGGACTATCCGTGGGACCAAACAGACACCCATTTCTGTAACGAGTGTTGTCCTCGGCTTAATTTTGTCCAATATTAAATGCTCATGAATGAGAATAAAACTACTTCTGGGAAGCAGATAAGGAACACACGAATGTTAAGGGTGCTAACGAGCGCTTCTTATGCAGTCAAAATCCCTGTTGAAGTATGAAGTGCTGCACAGGCCCAGATCCTGTGAAGTGTTAAGTGCCCCTGACTAACTCCCAGGGGAGCTGAGGATGCCCAGGCTCTCGCAGGATTGAGCCCCCTCACATGCTTAGTAGAAAGTACTTCGGAAGCCACATAAGAAGTGCTAATCTTTAGGAGAGAGCCAACACAGGCAAGAAGCATCTTCAAGCATTGTTGTTAATCGCTTTATGGGCATGCCAGGCAGGATCAGGTTCTCTTGAGCTAAATGTTGTACAAACACAGCAAGAATGTTTACACCAAACAGTTACAATTCAACATCTCTGTTGACCAGTGGGGAAACCGAGGCACGGAATAATTAAGTGACTTGCCCAGGGTCACACAGGGAGTCTGTTGCAGAGCTGGGAAATGAACCCAGATGTCCTGAGTCCCAACCCAGTACATAACCACAAGGCCATCCTCCCTCTGTGTTGAAGGGCTGTACCAGAGTCAAAACATTTTGGTACCAGATCAATAACTCTGGCTCATGTCAGCGTGTTCCTTAAGCCAGTTTTAATTGGGCTTTGAGAGCAAAGGCCTCTTGTGCAGTGTGAATGCGCCCAGGAGGAAAAGAGGTGGTGAGTTTCAGTTAGGGATACTGAATTTGGGAAGGATTATTAATTGCACCCCATAAAAACAGAAGTCCCTCCATCCCCCGAGTCACCCTCTTGACAATACAAGGGCCTGACTCTTCTCCCAGTCCAGTGTGCTCTCAACCCAGTTTATGCTGTCAATACCGGATCTGTGTCCCCCTCCCTGACCCCCCCCATGGTGGTGGAGCAGTATTTCTAGCTGGCTATATCCCCAGTGGGAGCTAGACAGGATACAGATCTCTTTCCAAGGACACCACTCGAATGCAGTATGTCACTGTCAGTCTCTGAGAATGTACAAGGTATCAGTTAAGCTGCTAATAAAATTTGTTTATAAAGACTTGATATTTCTCTTCCCCTGTATAAAACGAGGGCCTTTAAAAAGTGGCACTTTTAGCACTCCATCAGTTTTCAGGATCACCTCTCCAGATTAACTCAACCAGTCCCTGCCCCCAAAGCAACGACCAGCTTTAAATTTTCACGAGAGCTGCCAAACTGCCATTATTGACACCTGGATAAGTGCAGCACCCAACACCTGCTTCTGAAAGCAAGGCACGGCTTTGTGATAAGTGGCACAGCCTTCAGAAGCATACGGGCCAGCCCTGCAGCCTGGCTGGGGCAGTGCCTTTGCCAGCCAAGCCCATCCGATGCGTTTCAAGTACGGGCTGAGTCGTGCTGTATGCTGGCGGCCAAAGTACATCCTAAGCTTCCTTCTCTCACAGCAATGCCTCATCCACTAAATCTCGACTCTTTCAGTTCATCAGAATGTTTGGGAGAAGATTTAAAGTAATACGAGAGACCTGTCAGATGAGCTGGATGTTCTTTCAACGCTGCCTGAGAACTCACAGTGAGAGATGTAGTGGTAATTTACAAGCATGACATTAAACCTCCAGTAACACCATCTTCTGCACCTGGCATTACTGTAGCCCATCACTTCTCAAAGGCCATAAGCTTTGGACGTACAGGTCTTCATTTTTCTTTCAAAGAGGTGGGAAACACAAATCATGCAAAGCTGGAGCAGTGACTGGTCAGTCCCAGAAGTGATTTGAATGTTAGCCAGATAATGAATACTTGGAACAAGTACCTGAGGGCGGTGGTGGTGGTGTCAGGGGTCAATTGAGTGTAAAAGGGATTTCTCCTTTGTTTCCTCTATCTGCCCGTCCCTCTGCAAGGATGCCACGCACAGGAAACAAGCAGGTTCTCATCTATTTGGTTTCTAAATCGTCCAAGCCAAATACTCCGGTGGCTCATGGTCAGAGTTTAAGAGTACACAGCCTGGCTTCGGTGGTGTAGCTTACCAACATTAAGGCATCTGATTTCAGAACCCGAACCCCATCCTCAACAACTCTCATTTGTGCATGGGGAAATCCTTTTTAAGGCTAATAATGATGGCACTAACAACTCCTTTGCTAGCTCCCGACTCTGCCCAGCTTTGGAAAACACTAGCTCAGAAATGTTCTCTATCACATTCACAGTAAAGGTATTATCCCTCCCATGAAGCCTGCCCTGAAACAGAGCCAGAGCTCATTCCCAGCTTCTGGCAGTCAGAGTCTAGGGACACCAACCCTGTCCAACCCTAAGAGCCACTGATGGACCTATCCTCCATGAACTACTCTAGTTCTCTTTTGAACCCTGTTATAGTCTTGGCTTTCACAACATCCTCTGGCAGCGAGTTGCACAGGTTGACTGTGTGCTGTGTGAAGAAGTACTTCCTTTTGTTTTAAATCTGCGGCCTATTAATTTCATTGGGTGACACCTAGTTCTTGTGTTATGAGGAGTAAAAAAAACACTTCCTTATTTACCTTCTCCACACCAGTCATGATTGTATAGACCTCTATCATATCCCCCCTTAGTCGTCTCTTTAGTGCTAGTTGAGTTCAGACTAACCCCAAGAGACTAGTGATTTTGGATGCCTCAGTTTAGGGGCAGGTACTCAGCGCTTCCTGCAAGTCAGGCCCTTTAAGCCACATCAACTTGGGTACCCAAAATTGCTACTCACTTTTGAAAACCTTGGTTTAATGGTACTAATGGGAGCAGTGCTGTCCAGATGCAGTGACGGGTAGCAGGGGCCGGCCAGCACCTCATGGGGAGGGGAGGAGGACGACGGGTGTGGGAAGCCATGAAGGGGTGTTACGAAAGAAGATACTTTATTAAGATCGGACGTAGCTAGAAAGACACGCCAAGCAGGGCAGCCTCCTCAAACCAGGAGCCCACTGTAAACATTCAGATGTGTAGCAGCACAGGGGTATTCAGAGAAGAGGCTGGAGGGCATGTTTTCCACACTGATCAGCTGAGGGCTCCCAGTGCTGGGCCTGGAGCGGCACACTCAGAGGTTAATCCCAGGTAACCCTGCCCTAGGCATTTTTCAAACACACAATCCTGACTTCACCTAATTTTACCAAACAAGAGACAGGATTCTTGTAACAAGAATGTGAGTGGTTATAGATTATGCATTGTCAACAAAATTGAGTCAGGAACTGTATTTCACGGTCTGTGGAACAAAAGCAAACCCCATACCTAGTGGGCAAGTCAAAATATAAGCAATGCTATTGATCAGTTTTAGAAATTCACAGGTTCCTGTTCTCCAAGGGAAAAACATGTTTCTGAGAGGTGTCAAGATTGAACAACAAGACCATTGATCCTGGAATTGCCACTACATATAGGAGAATGCTAGAGAATAGGAGGCAACGCACAACCTGACCCGAGATCAACTTGTGAAACCGATGGCCCATCACACATACTTTCAAACATGTTTCACCCAAGGGAAGGTTAGTTTTAAGGCCAGTTCTGATAGGTCAGGGTTTGAAGCCAGAGTTTTAACTTCTCCCTCCTGATGTAACTTTTCTGGTGTTGCCTCCCTGCACAAAGCCAGCAAAAACACCCAAGCAGCTGTTCAAATATTTGACGTCTGAACCGCTTGACATTAATTATTCATCTCAGGTTCATTCAAACCAGATTTCTGGACAAGTGCTGTTATAAATGGATCAAGAGGACCACTAAATGCAAGGAAGGCCTGATAGAAGCAGGTGTGATCCTAACTCACTCAGTGTAAAAAGGGCTCAGAACTCCCACCTCCTGCTTACCCTTTGCCATGGGCATGCTGCCATCCAGAAACAGGGAAAATATGCAACGGAGTGTGGGGATGGCTGCAGAGCGTAGGGTGTACTTGGTGGCACTTTTAAAATCGAGGCTGTTGTACTAGAACAAAATGTGAACCTCCAGGAGACACCACATCACATCGTTACACCCAGCTGATTTATGGCTCATTACAATGCGATGGAACATGAGAGGGGTTATTCTGGGCTGGCTTAGTTGTCTGTAGGTGACACAGTAATTCACGGTTATCGGCAAAGCCACCTACAGAGGTTTAACACCAATGCCTCTCTCCTCTTCACAGAGAGGACAGTTCTGAGGACTGAACTTTATGCCAACATGCTAATAAAGTCATGGCGGTCACCTGAAAGTTAAGGTGTAAGTTTGATCTGCGAATTTGTAAGAGGCCAGATCCTGCAGCCACTACTCACATGAGAAGCCATGGATTATACAAGAAAGGAGAGTAGGATAAGGCCCAAAGTGCATTGTAATTACACTGCTTTCGGATTAAAAATGAACCCTGTCACATCATTCCATTTTCTAGCTGAAGCATTCTTCTGCTTATGTTGTGTGTTCTGTCTGCAGCAGACACTCATATGCTGCCCTCTGTGATAACACTAACCCTCCAGGTGCTAAAGCAGTGCAATTCTCTGACAGTCTTAATCCTAGCTGCCTCTTTAAGGGTCAGACAAACAAGAGTGAGCAGGTAGGTCAGACACTGGGGCCATTAAGCCAAGAAAAAACAAAGTTACAGCTCTGTCTCCTATCCCCATTGCTCTTGTAGCCAGGTGCACTGACAAGCAATTCCAGCACTGCTGTTGAGTGGCACCTTTATAAACCATGTGACAGTTTGGGAGACAAACTCTCCCATCAATCAGAATGTACCTATCAAGATCACTTACCTAGAGTGTCTGCAGCCCTCCGGAATGGTGTATATAGCGTTACTTTGGCTGGCCTCAGAGTAATCGCCCTTAGCACAAGATCCAGTTATTTCTGAATATTCTAGGAGCTCAGAATAAGTAACACTGCCACTGAAATACGGATGTGAAGCTTTGCAATATGAAACCAAGGAGGCCTATTTCGTACACATCTTGGCTACCATGCAGGCCGCAGGCTCGAAGGAAAATGGAAGTGCTTCCCAGAGCCTCCTATACATGGAGATGGATACCTGGCAGAAAGTGCTCGTTTCTTCTCACACAAGTTTCCACAGCACCCCTGTGTCTTCTCCCAAGCCTGGAGGTTGCCCCTTGTATCTGGAATGACTTTTCCAACATTGTATGTCACACGGTCTTCCTCAAATGCCACCTCCCTCTACATGCCCTTAGAGTACAGCTCATCCTAGCATTTTCAGGGTATACAACTCAAGCTGTCTAAGATCACAAGTCATTAACTGAATATCTGATTTAGATTACAGATTTAGAGAATAAAGAGATTTTACAAGGGACCTGAATTCAAGCTTGTGTGTTTCTCCTATAGGAACTGACAACAGATGCTCAAAGTGACAGCGGACGCTGCTTCACTTGTTTGCAGTATCAGCAGCAGCTCTTGCAGGGAGGAACCCTGAATCTACTTGGAGGCTGGCAAAGCTGGAAACGGAATGAAGCAAAGTTATGCAGACGGAGATGACCACAACCCAGCACGGTAGGCAAAGCCCTCCTTGGCCCAGGCTCCACCACTCAACTCAGTCCCAGCGGGTGAGCTCGTTTGTTCAGTTTTAAGTATATTTGTTTGGTGTGCGCTACAAATGCCAACCCAACAGGAGACACTAACCCTTCAGTTCTGTGCTCCCTGCCATGTTGCAGTTATTTGTATTCCTGTAGTGCCTAGCTGCCCTACTCAGGGACCGCGACCTCACTCTGCTAGGCACCGTACGCAAAGAGAACAGAGACTGGACTCTAAAGGACAAAATCCCTCCTGGCATTCCTGAAGGGTCCCACTTTTCATCTCCATTGCTCAGACCCTCAGCAAGCTGAGCTGATAGGGACTGCACCACCCAATTCTTAACTGACCAGAGGGACGGGAAAGGCAACAGACCAAAGCATGAAACCCGGGTTGTAGGCTGGGATCGAGCTGGTGAGTGCTTGGGACACCCTCGTGAAGGAGATCTGCGTTCTAGCTGCTGGGCTCCAAGGAGGGAGGGCTTGAACGCTTGTCAGGAACATTATACAATTCTCAATTCCTCCTTCAAAAATAAAACATTTAACAAGCGGGTCTGAATCCAAACACAACTCTGTAGCGCTCAGGCCTGATGGGGGCTGAGTTGGCTGGAAGAGAAGCCTTTGTGCTGCTCACAGGTAATTTCCACAAGTTCAGGAAGAAAAAGCCTCCTGTAAGTTTCCAAGACTGTAGGTTTTGCTAATTACCCCCAACCAACACCACCCACTGCAATAACTCGCCTCAGCAAAGCCTCCCCTTCTAGCACACGCACTATATTTTCTTAAAGAAATGTCACTCACCGGCTCCTTGGAGAGCAAAAACAAAGAAGGCAATAAAAGCATTTTATGCAGAGACACCGCCAGGCCCTCACAGGCTTCCTAAGAACAGCTCTACCCTGGGTTTATTTCCTCAGCTGCTGAAATAGCCCAAACTAGTGCTAAGAGAACAAGATGGCACAGACGTGGCTTTATTTTTAAACAGTGCATTGGAAGGAAACAGAACGCTTTTTCTTTCTCTTTTTACAGAGGGGAGCAGAAGAGGAGGCCATCCTAATCAGCCATCTTTCTCCAGATCAATAATGTTTCACCGGATCCAATTATCAGACAGTCAAATGGTTCCTCTACTCCCCTGTACCATAGGATTTAATATACAGGTATTCTGCTAGCAACTTTCACCAGGGGAAATGTACATATCAAGATCATGGAAAGCCGTTTACAGGACAGAACTGTATTTCCAAGTGATGTCAGGAACCCAAATCCAGTTCACATGAAATTGCAATTTGTGAGGGAAATGGACACAGAAGAGCACATCTGCACAGACCCGTCCAGTAGATGTGTCCCTCCCAGGTTACCCCCGAGCTGGTAGGTAAGAGTGTGCAGTTTGGACACTAGACTGAAAATCAGTATCCTAGAGACCTGTAGTGATCTTTACTAACAACCAGAAGAACAGATGGCTTTTATGAAAGCGCTGCATAGCATTATGGCCACTAACAACATTTGGTAGCAATACATGCCAATATAAGGGAAATAAAACACATGGGTCAGGACACGAGCTGATCACTGCAGGGGTTGGGAAGGAATTGTTTTCTCCCGCACACCACATTGTGGCATTGGCTAGGAATATCACAGGGATTTCTTTCATGTCTCCCTGTGAAGCATCAGCTGGAGGCTGCGGCTGGAGGCAGTGAAGTGGACACTCAGCCCAGTGGTCTGATCCAATATGGCAATTCCTACCTAGCTTCCTGGAGCTTTGTGCCTGTGTAACACACTGAGGGACGAGACTGCAGCTTCGCATCTATTTGGAAAGCTGCAATTCAAACTCCACTGCTGCAATACAAAAGAAGAATCAGAACCATGGTCTTAGCAGCCATTGGCTTGATTTCCATGATCGAAGAAGGGTGGCTCTGAAAGCTTTAGTTCCCGTAGCGAGAGGGTGGAAACAAAAAAGGGACGAGGGGAATTAAAGTAATCTTGAATCACTAAGCAGATTCACATCACTGGATCAATAAGCACCGCTGACAGGGATCACAGGAATGTCGCAACTTTGCCAATAATAAAGCAGCACAGAGGAGCCAAGAGAATGCCTTTTCTAAAGCAGCCGAGCATGAAGCAGCGAGGCTGGTGAACAGCTGAAAGCGACACCCCAGCTTACCAAGGCCATCGCCAGCCGCAGGCCCCATTGTCATTTGCTTTAAGTAATGATAGGCAGAGAGATTTTATTTGTGGGTGGAGGAGGGTGGGTGGAAACAGTCACGGGCTGAAATAACAAGGCCTAAATTTCATAAGCCAAACCCGCATGCTCTACTCCAAACTAATTCTTTTCTAGGCCAGAAAGAAGAAAGAAAATCAGTGTTAATTTAATCAATTGATCAGCCTATTGATTGCGAAACTGGAGATGCTAGTTAGCCATGTGCAGTAATGCCCTCAAATCTGAAACCACAAAACACGCCATTGATTTCTTCACTTGCTGCTCCAAAAGAAAAAAAACAAACAACAACAACAAAAAAACCAAGATGCACTTTCAAAGGAAAAAGCAACTTCCCGGCCCAGGGAGAGGATGCAAGTGAATCAGACTACAAGCCAGGGAACAGGGATAGCGGTGTCTTGTGAGTTTCAAACTGAAATTAGTTACAGATGCAGTCACGGTGTCTTGTGTAAACTCTATCGATTGGGTAGCTGACAGCCTTAGAAGCCTCGATGCTAGGACAATCAATCGGGCTGCAGTGTCACCTGCCACTTTGCTGAACAGTTGACAATGCAATTATCCAGTGTGGAGGCAGGGAGTTGGCGTGTGTCAAACGCAGTTAGCCACTTTCCGGGCACTACTCGATAATGCGTTTCACCGCCTAGCATAAGAGACGACATGCAGAGACAGGAGCTGTTTAGAGCCATTGAGACCCGCACGCGCTTTTCCTTTAGAAAAATCTCACTGCCCCAGACTTAACAACTGTATTCTAAAATGCTATTAAAATCATGTCAATCAGCTACTTGGTGGTTAAGGCTGAAGTTTGACCCGAGAGTCCAAGAGGTAGGCTGCAGTTCTAGCAAAACTGCAGACGGTTTGAAAAATTATCAAATGACTATCTTAAAGCCTGGGAATTTCAAAGCAGGACTGGACAAAGCACTAGAAAAATGGATTGGAGGGAGCAACTCTGTGTGTGCAGCAGATGGGACCGGATGATCTTATACTGTATGTCTAACATCTAGGAAAATAGAAGTTTAAAGGGATGCTGTCAACTTGAAATCTAGTCAATTTCAACAACCGAGTAGTTTCAGGTGCTAGGCCTGCCCCTTGACTCTCCCTGCCAATTTTGGTAGTTTTACAACCACTTTTCCTTTTTATTTTTAATTAATTTTTCTCCCTCCCTTGTTGCTGTGTGACAGACCCACTCACACACAACAGGGGAACTGACTGCACTCAAAACACTGTCAAATGAGCTGAGCAAGTTGAAGGAGAGAATATTCCCCCTCCAAATCTCTTCCCAGCTACAGTGATCTTAGGTGTTACACACGACAGATAAATCATTAGACATTAGTGTTTAATTGATCATCTCCCTTTAAACAAACACTGTACAGCAGTTTGAGCACAAAATTTAAGTTCTCTTAAATTTCCATAAAGACTAATATTAAACTGAAACTTGTAATAAAAAAAACAAAAAAACAAACAAACACCATCACAGTATAAACAGTCTCTTGAGATGTAAACCCTCCCTATGCATTGGGTCATTGACTGAGAACCCCAAAATGAAGCTGACTAGTCTAGTTTCATTATAAAAATTGATGTAAACATACTGCATCAAATGCTGAAGAGTACACTGGACTTTAATGTATTAGGATATGCTTCACCTTGGTTAGAAGAATTGGAAAAAAGATTTTTAACTTTGCAGTGTCCCATTAAAAAATGCATCTAAGTACAGTCAGAGCACTGATCTCACACATTTTGCATAGTGTGTTCCATAATGAGTGTTATTAATGTTTGTAAAGTGCTATGTGAGAGCTAAATGTTATCGATATGATATAATCAATTATTTTCCACTGCATGCATCCGATGAAGTGAGTTGTAGCTCACGAAAGCTTATGCTCAAATAAATTGGTTAGTCTCTAAGGTGCCACAAGTCCTCCTTTTCTTTTTGTCAAGAATTATAACATTCAAAAACCAGTCAGAGAACATTTCAATCTCTCTGGTCACTCGATTACGGACCTAAAAGTCACAATTCTGAACAAAAAAACTTCAAAAACAGACTCCAACGAGAGACTGCTGAATTGGAATTAATTTGCAAACCGGACACCATTACATTAGGCTTGAATAAAGACTGGGAGTGGATGTGTCATTACATAAAGTAAAACTATTTCCCCATGTTTATTCCCTCCCCACTGTTCCTCACACGTTCTTGTCAACTGCTGGAAATGGCCCACCTTGATCATCACTACAAAAGGTTTTTTTTCCCCTCTCCTGTTGGTAATAGCTCACCTTACCTGATCACTCTCGTTACAGTGTGTATGGTAACACCCACTGTTTCATGTTCTCTGTGTATATAAAATCGCCCCACTGTATTTTCCACTGCATGCATCCGATGAAGTGAGCTGTAGCTCACGAAAGCTTATGCTCAAATAAATTGGTTAGTCTCTAAGGTGCCACAAGTCCTCCTTTTCTTTTTGTGGGTTATACAATGCTCTTTGTGTGTAAGCTAGGGCTTTGGACAATTTCTAAGCACATCCTCCCCTTATCTCTCTGTCCTCCTCATTAAAACCAACCCTTTTAATACTACTGCCTGGCTACTTTATGGCCACTGAACAGACCTCTCCCTCAATTCCTACACACTGAGAAAACCCTTCCGGGAAAGCTTTACTCTTGCTTGTTAATTTCACTTCTTTAACAAGGGTCCACAACAAACTGGTCCTTTTCTGCATTCAGAGATCAAGAACCACCTCATGGACAAAGTTCTGCCTCTCCCACTCAAGAGCAAGTGTCAATGCACGCAAGACTGAGACTTTTCCATCACTTGGAGCAGCGCAAAGACAAATGTCATTTTACACAGCAGAGCTGGAGATGCGGTGTGAAGCTGTGTTAAGAACTGCGTCCCTGGAAAGAGCGCTCACTGGGGATGGGCACACATAAAGCACCAGTGCAGCACACAGAACTAGACAACAGATCCTTACCCAGAAGAACTTCAAGTCTTAGACAAAAGCAAAGATGACAAAAGTAGTTTGGGAGGGCAAGGGTTGTAACAGTGCAAGATTGTGAGAGTTGATTACATGTACATACCGTGTTAAGACATTTTAATTGAGGGGCAAAGCCAAAAGGGAGGCTGGCAATGGAAAAAAGTGACACAGAGAAGGACATTTCAAGCCGGGATCAGGAGGGAGCGGGAGATTAAAGACTTCATACCCCTCCCTGCACTCTTCTGCTGGAGACTCTTGCATCCGACTTCAGGTTCACTCTACTCTCTCAGTGGGTACCCTGTCTAGTCAATGCAGAAACAGGGCTAACGATATTGGTTACTAATTCATTCATCCAGAGGGCTCTGAAGACACTACAGACACCTTCCATTTCCTGGCCAGTCTCCTGGGAAATTTCACTCTCTCGCCACTCACGCACGAGCAACGTCACTGCCAAGTCTCTCTAAATGTATTGCCCTGCTTCCTCTCTCTTTGGCTTGACCTTAACTGCAACTTTAACTCGTTGGGACAGATGGAGGGAGGCAGGGTTTTATCATCTTTGCAGGCTCTCCTGTATGCCGGGTTTGGTTTTGGTTGAGACAGAAGAAGCTGTTGATTGCTAGATGGGGTGTAGGTCAGGAATTGGAGGTGCTAACCCTGGGGCTCTGCCAGATCTCTGCATGCATGACACAGGGGAAGTCACTGCTGTGTGCCTCAGTTTACTAATCTGTAAAACAGGAATGATAAGCACTTCAGTGAGATGTTGTGAAACTGAATGTTTTGAGATCTTGGGGTAAAAAATGCTTTGGAAGGGCAAGAGATCCATATTTTCTCCTCGATTTTGGAGCCTGCCTTCAGATTCCATTCTAATTTAAAACCATCAGTATGGAGCTACCAGACAGGCGCTGAGTGTTGTTCCATCATCTGCTTTATGGTTCACCTCAGCCCCCACATGCGTTCGTTTGGGGTGCAAGATGATTTGGGCGGAGATCTCATCTTCATGTTTGTTTGCACTCTTCTAGTACAACACACATTTAAATAAAGCACAGGCCGTGGAAGAGTCCACAGCTACTGTCACCGCGCTTCCCCTCGTTTCCAGACAAGCAGATCGGCATTTGTTGCAGAAAGGCTGTCCTAACGACATTTGCCGAAGCATGCCTTGGTACTGCAAGGATTCACCAAGAGCTGACAGTGGGACTGCAGAAATCTGCTGGAAACTTTCAGGCATTTGTATTTTAATAAGTTCCACTTTTCAAGCAGCTGCACTGATTGCATGCGACACAAGAGCCAAAGCAAATGAGCACCCCGGAGTGACTTTGGTTTGTCACAGTATATCAGGCTTCATCAAGCCCCCTGCATACACTAACTGATGCTGTACTCAGGGAGGAGACCTGGACCGCCTGTGGGGGCGGGCTCTTCTCTTCTTAAGGACATTACTGGAGCTGGCTATAAATCCCGTGCCATCTCAGAAGGGGGGAAACAAAGAGAAACTCAAGAATTAAATACGCCCTGTGGGTTTCCCCTCAGAGTCTTGCAATCCGTCTTAGTCAGGTTCCTGTCTGGTTGATCTTCGTTAGAAAGTATCCTGTCCTGAAAATGCCTTGCTTACTGTTTTAATGAATTCAAAGGCTTCCCCTCTACGTTATTTTCTAGGCATCTGATCTGCTTGAGGAAAAGAAACCCATAAAAGCACTGGGTGAGTGGCTCACTACTGTGCCCGCGGGAAGGGTGGGGGGAAATGGGCAGGTTGAGAGAACTTAGCTACAATTCTTCAATTCTTTCATATCTAAAAAGGACAGCAATCTCTGTTCTATCAGACAGGGCGGTTCGTAGTTTAAATGGTACTTGCTGCTAGCTTGCTTTTCCTGTCTCTGTCTCTCTCTCTTTGAAGTTGACTGGACAGCTTCCTCAAGCTGGCGTTATCACTCCCTCTAACCACTCTTGGCAGGCAATCTAATTCCCCCTGAAAAGGTCACCGCCATTTTAACTGCCTTTCAATCACATTAAGCACGCTGCCGCTCCTGCTCAGAGCGCTGCGCCTGCAGCTCTCCTGGCTGAGGTGCGATCGATAAACTGACATACCGTCCCCCCTCCCTGGCCTGCATCCCCAATCGCTCCCCACCTTCCACCCTGATCCTTCCCCTCTCAGACAACCACCTTGTGCTGAAGGAATGACAAGAGATGCCAACTGACCAAAATCCCCCCATAAATGTGATGCAGACAGGAGCTGCTAACCCATCGCTCCCTGATCTACTTGCCCCATCTGCTACGAAAAGGGCGGGGGTACATCCATCTCCCACAGAGTTACAGGAACGGTGACTTCCTGAGGACAGTTTGCTCAGGCATCAGTCCAAGCACCTTTGAAGCTGCTACAAAGAACCAGCCTCCCTCAAGCTTCCCTTCATGCAATCATTACTGTTATCTCTCACTCTCTCTCTTTTTTCCCCAGTTACCAGTTGTGTGTTCCACCCATCGATCCTTGTGTAAGACACTGTTTTAAGTCTGCTTGCCTTTTGACTGCGTTAAGCCGTTTAAGAGACGACAGCGGCTTCTATCAGTGCGAAGCTGATGCGATTCTTTTCAGATAAAGCACTTTTTTCCTCTCCCCCCCTCCTCCTTTCAAGTAACAGACACATACACACAAAAAGAGACACTGAATGTTTCAAAGAAAAAACCCCTTTTGAACTTCCCTTAGGAATTCTTTAAAGGGATAACTTTGCAGTGTAAACACTTGGGATAATGTGCATCCATTCTGGAGAGGAACAGAAGAACTGGTACAAATATGTTGAGCATTAAAAATCAGAGAGGGAAACACTCAATGCTTTCACTCGCTGAGCTTTGGCTGCTGCCTAAATACAGACTGGCTCGAAGCTTATTAGACACAGATTGCATGAAATAATCCCTTGTAACAAAGAGCAACAGAAATGGAAGATGTAAATGACTAATGCAAGAACCTTTCCCCATTGATCAGAGTTATGTAAATGGATGGGTAGTCAATGCTAGGATATTTCAAAACAAGTTTTCGTCCCACGACACTCCTGATATCGGGCAAAATCTCTAACCACGGTATCCCACATTGCACTTCAGGAACATGTGTTCAGACACCATTACTGCTAGGGGGAGGCAGTGTTATACCTCTTCAACAGTTTCACTAAGATGACTTCTATTTAATCTCTCACTTACAACAAGGACCTGATTAAAAGCAGCATCTGGCAGATGTTGCACATTTGTGGATTTCCCCCCACTACTCTGAGGCTGCAGAGGGAGGGGACAAAAGGAGAAAGAAGATTGCCCTCCCTGTTCAAGGCAGATTCCTAGTTTAAACAAAGATCTCTCCCTGAAAGCACCACACGACCTATACCATGTCCCATTACTGCAATATCTGACCCGGCCCCTGGGAGAAGAAAAAGAACTAGAATCCTATTTAATTGTTAACACACAAGAGGACAGTACCAGGTTTTAGCGAACAGATTTAGTGATGACAATTGCCAGTGTTTTACAAAACGTGAAGGCAGCGACAAATACCAACGAATTCCGATATGAAATGCCTACCCCACTCTCCAAGGCCAGGAAGCCAGCATGCTGATTGTAACACCTAACAATCATGTCACTGTTACCTTCTCCTGGGCTTCGGCTTGTTTTTTCCACCTGTTGTTTCTGGACATACGCTCAGCTCTTTGGGGGTGGGGACGGGCTTTATTCCATGTGTGCCCAGTGTCTAGTGCAAGGCACCGGATTGGGATCCCCAGGCATCACAATACTAGTCATGTACAACCTACGGAGGAGTCCGATTCTCAAGGACAGCCTCTCCAATCACAGAAGAGACGATTCCCAGTCAGGTTTTGGAGAGTGCAAGAGCTCTGGGCCAGGAAACGGCACAGACAATATGAATACCCAAAGACGCTAAGAGCTAAGTACTCAGCTCCTAGACAGAAGAGCTGTGCAGACCGGCACTGGGGGTGGAGGGGAGAGAGGGGTGTTCAGTCACACTTGCTTTCTGGTACTTTCTACAAAAAGCAGAAAAATCTGGACTAGGAACATAAGATTGGCCATTCTGGGTCAGACCAGTGGTTCATCCAGTCCAGTCTCCTGTCTACTGACAGTGGCCAGTGCCAGGTGCCCCAGAAGGAATGAACAGAACAGGGCAGTTATCAAGTGATCCAGCCCCACTCGTCCAGTCCCAGCTTCTGGCAGGCAGAGGTTTAGGGACACCCGGGGCATGGTTTTGCATCCCTGACCTTCTTGGCTAATAGCCATTGATGGACCTGTCCTCCATGAATCTATCAAATACCTTTTTTGAACCACGTTATAGTTTTGCCCTTCACAGCATCCCCTGGCAACGAGCTCCATAGGCTGGCTGGCTGCACTGCGTCAAGTAGTACTGCCTTCTGTGTAAAACCTGCTGCCTATTAATTCCGTTGCGTGACCCGTCTTGGGTTATGTGAAGGGGTAAATAACAATTCCCTAGTCACTGTCTCCACCCCAGTCATGATTTTATAAGACCTCTGTCCTATCCTCTCTTCGTCTCTCTGTCCAAAGCGGAATAGTCCCAGTTTTTTTAAAAAAACTCTCCTCATATGAGAGCTCCAGGCCCTTCTCTGCACCTTCCCCAATTCTAATCTCTCTCTTTGGAGATGGGGCAAGCAGTATTCAAGGTGTGGGTCTACCACGGATTACGATATATTCCGTCTTGTCTCTCCCTTTCCTCATGGTTCCTAACGCTAGTTAGCTTTTTTGGCTGCCACTGCCCATTGCGCTGATCTTTTCAGAGAACCCTCCACAGTGACTCCAACATCTTTCTTGAGAGGCAACGGCTAACTGAGACCCCATCATTTGTACGTCTAGTTGGGATTATGTTTTCCACTGCACATTACTTTACATTTATCAACATTGAATTTCATCTGCCATTTTGTTGCCCAGTCACCCAGTTCTGTCAGAATCATTTGTATCTTTTTGCAGTCAGTTTTGGACTTAACTATCTTGAGTAATTTTATCCCATGTGCAAATTTTGCCACCTCACCGTTCGCCCCATTTTCCAGATAATTTATGAATACGTTGAACAGCACAGGTCCCAGTACAGATCCCTGGGGGACCCCACTATTTACCTCTCTCCATTGTGAAAACATTGTCCTACCCTTTGTTTCTCATCTTTTAATTTGTTACTGTTCTATAAAAGGACCTTCCCTCTTATCCCATGGCTCCTACTTTGCGTAAGAGCCTTTGATGAAAGACCTTGTCAAAGGCTTGCTGAAAGTCCAAGTACTCTGTATCCACTGGATCACCATTGTCCACGTGCTTGTTGACCCCCCTCAAAGAATTCTAATAGATTTGTAAAGGGAAATCATGCCTCACCAAAGCAGTGTTGACTCTTCCACAACATATTGTGTTCATCTGTGTCTCTGATCATTTTGTTCTTTGCTATAGTTTCAACCAATTTGCCTGGGAATGAAGTTAGGCTTACCGGGTTCTAATTGCCAGGATTGTCTCTGGAGTCTTTTTTAAAAATACACGTTACATCAGCTACCCTCCAGTCATCTGGTACACAGGCTGATTTAAGTGATAGTAGTTCTGCAATTTCATATTTGAGTTTCTTCAGAACTCTTGGGTGAATACCATCTGGTCCTGGTGATTTATTACTTTTTAATTTATCAGTTTGTTCCAAACCCTCCTCTACTGACACCTCAATATGGGACAGTTCCTCAGATGTGTTACCTAAAAAGAATGGCTCAGATGTGGGGATCTCCCTCCTATCCTCTGCAGTGAAGGCTGATGCAAAGAATTCCTTTAGCTTCTCTGCAATGGCCTGGTCTTCCATAAGTGCTCTGTTAGCACCTCGATCAGCCAGTAGCCCCACTGACAGTTTAGCAGGATTCCTGCTTCTGATGTACTCAAACAATTTTTTTGCTGTTATATTTTTGTCCTTAGATAGTTGCTCTTCAAATTCTTTCCTGGCCTGCCTTATTATACTTTTACACTTGACTTGCCAGAGTTTATGCTCTTGTACATCTGAAGAGCGTGATCACTGATGTGATTTTTGTATATTCTGACCAAAAAAATAAAAGGCTACCGATTGTTCCCCGTTTGGGGACGATATCTCCACACTGCCTGCTAGATCTGAGCTGGAACTGTGCAATAACTATGGATTGTTCCCAGTTTGGGGATGGTATCGCCACCCTGCCTGCTAGATCTGAGCTGGAACTGCGCAATAAACACTGGCCACAGTCTCCTACCCCCCCCCGGGCTGTGACATCTCCTCAGAGCAACACACGCTATTAAAAGGGAAATTGATGAGACACAGGGACAGCTATTCTCCCTCCAGTTTTATGCATTTCTCCATGTCATCTCTCTAGACACTGGCGACATCCATGTAGCCTAAAAAGGCCTTTGATTTCCACATCACTGCTCCTTCTCAGCCAAGGGAATTGGGCCAAATATGGGTTCTGGAGTGGGAAGGGTTAATAATGGTACCACCAATTCTGCATAAAGCAGTTTTTATCATTGCAGGGCATCTCCAAAATGCTGCACCACACTGCTGGGATACAAATTAAGAGCCCTTTGTCCCAGAAAGAAGTTGTCGACATTAACACAGGGAGAGAAAAAAGCGAGTTACATTTAGTTCCCCTGAAACCAGACAGAGCAGGTCTATCAAAGGAAGCCTCAGCACACTGGCAGTCAGAGGACAGGCATGCAAGGGGACCTTGGAGCCCAGACAGGAGGGAAAGGCTTACATCACTTGTAACTTGTTTCCGGCTAAGAAAAACAGCCCCCCCGTCCACATTCAGGGACTGGTCCAAGCCAGGAGTTCCCATTGCCTAGAACAGGGATAACCAGCTGGCAGGCATGTTCTGGGGAAGTCTAGGCAGAGTTCTAGGTAAAACATTCCCCTGCTGAATGGAGAACACATTTCCCCAGGGGAATGACCCACTGGTGCTTGGCTTGCCCTGTCTAGTACATGTAGAGAGAGCTGAGTACTTTTCATGAGAGATGCACAAAGACAGACCGACCCTAGGTGGGCACTGCTGAGTCCGATGAGAGAGGGAGCATGCTGCGTTGTAGGGATCCCCACCCCTTTTTGACTGGGGAATTCTTTCAGCCATGGAAGATCAGAGGTTTCTCCTTCTCAAAGGGCAGAGAGAGGAAACATCAGATTGGAAAGTCTCTTGTACTCAGCCTGGCCTTTTGGTAAGAACTAGGTCAGTCTGGATAGCTGGCTGGACTATCAGGGAAATGGAGTCCACAATCGATGGGTCCATTGGTGACTACTGTGATCCTATGAAGTATTCCCAGCTTGATTCCCCCCACATCATCTAGTGACAATTCCCCAGCCACCTTCCGTGCACTTTTACCATCCAGCATTCCCCCACTCCCCCCCCCGCCCCAAGACAGGTGGCAAGGTTCTGCAGACAGCAGAAGGAAACCCTGCATTCACTCGGAGGATGAACTGCAACATGGGACGTGACGATTATATCTGTGTTTGGAAGCGTCCATGCACGCTAGGAGCAGCCCTCTACAGGGGTAAGGGCATGGCCCTCGTTGCCGCTATGGGTTGGCTAACCTCTAACCAAGTCATACAATGGAGCTATTGCATTCTCAAGAATCCTGTGCAGCTGACCCATTTAAAAAGACAACAATGAGCAAGGACCCTGCACATTCATGAAGTTTAATCATATGGGCTGTAGAGCTCTCTCGCAACCTGCAGCATCATTTGAAATACCCGTCCCCGTGACTGGGCTGGGACTGAAAGGTTAATACGACACTCCAGTTAATTAGCTAGAAGGACTGTGAATATTATCGGAGTGAGGTGACCCAGCGATAGCGTCAGGGGCTGAGCGACGGATTCTACCCTGCTCCCCAGAAGAGCCCACAGGAGCCAAAGCGGTTGAAGAGGAGAGGTCACGCAAGCACAGAGGGGCAGGAAATAGGGCAGACTGGTCATTGTTCATTTGAAGTAAGAGGATAATCAATACTGTAGCACTGATTAGACCACAGGAACAGGCCAGCATCCCGTGCCCTGTACTACCGATGCCAATAGTTATGTTAATGAACAAAATCTAACGGTCTGCACCGCATTTCTAGTGCGCCATGGGTAGGCCTGTGAGTAAGCAAATGAAGCTGCGTTTGCAACAATTATTTCCAGGAGTGTGGAGCATTGCCTTCGCTAGAAACACCGAGAAGCTGCCCCATGCTGCTACTTAACCTCTGTGCTCCGGAGCATCTGCTCCTCTATTCCCGAGTTACAGCTGAATTCCAGAGGAAGGCAAGAGTAGCTCAGGAGTGCCAGGGCATCACTTAACAGCTTGGGCATGTAAGTCTGACTCGTTCCCTTGGGAGTCTCTCCCCTTGAGACATTTTAAATTAAAATCCAAGCTGATGCATGAAGATCTAGCATCCCCTCCTCTTCATTGGATGGACAGAGCCAGCAGTTTTGCTCTCGTTAGGGCTGTGTGCGTGAGACTCTCTCTCCTTAGCGCCAGCAGTTCACGCCAGAGAAGAGTTTAGTAAATCCTGCTGTTGGAGGCCAGAGGGCTGAGTGGAAGAAAGAGGCCAGGTTCCCAGCTACAATTACATTCACCAGTAAAGCTCACATGAGGTCAAATTTTGCTATAATTCTCTCTCTCCTCTGTAACTGGTTTCCCTGTCACTGGGGAAGGAACAGAAGGAGGGAAAATAAAATGTGTTTGTCTGGGAGCCCTGAGGGCCTGCAGCGCTGGAGGTACACAGCAGGTTGCTGGATTCTCATTTATCAACCTTAAAAGGGATGGAGTGATAAATGCATAACCGGCCCTTTAATATTTTATGCAGGTGCTAAAGCGACTTCGCTGTCACCTTCAATACATCACCAGCGGCTGATAAACCAGCTTTCGTCATTCCAGGCTGGGAATTTTTACAATTTCATTTCTTTCTCTCCCCCACCCTTCAAATATATCAGTGTATTTTTTAATGTGTGCAAACAAGGAATTGATTCCTTCCCAAATGATCTCCCCCTCTACCTGCTCCCAATCTCTCCTCCTATGCGGCTACATTTCCTGAATACGAAGTAAAGCAATTCTTCCGTACTTAAGATCAGTATAAAATGTTACCCTTACTTTCCCAGGTGTGGTAAGATCTGAAATCAATCCTGTGTAGTGCTGGCAAAACTTGAAGTTTCCACCCATCTTGAAAGGTAACACTGTGGATGTTTACGCAGCTTGAACCCCTCCCTCTAAAGAGAAGTGACTGATTCAATGCTCTTTTTTAAAGCATAGCACAACTGTCCTCTATGCATCTCAGATGTGCCTCAAGTCAGGGTGCCCTGAAACGCCACCCGTACCTCGGAATCCCCCCTCCAGGAGGGTGGTGGCACGTATCCTCTTCTGCCCGCACCACTCGTATTCCTCGAAGCGATTGCCGTTCTCATTCTCGATGTCCACAGAGTCATCCTCAGTCATGCACGAGCCTTCTCTCTGTGCCGGGCAGAGGGTGCAGAGACTAAGACACCCTAAATTCCCATGGGGGTCAGGACCTCTCCCACTGGGAGCTAGATCAGCAGTGGGTAGCAGCATCTGCTTCCCCACAACAAGCCTGATCCCGAAAGGCGATGGGAGCTGAGAGTGCTCAGGACCTCTTAGGATCAGGAAAATGAGCAGCAGGGTTCCCATTTTACATAGGGACACTTAAGCTCTAGTTCCCAGGACAATCCTGGCATGTGTCCAAATGCAACCTGTCTGGCACATCACAGCTCGTAAGCGTCTGCCCCTGAACTGAAACTAGCACCCTCCCCTGGTCCAGGACCACAGGGTGGATCCCTCAGCAGGGCCAGAAGCGGAAGGATGTCTCAGGACACCTGGCTCATAAAGGCTGGTCAGAAAACTGTTTTTAAAACACGCTTCACTTGGGACATTCTTGTGGGGTGTTTGTAAAGCGCCCATGACTGGCAGAAACAGGAAACTACAGAAAGCCAAAAGCGCCCGCTCTCCCCCTTGCAGCACATCTATGGAGTTTACTCCTCTCTCCTCCTCAGTCTTTGGGAAGGCTAATGAAGAGACAGGGCTTACCGTCCCATGGGAAGGTGGCAGAGGAGTTTTTAGAGACCCTAACTCCTGGTGTGCAATGCTCAAGTGGCATTTTTAACAAATCTGTTTTAAAAGGGCAACATCAAAATGGCTGTAAAGGCAGAGAACAGAAAAGAAGAACTCTTCCTGTGTTAGGCAGGAATCTTAACACATTACACAAGGCTTCAGGCAGCCAAATACCTGCAGAGTTTGGTCTATTAAGCTGGAGTTCATTAACACGGCTTGGGGGACATGAGAAAACAAAGCTTCTAGCATGAGGCACACAGGAACCTATATGGAGCAGTCTTCCAGGCATGAGGTGACTGCAGCTCCCAGACAGTGCACCCTGTGCCCTGGCCTTTAACCCAGCAGGGTTGGTTTCTGCCCTGGGTGGGAAGGGCAACTGCAGAGAGAGTAGGGAGAAGGGAATGGCAGCAGAAGGTCCTGCTGCGCCTCTACCTTTGCAAGGCATTGTTCCACATGTCTACTCATCTCCTCCTCGGATCCTGACAGAGGCCGGCTGCAGAGGGGACATACCTGCCCTTCGTCTTGCTTCCTCCGTTTCATTTTCCCAATCCGAGCTGCATGGAGAAACCGGGGAGAGAAGAAAAACACATCACCTTTATAATCACTAGAGCGAGCCTCTCTCACCTGCCTTCTCCCCCAGCAATAAACGCCTTAGCAGAGGCTGTGTGGACACAGGAACACTGATTCACTGACTTTAGGATGACCAGGAGGGACAATTATGATCACGCAGCCTGACTTCCTGAATAGCACAGACCAGAGAATTTCCCCCCACACTTCCTGCATCATGCCCATATCCAGGAGCTCAGCTGGAGCATGTTTTTTAGAAAGACATCCAGACTTGATGTAACGACTATGTGATGGAGATTCTACCATGCCCCTAGTTCTTCCAGTGGCAATCACCCTGACTTATGTTAGAGAACTAAAGCACTGGAGAGTCACATCAGAAACCAGGTATACATAAGTCGTGTGAGTAGCCTGCTATGAATAGATAACAGTATGGAAAAAACAAGGGCGTGAGGGTGATGGGTAAAATGGACAATGCTGCAAAGACAGATAAAACTGAGAAAAAACCAACAGGGAAATACCTAGGCCGAAGTAGTAAGCCACATAGATAACAATATAAGTGAAGAAATGTGTGATCAAGATGTGCCAAGGAAACGTAACCCATTCAGGCGAAGGAGTGTGGGGTGACAATGCAGCATGCATACGGCACGGAATGTACCAGGTATGGATAAGGGTGATAAGTTAGGTAACCTGAGGATGGCGTATGTGTGATGGTTAGTAAGCATGGAAGGGTATAAAAGAACGTGGACTGTTGAGGACAGATGGAGCAATACAGGACCTCACCACGATTGAACCAGCGTGCCGCGGAGGAGGACAGCAACGTTCTACCAGTTACCCCACCTTGGGACACTGATCACTGCCTCATCCTGCTCTGTTTTACTTATGCTTGACTGAAGTGGTGATAGTATCCCCAAATTCCTTTAATAAAGCTTTAAAACTGATGAATTTAATAACTGGGCGTGGACTGTGCTTTTTGCCCAACAGTTATAAATTCACACCTTGTTTTCTAGCCTGGACTATCCGGTGGTTGGACCTCGTTGGGCCTTTTTTCTGATAGATCAAAGAGCCCCCTGCTATCAGATATTTCCTCTTCATGCAGGTACTTGCTCAGAACCCTACAAGACTTGAGGTTTAGTTGCCGGAGACGTCCTGCTTAAGTTACACAACCGTCACTTTCAACATCTCAAGCTCCCATGCATGCCTGAATACTCCCTTCCTAGAACGTCAGACACAGGTAGGAACAACATGCGCAGGGCAGGCAGGCTGGTTTTGGATCAAAGAAAGGAATTCTGCAGTCCAGGAGAGGGCCTTTAGTCTCCCTGGTTCTTAATCTGATTTGCGTTTGTGTTATTTTTATTGAAAGTACATCCAAGCCATGTAGTGAAAAATTGGAAGCTACACTCTCCGCACAAGAAAGCAATCTCGAGGAAAGACACAGTCATGCTGATTAGGAAAAGCAGCCGAGAGAGCCTGTTACTTAATCCAATCTCTGGTTAATCTGAGCCATCGTTAAACGTGATCAAAACATCTGGAACCAAATCATTTGCATTAAAAAGAACTTCTGTCCTTTATTATGATGGCTTTAGGCAGGTATTACTAGATAACTCAATCACTGGCTGGAGAAAAGTCTCTGTTTAATTAACAGGGAAGGTCAAAATTCTGAACACGAGACAAGTAAGAGCCTAAGGAAAGCCCATGTGGTAATGAGAGATGACACAACTGAAAAGTTGTGTTATTCAGAGATTGGTATTGACATTGTAAGCACTACCACGTGCTCCAAAAGCGGCAACGTTCATGCCAGCGTCTGGATGGATAGCAATATCAATGGTTTACTACAATCAAAGCGAGAAGGGGAAGGTGCTGCAGATCTAGCTAGGTGATGGACAACAAAGCAGGGAGACAACAGACCTAGAATTGTCACCCGTCCAGCGCATCCATCTCACAGAATGAGCTAAACTAAGATTTACTTCCCCGGTGTGGCTGATTCCTGATCTTTCTAGTAGGGCTTTCTTCATTTGCCTGGACAAACTTACTGCTATATCAGGGTGCCCCACTTACAGAGCTCTGGACCAGAAATACTCACTGCACTTCACACGTTAGGACAGAATCAGAGTCCCTCAAACCTATTCCCTGGGAAAAACTTCCCAAAGATACTCTCCTTGCGCCTGGCATTGCTAGAGGAGATTGTGCCAAGGCACCTGCCGCTCCTAGAGTACCATATAGCAGCCTGGAAATGAAAATGGAAGGCCTCCAGGGACCTGATCCTGTTTACAACAAGGATGTTCCCTAACCTAATACACACTGGTTTCAGCAAACATCTAAAATCCATCCACCCCTGCCTGCTCCAGAATCCTTTCCATCTGCTACAGTGGGGTGTATCTCATGTTGGCTAAGGGGTATTGACAGGCTAACAACATGCCTGCCTCCCAATATAAGCTTCAGAGGCTTCAACGTTTCTGGGGTGGGCGGGGGGGGGGGGGGGGAAAACTCCTTGAGTTTCAGCGTCTGTTTTGTCTGCCCTAAACCAGATGTTTCACTCAGTGGTTATCACCTCCTTCCTCTCAAGAGAAACTAGTATTTTAAAGTCAGCTTTGCCCAGAGAAGTGACTCTAATAAGGCACCACAGAGCCTTATTTATGATCTCAATAAGTCCAGATCAACTCTGCTCCATCCCTAAATAAATCAGTGTTTTTTCTAACTGCCTGCTTTGCAAACTCCACCTGGGGTCTGAGAGTCAAGCGGGGCATGCTCTAGCTCACACTTCATCACCCGTAAGAGAGATTTTTGCAACCCTGGTTAGGTTTTTTGGGACGATATTCCACGCAGATTAGAATCCAGCTCCCTCTCCCATAGCTCTGCAGAGGCAAAACAGTTAACAGGGATAGAAAGAAATAGCATGAACTTAGCATAGTCAGAAGATGTGACTACACATGCAGATTAGTTAAGGGAAAAGATAATCAGCAGTCACATATAAAGAAATTCACTCCAAATGAGATCCCCAAATCACAAAGCACTGCGTACATACTGGTGTCATTCCTCTGTCCCATCCACCTTCACTTTTTAAAAAACGGTAGGGAAACTGAGGCAGGGAAGAGTTAAAAGCAGCCTTGCAAGTTTCCCGTGGCCCAATCACCCGAGGGAAACAAATCTGTTTGCTGGACAAGTTAAAAGTTATTAAATATCACTCTTTTTTTCATTGCCACCACAATCCAACCGGGGCACTAACAGGCAGGCAGGCAGGCAGTTTGCATGTCTGGGCTGTTAAATTAACCCAGCCTTGTCAAGCAGTCATGAGAGAGTGACTTGGGGCAGGTGGAGTCAGTAACAAGACTGGGAACCGAACCTAGGTCTCTCCCAGCTCCCAACAGACTGCACCCGCCCCAGTCTGCCTCACTCCCTAGCAGAGACACGCGCTCTTTTCCTTTACATTATAGTGCCATGAGTGAAACAGCCACTGGAGGAAAGAGGTGTTGAAACCAAATTCCTCTGCCATTTCCGTTCTGTGGTCATTAGCAGCAGCGTGGTGCTTCTGGAAGCGAACGGTGCCCCTGGTGAGGGCTGAGAGCAAAAGGGAATGCTGCATCCTAGAAAGCACATACCAGGCAGCATTTCCTATACACGCCACGGAGCTCAGCTATCACTTCCAATCAGCGCAGAAGGGACAGAGCGGCCCCAAAGGCAGGGGGTGATTGTGGAGCTGTCCCGAAGGGGAACGGCTCAAAAGAACACGCAAGTGAGACCACAGTATTGTTAATTAGTGCTGATAGATGCAATCATTTCTAATTAGCTCACTAATCCCTCTCCCCTGTGCTCCTGTCACAAGAGCAAAGAGGGGGGGCCAGGGTTTTTTCCTGTCCCTAAGCCAGTAAGATAAAAGCACCAAAATCCTGCGGTAAGCAAGAGGAGAATGGAGGATTTAACTCGAGAGCGCCTGAGTGCTATTGAGAAGGTGTGTTCTAGACAAGAAGTGGCCTCATTTCAATCTCTCATTGAACAAAGCCTCTCCGGTTATTATTCAAGACTTCTGCCAAGAAGTGAGGAGTTCACAAATTTTTATTAGTATTAATCATTATTATTAGGCCGTCAGAGGGCTTGTCAGCACCATTGTGGCCTCACTTTTAACGGATGTGCTTGATCGGCGTTACCCCAGACTAGACCACTCGCACTGTTGCTGCATGTGCTCTCGCCTGTCCGGCGCTAAAGACCCGCTCGGCTCGCCCTTTCACGGCGGGCGTAAGCGGCACCTCAGTACCGCCACGCTCGCAAGGGAGCCAGCGGACACATCCAGGAGCAGAGACAATGGCCCATCTGCCATTCGTTCTCCGGTGGGCTAGGATTGCCCAGCTGCTGGGCTGGGAGCCTGTCCCAAGAAGACAATTCCTGCCATGTAGGTCCCAGAAGTGATGGAGCTTTAGCAGGCCACAGCACATGGGCAAGCAAGTGGAATAGCGAAGGAACTGAAGCCTCAGCCCCTGCTAGAGAGGGGGCGAGGTCAGGCCTTTGGATCAGCCCGCAGAGGCAACACAAGCAGGTGAAGTTGCTTTTCTCTTCTGCTCCCGGTCGCTCTGGACTGGACCAGCGGAGATGCTGCTGCCAGTGTGGAAAGGGGAACCAAAGACCACTGCTTGCTAATATCAGCTCTGGGCACAGACAAAGGCCTCTGGCAGAGTGCTGGATTCCAAACTACTGTTGCTATCATTGCTCAGTTCATGCCCCTCCCACGCGTACATCAGACCCCCACTCACTTCACGCTACTGGAGCATGCCCCCCAGCACCTCCTTCAAACCTGCTTTCACCTTGGCGATCAATGATAGCGAGGGAGGCTGGGCAGGTGAATTTCCATCTTTCTGTAACAGGGTCTCCCAGATCAGTGGCTGCTCCTTTCCTGGCCTAAACATTCCTAGTCACTTCTGATCACATCTCCCACAAAGCATCTCAGCTGGAGGGTGAAGCGAATGACCTGGTTTTAATTTTCACTGCTACCTTTGTAAGATCCTCAGTATCAGAGAACATCCTGTAACCAGGGCCGTGTGTGTGTATATATTATATTACATCATCAATATATACTTATTACACACAATATCAATATAACATTATATCGTATATGTATTTCTACCAGGTACATGGCCTGAACTGGCCTATGTCTTTCTATATCCTGTTCACTTCTGCTAAGTATCCCATAACACTTTACAAAGCTGATGTCAGCTTTGGCATTAGAAAAGTTGTCCAAGGCAAAATACATTAACCTTCTGCACCAATACAAGCTGGGGAGGGGCTTTCACAGACCAGCACCTGGAATGCTAGTATCCAAAATAAAGATAAGGAAGGTACAGAACAACAAGTTAAGTAACACAGATGAACTGGTGGGTTGGATTTTAGCGATGTGTAAAGCGTTTTGTAACTTGTAGAATTATCCTATAAATATTACCAGCTGAAACGTGTAACTTTGGGAGCATACCTGTATAAGGTGAATTTAACAATGCTGCATGAGATAGCTTCTGAGAAGCTGGTATTGTATTGAACCTTTCTTCCTGTACTATACGATTATTGACTTTTAGCAATAAACCGGAGGATACTAGTTATTTGGTTTCTTGTATATATTCCATAACAAATCAAAGTGCAGTCAAGCAATTGAGTACAGAATTTATCAACCACCAGGGGAAGTTCTAGCTTATCTGAGAAGCCAAAGTGATGAGCACTACGTAAAACACTAAAATATAAAGTGCCAAAAAAGATCAATGGTACTTTGGGTGGTCTGGTGGTTCACTGAGTGCAGACCTAATAAGCAGCAGCTACTTAGGACACACTACTACAGCCCAAACTAAGTACAGATATTGTCATTTAAAAGAAATCCTATATTCTCTCCCTTAGTTTCACTGAGCTGTCATTTTTTGCCCTGACTATGGAAGCAAGAACTGCTAACGGCAGCTTCAGTCCTGCAACACTGTTCAGTGGCCCTCCATGCAGGCGCAGAAGACCATGCACACAAAGCCCAACTGGCTTCAACATGCATCCATCAGCACAGAGTCAATAACAGGTTTTGGGTCAGTGTCAGCATAGGACTCAGCCAGACTCTCAGACTTACCTGGAGAGGGAGCTGTAAATGAGACACAAATATAAGCCTATCCATCTTTTACAGCTCTCCTGAGGTTTTTACAAAGATCCTAGAATAATAGGGCTGGAAAGGACCCCAAGAGGTCATCTAGCCCAGCACCCTGAACGGAGGCAAGACCAAGTAAACCTAGACCAGTCCTGACAGGTGTTTGTCCAACCTTAAACACCTCAAATGATAGGGATTCCATAACCTCCTTTGGAAGCCTATATCTATCCTTATAATTAGGAAAGTGTCCCTAATATCGAATCTTAATCTTCTTTATTGCAGATTAAACCCATTATTTCTTGTCCTACCTTCATGTTCAATAGCAGTAAAAAAAACAAAAACACATTTAAAATATTTTGGTGTATTAGCTGGCAACGGGGCTGGAAACACTTTGGTGAGACTCACACAAAACCTTCTGGGGCCCAGAGCAGCCATCGGGAAGAATGCTTGATCCAGGAGAACATGGACAGCAGTGGTAGCAGTAAAGCCAGCTCAGGAACAGGAGAGAGCAAGAGAATGGAGAGTTCTCCACATAGTCAGAATTTAAACTGTTTGGGATCTTGTATACATTCTGAAGGACACATAATACCATCTACAAAAAGTGTGCACGAGACCCTCCCGAACAACACAACATGAGTTTAGCACAGGTGGAAGATGAGGGACTGGTGCTCAAAAATCAATCGGAAACTTTAGTACAGAATGTAGATTTCCACTTGGTGTCTCCCACATGAAGCATATTAAACTTGGGTTCCAGAACCTGCATCAGCTTCCATCCTGCTTGCAATTCAAAGGGTTTGACCTATAGAACTAAACTTCTGGACTATCAGGAGTTTTAGGTTAGGCCCCAATCTACTCTAACTGTAAACTCTATCATAATTTCATCAGGGATCAACTATGTTGCTACCAGGTCTATAGCTGCAGTCTAGATTTACCCTTAGAAGCCATATTTCTCTCCTGTTACTCTTCTTTGATAGCTGATATTGATAACAGACTGATTAAAGAGCAATGTCACCAGAACCGGATATGTATCTAAGAGTTCTGAAGGGATGTAGGAATAAGATGTCTGAGCCGTTAACAGAAATAAACGCTCATTAAAATCAGCTACTGTGCTGGAGGACAGCAAATCTTTTATCCCTCTCTGTAAGAGAAAGTCACTATAGATGATCCTGGAATTAGATCAGTGAGCCTTACCTCAGCACCAAGGTACAAACTGGTTGCAATAACAATTAAAAATAATTTAAAAACATCTAGATGAATACAGTACAATAGGGACACATTAGTACGGTTTCTGCACAGGAAACATCGGACCTTCTAATCTATTAGAATTCTTTGAAGTGTCAGCAAAATGATGGAGAAAGGAAAACCAGATGACAATATATTTGGATTTTCAAAAAGCTTCTGACCAAGTCCCACATAAGAAGCTAATAAGGAAACTAACTTGGAGTTTGGATGCTAAATTGTCGTATGGTGAGAAGTCAAGTTCTCTTATGGATTAGAAATTGGCCAGGAGATGGAAAACAGATTAATAAATGGTAAACATTCAACATGTTTAAAAGTTCTCTATTAGGACTAGTGTTTAGATATGTATTTATCAATTATCTGGAAAAGGGAATGAATTGTAAGCTGGTAAAATATCACAAAAACATTTGTTAATACAAGAGAAGACTGAGCAACTCTAGAGGGAAATATGATAGCAGGTGACATTCAGTGTTGACAAATGCAAGGTAATGCACAGTGGAAGGAATAAAATGAACTACTCATGTACACAGCTGGGTTCTAAGCTAACCAACTACTTGGGAAAAGGACCTGGGCATCACTGTAACCTTTGCTCAATCCCCAGCAATGGTTAAAGCAAACAATATTAGGATGTATAAAGAATGACCAAAATTATAATACCATTATATAAATCAACGAGACACCCTCACATGGAATACTGTGTTCAATTCTTGTCACGATGCCCCAAAAAGGATAGAGCAGTAATAAAGGAGATTCAGAGAAAAAGTGACAAAAAATCTACAAGTCTAACCACCCCATTTTAAATGATCAGCCCAAGTTCATATAAACCAGCCAGTAGCAGAGCGCACTACAATTTAAGAGCTCCCGGCTCCTTATCCTATACTTAGACTATACTGCAGCCCTACCTTGGGGCAAAACCCTGGCTCTACTGAAGACAACAGCATAATTCTCGTTTCGTCAGTAGTCTTGTGCTAGAGATGTCATCATAACCATACAGCTTGGCTCAAAAATTTTGAGTACTTATAAGATGCAAAATTTAGGGGTGCTAAAATATATCTCTTAGCAAAAACTTCCAATGCTTATTCTCAGTCCAAAGGTGATTTGTGTGGCAAGAACGGTTGATGGAATTCCATCTGAGACTCCCATGCATGGGAAAGAGGCATTTTCCATCACTGAACACTTATCGGATTTATTTTTTGTGTTGAAAAAATTTGAAAATGTTCATGCTTGCCCTGGATTCAGTTGACAATGAGAGCAAGTGCACAGGATTCTTAAAACAAAAAAATGACTCTGGGTTTCGAAATAAAGTTTAAAGATTTTGCTTAACACGCTTTTTGTTTCTTTAGCGCAATGCTAAGGTCCAATATTACAGATTATACGTATATACTAGTACCAAAATAGAGTTTCAGTTAGGATCTTCTGTTATTTTGTTGAAATCCTCTATTTGCTTAGAAGCAGCACAAGGTAATTCAATGTAAAAACTACATCAATGCAGCTTTGTGGGTGTATTTTTGAACCATCAAAAGTCAAGAAATTCCAAGTTAAAAATCTCCCAGGAACTGTAAATTGGCTACATCATCTATATTTAAGCAAGTTTAATAGTAAACATCAATATAAAATTACACATTCAAATATTACTATTGCTATGTGAATAGTAACTTTTGAATTTTCTGACCTTAGTGAATTCAAGGTTTCACCGTGAGGTTGTACTGAATTGGCTTTAGTTGAATTAAACAAAACAAAGAATGTTCTACTGACTTATTTTCATGCACTGAGATGGAAATCCGATGAAGTGAGCTGTAGCTCACGAAAGCTTATGCTCAAATAAATTGGTTAGTCTCTAAGGTGCCACAAGTCCTCCTTTTCTTTTTGTGAATACAGACTAACACAGCTGCTACTCTGAAACCTGTCATTTAAAGAAAATAAATGATGGCAATATTTGATTTTTAAATGTAAAATGTTTTTCACAAAATAAAAATATTTATTATTTTCCAAAACACACTCAGAAGTGCAATGAAACAGGTGGATCAACATCTCTAGGGGGCTGAGGGGAGGAAATCAGAGGATCTGGATAGACACCATAGACGCAAGTACACTGAAAATTGTTAGTATAAACATTTACTGTTAAGGCCTTGACCCTGAAACTTGGTCCATACAGCTACAGCAGCCCATCTGCATTAATCATAATGCAGGACTAGGACCTAAGTGACATGTCATAGCTAAGATCCTAAACCTGGAAGATGTTCCATGCATGCAGACTATAGAAGAACTTGTAGGAGTGCAGCCTAAGTGATACACCCCGGTATTAAATGCTACTTTCAATTATTTACCAAGCAAATACGTAAAAATATACAAAAACAACTCAGTGCTCAGCAAAAGTTAGATTACTGTTCATACCTGCATTTCTTCATTATAACTTTGATAATGGGGTTAAAGGAATCAGAAATTATTCTGTATGCTCTGTTTTTTGGGGAGAGGAGTGGGAGGAAAGTAACAGGCCTGTAAAGCTGGCACAATTTGACTGGGGGAGATGATAAAAACAGGGCTTTTAAACAGCAAGGTGAAAGGAACCAAGTAATGCTTCAAAGTAACACCCAGGGAGAGAGGAAAAAAAAGGAAAGGCTGAAACTTCCTGACTGTGCCAGCGAAAGACACAGGTGCACCGTCCCCGCTGCACTCACCATTCAGCCTGGTCTGCCTGTTCGCTCTCACTCTCAGGAAGGTCTGCAAAGGGAACAAGAGCAGAGCAGTGTCAGCGCCCGGCTGGGGAGGAAGCTGGGCAGTGCCCCCACCCCGGGGCGACCCGCAGCCTTAGCCCTCCTCAGTGACCGCGGAGGAGAGAGAAGGCCGAGGACAGCCCCCCCCCCGACCCCAACACCCCCCGACCCACAGGGAGAACGAGACGCCCTCTTTGGGTCACTTCCCCCCCCCATGTAAACACCCCGCTCGCTCCCCGCCCCCGCAGCCCCGATGTAAACAAACCCGCCTCCCCGCCCGCAGGCCCCGCACCCACCTCCTCCCGGCCCCCGCCGCAGGGCCCCCTCCTCCCGCTCTGCATAGCCGCAGGCGCAGCGGCCGGCACGTGGTGGGGCGGGGATCCGGGCCCCGGAGCGGAGCCCCCCGGGCGGCCGGGGATGCCGGTGGATGGAGAGCGGCCCCGCCGGCGCCTCCGATCAGCTCCCAGCGGCCGCCGCCATGTTGGGCCCGGTCATGTGACCCGCCGCCGAGCGGGGTGAAAGTTCACGAGGCAGCGGGGAAGGAGCGGGCGGTCCCCATAGCAACCGGCAGGCCGGCCGGTGGGGGACCCCCCCCCACCCGGGCCAGGCTCAGCTGCACCCTAGCACCTCTCCCCTCCCCCCAGCCAGCCAGCACATGGGGCCCGGACCCACACCCCCGCCATGCAAAGTCCTGTGCCCCTCCCTGCCCAGGTCATGGGCCTGGGCACCCACCAGGAGAGCTGGACACAAGGGAGCACAGTTTGCTCCCCCGGGGGCACGTCTTCAAGCCTTCCTCAGTCCCGAGGGCCAGCAACTTGCCTTGTTAAAAGTGAAAGCTCCAGTTCCCATGGAAGGACCTGAGGGGGAGCTGGGGCGTAACGAAAACCGCCAAGTTATGGTGAAGCTGACGATAAAATGGCAGGCGCCCCGCACACCCTGACAGTGGTGATACATCTCACAGGCTGGCCCAGCCCAGAGACCCGCCGCCTGCATATTATTAAATATCGTCAGACTGCCCAGAACTTGTATGCTACAGAAACCCACCTACAGCAACGCGGCTGTAGCCCTATTCCAGCACAACACGAACACAGAACGCGCATTTCAGTCGGTGGCACTTAGGCTCTGCTCCACCAGAAAAATTTGAGGGTGTGACAAAGGATCTTACCAACTAAATCGTTTGCAATTAATAAAGAGGTTATTATTCTGTGCCCTTGCTTTGAAGTCACAACTAGTGGTTGCAAAAATGACTAATGCAAACAGGTGTTCTCGCTTCTGCTGTGTAAGGCCCTGATCCTCAAAACACTTATATGCATAATTAGCTTTACTCACAGGAGTACTCCTGTTCAAGTCAGTAGGAACACTTGTGTGCTTAAAGTTAAGTAAAGTGAAAGTGTTTGCAGGATCAAGACCTACGTTGCTGAAGGGATGCTGAAAAAAACAGGTTAACCAATGCAAGAAAACCCCTTTTAAATCTTTAAGACCCTCCAAATGTTCTCCTAAAACCCAGTTTTTTTTGAATTGCTGGAATATCATGGAATCTCCCACACAGTGTTCCCAATGCACCCACTGTAACGGCGGGAGAATAGCAACATTTTGTAGCATTTTTAAATACACTATAAAGTAAGATGGAGCTGGGATACAGGGTAAGATGGCAGGTCAATACACTGCAGAATATCTAAACAGTCCTGAAATAATTGACCCTTTGTCTATCTCTCCTCCCTTGCTTGAGGTGAGATTACTCACAAATAGGAAGAGGAAAAAATAAAAGAAAGCATTTGGGGTTCAACTGAAGTTTATTTTCATGTTTGTACGTAGAGCAGTTTTATGCCAGTAACCCCAGTACAGACAGGTAAGAGGGGTGGACACACCCTGAATTCCAATTCCATTTGCATTTATGCCCATGCTATTCCACTGAAGTCAACTGGGTTGGGGAGGTGTAACACAGACATCGAAGTGGGATCAGCCTAGATTTGTATGGGAGGAGTTTTTTCAAACCCCTTTCAGATTTCTACCCTCTAAGCCACCAACCATCCTAAGCAATGACCGCCTTGCCTGCTTTGTTCTGATTAATGAGACAACCAACAAATGACATAAGAATGTCTCTTGAGTATGGCTGCACCCACCACAAGCTGCAGAGTGAATGAAATTCTCTATGGTTCATAGATTGTAAGACACTGGTTTGGTAGGTAAAACAGCTGTAAAATGCATATTATTGGGTTTTTGAAAAAGGGTAATTCTTGCTTCAAGCAAAGCCTCAGCTGCCAGATTCATTCTAGTACAGTAAGCCTCCTGCGGGTGTGTTTTATTGGTGTCTTGTTAGAAGCTTTATCCATATTATCTAATGCACACAGGTCGTTGGTGGAATCTCTCTTAGCGACTAACGCCAGAACCCAGAGCATCACAATTAGCTAATATTTGTCCTTCTGTGTATAGAAACCGCTAACACAACTTGGAGTTTAGTGGGCACCAAAGGGAATTCATTCACACTCTATCATTCAAACACACATCTGCCAGGAGGGTTTATATGTTATCCTTGAGTAGGAAGAGAGAAGACCGTGGCCTATAAAAACTAGACAGGTTGGACCGAAGGAACTGGGGAGAGGAAAGTGGAAACGAGGCTCTGCAATAACAATACAGGATTCCTTGATCTCTTTGTCAGAGGCCATCAAAGCAATATTAGTAGTTGTGGCTGTTGGAACATCAAGGGGCTGTTAGACTATCCAAGCAGGTCATATGAAGGCAGAGGGAGTTTGGCTTTTTAGAGTTTTTTTATGCAGATGCACCCCACTCAGATGCCGCCCCATTTTGCTCTGTTTGGGGCTTTACTGTCCAAATCCCTGGTTTAGTATATTAGGATCAGAACCTGTGAAGTGCTGAGCATCACATGTGAGGTGTTAAGCATTCTCAAACTATCACTGATCTCAATGGGATCTGGGGTCACTGCGGCCCAGACCCTCAAAGGTACAGTAGTTAGGTTCCTAACATCCATTGAAATCAATGGACGTCAGGAGCCTAATATCTTGGAGGAGTTGGGCCTCAGTGATGAACAGGATCAGGCTCCAAGCTGGTCTGTGTGTGAGAGAGATGCCAACCAAAACACTAACTGGCACATTTCCATCCATCTGTCAAGGCAGAAATACAGACATGTAACTCCCTCCTATTGAAATGCACAGGGTTAGACATAAGGGGCACAGATTAAAAATCCTATTTTAAAGCAATATTTCTTTCCCTGAGTTGCTAACAACACCTCAGATTACTAAAACCCAAATAACGGCAATCATCTGATTTCATTTTCTGCTTTCTTTTCTTTTCTTTTCTTTTTTGCATTGCACTCAACTTGGACACTCAAAATTGACTCCTCAGTTTCCTTTCTCTTTCTAGTCAGTTTCACCTGGAGGCTCCCGTAGACTAGCCAAAGGCTGCAATATGTGGGTTACCAATGAAGCTGTGGAAGGCTTCAACCTAAACAAAATCTGCTTCCTACCCCCAACCCCTTAACGTCACAAAAACAGTCATATTAGCTTTTCTAAAAACAACTGCCCTTTTGTTTGTTTCAACCAAACCGGCATTTTGTGCCTACTTTATGCTACATTTCTGCCTTTCACTTTTTCTAGGCAATTTTTTTATATATTTTTGCCACATAAATGCTTAGGGAGAGTTAGCAACTTAGCTTAAATCTTGCATGGTGCTAACCCCTAAAGCATTCTGCAGTTTTTCTCTGGGATTTGAAATGCAGTGGTCATGTTTTTACAGCACACTCAGTTACCAAATCAGAGTTGCTGATTCTTGTTTCTACATCTTTATTGAATTAAGCTACAGCCTGTTCCTGGGTAGAGGCTCACTCTTGCGGTTCAAATAGCAGAGAGAGGTGAGGCTTTGCTGGACAAGGATTTCAGCCACTCATTTTTACTTACTTCACGTATTATTCAGCCACAAATGTTCCACACTGGCTTACCTAACCCATTTAGGGTGTTCTCTCCCTGCAGAGAAGGCGCCTGAAATGTTATCCTTAAGGCAGGAGGAGTGTTTCACTCTAGAGTTTTTTTTTCTTTTTGTTATTCTCCCTTGGCAATGCTGGTAGATAGATACTAGCAAGGAAACTGACAAGGCCTGATCCCTACTCGCTATGCAGGCAAAACTCCCACTGAATTCAGTGGTAGGGGGATTTGAGTGCAAAAAGAGAACTGGATTGGGCCCAAAGCAAATGAACAGGGCTGAAATGCCTGTGACAATGGAAGAAATGAGACAGCTGGGAAGAGATTTGGAGCTGCGATCATCATCTCAAGTCATGCATGAACCTTCCCTCTCAGGGGCAGCAGCAAGAAGCTTCTTCCTTCATCTGCCCACGCTTCTCATCTGACCACTCCCTTTATCTTCTTCATTCACTCCCAGCTTTGCACCATCTTTCACACCTTCTCCCTACCCTGCTGTGCTTGGAAAAGCCTCCTGGTTCGTGTTTGCCAAGCACCCTCCCCTCCTCCAGAAAACACCCAGAGAGCCACTTGTTCACAGAAGCTTTCTATCGAGAAAGACCTCACGTCACTGTGCTATACCAGTTTGCAACATCATGGTCAAGCCAAAGGTCCTGCACCAAGCTCTGATGAATGGGCTTGTCACAGGGGGGGTTCTGTGCTGGGCAGTGTTTGGGGCCAAATCCGATCATCAGACCTTGGAGCCACTCTGTAGCCACGACTGCCTTTGCGGCTGCTCTCCCCGGGCACGTCTTCACTAGCAATGTTAAAGCGCGGCCGCGGCACTGCTTTAATGTGGCTGTGTAGTCGCGGCTATAAAATCCCACCCCCACGAGGGGAGTAGCTCCCAGTGCTGGGGCACTGTCTGCACTGGCACTGTACAGCGCTGAAACTTGCAGCGCTTGGGGGGTGTTTTTTCACACCCCGAGCGAGAAAGTTGCAGTGGTGTAAAGTGGCCCCATTCAACAGAGGAGGGTGCGTGACAGGCAGGGTGGTGTGCCTGGGAGTGCATGTGTGAGAGGAGCTGAGAGTGAATTTCCTGAGGGCTGTTTATCCTTGGGTTCTCCATGCATAATCTTCCCAAGGTAAAGTCTCAGATATGTGATCCTGGAATCAACAACTTTCTTTGACTCAAACCTGTTCCCTTTTAGTTCAAGTTCCAGTGAACTGCATTCAGAGTTAGTCTATTTTCCTGTCTTGGTTTGGCTGGGATGGGGGGTTCGTTTTGGCAGGGGCCAGGTCTAAAGGCATCAGCTCAGAGGAGGGATATTTTTAATAGTTATGGGCCAAACCTTAATCTTAAATCCAAACCCCTTAGCTTTCCAGGATGATTCAGGTTCGGATTTGGTTCTGGGCCCATTTTCCAGGTCAGACGCTGGTGAAATCTCGCAAGAGAATAGCTGATCCCACAAGATTTGCATGGCAGAAATTGTGCGCAACCATCTGATGATTAGGATCATTTGCTGAGCGCTGATGTGCTCAGCACTGTATAAAACACAAGAGGAGATGGCTCCTGCCCCAACGAGCTTAGAGAAGAGGTGGGCAAATTACGGCCACATTCAGCCTTCCAGACATTTTAATCTGGCCCTCGAGCTCCTGCCGGGGAGCAGGGTCGAGGTCTTGCCCCACTCCGCATGGCTCCCGGAAGCAGCGGCATATCCCCACTCCGGCTCCTATGTGTAGGGGCAGCCAGGGGGCTCCACATGCTGCCCCCACCCCAAGTGCTGTCCCCGCAGCTCCCATTGGCTGGGAACCACAGCCAATGGGAGCTGCAGGGGCAGTGCAAGCGCACAGGGCAGCGTGCAGAGCTGCCTGGCCACACCTCCGCCTAGGAGCCGGAAGGGGGACATGCTGCTGTTTCTGGGAGCTGCTTGAGGTAAGTGCCACCTGGAGCCTGCCCCCCTGGTGCCCTCCCATGCCCCAACCCCCTGCCCCAGCCCTGATCCCCCTCCCGCCCTCTGAACCCCTCGGTCCCAGCCCGGAGCACCCTCCTGCAACCCCAATTCCTCATCCCCAACCCCACCCCAGAGCCTGCACCCCCAGCCGGAGCCCTCATGCCCTCCTGCACCCCAACCACCAATTTCGTGAGCCTTCATGGCCCGCCATACAATTTCCATACCCAGATGCGGCCCTCAGGCCAAAAAGTTTGCCTACCCTGGCTTAGAGTCTAAAAGATCTCATGAGATTTCCACCATTTGGAGCCAAAACCCTATGAGTTTTCAGTACCATGAACCTGAACCTTCGAACCCAGCCTTCCTAAACCAGCTCTGGATCCAACCACTGCCTCAGTGGCCCATCTCTAGTCTATAGGAAGTCTCTCTCCAATCAGAATGAAAGGATACTTATGGTTACTCCTAAGGTAGGCTTCTCATCTGTACACCAGGTAGGATCCTGACATGTTCTACCTGCCAAAGGCCAGCAGCTCAGTGGCTGTAGGCTGAGGCTATGGTTGTATCAAGGAGCACAACGGAAGGTCTCAAAAGACACCAGGGCCCCAATTCAGTGGTGTCACAAAGATGATGCAAGTTACACACTGGGTATTAATTGCTTGGCAAATGGATGTTCAATATCTTCATAAATGATCTGGAGGATGGTGTGGATTGCACCCTCAGCAAGTTTGCAGGTGACACTAAACTGGGAGGAGAGGTAGATACGCTGGAGGGTAGGAATAGGATACAGAGGGACCTAGACAAATTAGAGGATTGGGCCAAAAGTAATCTGATGAGGTTCAACAAGGACAAGTGCAGAGTCCTGCACTTAGGACGGAAGAACCCCATGCACCGCTACAGACTAGGGACCGAATGGCTCGGCAGCAGTTCTGCAGAAAAGGACCTGGGGGTTACAGTGGACGAGAAGCTGGAGAGGAGTCAACAGTGTGCCCTTGTTGCCAAGAAGGCCAATGGCATTTTGGGATGTATAAGTAGGGGCATTGTCAGCAGATCGAGGGACGTGATCGTTCCCCTCTATTCAACATTGGTGAGGCCTCATCTGGAGTACTGTGTCCAGTTTTGGGCCCCACACTACAAGAAGGATGTGGAAAAATTGGAAAGAGTCCAGCGGAGGGCAACAAAAATGATTAGGGGACTGGAACACATGACTTATGAGGAGAGGCTGAGGGAACTGGGATTGTTTAGTCTGCGGAAGAGACGAATGAGGGGGGATTTGATAGCTGCTTTCAACTACCTGAAAGGGGGTTCCAAAGAGGATGGATCTAGATTGTTCTCAGTGGTAGCTGATGACAGAACAAGGAGTAATGGTCTCAAGTTGCAGTGGGGGAGGTTTAGGTTGGATATTAGGGAAAGCTTTTTCACTAGGAGGTTGGTGAAACACTGGAATGGGTTACCAAGGGAGGTGGTGGAATCTCCTTCCTTAGAGGTTTTTAAGGTCAGGCTTGACAAAGGCCTGGCTGGGATGATTTAGTTGGGGATTGGTCCTGCTTTGAGCAGGGGGTTGAAATAGATGACCTCCTGAGGTCCCTTCCAACCCTGATATTCTATGATTCTATAATGTACGAAGGAAAGCAAGGCAACCTGCTCAGACAGGGCATTCAGTGGTGACCAAATTCAGCTCTTGGCAAAAGAGGGTGCAACTTACATTCAAATCAACAGATGTGCCTGTTTATGCTAATGCTGAATTTGGCCCTGTGTAGCTGGGGGGCGGGGGACGGTTTGAACCGCTTTATCACTCTCATGTTAGTTGCTTTATCAGCTGCACTCCTGTTCAGTGTGTAAGTCATGCTCATTCTTCACACCCACTGAATGCCAAACTGGTTCAAGTTACACCACCTTGTCACTTACTCCTGTTTTCTGATCTGCTTACACCTGTGGTGGATTGCACCTTATCATTTGTATCCCAGCTGAACTTGATCCACAGACTCTCATGGGAATTGCATTTGCTTACTTCAGAGTATATCTGGAAGAACGGGATCCTCCAGGGAAGTAATCAGCTCAACCTTCCCCCCAATATTTCTTTAACCTTCCTATTACCAAATCTCCATCTCCGCTAAATATTGGCTTGTAAAAAGGACCAGAGGGCTATTAAGGCCAAACCTTAGGAATTCACCTCTGAAAATCCATAGAGCGGAAGTCTGTGCTCCAACATTTTACTAATACCTTGTATAGTCTCTATTACATCATAAATAACCAAGGAACTTGCACACTTCTGCACATGAAAAGCTCAGTTCTGCAGCCCTTCAAGTCACTGGGAGATTCTTCTGCACAAGGGCCAGTAGATCAGGCTTCACCATTCTTTGACTCCTGAGCAATTCAGAGGGGCCAAATTCTCATTTACACAAAGGATTTACACCGCTCTGGCAGCCACTGGAAGGTCCCTTTATGCTACCGGAGTGGCATGCCGCAGTGCAAATGAAAATCAGACCCCGAGGTCTTTTCTCCCTGCAGCGCAGAGTTATAATTCCCATTATGCATTTGCATTAAGGGGCTGCAACCCCTCATAAAACACACTTACAAACTTCAGATGTGTCAGGCAAGCTAGACTCAGCACATGGAGGAGGGGTGCAATGCGAATCCTTGTACTGAGGGACGGGAGAACACAAAATTATGCTGACAAATTTCACAGAGCCTAAAACTCATGAGAAGCTGAGAGCGCAGGCCACTCCACATCCTCCAGACCCAGGTTTGTACATCACAAAAAGGACCACTGAGAAAACTTCATCCGAGCTGTTTTTGAAAGTTTACTTTTTGTTTTAATAGAAAGAAGTATTGTGACAGGAGAGAGGGCAGCATATTTTGGTCAAACATTTCTCGTTCATACCTGGGCCTGCTTCTCTGCTGCCCGGCTCCATGAGCTGTTGCTTTCACCCAGCAAAGGGGGGATAAAGTTCTGCTAAATCAGAATGGAATTGTCCGACACTCCCTTAGCACTGGTGTAAGTGACTCAGGGACCTGGGGAGTCAGGCTCACGTTTGATAACAGATATGGAATACATGACTGCATTGGGCGGGATGCACGATATGTTGGCCTGGGTTTGAGATGGGCCTTCAAGAAGTGAAGGGCAGAATAGTTACCAGTGAATATTAAACAATAAATAATAATAATAATTTGCACAGTCATGATGTATGCATGCCTTGGGCCCTGATCCTAAGACAGATTCCTGCATGATGTTTCATTCAGTGGGGACCTGCCCATGAGGATCCATTTGCAGGAGCAACCTCGCGATCATATTGTCACCACCCCTTGTCCTTCCTCTCCCCTGCCCGCCCCCACCACCCTTGACCTTTACTTGTTGCGTAATATCAAACCAAGGCCATCTACTCCTGCGGGCAGGGAGTATGTCCTTGCATGTCTGTGAAGTGCACGAAGATGTTTCTGGATGCTCAAGAAATAACTATCTTACGACTCAGAAGCCAGAGGTGAGTGTCACTGAGCCGTTCGCACCACTCCATGCTGGCCTGTGTTCTGTGTGTGCCAAGTTCCAGATCTCACAGAGAAATCTCTTTAAAATGATTTATAAAGTTTAAAAAATGTTATTGGAACTAATTTTTGTATCTCTTCACATACAGGATCCTTGCAAGCCATGAACCCAACTGCATAGAGTTCAGAGGGAGAGGAAAGGTATAACAAATACGATTTTAGAAACCACTACAAATAAGCTAAGCTAGAATTTTCACGTGCAACATGGTAATGTTAAAGTCAGATTCCTCTGGACCTTCCACAGCGAGAAGCAGGTGCTGTTTATCTCATTAGGGTGCTGGAATTCTCTGCTCCCTAATGAGGTAGAGCTCCCATTTTGATAGCCCTGACCAGGTGTGAGTTACTGGATCATAAACAGACCATTGATACATGACTGAATGTTACCTCTCTTGAGCCTTTGATCAGTGTCATTTTGCAGGGAAATTGTATATTGGGGAGGCAGCAGGAAACATTTTCCTTGACTGTACCATGCATATATGGCTATACATTTGAGTCCTATGTGCATGATTCAGGCCTGGCTATATATTAGGCATAGAGGCCACAAATTACCCTCAATCCACATCAATGAAACACACAACTGAGGTACAATATGTCTCTTAACTTGCATTGTATTGCACTAACCCTGTAGGGTTGTGTTCTGTTGCATTCTGACCTGTATGCCCACACACCATGATGCAATGCAGCCAGAAGTCCCAGACAGTTCTATGGTGCGTAATCATGCTTTGGGGGCATCCCAGAGGACTGGCTCTTTGCTAATAATACTAAATAATATGACTTGGATGACCTAATTTTTGTAATAATTTGCATGTCTACAACCCTTTCTAGGATCTCAAAGGGCAGTACCTTAATGTGTTATGCCTCACAGCTCCTCAGTGAGAGAGGGAAGTATTAATATCCCCATTTTCCACACAGAGAAACAGGGGCAGGGAGGTTGAGGAGCTAGGCCAAGGTCATGGAGGGACTTGGGAGTAGTTCTTAGGAGTTCCTGGCTCCTAGTCCTGTGCTAAGACCAACGGATTGCACTGCCTGGCTGGTTCCTGGCTGCTGTCTCACCTGGTATCTGTCTGAGTGATGGATATCATCTGAGGAGTGAGGCGATGCTGTCCGAGAGTCTCCTTCCCGCTTGATTGAGGCTGACAACAAAATTGACTGCAAGAGAAAGAGAGGAAAGGAGAAATTTACACTGTGAGCAAGGCAGAGCAATGATACATCAAAGGCAGTGTCAAGGTCTTTCCCATTCCCAGCAGGAATGTATTGTCGCTGGCCAATAAACACTGTAACAGGCCCAGAGGGGGCATGTTAGCACCGGCTGACAGCGTGCTGGTTTGGCCTCTTGGGTGTGGGAGAGCACATGCCATATCACGGGAGGGCTGGGTCTGAGAGAGCAGCAACAGGGGGTCTGCTCCCACAGCCGAATCCCAGGCCCTGTACACAGCCCGTTCACATAGGAGCTGCTCTGCCCTTGGGGAGGGCTGGGATCCTTCTCCCCATCCTGGGGCCAAGGAGCAGAACATCCTCGCAGCCCTTCTGTGACCATCACTGCAGCCTCAGGGCCTGCACGACCGGCATGGAAACCCTACATATCGGGCGAGAACGGTGGTGCAATGTCATTGCAGACTGCTACGCTGTGACCTTCACCCATCCTGCCCTCAGATCCCCTCTTTGTGGGCCTGCTGCAGAGGCTGCTGTGGACATGGGCCCTCTGACCCCTTGCCCGGCCTCTCCACACCCTCCTTTTCGTGGAGCTGCGCTGATTCCACTGTGTTCAGGGCCTTCCATGTGGCACGGGCATGTGGCTGGCAGTGCTGCAGAGGTAAAGCTCGAGCTCTCCAGCAGGGGCAGCAATGGGCAGGTAGGTGCCCATTGCTTTCCCACTCCCTCCTAGTGAGGGTGCGAAGATGCAAGAGGCACAGCATGGCGCTGTGTGGGAGGAGAGGACAGGAGTCTGGAAAGGGGAAAGGATAGCCTAGAATGAGATGCACCATCCTAGCTTGGGGTCCTGTCTCATAACCTCCCTGTCTGATGACCTGTTTACAGAGAAAACACATCAACATGCATTCACGTAACGTGAAGGTTGCAGAATGGACACGGTCAAATGTGAGAGTTAAGTCAGCAAGTGCAGCCTTAACTCTGCCCCCTAGTGCACTGGGAGAAAGTCTTTACTTTTAGGATCAGAATAGATTATCAGGTCGTTTATCTAAGGTTGTAAAAAAGATGTTTGTAGCATTTTGTAGCACTGAATAGACACATAGAATGCATGAAATCCAAAACACACACCAGAAAACATCCTCAAACAGGATACTACAGATGAAAGCATAACAATGTACAACAACAATAAAAAGCATTGTGTGCCAGCATACACTTAAATTACACTAAATGTCTCGGTAATGACATCTCACTAACAAAGATGCTTCATTAATACACATTATATTGTAATTTACTATTACCCTTGAATACATTTTAATACAAAGCATCTGGAAAAACACAAATTTTTGCACAAGGATATGGAAAAAATCAGAAAATTATTTTTATTGTGACTTAAGAAATATATCGATAACCTTCAAATCAACAGCGGGGAAGTATAAATTCAGTGCACCCAACGCTTATGGGACATCACAGGACTAGTGTGACAATACTTAAAGGACATACATCCAGTAATAATTTAACTTTAGTAGTAGGAGAGTTTGAGGAAAAAGTCTATGAAAAATACAAATTAGCTAAGGGTTGGTCTACACTAGAAAGTTACGTTGACCCAACTACGTCGCTCAGGGGTGTGAAAAATTCATCCCTCTGAGAGACATAGATAAGCTGACGTAAGCCCCAGCGTAGACAGTTCTAGGTTGATGGAAGAATTCTTCCGTCAACATAGCTACTGCCTCTCGCAGAGGTGGATTTACTGCAGTTATGGGAGAACCCCTTCTGTCGCTGTAGTCAGTGTCTCCACTACAGACTTGCAGAAGTGCAGCGGCAGTTGTTCCGCTGTAGCATTTCTAGTGTAGACCCAGCCCGAACTTCTGCGTAAGAGACATAGTAAAGCAAGCAATCTTAAAAAATATCCACTGAAAATCCAGCTCGCCAAGTGTTTGTTTCTGAGGAACATCCGGTAGGATGCAACAATAACAAATGATTGCTCAGAGGCCGGTAAGTCCGCAACGGGATAGAAGAATATCATCTGAAATGTCCAGGCCAAATGTGGGGACAGTACTGTTAAAAGACAGTAGAGGGAGGAGAACTTTCCAAAACATTTGCCTTTGGGCTGACATTAAACATGGAAACAATTGAATCCAAAATGTGACTTTTTTCGGAAAGGTATGAGCAGCTGGAAACAGCATGTAAAATGACTCAGCAGAAAAAAGATGGCCAGTTGGCAAGATGTGATCCTCAAGGGCCCCATGGGACCCTGATCTCAATTGGGGCATGTTTACACTGCATTGTAAGCCTGGGTCTGGGGGACCTGGACTTGTGGACTCAGTGTTTCCAAGCCCATATCTGAGCGTCCACACTGCATTATCAATTGGGTTTATAATTGCTGGACCCAGTTCTCACAGCCATGCTAATGTGTCCACACTGCATGATGCAGAACTTCTGACTTGAGCTGTGTCCACACTGAAAAATGACAGGGCTTGGACTGGGCTCTAACCCACTCCCTTAGAAGGGTCTTTTAGGACGTGGGTCCGGGGTGCTTGCTGACCCGAGTCAGACTGATTTGGGTGTGGATGGAAGGGGGGCTTGGCTCAAACCTGAGTCAGAGCCCGGGTGTAGTGTGTAGTGTAGACACACCCTAAGTGGTCAACCTATGGGATTTTCATATAGCCCTTCCCTGAGCACCTTGCCAGGGGAGAGGGAAACTGAGGTGGAGTTAACCCCTTGTTCATCAGGGAGCAGGGAATCACCCTGACCCAAGCAGAGTTTAATGGAAAGCCCTGATTGTAACCTTGATTTGATTGGGAGTCTGCGTGGATATGGCTGCCCTGGATGAGGGATGTTTGTTCATTTCAGGTGATCTTGTGACTGGAGAAAGTGGGGCAGGCTTGGCATATGGAGGGTCTCTAGGCTCCTGTCTCTGGCTGTATTTGCCACAATACATTGCCTTGTCCTGGGCTGCCAACATTGCTGTATAAGGCTGGGTTTCCTTTTCTCCTTCTTAGTGCCGAGGTTAATTATTTCTGCAGAAGCTCTTTAATATTTCTCAGGAGCTGCAGGAGGAATTCTGTTGAAAAACACTGAGTTCCTGTTAGAAAAAAAAGGAACCCCACCCCCCCAAAAAAGGGGACAAGGAGGAATTTAAAAGTCCTGAGACTGCAAATGGTGCTTTAAAATGAAGGGCTGGGGTCTCGGCTCTCGGTCTCTGAGAGCTCCGAGTCTGGGTCAGCTCAGCGATTCGGAAGCAAGACAGCCTCCTGTTGCAGTGGAACACCCTGTCCCTCCTGAAATAAGCTGACCATCCCGGTGCTGTGGGGGTTAAACTCGTCATCCTCCAGGCGAGAAAAATACCCCCCTGCCTCCCTCGTCCCAGCAGACCAATCCCTTCCACCCCCCACTCCGCCCACAGCCGCTGGTAGCTCTAATCCAATATGATTATGTGAAAAATGGTCGGGCTAGCTCTGGAGACAGTAAATTAAACGTTATGTATTAGTTTTTAGCGTGCGGTCCCGGGAAGCACGCTGGCCCCATTTATTCCACAGCCTTCCTGAGCACCATGGCGATGACCTCTGGAAAAACGCAGGGCTAAACTAATCCCAAAGATGTCAATCTCGAGGCCTCTTCTACATACACTTGCCGTTTAGATTAATAAACTGTCTATTTTTAAATTGTGTGCAAGCACTTCAATTCTAAACCCTTCGCTGGCATGTTAAACACAGCGCTCGTGATGCCAAGTCACACTTCCCCTTTGCTGGTAGCAAACTTGACTTCATTTGGTTTTCTCATTTCCCTGAGACGTGGCGAACGCTTTGCCTTCCTGGCCGCATAGGCAGGACTGTCACCGCTGCAGATGGGGGAAAGCAGGCGCAGGGCCTAAGGATTAGAAACCCACGCGGTCTGAGGCCAACCTTATTTCTGCATTAGGCCGACCTCGCTGCCATCCCAGTTTTGGCCTCTCTTTCCTAATCAGTCATTTCAGGGCTGTCTCCTGGCATTTGGGGCGGGGGGGGGGGGGAGGAGGACTGTCATGGCACCAGTCCCCAGGGGCATCCGCCCTCTGCAGGCAGAGCTCTTGCCTGCCCCTCTAGCCCAGCTAGTATGGAGCGGGCAGAATTGTAACCCTGCCCCCCTCCCCTTGCAGTGGCTAGTGGTGCTAACGCTGCCCTAGACTTTGTGCTCAGGGCGCAGGACTGTGGCTGCTCCATGGGGGAAAAGGCTCCTTGGTGCTCTCTCTCCCCAGCCCAAGGACATCCCCATTATCTGGCCTCTGGGAATTTCATTCCAGAATGACCAGCCTCAGGATGACCCAAGACAGCCATTTAGGGAAGGTGAAGCAATTGCTTGTCCTCCATGTCTTGGGCCAAACCACTGGACTGTGATGCAAATTCTGGTTCGGGCTTTCCATGGAGAATACAACCAGCACTCTGAAGTTGAATCTCCTCATGTTAAAAGCCTGTCAGCACCCAGGCCGGAGGTACCAGAATCACTGGATCCACCAAGGGGCCCAGAGACAATGGGTCGGATTCATTGCAATGAGTCTGAGGGCAGGGAATGCGATCATAATTCGTTAGGAGATCAATAACAAAGAGAGAAAGGCCCAGTCCAGAATGCTGAATCTAGACCCCTTTGAATGTCTGGGATTGGGGCAGGAGGGAGGGGAAACACGACGCTAAGGAATCAAATCCTTGGGTCCATCCTTACGGGTTTGGTTCTAGGTCAGATCAAGAGCTGGAAGGGGCCTGTTGCCTTGTTTAGATGTGGCTAAAATCTCACACAAATTCCTTGTGAGTTTTTCACTATTCAAGATGGTAGGAAACGGATCTAGTAAGAATGATACTTCACATCTGAGGCCTGACAAAGCACTAACAATCATTAGAAAAGTCCCAGCACCACCTACCCAGATCGGAGCTTGTGCCCCGGAACTGTCTCTAGAAACACCCAGGTTTTGCCAGTCACCGAGTTACTACGTTTGTGCATAAGAAGCACCCACAGTATGCAGCCAATTGCACAAACCATGTTTTCCTGTTACTACTGAAATCCTGCCGTTATTGCTAGAACCATTCATTACTTTATCTGCCTCCCCCGAGCAATGCTTGCATTTTACAGTGCTGGGGAGGACCTGGCTACAACTGAGTTCAAACACAGTTCTGTCTTGCAGTGCCACCTGGGTCAAGTCACATTTCATCTGTCTCCCCGAATCGTACTACAGCCATGGACTTTTGCATGGCAGGCGCACTGCTTTGGTAACACGGATGAACTGTGTTTTAATCCTGTCAGTGGCTGATCTGTGTTGTAACTGCATTCCCTCGCTACAGCGTAGATGGAACTATCATTTGTGAGAGAAATCTGCCTTTTTGGGGGGGCATAAATCATCCCCTCATCCCTGAACTAATCCCTCACGCATGACTCCTCTATGCCTGACTTAGTTCTCCGGCTCTGTGGCAGGCATGACCATGGTGTGTTTGTACATGTGAAACAGGCAAAGGAGACGCAGACATGGCCCAGAGAGGCTGGATGTTTCCAGCGGGGACAGTAACACATCACATTTCACCCGCATCACTCTCTGCCCATCACCCCGGCTACAATGATTCCTTGCCTCTGAGGCACTCTGTACTAGCGGTAGAGACTGGAGCTGCTTCCCTTCCCGTACGATGAGAGCAGGTATATATGCCCATGCACTTCCCAGCAGGATTCCTTGCTGCTTGAACAATGCACCTATGCACTGAATTGTTCCCTTTCTTCCTGGGGAAACGGGTACTGGAGAGCTCAGCCCTGCCCCCATGCCCCAGGTACTGGCCTGTAATTCAGATCCAGAGCCTGATTGGATCGTGTGTGACCAGGCTTCATCTCCCTGTGCCAAGGCCTCAGGGCAAGCTCCCCCCACCATCCCACGGCAAGCCAAGCCACCGCTGGGGCGTTGAAAGACACAGAAAGGGCCTTGTGCAAGCGCCAGCACCACCTCACGTTTCTCCCTCCCCTTTAAATCATCTCTCCGTTGGGCAACGGCGCTCTCTGTAGAGGTCATAAACCCTAAGAGGATCAGCCGCAGCATTACACCTGGGGCAAGCGAAATAAAAAAAGGTCACCGGCGCTTTTTAAACATGGACAAAAAAGCAGTAAAATGTGTTTGGGAAAAAAAAAATCTGGCATTAAATCATGACTTTTTGCCTGTCTTGCCTCATTAAAAGTGGCCTTTTGGAAGGTAAAATTATCATTGTAAGCGATAAGATCTTTAAGAAAATAATTCACGGCTTCTTCACCCTTTAATATGATAGCCGCCATCGGCTAATTTTTTGCTTAATGGCAACGAGGCCATCAATCTCGTCCAAGCCGTGTGCTCACCCTCTCCTCCTTCCCCTCCCGCCGGTCTGGGCAGCCATGTCTCCGGCGTGGCTCCCAGGAGCCATCTTTTACTTTCTTCTGCCTTCCCCGCAGTGGGCAGTGAGTGGGTAAGACAGGCCAGGGGAGGCTGAGCCTCCCCCAAAGCCCGGCATGGTCCCACTCGTGCTCCACCCCCAGGCCCTCTCCCGTCTGCTTCCAGGTCCCACTCTTCCCCTGTGGCCCAGGCTGGGGCCGGCCGGCCTACGGCTGGGACTCGGGGCGTCTGGAGCCAGCGCTTGCGCTGCCAGCGCTTGGGTGCTGGGGCGGGGGGGGCTGGAGGATGCAATGGGGGTGCTCTGGGCTCTGGCAGGAGAGGGGGGTGGAATGGGTGGGGGGCCTCGGGCAGAAGGGGAGGGGCTGGGGCCTAGCCTCCTCCAACGGTCTGGTCACGCGCCGCCCATGCGGAGTGGGAAGAGGGTTTGCTGTGTGTTTGGGGGAGCGGGCGCGGGCAGGACTTCATGGATGCGATTGTGGGCATACATGAATGTGTGTGTGTGCATGGAGATGGCAGCTGTATCTGTTCGTGTTCATCAGGTGGAATTCAGTCCCTGGGCAGAGGGCTGAGCACAAGGCCTAGGTACCACGTAAGTCCCACAGGGTGTCTTGACCATGTGCTGGCCCTCTGCCCTGGGGTGAATTTCACCTTCTGTGTCTGTGGACCTGACCTCTCCAGGGATTGTGCAATTCTGCAGAGCCCTGGGGCAGTGACTGGAAAGGTTACAGCAGCTTTGTTTCAATTAAAAAATGCATGGTCTCAATTAATTAAAAATGATACTGCCATCAGCACAGAAGCCCCCGTGTTTAAAACTCAATGCTCTCCCGATCCTGTGGCAAGGGTGGGCACAGCAGCTCCCCCATGCCAAATTAGAGCAGCCTGAGGGGAGCTCTAATTTACACTGCCTGAGGGCCCAAAATGTAGCCAATCATCAGTGTGTTCTGGCCATGCCCCTGCTACACCAGCAGTGGGGAGGAGGGGAAAGAGAGTGTCGTGTAACAGCCCTAATTTCAGCACTACGCCGTGAACAGATCACTCTTGCAGTGCTCTCCCTGGGCTGGCGTTAGGCCCACATTGCGGGAGCTGTGCAAAGCAGCCATGTTACATGAGAGGGTCAGGCCCTTCATTTGTGTAAGTGAAAGCTGAATTCCCAGAGTTCCAGGAGGGGTAACTTCTTCCATGGGTGACCATGGGTGTATCTGCATGTGAAAGGACTGGTGTGCATGTGTATGCCACCTGTGGGAGGATGGGTGTACCTGCACGTGTGTGAGTGACTGTGCATGTGTGTTTACACAAATATGTGTTCCTGTGTACGGGCATACCTGTGTGTGCAACCACGCAGAACTGTGAGAGGGGCATGTGAGCAGTGCATGGTGCCTGCAGGTGGACACGCCCATGTGCAAACAGATCTCTGGGGCCCTGCTGCGTGTGTATATGTGCCTCGGTTGGCATGCATGTGACTCTTGGCCCTGCGCGAGGGAGGGAGGGGTGTATGTATGGGAGAGAGCGGGAGCTGGTTCCTGTCAGGATGCAGCCCTCGCACCAAGGAAATGGATTGAAATTGCCAGCACACACTAACCGTCGCCTCCCCCTCCCTTAACTACCTTCTCCCTGTGCCGCAGACGGGTCAGGTGTCAGCACAGGGAGAGGCTAGCAGATGCCGTTGACATTCTGTTTCCTTTCAAGGCCAGCCATTTGAGACTATTAAGTGCTGGACTCTGGCTTTCTGATAGCCCCAGAAAAACACAGGGAGTCTATTTTTCTTAAACAATCTATCAGAGCTGCTGTCAGCAGAACAAATACCCTAGCCCTTCTTTTTCTATATCTCGATGGCCTTTTTCTTATTTTGGCACAAAGTGTTTCCTGCTTGATGCGTTCAGCCTTAACTCTGCCGTCTAAATAGGTACTTATCACTTAACATGGAGGTGATAGCTTGACATGTTTGCTGTCTCCTGCCCTCCCCGCCGTGGCAGGGAAGCAGTGGAAGTGTTGCTAATAGCTGTTATCACTTGGGAACTGTAACCCGAAAGCAACGACTGATACCGGGCCTCCACTCCACTTCCTCCCCCCGCCCCCACTCTGCAGGCTGCTTTGGATGTTAGTGCTGGAGGATCTTGGACACAAAGATGCTAATAGTCCTAGAAGTAGGGTGACCGTACGCCCATCCTGGCCGGGACAGTCCCGTTTCTAAGCTCTGTCCCGGCCGTCCCGCCTTCTTTTTACAAAAAGGGGCGTTTGTCCCGTTTGCTCTTCCCAGCTGATTAGCTGGCAAGAGAAAACAAACAAATGCCCAATTTACCAAAAGAGTCGGGTGTGGGCATGGAGGAACGTTGCAGGGGCAGCAATGCGAGGTGCCGGGCAGTGGGGCTCAAGGACAGCCCCAGCCACAGCCCCAGCTGGCGTGGATCTCCAGGGGGTCAGCCCCAGCGGCAGGAAGTATGGAGGTTGGGCGGGGTGGGGTCAGCCCCAGCCCCAGCCGTGGGCAGCACAGGGCTTGAGTGCTCGGCCCCAGCCCCATCCACAGGCATGTGTGTGGCTCTGGTGAGCCCCAGCCACCCCATTTCTACTTTAGGAAATATGGTCACAATATCTAGAAACTTTCTTACAGGCTGGATCCTGCTGCCAGGAAAGCCAAGGGGAAAAACTCCTACTGGCTTCAGCAGAGGGGCAAGGCTGGCGTCTTGGCTGTGCGGTGGCGTTGGGAGTGAAATGTGCAACGCAGTGACGGTACAGCAACCACCACCCCTGAGCCAGGGCGTAGTCATGACATACAGATTTCGCTTGCAAGCGTTCTTCATAAACCAGTGCCGCAGCTGGGGAAGACGTGGCCCAGCTCTGTTAAATGACTTCCCCCAGTGAGTCAGTGACATGGCAGAGTTCAGACTAAGAACACAGGAGTCCTGACCCCAGTCACGTGTTCCTACCACTAGACCGTGCTCCAGAGGAGACCTTTGGCTGTGCTTGCCATTCCATTTAGAGGGAGGCAGCTGGGAAGGGTTTAAAACAGAGATTTTTGTCAAGGTTTAAGGCTTCACATCTTGCCTGCCTTCAAAGCTCTTTTTCCTTGGAGGGCTTTAGCGGTCAGATTTCCCAATAGGTGCAGTAACTCTTTTTCAATCTGCTCTAGAAGGCTGTAAAAAAACGGGGGGCAGGAGGGAAATCAAAGAAATCTGGCATTGTAGATGAGTTCCCAGAGCAGCCAGGGATCTCTGTGCTGGACCCTCACTGAAGCTGGGCACAGACCTAAACAAATCAGCCACAAACATTCTTTGGAATAAGAAATGGAAGTTGCTTCTAGTCCTTCTTCTTTGCCGTCAGGTTGCAATGACAGCCAGTTTACAGGTGGAACATTCATGTAAAGAGTAACTTTAAAGTGAATATTAGAAAATGCTGCCAGGAAATAAATTGCGAACTCACAGAACAGATCAGCCCAGCTTAGCCCAGTCTCCTTCAGTGGTCAGGACCAGCTGCTCCAGAGGAAGGTGCAAAAAAACCCTAGGGAGCAACTATGGAATGATGAGCCTATAGGGAATGTTTCTTCCTAGCCCCCATCATTTAGACATTTGTTAATACCCTGAATCCAGAAAGGTTAGATAATTTCTATTTACCTGTCCCTGCTGATGGTCTCATTATCCATATAAATATCTAATCCCTTTTTGAATCCTATTAAAAGCTCTTGACCTACATGATATCCTGTGGCAGTGAGTTCCATAGGTGAAATATGCGTTGTGTAAAAAGCAGTTCTTTCATCAGGACTCACATCAGCAACCTGGTCCACAGAGTTATGCTCATCCAAACAAGGAACAGCAGTAATACCGTGTGACTTATGTTCCCAATAAAAACTAACAAACACAGAGTTGAGTTTTGGATATCAAATACTCAGAGCGAACTGCCCACGGACAATCCCTTCCCCAGGAAGGAACTAGTCACAGAGAGGATTCAGTGGAGAATTACAAATGGGGGAAAAGGTCAAAAATCAGGAATACAAATCAAGAGAATTGTAATCTATTTGCAGGCAATTTGTGATCAAAAGGAGCAAGTAGTCGATTATTGACTGAAAACCAGCCCATCCACAGCTCACATGCATGTGGACTTCGGGGGCTCAGTGTCTCCTTTCTCGTTGCTCAAGGCAGCACTTTGAAAAGGGGGCAGCACCGAATCCGGGGGGCACAGGTGAGGAAGCAGCTAATGGGGCACACATGCCGGCAGACCCAGAGTATATTTTGTCTGTTATTAGCCTAATTACCATTTCTATTAGGGTAGTGCTAGGAAGCTCCATCGGTGCCCCATTGGGATGGGTGCTAAGCAACCAAGCTGCACAGAAGCTAGTCCCCATAGGGACTATGAAGGGCCTTCCTCCTCCTGCTCCTTGTCTGTGTCACCTTCCCCCTGGCTCACTCCTCCCTCGTGAAGGATGCTGTGCTCCTCATGGTCAGGAGGGTCAGCTGCTTCCTCTGAGGCCGGCAGTGTTGCCCCAGGACTGGTGGGAGGAAAGGGCCACCAGTCGCCTCCAGCAAAGGGATGGGGCTAAGAGCACAAATTCCTAGGCCTGTGGAGCCGGAGCAGCACCATGAAATGTTCTGGCCTCTAACCCAGGGCCAGTGAGAACCACCTCCCTCCCTTCCTCTGTGTCCAATGGGTCCGTTCCCCCACCGCTGCAATATCCCCTCTTCAAAGGCGTTTCCTCCAGCCAAAGTCTCCTCCCTTTTCTCGGGACAACTCACCCAGAAAAACTGCCCCTTGGGAGGGGAAACCTGGTAAGAACCTATGACCGTGTGCTGCTGTGTCACCAGGGAGTGAGGGTGTGGGGCGCTGGGGGACACCTCAAAGCCCCCTGCTCCTGAGGAAGATCTGTCCTCAGATGCAGAGCAGATGAGGGGCGGAGGGGGCTTCATATCTGCCTGCAGAGGAGACTTACAAGGCAGCCCAGCATCAGCAAGTCCTTTTCCTGGCCCAGACAGACTCAGCAGGTGGCTCCATCTGAGAGCGCTGAGAGCTCTGGGAACAAGACATCAAGGGACATCACGGGCAGGGTGGGCTTGAGGGAGAGCAGCAGAACCAAGGCCAGCAGGGGCCGAAACGGCATTGATTCAGGACCAGGAACAGCGCCTGGGAGCAGAAAGGAGGAGACCAGGACAGTGAAGAGCTCCTATAGGCTTGGAGCCTGTAGGCATGTGTCAGGGAAGATCCGCTCTGAAACAGAAACAGCTGTTTGGGGCTCCGCTGAAGGAGCCGCCACTGCCAGAGGCTAAGCAGCAGCAGCTGCTACTGTCAAGCCCCCCTCCCCTCACCTGCTGGTCTAGTCTGAGCAGCAGCCAGAGGCTTGGTAGAAAACTGCCCCCCAGTCGCTTGTCCAGGCGGTTACCTACAGGGCAGCGCTTGCTGATAGACCAGCCTGGTCTCTCATAGAAGGAAAACAGGGAATCTGAGCTGCGAAGAACAATCTGGTTCTCAACACCGCCCTTTGCTGCAGCTGAATGGTGGGGAGGGAGAGTGAGTTTGCTGCCTGCAGCCCTGCTCTCGGAGCCCTAGCCCGGCCGTCACTGTCTCTGCCAGCTCCAATAATAGAAGAATCCGATATAATAATCTTGGATTCATCACATACCATGTTGAGTGATTGGATTTTCTTTGACATGTTGCCATGAAAATTGACCCAGTGCGGTGAGTGACAGCTCTTAAGGGGCAGGGAGCCAGTGAATGAAAACACGTGTTTACATCAGGGATTTTATTTCCAGGCGAGGTCTTTGCCGGGGGAGTGGGGCAATTCTGGGGGAGTGCAGGGTGAGAAGGAAGCACAAAGAAGAGTTCTGAATAAACAACAGACTCTTGGAGAAGGTCTGGAGTTAAAACAACCCACCCCTGCCAGTCATGACAGGTCGGTCCCTGCCCCACCTGCCTCAGGACAGGAGAGAATCAACTCTGGTTCTCGACGGTCTACTCAGAGATCCCACAGCACTTTCCGAAGCTGCAGGTCTGATGCCAATCACTGTGTAAGTAATGCACATCCAGCCCATGTCCACCAATAGCTCATACGGCCTTAGGTGAGACCCTCTTTTATGGAGAAAGTGACTGGCAGCCAGGACACCGGGGTTATATTTCCTACACTTTATCAAATGTGCACAGCAGAGGGGACCCTGGTTTACCATCTCATTCCAAGCCTGGCCCCTCCATTGCTGTAACAGCCCCCCGGCCAGGCCCCAGCACGGCGTAGGAGCCCACGGCAGGACATACATCCAAGATTTCTGGCCGAGGGGGAAGATTGTTGCTAAGTGAGTCAGACTAACATTGAATCCATCCCTCATCTCTGTGTTATTGGATCATCACACGCCTGAGAGTGGACACTTCGAAAAGGCCTGGCACTGCCCCCCCCGGGCTGTGATCCTGTTACGTCGCACAGTGCTCCTCACAGCTTGGACCTGGCCCGCTGACCTTATTCCCTGCAACACAGGTGTGTCAGACTGCGCTTCTGCGGCATGCACGTCGTGGTCTGACAGGGTGCACCGGGCCAGGAAAGCAATAACTCAGCCAGCCACAAAGAGATGGAGCAGCTTCATCCCCGAACCGCCTCCTGCTCCACTCCAGCACCATTACAAAGGGGCCTTTAATACCAAGCTAACATGAAGCCGAGAGTGCTGTGCCTTTCCACCCCACACAAGACTTGTCTCCCAGCAAAAGCCACCTAGAAATAATGAATCCTCCAGGGCCAAGGAGCTTTCAGGCTTTCTGAGAGGGGAATGAAAGATTTCCGGATTTCACCCTCTCTCCCCCCACTCCCAAGGCTTCTTGAAGTTAATGTTCTTAGGCCTGGACGTGAGGGGCAAAGGGAAAAGATCCATGTGGTGACAGGAGGCGACTGATCTCTTTTACATAGAATGACTCTCCAGTCCCAGTTTAATCCCCTCTCTCAAGGCAAATGGGATTCTTTGTCAATAGAAACTTCAAAAGCCCAGCCCTGCCGAGAGATGGACCCTTCTTTATCTGGTGTCTGTCACTGACTCGGTGTATTTACCTCCAAACAGCTAATCTGTCTCTCTAGCCCTCCCTCTCCATCTTGGACTCTGCAGTGAGGACGGCTGAGTTATCAGCATTCAGACTTGACGACCTGTGAGAGGGGACCCTGCAACGCACAGGTCCTTTTATTTCACCTGCTCCTTTGTGATGTCAAAAGACAGTCTCAAAGATTCTTGGTTTTCAAACACACCTTGGGGATTTTTCAATGCTTGTTTTTCACATCAGAAATATCAGGCCCTGACTTAGCTGAGAGATGCTGCGACAGCCATGTCTCACTCTCAACACGCAAGCTGGGAACTCCTGAGTTCTAGTCCTGGCTGTGTCACTGACTTACTTTTGACCTCAGGCAAGTCACTTACCCTCCCTGTCCATCAATTGCCCCACGTGTAAAAGGCGGGCTGTGACACAGGCTGTGAGATTCAGTAACTTCTACTGGAGGAATGCGTTTTGAAGATGCGAAGTGCTATCAAGCTACTAAGTGGTATTATGATCTCTTTTCCTGGAGGTCTTGGGAAATTGTTGGAGGATCTGGAAGGTAACATCCCCGCCGGAAGTGGGACTGCAGCTCTCCCACCCCCATCTCGTGTGGGTGTGTGATGGGTAAACTGAAGTGGCAGAGAAGAGAAATGACTCCTCAATGTCACAGTGCTGGTTAATGACAAAGTCGGGCCCAGGAGCTCCGACACCCTGTTCAATGTGATTGTCTTACCCGATTACACAGAAACAAGTGTATTTAAATGTTGAACAGTGCACAGGGCATGGCTAAAACCCAACAAAGACCTTTTCAGCTCTGGGTTCCAATCTTGCTGAATCGTCCAACTGCACAACGGAGCCTCTGCTGCCTAGTGGATTGAGCTTGGCAGCCTGGCAGTCGGATCTGCCCCTGCCCCGCCCCTTAATCTCTGTGACCTTGGGCAAGTCACTAGACTTCCCTTTGCCTCCGTTTCCTAATCTATTAAAAGGGGAAGAGCACTGCTCAGTGGCTCCTGCAGATTTCCTGGAGATGTAGCTATCTGTCTAGGGACATGTTGGGCCCTCTTCACTGGAGCAATAATAGTAACAGAGATGCTGCTGCGGCGTTTCGTGGGTGATAGACGTGGCTCTCAGAACTCTGTGCTGGGCCGGGGGGGGGGGGGCAGGTCACTGCCAAAGGAGGGAAGGAGGAAGGAGTCTACAGTATCTTGGCACCATTTCAACATGGAGCAGTGGCTCTTCTTCCTGGTCTGTTTCATTTCCCCAGGACGTTCTGACTCCCAGCTTTACAGCCACTACCTCCAGCGCATGGCTCTGTGCTTTGAGCTCAGGGAGCACAACCATGCTGTCATGAGACAGAACGTGGGGTCCTGGTGACCTGTCCGCTCTTCGGCTGCATGGTCCCACTGGTGCAAAGAGGAGTGGCCCAGCTTGTGCTGGGAACCAGCCGCTCTGAAGCAGCCGGCAATCTCCGGGCAGCTGGCCAAGTAGGAGCAGCTGCCCCCCTGCTCCCCCAGTCAGACTGGTGCTTGAAAATGAGCCCAGAAACTAAACAGCATTTCACCTCTGGGGGAGCGTCACAACAGACGACCCCACTCAAGAGACACCCAGTATCCCGGGGACTGGCATGTGAACCTCACCACGTGGGATGGGGAGTGACGTGTGTATGTGAGGGGGGAGCAGGTGTGAATCAGGTCACTTTCAGGGAGCTTGACAACAGATGTCGCTTTTCCTCACTTACCTTGGGGGTGCCAGGTGCCAGGGAATCCTTCAATATGGAGTTCTTACTGCCAAGAGAGAAAAGAAGAGAGTGAGCGTCCTGGCCACCGCATGACAGCAAGGGACAGGGGTAGGGAGTGGGGTTGTGCAGGGGAAATAAAGGAGGTTAAATACCAGGGGACAGGGATCCTGGTTCTGATCCGAGATGGGGCAGTTTAACCAAACGCTCCCAAACTGGAAGGGTTTGGATCAAATGGGGCCTAGAGTGGAGCCAGTCCTGGCTTCGCAAAACCCAAATCCAGCTGATGAGATTTTGCAAAGTGAAATCCGTTCCTTCCCCCTGCTGCTGCTGCCCACCTCTCCCTGTGACCGCTGCCACAGCGCCGAGGGGCCTGATCCTGCGAGGTGCCCATTGCCTTCTGAAAGGAACGGAGGGTGCTCAGCGCTGCACGGGAGTGGGCTCGAGGGAGAGCAGACCAAGAGAAAGTGAGCGAGATTAACCCCTAAAAAGGAGATGAAGAAAACTCTCCCTCTTCCAACCAGTGCCGAGGAGGCGGCAGTTCTGCCACTGGCTGGAGTCGTTTGTTAATTCCGCTTGTTTCCCATTTAGCGGCTCCCTCTCAGCGGGGAACGAGATCGCTGTCAGGGCCCTCCTCCCCGCCTGCCCCTCCCTGGTGTGAGATGCCGCCGATTTAATAATGCCTTCCCCCCTCCAGACAGGTTAAACTTGAAACAATTACATATCAAAGCCGACATGGTGGGGAGGCCCGCACTGTAATTTTTTGGTTATTAAAGTAATCTCTCTCATGTAAATTCTCCCGCTAACACGCTGCAAACAGCATTAGGAAATAAATTATTTCCCCATGATTCGATTTGTCAATGCAAAGCACCTGCAGCAGGCAAAAGGATCTTGAAATATGTTGCCAACCCGATGCCTGCACTTGTAAGTACATTGTGGCGGGGCGGCTGGCTCCCACCTCTCCATAGCCCCGGGGAGATGATGGATGGATGGATGGGTAGGGGGAGGTTAGCGGGTGGAGGCGGAGGTTGGGGGGGGGAATGGAATTGTGTTTAATAACAAAATTTGTATGCAAGCCTGCATTCCAGGCTAAGGATGAGTGATCGGCAGCCAGAAAGTATTAAAAAGCCTCGCTAAACAGCTGCTGACAATAGAACAAGACATATCAAATCAGATCTACTTCAGAAACATTAATATACACGTGCATACAGACACGCGCGCGCATACGCAGGCCCGCACACACACTCTCCTTTCTTCCCAATCACAGCAATATGGGAGACATCAATACGTTTTTATGAGACTTTCAGAAGATCAACATGGTACTAGATGTGACAAAAAAGCAATGTGGCTGTCATGTTCGCTTTGTCGGGGACACTTTAGCCCCAGATGCTGCGCTGCAGTGGCAGTGGGGAGAAATTGAATTTGGCCGGCTTTAATCTGCCTTGATTTGGCAGATGGCTGGGTGTTATGAAATGAGAAGGGATGGAGGAAGGTGTTTTCTCCTCAGGCTACAAACCTCCACAACCCCACCACACCCGCCCGTACCCCTCTGTGGGCCTCAGAAGGGTGAGATAAGGAATTATCTGTCATGATCGGGTCACCAAAGTGCAAGAGATCAAGGCTTTGCTGCCTCTCCATTTCCCATCCCCAATGCACAGAAGTTAACGAGGCACTTTTCAAACATGATTCTTAGCCAAACAGCTGCAGTTACTTGGACTCTTTGATGGACATGAACATGGATGAGCGTCTCAGTCATTGTCTCCCTCCCATCTATCCCTCTCCAGGATTCTGGATTGTGGCAGCACTGGTAATGGGGGTGCTTTGCCTTCCAGAACCACTTTCACAGCACAGCCCTGACCGTGCCAGCTCTGACTGCAGTGGCACCAGGCAGCTGAACAGGGGGACATGTTGGAAGCTGTTTCTCGCCGTTCTCTCATGCAGAGATTTCAGCAGCAGAGGGTCTGGACCACCCAGCTGCACTGGGACATATTGTACCCACACCCTGGGCAGAACAGACGCAGTTTTGCTGCACAGGGTGAAATGTAGGGGGAGCCCACACAAGGGTTCTGCAACCCATGCACGTCCTGGAGCACAGCTCTGTGGGTCGTCAAAGGGTTGGTTTAGGGGGAAGGCTGGCGCTGACAGATTTGCAACCACACGGTAGCTACTGTAGGCACCGCTGTCACTCCACAATCTGGTGTGTGTGGGGGGGTCCCTTCCCAATCAGACCCAGCAGATTTCCCCTTGGCACAAGCCAGTTACTGGGGATGAAGCTCAGAACATTGCTTACCGAGGCATACTTTGTCTCCAGCAAAAACATGGTGTGTGTATTCCCTACCGCAGGCGCACTCTGTGCATACTGGGGGAAATAGGGAAGGGGTGTGTGTGGGGGACAGAGGCAGGACAGTGTGGGGTACAGTCTGTGCTGTACCCGTCCTGCCTATGGGGTAGGCAGGGGACATCAATCTCCAGGGCTGTGAATATGGCACCTTGGAGCAACGCAGGATTCACAGAGGAGTTGTGAAGTTAGTTTCACCTTTTTTTCTCTGTTCATTGATTCCTTTTGCTTTGCATTCTCTAATGTGTAGGAGACGGTCCTGTGATTCCACCTGTGTGAGTCAGAGAAGGAAAGGGGTGGGGAGGGGAGGGATAAAAGAAAAGTGGCAGCACCCCAGCTGTGAGCCTCTCCAGCACAGTCCTGTCCACCTACATACCCCAAGCCCACTAGTCCTCCTAGGAACACCTGTTTCCGCTCTACTGGTAGCCAGATCCATTCAGTGCACAGGGGATGTATGTGACCTTCTGGTACCAGCAAAGGAAAAGAGAGCTGTTATAACCTACGGCTATCAGAGAAGGTTTGGAATTTGGATCTGATGCCGGGGGGAGGGATAGCTCAGTGGTTTGAGCATTGGCCTGCTAAACCCAGGGTTGTGAGTTCAATCCCTGAGGGGGCCATTTTGGGGGATCTGGGGCAAAAATTAGAGATTGGCCCTGCTTTGATAAGGAGTTGGACTAGATGACCTTCTGAGGTCCCTTCCAACTCTGATATTCTATGATTGAGGGCAAATTCCAATCCAGTGCAAGCAGATACAATTGCACTGGCTTTAGCGGAGTCACACCCATTCACCACAGCTCTGAATCTGGCCCTACATATTATGCAATTGGCTTGATTCCTGCTTTTCAGTGTTATCTTTTTATTTAAATCTTTCTGCCACGTGTGAACAACTTCTTCCCCTTTTAGGCAAAATATTATATTTAAAAAAACAAGTTTCATTCCCTCTGTTGTTAATGGTGCTTGAAATGATTCAACTTAAAAGCAACACTGAGACTCTCATTTATTTTTCACCTATGATACCCTTGTTTGGCTCTTTCAAAGCCTTCCACCTTTCACAAGGAAAGAAGATTAGTTAGTTTCACACTTTTTCTAGTCAGTTTCATTTGCTGGTTCCCCTGCTCCAAGGCTGCAGCTTTGAGTTGCAAACACTACTGAATGGGGGTGCGGAAGGAGGAATAAATCTTTGTTTTAAACAGTTGTTTCTGTAACCACTGGCTCAGTGTGTTGCATGTGCCCCTCTCGTAGACAGTCCACAAAGGATAACAGCCTACGGCTGATAATTGCTCAGCCCTCGACGCAGTTGACCCAGAGGCCACTGAAGTCACTGGACAGTCTTTCATGGACTTCACCGGGCTTTGGCTCAAACCCGTGCAAGCTGCAAGTCCAACATTCAAACCCTAAAGATAACTGGGGGCTTGTTACATTTTTGCTGGATTTGGCTTTAAATTTCATGGAAAGGTTTCTATTATTCTTAGTTTTTGTAATTTTTCAAAGTGAAACCCTTCGTTTTGGGCCACATTTAGTCCTGTTGCATTACGCCTTTTAATATTAAAAATTAAAAAGAAAAAATAAAGGGAGGGAGCGAGAGAGAGATTTGGAATGGACATAAACTCTCATGCTTCAGGGCGTAAGCCAATCTCCAACTCTTGGGGTTTAGGAAAAAACTTTTTCTGGAACAGATTGTTGCAAATGTGCCTGCTGTGGGGTTTCTTGTACTCTCTCCTGAAGCACCCTGTGCTGGCCTCTGTTGGAGGCCGCCTACCAGAGCAGATGGACCTTGGGTTTGATTTAGTTTGGCAGTTCCTTTGCTCCTCTAAATAATAATCTACCATAAAGGCTTTGCAGCACTCTGTGCTGCTGTCCTCCTTTGCGGGAGGCTGGGCGCTTCCAGGCAGTGAACTGTTAAGAGAAGCTGGCAATGGACTGAGAATCGAAAGGCCATCAGCAAAGAGAAACCTTCCATTCCATAAACACCGCAGACAAATTAAAAATGGTAAAAGGGAAATCAAGACCTTTAAAGTTCAAACACTTTTCGGTGCCTTTTAAAGTTTTTCGCTCTAGGCTCTTGTGGAGAGCACAATCTTTGGAGACCTCGGAATTCTCTTTAATCACTAAGCAAGTCTGCAGTGGTCTGAAATGATTACACATTTACATAGTAATAACCCCGACACTCCCCACATTATTTCATGGCTAGCTTATTTCCACTCGGCGAGTGATCCATGTGTTTTAAATTATAACCTGTACATAGGAAATTAGTTACTAAGTACGATATTCACAGGCTCCTCTGACACTTCTAATTAAGGTGATTTACACAGAATTATCCTTTGAAATAAAAAAATGGTGTTTTGCTAGCTAATAAAATATAATTACTACCCGTTTTTATAAGTTACAGTTAGTTTTAATCTATTTGGGGAATTGTTTATCTAGTTCATTACAACAAAACAACTTCTTTTTCTTTTACACACAAAAATTATGAAGGAGGAGAGAAAGGGCATATGGGGGCGGGGACACTCCACTGCTGCCCAGGGATTCAGGGGAGACCCTAATTTTTCATTTTGATCAGATAAATGGATGCTTCTATGTTAAGCCATTTTTAGGGGATATGCACCTGTACACATTGCGTGGTATAGAGACAGTGTGTGTGTGTGTTTGTGTATGTATGTGTTGGGTTACGATGGTCTCAGACTCCAGGATGGAACGTCACTGACTCAGACGGCTGTTATCCCTGGAGCTAAGACCCCATCAGGGTGACTATGCCCTGAGATCACTGTGAAGGCATTCAGCTGCATCACCCATATTAGTGTTAATGGGAGTCAGGTGGCCGGATACCCACATGCTGCCAGGAACCCATATCAGCTCTCTGGAGATTTCTACCCCCTCCATTTATTACTTCACACCAGCTGTTAAGAGCAGCATTCCCTTTCAGCAAAAGTTAAAGAAACAGGCGATAAGGCATGGATGGGCAGGAGCCTTTTCAAACCAGGCTCTGACTTCCTGAGAAAAATCCCCAGTTAATATTAAACAATGCCCTGAAGTCCCCAGGGCTGCTGCTCTGTTACCCAGAAGACCATGGGGCTACGTGCAGCCCCGGCACCACATTCTAAACTGCCCAGAAGTCCAAGGGGTGGTTATCCACATCCAACACTGCATTCCCTGCAGTGAGTCCCAGGGGCGTCGGTCCAGAGCCAGCGCCACATTCACTGTCACGTATAGTAACCTTTGCAATTTTTCCTTCCAAGGAACACTCTGCGTACAAAAAACAGGGGATGTCATCTCAGGGAGTTGCTGTCCTCCAGCTGCCAACAGACAATGCGACACCTCCTGATTCCCCGAGATGACAATTCTAGTGCAATGGAAATGAAGAAGATGCCGCTCTAGGAATCTGGCAGGATGAAAACGTGTATGCTGATGTGGCATGTGTTTCTGACAAAGCATCTCTGGGGCACATTGTGGTGACCCAAGTGCAGGGGAAAGCTATGGCCAGGCTGCCTGCAATAGCAGGAGATTGGATTCCATGACCCAGAGGGCCCCTTTGAGTCCTATGACCTATGTTCCTATGATTCCAGCCCATGGAAGATGAGCATGGGGACAGTGGGCTTAGGACAAAATTGTTCACACCTGGGTCCCTAAAATTAGACATACCTATAGTTAGGCACCTAGATAAATGTGGCATCATTTTCAAAAGTGCTGATCCCCTCAAGCTTCCATGGACTTCAAGATGGTCAGGGATGCAGCCCCATGCTCTGGGTTTCCCTAGCCATTGACTGCCAGAAGCTGGAACTGGATGACAAGGGATGGATCACTGGGTGATTCCCTGTTCTGTTCTTTCCCTCTGAAGCATCTGACACTGGCCACTCTTGGAAAACAGGATACTGGGCTAGATGGACCATTGGTCTGACCCAGTGTGGCCGGATACTATCAATGTTTATTTTTAAACATTTTTTAATGTTTATTTATTTAAATTTTCATAATTGCAGGAAATGATATGGGAGGAGGTCAGACAATTATTAAATGATAGTAGATGTTGAGATTCGAAAAGTTAGAGCTTTATAGCCATTAAAGCACAAATTGTCAATACCATATGGCAAAATATACAAAGTAAACAACTTTCAATCAAACTGTAATAAGTTCTCAAGCAGCATTTGTCTTACTTTGCCTAGCTGTAAATTTCTATTATTATCAATGGAAATATTTTTAGTCAGTTTGTGTGTGTGGTGAAACCAACATTTCCTGACATTTACCCATAAAAATTCCAAGCCTTCCAATAACTGACAAAATAGAGAGAGATCTGCTTTTGCTCACTTTTTTCAGCCTAAGTCCCTTTTTCTGGTGCAACTTGTCACTTTAGCAGGTACCATGTTTCCAGACAGAAGGGGGTGGGGGGAAGAGGGTCAAGTTCACAGTGTCCCTTTGAGAGACCCAAGTTTGAGCATTGTGGGCAGCTTTCCTTGGGAAGCAGTGTCGAAGTGCCAAGCTGCAGGGCTCCACCCGTAGCTGACTCAGAGAGCACCACTTAAGGACCTTTATGGAGAGAACTGTTTGCTCAACACTTTGGCTTCAGCTCGGGAGGATGGACCGGCAGTTTGGTTATGGGCCTTAAAAACAGATATGGGTTGATAATTAAATCTAATCAATGGGCTTAAGAAGGTTGGGGGCTTGTGGCTAAGATACTAGGCTAGGACTTGGGGTGGGGGGTTCAATTCTCATCTTTCTGAGTGAGCTTGGGCAAATCATCTAATCTCTGTCTCCCTCAATCCTCCATCTGTAAAATGGGGACAATGTTCCTTTCTCTGTCTATTTAGAGTGTCAGTTCTTTGGGACAGGGATATCTCTCATTATACAGTGCCTAGCACAATGGAACCCTGATCTTGGTTGCCTTCTAGTGTAATACAAAGTGTTCTGCTCTAACCACTAGCCCATGCTGCCATCTAAAAATCTTTAAATGCTTCGCAAACATCAACTGACTCTCAGTAAAGTGTATTCAAGTGAGATCATGAAGTACACCCAAAAAGCAGGTTAAACATAGATGGTTGTGAAGAACGCTATCATGGCAAGGTTTGAGATCATTAGTCCTTAGTACAATGGGTCTGGAGCCCTGGGGCACTACCACTGTGCAAATAATTATAAATAATCACTTTGATGGAAGAAGTTCCTTGCGCTTGGGCAGTTAAGATTGTTTGTGTTTATCTCTTAATACAAAACTTCAATGAGAAGGTATTTAAGGAGATGAGTGAGGATGCGGCTGACAACTGCTGATTGCCACATACCTGTTATTCTTCTCCTATGAAACCATTCCGTAAAATAATTCTCATCAGGGCTGTGGCTGGAAAGAGACCCTGCCAGCTTGCATTTGGCTCCCAAATTAGATTTTGTGAAAATAAACTTTAACTATAAATGTGAACTATTTCCTTTAAAAAAAGTTCCAATGCAAACAATTGATTTTTAAAGCAAATGAACAGTCCCCGGCAGCAGGATTTGCAACACAAACACCTCAGCCCTGGGGCAGAAGCACCCAAATATGAAATTTGTCAGAACCCAAAACAAAACGGGCCACTCAGTTTGCATTGCCCAAGCTGGGAGAAATGCAAAGTGAATTGAATTTTTTTAATGTCAGTTTAAATACATGGCGGCGTCATTTAAAACCTAAATAGAGAAATTAGGGTTTTTAAAAAACTTCATAGGGCCAGATCTTCAGCTGGGGTCAGTTATCATAGCTCCAAAAGACTTTAAAGGAGCTGCAGTACATCAGCTGAGTGACTGGCCCATGACTGTCAACATCACCCGCTCCAAACTCCAGTGAAAAGCTTGCCTAACACCTGATATGCGGGGCCAGATTCCCAAAGGCTCAGTGCCTACAGTCAGGTCTGGAAAGTCCGAAGTCCTCACCACTCAGCAGTGACCACTGTGCCCCTTATGGCTAGATTTTCACACGCACTCAGCCCCGGCGTGTGCCCCTGGCTTGCGTCACGCTTGAAAACCTGGCCCGCGGGGACTGAAATCCTTCTCCCTGCTCCCCAAAATAAATGATACCCCGGCAGGATTATGGCATCATCCTGACTGCATGAAACCCTGCCCACGAGTCACCCGACCCCACTCAAATCCTGCCGTCTCTCCGTAACCTCACACCCGCGGCCCTGGGACTGCGACACCCACCAAGAACTTGCAAGCCAAGCGTTCACGGCTGCCTGTGTGCATCGGCTGGTGAGCCCAGTGTAAAAGGTAACCTGTGTTGTCTCCCTAGCTCTGGGTGTCTCGCAAACTCAGTTAAACAGGGCAGCGGCTCTGCAGGGAACCTCCTCCCTGAGCGCGCCCTGGTTTTAATAGGGGCTGAATGGTGGAGTGGAGCTTTGGGACAGGGGTTCTCTCCACTACAGGGCTTTATTTTCCTCTCAGTCCTAGCTTTGTGTTTGTCACACATGCTGCTTAAAACCTAGGCAAAAAAGGAGGCTACAGAAAAAACCCCCATAAAGGGAAGATAAAAGTCGGAGGGAAAAGTAGGATGTGAGATTGATCTTGGGGGCTCTTTGTTACTGCTGGGGTAAGGAGTGGATAATTCTCCCCAGTTAGTGGTACTAATGCAGAAAAAGGCTCCAATATCAGCTGTACACTGCTTAGGGGGACAAATGGATCCAAGATTTATTCCCTGGCTCTGTTTTTTCTAGGTGTTCCTTCCATTTCCCCCTCTCACACACAGAACCAGATTATCTGAATGCGTGATAGGATCGTCTATCTAGTACATACATGGTCCCCTGTCACCAGAGTATCGGAGCCCCCCACCCCATTAATGGCTTTATCTTGTGAGGTAGGGAAGTACTAGCCCCATTTTGCAGGTGCAGAACCAAGGCACTGAAACATTAAGGGACTTGCCCAGGGTCACACAGGGAAACTGTGGCAGAGCCAGGCATCAATCCCAGTTCTCTGAAGGCCCAGACCAGGGCCTGAACAACAAGACCATCCCACGAATTTGGGAGACTTACTTTAGGCACCAAAAGTTTTGAACACCGTGGCTAATTTAACGAGGAAATGGATTTCAGAAGAGAGCCACTACTGCAAAAATTCCCCACTGACCCCCAACAAGGTGTTTGCAGGTCAGTGGGAACAGCTTCATCCTTAGCAAGAGTAAAGCTGGGAGCCAGCCTGCCTCCCCTGGGGTCCTGGAGTTTGTCAGGGGCGGAGAGGAATCGGGCGTCTTTCTCTGGGCCAGAGAGCTGCATTTCTCATCCTCCTCTCTGCACTGGAGAAAACATGGATCAAGTGTCCAGGCCCGTTACGGCTGCCACCCTCTGACAGCGTGGGGACGACTCTCTTCTCTTTCTCTCGTTCCAGGGTTAATCGGCTGCGGTGAGGGGCAGGGGCACAAATCAGAGGGGGTTGGAGGAGGATAAATCCACAGCATCAGCAGCACCACAAACAGCCTCCTCTCCTGCCCTGAGCCTTTCCCCAGGTGGCAGAAAACAAGGCCGGGGCGCAATGTGGGCGTCTGTCTCGCTGGCCCAGGGGGGCGAGGGCAGTGATGTCAGTCTGGGCAGCTGGCTATCTGCTTCCGAGGGCTCAGACCCTGGGAAGACGCACGCCCGTGCTCAGCTGTAAGTACACAAGCCGCCCCGCGGGGCTCAACGGGATCACTCCCATGCATAAGTCTTTGCAGGATTGGGGCCCTTGGTGCAGCCGGCCAGCACAAAAGCACACACATCATCCTTGCTTTTCCTGCTCTCCAGAAACATGGGCCCCAGATCTCCCTGCACCCTGGTTTGGCATCACTGAGAAGTTCTCACTTCCTGGCTGGCCCCCTAGTTCACACACTGAGGGTCTAGATTAAATCCAGTCTGAACCAAGCTGTTAAGGAAAAGGCTGGCTAACGCAAATGGCAGGTTCCCCAGGCAACTGGAGATCTAGACATGGGCCTGAGCCAAAGTCCCGAATCCAGACACCTTTGAATTCTGGAGGCTGAAATCCAGAGCTGAATCTGGATTTTGCAGCTGGAGACTTTCTTTCTCTCTGATGAATCACAGCAAGAGCTGGGATTGGCAAAGGCCAGATCAGTCAACCTCAACCCCCTCATTCTGATCCAGGAGGAGCAAGTCTCTGAAGTTCAGCCCCACCAGAGCGAGAGCTGACGTGGGGATACTGCTGGCGAGGGGCTCTTGGAGCCAGCTTGTGGCTGCTGCTGTGACAACAGGCCCAGACAAACAAACCCAACCTGTGAGCGCAACTGCAGAAAGGACATAAAAGTTCACAGGACGTCACAGTGACTTCTCATAACAAACTGTCATAAATACAACGGGAAGGGTAACCACCTCTCCGTACACAGTGCTATAAAATCCCTCCAGGCCAGAGGCAACATCCTGTTACCTGGAAAGGGTTAAGAAGCTCAGCTAACCTGGCTGGCACCTGACCCAAAGGACCAATGAGGGGACAAGATACTTTCAAACCTTTGCGGGGGGGGAGGGCTTTTGTTTGTGCTCTTTGTTTACGGGGTTGTTCTCTCTTGGGACTGAGAAGCCATCTTCTCCAACCCATCCCAATCCAAGTCTCCAATATTGCAACCAGTCTAGGTAAGCCAGGCAAGGCGGGTTAGTTTATCTCTTGTTTTATGTGAATTTTCCCTGTGTTAAGAGTGCGGTTTATTCCTGTTTTCTGAAACTTTAAGGTTTTGCCCAGAGGGGGATCCTCTGTGTTTTGAATCTGAACACCCCGTAAAGTATTTTCCATCCTGATTTTACAGAGGTGATTTTTACCTTTCTTTGTTTTAAATAAAATCTTTCTTTTAAGAACCTGACTGATTTTCCCATTGTTCCAAGATCCAGGGGTTTGGGTCTTTGATGATTTTGTAACCAATTAGTTAGGATATTATTCTCAAGCCTCCCCAGGAAAGGGGGTGTGTAGGGCTTGGGGGGATATTTTGGCGGAAGACGTCTCCAAGTGGGCTCTTTCCCTGTTCTTTGTTTAACACGCTTGGTGGTGGCAGCATACGGTTCAAGGACAAGGCAATGTTTGTACCTTGGGGATGTTTTTAACCTAAACTGGTAAGAATAAGCTTAGGGGGGTCTTTCATGCGGGTCCCCACATCCGTACCCTAGAGTTCAGAGTGGGGAAGGAACCCTGACACAAACGCTGATGAGAAACGGTGCAGAAGGGAGACAGAAACATTGTGTTGGTCTACAGGGAAAAGGCCTCCTGGGATGATCCAAGGACTGTGTTGAAATTACACTTGTTAAAAACAGGGGATGTGGAGCCAGAAGTTAATGAGCCAAAATGAGTATGTTGGCTATGAGAAAGAGATCTTGTGGCAAAAGAAAGAACAAAACCAGGAACAGGCAGGAAGAACAGCCAGAAGCCACTGGAGAGAGCCAGCCCACCGTCTCCTGGGAACCCGGGCCTTTGTCACCCTTGTCCATAAGGTGTCCTGACCAGAACGGGCTGGAGAGAGAGAGACCCAGATGACGTCACCGTCCCCGCTGGCTTCAGCTGACTCCCAAGCCCCAGCTGGGATGACGGTTATTACCAGTTTTGATACCAACTAAGCAACTGCCAAACAAGAGGGGGGTTTGCCTTCTAAACACCAGATAAAAGGAAAGGGAACAAGGGAAGGTGTTAAAATGAAATGCTTATTTAATGCTTTACCTTTCAAAGGCTTTAACTGATTTTCCTTCTTTTCTGTGTTTTAATACAAGGTTAAAAGGATTTTTAATGATGTGTTTGCCATGGTGCTAGGCAGGTTCAGGTCTCTGTATACCTTATTCAACATGGTTTAATATTGGACAGTGACTGGGTTATGTTAACACCTTTGGCCCATTTATTCCATCTAAATTAATACATCACCACCTACTGGGAGGACACCACAGTTATCACTAGGCTGCATGCCAGGGTCGCTTGGAGTTTCTCTAAGGCAGCAGGGAAAGAACTCAGATTCTACTGCTCCAAAAGCTCAGGCCCCTGCCATTTGATTTAAAAGGGGATGAGGATCTCCACTAGTGTTTTGTAGAGTAGGGTATATGACACCCAGTCAAGCAATTCTGATTCCATACACTAGAGGGTGGTGGTGCCCATAGACGCCAACCAGTTCCTCACAACTTTTTGCAGAGGTTTCCGTTCACTGCCTTGCAAACAGCACAGAATCGCTTCATGCAAACATAACTGGGCTTTGAGGGTATCGGTGTGCTCCCATGCCTGGGCTGATTCCTCACAGGGCAGATCCCAACAAACAGGCAGACAATCCACTGCAGGGCTTGGGAACTAGCCACCAGACAAAGCCGGGGCTCAGCAAAGATCCTGCCCTCTGGCTCACTAAGGTCAGCGCTGTAAAGCCGCAGGGCAAAGCAAGCAGCATGGATGTGGCCCTCCCTCCACAATGCAGCAAGAGGACAGCAAATAGCCTCACTGGGGACCTGTCCTGTTCTATGGGATCTGAGCAGAGGTGGGGACAGAGAACTCATGCGTGTGCCCAGGACTGAGCGAGCAGGAGAGACAGCGAGCACGGGCGGACGTGTAAGCCCGTCTCAGCGTAGGACAGCATGTGAACACGTGAAAGGGGATGCAGGAGCGTGCAGGCGGGTATGTGGGATGTGCACGTGTGGGTGTAAGGGCGAGCACGAGTGACTGTGAGGCCATGCCTACGCTCGGGGGCCACAACAGCATCGCTACAGAGCTGCAGTGATGCTGCTGTTGCCCACAGTCCAGACACAGCCCACAGAGATGGAGGGGCTTTTCCGTTACCGTAGGAACACCGAGCGATGGTAGCTATGTCAACGGTAGCCTTCTTTCGTCGATTTGGCTGCATCTACCCCCAGGGTTAGGTCAGCGTAGCTAGATCGGTGTGGATTTGTTGACCTCCATTTAACGTGTAGGCCAGGCTTGCGTGGATGTGTGTGTGTGTGTGTGAGTGTGTCTGTGTGTGAGAGAGAGAGAGAGCCCTTGGGTGACAGCTTGAGTGCATGTGTCAGGGGGTGGACATGTGTGTTTCCATGTACACGTGACTCCATGTGAGCACGTATGTGGGAGCGTGTGACCACAGGACCAACTGGGGGTCCATCTGAGTGTGGATGTGTGTGGCGGTCCCAGGGGGTGTGTCTGTGTATGGATGTATGAGGGGTTGTGAGCACGCCAGAAAATGTGTGTGTGACGGGGACGGAGTGAGGCTGTTGGTGTCTTTCCTTTGGCACAGGGACGGTGCCAGCCCTTCCACAACACCTCAGCAGCTACATGCCGAGCTCACGCTGGAAACCCGTCTGTCCCTTTGAGGTCTGTTCCACTGACGACCGGGCAGGAGGGAAGCACGGACAGCAGATCAACTCGGATGCCTCTGACGGTGAAGCCTGCTGCCCCGCAAACACACAGGGCTCTACTGGCTCCAGGGAGTTCCTAGGTGCTGTCTAAGGGAACCAAGGGGTGAGACCGCCGATGGGCGCAGTTCAAGGCGTCCCTCCCTCGTCCCTTGGTTGTGAGTCTGGACTTGTAGGGACTCTCTGGGACCCAGAAACAGCAGCAGCCCAGGGCTGAGACATTTACAGCTAGACTGGATGTAGGCCTTGGGAACTGCCTGAGGGGAACAGCCCTGCCTTGCCTGCAGCGACGGCCCAGGGGGGCACGAAGAGATCTCTCCCCACCCCACCTCCATTTTGAACTCTAGGGTTCTGACGTGGAAGCCAAGGAGGTGCCAGTCACAGTCCACGAGAGCCCTGAGTGAGGGCCAGATCCTGAGCCAGCAGCTTCCACTCCCACCGACCCCACTGAGAGCTGAGCACCCGGCAGGATATGGCCCTAAATTTCAAGCCCTTTTGCTAGGGGAAGTTTCAGCAAGTTCCCCCGGCCCGGCTGGCGGTGTCAGCTGCTTGGCTCCAAACTCTGCACCTGGCTGACCATGGTCTTAGCCGAGCTGCCTTACACAGGCTGCGGGGCAAGCTTCTGCGAAGATCAATCAGGAGATGGGGAGGGTGTCCTCGGCTGCCTGGCAGAAAGTACCGTGAGGCACTTAATAGTACCTGTCCCCAGGATCTCCCAGGCGTGGATTTATGCCTTGCGAGGTCACTGCTGTTGAGACTCTAATAACATGACTTTATTAGCTTTCTTGTTCCTTCTTTAAGATACAGTAGCAGGGGACGGGGGGAGGGAGCTGCCATACCTGGTGGGGGGGATTGGATAGGAAGCATCTGCCCTCGCGAATCCCCTTCTCGCTGACAAGAGGGAGAGGGAGAAAAATGATGCTCCTTCGAAATTTATCATGCACCCAATTACAATGTTAATTGGCAAGTCCCAGAAATCAATTAATTCGCAAATTTTTTTCAATTAAAAATTAAGATAAATCATAAAAATGTTATTAAGCAAAGGCCAAACTCCATGAACTTTTTTTTTTTGTCGGCATCTGGATTTTTTTTTAATTTAAATAAAAAAAAAAAGAGCTGTGTTGCCAAAGCCCGATGCCCTTGAGTGTCTTTGCTGAAGCGCCGGGGGCTGTCATCAGCAGGACTGGGCTGAAGACAGATAAAAAAATATCGACCGGTCGGACACACTGCTTCTGTTTTATTGATCAGGCGGGAATTTAACTTGCTGTGCATATCCACCGTGTCAGCAAGGGCCACAGGCGAAATGAAAAATACTTGGCTTGGAGATGTCGCCTTGATATGGCGGAAGGGAGGGGCAGGGGGAAGAAGGGGAGAAAGGGAAGAAGCGATGAAAGAAACAAGCCAATGGGGGAAAAATAAGATGAAAAAAGAGGGAAAGAGCCTGGAAAGAAAGAAAGAAAGAAAGAAAGAAAGAAAGAAAGAAAGAAAGAAAGAAAGAAAGAAAGAAAGAAAGAAAGAAGAAAAGTTAGCACACAAGGGAGAGATAAGGACAGGTTTCGATGTCTAGTTCTCTCTCTGTGACACTCATTCAGTTTCGTGCCCCCCCCCCCCCCGAGCTATGTTCACATGTCTCACTGCTTTTAAGGGGACAGATTTACTATGTATTTCAATGGAGCTTTGTAAAAAAAAAACTCACTCATAAATGTCTCTAATCTCACTCATTCAAAGCCTGGTAAGTCTGAGGCACTGGCTGCTCGGGGAGTGCAGAAGCAGCGCCTGCGTGCTGGCTGATGTGTTTATGTCCCTGGGCATAAATCTGGGAGACCGGAGGTGAGCGCCATGACCCTGACATGACATGTGCCAACAGAACTAATTTGGGTTTTACACACTCTATTTATCCTGTTGGGGCTTGGGAGTGCGCCGCGCTTGCCCCTTGGAGACCAGCGGCTTGGTTTGATTCTTTTGGGCGGCTGAAGGGAGGGGCAGGGCGGCCAGTCAATTTTTGCATCACGCAGGTCTCTCCCTGGTCCATGCTAGGAGCCTTCTTTGGTGACATAAAGTCCAGGAACTCCCTCTGGAATTAAACCAGGCCTGTGCACGTGGGGATCAGAGCTGTGCGCGCAGCAGCCCAGTGTAAATGCTGTTGTAGGAGCAGGATTCCCCTACCCAGGGTGGATGGGGTGTGAGAGCCGTGCAGTCACACCGCGCTGTAGGCCCCATCTGCACTACATGTTCATACCAGCGGCAGGCCCCAGTTACAACACGGCAGCCCCCCAAGACAACTGAGGCTGGCCGTGAGGATGGGACTGAGCCATATTTGAAGCATGTTCCCAGGCTCCAGTGTTCTGGTCCCACTGGAGACAGGGCCCCATCCAGCTTCCTGGAGAGTGTGGAGATGGGGAGCTATCTCCTTCTTTCACAGCAGCCCTGGGAGACAGCCCTCTCGGCATCAGCGAGGGCGGAGGAACCGCTGCCAGGGGCTGAGGCAGCAGTTTCTGCTCCCAGCTTGCCTGCCAAAGGAGGGAAGATAAAAAAGAGAGAGAGCGGGAAAGGGAAAAGATTGCCCATACTAAGGGGAATGAGGAGGGAAGATTTAAATCCTGGCAGGATTCACTGAAAGCTTCTGTAGGCGCGGAAGCCACTGAAGTCCTTGGGTCTGGCTTTCCCTCCCTCACCATGAATCAAAGCTGGCACAATGGGATGAGCTGCTCTTCCCCCGTGAGCACCTACCCTGCTTTGAAAGGGACCTTCCTGCCGCCCCACTGCATCCCACTCCACTTCCCTCTCCCCAGCAGCGTTGGGTCTCCGCTTCCTGCCAACCGGAAAACCATTGGGAGCATTTTTCCTTTGCACCTAGCTTGAAGGAGCCAGCCTCAGCTGTATTTTGGGAAATGCCTTGCAATCAGCTGGGACGTAGGAGAGCGTGTGTGCTGGGCTGGCTCTCAGCACACTGGGAACTCCGCAAGGCAGCTTTGTCTCCATGGGGCCCCTCGTTAACCCCTAGAATGCTGTGCACACCGAGACCTCACCCCCACTCTCTTTATGTGGGCCACAAAGCAGCCAAATAACAAGAGCCTGTTAACCAGGGAAGGTAGCAGCTAATGGAGGCTGCCCGGTGGGATTTTAAAATACGTATTTATTCAAATAGCTTGAACAAAGATCAACTGTGTTTGCTCCATAGTTGTTTCCTGTGCACACAAATACTACAATGATGAGTGCAAGAAAGAAAGAAAGAAAGAAAGAAAGAAAGAAGCACTGTAGCTTCTTTAAGTAACTTTGTATCCTTGTTCATAACCTTTTATCCCAGGCAAATATTCCTGTGCCTCATGCAGCAAACGGTGCTTTAGGAAAGCTACGTTTCCTTCTTTGTCCAGCGTTCCACGCGCATCCCTGTAACTAAAGGCACCTGTTGAGCACCCCTACAAGGTGTTAAGAGCTGCTTATGATCAGCTGTTTCATGGTAAATCTAAAGAGTCGTATGTCCTCTGAGCCTACAGTCTAGCTCTTTGAATAAGAAATCTAGCGAGTCTCCTGTTGACTGAGGCCGCTCACACAGAAATAATGTGACTAAAGCACAATTAGCAAGACTCCACGTTAAACCAAACCAAACTACATGAGACATAATACAGCCCTTAGACCAGGGCAATGCCTGAGTGCTTGAAATTACCTGGATCCAGGTAACAGAGAGACCCGATGGACACGGCTGGTTACAGTGCTGCACCAGAGACGTCAAAAGCTAATGCTGAGCCGGGCACTATGCACACATAGTGAGAGAGTCTCTACCCCCAAGAGCTACATACAAATAAAACAAAGGATGGGACGGGAGAAGTGACTTGCCCAAGGTCAGCCAGGTGATCAGTGGCAGAACAAGGAACAGAACCCAGGGGTACAGACTCAATGTGCATTGCCCCATTCCCCAGACTATGCTGCCTCCCAAATTTTAGTAATGACAGTTCACATCCGTTTACAGCTATGAACTCACAGCACTGAAGTATAAGATTGAACAAGAGCATTAAGGTGGCAAAGTCAATCATCAGGTCACTAAAGACTATCATAATGCAGATGCACAAGGGGGCCAAATTAAGGTGACATGGGCATCCTTAGTTCTGGCATTTCCTTGCTTTTGTGTGCTTCACTTTGCAATCTTAATGTTCTTTTAACATAGGTGGTTTTTTTTTCCGGTGTGTGTGCGTGGAGATAGTGTACATTCCTACAATTTTTAAAAAGCAAACAGGAAAACCAGAAATTCCATCATGTGGAACCACACTGACCCCTCTCCCCAACCTGAGTCAGCAAAAGGGCACGGTGCAGTCCTCTACTACTTGAGCTAACTTGGTAGCAGTAGAAGGCTCTTATCTTCTATATGAACCTGCCACTAGCGGGCCATGAGACACTGCTTTGCCAGTGGGTTTCCCAGCTATTTGTGACAGCAGAGGAATGTTGAGACTCGGGAATCCTAGGTTTCACTCCAGTGTTCTAGGGGCTACAGACCCTTCTGCCCCATCACTCCAGGTTCTCCCCGATCCACTTCTGCTCCTATACTCTCCTGCCTACCTCTTACACTCTCCTTCCCAGCTCCTGACATTGTTTCCCCTATTCACTTCTATCTACCCTGGCTCCTGCCCATCCCGCAGTCTCCTGGTTCTCAGACCCAGTGTCACAGCTGTTTGGGAAGAACAACTGCAGTGCACGTCTTACTCAGTGCCTGTAGCCCTGGGCTGGAGCGTGCTCAGTGCAGATAAAATCTCTGGAGAATTAAGAAGCTGAACTCTAACAAGTCTTTACTGAGCATGTGCAAACTGAGAATTTTATAGAGGCTAATAACTTGGCCAGATTTGGGCATATTTTCATGCAGACAGCAAAAGCCACACCTCTGGCACCACCCGCCCTCGACCAACTTCAAGTGCTTACTCTAAATCATGGAGGCACCAGAGCATCTCAGTTTTTATTTGTATTTTATCTCGGACACAACAATGTATTTTTCCTTTATGTCATTCTCTGAAACAGCTGACCCGTTTTAGCTTAACTTTCCCCCCAAAATTCAGTTTGAGACAGACACCCAGCATGGGAAATTTCAGCCCATGTGATTTAAGTTTAAGTTATAAGCAACTAAAAAGAAGGGTCTTATAATGGAAAGTGTTAGGCAACCTTAATTATAGGCGTGTCATGACCAGTTCCACCAATAATATTCACCCAGACACACATTCTATGGCATATCCATTCATATATGTATATTGGGGCAAGTTTATGTATAAGGGGCCTGGGGCAAGTTTATGTATAAGGGGCCACCACATCAGTGGGCTGGCTGCACACAGAACAAACTGATCGTCATTCTGAGGGCACAGTGTCCAGTTAGCTCCATCAGGAGCCATGTGGACGGGAGCGTGGTGGAGGCTGGGAAATTTAGCAAATAGCACCTGATGAGGGTGTGCCGTAATGTGCCCTGCACTGTCTGGTGACCCCAGATTCACACAGGGCAGTCAAAGAGTGGGATGCCATTCACCCCTTTCCCTACACCACTTCCTTCCCCACCTTCCTGGGGCCACACGTTCCCGGTCAATCACACCAGGCACGCCCTCTTCATGTGACGGGATGGGGAGCGTGGTGCTTCCCTTGGGTGTGTGCTCGCAGCTCCCATTGACATCAGCAGGAGCACGAGGCTGCATGCAGGGGATGGGATTGTGGGAATCTGGACGTTACGGAGATGCTTTTGATTCCTCAAACGACCCCCACCTCCTGGATAGGAAATGGAGATGCAACCCACGCTGCACCGAGAGACACTCAGACCGGCTTCGGGATATTACTGCCGGCCGAATTCCACAATAGACCTGATTGGTGCTTCCTGGCTACCCTGGAGCTGGTGTCAATAAATACATAACTATGGGCAAGATAGACAGGTGCAGGGCCTGATCCATGTATCTGTACAGGCTCAGTGGGACCTGGGGCACAAATACGTGCCATGCATATAGGTCTGATGTGGCACTGTTATTATTTATTATTTCTATTGTGCGAATGCCGAGAGGCCTAATCAAGGATCGGGTCCCCATGGGGCTGGGTGCTGCACACAGATAAAATGAACAGAGGGACCCTCCCCTAAAGAGTTTCTGGGACTGGTTCTACACCCAAACCCTATTCTTCACAACTGGCCTTTGGCTCCTTGGAACGGGTGCTTCCCAAAGGTAAGCTCCTACTTCATTTCTCTGCAGAGGGAGAGCATGAATTTTCCGGCACTGAAGGAGTTAATCCCATAACGCTGAGGCTTGTAGTTTTGTTTACTTTCAATTTATACCCTTCGCTTAAAGAGGGGAAAAAAAAGAAAAAAAGGGGGGGGGAGGAAGAAAGCCAGGTGACATATTCTAAGAGGGAGCACCGAAAACGTGTTAAGCACTTCAAAATCTCATATATTCAATCGGCCTCTGGCAAGACATCTGCCTAATGTTAGCGCTTAAATATCCTTTTCCATTTTACATGCATTCAAGTCTCATTTGAGCGAAATGAAACGGTATTATTAAAGGGAGATTTTGCACAAATGGCCTGAATTTGACATGTCAAGTTCAATGAGGCTGTTACATATGTAACGCCGAGAAGGGCTCCGAGGCTGCTGGCTCTTGAAACAGCGCCAGTGGCTCCGAAATGAAATTTGCATGCAGCCCTCTCCCTTCCCTCCCTCCCTCAAAACGCTGAGCTGGGACTCGCGGGGCGGTTCTCAGGCCCCAGCCACTTTAAGGAGGGGTTTGGACCCAGATCCAAGGCTGAACCCTTCAGGTTGGGCCCATCTCAGCTCAAACCCACGCAACGTTTGAAGAGGCTTCTGGTAAATTCCACTTCACTACGTGCCCTGTTTCAATGACTGGCCTCAAAGCTGCTTCTCCCACCCCTGGTCTCGTCTCTTCTCTAGGCACAGCCCCTCAACGCAGGTGACTGCGCTCACAGCTGGTTGCCAGCCCCTTGGGATGGCATCTAACCACACCGGCTCAGTCGCGCCCCTCCTTGCCTGAGAGTGGCTTTCCAACGGTCCCAAAGGGTGGGGCTCCCGCCCCTCCCTGTGGAGATGGTTCCACAGCCCCATAGATCTCGCCTGCAAGGAGCCTTTTCCTGCAGTTCAGCCCATCCTCCATCCCATCCCTCCTGTGAATACCCTGGGAATGCTTCCTCTTTCCACTGCTCCCCTTCCTTTGTCCCCACCCTCCCTCCGTATGTCACTAACTTCCTGCTGAGGAGCTGTCTAACCTCAAACCCAGCGTGTCAGGCAAGGTCGCCCCAGACCCAACGGTCTGCTCCACCGGACCGGACCACTGCTCCTTCCAGCCCAGTATCCCACCTCTGGAAGCAGGCTGGCCTGGACACTTTTTGCTAAGGCTGTGATGATGCCTGCAGAGTGGGTCTGAGGGGATCTGCCTTGCCTCACTGTAAGTGCTGGCCATTTATTTTTGTTGCTGTAAATGATTCAGGTTTATTAAAACATCACCACACAAACCATGACTGGCTGTGTCCTCTGTTAAAAACTGAGCCCCGCTGGAAAGCAACCCCTCGGCATGTTTCTCCCCATCAGATTGATAAGTAACAGCTGCTCTGTCATTTTCATAATGACTCGGCATTGGCAGGGAGTGGGCTGGGCTCCTGCCCCGATCCCCATCACGTTTATAGCCCTTCCTTTATTTGTATGTTGATTGGATTATTTGAGATCATCATGAGTTTCTCTCTCCTCTCGGTGATGTGTTGCTCTCTTGCTCCCGGCTCTTCCTGTGGCCAGGCCCCCAGGGCAGGGAGCGGAAGAGCGGCCACTCGGATTGTTACAGCCAACAGGCCCTGCATGGCTGGGAGAGCAAGGGGTTCATTCCAGGTAAGGAGCCACATTTGTGTCCCGTTCCCCGGCGCTTCTGCTCACCGCCCTGGCAGGAGTTTCGGGGGCTCCCTCCCCGGCTAGGGCGGTCGCGGCCAGGAGGCGGGGAGAGAGCGGCAGGGCGATGAGCTGCTTTGTTGGAGATTAGCCTCTCTTGCCTGAATCCATAGAACAGATTGACTGTTATCTGTCATGGCATGGTGGGAGTCGTTATTTAATAATTAATAAAGACCTCTGATTCTTCTTCACAGCACACGGGGCCGACCAGAGCCGGCCGGGGAAGAGAGGGCGAGCCAGAGAGAGCTGTCTGCTCTTTAACTGCCGCTGTTATTTAAAGGAATAATGCCATTCTTTTTCATTTGTCAGCTGGCCCACAATGGCCCTTGTCATGCTTTATGATTTAGGGTTTCCTTTCCTTTCCCATTAAACGCCACCTTCCCATCACCGCCTTGCACCAACCAGAGGCTGCTCTGCAGTTTCAGTTTCACTCTGATATTGGCCCAACTTCCTTGATGGGCTGCTCTGACCACTAATTGCTTCTGTTCATTTAAACCTGTTCACTAATTTGCAGTGGCCCTTTATTAAGTTGGATGCAGCCCAAATTACACCATAAATTACGCACACAAGGGGACTGGGTGTCGCGTGGGATGAATGGATTGGCTGTTCCCTTTTTTTTTTCCTCCTCTCTCTCACTGTCTCTCTTTTAAAGAGCCATGGATCTGCACTCCAGCTGAGTGCCACCTGGGTGATGAATCTGGGAGGTCTCAATCCAGCCCCAGTTCAGGAGGTCTTTGCTGAGGTTCCCTCCATTCTCCCTTCATCTGCAGCTGATCGCAGTCATTGCTTGGCTGGAAAAATATCCCAGACTCAGCTGAGTCTGAAGTGGGCTCTCTCTCTTTCTCTCTCCAAACCTCAGCGGTGGTCTGACCAGGTGCTATGGGGCAATTAATCTGAGCCACTCCCCCACCTCCAACTCCCTTCCCTATCCCCCGGTGATGTAACTTAGCTTCCAGTCGGCAGTTTGATTCTTTTTCTCACCTTTTAATGACCGGGGAATTCATTAATAATTGAAATAAACACGCTCTTTTCCAAGGCTGCTGAGTTTTATTAAGGCAGGGGCAGGGATCTGCCAACCCTTGGCTGCAGTCATTCCCTAAATAACTGCTAGCAGTTAAACTGCAATTAATTTTTTTTTAAATAGGGGAACTTTGCCGTGCTGGGGAAAGCAGCAGGCAGTGAGAGCTGAAAGGCAGCCTGGGGCAGCAGGCTCTCTGCTAAATGCCTGCTGCCTTGGGGGGTTTGGTTTTGCCCCCTTGAGCCTCATACCTGCTGAAGCAAAGTACCAGGGATGCCTCGAGCTGACAGCCGTAAGTACCTGCTCCCCCGAAAGCTTGCAGCGCAGTGGGAAGCCCCATGTCCCTGGGTTTTAGCGGGGCCGGAGGAACATAAGAACGGCCACACTGGGTCAGACTAAAGGTCCATCTAGCCCAGCGTCCTGTCTGCCGACAGTGGCCCATGCCAGGTGCCCCAGAGGGAATGAACAGAACAGGGAATCATCGAGTGATCCATCCCCCGTCGCCCATTCCCAGCTCCTGGCAAACAGAGGCTAGAGACACCATCCCTGCCCATCCTGGCTACTAGCCATTGATGGACCTATTCATTAGTTTATGCCTAAGGAGTGCTTCCAAATCTCTGTCATCCTGCTGAGTTTGATGGGGGCTGGACCAGGGCCTGGGCTCCCAGGTGAAAACGAGTTTGCTGGATTTAGCTTCATGCCCACAACCCCTCCCCCCCACCACACACACCTCGCTCGCTATCACTGGCAGGGCCTGCTTGGAAAGTGCCCATGGCCCGCTGGCCCCGGAGAGACGCCTGCTCCCACGCCTGGATTTTAAGCTTTGGCGAGCTGGCCGCTCTGGCGGAGAGAGGATGGAAAAAAGGGCAGCCCCTTACCTGACGTTCAGCTGAGTGAGTTTCTCCAGCTCCTGCTCCATGTGCTCCTGCAGCTCGCCGGGGCGCAGAAGGACCTGGCAGATGGGGCAGATCGGGGCCTGGCTGTCGAACAAGGTTGCTTTCTTTTTGCCTGTGGGGAGAGGAGCGGAGAAAGCATTAACCCTCGTGCCTGCGTAAGCCCAGTCTTGGTTGAAGCTGACATTACCCCGGCCACGTTTCTCTGCTGGCCTAATGGTAGCGTGTGGACCTGAGAGAGACTCCATGACACACAGATGCTAACAGGGAGGTGGTGGGCGCCCTACCCAGCTCCACGGCACAGCAACCCCAAAGGGAGCGAAAAGGGAAGGTGAGGCTTTGCCATTTGGTCTCTATCGAGGCAGCTCCAAGCTTTTCCCGTGAACCCTCGCAGCCGGGTCAGACACAGCCTCCAGGTCCTATTCCCTTGTTTGACGGAGACAGGGTGTCTGGGGACAGGGCTGGGTGGGAAATTGCGAGTGTGAGTGACACGCTCCCACTTCAGGCTGGCTGAATTTCAGCGTGACGATCTGAACACGACTAACAGAATACAGGCTAATGGAACAAACTATTCCATAGCGTATTTTCTAATGAATTTCACTCCCTGGCAGCAGGCACAGTGAGAGTACGAACGCCCCTCCAGATTAAAGGATCTTCGGCCAGGCACGTTGTACATGTCATCACCAGCGGGAGGCAGTGGGGTCCAGTGAACCGAGCCGAGGTTCGATTTCCTTGTGCTCCCCGATCTGTCTCTCTCTCTGTATCCAGCTCGTCTTATGCAGGGCCCGGCTTTGTTCTCTCTGCACAGCACCTCACACGACGGGCTCCTAGGCACTCTGGGAATATAAAAAATATTCCTGGCTCTGCCATTGCATCCCTGTGTGGCCTAGGGCAGGACCTTATCCCCGTTCTCTGCCTCGGTCTCCCCATCTATAAAATGTGGAATGACGCCATTGCTCTGCCACTTGGAGATGGACGGACGATAAAGTGCTAATTACTATTGTTAAGCCCGACAGCCCCTGTGTGAGGTGGGCCAGGATCATTAACCCCAATGTACGGAGAGGGGCATTCCCCCAGCCCATGCAGTGAGGCAGTGGCAGAGCGGCTTACAACCCAAGGCACTGTTCTCTTTCTCCCCAACCCCTCAGAGATGAGTAAGTCCCACTGAAGGCCATGGGAATTTCTCATTTCCTGTGGTGAGAGGAGAAGAACCCCCGGAGCTCCTGGCTTGTTCCAGCTCCGGACTCAGAGCACACGCCTCTCCCTCCCACCCACCCCACATGTCCAGTAACAACGTATAAAAGGAGAGCTCAGTGCCATGTGGGAGCCTGGCGGGGGCTCGCTTCTGCTCTGCAGCAGCTCCCCGTTACCGAATCCCACCCTGCGCTCCCTGGAGTGCTGCACCGCGGCCATGGCCACATGCCTCGCCTGGCTTCCTGACAGCAGCTCTGCTCAGGCCGCTCCCCAGCGCTCCAGGAGGAAGGCTGGCAGCCCACTGGAAAGGTCATGGGCCAGATCCTGGCTTCGCCGCGCTGAAGTTCACTGAGTCACACCAGGAATCGATTAGATCTCCCCATAGGTTCGTTCGTCTCCCCATAGGTTGATGTTATCGGGGGCCCGATAACGGGAGGTGCTGAGTGTCTCCGACTTCCCTGGGAGTTGGGGGCGCTCAGAACCCTGCAGGATCAGACTGGGGAGAGCTCAGAAAAACTCTTGCAGCTCGCCCCAGGCCTGAGAATGCTGCCTTTCTATTTTCACTGCACAACCAGATTTCTCTGTTTAAGTCCCTGTTCCTAAGCCAATTTCCTCCAGCTCAGAAACTTTATTGCCCCCTCTGTTAGGAATATACAGCGCCTATTTAACATAAAATAAAACTCTAAAGCAAACAATGAAGCTACAATAAAGGAGAAAACCCCAACGGCCTCCAAATCCCGGTTTCCCAGCTGTACTAGCGACTGCGCTCATAAGGGGGCATGCCGAGTCCAGGTCTGAGCACTCCTGCAAGGGGAAGCGTGCTTTATGGCTGCCTGTTGTCATCTAATGTGAACCCTCCTGCTGGATTATTTATTTATGTATTAGACACGGATCAAATTGGTGAAACCCAGGCGAGAGGCAGTAATGCACAATAAAGCAGTCTGCGCTGGATACAAGGGGCTGCATGCAACGTGCCCTTCCAATCACCAGCCAAAAGGTGCCATTTTATGGCTCCTGAGAACAGCGGAGCCCAGCTCAATGAATGCCCGTTAAAGGAAGAGACCTTCTCAAAAGATGAAATGTGGGCGCAGGCAGCTTTACTGGGTTCCTGCTGCTCACCGTATAAACAGCCTGTGCACAGATTTAACAAGAGGCAAGGTCTGAAATAAGTTTGTGACTAACCTTGGCTCCTCCTTGCCTTCGAAGGGCACAAATAGCCAGTGATGGTGCTTCTGTGGGGCTTGCAAAGCACTTTAGGCAAAGCCGTTAATTAGATCCCAGCCCCCTGTGGGGCAGGTATATAGTATCTCACTTTTCCCATGAGGAAATGGAGACAGCGAGAGGGACTTGCCCAAGGTCAGAGCCAGAGATCAGAACAACACCATGAATCCAATGTCTCTTTACAGCGCGTCCTGCTCTAACCACTAGCTCATACTCCCATCCCAAAGCCAGGCAGGGAACTCAGGAGTCCTGACTTGCAGCCCCTCTCTAGCCACGAGACACAATTTCTGCCTCCAGCCCAGAACAGACTCCAAGGGCTCTGACCCCTCTCCCACGCTTCCCTGCTCCACCCAGTGGACCCCACTCCCCTCCCGGCAGATTTGCAGACATGCAGCTTTGCTATCCTGGGATGTCTCCCCCTCTCTCAGACAGAAGCTCTCTCCTCAGTCTGTCATGTTTAAATAATGCCCAAAAACCAAATTGGAGCCAAACAACCAGCGCGCGCTGACCCCCGCGGGAAAGGCCGGCATTTGAGCAATTCCAGCTTCCTGTTGGAGCCTTTCCACTTTTGTGTGGCGGGGGCTTGAAATAGCCCGGGAGGGACCCCCACCGCCTGCTATTTATAACATTAGCCCCAGCAACAAAACAATGGCGTTGTCTGACTCTCCCTCCCAAAATAAACAGGCCGTCTTCGAGCGGACGGGAAATCCTGCTGGGTCCCCGCTGGGTAAACACGCTGCCCTCCTGGATCCCCTCCCCATCCGCCTGCGCTGGGCGTGCGCCCTCCGAGACCTAGGCCGTCTGGAACACAGAACGGTAGCAGCTGCGCTGGGATGGGGCGGGCACCCTTTCCTGCCATCACCACTAGGGGCGCTCTTGAGCCACCATCTCCAGCCGTGCTCTCAGGGCCGAGCCCGGGGGGCCTTAGGACGAAGGAGGGAAAGTCACCCGGGGCCATGGGGCAGCAGCACTGCTACGGCGGGCAACGGGGCAGCAGCCTGAAGAAGCCAAAGCAAAAGGAGCCCATCAAGTGCCAGGGGCGGCTTTGCTACCCTCAACCGACCAGCCTGTTTCACCCGCTCTGTGTCGGCAGCACGCTGGCTGCACGCGGGGGACATGCGGGTGGCTGCCCTGCAATTAGCTTCCATGGGCTGCGCATCCTGAAGGCAGCTGCGGGTTAAATTGGCTCCACTTCCCTAGCACAGACCAGAGCTGCGGGCTGCAGGATCCTTACTCGAAAGCTGGGGGCTATGAAATGGATCCTGCCTGGCCTCCAAGGGGCCACGTGGCTTCCCCTCTGCCGGGAGACCTCCCTCCTCTTCCAGGGCTTGAGCCACGCGCCACTGCCATTAATGGAAAGACTCTCACCGACTGTACTGGGCGCTGGATCGGGCCCTGCGTTCCCAAGCCCAGCCTCCCTGTCCCGGGTCCAGCAGCCCCCTCAGGCCAGGCCGGCAGGAGGATGAGCAGTGCTCCCCTAAGCTGCCAGCTACCCTGACTGTACTGTAACAAATCTGTGCCAACCAAGCACGGGGCAGCTGTCCCTGCGCTGCACGCTGTCCCCCCTCGGACCAGGGTGGGGACAGCGGGGCGAGAGCTCCCACCCTCCTGCTCCGGTGGGCACAGGCGCCTGCCACTGGCGCTGTCGGGGGGGGTCCTCCATCAGGGTTCAGCAGCGCGGGGCCTATGACACACAGCTGCGCAGGAGTGTGATTGATTGCTGCACTGGGGCTTCATGGCAGAGAGGGAAAGACTCGGCCACTGCTCAGAGGAGCTGCCAGTCTCACTATGAGCAGCAGGGAGGGGACCCATTCTGACTCCTACACACGGCTCCCAGGCCTGCAGGACTCACGGTAAATAGGGAGCACTCCTGAGGCCAAAGATGTGTTGTCTGTGCACAAGGCCAACTGAGAACACACCCCGGACCATATTCCCTGGCCTCAGGGCCAGCCGGACTCCCACCCTTTGGTCTCGTCTCTTGTCTGGGGATGACGCCTGGGCATCGTGCAATGCTAGAGCAGGGTGCAGCGAATCCTGAGTGCAGCAGCTTTCATTTTTGGAGGGGCAAAGGAGGGCAGAGACATCCTTAGCTTGGCATCAGCCCACTCCATAGGTAGGGGCTGGCAGGGCACTCACCACCACGAAGGAGTGAGTCCGGCTCTGGGATCTCAAGCCGGTAACTGACCCAGCCCACACCACTGAAACTCAGAAGCCGCCTCCAAACTGAGCTAGGGTGGTAAATCTATTCCACTGGGGGGCAGGGGAGAGGGCATCGACCTGTGACAGGCGCTGCCCAGAGTTCCCATCCTGGGTCAGACCTGCCTGCCCATGCGGACCTGCCCGATGCCCCCAGCTCCGCTCTCTGTGCCAAGCCTGCTCCTGGGAGACCCTGAACGGCTCTTTTTAGGGTTTGTTTTTGGCAGCTGTGTTTTTGTTTTCCTTGCCTCTCTCTCCCCCCTTCGGTCCCTTGTCAAGCTGTAGGGCTCTGCTCCAGTGTTTACCTTCCTCCACTCCGCTGCGTCCCCGTCGCTGGCTAGTGCCAGAGAGATGAAAAGGCAGACCCTGGGCTCTCCTGCTGTTTGCATGGTCTCTCAGGCTCCGAGGAAATGTTTAACTGTAAGTGTTGAAACTGAATATTTCCTGCCCTGAAAGCAGAGAGTTCTTGATACACAAATGAACCCCTGCGCTGTGGAATTTTTCCACAGGCCCCTTCAGAGGGAGCTTGCAAATGGATCACAACCCAGGTGGCTACTGAATTAATAGTAACGCGCCCTCCTCTCCCTTCTGGAGACTGGGAGCTAGATCCTTGTCTTGGTTAGAGCAATTCCACTGATTTCCACGGTGCGACCCCAGATTGACACCCCCATGACTGAAAGCAGGATCGGGTCCCTGGGCTCTGAACATAGCTTAGATATCTGTGAACTGAGTCTGACAATCGCAGCTCAGTCCCTGACGAGCTCCGTTGCTATAAAACAGACACAAATGCAGCCCATGCCCAACAATTAAATCTGAAATAGCAGAGAGGGCTGTGGGTCAGGACTGAGGGGCATCGGCAGAGTTGTTGTGGGGGGAGGTTCAGGGCTGGGGTACCAGGGAGCTGCGGGTTGGGATTGAGGGGCACCGGCAGGACTGGGATACCAGGGGGCTGTGGGTCAGGACTAAGGGGCATCGTCAGAGCTGTTGTGGAGGGAGATTCAGGGCTGGGATACCAGGGGTCTGCGGGTCAGGACTTAGGGGCATCGTCAGAGCTGTTGTGGGGGGAGGTTCAGGGCTGGGGTACCAGGGGGCTGCGGGTCGGGATTGAGGGGCACCGGCAGGACTGGGATACCAGGGGGCTGTGGGTCAGGACTAAGGGGCATCGTCAGAGCTGTTGTGGGGGGAGGTTCAGGGCTGGGATACCAGGGGGCTGCGGGTCGGGATTGAGGGGCACCGGCAGAGCTGTGTAAGTATGTTGCTGAAGTGACTCTAAAAAGAACAACCGAAGGAAACTCCTTCAGTGCAAACAGCAAGAGAAATGCAAAGGAGGCGACTCCTCCTCTTGGAGACTTTGGACAGTGAAGTTCTCAGTCTCCTTCAGCTCCATCTGAGCTGTAAATCGCCCCCGAACACCAAGTAAAAGTTCCTCCACTTAGCTTTGAAAAAAAGGGTAATGCAATGGAAGCTACTGGTGGGGGTCAGATGACTCACCAATAGCTCATATAAGGCAGCTGAGACCTACGGCTGAATTCCCACCTGCCCTTTCCTGTGGTGAAGGATGAGCTGGGTTCCTACGCAGCATTCTTACCAGATCCCAAATAGCAGGAGTAACAACTGGGATCGCACCAGACCGGGGAGCTCAGAGTTAGGCCGGATCAGCACCCAGGTCGAGCAGCCAGCTAAAAACACGATGCAGTCACCATCCCTAGCGCGTCATGATGGGAGCCATGCAACCTCCAGGAAGTTCTGTAGCACCTCCCTGGGTCACAGAGCGCTTTGCAAGGGTGGGTCGGTGTCACTATCCCCACTGCACAGATGGAGAAACAGAGGCATACCGCGGTGAAATGACTCTCACAATGAGGCAATGACTGGCCTACAACTGACTCTCAGCCTCCTGCTCCAAGCACCAGATCTCACTCTCTCCTGGATCTGGAAATAGAACCCAGGAGTCCTGACTCCCAGCCCTTCCCCACACCACTCTAGCCGCTAAACCATCCCTCCCTGCTCCCCAGGGCCAGGAATCCTAAATATGATAAATATCCATGTCATATAAATGGACAACTAAAGCCCCTCAGCTCCCGGAGCCGCAGGCAGATCAGATCTACCTGAGCTAGAGACGGACGGGAGAAAAGACGGGGCCACTATGGCACTACGGAAAAGCCTAGACTAATTTAGACACACAGAAAAGAGCCACAGACCCCACAAAGGCCCCAGGAACTCTGCTATTTCTATAGTACTTTAGGTGGGAGTGGCTCAGATCCCGCCGTGATGGCCAGCAGCACAAAACCCGAGAACAGAAAGATCAGCAAAAGGAGAGCTGGGAACAGCCCCGCTAGGAAGCATTGGGAGAACACTGCAAACGATGTCCTAGAAACATTGGCTAGATCCTCACATACATTTGCTGTGGCGGACTCTGACCCTTTTTGTGTCTGCGAATGTTGGTGGGTCACGTGTTATTAGCACTGGCACCAAGGAAAGTCAACTTCAAACTCCCCCCTCCCACAGTGCACGCAGAAAGCAAAACCGGAATTCGTTTTTGGTGGGTGTTAGACCAGAATGACCGTCGTCCAGTCAGCAAACAAAAACAATTCCATGTGACTTATGGAATGAGGCAGCCACTGGGTAAGAGAAATTCACACGCAACTTTGAATAAACAAACTTGAGAAGAATCACACATCGGTTCATTCCGGGAACACAATAAGATGCAAAATTAGTTGAATAAATTGTTTGCAATTGGATTATTTGTTTGGAACTACCACCCCTTCATCTAGCCCCTGCCCCAGCCAATGCGTCTCTCCAGGTCTCCCTGTCTAGGTGTGTAAATTGGGGCCCATATGGTATGTTCAGGTGGGCAGAGGCAGCCAGGAGGAAAAGCAGGGCTGTTCGCTCCAGGCTATTTGCTCGTGTTTTGCCCATTCTACTTTGAAGTGCCCCAGCAATAGGGCTCCGACCCCCTCCCTAGAGATCGCATCACCAGTTGTGCCCAGTTGCTTTTCTCCCACTGACACGTCTTAATGATCAGAAAACTCCTTCCCCGCATTTAATTGTCGGCAGCCCAAGCCATGTTCCAGGCGCGTGAGTGCAACGGAGACCACTCCTCCATTTCCTTTTCTTATTTCTGCCTTCCTTTTTTCTAAAGATGCCTCTGTCGCTTAAAATCAATCAAAATCATCTGACCTGAAACGCCTCTGAATAAAAACAACCCCACGCTGGGACCTGAGGTGCAACAGTTTATGCTGCGCCTCTCGGGCTGCACCGAAACCAGGTGGGTGGGAAGGGTCACAGTGACACAGCCTCCCTGGGGGTGTCACCGCGGCAAGCGCCTCTCCTGCACCCCCCACGCACGCCTACACATGGCTCCGCAGCAATTCGTTTCTGCTCTGTGATGAGCCTGGTGTTATCTGTGTCCTGATAGCAGGTATCTTGCGTGACAGGCCTCCTTTCCTTCCAGCTCACAAAACAATCATTCAAAGCAAGCCCCATATTAGCTCCGAAGCAGGCAAACGCTCGCCCTCCTCCCCGTGAACTGGGCAACACCGTCCATTGCAAACAGCTCGGCAGTGACAGTAAGTGGTGGTGACGGGGCTGCGGTGGGCTGATGGGCGGCGGATAAGAACACGGCGATTAAAGAGGAGACGGTTTATGTGTCAGCGCAGAGTATCTGCGACCAGGCAGAAAGACGTGGGGAAGCAGAAACTATTTGGTAATAAAGCGACAGAACATGAATAATGTTGATCTTTGCCTTCCGTATTTATTCTCTAATCAGCATATCCCTGTCTGTGGATTTGGATCATACCAGGCTATTTACTGTCCTGCTTTAGGGACGGAGCACTGTCTCTGTGGGGTTTCCAGTGCCTTCCTTCGGGCCCGATTCTGGGTGGTGGTGAATGTTCGCGGCTTCCGCTGGCTTCAGCACATCGCAGGATCAGGACGCTCAGCTCTGAGTCAGTTTCAGAGCAAGGCCTGATGACTCAGGGGCCAGAGGGCAGTGCTGTCACAGGGGCAATGCCCCAGACTCAACCCCTGCCCCGCCTCTTCCCCTGGCCCCACCCCCTGCCCCGCCTCTTCCCCAGACCCCACCCCCTGCCCCGCCTCTTCCCCCGGCCCCACCCCCTGCTCTGTCTCTTCCCCCAGACCCCACCCCTGCTCCACCTCTTTCCCCAGCCCCACCCCCTGCTCCGCCTCTTCCCCAGACCCCACCCCCTGCCCCGCCTCTTCCCCCAGCCCCACCCCCTGCCCCGCCTCTTCCCCCGGCCCCACCCCCTGCTCCGTCTCTTCCCCCAGACCCCACCCCCTGCTCCGCCTCTTTCCCCAGCCCCACCCCCTGCTCCGCCTCTTTCCCCAGCCCCCACCCCCTGCTCCGCCTCTTCCCCAGACCCCACCCCCTGCCCCGCCTCTTCCCCCAGCCCCACCCCCTGCCCCGCCTCTTCCCCCGGCCCCACCCCCTGCTCCGTCTCTTCCCCCAGACCCCACCCCCTGCTCCGCCTCTTTCCCCAGCCCCACCCCCTGCTCCGCCTCTTTCCCCAGCCCCCACCCCCTGCTCCGCCTCTTCCCCCAGACCCCACCTCCTGCTCCGCCTCTTCCCCAGACCCCACCCCCTGCTCCGCCTCTTTCCCCAGCCCCACCTCCTGCTCCGCCTCTTCCCCAGCTCCACATGAATTCTGGGGAGGTGGGAGAGCTGGTTTTGATTTAAAAAATCTTTACAGGAGTCACTTGTTAGTATTAATCATTTCATTACTGGAGCAGTGAGAAGGCCCCAGCAGAAACTGTCTTGAATAGGAAGGCAGAAGACAGAAAGGGTGGGTGAAAGGAGGCATTCTCCCCATTTTACAGATGGGGGAACTGAAGCCCAGAGAAATTAAATGACTTGCCTAAGGTCACAGAGAGCTGACAATTTAATCCAGGTCCCCTGAGGCCCAGTGCAGTGCCGCAACCCTAACCCGATCCTCCCTTTGTAGCTTATCTAGCTAAGGCTCTGATTTATCGAGACAACATCTGGGTTCCTCTTGGGACAGGAGGGCTATGGAGGGCTCCAATGGGGAAAAGATTGCTAAAATACTGATTTTATTACTGCACTTGTTTGTTTCCATCTTCCTACACTGCACAGGTGGGTTACCAGTGCAGCTGCTGCTCTGGATAAATGGGGTCATTTAACTGGAAGGCCCCGATGCTCAGCTGGGATAAACCCAATTAGCACCCGATGAGGAGCCGGTCCAAAGTGACTATATGTGACGGCTATAAATTATAATAATGCTTGGTACTTCTATAGCACTTCCACATCTGGTGATCTGAGGAACACAGGAACTGCCCAAGCGGATCAGACCCCAGGTCCAGCTAGGTGGCCAGTACCAGAAGGCGCAAGAAACCCCTGGGTGGGGAAGAGAACCCAAAGCCCCTGCGCTCAATCTGCAGAGAGCACAGCTGCCCATCGCAGGAGAGAGGAAGATGGATTACACTAGGCAATAATTTAAGAAACGGAGTGAGTCTGTACATCCAATCACTTTACAAATCAGGGAAAAGGGAGAGGGGAGGGGTGGGGGGGAAGAAGTGAAAAGGCCGCGCAGGGAAATGCATCACAATTACTGTCTGAGCTCTAATGAGGAGCCTGTCATGAGGCTGTCATCCTGCGGAAAGCCACCTACTCAGAAAGATTCAATAAAAAAGTAGCAGAGAGATAAAAAAGAGATATATTTCAGCCCTTGCTAATATTCTTTTCATTTGTCCCAGCACAAAATAAGATACTGCACTTAACCGGCTCGGTTAAAATGAAAAGCGGGGGGGCCCGCGTTGATCAATACCACTAAAAGCCGGGCGACACGGTGATGGAGTGCAATCTTTTTGTCTGTGCTGAAGCAGAGCAGAAAGGCCCGGGCGGTGTAATTTATGATTCGCACGCACGCCAGCTAACTAGAGGCTGACAAGACAATGAATTCTCGATGAGAGGAACGCAAGCCGCGGAAAGAAAAGAGAGGAGGAAAGGGAGAGTGTGGCAGGGCTGGGAAGGAGAAGAGAGGGAAAGGCCACCAGAGCTGGGACAGACTGCCGCCCCATCGCACCAGTGCTACTTTTGTACTTGGCACAAGGAGCGGCTTAGCACCAGAGCGAATCAGCAACGCATCCCCTAGATTTACAGGCAAGAAAGAGAAATGTTAAGAAGAAACTTGGAGCCTGTCCTAGTTTCCCCTGGTTATTGGCTTGTCCAGCTTTTCCCCTGCCTGGCCTACATCTCTCAGACCCCCAAGGCCAGACTGCGTTGTGTGGGTGGCACCAGGGCTGCCGTGTTCTGTCAATGGCCGGCAGTGAATTCCCCGTGGGCCGGTGAACTCTCCACTGGGGTAAATCTGCAGGCGGGGCCTCTTGTCCAGATAGGGGCGATTTCAGGAGTGGAGCAGAGCTAAACTGATCCTGTGCTGGCTTCTCTGGCTGAGACTGGGGGTTCAGTCAGGCTGGCACTGGATCAGGGAGCTGTAGCTGACTTCTCCCCTCCTCTGCACTGAGCAGAGCTCAGACGCTAGGGAAAAGTCCCTCCTGTGAGGCCAAGGATGAATGCCACCTGTCCTCCTTCACACTCCGGCTGGGGCAGGGAGAGGCAGCTGCCACTAGCGCGTGGAGGGAGGAATTTTAGTCTCCAGGGATGTCGGCCGGGCAACTGTCCCCAGCCAGCTTGTTTTTTGATCATGAAGAGCCACAGGCCACGGAAGAACCTCCACTCATCACCAGGGTTACTTTCACGACCTCGTCCGCCACACCACTGAGCAACGGCACCTGCAGACCCAGCTGGGGGTTGGGTGGGTCTGCTCAGCTGCACTGCCCAGGCGGGAGGACCCAGTTTAATTTTCTGGGTTTGGTCTCTTGTTCTTGGGCCAAGGTTAGATGGATCTGGTCCAAAATTCCTCCGTCCGGTCCACAGAGGCAATGGCAGTAGGAGCTAGAGGCAGGAGGTGGACGTTTAATGTAGAGGCCTCCGCGCCTGGCCAGGAAGCACTCTCAGAGGCTGGAATGAAGGACAAGAAGGCACCCTGCAGAGTAGGAGAGCAGTTCTAAGGTCACAGATGTAGGGAGCCTCTGAGCAAACAGCATCTCAGACTCTTGGTTCAGGGCTGGCATCTTTCTGGGAATCCGTTTTCTGACTGGTGCTGGCACTTCCCCATGCACATGCTATCTGCCACTTGGGTCCTCGGCTGGCCCACATTACCTCAGTATGGATATCCCATCCCTTTATCAGGGGTAGCTTGTGAGACTGTCGTTCTCAGAGCAGGCTGAATGACACAAAAGTGTGTTTGTGGCCACTCCTTCCAGTCCTGGACAGTTGTTGGCTTCTCCTGGGCTCACACCCCTTACTATTCAGGGTGTGCTGATCCGGGGAGGCCTGGGGAAAGCCCAGATCTGGGAGCCAGGAGCTCCTGCTCTGATACTGACTCTGTGGCCTTGAGCAATTCACAAAGGCCCTCATTTTCCAAAGTTCCCACTAGCTCTGAGTGCTTCCATTTTGGGGAGTCCCACTGGAGACCCCTGGGGCTGCAGGAGGTGTTGAGCATCCACAATTCCAGCCAAAGTCAGGGCTTAGCGCCTCTGAAAACCAGGCTCAAGGGGACTCAAGACACCCAGAATGAGCAGCCACTTTTGAAAATGTTGGCCGTCCCTTCTGATTCCCCATCTGTCCAAAGGAGCTAATGAGACTTTGCAGGGGGCTCAGTGAGGCCAAAACCATTAAGGGGCCAAAGTGTCGCTTTGCCATGGAAACAGCAGCACAGGTACCCCTTCATATGACAGTGACACTGGTCCAGGAGCCAGCAGATGGTAGCCACAGGCTAAGGGAATTGAGGCAAATTAACCAGCGCCTAGATGGGTGCTGGTCTCCATGTCAATTGTTTGATATAAGGAGGAAACCCCATTTTAAAAACTACCCTGGATGCAGCCACTAGCAAAATGTCCTGCAGGGGAATGACCCTGCATCGGCTCCAGGGAGGGACTAGACGGGAACTTGTCCATCTCGTTATTTCCAGGGCTCTCACTGAGGTGCTATCTGAACTCTTCTCTAGAGCCTACGGGGCAGATTTAAAAGGAATCATGAGATGCCCAGCTGTCGAGGCGCTGAGCGCCATGTAGCCGAGTCCTGGTCCCCCCGCGTCTCTGGATTGCCCGCTAAAGGAATTGACAGGTTTCAGCGTAACAGCCGTGTTAGTCTGTATTCGCAAAAAGAAAAGGAGGACTTGTGGCACCTTAGAGACTAACCAATTTATTTGAGCATGAGCTTTCGTGAGCTACAGCTCACTTCATCGGATGCATTCAGTGGAAATTGCAGAAGACATTATATACACAGACACCATGAAACAATACCTCCTCCCACCCCACTCTCCTGCTGGTAATAGCTTATCTAAAGTGATCATCAAGATGGGCCATTTCCAGCACAAATCCAGGTTTTCTCACCCTCCGCCCCCCCACAGACAAACTCACTCTCTTGCTGGTAATAGCCCATCCAAAGTGACCACTCTCTTCACAATGTGTATGATAATCAAGGTGGGCCATTTCCTGCAGGAATCCAGGTTCTCTCACCCCCTCACCCCCCTCCAAAAACCACACACACAAACTCTCCTTACAACATGCATGAAAATCAAGGTGGGCCATTTCCAGCACAAATACAGGTTTTCTCACCCCCCCCCCCCCCATACACACACAAACTCACTCTCCTGCTGGTAATAGCCTATCCAAAGTGACCACTCTCCTTACAACGTGCATGAAAATCAAGGTGGGCCATTTCCAGCACAAATCCAGGTTTTTTAACCCCCCCCCCCCAAAACACACCCACACACAAACTCACTCTCCTGCTGGCAACAGCTCATCCAAACTGACCACTCTCCCCACAATGTGCATGACAATCAAGGTGGGCCACTTCCAGCATAAATCCAAGTTTAACCAGAAGGCCGGGGGGGGGGGGTAGGAAAAAACAAGGGGCAATAGGCTACCTTGCATAATGACTTAGCCACTCCCAGTCTCTATTTAAGCTTAAATTAATAGTATCCAATTTGCAAATGAATTCCAATTCAGCAGTTTCTCGCTGGACTTTGGATTTGAAGTTTTTTTGTTGTAAGATAGTGACCTTCATGTCTCTGATTGCGTGACCAGAGAGATTGAAGTGTTCTCCGACTGGCTTATGAATGTTATAATTCTTGACATCTGATTTGTGTCCATTTATTCTTTTACGTAGAGACTGTCCAGTTTGACCAATGTACATGGCAGAGGGGCATTGCTGGCACATGATGGCATATATCACATTGGTGGATGTGCAGGTGAACGAGCCTCTGATAGTGTGGCTGATGTTATTAGGCCCTGTGATGGTGTCCCCTGAATAGATATGTGGGCACAGTTGGCAACGGGCTTTGTTGCAAGGATAGGTTCCTGGGTTAGTGGTTCTGTTGTGTGGTATGTGGTTGTTGGTGAGTATTCGCTTCAGGTTGGGGGGCTGTCTGTAGGCAAGGACTGGCCTGTCTCCCAAGATTTGTGAGAGAGTTGGGTCATCCTTCAGCCAGTCGGAGAACACTTCAATCTCTCTGGTCACGCAATCAGAGACATGAAGGTCGCTATCTTACAACAAAAAAACTTCAAATCCAAAGTCCAGCGAGAAACTGCTGAATTGGAATTCATTTGCAAATTGGATACTATTAATTTAGGCTTAAATAGAGACTGGGAGTGGCTAAGTCATTATGCAAGGTAGCCTATTGCCCCTTGTTTTTTCCTACCCCCCCCCCCCCGGCCTTCTGGTTAAACTTGGATTTATGCTGGAAGTGGCCCACCTTGATTGTCATGCACATTGTGGGGAGAGTGGTCAGTTTGGATGAGCTGTTGCCAGCAGGAGAGTGAGTTTGTGTGTGTGTGTGTGTGTTGGGGGGGGGGTTTAAAAAACCTGGATTTGTGCTGGAAATGGCCCACCTTGATTTTCATGCACGTTGTAAGGAGAGTGGTCACTTTGGATAGGCTATTACCAGCAGGAGAGTGAGTTTGTGTGTGTATGGGGGTGGGGGGGGGGGTGAGAAAACCTGTATTTGTGCTGGAAATGGCCCACCTTGATTTTCATGCATGTTGTAAGGAGAGTTTGTGTGTGTGGTTTTTGGAGGGGGTGAGGGGGTGAGAGAACCTGGATTCCTGCAGGAAATGGCCTACCTTGATTATCATACACATTGTGAAGAGAGTGGTCACTTTGGATGGGCTATTACCAGCAAGAGAGTGAGTTTGTCTGTGGGGGGGGCGGAGGGTGAGAAAACCTGGATTTGTGCTGGAAATGGCCCATCTTGATGATCACTTTAGATAAGCTATTACCAGCAGGAGAGTGGGGTGGGAGGAGGTATTGTTTCATGGTGTCTGTGTATATAATAATGTCTTCTGCAATTTCCACAGGATGCATCCGATGAAGTGAGCTGTAGCTCACGAAAGCTCATGCTCAAATAAATTGGTTAGTCTCTAAGGTGCCACAAGTACTCCTTTTCTTTTTAAAGGAATTGAGCGTACCCGCAGAGACAGAAGCAGCCTGCAAATGGGGACTCTCCATTCTTCCTTTGATTTCAAATGAGAACCCAGGAAAAGTCCTGCCCCTCTTTGGGAAGGGGTGATTAGCACCCGCTCTCCTTCCCTGTGCCTGCCTGCAGCCTGGAGCCGTGCAAGCTGTGCCAAAGCTCCAGCCCCTTTTCCCACAACCCCATCCCTCTCCCACAGCGCATCCTTGCAGGCAGGCTTGCAGCGCTGTGTCCTTGACTTGGAGGGCAGCCTGTTAGGTTGGTGATAAACTGATATGCCTATAATTTGAAGGGTGACGGGGCAGAGTCTTTTCCTGCCTCCTGTCCCCTCCTACCCCCTTTCCTGCTTCGTGCCCTCCTCCCTCGGGCGCGTGCGGGGGGGGGCACATATCGAAAACACAGATATTGAACTGTCAAAACTGTTTCCTACAAGAAAATAGATTCATCAGCTTGCAGCAGGCAGGGTCATTGCCACATTCTCCCCCCGCGCCAGCCCCCGCACATGCCGGCGCATACCCAATGCCTCTTCGCCGCACCGGCACTTTAGCTTGTAGCTCAGGGCCCTTAAGTGACTTTGAGAAATGGATAATCGATTATAATTCCATGGGCCTCTCTGCAGATTTATCCGGAGAATGTATAAAAGCCGGGGCTTGGAAGAAGCAGGTCCTTCTGGCCAGCACGTCAATTGCCTGCACTCTCTCTCGCTGGCTCGGAAAATCGCATCCCAAGCACGACTCTGTTTAATCCATCAGTACACAATCAATGCACTCTGTAATCAACTCTTGATCACTTAATTTTACACATGTTGGCTGAATCCCTTTGTTTAATCACTAGATCAGGCTGCATTGTTGCACGGCACCCTCCCTGCTGTCCCCTCCCTAGCCCCCCCACCGCGGAACCAAATACAACCCAGCGCCTTCATTTCACCTTGAGGAAGAGCTACTGTGAATTCAGAAAAAAGAAAAGGAGGACTTGTGGCACCTTAGAGACTAACCAATTTATTTGAGCATAAGCTTTCGTGAGCTACAGCTGTAACTAACATTGGTTAGTCTCTAAGGTGCCACAAGTCCTCCTTTTCTTTTCGCGAATACAGAATAACACGGCTGCTACTCTGAAACCTGTGAATGCAGAGAGCCTTGAGATCGGCTGGAAGGGGAAAGAAAGAAAGAAAGAAAGAAAGAAAGAAAGAAAGAAAGAAAGAAAGAAAGAAAGAAAGAAAGAAAGAAAGAAAGAAAGAAAGAAAGAAAGAAAAAGATTTTTTTCCAATGTCATATTCTTCCTAGAACTTGTCCAAACATTTTTACTTAGATACAAAAATATCCACTGAGATTTAAGACTATAAAAATACCCCAGTTGTTGGGCCTGAAAAACAAAGGACCAAAGGCTCCAAGAGACAAAAGGGCAGCTGCTCCCTGTGTGGATCTGGGCATGACACGCAAACAGGTGACAGCTAATATCGTGTGGACTTCCATGGCTTAGCACTGGCACGGTGCTTTTCCACTCATTATTTACATTGTGTTCATAGCCAAGCTCTGGCAGATGCTCTGCAAACCCAGTTCCCTGCCCCATGGAGTTTACTATCAAAGCCAACATACTGAAGGCATGATTCTCAATCCATCCCCTACTGGGGCAGCCTCAGAACACCTCTGGTCCCGCTGCCATTTAGCAATAAGGGAAGAGCGGGAGGTCCTGACTCCCAGGTTGAGAACCCAGGTAATGCAGCTAAGCAGCATTTTTGCATTAGTTGTACCTCCAGGCTGATCCCTAAACGCACCTGACAAACGCACACAAGAGTCAGTCTCCAGGAGGACGCTAATGGCCTGAGATGCCTGATTACTGTCACTGAAATGTGTTGGGTTTATTTCTTTAACATCCTGGGGGTCACATAATCATTTTCAGGGGGTGTCTGTGACAAAAAATTTTAAAACACGATTTAATGAGCACCTGAAATCTTAGCAGAAGGCAGACCAAGTATTTGGTATTCAAAATTTGAGGTGTTCTGATTGGATACGTAGATCACATGGCAAGTTTCTGATGCCTGTTTGGATGAGTGATGACACTTACAAGCTTATTGCCAGTCTAAAATCCACCTTTTTAAAATGACCTCAACTCTGCCTCTAGGTTTTGCACGTGGAATTGCTGCTCACACTCATATGCAATCACCAACGACAGACTCTACATGAGCGAACAGGATCTGTGAGCACAAATGCCAAGTGCATGTGCAAATGTTAGCTTTGCGTGGGAAACTCACACACAACACAACAGCATGTTTACAAGGAGAGGCCCTGGCTTGAAAACGCAGGCCCACATGTTTAAAGAGAATTCCAGTTCCTCTTCTACAGCAAAAGGCCTTCAAAGAGCCCCTGCAGTTACTCATTCTCAGCATGGAAAGTTCGCACAAGATGGAACACAAATAAAGAATGGACAGCACAGAAGACCACGAGATGCCAAGAGTTAGATGCAAAACTGAAATCTCACAGTAGCCAGCTCTGCTGTGACCGGCCCCTAAGTATAAACTGTAAATAAAATAAGCCCAACCTTTTACCGTCAGACTGCATGTAAAAAGCATTAAGGGGAGTCAGCACACCAAGGGGAAACCAGGGCCGGGTACATTTCCCCTCAGCCCAGTGGTCAGCTAGCAGACTATCAAGCGGATTGCTGGGAAGGTGGAGTTTTACCTTGGGATTCTGCTGACAGGTACAAACTACTCACACTTTGCTTTTGTGGCTTATATCCTCACCAGAACCTCTGAACAAAGAAATCAGTCATAGATCAAACAGGGCACTCTGGGATGCTCACATGTGAAAAGAGGAAGGATGGTGTAGTGGTTAGCAACTTTGGAGAGAGAGGTTCAGTTCCCTCATGCACCACAGACTCTCTCTATGTGCCCTATCTCGGAATGGCGGGGGGAGGGGGGGTTTACAAGTACTGCCCTAAATCACAGGAGTGTTGTGTGCAATGAAGACTGGTGAGGTGCTCAGATACAACACTGACAGGGGAGGTAGCTTAGAATGAAAGGCAAAATCTCCATTTTCTTAAATGGGAGCCGAGTCAGGCATGCTGATCTTCTCTGCTTCATTGTCCAACCCCTTTCCATTATATTGGATTATTTCGTTATCTCTACTGATAGTTTCTAGATTCTGTATCTACACCGTCACACCCAGCGGAAGGGCTTGCAGTTCTGCTCTCACCTGAGAATCCACACTGGCATTTCAGCTCGGTTCGCCACGGTAACTTCTGCCCACCACACTGGGGTTGTCACGTACCCACGAGGACTCCAGCCCTTAGATTTTAACAGTACATTGACTTTGTTGTTTCCCAACCCCAGCCTCTGCTTCCTGGTAGGAGACAGGGACGAGCTCTGACGATGCCCATGTCAGGGCACAAAGACCACAGGAGCTGGTAGGATCCCAGGCTTGGGATCCTTGTCCACCAAACCCTGTTTGCAGGGCTCAGGACCAATGACCTGTTTGGGGTCCATGTTAAATGCAAAGTGAAACTCCATCCAGCTGGCCTGGTTTCCACCCGGAATCAGGCACTGGCCCGGGCTGGTTCCACATGGGTGCACCTGGCCGGTGTTTGGGCAACTTTCACCTGCTTTGGGTTCAGGGGCAAATTATGGCTGACCCATGGCAACTGAGGCCCCTTCCCCATCCCTCACCCCATCCCGCTTCCTGACTGGACACCACCCGGATTGAGTGTCTCTGCTCCTAGAGTGTCGGTGTGTGGCTGGCAGTGCCTCACGGCACCGAGGCGGTGTGGCCGAGCAGGATGGGGTGAGGGACTGTCTCCACTCCCGCAGGGACGGCACTGGCTACATACACCTTCCTGACGAGCACAGCCCAGGCTGCAGGGGCCTGTACTCACGCACTGCCCTCGAGGGGTCACGTCTGCTCCCTGGCATGTCTCCCTCCAGCACCACTCCGCCTACCGGGGCCTTGAATGGCCAAATAGGTGACTTTGGGAGGTGCCTGGCATGGAGCAGAAACACCAGACAGTGAGAGGCGACTACCCAGCACAGCCTGTGTTTATGTCTCAGTAGAAGTGCCTGGAGACCCCAGCCAAGGTCAGGGCCCCACCATGCCGGGCACTGCACAGACACATAGCGAGAGAGTCCCTGCCCTCGAGAACTTACCATCTCAACAGACAAAGCGTGAGTGGGGAAACTGAGGCACAGAGTGGGGTGGGCACACAGTAGGTCAGTGGCAGAGCTGTAAATAGAACCCAGGTCTTGTGAATCTCAGTCCCTGGGCCCCCATTGACCCCACTCCCGATAAAGACAGAAATGATCAGGGCCAGCAACAAACAATGGCCACGGGGCAGAGAATCCACTGCCTCTGAGGGGCAAGTCTTTCTTGTGACCCACCTGCCAGCACAGCCCAGCCTCATTCCCATCGTAGCCTTCCACTGTTTTCTAGCGCGGGGAGGAGGAGAGGGGGGAGGGGAGGAAAAAAACAACCTGGCAAGGGCTAATTAATATTTAATTTACTGCAAAATGTACTTATTATTCCCAAGTAATTGGCCGACTGCAGAGCTGTGACCACGACTGAATACAGAGAGAGGGAGGCCAGAATGCAGGTGGCGGGGCGGGGCGGAAGGGCAGGTGGGGAAGCACAGGGGTGTCGCTGTCGTTGACCAGACCACACTGCACAGCTTCAATGTGCATAATGAGAAAACTTACACGGCTTTGACTGGGGTTTTTAGCTCTAAGATGGCTGCACTCCCGCTAATAGCTTGCGTTTAGCTTATTGCACTGTAATCTCCCTATTACCGCGGCAACTCTAACGAGGGGAAATCGGGGGGGAAAAAGGACTTTGGAAATAGGTGTCATTTGCAAATAGGTTGTTGAATAACACTGCAAGGCGGCCAAACGCAGAGAAAACAGGCAATGTCTGCTTGTGATTCCCGCATAGATTCCCAATAACTAAGGCGCTCGGTGGCCCAGTCTCTAATTCTGCGCCTCATTCCATGATCGAGCTATTGGCTCATTTAACTCTGAGGATGGGAAATATTGTTTTAGTTGCTAGCAGAGGAGCGGCTCGCTTGTGACACCGTGTGGGTTGTAGATCGGTTCTTCTTGACGGCTTACTCTGCAGAGAGGGTCCCTTCCCCCTCCCGTGCTGAGTGTCTCAGCGGGATGTAGGTGGTGCACCAGCCTTTTGCTGGCTCGCTCCACAGGGGAGAGTTTCAGAGCCCCGATCCTGCCAATCCTCTGAGCTGTGATGCACACACGAGGGCCGTGCCCTGGTGTCGGCGCCTGCCAGTTGCCTGGTGAGTTTCGTTCCCTTTGGATGCCGTCATTTAACATGCAGCCCAGTCCTGTGCATATGTGACTGGGCTTTTGGGGACAGAAGGCTGCTCTCACCAGATGCGTGCTGGGCTCAAGGGAGCTCGGCCCAGTGCACAATGGAGGGGATAGAGAAATGCACCTTCCCTGCTGGAAGGACCTGTGGAGATGCTTGGAGAGGGGAGTGGAAGTTTGGTTAGGTTCTCATTCCCTGCAGCAGCCCACATTGCACGTCCCTGATCTGCCTGTCCCTGTCTGCTGCTGGGTCACACAGGCACAGTGAGGATAGCCCTAGCGTGCAGGAGGAAGAGAACAGGACTGGGGCTACTTTCCTGTCTCTCGCTGCCCCAAGTGTGAAGCCAGCTCTCTTTCCTAACGTGTCACCACGACTCCAATCCAAAGCCTGACTTTGCGTCCTAAGGCTCCTGCAGGTTTACAATGCACAGAAACCTCAGGGCAAATTCCCAACTCGGGGTAAATCTGGAGAAACTCCACTGACCCCAATGAAGTGACGCCCAGTGTGAGCAAGTCCAGCACTTGGCACCTTCGTGCTTCGCAGCATCCAAGCTTGTTGAGTGTTCCTGTTTGGAGACATCCCGTCACGGCTGCTCCTGCCTCATACAGATTGTGCCCTCTCAGGGGGACTTTGTTTCTTTGGCTAAAATAAATAATTAATCAGACACTGTCCCGGGAAGATCTACGTGGTGGCGAGGGTCCATGGCATTCACAAAAGGAGGCTAAAAACACGGTGGGGGGGAATTATTCAGTGCTAATCATAAAAGTAAAGACCCCCTACACTGCATTCATCCCCGAAAGTGAGCGACAGACTGGAGGGAGTTCAAAGAAACACAAAACAAAATGATCTTGGGAATGGTGGGTGAAAAGAGCTAAACCTAGCTGGCTACGTGACAACTTCAGTCCCAAACCTGTAACGTCTGTCTGCATGGATCTTATTGAAGACTGAGGTTTAACAGGTCTTTGGGGGAGGGACCATGTCTTTGGTCTGTGTTTGTATGGCGTCTAGCACAGTGGGGCCCTGAGCCATGACTGGGGCCTCTCCCTGGTAGCACAGCACAAAGAATAACGAAGAGGAGGAGGAGACAAGACTGTCGTCTACAACTTGCTCAAGTGACTAAGGAAGGAGAGGAGTTGTACAGGGTGGCTCTAGGGCAGAGAGCTTGGAGCGGTGGGATAAAATAAAGAAAAGCAAAATGTTGTGTGAACACTGGGAAACTTTTCCCAATGGTGAATCCTATTCGGCCACTCTGAGAGAGGGGAGGCGCAGGAGCCCCACTGCTGGGAGCTTTTCAAAAGCAGACTGAGATATGTGGCCGGTAAGGCAACTCTGTGCTGATCCTCAGTGAGACTACAGCTGGGCACAAGGCTGCCTTTGTACGTGTTTGCCGGATCACGGCCCTTGCGTGAAACTCCCCTTGGATATGTGTTGCAGCTCGTGTGGACCATGCGTTCACAACCTGGTGGGGGCTCCCAGCTACATCCTGGCTAGGTCTGAGGGGGATCCAGGTATGGAAAAGGTCGAGAACCACTGGTGTAGACCAGCGGGATACATTTTAAATGCCAGTCCTTGGCAGTCTCTGAAATGGCTGCATTTAGTTTGGAAAGCAACTCCTCCTCTCCTTTTTGACTACACGTTGTGTATTATACCCATAGTAAAACTGTAACTGCAGCAGAAAACTACACACGAACTCCATAAATAGTAACAGGCCCCCCTGGAGGCATTACAGGAGAGCGTGTCAGCACAGAGTGGTGTTAACACTGAGGAAAATACACAACGCTGCACAGTCAAAAGACACATTTCTCAGCTTATTTCTTCTATGTACAAATTAACTGAAACCTCCCTTCCTGCAGAACTAAGGGGGGGGGGCAGGGGAGAATGAGCTGAATGTGGAGCAAAGGAGCTGGTAGAAATCAGTGGTTTGGGACAAGGACACTTCCTTGCCTTTTGCAAGGTCAAACTGATTCACTCTGTTACCCTCCCAGGGTGAAATTCCCCCTGTGGTGGGCCTGGGCACCACTGTATTCTGCTTATGCCCTGATTGTAACAATGGGAGCTGAGCATTTTGGGAACTCTGGCCCCAGTTGCTGAGCCCTTGAACATGTGGCCCGTAGGGTTTATGACATGAAGTTGAGCGGCTCTTATCAGATCCGGAGGCAGGTGGATAGACAGACAGACAGACAGACCTGATCCTCACACATACACACCCAGACAATCTACTGCCAACACAACAGCTAAAATGCAGAAGGATTTGTGAGCACCATCGCTCCCCAGCTGAGACATGTGTTAGCCACCCGCTCTGCAGATGGAAAGAAAGACCATGATTAATAGCCACAGGTACCCCCTAGATGGATTTGGGAACGAAGAATGACGCACAAGGCAGCTACACAATTTGTCAATGACAACCGCTACAAACGGAAAAGCGGGTCAGGTGGGACCGCAGCAGCCCCCAATTGCTGTGAGTGCCCTTCCCAGCGTGTATGCTCTCTTCTCCCAGGCAAAGAACTTCTTCCTTCCTTTCTTTTTCCCCTCTACTTTTTTTGCTGGCTGGCCCAGAACAGCAGGCACTACCAAAGATTTCCCCCTCAAACCACATTTCTAAGTTGTTACCAAAGAGGAGATCTTGCAAAGGAGAAATCTTCCTCTGATGTGGAAGGGGAAAATAATTTAGGTTTGGCTCCTGGAGGACTAAGCTGGCATTTTGCTATCTCAATTAGATTTTCTTTGCTGTCTATTGCTCCCTCCCCCTTCAGCCTGAGTTTTATTTTATTTTTTATTAACACCGATCAGAGAGAGACTCCTTCTTTTTGTTCTACCTCAAGGCAGCAGTGAGCCAAAATAATAATGACTTTGCACTTGATTAGCACTTTACGTGTGGGGAGCCCAATGTGCTTTGCAATCAGGAATCAAACCTGACAGCATCCCTGGGAGCTAGGTCAATACTGTCTCCATTTTACAGATGGGGAAACTGAGGCACAGGGAGGGGCATGATGGCTTCATATTGAAGGCACTGGCCTGGGGACTAGGAGAGCCGGGTTAAATTACTGGCTCCACCAAAGACCCCCTGTGTGATCTTGGGCATGTCTGTTAAGCTCTTTGTGCTTTGGTTCCCCACCTGGAAAATGGAGAGCATAATCCTTCTTTTCTGCCACTCTTTTTTTGTCTTGTCCATTTGGACTGGAGGCTCTTTGAGGCAGGAGCTAGCTCTTACTATGTGTGTGTACAGTACCCTAGCACAACGGGGCCTTGGATCGCAACTGGGGCTTCTGTATGCTCTTGTCATGCAAATAACAAGGGCAAGAGACTTTTCTCAAGGCCACACAGTCAGCTGGGAATAGAACCCTGGAGTCCTGACTCCAGTACCCTGATCTCTTGATCAGACTGTCTCCCTTCAGAGTTACCCAAGTCACTCTTTACCGCTGACAGGGATAGAGGCAAGACACAGCTGGGTAGTCCAACTCAAACAAGCCACGCACTGGACTAGCGTAGCAGCCGGGAGATGGGGAGGGGAGATACTGGTTTCTCATTCACACCCCCTGCACCTCCTTCTCTCAACCACCTTCCCTCCCCTTCCAAAAATAAACAAAACCCTAACACAGACCCAAAAAAAAATCCCCCCCCCAGCGACGTTAAACATCTGATGAGACAGGCACTATTGATGTAGAAATATAACTGTTTCTATCTCGGTGGCGGCTTCCAGGGCCCTAAACCTGAACTGATTGTTGGGTTCGATTTGTCAAAATCAAAGGCTGGCAAGTTTGGGCAGCTTCATAGACTGTGTTTTATAGAACCTTTCAGCAACCCTCAATAAAAAATGTATTAGATTAGTAATTTGAGTCCCAAATGACCAATTTGAAACGATTGCTTTCTTATGATTTTTCTGAAAGTGCCTGTTTCATGAGAAATGGCTGGAAAACTCAGACAGTTTTAAAGAGACAATTCTAGCAGTGCACGTTAGGGGTTGGGGACAATGGGTTATGTGATTGTGTTTGTTTAATTGTAAGAAAAAAATCCACACTTCTCTGACTCCCCCCAATCTTCCCCCATGATAACATTTTCATTATAATAATGCCTAGCTCGTAGATAGGACCATTCATGCACAGATCTCAAAGTGCTTTTCATAGGACAGTAAGAACCATTATCCCAACTCTACAGAAAGCGAAACTCCGGCTCAGAGGGGGGAAGAGACTTGCCCAAGGTCATGCGTAGTGTCACTGGTTTGGAGTGACTGCCATCTGGCACCCAGAGGTGACTGCATTTGCCACAAGGGGTGTATGAATTAGCTCTGTATAGGTTTATATTCCATAAATATAAGATAAGATATTATAATACATATATGGAAAAGCCAGCCCCAAGCATTTAAAAATCACAATATTGGCATGAGATGGTTTGATAATTATATATACACGTGTTGGAAGCTTTTTCTTTGCCTTCTGGTTTCCAAGCCATTAGGGTGCATTCAGGGCAGGTTTCCAAACATTCCTCCCCCGAAGCTAGATGGAAGATGAGATTCTCACCTAATCTCAGGACTCCAGGGTCTGGGGCTTTGAGAAAAATACCAAATACTGTGAGACTGGTGATAAAATTGCGAAAGTTGGCAACACTGATTAAATCGCCTGGAGAGCCTGTGGAATGAAAGTTGCTACAGAGATACTTAATGGGCCCTAATCATTGTTATTAGATAGGGGACAGGTCTGGTCTGGATGGGAAAAGACAGACAGAATAAGAACTGAGCAACCCAACTTTAATACCTCTGCTTTCCAAGCACCTGTACCGTTTCCACCTGAAATCTTTGCCGTCCTAACCCCTGTTATTTTTTTGTCTTCCAACCTCGTGCTCCAATTAAGCTACCCCCCGCAACAGCCCCTCATTCACCTCACCCTGCCCCCCATGGACTATATAAATGAATACAATTTACACCACGTAGCTACAGGACCTTCGCCACCCATCACCCCGATCACTCTGCTTGTATGTTGCTCCATCCTTTGTCTGGCTTGCCCACTTAGATTGTAAACGCATCAGGACAGGGGCCGTGTCTTCTTATGTGTTCGCATAGCACCATGGGTCCCCGGTTCCGACTGGGCCCGGCTGCAGTATGCAGTAAAGTCGCAAAGTCGTTATTATTGCAAAACATTCAACCTGTTGGCATTTCCACCGCAGGCTCCAATTCTGCAGCCGTTTATGCACATGCTCCCCTTTCAGCACATGACCAGGCCCCTTCCTACGCGCGTGTTTAAGGTGAAGCATCAGCACACTTATTCGCAGGATCCGGGGCCACAGTAGGCAGCTCCTGTGTGGGGAAGGCGAAGGGACAAAACCCTGAATATTTTTATTTTTCAGGTTAGCATCTTCATGAGCAGTAACGACGTAGAAACGGACTAGTCACATATTATTACCGTTCCCACTAATTGCTCCGACTGAACCACTATAAAAGAGCCATTTTTTGTAAAGCTAGAAAAAACACGTCCGTAGGTTTTGCCTAAATGGCAATTTGCAAACCTTAAAAGGTGACATTTTGACACCAACATTTAACAAAAAATTAATATTTTGTCCCTTTAATAAATGGTTATTTGCAAGAGAGAATCCATTATAAAAAAGAGAGCTAGCGGGAGGTTCTTTTAGCCATTTCCATCAGTTGCTATAAGATTTATATGTAAATATGTTAATGGTACTATTAATAATTTAATGGGGGCATGGCAAGCTGTGTTTACATAATAAATATGATTAAGTGTTTCCCTCGAATGAAGTTGCTGAACTGTCATGCTACCCCAGGTTATTATCAACATGGCTTTAAAATGTTAATCAGACAATCAGAAGGAAATATTTCCACATCCCTGCTGGACTGGACGAGTTCTTTTAAAACACTGCTCACAGTTACTGTGACAGAAAGCTGCCTGTAGAAAAACCCTGCAGATTATCAGAGTGTAACTGCAGGGAATTGGAAATTTGCTGTAGAATATGGGTGGATTTATTAAGGGTGGAGCAACACCATTGATTTGGATGGTCTGAGTTCAGATTTACACCAGTATTGTTGAGAGTAAAATCTGGCCCAAGGTAATTAAATCACTGACTATCCCCCCTGCTTCTTAGGTACACTCTGAAGGACAGACGCTGCACAGAGCAGCACAACTGCGAAGAGAGAATTAAACCACCATTGCACGGTGTGAACCCAGAGGTGTATGCAACAAACAGGAAGGTCACTCAAGGTTAAATGCTAAAGCCCTGATCCTGCAAACTCTTACACACTTGCTTAACTTTCCCGACCTGGATTTCAATGGGATACTCACATGCTGAAAGTTAACACGTAATTATGTGTTTGCAGGACTGGAGTTTTAAGATACTGAAGAGATGGGTGCTATGGAAAACCCTACGTTAAAAGAAGCAGGAGTTAGACCAGCAGGGATTTATTCCTGGCTCTGCCACTGATTCGTTGAGTGACCTTGGGCAAGTCATTGCTCCGCTCAGTGCCTCAGTTTCCCCAGCTGTAAAACGGGGTTAATCAGACTTGAGCTTTTACAGCACAGGGTAGATCTGCTGTACTTGTAACAGCCTTCGAGAACCTCCGCTGAAAAGAGGATAGTGGAGGGGACATTGTTATGATGACTGAGACTATATCCTCCCCAAATCCCCAGGCAGGGAGGGTGTACTATAAGCTTAGCAAATACACATATAAACAAAATCGAAGAGCAGCCAACTGGTTCACCCATCCTGGGGCTTCAGTTTACAGTAGTCCGTTTGTAGCTGTCTCTCACGAGATACCCCACTCTGACCAGCCAATTGCAGCAGGGGGGAGTCGACTGCACGCTCACTCACAGACAGGTCGCTGCTGCTTTGCAATGGCTCACACGATGGAGAAGGCAGGATTCCAGTCAGCCCTGTGGCCGGCTGGACAGAGCTCCCTCCGGAGAGATGTCCAACAGCTCAGGTCGGCACCTCCAGCAGAGGCCTTTATCTCAGGCAGGCAAGGGAGAGAAAGGGTTAATTTAAACCCAAGGCAAGGCCAATCGTGTGGAGGAGTCAAGCCATAATTTTATATTCGGCCCTGTAATAGTTACTAGAGTTTTACTACAATAACTACATGTCCAAGCAGAGTTTAATGAGAAAATCTATAGTTTTCCTCTGGTATTTTCTCTTAGTTTGCATAATTCCCTGAATGCAACTCAGTAAAGCTTTTGACCCAAGGTAATAAAAAGGTGATAAAAATGGGCTGTAAAAAATGGCTTATGTACATATATGGTAACAGCCACTACAGAATTATGGACCCTTTCCACAAGATAAAAGAAAACAAAAAAACCTCTCCAGGCAGGAATAATGCTGAGGGGAATAGACAGATACATACACATTTATTCAAGAGAAAAGAAAAGTAGAGACCAGAGGTCTAAGGACCCGATCCTGCCCCACAGAAATCACGGAGAGTTTTGCCACTGATGTCAATAGGAACGCGATCAGGCCTTCACAGAGGGGAAGGTTTTGCTTGTGGATGGGCTTTGATAGGTTTTATTGGTGAGAGTAATTAACCATTGGAACAATTTACCAAGGGTCCCAGTGGATTCGTCATCACTGTTTTTCCAAAAGCTCTGCGCTAGGAATTATTTTGGGGGCAGGTTGCTGGCCTGTGTTATACAGGGGGTCAGAGTAGAGGAGCACAATGGTCCCTGCTGGCTTTGGGATCTATGGATCCATGAATCGGCCGGAATGGGAAGCTGGAAGGGTCTGAAGCTGAGGATTAGGTGGCAGACAGGCAGAGATCTGTAACCCAGAATCTTCGAGAAAGCAGAAACAACCGTGCTCCCGCAGATGAGCACGGCCACAGGTCGAGAATTTTATGTGTTAGGCTCGTGGGAGAGTGACAAACTGTTAGGAGAGTGTGTGGGAGGCAGAGTAGGTGTGTGTGTATCTGACAATGAGCATGGTCTGTATGTCAGGGCTCTGTATGGAGAAGCAGAGCATGTGTGGGGCGGGACAGGTACAATACATTCCCCTATCTTGTGCATGGGTGTGCGAGGACTGTTATTTGTGAGGGGCAGGGCTGTTGCAGGTGTGGGAGGAAAGAGGAGGGCTGCCCTCTGTGTGTAGGTGTGTAGGGAGGACTGTTGTCAGAGGGAGGGGACTGTTGTGAGTATACATGTGGGTGGGCCATTGTAGGAGTGTGTGTGACCAACCGGCTGCAGTCCGGAAGTCACAAAGAAATCCTCCTCCCTTTTGTTTTGCTGCCTGGCATGCCGTGTATCCCAGACGGGAATGATCTAGGAGGTCAGACCGAGTCCCTCCCCTAAGGCTGTAGGGCATGGTTGCTCCTTGTTAGCCAGGGTGAAAAACGCTGACAATTTTGAAGGTTTTCAAACAATTTCAGTTCTCCAGGGTTTGAAAAGTAAACAGTGTTTGAGGGGTTTTTTGCCAAGCGGGTTTACTGAAAATGTTTGGGTTTTTAAAAATTTTCAAAACCCTTTGTTTGTTTCCCCTTCCTCTTTCATTCCTTTTTACCCCGTTTCCAGTTTTCCCCCTTTCTCCATCTTTTCTCCTTTTGCCACTGAAAAAGCGGGAAAGGGAGGGGCAAAACCAACAAAATATCAGCCCCCCCACCCCCAATTTTCCATTAATTGAAAAATGGGAAAATTTAGAAAAAACAACTAAAAAATTGCAAAAATGGTTTTGAAAACAGGCTATTTTTTCTTTTTTTAAAAAATGTGTTGAACAATTTGCCCAGTTCTCTGTATGTTTCCTGGTGCTCCATCCAGCCTTTTCCCAAAGCTTCCCAAGCAATAGGGCTTCACCGTCCCCTTGGGCAATGAACCCATATAGCCACACAGCTCGGGGTAGGAAGCCTTGCCTGATATCCAGCCGAGACTGCTTTGCTCAAATCCATTCCAATCCTGATTATACCCTCTCGACACAATCCCCCTGCCTCTTTGGTGTCTGCACCTCTCAGACACTTACAGACAGGTACAACATACCTTCCCCGTAACCATCCATTAACCAACCATTGCACCCAGTTATCGTACATACAAAGCTCCTTCGGACAGGGACTGTTTCTTCCCTGAGATGCGTACAGCTCCGAGTGCTCTGTCAGCGCTCAATAAATAATCAACATAAATTTAATCCTTCTTCAGGAGTCAGACCCTTGTGAACACAATGATGGATCTGGGATGTGGGCAAACGTACGTCCGCCAAACTCCTTCCATTTGTGAACCAAGGCAACATTTGAACTCACATCTGCACTGACCCACTTCACCAGGACCTGCCAGTCCTCGAGCGCTACTTTGACAGTTTTTGTTTTAGAGACGAACAGCGAAGTGAGGCGAGGCCTAAATGCAATACACAAATAATAGCCGGTGACGCCGCCCATGGAGCTGGAAGAGAAGCCACGCGTACTGCATGTAAGAACCATTTCCCTTACTATAGCACCTTATCCTCTGAACCCCAAAAGCCCCATGCAAAGTCAGGTTGAGATCATTATACCCATTTTACAAGCAGGGAAATGAAGGCACAGCAAGGGGGAGTGACTCGCTCAATGCCACACGGAGAGTCAGCAGCAGTGCTAGCAACAGAACCCAGGAATCCTGGGATCCAGGATCTAGCTACTTGATCATGCATCCTCCAGGGCTGTGATCCGTATGGGGAGCAGTGGATGTCATGGAGCATCATGGAGAACCACAGCTGCGTGGACAGTGGCAAGCGGATCCTTCTTGATCTTTAGTGATACCTGTAGTGACAGACAGTTGTCCACCAAGGCGACAGCATCAGCTCTGCCAAGGAGTGAATGCCATTGTCAGTTTCCTAGGCGAGTACCTCTGATCTCTCTGGCTTGGGGCTGGCTCTGCACATTTGCTTTATTGATTTTTTTCCCCCCCAAAAAAGTTTTATTCAAAAGAAAAGAAAAGAAAAGAAAAGAAAAGAAAAGAAAAGAAAAGAAAAGATTGCCAGGAGAGCTGAGATGCCAGCGTGGATTATGACCCTGCAGTCATTTCCAGTGACCACTGCAGTGAAAGCTACTTGTAATCACCTTTCACAAAACCCAAGTGGGACAGGTGGGTAACGGGGAGGGGCAGCCCACGGGAAGGTGTGGAGACATAAATCCTGGCGGTGGCTGCTGCAGGGCAAATTGGAAGCAGACTTGGCTGTGTCCAAGACAGCGTATGTCCATGGGCACTTCGTGTGCTACGTGGGGAGAGCTGTTCTGCTCTCAGTGGGTGGGCATGGGTGTTGGAGGGATCCACCCAGCACAGACAGATTTATTCCATCATTACTCCCAGGAGTACTAGTCCTTCTGCATATAACTTACATTTCGTAAGGGGTTCAAACACTACAGCGACAGATGCAGGAACCCACAGAGCAGTAGACAGATAGAATTTGGCACTTCTATAGGACGTTTCCTCTCCCTTTAACACACACCAAGTGAGTAATTTACACTAGCAGTTCAGATTCTCACCTTGAGCCTGTCACACTGCAGTATCTGAGAGCCTCGTTTAAGACAGAGATGTCAGTCTTGTGTATTTCTGACTGCAACCCCTATGGCACCATATGAATGATATAAATTACAATGAACCCTCATAGTCCCCTGTGCTATCATCATCATTGGTAAGGATGGGGAAACTGAGGCATGGCGAGGGGCTGTGACTTGCCCAAGGCCTCATTACACCATGGCCTCTTTATAAGGTCCACAGACTGAACGTCACCCTGCACAAAGCCTAGGATCTACTTAAGTCAAAAGTATATTACACTGAAAGCCTCATCAAGGGAGGAAACAGGATCTGGGACCCAGGACTTCTGGATTCTATTCTCACCTCGGCCCCTGACTTCTTGTGTGATCTTGAGTAAGTCACATACCCGTGCTGTGCCTCAGTTTACCCTTCTGTAAAATGGGGGTGATATTATTGATCTCCATCACCTGAGGGATGGCAGCCTGACTTGGTTAATGTTTGTGAAGTGGGAGGAGCTCCTCAGACAGAAGATGCTAGAGAAGGACCCGCTATGATCAAATCACCACACAGTCTTCTCTGCATTTCCTTCCTATCCTGCTGCTGGTTAAGAGGCTGTTTGGACTGTAAATATAGCAGCAACTTGCTCCATAACATCCACCTCCTCTTTCTGCCAGACCCACCAAGGGGTACCACAGTCCAGCGCTTATCATCTAATCATACCAGTTATCTTTCAATTCGATAGCAACTCCCATGCTGAAGTCTTCCAACATCCTTTACAAACATACCCTGTGCAGTTGGATCTCATCACCTGCCACTGAAATGCAACCACCTCTAGGATGGAGAGCAGTAGCTGTTTAATAGCCAACAGCAACACTGTATGATGGTTGGGGGAAATATTTATCCAAAACAAACTGCAAGGGGAATTCAAGGAAGCAGAATGGAATTATCGGGAGTGGAATTTGTTCAGGATTAACATCAAAAGTGCCTTGGGATTTTTAATAAGAAGAAGTGGGGATGCCCTTGGGTTTTGGTGTCATTTTTAAGATGAAACCGCGAGCAGCCCACTGCCCCCGAGCCTCACTCCGACAGCAGGAGTGAAAAGTGCCCCCGTTGAACCATCACTTCCTGCCACAGCAGCACTTTCCTTGGAGTGCTCCATCCAACCCAGGGTCACGGCCGACTGACATGGCCCCGACACCGCCATCCTGGGCCAGACTGTGGCCGCCGAAGGAGCAGGCTGAGCAGAACGGAGAGCTCTTGGGTTGACCTTTGGCAAGCAGGCGGCGCGAGTGCACTGCAGTTAAATGGTACCAGGAGAGATAAGCAAGGCAGGCTGAGTTTGCCAATCTCCATGTGCCCTAAGCAGTGGCCCCTGGGGTCTATCTCTGTTGGGTCTGTCTCTCTGGCAGGCTCCTGGCTCTCTGTCACCCTGCCAGCACTGGGCTGTCCCTCTCCCGTTGCCCCATCAATCAGCCACAACGGGGATGATGTGTTAATGTTTTTCCTATAGACAGACACATTATGTTTCCACACTGCTTCTGCACACACCGTGTTTACGCCCCTTCTCCCTCCGGGGAGTAAATCAACCAAATTGATGCGAGCCATGATTAATTGTGTATCTCGGACCAATCTTTTACCGAGTCCCTCACACGGGCAGGATTCCCCCCCTCTCCCTCCCCGACCGACAGGGGAGAGGAGCCCTGCTCCGTTTGCTCCCTCTCATGCAGTTTGACGGATAGAGCCTGCCCGGGACACGGCGAGATAAATTTGGAAGACCTGCGCTGGGCTGTCAGCGTTAAAGATGATGAATGGGGGAGGTGAGGCGGGAGGGACCCGGAGAGCTCGGCGTAATGGATAAGGTTCCTCGGGAATGGATGTTCGCCCGGTGATTCGGCGTTAATCTCCGGGCGCTGGCGAGGTGCCGCCGACTGATAACAAGGAAATAGGAATGACAACAATTTTTAGCTGAGAGATTCCTCACAAGAATGCTGGGCTGCCGGAGGTCTGACAGGCCCTGATTGAATGGGAGCGGGGACGAGGGAGCCCTCGGACGCCTCCTGCCTAACATGCAAAAGATGGATCATTTCATTCCCCCGCCTGACCATCTACATTTATTATCATTCCCCCTAATTCCGCCTCGCTTAGCTACTTGTCACCACCGTTTCTCTTCTGCTGGCCGGCTGATGGGACCTGAGCTGGGCGCCAGCCCCCACGCCGCCTCCCCTTACCAAGAAGCAGAACCGTGAGCGGGGCTGGGTGGCGGGGGGGGGGGGGTCTCTCCCACCGGGAGTCACAGAGCAGCATCTCAGCTGTGCGGGTCTCACCCCTAGAGGTGAAGAGAGCCAGCATGGAGCCTGCACTTATAAGGTTTAAGTGGGACGTAAGTGGTCCAGGCCTTGTGCTGGCCCCCTGCCCGGGATGGATTTCGCACTAACAGCTCGGAGATGGCCTCCTCTCCCGCCATGGGCCTGCTGACTCCTGCTGCTGTCTCTCGTGGAGTTACACCTGCTCACCCCAGGTCCGAACGAGGCTCTTTCGCCTTCCGGGGGGCGGAGCAGGAGGCATAGCTAGGGCCGGAGCTCTCTCCTTCTGCACAGAGCCGGCTACGGGGCCAGCCCCACCCATCGGAGGCCTTCCCAGTTACCTGGGGAGACCGGGTTACGATCAGTCACACTGGGAGCTTTCACAGAGAGGCAGTAACCACGGGAGTCCTTTTCTGGGGTCTGCTTAGTGGCTCTTGTGCTCAGGCTGCGCAGTCTGATGGGTGCTCTGAGCGCCGGGGGGCCGTTCTTCAGGACACCCCAAACTGGGGAAAGCTGCCTGACCCTGGCAGACCGGGCACGTGGCCCATGTTAGTCTAGGGTTGCCACCTTCCTAATTGCTGGCCCCGCCGCCTGCACCCCCCGCCCTGCCTCTTCCCCCAAGACCCCATCTCTGCCCTGCCTGCCCCACCTCTTCATCTCAAGGCCCTACCCCCTGCCCTGCCCCTTCCCCCAAGGTCCCTCCACCCCACCCCTTTCCCCAAGGCCCCGCCCCTGCCCCTTTCCCCAAGGCCCTGCTCCCTGCCCCGCCTCTTTCCCCAAGGCCCCGCCCCTACCTTGCCTCTTTCCCCAAGGCCTCACCCCTGCCCCGCCTCTTCCCCCAAGGCCCCGCCCCTACCCTGCCTCTTCCCCCAAGGCCCCGCCCCTGCCCCACCTCTTCCCCCAAGGCTCCCCCATCGCTCACTGGATCATCTCAAGGAGCTTGCCTGCAGGTAGGAGGCAGCCCTGGCTGAGCAGGGGCTGCATGGGTTAATGACCCGGCACCTCCCCCCACCCCGCGGTAACCGGGCTTTTGGTTCGGGTGCCATTTAGGGGTGGCAGGTCCCCGGGCACCTGGCACCCCTAAAAGGCTCCTGGACACAGAAGCCAAAAACCGGACTGTCCAGGTAAAATGCGGAGGGCTGGTGACCGACGGTTAGTCAGAATTGCTTGCCGAGGTTCAAGGAACCTGTGCGGGGGTTCAAGCAGCCCCCTCCCAGCCCACAAGTCCTGAGCAGGCGTTTCTGGCTCCCACCCCAAATCATGGGTGGTTGCAGCTAAGCTTCCGTGCTGCAAATCCATCCCCTGCTCCCCGCTCTGCGCTGTCTGGCCCAGGGCTCCTCAGTCCCTCCCCGAGGGGTCAGCAGCGCCGGGCACGTGCTCCAGTCCCACCTCCACCCAGAGTTCGGACGACGGGGCGAGACAGATCATCTCCAGGAGGGAAGCACGCCACAGTTGCTACAGCTGTGGCACCAGCCCGCTGCTCGCTCAGAGGCCAGCCCCGCAAGATACTACAGCGTCTCCAGGTACAGAGAGCTCCTTAAATCAAAGCCTTGGACCTCAGCACTCCCCCATAATGACTGTGTGAGGGGTACTGCTCCGCTCTGCGCCGCAGGGGCCTGGCACCCAGACATCAGTGCACTGCCAGAGTCCTCTCCCCGCGCACACTGGGGACAAATCTGAGGTGGGAGGGCTGGGATCTTCTTCAGTTGCTCCCAGGCCCAGGCTGGGATCTGCCGGGACCGTCTCACGCTAAGTTTGGTTCCCATCGCTCGGGAGGAGTTCCTCAGGAAGACCTGACCCGTAAGAGGACCATCTGAACATTTATTTTGATCAGATTACGACAGGCTGGAACATCAGAGATGAGAAACTTTGGCTGAAACCACCTGGGAAGTCCTGACCTGCGAGTCCTGATCGAGGCCTTTGCGTGCCCATGGGAGACTCCAGACCTGCCACTCTCTATCTCGCTTTGCTAAATTTCCCCCCGGAGCCTGTGCCAGCCACGGAGACGCACACCTCTCCGCAGGGTCTGCACCCAGCACGTCACCACATGGAGCCCGACATACAGCTGGCCCTGCCCCACGTGGTGTCAATGTAGGACACTGGCGAAGCTGACGAGCGGTCTGCCAGCCTCTGGTCTGGGAAGCAAGGCACAGCATGCAGGGGGGAGGGAATGGAACTGGAAACCCCCTCAACCTCCCCTGGGCCTCTGGGCTCAGCAAAGAGCAAAGTCCGGATTAGCTCAGGTGTCTTAGAGGAAAACAAGGAATGAGTGGGGAGGGTAAATGGAGATGGGCCAGAGCAGACTAGCAGTGCAGAAAAGGCCCAGCAAGGCAGAAATAACCTGCAGACAGCTCGAGAAGCTCTTGATAACGTCACCCTCATCTCCCCATGGTGCTAACGATTCCAGTGACCGCAGCTCCGTCAGGGACCCTGCCTGCTGGAAGGAGGGACTGCCAGGCAGCTCAGAGGGCTGTAGTGGCCACTCTGGGGCTGCTGCACAGGGGCGCCCTGGTCCATTGCAGACACTGACAGGCTGTGTTTGGGGGGAGGAGCAGCAAGATACCCCTGTGTCAGGCTCCCCTTTGCGCACTGCCAGGGCCCCCCACCCCCGTTTGAGAGGCCCCCCCCGCAAAATGAGTGGTGTTGCAAGCGGGCACACGGGCTCGCAGGCCATGCAGTTTGGCAGCATGGCTCCAGAGTGGGGAGCTGGGCCCAGCCCCATGGGACAGGACCTGACGCCGTGGGGTGAGTGTGGGGCAGGCTCCCTTCCCTCCCGGGGCCTCCCCTCAGTGTTTTTGCACCGTTTGTAGTTTTGGAAGGATGGGGAGCCATGAGTTTCAGATTTCGCCGTGCCCCCAAAAGCCGCTGTGTGTCCCTGCCCTGGTAGCCAACCTGTGGAGCTCCAGGCTCTGCAAGGGGGCTCCTGGGATCAGCGGGGTCAGCACCGCCTCTCCCTCTGAAGCCAGTCGCCTTTAGCTCACTGACGAATTGACCTGCCTCCCCTTTAGCAAACAGTCCGAGCGGGGTGTCAAAGCCACTGAGGGTGCCTAAACACAGCCCCAAGCCGAGACCCCCCATCCCATCTGCCCTGCGTTTCCAGTGGGGCAGTGTGCTTTCCGATGCATTCTGGGGCTCCCTGTCTGTGTCTGTGGGGTTCCCAGGAGAGGGCCTGAGTAACTGGAGAGGCTCTGCAGCTCTCCACCCAGGGCAAGGCTCAGTGATCAGGCCAAAGTCAATGGGAGTTTGGCCTGGGGAAGGCCCTTCGGATTAGGCCCATGCTTGTTAATATAGCCCATCCTCATGCCTCTTTGGCCTGCCACCCTCCTCTCTGCCTGGAGCCAGTCCCCTTCTTTCAGAGTAACAGCCGTGTTAGTCTGTATTCGCAAAAAGAAAAGGAGTACTTGTGGCACCTTAGAGACTAACCAATTTATCTGAGTGTGAGCTTTCGTGAGCTACAGCTCACTTCATCGGATGCATACTGTGGACCACCTCTTGTGTCTCTTCTTGCGGCCAGGAAGGAAGGGGAGCCAGGAGGGATTGATTCCTGGGCAGGGTGGCAGGCTCTGATGCACATGGCTGTCTTACTCCTTCTCTTGACAGCCCGGGCCAGAGGCAATGTCAAAGAACTGCAGATGGTTAGCATGCCAGCCAAGCAGGCTCAGGGCGCTGCTGCTCTGCCCAGAGGAATGGGCAAGGGGCCCTCAGAATCCAGCTGAATGTTGAGGAGGAGAATTAATTATCGGGGAAGAGGGATCCAGAGCCCTGGGTTTAAACTCGTTCCTGATTGTAAACAAAATGCATGTGACTATCTCCACAGAGACCCCAGCAGTGGGTTCAGACTGAGGGACATCAGCAGAGCTGCATGGAGGGACAATACCAGGGGGGTGTATTACAGACCAGGCCTGGGGCAGCTTTTGCAGAGCTGTGATTGCACGACGCTTCGGCAGCATGTGTCTAGCTCTAGCGGGTGCTATCTGGTGGCTGTGAGCATTGAAATTCAGCACCCTCTATATAGACTGTATGTTGCTAGCCATTCCTGACGGCAGCCTGCCTTCGTGCAGGGCCAGCTTATCAGGAAGGATTCCCGTTCTACATTGAAACAAGATCCACGGATAAAACACCTACCTGGAAATCAACAGACTTCCTAGGGAATGTTGGTTAAGACCAAATTCCGGATCTGAACATTGTGATGCTGGAAAATTGGAGTAGAAACTTCTCCCAGGTTTAGGGGGGGACTGGATCCAAGCCCTGTACTACACCCTATTCTTTCCCCGAGCCCTCCCCCATTAATTATCCCCTTTTCTCCTGGGCTCGACTCACACCATCTCCTGCCTTTGCCAGCTTTCCAACGTTTCAAGTCAATTTCCCATCACTAGCACTTGGGCAAGTGTTGGGTCAGGCTCACGTTGGCTCCTGGACTTGTCCACATCCCCCCTCACCTGCATGCACCTTCTCTCTCCACTCCTTGGGCCTCTCCCCCTCCACAAACAGCAGCGTTTCCTTAATCACCCTGATCATGCAACTGGTTTCTGGCCACACATAGCCACTTTTATCCATCCCCCTGCCCCCCTCCTGCCGTCGCTGTATTAAAAAGCAACCCGCTGCTGGGAATACATTAGTGACTTGCAGCCGATCCTTCTCCACAAGGATAATTACAAAAAATAGAGGGACAATAACTATTAATATTTTATTGCAGCATTTAATGAGCTAAAGCAAATCGCCTTGCACGCCGCCGGAACGATGTGCTCTGCCATTTTTACATTCTCTCCACCACTTTCCCCAGCGCCCCATCTGAGAAGCCCTCCCTACTTCCCACTCTGCTCACGCCCTGCAATTTATATTTCCTTTCAGCTGCCTTCCCCCACCTTGAAAAAACGACCTGGCTGCTTTCCGAGGCCTGTTCACTTCCCCCACCCTGCCCCCAGTTCCTCAGGCAGTTTGGCCTCCTTGCCGAAATGAGCTCTGGGTAAGGAGCGATCACCTTGATCTTGAACAGAGGATAATGCCCTTTCGTCCCAAGTGGTTATTGTCTCCCTTTCACATGTGGGGAGACTGAGGCTCAGGGAGGTACTGGATGCGATTTGCAGAAGTGCATTGAAAGTCACCAGGACTGGTGTTCCGAAATTCCTCTGAAGATCGCACTTGACAGACTCACCCAAAGCCAGACAGTGAGCCAGAAACAGAAACCCCGCTCTAACTCCCGCTCCAGTGCCATAAGACCGGGCAGCCTCTAAACAACTATCAGCTCTGGAGTTTATGTCTGGTGACAGGTTCTTCGAGACAGCAAAGGCCAAATCCTGCTCTGCGCACTCAGGCAAGGAGATACATTAAAGTCAGTGCGATCACGCACTAGCGAGAGCAGGGCCAGCCCCCAAATCAGCTCTTCATGCATGCTCCACATGACTTTAGAGGAGCTGCATACAGAGGTGGTTCTGGGACAGTGATGTCAGGCCCAAAGGAGAATGTGTGAGGCCACCTGCCTAAACAAGGGATCTGAGTTCTAGTCCCTGCTCTTCTACATCATTTAGATCCAAATCAACAAGAGGGGTCCCTTCTAATTTTGGGTGCCTCCATTTTTGGATACCCAACTCGAGACAGTTGAGGCCAGTTTTCGGTAGCGTTGAACACCTGTCGATCCCACTGATTTCAGCTGGAGTTCTGGGCAATCAGGCCCTAGTACTTAAATTAGGCACCCAAACATGGAGGAGCCCAAAATTGGTGGACACTTTTGCACATGTTATCCTTACCTGTCGTGCCTCAGTTTCCCCCTCTGTAAAATGGAGACAAGGATACAGACACAGGTTTCCAGGTCCTTTTTTGGGGGGGTGGGGCTGAATAGTATCAGTCTCTTATTATTACTGTTATGTTTTTCTAGCTTTTCATCTCCTCTGGCTCCTACTCTCTCTACTGAAATGTAATATATATATATATATATATATATATATATATATATGTATTTCCTCCACAGACGCCTCCATTTATTAACATAGGGTCCCCGTGAGCTCATGCTGAGCAGCACTGGGCCCCGAGTGGGCCCATCATTCCATGCGAGCAAGGCCCCCACAACCACCTCGAGCCTCGCTGACATTGGCTTGTTATTTTTAAAGTCTGCTACATCGTTTTGTGCTGGTTCCATTCTCCTCTGTGCACCCAGTGCCCTGTGTCTGAACTGTCTAGACTCGAGCGTGTCTCTTTATACTGGTAAGGCAAGCTCCAGGTATCCTCCAACTCTGTGCAGCGCTGAGAATGCTGCCGGCTCTCAGGATGGAATTCACCCCAGCACAAGGCTTAGGCATCACTAAAGTGTCACTTAAACCCCCTACCTATCCATACAGGGCTGAATTTTACCCACCGAGATCAGGAGCTGACAGAGCGAATTGGATTGTTTCAACAGAAGAGGCCCATGTGGAGATGATTGATTCATCTATTTTTCTATCACTCACTGTGTATGTAACAGATATTTATTACTGTACATACAACACAGAGTAACATGGAGAACAAATTAAAGGGCAGTTGGTGTAAGAATTCAAGCAGCCTTTTTTAACACCCATAAATAAAGATATTTAATTTAAAAGGACATTGTCAGCTCAAAATGAGCCCGAATTTAAGTCTGTGTTAAAACCATGACCTCTGACAATAAATAAATCAATACGAAGACTAACGGAAAAACTCTATGAGAGTATTTTTATTTTGTTAAAATAAAATAAAAAATAATTATTCTAAAAAATGTCCCTGGAAACAAGTCCCTTTTAAGCTACAGTTCTGTGGTGTTTACCCAAAGCCATCAATGTGGGGGTACGCATCAGAAAGCAAAACTGACAAGAAACATAACAAAAAAAGTCCAACTGACCAACCTGGTTTCATTGTTCAGAGTGACGTGCAAAAAAGCCAAGAGCCAGCATCAGTGGAGAAAAGTCCAGGAGCTTGTTACAAAGCTTTCAGCTGTCATTGTTTGTGATGCCCTTATTAACACTGCGGGTCAGACATATGGGACCAGATTCTCAGCTGGTGTGCAGCTTCCGTGGAGTTGTGCCCATTCGCCCTAGCTGAGGATCTGGTCCTTGAGTTTTAATCTGATGGGACCCCTTTAAAATTTATTCCTGCTAGTTTTTATTGTTGCTCAGTGACCAAGTAAGCAAGAGGGTTAAAACCACTTTTGCCAACTCCCCCCACCACACGTGCAGTCAGGTGGCTGAGCTAACAGGAATTAGGGGGCAGTTTGCTCACACCACAGAAATAAATAATCACTCCCCCAGCCTCTGAGAGTGGAGGAGAGATTTAATGTGCTGACAGGCTGCATTTTTTACCTTTAGTCAATATGAGAAAGGCCCCAAGACTATGATTCCAAACATCTGGATTCCATCAATATGTGATCTGTCATCATGTATCGGCATTCCCCCATTCCCCCGATTGAGCAATGCGGCTGGTTTTATTAATACGTCAAATACATTATCCGTGTAATACACTTGTCTGGCTCTCCCCCCTGCTGCTCCTGCGCAGCGGATTTGAATGTATGATGAATCAGTTTGTATTACACGTCTGTACATCGTAATTTGTCAGGATTAATAGAACTGCGTGTATTGGGGAGGGGAACGCGGACGAGGGAGCTGCATCATGTGTGTTTAGCACGGGGATGTCTGTTTCACTTATTTATCTCTACCCAGCCCTCTGAGTTCCCGGAAACCAGCAAGTACAACGCATCTCGGAATCGCTGAATGACCCAGGCTGGTTTCACACGCGCCTCCCCGGCCCTCCGTAACTCTCCATGAACAGACTCAGGCTACAAGAGAGGCTGCTATTTTTCGCATGCTTGTGACACCCCATGTTTACATCCCATTGGCTGACAATGTAAAGTCACTACACAAGGCATTAGGCACAAGAGGACAGCCAGCATGGGGTGCTGGGGGGTTAGACTGCACCTGTTATGAGATCTGCAGGCGTATGAGGGGATACAAGGGAAGAGCTGGTAATTTCTTCCCTATTTCAAGACACAGGGTGAAATTTATCACTATGCAGAGGGCCGTATTTTAAGCTCTTAAGTGAAACTAAGTCGTAACTAGATCTCATGCAGTCCCACAGTACAGGTGGTACTTCGCCCACTCGGACTATTCCACTGTCACTTGTTCTTTACACGTCAGAGTCCCATGCAGAGACCATAGATGATGAGCGAGGTGTCTCTTATACAGGCTCCCAGACTGCCTGCTCTTTGTGAGTCAGGTCTGTAACGGTGAGTCAGGACGCCTGGGCACTACTGCAGGTTCAGCGGATGTGTGACCTGGGGGCAGAGCCATTTCACCTTTCAGGTTGTTCCACCCTAGTGTCTTTTCCTGCCTCTACCACTGATTTCCTATGTGACCGTGGGCACATCACTGATGCTCAGTGCCTCAGTTTCCCTGTGTGTAAAACAAAGACAATCAAACTTCCCTGCCTCGCGGGGGCTGTGCGGTTTAATCCAGCCCGGTGTGATGAGATAGATAGGAGGTGCCAGAGAAAGGGTTAGGGTTCTCGTTACTCTTGTATGTAAGACATTGCTACTGAGTGGAAGTTGCATGAGACATTGACTGGGCTCTCGATTCCCAGCGTTGGTAGGGACCAGATTTAGTGTACAGTGTGTTCGTTTGCAGCTGGACTTTGCCTTGCCCCAGCAGAGCACTGGTTTCAGCTATAACCCTTATCTACAGTATTGTACAGGGGACGGAATGGGAACCATAAAGACCACAGGATAGAACTAATTGTGCTGTCATTTCCCTGCAGTTACCTAAAACTCATGCTTCAGCCAGCCACCAGCAGGGCTCCTGGTAGGATGTTTCCCCCAACCCCCATCCCAATGTATTCTGGGAGGCTTTTTTATCTCCTTCCAGGGATAGCCATGGCTGGAGATGGGACACTGGCCAGGGAGGGCCAGGCCTCTGAGGTGGCATGGAGCGTTCTCTCTCTCTTTCTCTCTCGGGTGCTTGGCTGGCTGGTTCATGCTCACAGGCCAAGGGTCTAACCAGTTGCCATGTGTGGGGTCGGGAAGGAATTTCCCCCAGGTCAGATTGGCAGGGATCTTGGGGGTTTTCCGCCCTCCTCTGCAGGGTGTGGGTGTGGGTCACTGGCCAGGATTATCTGGGTGTCCCGTAATCATTTTCTTGGGCCCTGGGGCCCTCCCGTTCTCTGCCTGTGGCATGCAGCAGCCTAGTCTCCTATGGGCTGTGATGCTTTGGTCTATTTTCGGTGACGAGGTTTGGTGTGCGGGTGCGGGGTGATACTGGTGGCCGGTGCTATACAGGACGACTGGACGGTCTGGGGGCCCCTTCTAGCTGTAACCTCTGTGACTGCTCTGCTGTTCCACCCCTCACCCTGCCCACGACACGGGCACGCCCCTTACGGCTGCGCTGTCGCCAAAGAGTCCTGCGGGAACTCTGATACCCGCCCGCGGGCTCAGACAGTGTCTCCGGTGCAGGGCACTTGCACACGGGCTCTTTGCAGGATACCTGAGAATACCAAGGCCCCACGGTCACTTGGGCAAAGGCCCCCACGTGGGGCTAGAGAAAGGCTGCTGAATGCTTTGGTGCTCAGGAGAGTTGAATAGCTGTTGTCATGCAAGCTTCCCTCTCATGCAGCCCTGCTGATGCGTCTCACTCCTGACCTGATGCATCTCTACCTAGATTCTTATATGACCCTTATCACTAGGCATTGAGTACCCCCACTTCCCCCACTTTCCCAGCTCCCCACACTCAGCTCTGGGGATGGCCCTCCACCCTGACCCCTCCCCCAATATACACTGCCAGTCCCAACCCTTGTTTGGGGGAGCAGAGAGGCTGCTAATCACAACAAATGAAGAGCAGTGATTTCGGGATGTGGGAACACACCCATTAGGCTAAAGCCACTCGGCTCATCTTCCTTATCATTTCAGCATAGGTCTGAAAGGGAAAGGCTAGAGAGCTAATCCCACTGTAACAAGAAGACCCTCCCACGTCTTCCCTTAGAGCTGGCAATCCCCGCCCCTTCTGTGAGAAGCCCCGCCCCTTCTGCTTCTTGAATTAGAAGGTGGCAAACCTGAGCCCTGAAGACTTTTAAAAAATCAGCATCATGATTGTTAGTTTGCTTGGAGGGAGCATCAGGAAAGCAGAGACCGGAGTTCAACACACTCATCACACTGGTGACCTTTGTCATCTCTGAAGAGAAGCCACATGGGCGAACAGTCAAGTCACCGATACAATGTGGATCTCTATTTCCCTGTCACTTAGGAGACCACAGCTCCCGCAGAAAAAGGAGAGCAGGGGAGTCGCCATGATACTGGCCACGAGTGCCATCTTATCGTTTATTATATGTCTTATGGCAGCATCTAGAGGTCCCACCCCCTTTTCCAGTGGGAGAGAAAGGGGAAAACCCCCTGAAAGAACTAGATCTTTCTGATGTTCAAAAACAGAACCATTTTGTCAAAAGAACTGAAAGTTCCAGGAATTTTTTTTTAAAAGTCTATATCTTCTGGGTGGGTGGAATCCCGCCACACCCCCCTTTTTGTTTGACCAGCCTTACTCAGAATCTTCCTAGGAGATGGGTGAGAATCATTATCCCCATTTCACAGAGGGGGAAACTGAGGCAAGGTGGGGAGAAGTGACTTGCCTCAGCTGCCCAGGGAACAAGGCTGGAGGAGAACTGGGAACAGATCCCAGGTCTCCCAGCTCCCTGCCTGAAGGTCCTGTTCACAGCAGCTGGGAAGGTGTTTCCCAGTGTGGAGGCTGACACGCTAAAACCAGCAGCATGGCTGTGGCAGTCCAGGAGGCGGTGTGTGCTGGCCACCCACGTACCTTCCCAGGGGGTCAGACTGGCTTGTGCTCACACCGCAAGCCTGAGCTGCTGTCTGTGCTGTCACGGCCACGCTGCTGTTTTAGCATGTTAGCTCAAGCAGAGCTAATGAATCTGTGTACCCACACTGGGAAGCGCCGTCCCAAACCACTGTGCAGACATCTCCATAGCCGCTAGACCAGCCTCCCTCCCTGCCTTCAAGCAGGTTAATGCACAGGGCTATTATTTATTATCTGTATTACCAGATCACTAAGGGGCCCTAGCCATAGGCCGGGACGCCACTGTGCTAGGCGCTGTCCAAACACACTGCCTGCCACAATATAACTGCAGCTTGTAACAGATTCCCCTCCCTCCTATTCCAGTTTTACAACACTGCCACGCCACTGGCTCGAGTGGCGTTATCCCCAACTCACCACGGCGGAAGAGGACCTTAGTGCAATCGAATGCGTTCCACACCAGATGGGCTAGTGCTTTGCTGGTTCACCCCCCTGGCCCTTACTTCTCAAGGCCTGTGTCACTTCTGAGCCCGAAGTGGATGCCCAGTTCAGCCCCCTGTCCACACCTTGGGGGTCCTGCACACCGGACAGCCCAGCTACCTGCATCCCTCTCCACTCCATGCTATTTCGAGAGTGGGGCTGGAGGAAGTGACGTCATCTTCCCTTAATGGGCAACAGTCATGTCGCCTTAATAACGGCTCCCAGAAACAATTGTACATTTACAACCAAGCGAGCGAGCTTGGCACGCTCAGCCCATTCCCGTTCCAAGGCTTAATTTGATTTTGACATATTGGCTCGAGATTAAAGGGCTCTCGTAAAAAAAAAAAAAAAAAAAAATCCAAACACACACACACACATCCAGCCCCCCCACTGCCCCCTCTTCAAGTCTCAAGCAAAAGTGCTAACATTGTAATATTTTAAGTAGAGAAAATCCAAGTGTGCTTTACCCCCTGCTGGGTCTTACGCTGGGCTTATAAAAATTAAGTGGAAACCTACACAGCTGTAGGCTATAAATCCTTTGTCGCTAACTCAGCCAGGCCTGGTACCGGCTTTCAAAAAAACAACCCAGAACTCAGAGCTAGAGAGACACACATGGTTGGTCGGGGATGGAAGGGCCTGTTCTGAGGGGGAAATCACAGCCTGTGGGGACGTCAGATGCTCCTCGTGCGGTGTGCCCGCCGTGCGGCCGGTTACCAACACGTATGAGGGGTTGGACGTGAAGTGAGCACGGCTGCCAGGGAAATCTCACGCTGCACAGGAAGGAGAGGAGAGAGCAGGGGGGAAAGTGCTGAAAAGATGGGTCGTGTGCGGCGACGCAGTAAGAACCCTCTCGGCTGAAGATCAATTAGCATCAATTACCGACTTCATTTAATTGTCGTAGAAGATGAATTTGTCATTTTTAGTCTTGAATTAATGGGAGACCTTCAACTTTCCCTTGGCAGCACCAGCCGGTCATTGGCTTTTTTTTTCTTCTTGCATGGGGGGAAAGCTTTTGGCGTGGGAACGAAGAAAAGTGAAAGCAGCCCCGGCGCCATATTGACAACCCAGCCACGAGCACAGGAGAGGGGGCAGGCAGGGATGGTGGAGACTGGGCTGAGGGAAACATGACACCAAATCTCATCCCTTCTCTCCCAGCAGGAGGCAGGAGCACTGGCTGTGAAGCGAGCTGATGGCTACTCCAGTCCTGGCCTCTCCCAGCAGGAGGTGCTATAAGGAACGGTTTCAGGTCGCGGACTGTGGGGGAAGCGCAGAGGCGCTGCAGTCCTGTTCTCCCCCAGCAGGGAGTGCTGCAGGAGCAGAGCAGGAGAACGGGCTGAGAGGAGCTCACGGTTCCGGCAGCCCCAGCCTGTCTCAGCAGGAGACACTACAGCGAATGATTTCATCATGCGAGCTCCGGGGAAGCTCCCAGCTACACCAGCCCCGGTTCCCAGCTGGAAGGAGAGAGGCAGGGGCCCTGGCTGCAGGGACAGCTTCCAGCTACTCCAGTCCTGGCCCACCCCAGCAGTGTCATTATTCCATTGTCTACAAACACCTACCTAGGTGCTTCTACAGCCTTCAGCATAACTGCATCTGCTTCCTCTAGCCAAAGCCAGAATTACACCGGAGCCCATCAACTTTACTGCACCACCCTGTGTCCTATGGCAGCAGCAAACCTAGTTACAGTTACAGGCCAGGTGACAGTGTAGAAACTGAACCAAACTTCAGGGCCCAGGTCCCTGCCAAACACGAGTCACTTTGAGTTCTTTGTTTTCACCTTCTTTCCATCTTACAATTTTCTGCTCCGTTCCTGTTTTCAGCCAGAAATTAATTTCTCAGCCAAGGGCTGCAAAGTGTTTACATTTTCCAGGCAAACAGGCGACAGTAAACAATGAATGCTCGCAGAAGAAATTGAATTTATAACTGCATTACGGCGTCAGATAACGCCCTAAAATAATACAATGATAAGGAAATTCGATTTGATTGCTGCTGCGAATCAGCTTGGGCCCATCTGCGGCTGGGCCTCCTGTAATAATTTTAAATTGAGTTTGTAAACCTTATTTGTCCTTAAATATTTCTGTCATTTTTCATTGCCGGCGACAGATACTTGGGCACGTGGCTGAGGACCGGCCCTCTTTACGGTCCGCTCTTTATGTCTGTGAGTGTGTGCGTACACACAGGAGGGTGAGGGTGCATCTCAGTGAGTGTGTGTGTGTGTGTGTGGGGTGGAATTCAGAGCGGGCGGTGACAGCTGTTCTTCCAATCAATCACAGTGTCGACAGTTAGGGAGGAAAGGTGCGCAGAAATTGAGTTTGCCTCACAGGGGACAATTGAACAAATTAATAGACCATTAGCCAAGCAGTGACCTGAGAAATGAGGGTGCTCTGGCTCACTCTAGGTTGGGGGGAGGGAGATTGGGACAGGAGCTTTAAAATGCACAGCCCCTCAAATAGAGTTGTATTCGTATATACTCCAATGGTTCCCGCCCCCGCCAGCCCATTCATGTTCCTGAGCTGGGTTGATACAGCCCCTACCCAATTCATGCCACCACAGAACGCGCTGGGCTTGGGGGAGCCGAGAGCCTGTTACACTGAACACCCATCTCGGCTTGGAAGCCACACAGCACAGCCTCCTCCAAACCCGGCTCTAATGACTTCCTGGAATGCAGATTTTACAGCAGTCGGGAGCGAGCTGGGACACAGAGCTCATGAGGTTTGGGAAACCCACCACATGGCAACAGTAATTACAGAGATGATTCATAATAATAGAAAGGGTCATTCAGATTGCAGTAAAAAAACAAAGTTAAAAAAATTATGAGCTCTTGTTTCGGAGAATTCCCACAGAGTAACAGACAGTGTGAAAAAGTCCCGGACACCCTGGGTGTGTTTTAGCGTCAATATGGTAGTCCAGGGCCATTAATAAGGGAACTCTATTAAAAGGAAGGGAAAGATGATGGTTACAGCACCACACAGGGAGCCAGGAGACCTGGGGTTTAGTCCCAGCTCTCAGAGGGAATGTGATTTAATGGTTAGAACAGGCGGCCAGGAGTCAGAACTCTTGGATTCTATTTCCACGGCTGCCACCAGCTTGCTGTGTGACCTCACGCAAGTCATGCTGCCTCAGTTTCCTCACCTCTAGCGAGGGCATAGGAAGACGATCTACTTCAAAGGGGAGTTGGGAAGTTTAACTCATCTTCATTGGCCAGGGTTGATAAAGTGCTTCAACCGCGGCACAAGGAAGGGGCTACGAAAAGAAAAAATCAGATCCTTTTTGAATATGAAATAATAAGCCAGTGCCCTTGACTGGCACCTCTTCTTGGAGACTTGGCACGATTTGCTCCCATTGTTTCCCAACTGCGCACCCCTGTGAAGGAAGTACATTATTATCTGAATCGTTGTGTTTATAACATGACCTCTACTAAGGCATTATCCAGGGATCTGTAACAATACTAAAAACACAATAAAAATCACAATGTGATTTAACCCCCCCCCCAATATAATCAGTCTAACCTTTCGCTATTGAAACAAACAGGCTGCAGGAGTCAGTGACGAATTCACAATTACCGTTTCTCTGATGAATTTCAAATATATTCGTTATTTCAAGTGATTCAGTATTGCTTTAAATCAGGCTTGACTCCTGAAGACATTTACACTCATACTTAATTTTACTCACTCAAGCAATCTGTTGTCTTGAGAGAGTCTGATCATGTCTGTAAAGTTAAGCCCATGTAAATGTTTTCAGGATTGGGGGTTTAGACCGTAAGTTCTATGGGGCCTGGACAATATCTTCCTAGATATTTGTACAGCTCCGAGCACAAACAGTCCCCAATCTCAGTTGGGGGCGCTACATCTTACAGTGAACCTTTCTTTCCACGTTTTTTGTTAACGAGGGATTGATCGTGAATCGTTCTCTGCGTGTGCCGATATGCACGAGCCGAGCTGCTGTTCACCTGAGCTTGGCCAGGTAAGTGACACAGCATCTTTCTGTCCCCTGATTGGCTGAGCACACAAGCGGAGTTAAAAATCTGTTCACATTCATGCCAGTACAACAGGACCAGGTGAAAAGCGAACACCAGAGGGCAATGGAGAGTGGCTGGAGCAAAGAGAATATTAGCAGAAAAACTCCTTGAAGTATTTGCCCAACTCTAAAGGTAACAAGGCTGCAGGAGCGTTATTTCTCTTCTCGACATTTATCGGGCACAGACTGCACTCGGCACCAAAGCAACTGCATCCCAAGGGGCCGCTGCAAACCCCAGTCGCAGGGTGCTCCCCGTGTCACACGACTGCTCACCTGTCATTTTAAAGATATTATTTTAATTGTATGAAATGTGGTATTTTCATTTGAGGAACTGGGATCCTGTTGGCTCCACCAGAGATACTCAGGTCCAGATATCATGTGTGTTATATAAAAATACACACACACACACACACACACACACGTTACCTTTTTTTCTGAGAGCTGTAAGGGTTTCAATTACCGGATTCTGGGATTCAGTGCCCAGGGCTTTGTGGTGTGTGTTAGATTTATTAGAAGGTTTAGTATCAGTGGAGAATTCACGCATTTACTCCCAGGAGCCCAGCTTCCGTTCAGAGACCCTAAATCAAGACCTAAGATGGGCTATTGTCACTTACAGCATTAGCATCGTTAGCACACTCGGGGGATGATTAATCACAACACACATGCAGAAGCCCAGCCTCACCCACCCCCAACGCACGCACACTTCTGCCACCCCTGCCCGTATCCTGATCTGCCAGAGCCACAGCGGGAGACACAATTAAGGGCCTGATCCTGTGAGGTGCTCAGCTCCCACAGCTCTCACTGACTTCAATGGGCACTACAGGTGCGCAGCGCTTCCCAGGATCAGCCCAGAGGGGTTGGAACAGCTCTGACACCTTTTTAATCGGCAGACTTTTATAAAATGAGCTGTTTCACACACTGGATGCTGGGAGGGGCTGAAGGTCTTTCTCCCCAGGCCGAGTGCTGATGGGAGCCTTCCCCCACTCGCTGCCTTGAGCCAGGGCAAAGAATTATTGTTCTAGGAGTAACCCTAACCTCCCCTAGCAGGACAAAGCTGTCCACAGGAATCCCTTGGCAATCTCCTCCTTCCCAAAGGGAACGTCAGGTCAGATTTGCCAGCAGACGAAAGAGCACAGGAAAGAGCCTTTATCAAACAGGGAGTCGGCTACACCAGGGAGCCCCAGAGAAGAACGCTCCCCTGGAAAAAACACTGAGCTTAGAAAAGCCCTGTTAGGTCATCCAGTCCCCTGCTGGCCTGGCGGGATTGATCCAAGCCCTTCTGGAGGTAAGTGAGTGCAGATACACCACACTCCCCAAACAGCTGGGAGATGCATCTTGCAATCACATCCTTCCCCTCTTATAACCAACTTCCTCTCGAGGATGCAATTGAGGCTGCAATCTCATCACAGGCGTGATTTGCACTGGCCTCTGGAATGCGACTGGCTGGCTACTACCCTTGTGTGGCTCTGTACCTCGCGATTTCTGGGAGCCTGAGTAGCTGAGGCTTGGGGGCAAAGCTTTTCCTTTGAAGCATTCCAGAGGAGACAGAATCACGCTCCTAATGAGTGAGATCCCAATGGCTTTTGTCTTTTTTCCAATACACTGTTACTTCCATTCTTTCTTTTTTAATTAAAACATCCCCAGCTGATTTTACAAGCTTGCCACTGCTTCTCTCCCGGTCTCCATGTCTCTCATATGCTTGAGTGCTAGTATTAATTATTAGAGCCAATTTACTGTTTATACTCTGATGTTTTAACTAATTACCACTAATGGCAGACACCAGTGGGCAATCAACTTCATTTAGTTCCCACTGCAAACCACTCATTACCATCTGAGAGAGCAGGAGAGAGAGTGCGAGGGAGGCTTGGAGGGATAAATAAAGACACAGTGAGATGGGCTGGTGCCTAAGACTTGTTATGAGCTATAGCAGCAGGAGATATTGTTGCTTCACACTGAATTTCCTGCTGGCAACATCCTTCTGGGAAGAGCCCAACATTCAGGAGGTGCAGATGGAGGGAAAGGAAGAGAAATCTGCAAGTGAGATCTGAATTCGGGTTCCTTACCAACACTATCTATCATTTATATGAGAGCAGCAACAGAGGGCTTGATCAGAACTGTGGCCCCACTATCCTCAGTGCTGAGTGAGGGACAGTTCTCCCTCCCACCCCGAGTTTACAATTGAAGGGCCAGATTGTGCTGCTTGCTCACAATGGGGAGCAGTCACTCATGTGAGTAATGGGCTCACAATCCATCCCTATGTCTTTTGCATCCCCCCCTAGCCCGGGTCTCATCCTGGGGAGGAGGGATAGCTCAGTGGTTTGAGCATTAGCCTGCTAAACCCAGGGTTGTGAGTTCAATCCTTGAGGGGGCCATTTGGGGCAAAATTGGGGATTGGCTCTGCTTTGAGCAGGGGGTTGGACTAGGTGACCTCCTGAGGTCCCTTCCAACCCTGATATTCTATGATTCTCCCCCTCTGCACACAATGCCGGCGTTAGCATTCCCAGCCCACGCTCAGCACAAAGAGTCGCTGGGACCATGCAAGTCACAGTCACACACCACATACCCTGAGGGCCTCCACGATCAAAGCTGCTGTCTGGGAGGAGGAAGGTACAGTCGGTGCTGCAAGCAAAGACTAACTGGGATTGGAAGGCCCAGAGCAGGCCTCCATCACATCTAGAGCAGAAATCCTGTTTTGTTTTAACCACCCCTGGGGCTCGGAGTCAATGCTATCTTTTCCTTCACATGGAGCCAGCATCGAACCTGAGCCTAACCCACATCTAGATCTAATGCTGTCTGGAAACCCAGGAAACCCATTAAGGAGCCTGCAGTCAACACACCCCAGACAGGATGATCCAACATCAACACAGGAGCCTACGATGCACTTGCCCTGGAGATGATACAATGGCCTTGGCCGGGGTCCTGCATTCTTTGCCGTTTTGGCCAAAGAAACCAATGCAGCATGCAGAGAAAGCCTGAGAGGAGGAATGCTGGCAGCAGAAGACAGGACACTGCCTCAGAGAGCATGAACAGGTGCTGCAGGCTGACTGTCTGCTTGGGAGAGGAGTTAGGAATTGCCTGGCCAGCTCTGCCAGGATCAAGCCCGCTACTGGCCAGCCCAGGGCTAGGCTGGGATGAAAAGCTCTACCCAAGGTGGTCACTTCGCCTGCTCTGTGATGCCGACAGGAGAGAACTTTGTGGGGTCAGCTCAGTATGGAGCATGTGGGACTCTGCTTTCCTGTCCCCGCCTTGCAATGGGATAGCGCTGCCCTGCTTGGGTCCCAGGAATGGTGCAGTCAGGCCCAAACCTCCACGCTGAACTCACAGTCTTCGGCAGCCCAAGTCTCTCGCAATCTGTACTAATCCGGTGCCTGGGAATGCACTGCTGGTGGGCGGATGTCCTGGCTAGGGGCAGCTATGGCTCTAATGACCTGCCTGCTCATTACCAGTAATCAGAGTCCTGTGCTAACAAAAGGGACTGCAATGTCTTAGAAGTTAATATTGCTCTGACGTGTGATCTTAGCATGGTTCCACCATAATACCTCAGCTGGGGATCTTAAAGGAGGGCAAGAACCCAGCTGGTAGGACTGAGCTAGCCTCTGCATTTCCAAGGGGAACGGAGAGCTCCCTCTCTCACTCCCCCCGCCCCTCAGATTTGCTTGGTTGAAGCCATAAAACTTGCATTGCTTTGGAAAGAAGGGGGGAACCCCTCTGCCGTGGTGGGGATGCGGCTGGCCGTCTCCCGGGGTGTGTGTTATAATTGTGCACACATCTGAAATGTAATTGCTGTCAGCTCGCTCCAGTCTCGCGGTGCGAGGCCTTTAATCTCTCCCACCAGACCCATCGGCCCTGATATTGCAGCTCCAGAAAGGCTGGTTTTATGTACTTTAACCCCGCGACCTTTACAAATCCCATCATTCCAATCAATACGTCTCATTAGCGTTAGGTAAATGTATGGGACGGATGGGGAGCCGGGCTGGGAGGAGACCCCAGAGGGTGGGGTGGAGAGAAATCCAGTGTGCCCATCCTGTTGGCTAATAGGGCTGACTACTGCCACATTCCCAGGTTGGGATCCTGATCCCCAATACCCACACGGCCTGAACCCCGGTCCGATCCAGCGAAGGGGGGCAGCTAATGCAGAGCACGAAACAAGCTCCCTGCCAAGCAAACAGCAGAGTCAAGAGCCCAAGTTGTTAACCGGACCAAGCTGTTAAAGTCATTTTTTTCCTCTCCTTGGGAAGCAGACATATGTTTTACAGTTTTCCACTATGTCAACTAAATGAAAACATACCGGGTCCTGTAGCAGGTGATGGGAATACAAGGCCGGCTGCATCGCAGCCCCCCAGCCCTGGGCAGCCTGCACCCCCTTCCCCTTGGGGAGAGAGGGGGAAGGTGGCCTTGGCATGGAAGGTGCTGGCTAAGATGGCTCCTAGAAATGGCAAGACAAAGCAGTGGAGTTAAAAAATGACCAGGGGCGGCGGGGGTGGGGGGGCTGTCCAGTGGGAACAAAGATCTCAGTCCCTGGCTGGTGTAAATCAGCAGCACGCTGATGTCAATGGAGCAATGCTGGTTTCCACCAGCCGAGGATCTGGCCCAGAGATTCCCATGGGGTGAGGGACACCTTAGACCAATATGGCACCTTAGACCAAACATCAACAAAGCCAGCACATGCCACTGCTACACGGCGCAGCGAGAGCCTGGGACGCCCATACATATCTGAGCCCTGAGAACGCTGGATCTGCCAGGCTGGATCGAACCACTGGTCCATGGGGCACTGGTCAATATTTGATGCTTCACAGAAAGGAACGAGCCCATAATGCAGCTGGGCAGATGCGCATCCTGGTGAGAGGCAGTGGGAATTGCGACCCCTGCAGGCGATCAGTTCACACCCCGAAGCAGGGGGTTCACTGGCTCTTGCATAATTGACTCAGCCTGGATAGCTTCAAATGTTATCACTGCTCATAAAACCACCCAGCCCTCCTCCGACTCCTGCTTGAGCACTTGACTCCGCGACCCTCCTGCAGCAGTGAATTCCACAGAGGCGAAGGAGCAAATGGTCTCAAGGGTGCATCCCACATGTGGCTACCACCTTCCGTGCTACTCAGGGCACGGCACTGGCTGCTGAGAGAGGCCAGTGCCAGAGGAACTGGGTTCCCCTTTCCCACCTCCACCAGGCGCAACACCGATCCGAAGGCGAGGACACTGTCTGCCCTGAGCCCGCTTATTACATGACATCTCGGGCGCTGGCAGAAAGCACTCTGCCCTCGGGAGTTCCCACGGGCGCTGGCGGGCGGAACAGCAGCTGCTGTCGAGCAGCATGGCACGCCTTCCCTCCCCCACGCTGGCATTAAGCACCTGGCACTCCTGCACCCCGCCAGCCTGCTCCCCTGCCCCTCAGGAGCACACACAGCTCAAACACCCACCACTTCCCAACTCCGCCCTTCCTGCCCATCAGCGTCCGGAAGCTGCACTGGCATCACCGCAACGGATGATTCTCGAGCTGGGTACCAGAGGGTTGCGTGAACAGCCGGACACTCAATGCAAAACCCTCCGCAACAAATTCAGCACCCGATGAGGACACAAACCAGGAGCAAGTGTTCCTCCTCCCTACCCTCAGTGGATTGAGTGACTGGCCTGGCTGGTCTAGCGGTGTGGGCTTTGCTCTGAGATCAGCAGGCAGATCATCCCTCAAACCTACTCCAGGAAATCCCACCCCAGCCTCAGCACAAAACAGGGGCACTCTTTCAAATGGGGATCGGGACCCAGGAGACACTCTGGCCTCCTTCCCCCAAGCAGCGCTCGCCCCAGGTGCAGACCCAGTGCAAGGTGCGTTACCTTAGAGGTAAGCTAGGTGGTGCGAGCACACACCTATGGGTGCAGCACGTTCCCGATTGTGGGTTAGAAATTCCTGGCATCAAAACACTACGTAACGTGGCCCAGGTGCTCCGGCCTTATCGGTTATTGTTACACACCGCCAGCGTGCTCCGCACTGGGCAAGGCCCAGAAGTAAAGGCGGCCCTTGCCCTCGAGCGTTTGCAGTGTAGCAGCTGTCTAATTATCACAGCATATAACGTTCACTGGAGGTGTGGGGGGGCACAAAAGTAGATCTGTAGGGTCTGCAAAAACAATGGCTTCAAACATACAGGAGAGCTACGGTCCTTAAAACAAAGATCAGTGCTTCCGAGAGACATTTCTCAGGGCTTGTCTACCTGGCAACTTTTCTCGGTCTAATGTTGCTCGGGGGGTGTGAAAAAACACCCCTCCAGAGCGACAACAGGTTACACCGACAGAAGTGCCAGGAGAGCTTCTCCCACCAACACTGCTCCTGCCCCGCCTGGAGGTGGTTTTATGATGTCGAGGGGAGATCTCCCTCCTCTCGGCACAGAGCAGCTCCATGAGCGATCTCGCAGCAGGGTAGCCGCATCAGTACAGCTGTGTAGACGAGCCCTCAGACTCGAACAGGTTTAAACTATCTCAGATTTGGGGCTAAATCACCCTTTAAACCCAGAGGGCAGCAGCTGAATCTGGTCTACCCTTGCCCCATATGGATCAGCTCTGACACCTCCTTCTGCCCACAACCCCGTCTGATGCTGGCAACTCTCCTCTCCCCGCTGCTCTGTTTGTCTCGGAGCTTCGGTGAGATCTCAGACTGTTGACAAGCACTAAACTCCAGAGCGGCCAGAAAACCATTTAAGCCTTAATCCCCCTCGGCTTTAGCGAGATGACTGTGCAGCGCGGGCTCTTAGCACAACACCTGTCGGGCGGCAGAGGGAAGGAAAAATTAATAAATCCACTGGCCGGCCAATTTCATTTGACCTGACACGCTGCTCCTCCTGGAACTAGATGAACAGTTCCCGAGGCGCCTCTCCAGAGGGGGAGGCTACTCAGACATGCTGCACCAAGATGCCATCCCATCGCCGCCACTAACACCAAGCTGAGAGCAAGCATCAAGCCTCTGCCGGGACTGGGCTCTGCCCTGGGCCTGCAGGGAGGAAAAGTTAAGCCCCAGCTTCAGAATCATCCCCCTCCAGCGACATAACGAAAGCTACAAAGCTTCACAAAGTTCCGAGCAGCCTGCCTCTGCTCCCCCAGACCAATCTGCTGTGTAGTGCCATTTGGTCCTGATCTGGTGTCTCAACTGTAATGTGCCCGTCTCACCACGCTGTACGTGCCTTGGGCCAGGGGCCTTGTCCCGCCCCTGGGGAGCACCCTGCTGGATTGGGGTGAGCTGGGTTCCTTCTGGCTGGTGTCTCAGCCCCAGCAATAAAGGCGCTTCAGGAAGGATTTGGGTCTGCAACTGGCATGTGGATGATCATTCTGATGCTGGGGCATCAATCCCCAACCCCTTGCCGTGCTGGCTGCACGTGGCTAACAGGAGCAAGGTGGAGTCGATACTTGTTTTCGACACTCAAGTCAGCAGTGACACCAGGTGCAAATTATTGACTAAATCACTCTTCAGAGCAGCACGGCTCTGATCAGCGTAACTGGTCCCTCGCTGGCAAGCTCTGCACAGAGCCCAGAACTAGGAATCCAAGGGCACCTGCCGGTGGGCTTGTCCTTGCCTTAGCTTCCAGGGAGCTGGTGTGTTGGGGGGAGAAAAGAGGAAATGTGGATCCCCACCCAGATGACTGTCCATCCAGCAGGTCCACTTGGATGGGTGCAGATCTCAAAGGAACAGATCCGTGAGACTCAAGGGCCACCACGCTGCCTTGTTACTATTCAGAAGCCAGCTTGGCAACACAGAGCACAGCTTTGCTCCAGAATGACAGATTTAAGCCCGGCAGGGCTGCAGAGGCTTGGCAACCTCGCTATTAATAAACAGGCCTGTTCTCCCTCTACAGCACCCCTACATCTACGCTCTCAGGGACCAGCTGGGCACACATGGCCTACGTAATATCCAGCACACCCTGTGCCACATGCATGCTTTGTCTACACTAGACTCACTGGAGTCACTCCACCAGTTACAGCGACACCGGGTGCGCTAGCGTAGAGAGAAGAACACTGGCGTTTGCTCACCGTGTCGCGTAGCCCTGCTCGGAGCAGCAGGATCAGAGCGCCAGGGGGTGGTCTGTGCTAGCCCTGGCAATGGTGTGAGGCTTTTAGAGAAAAAGGGTCTCATGTAGCCCCAGTCCCGCGCCCATCGCAGACAGTTGTATCCATTTCACATGTGGAGGGGTGATCATTTACAGCCACGATTTCCCCTGGGGAACAATGCAAGAGTGCAGAGCATTAAGGCCCCCTGCCCGTGTCCCATTGTTATCTTTGATGAGCAATGGGATTGCTACAGTATCATAGTTAACCTTCCTGGACTCATCCGATTGAAATAAACTTTGCCGAAGGAGAGATACTGTAGACAGGCAGAGATAGACGGACCCAGATAGAGTGGAACAATAACGTTGCTAGATATTATCCATGTACCTGTATTGTCAGATGACCTTGGAATCCCAATCAACAGCTGCTAACAAACTATCGGACAGTGACCATTAGGGTTAAACAACCGCTGTCCAGTGATACAGGAATAGAATTATAGTCTGAAAAGGCCTGATGTGACCCTCTTGTCTGACATCCTGCATAACAAAGGCCAGGGGATCTCAGCCAGCCACTGCTGCAGTGGAGGGAATTGTTTCTCAGGACAGTTACAGGTTTTCTTCTTTTGCCAGGCAAAGAGCTGCACTCAGGAGCTTCCACGGGCCTTCACAGCGGCCTTGAAACTGGGAGCTAGGGTCCTGAGCCAGCCAGACCTGGAAATCACCTCTGGATGCCTGTGGTGGGTGTGACAACTCCGACAGCCCCCGACATGTGATTCTAGAAGTGAAAGAGCTGTCTGTCTAGCTGGGTTTGCACACTGTGCCCATCACCATGGTATCTGGGCAGCTGAAGATCCAGTCTTCAGTGCAGGATTGCTCCCTGTGTTTTCCAGTGCCTTGCCCAGGCTAGCTTTAAAAGCCCCCAAGGGATGGGGCTTCCAGCCCTGCCCCAGGGAGAGGACTTGACAGCCTGACATATCTCACTATCAGGAAGCTTTTTCCTCTGCTGAATTTGATCCCACCCACTCCTGGTTCTATCCCCATCCCTACCCTAAATACTGCCTTTGGGGTGACCCTTCAGGGCACGCTCGCCGCCGAGGGCCATGAGGTGGTTACCACCCAAAGGCCTGTAAGACGGATGACTTGCATCTCCCATTTTCTTTTTCTCCAGCCATCCTTCCCACCAGCAAGCTGTTCTACCCTGGAAGGATGCAGTGAAGGGGAGAATGTAACCCCAAGGGTCAGCCCCCAGAAGGGCAGGTGATAGGAGAACCAGACATGGTCATTACAGAAGAGAAGCGTCTGATGTGCTGGGACACTGGTCCCAATCCCAGAGCAATCTCTGTGTGGGTTTGTCCCTGGTGCAGCCCCCCGCCTCGCCTCAGTGCCCCTTGGCGGAGCTCAGCCCCCAGCCCCTGCCCAGCCCAGCACTTCAATCCCAGCCATTACAATGACAATGGCGATAAGAGATGCTTATCACTCCTGCTGGAGATGGATTTGAAGCTGAGCCCCTCCCCACCCTCGCTCTCCCATTGCTCAGGACTCCTGAATGGGACCTGGATCATGCCATTGGTTCTGATCCATTCAGTGCTATTTTCTGCAACCTCCCTAACAAGCAGCTTCAGTTCCACCCCTCTTGGTCCAGCTGAATCACAGGGCTAGGAGTCAGGACTCTTGGGTTCTATTCCCAACGCTGCTATTCACTTGCTGGGTGACCCTGGGTAAGGCACATCCCGGCCCTGTGCCTCAGTTTCCCAGGGTGTAAACAAGGGAGAATCCTGACCTCCCTGCTGGCGATGGGGGTGGTGATGGTTAATTCCTTAATGTTTGTCCAGCAGACGGTGGGGCAAAGGATTGTCACCGTCGGAGCATGTTACAAACTCATTAGCCTCTACGTGAGGCAGGCACCAGCCTCCCTGGTGTTTGCCACTGGGGGACCAGAGGCACAGAGAGAGAGGGCAGGAGACATCTCTGAGGTCCCTCCATGAGTGAGTGGAGAGCTGGGACCTCAGGACCTGCAGGGACTTGGGAGCTCTGTGCGCTCTGCACTTCAACATGGCGGGCCTCTGTTTTCAATTCCTCTGAGCTGATTCTACCTCCTGGACATCCCTGGCTTGACCCTCCTGAGCATGGGCGTAGGGCACATTGATTCAACCTGGCTGCGGGTCCAGCGTGGTGGGCTGCAGCAGACACTTCCAAACAGCAGTGCTGGGTGGCCTTCCTCTAGGAAGTTTATGTCTGTGGTCCCCAACTGTGCCATATTAGATCGGGGGAGAGCATGTCAGAATTCCCTCCCCGCCGTCTCTCCAAATTACCACCCGCCCTTTGAAGCCAAGTCATCGCTCCTCGCAGGGAGCTGTTTGGTTTCTCTTATAAGGAAGCAGATACTGTACAAAAGGTTCACTGAGGTTAGGAGTGAAATTAACAAAGCCTTCCAGTGTCTCAGACTCCCCTCCCTCCCCCCACCCACTGCAGAGATTCACAAGGAGAACTCAGTTCCCCCAGCCACCAGCCTCAAAACATGTCTGATTCCCTGCTCGGACCAGCCCTCAGAAACCCATGCAAGGCAAGACTTCCATCTTTCACTTCCCTGTTCCCCATCCCCGTGATGGACAGAGGGGTGTTCTGCATGGGAGAAGTGTGTGTGTGTGTGGGGTGGGGGGGGGTCAGCTGAGGTAGGCGAGTGCATTGTGCCAATCAAAAGGTAGAGAAAATCGCCCACTCAAAGCTGACCAGCTCACCAGACTCTTGTCTTTAGCCCAGGGGTGGCCAACCTGAGCCTCAAAAGGAGCCAGAGTTTACCAGTGTACATTGCCAAAGAGCCCCAGTGACACGTCAGCAGCCCCCATCAGCACTTCCCCCTCCCTCCCCAGCACCTCCTGCCTGCCCGCAGCCCTGCTGATCAGCACTTCCCCCTCCCTCCCCAGGCCTCCTGCCTGCCACAATCGGCTGTTTCGCAGTGTACCCGAGGCTCTGGAATGGAGTGGGGAGGAGCAAGGGTGCAGCAGGCTCGGGGGAGGGGGCGGGAAGGGGCAGGGGCCGTGGGGTAAGGGGTGGAGTAGAGGCAGGGCCTGGGGTTGAGCAGTGGAAAGTTGGTTCCCGTAGCTCCAGCCCCGGAGTCGGTGCCTGTACAAGGAGCCGCATGTTAACTTCTGAAGCGCCGCATGCGACTCCAGGAGCCCCAGGTTGGCCCCCCTGCTCTAGCCGCTTAGCATGAATACTACGCACTCGCGTAAGATTTCCAGCCATAGATCCCAAAGCACTTGGCAAAGGTGGGGGCAGGATCATTAGACCCATTTACAGATGTGGAAGTTGAGGCACAGAGCAATTGCGAGTTGCCCAAGATCACATGACAGGGCTGGTAAAAGCCCCAGGAGTCAGAGGCGATGTGTGTGTGTGTGTGGGGGGGGCAATGCAGGGTCACGTCCCCACCCCCAGATTTGCTGCTTGGCTTGTACTGAGCATGCTCAGTAACACGGCGTGAAGCTGGCTGCCCTCACTCTGGCCCCCCCCACCCCCCCCCCCGCAATCAGCAGCCACAGGTGGTCTCTGCTGGGAGTCCTGACGCGCAAGTCACTAGAGCATTGCTGGCTCCTTTAAACCTGTCACCCAAGGCCAGTGAAATCCAAAGGGCTCTTGACACGCTGCCCTCGAAAGTTCTCTCTTTGTTTCGGGTTAATACAAGAAACACAAGGCGGCGGCAGGGAAAGTGTCCGAACAATCAGCACTTGTGTGCTGGCAAAGAAAGGCAGCTTTGTGCTGGCTGGAGCATTCAGGGCGAGCTCAGGGGTGCCTCGGGATGGCACTGCAGGTACCCCAGCTGGGCCAGTCGGGACAGGGTCACGGAGACCGGCCTGTGCCGGGCCCAGCCCCTGGCACCGTGTGTTACCGCCTGCGTTTATTCATGGAAATGCCGCCTCTGTCTTTGTGTTTGTTGGTTTCTGCTCTGCTGCCCCGCCGCACGCCTGCTATCGCACCATCCATCAGCACTGCCAGCCCCAGCGATTCCAGGGCTCTGAGCCTTGACTCCCAGGCGGGTCAGGACTTTTTGTGGGGAGGGATAAGTGCTTTCCCTTCTGGCAAGCGGTTACTCTCTCCAGTCTCCCTGCCTCCCCAAACCCTGCCGCAAACCTCCGCCCTAGAACAACAGGCCCAGTGGGAAGGCACATCCCACGCCGTCTGGGCAGAGCTCCCCGGAGTGTGGCACCACCCCAGGGATTCAGCGTGAGCCCATCTCCGTGGCCTCTGGCATGGAGGGATGGCCCCATTTGAATTGTATGTAGAGAGGGAGTGAAACTGGGCAAGTAAGCCCAGCTCCCAATCTTCCCCAATTTAGAGGTGTTTGGGTGCAGAGCTCTGATTTGGCCCAGTCTAGAGCTAGAAGTTAATCACAAAACCTGAGCTTTCCCTGAGGCAGGGGGCCACTGCTGAGGATAACACAGGTCCTGGTTCTGCAGCTAAGGGAGAGAGGGCTTGTGTTATTTTTTAGTCTGTCTGATCAACTCGGTGTCCCGTCGGCTGACTCTCTTACCATTCCTACACTCCAGGTTGTCGCCCTGGCCTCCGAGATCCCAGGCGCTGCACGGGGGCTCTGGGCCTGGCCCAGAAGGGTCAGGCACCAAGGTGAGATCTGGAGAGGTGAGCAGCTGCAGATCCCCATGCCCAGGCTGCAGACACCCTGCAGTTCCCAGAGCCAGGTGCATTATTACATAATCTCTGTACAGCACAGCATGTTCACAAGAAGTACAGTAAGCCCAGCTAGTAATAATACTGGGCAGGTATGTTGCACTATTCACCCATTGGCCTGGATGCACTTTACAAAGGTGGGCTCGTATTACTGTGCCCATTACACAGATGGGGAAAGTGAGGCCCAGAAAGGGGCCATTGCACTGTGAGTCAATGGCGGCGCTTGGAACAGGACCCAGTAATCCTCACTCCCAGCTCCTGTGCTAACCACTGGCCTTGCAAGCAGGATAAGGAAGGGAAAGACTGTGCAGGGCGGTGGAGTCGTGATTTTAAACATCTTTTCTAAGAATGCCTCCACCAGGAGGTGGTGCCCTTTGGGGAATTTATGTGAGTGCCGGGTCCCTGAGCACAGGGATGCCCAGAACTGATGCCCTCTGCCCTGGCACCAATGGAAAGGTCCAGGAGCTCTGGCGGATCATCCATCCTGGCTGGAGAGTGAACTGGGGCAAAGTCACACCCAGGCTTGTGCATGGATTCCAGAGGGTCGGGTGTCCTGGGCAGGAATCCAGAGAAGGGTGTATGGCAAACAGGCTGTTACAGCACTGGAGATACCGATTTACCCTTCCGAGAGTAAGGAGGAGCCTGGGGCTCCCACGGTCGGTCTCCCCCGAACTACCCCCTTGCCAGGTCCAGGTTGCACTGCCAATGCTGATGGTTACCCCAGGGCTCTGCAGAATGGCATGGGCTGCTGCCCTGCAGGCCTAGGCTAAGTTGGTGGGGATAGGTTGGCAATCACAGCCCATCGTCAGACAAGAGGTGTCCTGCTGCCTCCCAACCAGAGCCAACTTCCACTCGCTATCGGACGCTCCACAGCCCTGCTTCCCACACACAGACTCGTACCAGGAGGGAAGGGCGAGGGTGGGGGGCTAAGGGGAAGCTGGAGAAGCCCAAAGGAGACACCATGGGGCAGGGACCCTGAGTCCCTCCTGCAAGAGGTCCTTTCCTTGGAGTCTCTTCCTCCTCCTCTCCCCTGGCCCCTGCAATCCCAATCCAATAACAGAGACATCTGCCTCACCTCTTCAATCAATACCCAGCTCTTAATAGTCCTGATGATTCGCAAAAAACCATGGGCATTAAATGTTAATTATATCTATTTGGATTCAAAAAATTTTATTACTCAAGTTAATTATAGCCGGAGTCGTAAAAAGGTGCAGAGCAAAAGGGCCACTGCCTTGCCAGGCCTGAGAGATGCAGCCAGAGGAGACTAGGAAGGGGGCTGCTCAAAGCCCTTCTCGACTGGCTTGGACACGGACTGTTCTGGTATGGGGAGGCCGAGCTTGGAGGGGGGTGTGTTTTTTCCAGCACAACATGCCGGGTGCAAAGGAAGCACACACGGCCCAGAGAGACAGCAGGGAAAACCCTTCCGAACAACGCCCTGTGTCCCCTGGGAGAGCCCGCGGGGGCAGCATGGAGTCAGTGGGCGAGGAGAGCTTTTCCCATCCAAAGCGAGGAGGAACCGGGGCTCTCCCAGCAGCACAGAAAAGGCTTCTAGCCCTGTGCCCCTCCTTGGTGCTAGCCCTTAGTCCGGGAGTGGGGAAGGGCTGAGCTGCCACAGCTCCACTGACCGCACAGCTGGACAGCATGATCAGCGGTACGGGGGCCTGGGCCTGTTTTCTCTTGGGGGCAGCAGGGCAGGTACCCCAGGTAGCCGAGGCTGGGCCTGCACCAAGCCCGGGGGCCTCTAATTTACTGCTTTCCTTTTACCGTAAAACTAAAGGGGAAGGTGCACCCTTTAATCACTGCCTCCAGGGCCCCGCCTGAAACCACCCAGAGACTGAGCGAAGGCTAGGAGTTAATGCGCCTTCCGACACCTCTTTATGATTCACGGGCCTGACCTTGAGCTATAAACTGCTCAACCTCCCTGACACGCCGGCAGTATTTACAGCCAACAGGGGCCGGTACACACACAGCTGTGGAGACGGACGCACGCCGCCATGTACCTACATACAAATACCCACGTGCACACACACAGAGATGCATGTCCACACACATACACCCGGGCACATACAAACACCCAGATGTGAACATACAAACACACATGTGCGCACATGCTGCAGTGCCAGTAGAAAAGCAATGGGAGCCATGCTGGAGGAGCTGAGAGAGAAGGGGAAGGTAACACAGAGATCTCCCCCTGCCTGCTGCAATGGGATGAACCTGGCAGGACAGAGGGGCAGGGGCTCTGGCCACTGGCAAAGCAGTGAGGCTGCCAACTTGGGGAAGGGAACAGCCGCTCTTAACTCCCTAACTAGGGTTTGACACTACAGCCATCAACATGGGATCTGACCCCCTTGCTCGGAGTCTCTCCTATTCCCAAGCTAACTGGCCCCCTGCTCTCTGAAACCCAGTGCCCTCTCACTTCTCCCTCTGCAAGCCCATTGCGCAGGCGCTGCCCTGATTACCAGGGGGGCCAAAGTCCGTACACCCAATGCCCACAAGTCTGGGCAGGTTTTGTCTCTTTCGTTCAGCCCTCAGCACCATCATGCCAGGTGCCACTGAGTTCATCCGGCTGCATTCCCAGCAGGGACTCTACCCGCTGGGGGGGAACTGAAACCTCCTCTGCATTCAGATATGCAGAATCAAAGGCTGGTGACACATTGCCAGGCTGGGTACAGCTGGGGAGGGCGTGTTAGCGTGCCTGCCAGGAGCGGAGCTCAGGTAGCCAGAGCTGAAGGGCTAGAACGCTAACTAACCTTGCTGCTCCATCTCGGACACTACGCACAAGGTCTGTGCTACACTAGAACTGAACAACCTCTGTCCCCGTGGGAGAGATACAGGATTCCCACTGGTGTGTCCGCCTAGGACTTCTCCTGGGCATTCCAGCAGCTGGGACGCTAAACAGGAGTGAGGCCAGCTTTACAGAGCCCTAGGCATACTCAAGGTATCTTCAAAACAGAATAGATGTGCTGTCTAGTGGTTAGAGCAGCCAGGAGACCTAGGCTCTATTCCCAGCTCTGCCCGTGATTCATTACATGATCTTGGGCAGGTTACAGCCCTTCTTTATGCCTCAGTTTCCCATTAATATAATGGGGAGAATAAAACTGACCCATCTCGTTTTAGGGGCTCCAGAGGCTAGGAATAATAATTGTAATTATTAATATTAGATCTTGTGTTAGTGAGTTAAGGAACGTTGGTGAGGATGGTCAGGTTCAAAACGTGCCTGGAGTACTTTAACTTCCACTTTCACCTGGGTGGCGCCCTCACAGTGCCCCCGGCGGGGCCCACACCCACTATCTGCACAACTCCGAGTGGGGACCAAACTCAGAACTTTCTAGCAGAGAGGTGATCGATCACCTGGGATCTGTCTGAAAGGTAACAGCCAGTCACCCCACCCAAAAGCCCAGAAAACTAAAAAAATAATCCCTCACTTTTTTGTTAAGTTTACAGGTTGTTGGAGGTGATTTTTGTTTTGTTTTGTTTTCCCCTCCTTACAAAACAAAAGAGGGAAAAACTGCCCTTATCTCGGAAAGCAGAGTTCAGGAAAAAGCTACTGGTCTTTTGGACTCAGTAAGTCCCCTCGGTAGCCTTGCTTGTCATCTAGAATTTATCAGCCCAGCACAGATCTGGTATAATGTGCCATATAACTAGTGCATAAACAAACTTCAGCATGATAAATGCCTTGCTTTGAAGCCATAAAGTTATTAGCTAGTGGCTGTTAGCTACTGCTTAGCATGGGGCATGTTCTTTCCGTTAACCCCTGACTGCCCACACTGCGCTTACCAATCTGCCGGCCCTGAGGAGGTCTCTGAGTCTGGAGCGGGGGCGGGGGACCACTGTGAGACTAAACATGGTGAAAAGACCCTCACTTGGCCTTGCAAACCTGCTCCCAGGTTTGGCTTGGACAGATGCCCTGTGCAGAAACTTATCAGTGCACTTTGTACCTGCCAAGGGAAAAGGCTGAAGACTGAAAGGAGGAAAGCACTGCCAGGGAATGAAGCCCTGGAGAAGCTGACATCCTGATGCACCTCTCACCTTTCTCCTGCAGCCCCAAGGAAGCCAGTGGAGAGGGGAGGCCTAGATTGTAAGCGAGCTCTGGTCTGACCCACGCACCGAGAACAGGTGGCTTTTCAGGTGGCTCTGTCCAGGTTTAATCCCCACTACTCCCGACCAAATAACGGTGACTACCCAACACTCAGATGGAAGTGCATCGCAGACATTAACCAGCAGAACCCAGAAAACCACTGTCCGCACTCCTGATCAGACAGAGACACCCTCAAACCAATTCCCCAGCAGCCAACCCTTTGGTGAGCTCGCTGTGTCTCCCCGGCCAGGCCAGGGAGAGGCGCAGACAGGAAACACAAGGACGAAGGGACAGCCGGGGGCAAGGAGGCCAGGTTCTCTCTCCAGCACTACCACGAATTTCCATTAAGTGAAGCGCTGATGAGGTCTCTTAAGCAGAAGGGCCCTAAATCATGGCTCTTGTTCTTTGGATCAGCCGGAAATGGCCAGGAGACGAAGTCACACTAGACTTTAAAAATCCCCACGGTTAGCAGCACCAGGGCAACGCCCCCAGAAGGTGCTGACACAGAGGAGCACAGGCCTAGACGCTAGATGACGCAGTGGTTAAAATGCCGATGGCCCCTCGGGGTGTAGTGGAAACAGCTGCATTCGGTGAACCTGCATGCTCAGCCCTCGCAGTCACTCCATGGGCGGGGTGACCCTGAGGCTGGCCAGGAACTGCTTCCCCAGCCTTCCCTTCCTCACTGGAGGCTTAATCAAAGGGCGAATGAATTGCAGAGCGAGGATGTGGGTGGAAGCTCAGTCGGTTTGGGGACCTCCTGTCCCCATTGTGGGGAGCCCTTGTCAAATGGTAAGTCCTCAACTCCCAGGCCACTTCTTGATCCCCGTGGCTGGGCTTGGGGAGGGAGATATCCTAGCCGCTCTTTGGAGCGAGTACTCCGTCGGGCCCAATAGGGCTCTGCAAAGCGCAGAGAGCGGAGGTGCTTTTCCAGGCACCCTGCTAGCTCAGCCAAATTCCATGCAGAGCTAGCTGAACGCAGACCTATGCACTCCAGAGCACAGCCCATAGTCTGGATGGAAGTCACCACTGGGCAGTTCCCGACACGCAGCTCGATCCAGTTGCCCGATCCAGGCTCAAGCCACCACTGTAAAGGAATTGGGGAGGCGAGGGGGGGACAGAATCCCATTAAACGGACTTCCTGTCCCACCTCTCACCAGACCCTGCCCCACTACTGAAGAGCATCAGCATCTAGGAGCTAGGGCACTTAACTGGACATCAGGACACCTGGGTTCTATTCGCTGCTCTACCACCAACCGCTGCATTCCCTTCTCCCTTGTCTATTTAAACTGTAAGTTCTTTGGGGCAGGGACTCTCCCTTACTGTGCACGTATCACACGTAGCCAGTGAGGTCCCAGATCTTGGTTTGGGGCTTGCAGGTGCCACTGTAACTCAGAGAGCAGCCACGGAGCTCCAGCAGCAAGGCATTACAAGAACCGGAACTTTTCAGACTCCCTAGGAACTGGCCAACTGCTCCCTGGTTCTTTTTTTTTTTTTCTTTTCTGCTGGAGCAATAAAAAAGGAAAAATCAACATCCAAATGATCTTGTTTATGGTGACTAAATAAGCTGCATGTGCTTAATCCGTTAGAGTTTAATGAATTTACGATTTGCTTTGGAATTTGACAAGGGCCGTAAAAGAGTAATTAACATTTATCAGTGTGTTTTTTACACACATCCCCACCTTCCTCCCCAACTCCAAGCGGCATTGGGTATCGGGGGGGATATAAAAGAGATCAATTAATTTTTAATAATCTCAGGGAAAGATTGTAGAGTTGAGGTATGAACTCAGGGAGTGTCAATAAATGTGCCAAAGGTTGGCCTGGTATCTGGGCTTTCTACCACCCCCCTTCTTCACATGCTGCTCAGAGGGAGGTAGATGGCAGTGGGGGCAGGGAGTGGGGAGACAGACTGCTACTTCTATCACCACGCCTGGGCTTGGCTCCCTGCTCCTTTGCCATTTATCACACTGCGCAGTGGCACATTTATCATCTCATTCAACACATGCTCCCTACCCCAGCTGCTCCGGGGACAAACCTCTGTGCCCCCAGGATGTGATGGGAGAACGCAAACTGCCAGGAGAGCTGGTCTCACTGCCTTTTCTCATTTAACGCAGCAAGGGGGGGTCAGTTTGAAGGGGGAAACACAAACACAAACTCCACCCACAATCCCAAACTCAGCCCAGTCTCAGAGCAGTTGAACATTTCTGCTACAATGATCAGAGTCATAAAAAATGTCACTGCTGCTATAGTCTTCATTATCGTTACCTGTATAAATATTCCATAAGACAAGCATTATTCCATAACCATCATTAGGGTTCAGAGTTAACAAAATTGAGATGACTGGGAGATGCTTACACCCCACTTCTGATCCGATCTTTGGAGGTGCGGAGCATCCTCAGCTCCCCTGGGACTGTTCTGCTACAGCAGAGGAGGGGTACCAGACGAGACGGGCAACTGCTCTTTCCTGTGCAGCCAGGGGCAAGAGAGTGGAGGAGATGGACCATTGGTCTGCTGTGGACAACTCTGACCTTCTGATGCCCAAATACCACACCTTGCACAGGGCAAGCCCTGCATTACAATCCTCTCTGCCCCGGCCTGTAGCTCTGCTCGGCGCGCCCAGCACAGCCTGGTGAAAGTGGCTGCTCAGAGCAGGGTGGTGATTCAGGAGCAGCTCGAGGGGCCATCAGGGGTCACGCCCGCTTCCTGCACCAACCCCGGGCCAAGCCAGGGATCTGCATTTCTGGAGACCTAAACCCAGGCAGCCCCTTGGAGCAGCTCAGCTTTGAGCCCGAAGCACAAGCCCCTTCCCCGTGCATGTGTGTGTGTGTATGGGCTAGTCCATCTCCCCCTCCTCCGCCCCCCATGTGTGGGAGGAGTGGAAGGGCCATCTTTGTGTATGCGGGGGAGAGAGAGAGAGAACAGGGCCTGTGGCTGGTCTGTGGGGCAGAGGGTCCTGGAGACCCACAAACAAATGCTCGGGATGATGAATTCCCAAGAGGCCTGAGACTGTCCGGGCATCTGCTCTGGACAGAAACAAATTTTCCCTGTCGAATGTAATGACCCAGAAATAAGCAATGAAGAGGGGTCTGGAGCCAGGGGGTCTGGAGCATCTCTCCCCTGGCTGCACCCAGCCCGCGCCTGCGTGAGCAGCCTCACCCCCTTCCCGCTGCTTGGACTCCTCAGTGCCAGGAACCGCACCCACGGGCCGCTTGATGGAGCAGACGAGCACTTGAGACGTGATGCTGGGCAGGTGTGTCTAAATTCAGCTCCCTCCTGTCTAGCTGGATGGGTGTGGGACGGGAGGGCTGGGCGGGAAGGAAGGCCAGGCAAAGTGGAAGATAAAAACCCCACCCCCGGCCTGACCCCTTTCCTCAGGCCAGCTGGGGGACTGCATGGGCTCAGTAGGATGCTCTGCTCAGCCCCTCTCTGCCTGCGGGTCCCCTGGGGTGCGAGGCTGAGATGACTGAAGCCTGCCCAGGTTCACAGGAGAGACCAGGGGTGGGGTGAGGTGAGGTAAACTCTTTTATTGGACCAATTTCTGTTGGGGAGAGAGACAAGCTTGCGAGCTACACGGAGCTCTTCTCCCGGTCTCTCTTCTCACCAACCAAGGCTGGTCCAGTAAAAGATATCACCTCACCCAGCTTGTCTCTCTAATATTCTGGGCCCAACACAGCTCCAACAACCCTGCAAACAACGGATTGACACTGGACAGTCCTGCGACCCCCGACAGGGTTCCCAGCTCCGGGAAGTGCTGGCAAGGCTCCTGGAAGAAGGGGTGGTCCTAGCGCAGTGACATGACAGCTTGCCGCAGCACCGGCCGCTCGCAGGGAGCAGAGCCGAGACACCACGCAGGGAAGAGGGAGCTCAGCTGGGAGAAGGCCCCCTCAAGGCGTCAAAGCTCTTGGGGAGCAGGGAAGAAAGCCCTCACTCCTTGGCTTTCGGATGGGAGAGCACCAGCTCTCAGCAGCCTTTCAGGGCCAGGCTCTCAGCAATGCTGCACCCGGGCCTGCCTCAGAAGGAACTAGCTGAACCGGGCTGGGCCTTGCTCGCCAGGGGAAGTGCCCACCGTGGTAGGCAGCTGACCCCACTCATCACGAGTGGAAAGGGAGAATAAAGATGACCGCTCCGACTCCCAGGGTGGAAAGGGAGTCAGGTTCCGGAGGATGGTTTCCTGAGCAGGGCCCAGAGAAGGGGTGAGGCCTGGCTCTGGGGAGGAGACATTAACAGCTCAGCATCATGCTCTCCCCTACTCTAGGGCCTTCCCTGTGCAGAGCTCCAAGGGCTCTAGGGAATTGGATGATCACAATGATATTATCATCCCCATTTCACAGAGGGGGAAACTGAGGCACAGAGGGATGACAGGATTTGCTCAAGGTCATACAGGGAGTCAGTGGCAGAGACAGGAATAGCCCTAGTAGACCTGACTCTGGCTCCCCTGCTCTCATCTCTAGAGACCCCTGCCTCCCAGCATGGGGTTCTCTCTACTGCATTACCCCAGCTTTTATTAGTGAGAGTTGTTGGCCAAGATGTCCCTGACGGCACCCAGAGCCAACCCACCCAGAGCCAACCCACTGTGTACCCAAAGCCCACTTAGTTGAAGGGTCAGCACAGCTTTCGTTCCTGTTCATTGCTCAGTGGCTACTTGAGGATGGAGAGAGTTTGTCTAGTGATTAGCGCACAGCATTGGCTGCAAAGAGCTCGGGACTCATGTGAGCAGGTCACGGCCCTGCTCTGTGCCTCAGTTTCCCCATCTGTAAATGGAGATAACGGTATCTGACCCATCAGAGGCTGGGTGACTGGCTAAATGGGGCACGACAGGGACCCTCGCCACTGCTGCACCCCTGGCTGCAGCTACGTCCCGGCAACGGCTGCTGCTAGCAAGGAGAATCTGCTCACTCCTGCCTGCAAGGGGTCAGCTGTTTCTGTGTCAGTCTGTTTAAACATCGTCTCCTCCCCCGGAGACCCCAGAGACCTTGAGCTGGTGGGTGGGATTCCAGCGTCTCTGGAATTCATCACTGCATCTCCAGAGCTTATCGAAACACAATTTGGACAAGGCACCCAAAGGAGAGGAAGCCTGATGGAGTGGATTAGAGCAGGGAACTGGGAGCCAGGACTCCTACTCTCAGCTTGGGAGGGGAGTGAGTTCCAGGGGTTGGAGCGGGGGAGAGGGCTGGGAGTCAGGACTTCTGAGCTCCATCCCCAGCTCAAGGAAGAGTGTCAGTCTAGTGATTAGAACAGGTGAGGCTAGGAGCCATGACTCCTGGGTTCTAGTCCTGATGTGCAGCCTTGGCCACCTCACTTCACCTTTCGTGCCTCAGTTTCTCCCATCAGGAATATGGAGATAATGATACTGCCCCGCCTAGCCAATGGCCAGTTGAGGCTCCCCACTGTGAGAGCTCCACTCAGGACATGTGAGTTTAAACGGCCACAGACAACCCCGTGAGCACTGGGAAATTGTCGAGTCGTGCTGAGGACTGGCCATGTTCTTAGGGTTTCAACTGGGCCAGTAGCAGGTCACGGAGCCAGGAAGAGGACAGGTGTTTTGCTGCTTGGGTTGGGAGCAGGGTCTGCCCTCCCGCAGACTGCCAAGAGCCACTCTGATCTCTCCTGCCTGATCCCTCCTGCTGCAGGCTCCTGGCTGATACCTCAAGGCGGGGGCTGGGGCGGGGCGGAGGGGGGTGTCCACGCTCTGTTCCTTGATGGCGGAGGAGTGCTTCGATGCTGCAGGAACTCCCAGGATTCAAGAGGATTTGGATACTATCAGATGAATAGAAGTGCTGCGATGAATCCGTCTGTGCCTGTCCTTGCACTTGGCAACAGAGAACACTATTCAGATGCCTTCTTAGTTTGGTCTCTTTCTGTTTCCCTTCTCTACCAGTCAACTAAGACAATGTTTAAACTAATAACAAACTCCTGCCCAGCCATTTTGTAGGGTTCTTTGACTCCAGACATGTTAGGATTTTGACCGTGCTTTAACTATGGTTCCCTTTATAAGTAGTTTACAAAGGGTTAATAAGGGATATTACAGGCATGTTACAGATGGGAGTAGCATGTGTTCTACATGGCTATAAGCATATGGAGGTGCCATAGTGAGTGATAAGCTATGATTATAATAAACCTGTGACCTCTTGGACTCTCTAACGATAGATTAACCATTAATTAAAACATCTATTAATCATTATTAACCTCTTGTAAGCTATTTATAAACGGAAGTACGACCAGGAAGTGTCTCTTTGTTTCTTACTGTTTTCAAGTTTGTCTAAATAACAACAACAAGAAGAAGAATAAAATAATGAAAACTTACAGAGGGGCAGAGTTAAAACCATACGGTGGGTGGTGGTCGCAGACGCTTGTGGCCCTCTTTGGCTGTCGCTTCTATCTGGCAATCAATTGACAAGAAATTGAGATTATGAAATATTGCAACTGTGACTGGAGCAGGAGGGTTTAGTTCCCAAGTTCAAGGAGAAATTGCCACTTTCATGTTGGAATAATTAACAGTCCACATCAGCTATTTTGAAAAGGAGTGAAAGGGTTCCCTAGCTATTAACTGTGCTTACCAGGGAGCCAGTGACACCTGCACGTATGGGACTTCTGGGAAACTACACATGAAGGGGGAGTTTCCCCAATGCACAAATCCCATTGACCTTCAGAGGTGCCCACGACATTTGTGCCTGTGAAAATCTCTGTGCAAATCCTTCCACGATTAAAGAGATGTCCCAGCGACAGGCACTTTAGCAATGTCATCAGAGAGCTGGGTCGGCGGAGAGATGGGTGGTGAGAGACAGGCAGACACAGATCTAATGAAACTCGGAGGAGAGCAGAAGCGTGGGGTTAGGCCAGTGTTTCTCTCCCTGTTGGGCTAAGGGACCGCAGACCCCATGGTGTCAGACCCTCAGCACCCTAATCTCCATCCATTTCTGTGTGTGCTGGGCCCTGCTTGAGTGTGTGGCATGGAACTGGAAGCATGACCATGCGTGGCAGCAGGAGTGCGGCATGTGTGTGACCCTGTGTGTCAAGCCTCTTGCATAACAGCCTCGGGGGGCTCACTTCCTGAGCCCTTGAGCCGTTGAAGCCTCAGAAACCACAAAGTCCCAGTTGGGCTAGGAACTGCCGTGGGGCCTGTGCTTCCTGCAGGTGCCCTGGGCCCATGAATCACACCTTGTCAGGGATCTGGGCCTGGGGCTTTGCAACTGCCAGCTGGAACGAAGAGGAACAGAGCTGTGTGTAGCCGCCGGCGGGCAGCTGCCTGCGCCCATTGCTGCTCTGGGTCTCCACCGAGGCGGGCTCTCCAGCCAGGCCAGGGAAGGGTTAAGCAGGCATTAATCACGCTCCCTGAGAAATGTTTCAAAGCCTCTTCCAAATATTATAAAAAATGTCTTTAATCATCTAATTGCGCGAACTCTACTGGTGATGGATGGGGAGATATCTCCTCTCTCCTCCTGATCTGAACAGAAGAGGCTGAAGAGCCCCTGCTCGGAGGGGGGTGGGGGGGGGAGAAAAGGACGTTTCTCAACCTCCCACCAGAGCAGTTATAAATATGAGGTCATACAGCGAGAGATGATAACGCATTAAGGGCTCTTGAGATATTAGTCTGTCAGCCTCGTTAGACAGAGCTATTTGGGGCTGACTGCATAATTAGAGGCTGGGGTACCCATAACTCACTGGTGTTTATATGGCAGGAAGGGGCTCCGTTTACCATCACCCTTTGCACACTAAGTCATCTTGCAGCAGGCATCAAATTCCTCTCCCCTCCGCAAAAACCATCAGATTCTCTGCTCCCCGGGAACAGCCACTCCTCTGCTCCTTCCCCCCGAGAAAGACACGCTCCTCCATCAGACTTTGCCCTTCCAGTAAACGCCTGGGGCTTTGCATCTTCAATGCACTGCACAAACATTCCTTCTGACAACTCACCCATCTACAGGTGGGGAAACCGAGGCCCAAAGAGGGGCAGGGCCCATACTCACTCAGGGAGTTTGTATCAGAGCCGGGAGGAGAACCCAGGACTCCTGAGGCCAAGCCCCTGTGGCACACCCACAAGGTGACCTGTCAGGAGGACACACGGTAATGGCGAGGAATCTCCAGCAGTATGTAAGAGAAATTCCCCACCTCAGCTCTGGATGATATGATCCACTAGGAAAATGTACCCCCACCCCACCCTCCCCCAGGCCTCAAACAGGTGCCTGAAGTCACCATCTCTAGAGGCCTCACGAAGCAGGCTGATTTGCCTAGCTGCCCCATGTGTGTGACCTAAAGGCAGCTTTAGACTGTGATCCACAGCGATTTCCTGGGAACGGTTTGGGAAGGGCAGTGCAGGGACTAGCTGGAGGGATAGGCACAATGATAGGCATTGTATGGGAACCGGAACAGAATAGAAGGAAAGGCAAGAGCTAGGCAAACAAGCAGGCGCTAGGCACGTATTCCCCCACCCCTCTGCTAGGAAATCTCGATCCTGACCTGCAGCATCCCCCCACTATTCTTGCTTTAGGTTTCCCTGCTCTGCTGATGGCTCTCAGTCCTTACCCAGAGCCCCCTGCTATCCCAGCCCTGAGTACCACACACACCACTTTGCCATTGCCTCTCAATCCCGACCTGCACCTTCCCCCCACCCTCAACCTTGCTCATCTGCCCGGGATGCTCATTTGTGTGGACAAATCTCTCTGAGCAGCTCGGTTGAGACTAATCAAACTCACTGCAACCACAGCAAAGTTCAACCGCAGCTCTGCAGAAGTGAAAGCCTGGTGCATTCTGCACTGCACTCTGGGTCTCCCACCCAGAACAGGGATGAGCCCTAGAGGACTCTGAGTGCCCCCAAGTCGACGGCCCAAGTGCTAAGAGGAGTTCACCGGGCAGGCCATGCGAGGGAAGGTAGCCGTGGAGGAGCTGGGCTTCCGGAACTTGCACAGGTTTCTCCTCTCCACCGGAGCTCACTGGAGGATCAGCCCAACGTCATGAGCTGCGAGCTGAAGGGACGCTTCAAAACCAGCGCAGTGAAAAATAAAACAAGTGAAACAGGGAACAGGTGCATTTTCGTTCTGTGTCCATACCGAGGCAGGGCACTGCGCGGCGAGGAACAGAGACTGCAAATCACACGGGCGGGGGGGCTCGGATCAAAGCTCCATCACAGCCTAACCCTAACCCGCCCCCACCCCGGGGATAATGCTCAGACATTTACACAGCCACGCTCCCGACATGAGCTGTCCGTACAGAGAAGGAAGCTAAGGCCCAGGGAGGTGAGGAGGACGCCAGAAGCAGGGCTGGGATGAGAGCTCTCGGAACTCCCACCCGGCTCCAGGACCATCTGTCGCTTTGTAGGTACAGCTAAATAGCGCTGACATCACCCACTCGTATTGGGATCCACTGCGAAAGGATCCCCCCCAGCCTAGGAGGGGGGTCCACAGGACCTGGAAAACCAAATAATTACGAGGGACAACTAATGAACAACAGGGACAGGAGTGCGGTCAAAGGGTCAAACGAAGGGAACCGGATTTGACATCACCCACTGGAGGGCAGTCGGATCTGCCTGTGAACTCAACACGAAGAGGCAATGTTCCCCTGGCACTGCTGACCTGGAGTGGGAGATGGGTCCAGCACTTGTCACCTTTCAATCGGAACACGGCCCAGCCATTACCACCCCATCCCTGCCCGAGGCCCTGGCACTACTGGGGCGGAAATGATAAGCAAGGTGCGTAGCATCACCCTCTAGTGGCTGCTCCACAGAGAGGATACAGGACCTGCTACTAGTGCCAACAGAGGGAGATCCCTGTTACCTGGAGAAGCAGCAGCCTGTGCTTCTGGAGCTGCAGGGACCCTGCTGACACTGCTCAACTTCCAGCCCTACCCAGGAAGCCTCTTCATCCCCTCTCTCAGCTCTCCAAGTGCCTCATGGGAGGGGGCGAGGGGTCTGGGGAGGAGGGGGTAACCCGGTGGCTTCCTGGGCTGAAGCAGGATAATGAATCCTGATGGGAGAAGTGACCTTTTCCAAATGCCACATGCCATTGGATTTTATATCACACCCGGACAATGTGCCATGGGTATTAAAATCGTTTTTCCAATAGAGGTTTGTGTGTGTGTGTGTGTGTGTGAGTGAGAGAGAGAGAGAGAAGAGGGAGAAATGTGGGAAAAATAAAATTAAGACATGAAAATTAGGAAGCCTCTAACATACAGCCTTCAGCGCAGACCAGGGTCCTAGCAAAGCAGAATTTACCCAAACTCTTGACGCATTTTACTCTTGAGACCAAGGATGATCTTGTGGTTAGAGCACAGGGCTGGGAATCAGGATTCCTGGGTTCTTTTCCTAGTTCTGCCACAGACTCGCTTTCCCCTCTCTGTGTGCCCCAAAATGAGCTGGAAAGCCTTGCAAAGCGTTCCAACTCCATAAGGTTTCCCTGTCCTTAAGAGATGCACATGCAGAGTGCAGAATGTAGGCCCGCATGCAGAAACATGCACTGAGTGTAAACTGTACGCATGCATTCACAAGCACGTGCATTCACGAGCATTATTGTGTGCTGCACACGCTCAGGAAAAGCAGAATCTTCCACAGTAGCAAAATCCAACATATTTTGCCTCACCTGGGTTTTAAGAAAGTAAATATACTCCTCCCCAGTATAAATATATTTATATAGACTATTTTCTGTCTATACACATACACACAGATACTTGCACACATATGCAAGGACAAATTCCCATGAGAAAACACAATACGAAAGGGCGGCACTGGGAGCCAGCTTGTTCCCTCGATCTGCAAAGCAATTGTCCGGCTGAAATAACAACACTGGGATGAAAAAAAGAAGAGAAAAAGGGACAAGCTGTGTTTGTTTATTCAGCTTCTTTCTCCCCTCTCCCCTCGACAATGCCCTGACACCGTGTCCTGCCGCGCCGGGTCTGCAACCCCAACAGGCTAAACTGATCCCAGCTGGAGCGCTGTTTACAAGCCTTGTCCTGTTTACAGTGCGGTCCATCCTGCCCAGAACCAACCACAGGCGTTCTACAGGACACGCCGTCGGTTCAGCCCCCCGTTCTGGCTCTGACGTCCCAGGACGGGTGGAGGGACAGGCAGAAATGGAATGCTGATGGGCTTTCAAAGGGAGTCCGAGACACAGGGGGAAGTTGGCTGGCTATGTGAATAGCAGATGCTGTCCAAGCAACGGCAGCTAAACTGACCTGCGGAAGGGACCCAGGTGTCCTGTTCTTAAGTGAGGTTGGCGCATTCCAGCCTTAATTTTTCTGTCTTTACCTTTTTAGTTCTGTATCAAATTCTGCTCTCTGCGTGTGACACGTTGCAAGCAGACTGCCCCGGAAGGCCTCTCTGCCCGCACAGCGCAGCGCTCTGCCAAATGAGCCTCCCCAATTGCCTGGCTGAGCCACGCAACGGTGGGTGCTGCCACGGCCCATTCAATCCCCTGCGGAGAGGGGTGGCTGTAGGGTGATCTGGGATTGCCTGTGCGCACACTGAAGCCTTGTCAGGGTGTAGCCAATCCCCACTCGGTCTGCTTCCTGCTGTTCCTCTTTCCCCTACCCTCCACCTCTCTGCTTTGTCATTTCTAGATTATAAGGGGCACAGACTTGGCCGCCTTCTCTCTCTGGAAAGCATCTGGCAGACTGTGGGTGCTACGGGGAGACCAACTTGTGCCAACCCTGTGATCTTCTCAGGTACACAGTAAACGGACGCCAGTTACCTATCTGGCAGGCAGAAGGATGAGAGTGCACAAGGACGGTCAATTAACAGGTGTGAAGGTGTAAGATAAAGAGGGGCCCTGCCGCCCTTTGCTGGGAAAGTCCCTGGCCACCTAAGGCTCCTCTCATCTGGGGCAGAAACATGGGTGCAAACCGTTGGTTTGCCAGGAATCCCCTGCCATAAGGTCTATGGTCAGCAACAGGCACCCTGAAGTCACTGGCCCCTAGGACACACGGCAGAGCCAGTGATGGGCTAAGGATCCAGATGGTCTCTACCTGTCCCCATGACCCTGACATGTCCTGGGGGAAGGGAAATCCTGGCATGTAGCCTTGATCTCCCTGTGCTGGATGAGTAGCCATCAGTTTTATGGCTCCATTGGGCCCTTCCTCCGGCAGCCACCTCCCCTGCGATGGACCAGCATCCAGATGCTAACCCCAGGGGGCCAGGGGGCTCCCCAGAGGCCCATACTGCCTGCCTGCCTCCAGCTCCTCCACAGAAAAGGCGGGGGGGGGGGCAGACAAGCAGCTAGCTAAGGAGCCAGAAGAAAGAGGGTTGCCGCCCTGCGCGGGCTCTGCCAGAGGCTGCTGGATGTTTACTGGGTCCCGCGTGTCCTGACGCACAGAAGTTACATGGGAGGGGATTAAGCTGCCAAGCTCAGCAACGCCTGCTTGCTTTATTTCCTCCTGAGCACACATCAAAGCGGCGGGAGGCTTGGAGGGGTGGGTCGAGGGGATTTTAGCCCATTCCCGCTTTCTCATTCTCATGCCGGGCCGTTTCCCATCTGAAGCTGGGATGTAGCCAGCCCGGGGCTGTCTGGAGGGGATCAAAGAGAGGTGCAAGGTCCCTTGGCTGTCAGCTCATGTGGCCACCTTGCAGGGCAGGCCAGGCAGGGCAGCCCATTCTGCTGTTGCCTGGCTCTCTCCTGCGCAGATGGGCCTTTCCGGAGGGTCTGACTGGTTGGCTCATGAATTCCAGCTAACGAATTCTGACGTGCAAAAAAAAAAAAAAAAATCTTCTCATTAACCCTTTGGTTCCCTCTGCAGTGGCCTTTGCCACGTGATCCACAACACCTTTTAATCGCTTCTGCAATGCTAGCGAATGGGAGAGCAGGATTCTCCTTGGCTGGACCTCCTGGCAGCTTCTGCTCTCACACACCTGCAATCAGCATCCCAGCGTACTCCGAGCCAGGCTGCCGCTGGCAACAGCTGAGTGCCACTTCCCGGCCTCTGCCCCCGGCTCACCCCCTAGTGGCTGCGAAGAGGATCCAAGTGCTGCCGAGGACACTCCGAAGGGAGCAGCTCCGACTGCAGCAGCTGGGTGCTGTGCTCTCTCTCAGCCAGGGCAGCTGGCCATTGCTCGGCGATGGTGGACCCTCTGCACCCACGCACGGGCTGCAAACAGCCCTCCTCCTGTTCAGATGATGCAGTAGGACCTGGCATCCTCTACTTGGTGTGGGCCAGGAAGTGAAGTCTGTTATAGTCCATGGACAGCCTCCCACCGACTCCTATGAGCTTTGGATCAGTCCCTTGGCCTGATATCCCACACGGAGGGTGTGCATGTAGCTATGGAAAGGAAGGAGGGTCTCATGGAAAGGGAGGGCTGGAAGACAGGGGCTGTGTTCTACTCTGGCAAGTTACTTAAGTCTCTGTGCCTCAGTTTCCCCATTTGTAAAAGGGCTGCAATGCAGGGCGAGGCAAGGTTCATTGTTTGAGGTTGCTGGCTGGGGCAGGGGAAAGAATTATTACACCGTAGGAGTGGGAAGTGTGCATATGCTACATAGAGACGTGTATACACACAGTTTATATACACACTCTGTGCCTTATGCATTCTATTCACACATATTCCTTTGTTTAACACTCTTGAGAGACGCTGTTCTTGTTACAACTTCTAAGTACAAATTACAGTAGCTTTTGCAATCAGAATCCAAGGCCCAGTGAGTTGTAATGACGAATGTTTTCATTCTGCCTTTCCAAGTTCCCCTCTCCTGAACCAATCCCACTCCCAAGTAGCTTTCTTTAGCCTTCCCAGGGCTTCCGCTTCTTCCCCACCTAAGCTGTCTTGGGGCTCGGCTCCTTTGAGACAAGGAGATAGTCCAGAAGGAGGGTCAACATGGTGTTCCAGGTGCATGCAAATCACATTCAGAAACACCCTCCCGCAAGGAGCTGGTGAATGTGCTATCACTCTCCAGTCATATCTCCCCTGCCTGTTCTCTTTGACCCAACACACATTTCAGATACTCTGGCATCCGGTGCTGGCTGGAAGCTCTTCAACATTGCAGAGGATGGCCAGCCCTAAATCTCAGACAAAGACACCCAAAGTCGCAAACAATAGCTGATCAGGGAGATCAGAAGAACAGAGAGCACCCTGCCCAGTCCAGCTCCCCACCTGGCATCTCCCAAAAGAGAGGGCAGCAGATCAGCATGTGATGATGATGATGATGGTTGTGGTGGTGCTGATGAATTTGAGCTTTAAGAAGAAGAGGTAAGCGAGAGGTGTATCAGCATGTAAACACCCATGTGTGTGTAATTCACTTGGGTGGCTCCGCATCTCCGGAAGCGGATCCTCCAGTCAGGAAGTCATGGCCCTGATTACTTTGTCTTCCACGTTTAAGAACATCCCTAACTGCTCCTTGGATAGCTCAATTAGTAAAGTGAATATATTATATAAAGTCTAAAAGATTAAACTCTCATAGGCAGCCCATAATTTCATGAAGAAGTCAGGGGAGCATATCCCTCTTATTAACTCTATAACAAATGTGATGAAAATGTTCAAATAGAATGTTAATGCAATGTTACGTGTAATTTTCCCAGGCCATTTTCTGCTGAAATATTTCTTTATTAATAGTAATTGAGGGGATAAATTATGAATGAGGCGATTTTCTCCTTTCACTGGGAAAGACATACTCATGGCAATAATTCTTTATAATAATTTTTGGGGGGAGAGTGGGAGGGAGCTGGGGCAAGGGGTTTAAAGAAAAAAAACCTTTAAAGGGATTACAAAATATATAGACTAGATGTGAGTGTTTTATTGCTGTGCAGAGGATTTTACACCTGTGTAGGCTGAGTGCTGTGTTATGGGCACGCAGCAGGTCTGTGCGTTGTCTGGGTGTGAAGAACAAAATCCACTGCCCCTTCTATTCATTGCACTCCTCACTGTCTCCTGGCACACGGCGAATGGAGGGCTTTTCCTGACATTCACACTTTGCTCCCAGTGGCTCACGCCCCAGGGTCCTTACTCAGGCAAAACTCCCCTGGCTTTCATGGGCCTGAGTACCTACTGAGTAAAGGATTGGGTCCTATATTTGTATCTTGTGGGTTTAGTTCTTCAGACAAGGCCTGATTCTGCTCACCGTCCACTGTGAGTAAGTCTCGTTGAAATCAATGGGAGTACGGTAGCACTCGTGGTGAGTAAGAGAGGGCAGAATCGAGCCCTCAGCGGTTGGAATTGGCTGGGGCTTGGTAAGAGTGAGCTCCCATCACCCCTTTCTCTTTGGAGTAGAGGGGGGTCATTCAACTGTTTGCGGCAGGCTGGAGTTTGGCCTCTTGGGTTGGCAGGTCTCTTTGGGGGTACAGGTTCCTGCTTTTGGGGCACGGTCTGCATGACACCTCTCTGTTTTCCCTAGCCCAGCTGGGTAGGGTGGGGAAGCTGTTTCTTTGCTCTTCTGATTCTTTAAAGCCACCAGAAATACAGCCACCCCCTCTGACCTTGGCCATTCAGCACTCTCCAGGTGCAGCTTCAAGCCAGGGGGCCTGGGAAATTCAGCGGGAAAGGCTAGGGCTCTATCCTACCCTAGCCTGGATACTGCACGGAGACACCGAGCAATCTCCCTCTGCTATAGTAACCTGGGGGGAAGAAGGTGAAACGCAGGGGAAAAGGGCCTTGAGCCTTTCCTTACTCTTCCGGGCTCCACTCAGACCGCGCATGAGCTGAGGGATGTGTCTACGCAGCAGCTGGCAGCGTGATTCCTAGAGCAGGCAGGCAGACCCACACTAGCTCTGTGTGAGCCAGGGCACTAAGAACAGCAGTGTGGCCGCGTGGCAGCTCTTAGTGCACACCCAGAGGTCAGGCGCGTTTGCACTTGGTGGCTAGTCCAAGCCACTGCCCATGCCGCGGCCACGCTGAGATTTCTAGCACGCTTCCTCAAGCAGAGCTAGCGTGTCTGTCTACCTGCGTGGGGATGTGCGCTCCCAGCTGTTGTGTGCAGATGTGCCCTGGGAGGCAGAGGCTACAGGAATTCACTCCCTCTGACACAATGGGGTTATCACTAGGCAGCACCCCAAGGCCATTCAGGACTTGACAGCACAGCTGGTCAAAACAGATTTCTCTATATATTTTTTCAGTGATAAATACCTGTTAGAGGGAAACAAACATCGCAGGTAAATCAATCAATCAGTTTCTGCTGAGATTTTTCTATTTTTTGACCAAACAAAGTTTTTCAAAATTTTTCATTTCATTTCCATTCAAAATGCTTATTTTGGTTTGATTCTTCAGTTGTCCCTCCCTTTTTTCTTTCAGAAAGGAAGACGAAAGTATGTGCATGGTGGGGGGCGGGGTGTGTGGAGGGCAGGAAACGACACAACACACAAAGTGGTTCTTTTTCATTTCATTTCAATTTGCTGAAAAATCAAAAAAATCAGTGAAAAATTTTAACCAAAACTAAATGTTTTCATTTTACTTGAAATTTCACAGAAAACACCTGACTCAGAAAGACGGGGAACAGCCCCAGCCCCTCCTGCTCCCAACCCACAAACTCTTGCCACTTGAGTTAAAGGAGAATCCCCATAAATTCTAAGCATCAGAGGGTCTATGACACACAGCTGAGTGGTTCTGACTGCATCCTGTAGGGTCAGGGCTGCCACACCCACTAGCCGGTGTATAACAATATATCACATTAATGGCCAAGACTTTTAAGGGTCAAATGCTCTTGTCCATTTGGAAGACAGCAGCAAAACAGGGCAGCCCAATGAACATGTAACTGGGGAGCATCTACCCCAGGCCCGTATGAACGCAGAGGGGCAGGTGGGAGCAGCAGCCAGTATCAGAGGGATAAGTGGGAAGAGTATCCACTGCCAGCTGGGCATGGGAGTGGCTGCCGCGAGCCCGGGAGCAGAGGTTTATTTGGAAAGGGATGCTCCTGCTGCATTGCCCCAGGCCCAGTGTTGCCCATGGGGACCCTGTATCTACTGGGGAGCCATTGCCACCAGACCCTGGCTTTGCTTGGCCCCCTGCCCTCGTGGTTAGCGAGACGGCGGTTCAAACTGAAAACAAGTTTGAGCTCATGATCAAAGAAAGAAGTGGGGGGAAAGAAGGGAGGAAACGCACAGGGCAGGTACGTAATCAGCTTCCCCTGAGCTCACGTGCTGCTCGGGGCACCCATAAAACAGGCCAGAGGCTGGGGTACGGCGACCCCTTGACCACCGAGCAGCTGCACTGACCCCCTGGAGCTGCTCCACCCGAGGCATTGCCGCGGAATCCGCCCGTGCCCAGAGGCGGAGGCTGCACGATGGCTGACGAGACCAGCAGGATCCATCACCGACCCTCCTCAAAATTAGGTTAATAATTTATGATGTTAAATGGGACAGTTAACAGCTGGGCCAGACGCGTCTTCAGCTAATACAGAGCACGAGCCGAGTCCTTGGAGAGTTCATTACACGTCGTGGCCTGAGCATTAGGGCTCTGGCTCCAGAGACACCTTGGAGAGGCTTTGGCTGGTGCCGCTGGCAGCCTGCCTTAGACCTGCCCCATATCAATTAAAAAACAAGAAATAAATCATCAGGAAAATTGATTGGAAGAGAGACAATGTCTGTGACACCTTCACGGTGCTCAGAAACCCCTGGGCTTACCCATGAGGCTCGCGGCCTTGGGAAGTGACGGCATTTGGTCTCTTGCTACACAGGCTGAGGCCTGTTTATGGCATAGCTGGGTGATCACTGTTGCAGGAAGGGGTGTGGATGATTGAACAGGGGCACTCTTGCTTCCCAGTGGTTACTGGACCCACTCCTCGGTAGGGGTGCTGTGCTGGCTTTTGACTGAGATGCAAAACAAAGATCCCTGATGGCCAGTGCTCACTAAAGATCCTTTTGCAACACCAGCATCCTGGCTAAATTCCAACTCAGCATACCACTGTCTCCCCGCCTACATTTCCCCCACAGGTTTAAAGAGCAACAATATTCTTTGTCACTTCCAGCGTTACGGTGTGCTGTTAAACAGCTTCCATATTCCACCCCAGAGGTAGCTGCACTTCAGGAAAGTGGTCCTGTCCATTTAAAGTTTATAAAGTGATATTGCCGTACAAAATCAGGGTACTATTAATAGGGCATAATTCTTCCTCTAAACTGGGTATGGGGAAGATCTTTAAAAGATAACAGCCCTGTGACAGGATAAAGGCATTATTGCTACAGCGGTAAGGAATCCCAGGGCTGGAATAGCAGGGGGGCTGCAGGTCGGGATTGAGGGGCACTGGCAGAGCTGTGTGTCTGAGTCGCTCAATATTGGATCAGCTGGGAGGGATGTGGGGCAGGACTGAGGGGTAACAGCAGTGTTGGTGGAGGGTCCCACAACTGGAAGAGAGGGAGAGTGAGTTGAAGCAGCAGAGTGAGGTCCACTATAAAATCTAGGAAAGAGAAGCAGAAGCAGCAGCTACCATTAAAATTCAAGACAATCACCCCCAAATTAAACACACAGCTCCTCAGCTGGGCAAACTACACACCCAGGGAGTCAGGGAGCGCGTTGGAAGGAACAAGGCGGTGAGCGCTCTGAGCTTACACTGCTACCCAAAGAATGTCCACTGGATGTTTAGCTAGGACATAAATGTGTCTTTTCCATCATGTCCTGTCCCGGAGCCAGAGCAGGATCCATCACCTCTGAGCTTTGACTGGCCAGAGCTTCTCCGGCTCAGTTCCAGTCCAAGAGGAGACCAACCTCCGAGGCTGAGGGAGCAGAGTTTGCAGGAGATGAAAACAGAGCTCCCCTTTGGAATCTGTGCATGATTTCTAGCCATCTCGTCTATCCACCCCGCACCGGGATCTACCCCCCCCCGACTCCTGCATCCCCCTCCAGTATCCAGCTGCCATACACACAATGAGCAGGCAGGGGAACAGAGCAGAAGCAAATGCCTAGAACAAGACAACGAACAAGAGGTCCCAGGCGCCGGTGGTGGTGATTGACTCTTAAAACCCCTCTCACAGTTCCCCACCACGCGCCATGCAGTGATGTGCCCCCCATTCCTAGTGGAGCCCTCCAAGCCCCTCCCTCTTCCTCTGAGCAAGGCATCTGGGTGTCACTTTGTTACTGCAGACAAGCTGGGGTGGCTGGACACACTCTGTGACTTTAGCCTGGGAGAAACCCAGGACGCAAAGCCGGGGTCGGGGCCCTGCCGCAGATGGCCTCTGGGCTCTCTTGGGAGCAGGGCTGTCCCTGCGCAGAGCTCTCCTCTTAGATTTTCCGGTTCATGCTTTTACCCATTTTTAAGGGATTTCTCTGCACTTTGCTTTTTTTAAAAAGTCCCATTAGATTTCCCAGCGCTGGTGAAAGAAGCCAGAGATGCGGATCCACAGATGGCAAGGCCAGAAGGGACCATTGTGCTCTCTAGTCTGAGCCCCTGCGTAACACAGGCTGGAGAACTGCCCCAGTGATTACTGCCCTGAGTCCAGAACTGGCGTCTGGGCTGGAGCAGAGCTTTTAGGAAAAGACAGCCAGTCTTGATTTAAAGCCTGTCAGTGATGGCGCATCCATCACACCCCTGGGTAATTTGTTCCCATGGTTAATGACTCTCACTGGTAAAAAATTGTGCCCTGTTTCTAGTCCGAACTTGTCTAGCTTCCGCTTCCAGCCATGAGATCACGCTCTCCCTTTTTCGGCTAGATTAAAGAACCTTCTGCTATCAGAAATCTCTTCTCCACGTAGGTACTTCTAGACTGTGATCAGGTCACTGCTTAACCTTACCTAGACCTGCACTAGTCACTGACCCACAGACTGATGTTCAGACAGGTGCAGTTTCCCCCATGCTGTGCCATATGTGAGCTCCTGCCCTGCCCTGAGACGATCCCTGTTTAGGCAGAGAGGGGCGCTCAGTCTTCATGGCCTCTCAGCATCCAAACCTTCTTTGACCTCACCTTCGCCAATATAAACCCAGCACAGCAGCAAGTACATAAATAACACCATTAATCACACTAATTAAAACAACCCTACCAAAACAGAGCACCCCACTGCACACACAATTCTCCCCTCAGGGGCAGAATGAGAGAAAGAACGAATCGCAGGTGACAGATATTAGTCATGTCGCTTCGTGCATGATGGAGAGGTGCTCAGATACTCTGGTGAGGAGGGTGGGATAAGTCTAGACGGGGACCCTGTTAATTCCCACTGTGCTGTGGACGCCTGTCCCACTATGAACCGGACTGAGCCTGATCAAACTAATTTCACACGTGGGGTCTCTAAGCAGCCGCCAGATTTAACAGCTTCCACTCGCTACTGAAAGGTCTGAAGACCGCTGCCAGTCCCCTGAGTCAGCCAGCCTCCCAAACCCATTCTCTCTGCTTCCAGCACCTTTCAAAGCCCATCCACCCGGACCCACCTGCTTCCCCATTAGAGGAGGCCAAAGAAAACAAGCAGGAGCAGGTCTCATCTGAATGGATCTTCTCCATCCTTACTGGGATTCCCCCCCCCAACCCCCCCCGGCTATATGCAAAGAGGGCTTTGGCCTGGGCCCATGCAGGATTCACCTGCCTCCAGGTTTATCTCGTCTCTCTTTATTCAAGGGCCTGATCCTACCAGGAGCCCAAAGCCCCAGTTTCCCTCGGAGGCCAATGGGACCTGACTGTACTCAGACTTTGCAGGAAAGCCTCAGAGAAGCGACTGCTGTGAACAGCTCACCGGTCCTGGGATTGCCCCATAGCAGCCACAGAAACTGACTGAAGGACACGCCATGTACGCCCTGCTCCCACCTGCACCTGCCGGCAGAGATCAGCCCTCTAGCTCCAGACATACTCTGCGGAGCACCTCATGAGAGAGCTGTGTGGCACGACACCGGTGCTGGATCATATCAGGAGTCTGATCACATCACCCCTCTTGCTGAAAGGGTAAATCAGACCCTGCACTTACACAGAGGATCTCAAAGCATTTTGCACGCGGGGGGAAGGAGGGGGGAGGAGCATTATCCACCCCATTTTACAGATGGGGACACTGAGGCACAAAGAAGCCACATGTCTGGCCCAAGGTCACACGGCGCGTCGGCAGCAGAGTTGGGAACAGAACCCAGGACTCCCAACTCCTAACCTCTGGCACCTCTAAGCTCTAGCCCACACTGCCCCATCACCCTGTGGCTCCGAAAGTGCCATGACGTGATGCTGTCACGCTGCTATGCTATCCTGGCGCACTGTGATGCAAACAGGAGGCCTGGCCTCCAAGCAAACCAAGGGCTGCGTTTTTCAGCTCATCTGGGCAGGGTCAGCCAAAGGAAGAACAAGTGTGGTGTCAGCCCAACGTCCCCTCTAGGGGAAGGGGAGGGGGTGTCTGTGCCTGTCCTTATGGGAGATGGTTACACTTGGGGCGCCAACGGTCTTTTCCATCTCCACTCACTGTGGGAGCTTCCAACACACCAGCGCCGGGCTTCCAATCCCAGCACGGGTGCCAGATGTGCACTCATGACTGATGCAGATGTTGGCCCCTCCGAGGGTCTGGTCAGTATTTCCCCTTCTCCCTTTCACATTCCTGTTGTGCCAAATTCAAACCATGCACAGTGAGAAGGGATTACCCGTAATTATAGCTTTCACGCACCAGGCCTGTTTCACACGACTGGGGTGGGAGGGGACGACTGGCAATAATGACATCCAGATGGCTGTGTCTCTGTAGCCAGTCCCCTCTGCCCTATTTGGAGCAATCTGGTTTGTCCCTGTCCCCCGTACACACACCCAACTCATGCCAAAACCACCTCCTTGCCTTGATCTTGTACGTCAGGAACACCGGGAGGGCGGGAGCCCCAGCACGAAGCTGATCAGGAGACAAGGTCACTTCCACTTCCAGCCCCTGCCCAAGAGCATGCAGGAGAAATGACAATTAGGGGGACAACAAATGGGCCTCTGGGCCCCAGGGGGAGAGGGAGACGCAGGGAGGGGAGGGGGAATGACACGTGTGTGCAGTAACTGGAGGCTGAAGCGGAAATAGCTCCAGTCGGCCCATTTAGAAAATCATCATTACTGTAAAATTTATGGCCGACGTGAGCTCGCCTGATAGATATGACTATTTAAAGGCAGCCAGAGCCTCCATTTATAACCGCGTGGAAGCCTGGGGGGAGGGGGAGACACACATCGTGGAAGGAGGTGGGGGACCGGAGAGGAGGCAGGGGAGGAGAGAGAGGGGCTGTGGCTGGCATCTGTATGCGTGGGGGCCTAGGTGGATGTGCAAGGTGGGCGAGCAGGGTTTGGGATCAGGGTGTTTGGCACTCGGGGGGCTAGAGGGGTTGTAGGCTGGGGCTGGAAGGGAACTCCCCCAAAGCACGTGGCCTTGTGCAGCTCATTCCTTTGCACGTGCTTAGCCAGGCCGGATCTGAAAAAGGGGTGCGAGACCCCAGGGGTGGGAGTGTCGGGGGAAAGGTGCCTGGCCCACTGCGGCACTTCACAAGAGCAACTGTGCCCGTCAGCTCCCCTGACCATCCCTTTCTCCTGAGCCCAGCAGGGTCACTGGCCTTGGAAAGCCGATGGTGGTGGTGGTATTTTAAACACTTGTCTCAGCCCCCTAAAACAGAGCAGAATCCTGCCATTTCCTCCCCAAATACGGAGCTGCTTCACCATGAGAGGAGAGAGGACACGTAGGAGGGGACACAGCATAGGCATCACAGGCTTGAGTCGGGCCTCCTGGATTCTATTGTAGGCTGCTAATGGCTCACAGAGTAACCTCGGGCAAGTCCCTTCCCCTCTCGGTGCAGACCATTATCACTCTGCTGACAAACCTGCAGCCAGCTGGGATTTTAGGGTTCTTACACGGTGTCTGTTACGGTGCACCTGAACATCTCTGTGCTGAACATTTTAAACTTCTTCACAGCAGGGAAAGAACGCCCACCCTCGTGGTCCAAAAGCGAAGGCCCCTTTCCACTTGAACTAAAGGAAACTCTCCCCGTTAGATGTGAGCAGTATACGGCCCATGACACGCGTCTGAGTAGCTGTGGGTTCCATCCTGTGGGGAAGCAGCAGTACACAGACGGCAGCCTCGGTCTTTACATTATTATGTATTAACTAGGAGTTGTGTTTTAACTTGGTTTAAAAAATGATGCAATTAAAAATGAGACACCAAAGTAACTTCTGGAGGGTGACATATCACTCCTTGTGTCTTTAGACTTGATTGATTTGTTTGTATAATGGGTGAGAAAAATGGAAGTCATTTTTGCACTGGCCTAGACAACTGGGAAATGGGCTAGGTAGCACCAGTTGTGTCATCCATGCGTGCCACGTCCTTGCTACTCCACGCAGAGATAACAATCATATCCAGATCCTACATCGCACTTTCCATTCCCAACGCACTTTACAAAGGAGAGCTGCAGCTGGCCATAATGAGGGACAGGCAGGAGAAGCGATTTGCCGAAGGTCACCCAGCCGGTGAAGCCAGGAATAGAACCCAGCGCCCTGCTCACTAGACTGCATTCCTGGGCCCACCTTTGAAGTACCCTGCTTTGGGGGGGTCTGCTTGCCACGGAGGTTCACCATGGCTATCGTTTGGAAAGGGTTTAGTTTCAGGCGTGTCGAGGAGGACACAGAATTACTGTAATAAAAAAGAAACTAATGATAATAACAATAATTCTGGAGACACCAGCTGTATGTTGGAGAGATTTCCTAGGGGTGGGGGTGGCAGGGGAGAAGTGTCTACCCCTGTAAGTAGGAGCTCTCATTAATAACCAGTACTAAGCTATTCATAACCATTAATACCCACTGCTCGCTCAGGTGGAAACACTGGAACTGGAAGGAGACTGGATGGGCGTCAGGGACTCCTGGAGTCTATTCCCAGCTCTAGGAAGGCAGTGATGTCTAGTGGTTTGAGCAAGTGGGCCTTGGCATGAGGACTACTGAGCTCTGAACTGGGAGGAGAGGAGGGTCCTGTGATTAGAGCAGGGGGCACTGTGAGCCAGGACACCCGGGCTACATCCCCAACATTGCTACAGATACAGTGTGTGGCTTTGGGCAAGTCGCTTTCCGTAGCTGTACAGTGTGGGTGATCGCATATCACGGTGACTAATGCGATATAAATATGCAGCCACGCAGGGCAGGCCACTGGTACCAAGCACTCTGAGAGGGGCAGCCGGCAGGTTGGGGGAATGTTATTGGCAGGAGACAGGGAAGGGTTTTTTGTGGCGCTTTAAAGGCCGACCAACACCCTCTGAGCGAGGTGTAACCGAGCGGTGGGCTAACAGTGGGCGCTCTCCCCATTGGGGGAGCAAGAGAAATACTCCCCTCTGGTTCCCATCCTGGCTCCCCCCTCCCCGCCCCCACTGCCAGCACACGGAGCATCGAGCCGATGGGAACATCTGTGTCTTTGGGGACCGCGGCAGCCTCCTCACCTGATTGAATTTCCAGGCTATCACTTGCTCTCCCTGCAGCTGCGAGGCACGATCGGCCTCCCGGCAACCCCATGCTCACCCCATTGAAGGAGGGGCTAATTCAGTTAGCCCGGTGGCATTAGCTGCCGTGAAGGATAACCCGCCACTGCGGCCCTGCGAGCCTGACACAATATTAAAGACCCCGCTGCCCTTGCTCGGGGCAGATTAAGCTGTGCTCATCGGTTTAATGCTGCACTCCTCGCCCGGGCCTCTCCCAGGCTCGGCACCTTAACCCTATTACCCCGGCGCTGAGGTGCTTGACCTGCCAATATTGCTCCCACTGATAATTCACCTCCCAGGAAACTTTGCCTTTTTGACCTCCTCCTGGAGCAGGCTCTGTCCCCACCTAGCAGGTCCACTCTGTGCATCCCCCAGCACGTGGGGGGCCTCTGCCCTCTGCTTGCCTTCCAAGCAGGGCTTCCCTCACACCCAGGCTCCCTTGCCAGCTTCCCAAGCTCAACACCCCAAGCGTCCTGTCTGCTTCCGCCACCAAGGCCTCCCAGCAAAACTCTGGCACTATGGTGATTCTAGTGGCCTGGCTGCCCCACGTGAGACAGGCAGACATTCCCACTGCAGGGAATGGTGCACGGAAATGCACGGTGATCCCGGGACAGGGCAGCAGGGTGGAGGGAAGGGAATGTATTTACACTGCCCAGATACGTGCCCCAGCCCAGCATGGGACGTGTGTGTCAAATAGCCCACTAGTCCCAGTAGAGCAGACTGCTGAGATAACAGACAGAAACATGGTCCTGCTCCTGTTCCCATCGACAGGACTGATGTCTAATCCAGTCCAGGCAGAAAGAGAACACCCACCCCACAGCTCCTGCAGTGGGGCACCACACTACGACAGGAAACAAAAGGAAGAGCAGGGTACTGGGTGGGACGGGGGGCAGACGATCCACCCGGCCCCAGGGCCGTGACCAGCACCGGCACCTCTCTCTGACCTGACATCCCACTCTATCCCAAGCAGCTTTCAGCATCTCCTGCTTGTTCCACTTGCTGCTTCACCCCACGGCTTGGAATGGTCAGAGGATCAGTGACTTGAGACAGGCCTATTCGAGGTGTTAGAAAAAAACAGTTTTCCTTCTATGCAAAACGTCGACATTTCAGAAGTGTTTTCTCCTCTGAATTGGTAGAAAAGGTCACAATAGGGACAATGTCTGCAAAACAAAAATTTCTGAAATATTTCTAATCAGAAATGTCAAAATGGAAAATGTCAACATTTTTGTTCGAAAGGAAACAATTCAACACGACAAAACCAAATTATTCATTTCTCTTCTCCCAATTGGAAAATCAAAATATTTAGTTGAAATTGATGTTTTCCTGCCAAAACTGTCAATTTATGATGAAATCACATTTTTCAGTCAAGAAATGTCCCTCGGCTCTCCTGTGCATCCAGTCCGGTCACTGCAGACTGGGATCTGTGCGTTACATACAGAGAGAAGCAGAGACCCATAGTCTCAGCACAGATTTGGATGGTAGCGAGTTGTAATTCCGGCTCCCTTCTCAGCTCCCACTGTGACCTTGAGAAAGTCCCAGCCTTTCCGTGCATTAGTTTCCACATCTGTAAAATGGAGGTACTAATTCCTGTCTCACAGGCTTAGTGTTTGGACCGTGCGCTGAAGATGAAACGCACTATATGAACCTTAAATAAGATTCCTGTTATTGGGGTGGTGAACTGCTCGCAATAAGCTACGAAGCAGACACTCATCAGTCCAGTTTTGCTTTGGTTTTTTCTGCTTTTATTGTTCTAAGGGCTTTTTTTGGGGTGGAGGGAAGGGGAGTTTAAATAAAACTCAACCAAAGAAGGGGAACCAGCACCAACTTCCACCCAAAACTCACACCCAAACTTTACTAAAAGCCTTGGTAAACTTCTCCTGTTTGATTCCACATGCCCTGGGCTGGGACAGGAAACGGAAATACCACCCAAAAGGAGATTGGTAGAGCATTTGAGGGGCAATGTGGTCCAGTGGCTAGGCCATGGGACCACACGGGCAGGAAACCTGGTTCCACCGCTGATCTGCTGTGAGACCTTGAGCAAATTACTTCTCCTCCCATCTGTTCCTCGGCTTCTCCTCCCACTTTGTCTATCTAGTGGGGCATGCGCTGTCTGTTGCTACGTTAGTACCGTACCTCGCAGAATGGGACTCTGGTCTTTGTTGGGGCCACCACACACTACCATAACAAATAACAACCAGACCTGCTTGAACCGAGGAAGCCAGAGAAATCTCTCCCAAGGGCTTGCGTTCACACAAGCCAGCTCTATTTCCAGCGGTGAGGCTCTGGCTCTGCTCTGGAATTGCACTGGAAGTGTTGTGCTTTTGGGGGATTATCACTGAGGTTCAACACAGAAACTGTCTGGATTTGGGTCTTTTCCTAAAGAGTCCAGCTGGGTTAAAATCAAAGGCAGAAGTGTTTTCAAATGCAAATGTTCACAGACGCAGCATTACAGCAGAGCACAGCCCTGGTACAGTGAAGGTTATTCAAATAGGAATGGGGCTTGGATGTGTAATCACAGAGGAAACATGATGGTTTATTCTTTATAACTTATTCCAGCTCCTGAAAGAGGTATTGTAGCTTTCATGCATATTGCTCATCTGGGACTAAATTCTGTTCTCACTTGCGCTCCACTGACACTATCAGAGTCAATGGAGTTCCTCCAGATTCACTCTGCAGTAACCAAGAGCAGAACGTGCCCTCGGTGCAGATCCAGACACGCAGAAAGCCGGGAGGGGATGTAAGATTTTATGGGGTTTTGGTTTTCTGAATTTTTTTTTTAGAGGGAGATCGTGTTGGGGCAAATTTTGGCCCAAAATTTAGGTGTTGGAAAAAGCAAAGGTCCATGGAAATATCCCTGTTTTGCACTGCAATGAAATCCAAGTCAAAAATGTATCTTGCAGCCTTTGCAACCCAAAGCCGGCAGTGCGGTGCGAACACATGTAACTTGCGTGACAGCGACTGCTCCCCTGGCACTGCCCACCCGCAGTGAGATACAGAAAGCGGACGGGCAGCAGACAGGGCGAGTGCATTAGATGGCAGCAATCTGGGGCATTGCTGGAAACCGAGGGGAGACCGTGTTATCCTCGCCGGGTCCCTTCAGAGCGTGCCATAGACGGGCCAATTGCTTAGGTGCCCCATCTCACCGGATGAGCCACACTAACACACAGGAAGTGCTCTGGCAGGCAGCGGCTCAGGAAGGAGCCAAACCAGTGACTGAACAAACCAACGAGATCAGGGCAAAGAGGAGTAGCCCATCCTGTTGCAAAGGGTATTTCCTCAGCCACCTCTCCGCAGCCCCTGGCCTCCCCACACTCCACTCCCGTGCCTCGGCCCCTCCTGCGAGGGGGAGATGGAAGGCGCTCCTATATCTCCCTGCCGTAAATGGCCTCGTAAAAGTGACAGAAAGACGCTCCTAGGGATGCTTGTTAAAATTTTATTACTAATCACCTCCAAAGTCAGCCACTCTATTTAACCTGGGCGTGGGGGAGGGGTCACCGCTTGGGCAGGATGGGGAGATCATACCTGGAATGCCAAGGGGAGCGGGGCGGCTGGCCCAGAGCTGCAGCAGCTGATTCATAAAGCCCGGGGCCTGTCGGTATCGAGACAAATAAAACCATCCACCTCTGGGTGACAGTCACAGCCTGGACTCTACAAGCTGCAGTGTGGTCTTGTGGTAAGGTACTGGGCTGAGAACCCAGGTCTCCTGAGTCAATTCCCATCTCTGCCACAGACTCCCTGCATGGTTCTGGACCTCAATTCCTCATGCGTAAAATGGGGATCATAATCCTTCCCTTCCCTCTTGTCTACTTAGATCGTCAGCTCCTCAGAGCAGGGACTGCCTCTCTCTATGCGTACGCACAGAACTGACCACCATGGGGCCCCGTCTCAGCTGGAACCGCGAGGTGCTACTGGAATATGAATAACAATAAAACGTAAAAACAAGTTCCTTTCCCATGGAAATTACTAGCCAGATCCTGGCAGGTGGGAGAAGACCGTGGTGAAAGGGAAGGGGAACTCCAGAGGAACCTAGGCAAACTAGAGAAACAGGCAAGGCAATGGCAGGAGAAATCCAGTAGCAGCGAATGCAGAGCAATGCGCATTGCTGGGTTCTAAATGAACTGTCAGCATCCGGGGGGAAAGGCCTGCACACCAGTGAGGAAAGCGCAGTGAAGACCGCTGCTCTACGTGCAACACTGGTCAAGAACAGTGAGCAAACCGTTAGGCCGCAGTAAGGGATGGGATGGTGAACAATGTGGAGACTGTTCCCATACCATTACACAAGCCAGGGAGTCCACCTTTTCTGGAACCCTGTTCAGTTCTGGTCTCCCCATCTCAGGACAGAGCAGAAAATAGGGGTTCGGATGGGTGATGAGAATGACTCGAAGCACAAAGAGACTGAAAAGACAGGGACTGGTTAGTTCAGAGAGGAGGAGAACACAAGAAATACAAAATAATGAATGGGATAGAGAAGGCCCATTAATGGCGATTAGCCAGGATGGGCAGGGATGGTGTCCCTAGCCTCTGTTTGCCAGGAGCTGGGAATGGGCGAGAGGGGATGGATCACTGGGCGATTCCCTGTTCTGTTCATTCCCTCTGGGGCACCTGGCACTGGCCACTGTCGGAAGACAGGATACTGGGCTAGACGGACTTTTGGTCTGACCCAGTGTGGCCGTTCTTATGTTCTTATTTAAGGCCAGTTGGGGGTTCCTCTTTACTCATAATCCAGGAGCAAAGAGCATTCCGGTGTGAGGTTAAGGCACTAGGCTGGGCCTCAGGAGAGTTGCGTTCAGTTCCCAGCCTCACCACATCCCGAGCACCTGGGCACATCCTTAGAGTTAACTTGTGACTCGGTCTGCGTGAGGCTACCATTCCCATCCCGTAACAAGCTGAATTATCTCTAGGCACCCAGAATTCAGCAGACAACAGGGGCCGGGGTGAAGAGAACAGACCCTCTGAACCTGCAGGGAGATTAACCAAACAACAGGGAGCTTTGATGAGACATTAGCAAAGGGGCCCTTCTGCGCTTTGATAATAGAAAGGCCCGTGACGGCTCGGCCGCTTTGCTGTTTGTCCTGAGCTGTTAGTGGTAGGAAAATATTTGATCGACACAGCGAGGAAGGGAACAGAGGGAGAACAGCTCTGTAGTGAAAATAAACAGATTGGAACTGTCTCTTCTCGCTTGATAATGACATCCAGGTGACTGTGAGTCTCAGAAGCCCAGAAGGACCTTCCAGTGCCCCACACTGGCCGCAGCCCCCCAGCACCCTCATCAGAACAAGGGGCAGATATAATTCGGCACTGCCACCCCTTCTGGACAGCAGAGGGGAGAAAGGAAACGAACAGCTGATCTCTCTCTGAGGACATGCTTGGCCTGTCTATAGCACTTCCCAGCTGTGCCTCCTTTCATCCTATTATTTCCCCTGGAGCTTTCCCTCCATCCTGGTTTTTTAAGATGCATCTTCTGCCTTCTCTCATCACGGGGCATTAACCTGACAGCCTTCACCTTCGAGCCATGCTCCTCGGCCCAACCCAAGCTGGAGCGGAGACTAGGCCAAGCTTGCCCCGCCCCGCCTGATTTCTGACAGAGTCTCTCACAGCCACTGCCAGTGGCTGGCTATGCTGGGGGCCGCCCCGCCCCACCCCTCACCCGAGGGCACTTGCTGCTCCCTTAGGACAAAGGTCCCGCACCCAGCCACTCCTTTGCTGGCACCGTCCATGGCAGGGGGCTCTGGCAGCTGCTCGGTCTGTCTGTCCATCCATCTTTGAGGCCCCCATATAAATCTGCTAGAAGCCTCTCTGCTCCTGAGGTATCTGTCTAATTAATGTTACTGTAAGGGAAGTGCAGCCTTTTCCCCTTAATAAGCAGAATGCTGCTTTTATTACAGGTTTTCTTTTCACTTATCGCTTCAGCGTTTTAAATCGTGCTCAGGAAAGCGCTCACCAAGGCAAAGGCTGCCTCCCAGCCCACGCGCCGCACCGGGCAGCGCCTCCGCCCGCGCTCGGCTGGGGGAGAGGGCAGGTGGAGGAAACGCAACAGGACGTGTCCCAAGCGGCGCAAAGAGCTCCGAGCTGCCAGGCGACCCCGGGTCAGGGGAAAGGCCAAAGGCCACCGATGTGTTGTCTGGCTGAAGTCAGAGCCCAAGCAAAACAAGGTGTTAAATGTCTGCTCATTAGATGTGTCAAAATATGGCAGCCAAAGGAAGACAGCCTGGGGGGAGGGAGGCGTAAACGTGCTAAATCGGGCACTGGCAGAGGCCAGCAGGAATTCCTGGGGTTCCTGGACTGAGCTCCAGGTGCACGCAGGGAAACAGGGGCTGGTGGCACAGGAGATGCCGGCATGCAGCCAGAACAACTGAACCGAGCTCCTCGTTCTCCAGCAGTCAAGAGACGTGGGGGCAGGTGGGAGAGGAGGGTTGCAAGGACACTGCCATGGAATTCGGGGCTTATCTGGCAGGTTTTGATTGACTGTAAAAAGTCCTGAACGGGAGACAGGAAGAAGATGCCCCCAGCACTGCTCTGCGAGGACAGGTACTGGCAGGCTCCCTGCACACATGGCTCTGCCTCCGCCCCTCAGTCCCGACCCACAGCCCCTGCTGCTGTCCCAGCCCAGGGTCCCCCCCACAGCTCTAACCCTCCACCCTGATCTCAGGCCTCTACACAGAGACCAGCGCACCAGATGAATTGGCCATGTCTGTGAGGAGGACAAACACCGGCTGGACACCAGGATGAAATGAACAAACTCCCCTCCCTGGTGTCCTGAGCCCTCATTCCATCACCCCCTGATCTGCTTCTCCCTGCCAGGACCTTGATCCCCCTCTTTCCAGCTCCCAAAGGAGGCTTCTGTCAAGTGTCTGCTCAACTGTCCCACATCCCCAGGCATGGGGGACAGGAACGTGGACACTTCTGGTTCCGCCTCCCGGACAAACAACGAAAACTTGAACCATCACCAAACCGTAACTCTCCCGACACTACAGCTCCCTTGTAGCCCTCCAGAGCCACTGCCTTCCCCGGTCACGTTCATCAGCAAGGTGAACTTTGCCCAACCCTGAGCAGCTCTGTTCACCCTTTTCCCCTCCCCACCAGCCAAGGGCCACAGGGTTTAGCTGCCCTTTGGCTGGAAGCCTAATTTCTCCAAGGGGATGGGGAGTGCGGCCAAAAAACCCAGAGAAACCTGAGAGAGTAGCTGTGCCACTGTAACTTGGGAAGCCATATCACAGCAGGTGTAAGGCAAAGTTTCACCCAAACATGAATGTTTCCTTGTTAAAAAAAAAATCACAAACCATTTCCCATCCTTACAGGGACTTCAGCACCCCAGAGCACTTTCCTTCTTTCCTTCCAGAAGTTAAAATGCTGGGACTGAGTGACGTCTGCACATCACTGGAAGTTCCCGTGGCCCCGGGATTGTGGAGGGAAGGAGGACCTTAGCTCTTGATCCTTCATGGACATGATCTTCAGATGAAGTGACTCGCCCGAGGTCATGCAGCATGGGAGTGGCAGAGAATAGAACTCGGGAGTCCCGACTCAGAGACCTCCTCTGAAGGATGACTCAGTTGTCTTGCGACTCCGAATCGCTCCGCTAAACTGGATGGGAGGAGGCAGATGGGGATCCTTTCAGCACCCACTCTCCATCTGCTCTCTGTGAAGGGGATGCTAGCATAGCAAAACCATGATCTGTCTCCTCTACTTCTTGCACTGACACCCTCTGGAGTCTCCTCAAGCATGTAACCCGGGAGCAAACGCCTTGCCTCCCATATGACAGGGAGGCTTAAAACCAAGGTTGCTCCTGGCTTTGCAAACCTTATCCCAGACCAGCGAGGGCACTGAGATAAATGGTTCCGGTGCTGGGCCGCCACCACCCGCATTGCTGGGGTGGGCCATAATTGTCCTGGTTTTCCACCAGGGCTGGAGTCAGAGGCCTGCCCTGAAAGGGTTAATCTTCCCCGTGCTCTGGGTGTTAAGGTGAAAGGGTTAGCCGTGTTGTGCTCGATCCTTGGGCCGTAATGTGATTTCTTGGCTCTCACGTCTATATTTATTCAGTTTTGTCAACACTCCCATCCACTCCCCTTGGCCTCCTCCCCATACGATGGCTATTGATCAGCCTAATGGAAGGGATCCAATTGCACATGCTCTGACGTGCTTCTGCATAGCCTCTCCGATTCTGGCCCAGCCAATCAATGCTGTGGTGCCCCCGAAAATTTGCCATAATCGGATTTGAAAATGTGTTATCACTTAATAAAATCCACGCTCACCCTTCCTCTTCCTCCTCCTCCTGGGCTCTTAAAGGTACCTGCACAGGGACTCAGACCAGCTCCAATCAACCATCTACTGCACTGGCCTCCAAAGGAGGAAGGCAGAAATGCCAGGAGACAAGTGTTAAAAACGCAATATGTGGTGCATGTGGGTAGCTGAGAAAGAGAGACAACACTGGCCTCTCCTGGATAAAATCAGAACTGCCCTGCTGTGTGTCATAGACCCTCTATTGCTAAGAGCTCCTTTAGCTCAAAGGGTGGGGCAGTAGGTTTGGAATGCAACCTGAGTTCTACCCCGACTGTTGCTGTGAAATAGCCATAAAGCTGGTTGTGATTTTTTAATGAATAACATTTTTATCGAAAACATGATTGGGGTTTCAGTAACCATAACACGTCACTAATCATTTCTGTCACATTTCTGGGGGGAAATCGCAAACGTTTTTGAAAACAATGGCGGTATTTTCTGTGAAAAGATGTTTTCATTTTTTAATCGGCTCTCACATCAGTGGCAATAGGAAAGCCCGAGCTGGCCACAGACAAGAAGCCAGCAGGGCCTCACAATGGACGCCCCCTTCTCTTAATCGAACAACATCCCCTCTACTGGGGAGACACAAGCTTTGTTTCGCCAGTGGCTAGCGCAAGTCACAGCGTTTCCACACTGAAGGAATTCAGAATACCTCTTCGTCCATTTCTACCACCTCCCAGCAGAGAATCTTACAGCGCTTTACGTATGTTAATTCACTCAGCCCCACAACTCCCTGGGAGGCCAGGTTCATGACCCCATTTCACAGAAGGGGAAACTGAGGCACGGATAGAGGAAAAGGGACTTGCCCAAGGTCACGGCGAGTCAGCGGCACAGCCAGAAAGGGAATCCCAAACTCCTGACTCCCAGTGCCTTCCTCTAACCACAGCCATCTAATTAACACGTGAGATAGGAGCTAAGACAGTAGTGCAATGAGGCCACACAAGGACATAGACAGATGAGAATTAACTCCTTCCATGTCTTATTCTGACGTTCCCAGGCTTGCCAAAGGCAGCACTGACTATGCAATATGTAGCCTCAGCGAGCCCTGCAAGCTGCTAGGGCCGGGTGGGAAGCCTTGGAGGCGCTCTTTTTCCTACAATCCTTCTCTCCCCGTTTTTTCCGTAGTGTTTTCTGTATTTACCACTTCTGGGCCATCCTGTCCTCCCCTCCCCCCAGAGCTGGGACAATCCACCAGCCTGCCCATCACTTGCTTTCGTGGCGGGGGGGGGTTCTCCCCCGCTAAAATATAATGGGCCCCAGCCCTTTCATATGGCATTCGGTCTGAGGTCTGCACAGATGCAGGGACTTAAAGGCCAGATGGGACCATGGGATAATCTCATCTGGCCTCCTGTTTAGCACAGGCCAGAGAACCTCACCCCTGTACTGAGCCCCTGGACCCCAGGCAGAGAACCTCACCCTTGTACTGAGCCCCTGGACCCCAGGCAGAGAACCTCACCCCTGTACTGAGCCCCTGGACCCCAGGCAGAGAACCTCACCTCTGCACTGAGCCCCTGGACCCCAGGCAGAGAACCTCACCCCTGTACTGAGCCCCTGGACCCCAGGCAGAGAACCTCACCCCTGTACTGAGCCCCTGGACCCCAGGCAGAGAACCTCACCCCTGTACTGAGCCCCTGGACCCCAGGCAGAGAACCTCACCTCTGTACTGAGCCTGATGACTTGGGTTCGCCTGTAGTGTAACCTGTGTTTGGCTAAAAAACCACAACAGATCTTGGGGGGCAGGAGTGGAAGGGGGTATCTGTGGACACCAGCCCCCCACCCACACTTCCACCCTGCCTCCAGGTCTCTCTGTCCCCCTTTCCTTCCCCTGTCACTGCCCCTACCAGTCCCTCTCCCCTCAGCTGGGGATTCAGCACATCAAGGAACAACAGCAAGTTATGACAGGTTTCAGAATAGCAGCCGTGTTAGTCTGTATTCGCAAAAAGAAAAGGAGGACTTGTGGCACCTTAGAGACTAACCAATTTATTTGAGCATAAGCTTTTGTGAGCTACAGCTCACTTCATCAGATGCATTCAGTGGAAAATACAGTGGGGAGATTTATATACACAGAGAACATGAAACAATGGGTGTTACCATACACACTGTAACGAGAGTGATCAGGTAAGGTGAGCTACTATCAACAGGAGAGGGGAAAAAAAACCCTTTTGTAGTGATAATCAAGGTCGGCCATTTCCAGCAGTTGACAAGAACGGGTGAGGAACAGAGGCGAGGGAATAAACATGGGGAAATAGTTTTACTTTGTGTAATGACACATCCACTCCCAGTCTTTATTCAAGCCTAATGTAATGGTGTCCGGTTTGCAAATTAATTCCAATTCAGCAGTCTCTCGTTGGAGTCTGTTTTTGAAGTTTTTTTGTTCAGAATTGTGACTTTTAGGTCCGTAATCGAGTGACCAGAGAGATTGAAATGTTCTCCGACTGGTTTTTGAATGTTATAATTCTTGACAAAAAGAAAAGGAGGACTTGTGGCACCTTAGAGACTAACCTATTTATTTGAGCATGAGCTTTCGTGAGCTACAGCTCACTTCATCGAAGTGAGCTGTAGCTCACGAAAGCTTATGCTCAAATAAATTGGTTAGTCTCTAAGGTGCCACAAGTCCTCCTTTTCTTCTAACAGCAAGTAAGTCCATGGTGACTAGCTCATTCAGAGCTACCACAGAGTAGGTAGGGGGGTGATGATGCAGGGAGGCTCCACCCCCAGCCTGGCCCCACAGGGAGCACCCACGGGGCAGGGGAAAGAGGTGAACAACCCTGTGGAGGCACCAGAGGCAACCCCCCAACCCTTTCCCCGCAAAGAGCCAGGATCTGTGCATTCCTGCGGACCGCAATGCATGTGGGGAGCCACAGCCGGCTGGGGCTGGGATCAAGCCAGCAGCAAGATGAACCTGAGCCCTGTGAATCAATGGTGCTCCTCACGCCCTGTGAGCGTCAGGGCCGCTCCGCTGGGGCCGAAACCCAATGCTGAGGCTCAATAATTCAGAGGGAGAACTATCAATGGCTTCTCAGCTCTTCAGAGGGGAGAGCAAATTGAAAGGCTTGTCAGGAGTCAAAACAGAGCAGGGCAGAGCTGGGCTGAATGTCAGAGAGGTTAAACAGCCCGCAGCCACAGACACGGGGACGGGCAGAGGCACAACCGGCCACTGCCCAGTCCATTTCACCCGCGTTTCCTCTGTGGGAAACTGCCCAGAGCACAAACAAGCAGGCTGGGACTCTGAGCCATGAGCCCCGTGCAGCCGGAGCTGTGAAACCATCCCCGACGGTGCCTCCTTCTGGGAGAAGCTGTGATCTCCCCCATGGGGCGCCCCGGGAAACCGCCCCATCCCGTGCTGCGACTGGGAGAGGCTCGGACCAAAGTGGCTGCACGCTCCCTACACCTAACACTCCCATGTCATTCGCCTCCTGCCGGAGAAGGCGGGCTCAGGAGTAGCTGGGAATTTGCCTACAGCCAGCGCGGTAACATTGCCTCTCGAAAGTGCCCCTGTGGAGAGGGGCTTGCGGGAGCTGCTGGTCCCCACAGCACCTCCTGCTGGGAGAGGCTAAGACGGGATGAGCTGCGACTCATTGTCTACCGCTGCGAGGACAGGACTAGGCTAGCCGAGGCCTCTGGCACAAAATAACCCCTCTCGTCCCAGGCGGGACTCTGCGCCAACTGCAGGTGATAGATAATGGTGATATTTCAATAGACACAGGTAGGAGAATGAAGCGCGATCCTTCTTTTGCAAAGATCACTTGTAGAATTAAATATTTATAAATGATATTTAGACTCCCAACCCTGTAAAATGCCTTTTTTACACAGATAATATATGTTGACTCGTGGGAGAACCAAGCTAGTTTGATATGATTAAATACAGAGCCAAGTGACATGATTCATGCCCCTTCTTCCCTACTCCCCAGCCCGTAGCACAAGCAAGACTCTCTCCATATATTTCCACAGATATCCACTGAAAAAACAATAAATCCCCTACCGTCCCCGCTGCGAACTACACTGCAACGCTGCCCACGCTTCCAACGCTGCTAGGACGCGTGCAGGGTCTGGCTTGTGACATGGAATGTTTCACCCTATACCACACTGGGGTTTTTTATGGATGGAGTTTAATTCGGGTGTTAAATGGAACTTCTTGTGGGGCTTTGGAGCTTCCTGTGCGGAACCAGGGACTAAACGGGCAGAGACTGGGGGGAGAAGTAGTGGCACTAGCCCAGACTCCACCCACAACCCAAGCCCTGCCCGCTTAGATGCCAAAAAAAAGAAAAAAAAAACCCACCACTCACAGGAGAATGTGCCACCCCCCGTCTCCTTTCTTGGTGCTTTGGTGAAAGGAGTTAAACAGTGTCAACATTTAAATTGTCATTAGCCTTCACAGTGAAGTGAATGGGGCATTTCCCCCTCTCCCGGTGTTACTGTCCCAGGCTGTCTGCAGACTCCACACTTCACTGCACTGGTTACAGGTGGATCCCAACTGGAAGGCATTCTTCACAAGCATACGGGCTAGTAGAGATGTAATAAGAAAGCAAGCAAGCGGCAGCTGGTGGTCAAGCTGAGATCCTGGGGAACAAGATGGCAGCCACTGAGCTAAACCAGAAGAAGCCCGCACGGCGCAAGCCCGCCTGACTTCAGCGAGCAGCGAGACTGCAGAATCAGGCCCTTATTTCACAACGTGTCTTTCATACAAACCAGATCCAGAAAGGGGAGAGAGACGGAGGCGAGGCAGGAAAGCCATTTCAGCTTGGTTTGGGACGGGAACGGAAGGAGGGTCCACGAGGTGGGGAGGGAATGGGATGATGCTGCGGAAAGCTGTTATGCCCGCACTGGGGGGCGAGGTCACGTGAAGCGAGTGGAGGAGAGGCCAGTGATGGGTTGGTGGAGGGGAGAGAGATGAAGCCGGTGAAACCATCCTGAAGCAAGTTTTATCAGCGAGGAGAGAGATTTGAGCTGTCTCCCCTGATGGCGGAGGGACCGATCCCGAGGATGGCAACAGGGATGAGTGTTAGGCTGTGCAGACCAAGGTCAGTCACTAGGAAAAGAGAAAAGGAAGATGGAAGCTTTCATGGCTGCCTGGCCCGAGTGCCGGGGCTGAGAGGGGACTAGGCGTGCTCCCAACCTTGGGAATGGATGGCAGGACTGTGCAGCCAGAAGAGTTAAAAGACGCAAGCGGCATGACTGGGAGAACTTTCCGTTAATTTGCAGGTGTCAGAGGGGAAGCCAGGTGCTTTTTGGAACACCCCCTGCGAGCTGCCCCCACCAGCCAGTTTCCATTGTTTTGCAGATGTCCCACACGGCTCTGCCAAGGGGGTTAACAGCCCCAGGAACGCAGTGAGTGACCGCAGACACCTTATAAAACGCCTTGCAGAGCGGGCCTGGGGCCCTGCCAGGAACAGCCGCGGCCAGCCCCCGCGCACAGGTAACCAAGGGGGGAGGCACACATCAAAGGCTCTGGTTTTGCAGGGCACAGCACGCAGGAGGGCGTGAATTATAGACTTTGATGTCTCAGCAGCGGCGGAGGAATCGGCGTGAAGATCGTTTGTAAATCACCATTAAATGCCAGGCAGGCCCTTAGAGTAAGGGATCAGGTTTACCGGGAGGCTGCTGGGGAGAGGCTGCTGCGGCTGCTGGAAAGCCAGCCATGTCTCTGGCTGGGCTGTGGGGAGAGGGACACTTTGCGGGTGCATTCTCTTCCTCGGCAGCGGGCAGCCCACAGATCCTCTTGGGGTCCAGTCTCTTCATCTCACCCACACTCTTCCCTTGCATTGCTCACAGCGTCCCTGGGATCAGAGCTCCTCCAGCTAGCTCCACAAATCTAGCCACGGGAAACTCCAGGGGAGCCTCAGCAACAGAGGCCTGCCCTCTGCAACTTGAGGGGTTTCCCCCCGGGGCTGCTTATGGAGGATGCTGTGGGGTGGGGGGACATCTCCTGACCCAGCCTCTGCTCCTAGGGGCTCCTTCTGACTCAGCCTTGTTCCTGATTCAGCTGGATGTTCCCCGCTCCCTATTTACTGTATATTCCCCTTTTGCCCCCACCCGGCTCTGACGGCCATGTTCCTCCCAAAGCAGGGGCCGTGCCACAAACAGACCAGCATTGCTGGCCTGCCATGTTCACGGACAGACCACATACCAGAGACATCTCCGGACTATGACATCTCCATGTCACACACCTCCCTCGCCATTCCAGCGAGGAGAGAGGCGCCAGCTGCTAGAGGACCGGTGGGTTATATGCTGCATGTCCGGGATTCACCATCTGCACTGCACAGCTATTGAGGCAAGCCTGCGGTCACCTAGGACTTCACCGATGTCACTGTGCTGCACACCAGAGCCATTTGACACCTAATGACAGCACAAGGGAAAGAACTCGGATCCTCCCGCTCCAACGGCACAAGGACCCGGGTCCTTGAGCTACAACTGAGTCTCTGCAGGGCTAGCAGTGCATGATGCAGTCGAGCAGTTCCGGTTCCATCTTGTGGAGGGAGGGCAGGGCGGTGCACCCATTGTTCCTTTTGGTACATGCAGCGTCCGTGTGCACGGATACTGGAGATGCACCAGAACTGAAGCTTCAAATCTGAACCCCTCAGAATTCTGGGGCCATGAGAGGCTCTGATTCAAACCCATCGATCCTAATCACCTATCCCACAATGGCATGGGTCTGAATTGGATCCGAACTCAGAAGGGACCTCTCTCCAGCTCAGACGTAATCTGTGAACAGCTAATTTGGTGAGATGTCCACCCCGCACAATGGCAGAAACTTTGCAGACGATCCATCAGAGCAGCGGCACACGCTACCACGACTGCAGCCTTACATCTCAGAGCATTTCTTGAGCGGGCAGCCTGCTCTACACAAGCCTCAAGGGATCGAACAAATCCACATTAGCTTTGAGGGCAGTAACAGCACCATATCACCCAAGGAGACGTCCAGTTCATCTTTGTGCTGCTTCTCTTTCAGGTCACAGAGGCGTGTTTTCACCACTAGAGTAAGGGGCATTGCCCTAATATTGACAGTAGTGAAACCATGCGCCTGGGAAGACCATAACCTGGACACCTGGGCTCTTCAGCAACACGCTGTGATGCCCACAGATCCGGTGTGGACTTTTACACTAGGTCCTTAGCACACAACAGAGCCAGGTGTTCAGAAAGCGAAGAACAAAACGCGTCACAAAGGAAGCAGAATGGAAATGCCCCCACACCGCCCAGGAGCCTCTGCCTGATCTAATTGCTCTGGGGTTTCAGTGGCCTCGTATGACACGGCTGACCTTCGAGCGAGCTTCATGCTGCTGAGAGGTGCCTTTATTGACAGCCCTGTAGCCCAAAGCACTCTGTCTCTCCCCAGAACTGGGAGAGCACCAGTGCAACCTTCTGCCTGCCCTGCCCTGCTAATGTGCCTTCAACCCTGCACTCGGGAATTAGGGCTTAGCAGCTGAGGGATCTAACTGAGACTGCCAACAAACCCCGGGATTGGTGCTGGGGGGAGTTGTAATGTGGACACCTGCCCCAATATGAACAGGACAATGCACAGCCAGCTGATGGTAACGATGACCCCTCACTATTAGCCTGGCCAAACCGGATACAGCACAGACCAGAACACATATTCCAACGTGCAGTGGACGGTTGGGGTGGGGATGGGAGAGAAAGACAGATGGACACCACGCCTCTATGTCTGCAGCCCCACTGCCCTGGTCTGCTTTGCTGCCATATCTTGTTGCAACCCCCCGTCTAATGTTCTGCCCCCATGCTCCTCTCGATCACTCCTGCTTCCCGGGACTCTGCCTCCCAGAGAGAATCTGACTTTGGGATTAAGTCTCATTTTGCTATTTTCTGCCTATGCCTCCCTCTTTTATATCATCTCTCTGTCCTCACTGGTGCTCGCAGCTCTTCACAATTCCGTAGCGCCAGCAAACTCCAGCCACATGGCCTTCACTCCCTCTTCCAGATCACTAACAAAGATGGTGAATGAGACTGGACTTAATGCTGATCCCTGCCTTCCCCTGAATCCAGACACCTCCTGAATCCACAGGGCACCATTCGCAGCCCTGGGCTGTGAGTGAAGTCTGTCTCCTTGGCACAATATTTATTACCATTTAAACACCATGAAACACAACTACCTTTATCCTGCATCTTCTACAGTGCACAATCACACACTGAACAGTCAACCTGTGGAACTCCTTGCCAGAGGATGTTGTGAAGGCCAAGACTATAACAGGTTTCAAAAAAGAACTAGATAAATTCATGGAGGATATTAGCCAGTGCTATTAGCCAGTGCTGTCCCTAGCTAGCCTCTGTTTTCCAGAAGCTGGGAATGGGCAACAGGGGATGGATCACTTGATGATGACCTGTTCTGTTCATTCCCTCTGGGGCACCTGGCATTGGCCGCTGTAAGAAGACAGGATACTGGGCTAGATGGACCTTTGGTCAGACCCACTATGGCTGTTCTTATGTTCTTATGCTGAACAGCGTTGGCATTTAGGCCACTTTTTTCAAGAGCAGCCACTTCATTTTGGGTTTCCAAAATAAGACACTCAGGGCCAGGTTTGTTGAGAGCTCAGAACTCCAGTTAAAGTCAGTGGGAGCTCCTCTCTCAGAAGCTGGCATCTCTGAAAATCAGATCCACAGTGTCATCTCAGAATGAGAACAAAATCAGTGGCCACTTCTGAAGATTTGGCCAGGAGATAAGAGTAGAAGAAAGAATTTTCAGTCCCGGTTTCAGTTTTGCCTTGTCCTTGCCTTGTGGCATCTGGCAGTAGCCATCCATGCTGCCTCACACACCCATGCGCAAGCTCCAACTGAGTGGAGCTGCCGGAGCATTTCTCAGGGCTGACCCTGGCCCCACTGATCAGTACATCCCAGCTGCTCGCCAGTGTGCAGCCCATGTCATCCCAACTCAAGACAGGGTGAATGGGGGACAAGGCCCCACGTTACTCAGCATTCGCAGGCCAACTTGCCCATTCCTCAGACACAGTCACTTTTATGTCTGGGAATATTTATATACTTTTCCCAACTGTTGTTTGCAGAATCTCTCTTGGCGGCTTCCACACTTCACTGCAGCCCCAGTTTGAAGTTGGACCAGATGGGAGCCTGGACCAAGGATAAATAAACCAATCAAATCTGAGAAAACAACCCCCCGACCATCCCGCCCCCTGCCCAAGCCCAGTGTGAAGATACAAGCCTGGGTGGGGGGGGCAGGGTGCTGCTCCTATGCTAGGACTATTCCCCTCCATCCACTCGTGAAGCCCCTTCCTCTGGGCAGAGTTCAGTATGTGCTGTTTGCAGGGGGCTTGTTTTTCTAACATGGTGAACACATGCTCTCTCCTGAGAACCATTTATTTTACATCAAAGACCCTGGGGCTCTTGACCCAGGGTTTTGCAAGCTGGTTTTGTGCTCTCTCTCTCTCTTAAGGAAGGAAGAGGCATTCCTTCAGCTACCACAGCACCAAAGGCAGGTCCCGGACATATCCTCCATAACCAGACTGCACCTCATTTCCCTCCCAATCGGGAGGTTACAAATTATGAGCTGTGCTTTGAGCATCTCCTCTTTTTCTTTTGCTCCTGATTGTCTTCTGCAGCTGTGGGGCCTGAGGATAGGGTCCGGCTGGATCAGGCCGAAGGCATTCGTTTGGAAATGTGGAGTGTGGTAACAAAGGAAGATAGGAATTGCCAGACTGGCTCAGATGTGCAGTCCGTCTACTCCAGTATCCTGTCTCTAGCAGTGGCCAGCAGCACCGGATGCTTCAGAGGAAGGTGCAAGAAACCCATCTGTTGACAGATGAGATAATCTGCCTGCCATGAAGGTCTCTTCCTAGGCCCTAATCATTACAGGCTGTAGCTAGAGCACCCTCAGATCTCAACCAACCAAGCAGGGCTGGGCCAGGCCAGTACTTGGATGAGAGGCCCCCAGGGAACAACACAGGATGTGTGGAAAGTGGCACTGGCGATTCTGAAGACGACGCTCTTCTCCCTGCTCAGTGCAGCACCTGGTGCTGGGGTAGAGGCCACCTAGCTGGAATTGTCCCCTTTTAGAGGAAGGGTCCCAATCACACCTGCGTAGCCCCATGGAACATCCCTTTCCCCTTCGTTCCAACAGCGAAAGCTACCGTGGGCAGGGAGCCGTCTTCTCCCACTGCACGAATTTCGACATCCGCTCTCCTTCCGGGTATGTGTGAAACAATAGTACAGGAGAGCAATGCATCTTTGAGTAACCCGATCCGTTAACGTGCAGCTCCTCTGATGTGGGCAGCTTGTGCTTTACAGCATTAGGGGAGCAACATTTCATGGAAAATTCAATAAATACCCCTGTACAGCCAGACGTCTGTAAACAAAGGCTTCCAAATTCAATCAGGCTGTGGGCTCAGAGCAGCATTTATGGGCTACAGCATGGAATATTATATAGGAGAGCAAAGGGTACGGGGGAGGGGGTGGATTCCTGGAAAATGAAAGACCTCACAGCCCTCTTCCCTACCTCCCCGATCCTCATGCGATAATAACCCTTTCTGTGCCACATCCGTGCCACATCGCAGTGCCAGGTGTGGCCAGTCTCCCCCTCCAGCACACAACGCTGTTCTCAGACTCACAGCATTCGGGCTGCCATGTGGAACCTGCTTTCAGCACTCACACAGCGACGGGCACTACAGAAAAACCATGGACAGGTGGACAGGCCATGGGGCAGCTGCTGCCGGCAAGCACCGGACTGGAGCGCGGGGACTCCATCTATCGTGCAGGATCTCTGGCACTGCATGGACGTTGGCCATGTTAGATGTAAGCCTGAAGCACAAAGCTTAGATCTGGATCTAACTGCTCCCAAAATTGGGAGGTACTTGGAGCTGGGGTTCTACCCAAGCGTCTCTCCTCAAACCTATTATGGGAGCGTGGAATTGTATTTCCACTCTGTTCTTTGTGACATTGCTCACCAGTGGTCTCAGGGAAGGGAATCTTCCAACAGTGCCAGCGTCAAGAATGACAGTTTTGCTGATTGTCCAAACTGGCTGTGTACCCTGTTTGTGCGGTCTGCAAAGCGGCTGAGCTAGGGAAGGGGACTTGCTAACAACAGGAGAACGTAACAAACAACTAAGATTATGTTGCACCCTTTGACCTGTGGAACTTCGTAGCCCTAGTAGAGCCAGAACGCAGCTCCTCCTGCTCCAACAGCCCAGGCTCTTACTGCCTATTCTAAAGGAGACTCTCCGTTAGCTGAGAGGAGTATAAGGCCTATGATACACAGCTGAGCAGTCCTGAGTCCACCCAGTAGAGGGCAGGGGCAACCTAAATCGCTCTCTTTCGATCTGAACTGGACGTGACTAGTTGAGTTTCCTCCCAGGACAGAGAAGACTAACACATGGAAACTCCAGAGAGGTGGATGTTCCAGGGAGACCAAGCATCCTGGAAAAGAGGAGGAACCCAAATGCTCACACCTCTGCGGCTCACTGCAGGGGTCTGGAGGGGGGATGGGGAAGGTGCAAAGGGGCGAGAGCACAGGGCAAGTGTGGATGCTGATCACTGCTACCTCAAAAAGGCACTAAGGAGCCTTTCGTAACCCGTACAACAGGCCGGCGCTGGCAGAAATCTGGTAACTCGTCCTCGCCTCAGTGACCTGTCTGTCCGGCCACTGGGCAGAGTTGAACATGGTTTGGTGTGGACTTGTCAGAGCCTCCACTACGGAGGCTTCACCATATTCCCCTACAGCTGCACCATCACAATGGCTCTGAACTCCCTCTCCCTGAACACAGTTGGCGCTGGCCCACCTGCTCCTTACCTGCCCACCTGCTGGCCCACCTGCGATCCCTAAGTTGCTCGAGTTTTGTAACCCTTCCCCCCGCACGCGCACACACTTGCCAGGGGTCTCTGTACTTGTCCTGGCGACGCAGTGTGACTGAGGGGAGAGCCACATGAGGGGCAGGCCAGAGGCTCAGAGGGAGGCCGTAGCTGCACTTCCGCACTCTTGTAGCTCCGACTGAATGTAAACCCATCCCCTTGCTCCACCACTTGAGACCTCTGGGCCAGCCAGAGAGAACAGGCGAGCCAGGAAGAATCTGGGATATCGCAAAAGGTACCTGGGAAAGCCCCACTCAAACCAGCACAGGAGGAGGAAGTTGAGTGGTGGGGAGGATCTGTCTGGTTCTGGTTCCAGTTTGGCTGAATCTCCATGAGCAGCCTGAAACCCCAAGGGTCGGGCCCTCGGCAGCACTAGCAGGGGTTACACCCATGTGCAGGGCAGGCAGAACCCAGCATTCATCTCCTCCTTCCCCTCGAGAGCACTTTCCCCTGCAGCTCAATCAGGCTTTACGAACACACACAGACACACACACAAGCCAGCCTATGTAATAAATAGTGCCTAGCACTGAGGGCAGCAGCGGTAAGATATTGCCCAGGGGACAGGAAGGTTAGTGGGATTGTGATCTAATACCCGAGGCTGGGAGCTCTGAGCTCCCAGGGGAGAGATTTTCACAGCTATTGCGGGGACAACAATCACCGTTTTGGTTATTACACTTCATTTACTGGCTTGGTGAAAGAACACGGTCAGGGAGGCCCCTAACTCTGGGATCCTTAGAGCAAAAGGGACCACCGGAAACTTTGCTCCACCACTTGGGAGAGACGGGGGTGGGAGAGGGTTGCGAAGTGGGGGTTTGACACCAATGAATGTAAAGCCTGGTACCAAAGGGTGAAGAAATAAACAGCCCAGAGACAGACTGGGGAGTTGTAACAAAGCAGCCGGCCCTGTCACACTGGTGCGAGTGTATTTGCTTCCTGAAGCCTGTTCTAAGAGGCCTTCTTCATGTAACCAAGTCCTTGGGCTGCCCAGGAAGGCCTGAGAATGGGACTGGAGGCATCCATGCTGCTGTGTGCTGAGAAACTCACCTAGTTCCACCATCACAGATGAGCAGAGCACAGTCGGGAAACTCAGGTGGGAGATGCTGCTGAGTTCTCCCATCCTCCCGTTTGAATAACCCGTGCGGTCCTTACCAACACAGATAAGGGAAATGCCGGTTCATCGCTGCCCCTGCTCCACGCAGGGAGGTCTCTGGAGTGGGATGATCGATGCTGCTCTGTGTTTGGTGTCGGAGCATGGGCAGGAGCAGTGAGCCCCATTCCCGAGAGAGTAACGCAAAACTAGAAGTGATCAGCCTGTTTGAGCCAGGCGCACCCCTCAGTCCTAGATCAAAGCAGCCGCTGTCCCTGTAGCCCATGGAGATGAGCGCTGGTTTGCTGATGGGATTCAAGACACAAGGGGGCACGTTCGCCCCTCCCCCATGCCAGCTCTCCTGGAAGTGTTCCTATAAACTCCTATTAATTAGTTGACACTCGGGCAGTCCAAACACCCTGCCCCCTCCCCCGAGGAAGTGGAGAACTGGAGAAGGGAAGCTTAAGTTGGGGGTTGAATCTTGGGCACATCCTTCCAGTTAACAGCCCCCTGTTAGGAAGGAAATCAAGGCTGGTGTCTCCCCTTTCCTCCGCTCCCCTCCCAAATCACCAATGCTAAGTAGACAGCCAGGTTACTATCTCCCCCTCCCCTTGCACGCACCTGTGTGGGAACCAGGAGAGTAGATCGTCCCTCCCCATACCATCGACCATGGCTTGGGCTCAGCTGTAACCATGCTAGTGGCTGGTCAGTGTGGGTGTGTGTGTCTCTGTGCCCAATACACAGAAGCTATGGGTCTGCTGCAGCTCTGACCTAGACTAGAGCTGGGCTCTTTACTTCAGCTCCTGCTTTTATCTCTAGAGATCCCCAGTTGGTGCCCATCACATAACTATGGGGCTCATCTGGGATTCAAATGGCTGCAGGCCTCCGGTCCTTGGGTCTGATGGCATCCAAACAATTTCCATCGAGCTCAGTGGAGTTACTCCAGTGTAAACTGGGTCTGGGTGAGATCAGGGCCAGGCTCGATGGAGTTACTCAGGATTTTGATGGGTACCACAGAGCAGTGTCCAGCCTAAAAAGCCAGGAGTCCAGCTGTCTTTGCAAGAAACTGCCACCTGCCTTTTCAAGACAATGAATCAACCCAAAGCTTCACCAAAGTCATTGTGGTGACCTAAAAGTCTCTCTAGAAACCTGGGCTCAAATCTGTTCAAATAAATGATTAAATAAATTTGGCTGCTGGATGTTTTTGTCTATCACATCAGCACCCAACTTAGCACATTTCAGCATGATTGGCCACTGATGCTCACAAGAGGCCCATGGTTAGAATAACAGGAGTGGATGGAGGTCAGGACTGAGGCGCATTGGGCTGGCTGTTTGGAGGAGCAGGAATACAACAGCGGGGGGGATTTTCAGCTCACGACAGAGGAGCATGAGAAGAGCTGTGTGTTGGGAGTGCGTGCAGGATAGAATAAGTGGGGGTCAGAGTAGGGGGGGTTACAGAGAACAGACTGAGGGGGCAGGGACCCCACGCTGGAATAGGAGGGGAGCTGCAGGTCAGGACTGAGGGGCATTGGCAAAGCTGTGTCGAGAGGGGGACAATCTTTCAAAACACAATAGCCCACACAAAGATGTGTCAGCCTCTAGCCAGCACTGACAGCCCTTCATGTCCACCCACATCACATTTAACCAAACACACCACACATAGAAAGGGAAGGCACTCAAGACTCATTTCTCCTTCTCATTTTAAAAAGGAAACCCTGGAGCTTGGTCCTAGACAACTGTTTCTGATAGCTTCAAAATCAAACCGAGCCCGATCCCCAGAAAAACAAACAAACGCGGGACGCTGGGCCCACGGGCAATACTGGAGCATTTTCTCTTTGTTTAACCTGTTTTCTATTAAGCCCAAGACAAGGAGGGAAGATTCCAGGATGAGCCATAAAGCATCACCCCTTTAGACAAACTGGAGTGATTGTGGAGGGGGAAGTGGGTGGACTGAACATGCAGATTGGAGGTGAGTTCATAATTCTCCGCAGATCCATTATTTGATTAATTCTCTTTCTTTTCCTGCTTGTGAATTCCCAATTTCATTAGCCGTCAAAAATCACCTCGCTGCCTAATTTGGGTGAAGAGCTCCTGGGCCACAGAACAGCCACAAAGCGTTCACTGCCTGGACCCAATGGTCAAATACGGATCGGCGTGGGTTACCTCTGGGGGCCTTCACGGTCACACACCATTTATTCCCATTCCAAGTCGATGAGAATCAGGTTTGTGGGGTGAATGCTCATGCTTACATTTCAGAATTCCTTCTGGAGAATAAGTTGCTTAAGTTCAGTTACTTCTGCAAATGAGCCGGTGGGTGAGCTGGAGCATGGCGTGGGGTGGATTGGGCTGGAGAACGAGCCGTGCGTGACATGGGGCACAACGAAGTCACTTCAAAAGTTAAACGGGTATTTGCAAAAAATCTCTCCCTCTCTCCCCTCCTTCAGCCGGCTCCCCTTCCCTTCCCCCTCCCTCGCTCTCACACACAGAGCTGTTAGGATCAGCCCCCACAGAAAAATGCCCAATTTGTCATGTCATGTCCAGCTGTTAACCTCCCGTTGCTGAGCCATAGGGAAGATTTGCTTTCTCCTATTTATTTATTTGCCACTTGGACAATGGAAGGCCCCAGGCCTGCTGAGCTCTACATAATAAAGCCACCAACGATCTCTTCTCCCCGTCCTCCGCCCCATCCCTCCCTCCCCACCATGTCAACAGCACCAGCCAAGCTGCAGGTGTCCCTGGGTATTAACCCATGCTTAGCTACCAGCTCCATTGAAAGGCAATCAGGCCCTGTTGAGGAAGCAGCCGGAGAGGGAGGGGCAGGGCTGGGAGGTCTCCTGGGCTTGGCTCATGTGGAAGGCTCAGTACAAAGAGGAAGCGGAGGAAAAGGCCAGCCGATAACCATCGCTCCGGAAAGCTTATTGCTCTGCTTTGGGGACGCTTAGCAAGGGAGCAACCAGGAAAAGAATGGGACTGTCCAGCCACCCAAAGAGTTTCCTGGGGGAGGACCAGGGCCCGGCGTGCTCACCGCAGCTCTGGGGACACTTAGCAACGGTGTCCAAGAGCTGGGAGCCTGTCAGCAACTAGCAAAACCAGGGTGTGGGTTAGCACCTCGCAGGCCAGTCAGGGCAACCAAACCCACGTGAGAAGAGGTGAAGCAGGTGATGCTATGTGCTAGCCTCTCGGGGTACGTCTACACTGCAGTTAGACACCCGCCGCTGTCCCATGCAAGCTGACCTGGGCCCGTGGGCTAAGGGGCTGTTTCACGGCTGTGCCGACGTTCAGGCTCGGGCTGGAGCCCGGGCTCTAGGGCCTTAGCACAAGGCCAGAGCACCAGTCAGCTGACCCGGGCCAGCCATGGGTGTCTAAATGCAGTGTAGATGTGCCCTAAAATGGGGGGGGCAGCATAATGGGGGGATGGGACCCTTACAAAGCCAATCTAGGACTTTATACCACAGCAGAATAAACATTCCCCTCATCTCACCTTCAATTCTCACTCCCCATCACCCTCCATCCCCACTTCCTCCTGCCCCCTTTCTCCCCCTCATTCTGCCTCAATCACCACAGCCCCACCAAACCCGCTTTCGCCTCCCCACCCCTTTACCGCCGGCTCAAGCAGACACTCCGCTCAGGCCTAGGGTGTGACGGACCCAGCCCAGCCCCTGTTCAGACACACGGGGCGACGGAGACTAACCTCTCAGGCAGGCCTCCCCTCTCCAGACAGACAGACAGAGTGACTGTGTTTCATATGGCACCTGGCAGAGCCCAGGGCAGGGAGCGTGGAGGCCCCAGGCCCGGGGATATTTGTTATGTTTGGAGAAAGCTCCTAAACACACGTACGTTCCACCTCTCCTGTATGGGGACTCGGTCATTTCCCCCCAATATTTACTCAGAGCAGCTACTGTAGCGTGAACACAGAGGCCTCCGAGGGGTCGATGCGGGGAAGGGAAGAGCTTGCGCTGGGTGCACCGCATGGGCCATTAACCCTTGCGGGAGGTTCAGAGGCACTTCACGAGGAGCCAGCTGAACAAGGGCAACCTAGCCAAGCCCCAGCTCATTTCCTTGGCTCACCAGTCGGTCTCCAGGATCCTTCCGCTGCTGCTGACAACTGGGCTTAAACAAGATGCTCTCTCCCATGCAGCTGTCAGATTTCAGAGTGCTCCGCCAAGGTCGTCCAAGGTCTCTCTCTCCATTTTACAGACAGGGAGACTGAGGCAGGGAGTGGGGAGGAGTATAATTTCAAAGGGTCCAGAACACAGACGTTCAATTTGCACTGATGAGAGAGGAGTGCACATGGGCCAGTAACTCCTTCCTGTCTGCCTGGCTGGCTCTCGAGCCTCCCTCCCTCTGTCAATGGCAGTTTATTTGCCGCTGGGGTAGTGGGGAGATTACCTTTAAAGGCACAAGCAGCAGACGTTAAAATGTATTTCAGTTAGGTCAGGATAATAAAGGGGGCGGGGGGTGAATAGAAGGAAGTTTTAAGTCACTAATAAAAATCAAATGCAGGCAGTTTGCAGAGAGTGAGCAGCTCAGAGCTTCACCATTCTCTTGTTAAGGGCCCGCAGCCATAAATAACTTCCCTGAACGAAGCAGAGGAGAGCGGGAGAGCAAAGACGCAACAACACAAAATTTTTCATTTTTCTCCATAAATCATCTCAGCGTGCGATAATATTTGTTTTTTCTAATGAGTCTCCTGTGATCCATTCCAGGAGCTAACATCAGGGCCTGTCAGGGGCTGATGTGTGGTGTACTTCAACGCTTTACAAAAACTGCCGGCTACACGGATTTTTTTCCCCCTCTTCTTTATGTTAAGTATGAATTTAGCCAATTTTTTTTTAGGGGCTCATGGATCTTTCTACTTGGGCACTGAGCACTTCAGTACCCAGGCTTGAAAGAACCCCTCTAAGAGACACAGGTTAGGATCTCTCTCTTTCCAGTCTTGTTTATTTCTACCACTTCGATCCCTTTCTGATTACTCCAGTCTTCCCTTTCCCCTTTGGAACAGCAGGTGCCCCAGATGGGTCAGCTCAAAACGCCAAAAGCAAGTGAGGACATCAGACACAAAAGGAAACGATCAGAAGAAAACTGAAAAGGCGGGTGCCTCGGTAGGAAGGTGCTGGGAGACTGGAAGTACACTGACCATCCAAGGACCAGTCAATTCCTTCTCACGGTGACATGCACCCTGCCCCAGCAGCCTCCACAATGCAGAATTCAGCTTCGGTTCATGCAGCTCTCTTCCCACTCTGTACGCCAGCTACCTTCACAATCTTCCCAATACCAGGCTACAGGTTCCCAGGTTCCCCCAGAAACACTAGGAAGACCAGCCGGACATTTATATTTGTGGGACGCCCTGTTTGCAATGTTGATAGAAATGGGCAGTCCTGGGCGAGCTACACTTCTGTGTTGGTGGCTCTCAGTCCCAACCAGCAGCCTCCTGCTATTACAGCCCTGGACTCCCCACTTCTACACACAGCTCTGCCGATGACCCTCAATCCCAACCCACAACCCCACCTGCTTATTCCAGTCTTGTGGCCCCTCCCGGCCACGCAGTGAGTCAGTGGCATAGCCATAGCCTGGCTCTCAGCCACCTGATCCATCTGCCACAGCAGGGTGTTCTGAAACTTCTTCAGAGCTCAGACCATATCTTCACAAGCGAGAGACTGTACGGTGGTCACGTTCCCTCCCGCGGACACTCACAGAACACCCACATGTCACCTGCAGCCGCGGCCTGCACAGCAAAGGAACATGAGGAGAGGATTTCATGTGTTTGGTGCAAGGAGTGTTTGTCCTTTAAGGATAAAGTTGATCACACTCTGTCCCTTTTGCTCTCCAATTCATCCCCCCCTCCCAAGGGGAGCTGGGGCCCTGAGACCAGACAGCTTTCTGGGGACCAGCAGCAAGTGCTGCAGCCACCCAGTGGTCCCAGGGCCACAGGTTGGGAACCCTAGTGTTAAACCATATGGCCTCTCAGGTTAAATCCCAAAGCTTCTGTGCTGGCGTATGTGGATGAGAAGGAGATGAGTTAGTTGTACACAAGTGCACTGGGGAAGAAGGAAGGAGGGGTTGATTCTGAGTTGCCATCTATATTAAGATGGCATCTCCCTTTGAAACTGACCGCAGCCATCACCTGCAAATCTGCCTCCTTCCCCTTCTGCTGTGTAACAGCCACAACGTCCAACACCCTGAGCGAAACCATTTGAACAACCTAACACGTCCCAGGGGGCAATTTCCGCTCGTGTGTGACACCTCCAAAGGAAAAAGATGGATAACAGGGAAGGCAGGGTGGACCAGGGGAAAAGAGACCTGGCGCCTTTCAGCCGCTGGGCACCAGATCTATTACAGCCTGGCTCATGGTGACTAGACGTCAGCTCTTCGGTGTCCTAGATACCAGGGGCTGATGGTTCAGTCCTTGTGCATATGTAACCTCCCATCATCAAAAAATCGCAGCAACGGTCATCCCAGCAGGCAGTCTGAGCAGGGAGGTCAGCACCCCAGGGAGGCTGAATTCCGCTCTCACCCGAGCTGAGCTGCCTCTGGGACAGCACCTTGCCAGGGCAGTACGGGGGATGCTCCCAGTGCCGTGACTGCCCTGCGGATAAGCCCAGGATTCCAGTCTCCCGGGAGCTCAGGCCAACACCAAACGCATGTTAGAAAAGAGAGGCCATCCCAGTACCCTGGTGTCTGAGAAGGGGAGAAAGGAGATTGCAACATGAAGTATGCAATACAGCGAACGGGAGGAAAGATGGATGGTGTCGAAAGCAAACTGGAGCCGAGTAGCTTGGAAATTTCTAAAGGGCCCAAGAATGCTCTGTGCTCAGCCAAAACCATCTGGATTCCTGACCCTGAAAGAACAGGAAACACATTGCCTCTTGGGCTAGACATCTCCAGGAGAAGGATGCCCCAGCTAGGTCTGGAAACCAGGGCCAAACCTGGGAACAGCCAACGTGCTGTCTATGAGGGGACTAACGGTAGCGGCTTTGCTCTGATCTCTCGCCTTGTTACTCGAATCACTGCCAAGGCTGCTCCCAGCATCATCACCATCAGCGTTATTATTATTATTAACATCATTGTTACAGCGCTGCCAGGCGGAGGCTCTGAACGCCAGTCGCGGGATAAAGGCAAGCTGGGGGGATCTTCAGGGAGCCGTAACAGTGCAGGACCCAGCTCTGTGTGTGTTTACTCTTTGCCAACGTATGTGAGAGAGAGAGAAAGAGAGAGGTAGTGAGATAAACACTGTCATGGGCCGTTTCCATCATCTACTCACAAGAGCATAATAAAGCCCTTGTAATATACTAGAACTTGTGTGGTCCCGGGGTCTAATTTGCATACTAATTACTCAGAGCAAATGGGAACGAGGGGTGGGGGGGAGGGCATGTGGGTGAGGGGGACTGGACTATTTGCTCTGCCATTTCATATCATGCTAACAAGCTAATCCGGCGTGCAGTTAGCTCCTGATATATAACTGCTCATTAGTATTATAATAAAGTACATGAAACAACCATAAAACGTTATATACTGCACAAGTGTTGTTTTCTTGCCAATTATCTGCGGGCGGATTTATCACCGCAGTTGTTGCAAATTCCCCTTGGTGAGGTTTGGGTCGAATAAAGAAAGGTGTTGCGGGGGGAGTAGGGGGATTGCTTTCAAGGGGGAGAACATGTGTTTTCTTAAGTAGCACTTACCGATGCGCCATTTCATATGAGAGAGAGAGGGAGACTATTGCATCCTTAGGAAACTGAGAGGGGAAAGGAGCCCAGTGCTCTGAACTCAAAACCAAAAACTTCTGTCCAATAGGGCAACAGGATACAAAATCCCCCAGCAGGGACCAGATCCTGCTTCCATTTCTAGCAGGCAAAAATCTGAAGTATTTCTGTCAATTCCAGTTGAGTTACTCCAGATTGCAGTCCAGGATCCAGAGCAGATTTTGGATCCATGTTATCATATGCTCCATAAAATAATACCTATAATACTTAATCAGTTTTAATTAACCCACTTAGCTCTAACCGTGATGGGTGCTCGACCAAACCCTAACACAGACACAAGGCCTTGTGAGGTAGCGGGGATTCTTACAGACGGAGAACAAAGGTGCAGAGAGGGCAGCAACCTGTTCAAGGTCATAGAATCAGGCAGAATCAGGAACTGAACCCAGGAGTCCAGACTCCTGTGCTCAGACAGCACCTCTCATGCATGGTTGCAGTTCCTCACTGACAGATGTGTATAATATTACTCGCTGAGCACTGATGGCTACAGTCAAATAGCGAGGGCACAGTGCCTGTTCCAAGGGGCTTACAGTCTAAGGGGTGGATCCATCCCTCACTGAAGTCAATGGACAAATGCCATCAACTTTAATGCAAGGCAGACTGGGTGCTAACATATTCTGCGTTGACAGACACCGGTGCTCAGGGCACAGTGGATTGGCTTTAATCCTTGTAACAGGAGAGGATGACACACAGTGGGGGGAGTGAGGAGGTGAAGCTGGGGGTTCCCTACCATTCTCTTTAAGGAAAATTACTGTTGATTATTTTTTTACACCATATTTACTGTCACACCCAGCCTGACACACAAACTGCCAGCATTTGGATACGTTACCGCAAAGGTTCCCTAGATCCCCGGAGCTTCGGTTTGGTGTCTCTCTGTTCTCAGTCTCCAAACACCGGGTTGTAACATGAGAACAACACAGCTCCTTTAATCACCACACATACAGCTACACCTCCTCCAGCACACCTTACACCAGGGGAGCGATTTTCCCATTTTCTGATTCACAGAAAGCTGCGCTAAAATCAGAGCCACTGGCTGCTTTGTAGACTCCCGCAGACTCCATCCGTACGCAAAACTGACGTATTTGTTAATAATAATTTTTCATCCTTTGTGTTCAAATTGCTTCATAAAGGTGGGGATGCATTATTATCCCTATGTCACAGAGGGGGAAACTGAGGCAGATAGAGAGGAAATTACTTGCTCAAGGTCACACTGCCAGTCAGCAGCAGAGGTAGGAGATTTGAATCCAGTGCTCGATCCACAAGACTATCCCTTTCCAAGCTGTCTGCAGCCACGTCCTCAGAGGCTCATATGGTGAAATCTGTAGCAGAGGCCACTCTCCCTTCTGCAGAGGCCAGCCCCAAAGCATCTGCAAACACACCATGCAGGATTCTGCTCCATTGTATTAGGAGCCCCACCTCTGCTCAGCCGCTGACTCCTGTGGGTCACCTGAGCTCCTGTTGAGAAACATTTCTCTTTCTCACGTGGCCTTAGAATTCGTCCACCTCGCCCTGCACTACAGGGCTGGGGAAGTTTGCCTGCCCCCTTCATTTTCGTTCGCTGAGATATGCAGACACTGGGGGACAGCTCTTCCCAGCCAGCACATGGCTGCTACCAAGCGTCTGGACTGGTATGGGGAATCAGAGAAAACAGACACTTTCCAGTTTGGCGAGGGAGCAAGGAGTCCCATGCAATCTCATGCCACACGGCATGAAGAATCATGAAGGGCCAAGGGCCTGGAGAAATGTTCCCCCTCACCTGCAGTGTTATCTTCTCACATGACACACTCTCCACCCCTCTGGATGTCACTGCTGGGTCAAGTCCCTCTACACCTGTCCCAACCAGGGGATGGCCTCCAGGATGGTGGCTGGCCTGTCACATGAGAATAATCAACTGCTAAATTCAGGGTAGCAACAGGGTGCTTCAGGATTGTTCCCCAAATCCGTTCCTCATTCCGCCCCCCAGCAACATAGGCTCTGATCTGCAAGCTGCTGGGGCTTGATCCTGAGTGGTGCTGAGCATGTATGCTTCCCCCAGACTGCAGTGAACAGCACCTCTCGGGGTCACACCATTACTGCCTGCATGCACTCTGCTGATTCTGCCCTTCCAGATGACCCAGTGCTATGTGACTTGCTCTGGGATACCCAGCTGCTGACGAGCTCTGTACCAAAATCCATTTCTACCCCACCCTACCCTGCGGCAGGGCCATAGTCAATAGGCAAGAACCTCCCCTGCCCCAGCCACGAGTGCTACACAGAGAGGTCAGCTGATTGATGTGTACCTAGTGGGTTGCAAAACATACCCAGCTAAGGGAGGGCAGGAGAAGCCAGCAGGCCCCAGAGGGTCAGTGGCACTAGAGCCAGCCAGCAGAGACAGGGTGCTGTGTGTCAACCCCTGCTTCGCTCTGAAAGTGAATGGTGACAGATCCATCCCACAGCTTCCCCTGCACTGCCCTCTCAGGGCTGGGGCCCTTCGCTCTTACTGACAAGGGCTCAGAAAGACTATGACAGGGTCAAGAACCCTCCCCACCCATTACAACCCACTGGGAAACAGGGAGCCCAGATTCCTGCCAGTGGCTGCTTCAAAAGGATGGACAAGCTGGAGACCTTCACAGGCTCTCAGAAAACTTGTGGACCGTTCACAGACGCACCCCCTGCCTCTGAGATCAGCTCCCCTCTGCGAACCTCCATGCAACACCCAAAGTCACTGCCACTTTCTTGGTATTGCTGCTTTTCCTCCTCAGTCCCCACACACACACCGGTCAGATCCACAGATATCTCCTGCAGTTATTTCTAAGGCACCCACCGCCTTGCTATATCACCACCTGTTCCCTCTCAAACGTACATGCACAGAATCCCACACATACCTACCCTCATTTACCAACATACCCTCGCTCCCACAGTTCCACACACACACTTATATACACCCCGTCACTGACACAGTCCCATCCATATACCCAGTCTTGCACACGTAACACACACACATAAGGTTATATTCACACACTCACACAGATTCTCTCTCTCGCTCTCTCTCACACACACACACACACACACGCACCTTTGCTGTGAAGCATTTGCTTATTTATGGCGGGGCTTTTTTGTCAGCAAGAAGCTGGACTGACAGCTCTCAGCGATGGGGCTCTGTCTGCCTAACTCTATAATAAGGGGCATGATATCCATTCTGCTGCCAGCAGGGAGCGAATCACAGAGACACAATTGCCCCCTCCCCAGCACTGTGAGAGGAGAGCTTTCACGTTCACTAACTCCACTGCTCGTTAGCATCACAATATCGGGAGCAAAGGGCGACCCCAGCACCACCACCTCCCTCTCCTCCCCCAGCCTGAAAGGACACACACACACACACACACACACACACACACACACACACACGAGGGAGGCCCACTGGGGTTTTATAGGACTTGAAACCATTTTAATAAACTCATTAAGGGGGCAGATTAGAGAGGAACACCCCCCCCACCCCGGCTCGCCCTCCCTCTGGGAGATGGCTAGAAAGCTGTCACCACGTACCAAATGTCAGCACTTACTGTGTCAGACTCGGTGCCCGGCACGTCGGAGCTGCTCTGAGGGGGGAATGGACCTTGGGAAAGGGGCACCAGCTTCCCTTCTAATCTCTGTCTTGTAGGGCTGGCTCAAGAGGGGACCCTTTTACCACCCTCTCTCTGTTCTTCACTGGGCGCGCCGGGGGAAATTCCCAGAGTGAACCACGATTCAAGCACCCTTTGGCTGAGCCGGGGGCAAAAAGCAGTATGTTGAAATCAGCATCAAGCCCTGGAAGTCCGAGCAGGACCTGGAGTGCTGGGTCCGCAGCACTTAGAGACCCTGAAGTCCCAGAACTTCCCAGCAGGAGTCACTGCAGAGAGCGATGCAGGGGCACTGGGTTACTTTACTTCGAACCTTTCCTGCCTGCAGCCCCCGATACAGGCCGCTGGCCGGCCGGTAGGGGAGCTGCGAGTTACAGTTTCTTCCCCAGGAGATAAATAGAGGGCAATAAAAAGATTGCTACATCCTTTCAATAAAGATTTTTTTCCCCTTTCCCAGACAGCTTGTGAAATGTTTTAAAAGCTTCTCACATTTCCAGTGAAAGCCACAGAGAAGAATTTTGCTTGTTATCAGCCCTGGAAACCCCTGATAGACGGATGACATTTCCCCCCCTCCTTTTTCTCGCTCTCTCTCTCTCTCTCTCTCTCTCTCTTCTTTTTTTTTTTTTTTTTTTTACAAGCTGAAAAGAGAGTCACAGTGTGTTTTATAACCAGCTCTCTGCATTTCAAAAGCTCAACGAGAGCTCTCTGCTAACCCCGATAAGCCCAGGGCTCTTAGAGTCTTAAATACCTTTGACAAGCTATACATTACAGCGCTAATAATTTGCCAAATTTGCGCCCATAATATGATATCTGTAAAACGTCAAGGGCGGTAATGCGATTAGCGGCCTCAAATGAAATATCGAACATTCAGCATTTAGGCCCTGAATAGGGGAGAAAGGAAAGGAAATCAATTTCAAAAGCAGGAGGGAAAGAGGCGATAAGCGTGTAATAAAAAGGAAGAGAGGGGAGAACGGGCGGACAGAGAGAAAGAGCATCTTGTTTTCCATTCTTCCCTGTTTGGCATTCAACGCCTTTAAAAAAAAAAAAAAACTTTTGCAAATGAGTCAAATGCAAAGCTGCAAAATAACATTTGGTCACCATAACAACCCCAGGATTCGGTTGATGGGGAGGGGTGGCCATTTACTCTTTGACCCCCACCTCCACTCAACTCCCCACCCCAAACAGTTTAGGTCCATAAAACACAGGATGTGAAATTACAAGGAGTCTGAGGGTGGGCTACCCCCTCCCCTCTCCCCCGCACAAGGTGGGGGAATCATAATGTACTAATTATCTGAAACCACTCTGAGTAGAAAAGAAACTGTCACATACCAGGCCGTAGACTAAATAACAACATCCCACACCTGTGGCTTTATGAGCCCTCGCCGAGCAGGAGGGAGGGAGGAACTCCCTGCTTCCCCATGACAAGCCGGACAGTGTCCAGCAATAAAACACGAAAGCATGGCGTGACCCACTGCTGCACAGGAGCCGTGGCCTCCCGAGCATCAATCTGCATATGCAAATCCCACTTCATCTGGGGTGATTTCCTTACATTTGATAGCTGCTTTCAACTACCTGAGAGGTGGTTCCAAAGAGGATGGTTCTAGACTATTCTCAGTGGTAGAAGAGCACTAGGAGGGTGGTGAAGCACTGGAATGCGTTACCTAGGGAGGTGGTGGAATCTCCTTCCTTAGATGTTTTTAAGGTCAGGCTTGACAAAGCCCTGGCTGGGATGATTTAATTGGGGATTGGTCCTGCTTTGAGCAGGGGGTTGGACTAGATGACCTCCTGAGGTCCCTTCCAGCCCTGATATTCTATGATTCTATGATTTGGCTCAAGATGGAGATCCAGCTCTCTCCAGGACCAGGATCTCCATGTGACCTATGAGCCTAGAAGAAGGCGGAGTCGAGGGGAGAAGGTACAGGGGGAGTCATTACGGTGCCAGGGAGAACATGGGGATTTCTGACCAACAGAGCCAAATTTGGCCTCTGGAAACATCAGGGTTATCCCAAACCCAACTTCTCCAAGACTGCCCCCTGCTGGCCACGCTCAGCACAGTGATCGCTAGGATGGGTGCTACGGGGCAGGGGCGGCTAGAAGGCTCAAAGAGAACAAACAGACAGGTATCCGCCCACAATCCCGTGACCTCCTCTATATCACAGGGCTTTTAATTTCACCCTGCTACCTCTCTGCCGCCCACCCTCACGTGCCCAGCCCTGAGAGCCTGAAGAAAAAACGTGACCTCCCTGTGCTATACCTGGGACACTAAACCCATCTTGGAAACCTGCACAGGGGGGTCTCGTGACTCCTGCAGGGTATGGCTTCATGAGCGCCCAGCGGTGGCACGCTCCTCAGTGACACCAGCGCGGTGTCTACACTCCGAGGGAGGTGTGACTGCAGCGCGGGGAGACACAGGGCACGAGCGCCTACAGCAACGAAGCTCCAGCAGCACAGACTTCAGCACGAGCTAGCCGCCTGAGTCGGCACCCAGGGTCCCAGGTGGGCCCGTCCAGCCCACCCCAAAGCCTGTACAGCTTCACCGCTAGTGCTACTCATGCTCGCTGCCTTGGAGCTAGCTCAGGTGTGTCTACACAAGCTGCCATCACCCACTGCAGTGTGACCGTCAGCCAGTGGGAGTCAAAATACACCGTGGGAATACAGTGCTAGTGAAGGGGGCAGGCTGCCCGCCTCTGGCCATGGAACGGATAAAGCCCAGGTATCAGCAATGTCAGAACCTGAATCTTGAACCCCGAAGTGTCACTTCTAGGGGTTCGAATTCAGTCTCCATCACCCCCTTTGATCTTTGGCCTCTGTCCAGGCTGCCAACGAGGGGCAAATTGTGCTGGTGGGTTTTTGCAACATGGACACCCGTCCACCAGGAACAGGGCTGAGACCCAGCAAATTCATTTTGCCCAGGGTTAATTGTGGCACTTTAAAGCTATAAAGGGAAGCACAGTTGTTATTATACCCCACTGAATTGCCATCACAAGACAGGAACTGCAGGGCTTAATTTGTAATGAAAGAGGTGCCGGGGCTCATGTAGCTTTTTGGCATTCATAACCTGATGAAGCAAGCCCAGCGGTGCCGGGGCTCTGACCTGCCAGGCCCAGCGGTGCCGGGGCTCTGACCTGCCAGCCCAGCGGTGCCGGGGCTCTGACCTGCCAGGCCCAGCGGTGCCGGGGTCTGACCTGCCAGGCCCAGCGGTGCCGGGGCTCTGACCTGCCAGGCCCAGCGGTGCCGGGGCTCTGACCTGCCAGGCCCAGCGGTGCCGGGGCTCTGACCTGCCAGCCCAGCGGTGCCGGGGCTCTGACCTGCCAGGCCCAGCGGTGCCGGGGTCTGACCTGCCAGGCCCAGCGGTGCCGGGGCTCTGACCTGCTAGGCCCAGCGGTGCCGGGGTCTGACCTGCCAGGCCCAGCGGTGCCGGGGCTCTGACCTGCTAGGCCCAGTGGTGCCGGGGCTCTGACCTGCCAGGCCCAGCGGTGCCGGGGCTCTGACCTGCCAGGCCCAGCGGTGCCGGGGCTCTGACCTGCCCGGCCCAGCGGTGCCGGGGCTCTGACCTGCCAGGCCCAGCGGTGCCGGGGTCTGACCTGCCAGGCCCAGCGGTGCCGGGGTCTGACCTGCCAGCCCAGCGGTGCCGGGGTCTGACCTGCCAGGCCCAGCGGTGCCGGGGCTCTGAGCTGCCAGGCCCAGCGGTGCTGGGGCTCTGACCTGCCCGGCCCAGCGGTGCCGGGGCTCTGACTTGCCAGGCCCAGCGGTGCCGGGGCTCTGACCTGCCAGGCCCAGCGGTGCCGGGGCTCTGACCTGCTAGGCCCAGCGGTGCCGGGGCTCTGACCTGCCCGGCCCAGCGGTGCCGGGGCTCTGACCTGCCAGGCCCAGCGGTGCCGGGGCTCTGACCTGCCAGGCCCAGCGGTGCCGGGGTCTGACCTGCCAGGCCCAGCGGTGCCGGGGTCTGACCTGCCAGGCCCAGCGGTGCCGGGGCTCTGAGCTGCCAGGCCCAGCGGTGCTGGGGCTCTGACCTGCCCGGCCCAGCGGTGCCGGGGCTCTGACTTGCCAGGCCCAGCGGTGCCGGGGCTCTGACCTGCCAGGCCCAGCGGTGCCGGGGCTCTGACCTGCTAGGCCCAGCGGTGCCGGGGCTCTGACCTGCCCGGCCCAGCGGTGCCGGGGCTCTGACCTGCCAGGCCCAGCGGTGCCGGGGCTCTGACCTGCCAGGCCCAGCGGTGCCGGGGCTCTGACCTGCCAGGCCCAGCAGTGCTGGGGCTCTGACCTGCCCGGCCCAGCGGTGCCGGGGCTCTGACCTGCCAGGCCCAGCGGTGCCGGGGCTCTGAGCTGCCAGGCCCAGCGGTGCTGGGGCTCTGACCTGCCCGGCCCAGCGGTGCCGGGGCTCTGACTTGCCAGGCCCAGCGGTGCCGGGGCTCTGACCTGCCCGGCCCAGCGGTGCCGGGGCTCTGACCTGCCAGGCCCAGCGGTGCCGGGGCTCTGAGCTGCCAGGCCCAGCGGTGCTGGGGCTCTGACCTGCCCGGCCCAGCGGTGCCGGGGCTCTGACTTGCCAGGCCCAGCGGTGCCGGGGCTCTGACCTGCCAGGCCCAGCGGTGCTGGGGCTCTGACCTGGCCAGCCTGGAGGCATAGGTGCCAATGCTGTGGGTGCTCCAGCCCTGGAGCACTCCCGGAAAAAAATTAGCGTGTTCTTCATGGGTCCTTCCCCCCACAGTGCCTGCCCTCTGCCGGCGGCCCTGCTGATCAACTCCTCCCCATCCCTCCCAGCACCTCCCACCCCTTGCGATCAGCTGTTTTGGAGCATGCAGGAGGCTCTGGGAGGGAGGGAGAGGAGTGGGGACGGGACACGGGGGCATAACTGGGTGGGAAGAGGCAGGGCATGGCCTGGGGTGAAGTGGGGGCGGGAAGAGGTAGAACAGGGGTGGGGGCTTGGGGGAAGGGGTGGGGGCGGGACCTGGGGCGGAGCAGGCCCCGGGCCCAGAGGAAGTCGGCACCTATGAGCCCTGGTACAAATTAAGCACCCAGTAACTTTCAGAAACTGCTGACTTGATTTGAACCTAGGAGGTGAAACCCTCCACAATCCGTTTACCATCAGCTGATAAAATAGCCACATAACATAAGATAACTCCACAGCTACTCGAGATGCTGACTTTCAAAGAGAAGCTTCAACTTTAAGCCAATTTCTAACTACTCTAGATCCAGAGGAGGTCTACACATCTGCCTACAGCGGGGGTTCTTACGCCTTTCTCTGAAGCATTCGGTGCTGATCACTGTCAGAGACATGGACTAGATGGACCACGGGTCTTATCCGGAATGACAATTCTTATGAGGGGATTTTACATTAAAAACAAACTGAATTCCCACCTACAGACCAATCTGTTAGAATAACGTCACCTGTCTGGGTGAAGCAGGGCTGGCCAGGTGACCCACTGGTTAGTCAGGGAGGACCCTGGTCTCTGGGAGCAGAAGTGTGGGGAGATGAAGGGTCCAGGGGACCCATGCAGGGGTAATTGGGAATGGAGATTCACAGCATTCTGGAAGGGACCCAGTCGAAAAACACTCCAAATACCTCTTAGCTCAGCCGAATGTGCCTCGGGTCTCCAGCTCCGATGCACTGTGCTAGGGCCAGACCTTGCAGCAGCAGGCACAAGGAGGTGAGTTATGAACCTAGGGCCAAGTTCAGCCCTGGTGTAAGTGAGCTCAGACCCAGGGAAGTCAAAGGAGGTAAGCCCAGCACACGCACACACTCAGCTCTCTGCAGGCTGCGCTCCGGTGGGTAAAGTTGTCAGGTCCTTACAAGGATGTAGCTAGCACTATAAAACCTGTACCCACGTGCACTAGTGGTCCATTGCCTTCCCCATCCATAGTAAACCCCTTCCCCATCGTGATCACTAATGGTGACATTCGCCACCAGTTCAGAGGCTCAGCACAAGGCCTTATGCACTACTTATGTTATCCTAACAAAGCAGGTGTGGGAGAAACCCATCGCTGCATTAATACAAGGCCAAGAACCTGCCAGTGCCTCTAAGAAATATTCCTTCCCCTTCTCAGGGAAATCCAGCATTAGGCCCTGTGTGGTACATAAGCAGCGCTAACCTCCACTACTGCACGTTTGGCTCTGGGGTTTGGATCCAGAGCTGGAATTCGGGCACCCCAAAGTTCAGAGCCATTTATTCATGTTTGGAAACTTCGCTCTAAAGAATGTTGTTGGTTTGAGAGAGACAAGGTGGGTGAGGTTAGATCTGTTATTGGACAAAGGTCTGTTGGTGAAAGAGACAAGCTTTTGAGCTACACGGAGCTCTTCTTCGGGTCTCTTTCACCAACAGAAGTTGATCCAATAAAAGATATTACCTCCCCCTACCCTGTCTCTCTATTATCCTGGGATCCGCACAGCTCCAAGAACAGTGCAAACAACACTGGTTTGAGAGACTGAGGAGCTGGTCCTCTCTCTACAATGGGAAAGGACTTGTTCAACGAAACTCCTTTGACATTATGCGGAATTTCATTCATAGAAGTCAAAGCTTTGTGCAAGAAGGGGACCAGTTTTATTTTATTGCACAGGTGGGAAACCGTAGCCCAGACGAGGAGACGTGACCAGCCTGAGCGCACACCGATAGTTGGCGGCAGAGCAAGGACTGACTCCAGAAACCCTGACTCCTAGTCTGGTATCCTGTTCACTGGCCCACTCAATCTGCCAGGCATCAGACCCTTATAGAGAAATAAATCCTTTGCAAAGTACAGCTCCAGCTCCAGATGTGAATTTCACAGTGTGAGGGGTTGATTTCCAACAACCCAACTGCAAGAGCACTAACCAGGTGCCCAGCCATTTCATAGCCCCTCTCTCCAGAGTTAATGACTCTTCCCTTCCCCCCTTTCTGAGGACAGGTTCATACACTGACTTGTCAGCATTTCGTGCTGGCACCCCCAGTCTGTATTCCATTATACTGCTTAGCCAGCACCTAGGAACCGGCATACTAGGGAGAGCTCACTCTGGCACGGTAATGTTGGTGGGCATAGCAGACAGCCAAACAAACACCAGGTGACAGTCCCTTAAGTACACTCCCCCACACATACACACTCCCCACACAAGGGGCACCTCACTGTAAACTGCAAATCCCTGGGCCCCCTCAGAGACGGAGCTGGAGTCTCCAGGCTGCCTAGCCTAGGGCAATCCGACAGCGGAAAGTGCCGATTCCCCAGTGGGAATGAGAAAACATGCCTGCTGCAGGGCAGAGCCTGCTCTACTCCCTTGGCCAAGCATGGAATGGCCATTACAGGGCCACTTCTTGCGGCACCACGAGTCATTAAAGCCAAGAATGCTTGGGGAGCCATCAGTGCAGGCCAAACGACTTCCCCAGATGTGGCTGGTTCTCAGGATGTGGGAGTCCCCACAGACACCCACCTCCGATCCCAGCTCCTCCAGACAAAACATTCCCAGCGTTCGATCCTCCACCCAGGACCCCACTGGCAGGAGCTTTCTAGCCCATTTAGCAGGAGGCAGTGTTTGGTTTTGAACAGATGTTTCTTTCCCCCAAATCCCTAGTATCCCTGCTGCCTTTGAGCCGAGAAGGCAAACAACTTTCACACACGTTTACAGTCAGGCAGGTGTGCACGCACACACACAGACTGCGCACCAATACACACACAGACACTGGCTCTACAACATGGCTGCATGTGTACTTGCACACCACAAAACAAGTGCAGATAAGCATGAGTATCACGGATGCATAAACTGTCAACGCTGAGAAGTCTGTCTTTGCCAATCCTTACCACACAGGCTTGTTAGGATGGTCCCACGGTTAGGATACTAGCCTAGGACTTGGGAGACATCTGCCACTTGCTTACTCAACTCACTTAGCTTGGGCAACTCACTTAGCCGCTCTGTGCCTCAGTTTCCCAGGTGTACACTAGGGATAACAGCACTGCCTTGCCTCACAAGAGTGTGTGAGGCTCTCAGTATGGTAATATATTAAACAACACTAATGGGGGCCCTTGAGGTCTCTTAGACCAGTGGTGCACAAGCTTTTCCAGTCACTCCCCACCCTTACCATTCATGGAATTTGTCGTCCCCCCCTCCCCCGTCCCCTTTACTTGTAATTTGAAGTAATCCCTTACTTCTGTGCTGCCTTTAGAGCTGGGCGGTTGGAGACCAGCCTTTAGAGCTGGGCGTTAATGTTGTTTGCAGCGTGAGAGAACTGGTTTTTAAATCCTGCTCCTGTTCCACCCTGCAATACCCACTCTAGTTTTATCCTGCTATTATGGCAGCAGGTCCTGTGGGACCCATGGGATCCCAGTTTCTTCGTGCCCCTGCCCCACAGAACCTCTTGCAACCCCCTCCCCCCCCAGTTTGTACAGCAGTGGTATGTGAGGTACTGGGACTGGACAACAGGGGCTGGATCACTTGATGATTCCCTGTTCTGGTCACTCCCTCTGCAGCACCTGGGCATTGGCCACTGCCTGACCCAGTATCACCATTCTTACGGTCTGTTTTGTCCTGTCCTTAGAATAGGAAACAGCTACATGGGATCTCCCGGCGAGGGCTGAACTTCTAAACAAGAAGAACGTGCATTGACTGCGACAGGAGGCACCTTCTGTGCGCTGCAGGCGAAAACGCGCCCCCCCCACCAAGCCGCATCGGGGTGGGTTACACCTATTTTGCATGCTCACTGCTTACTGTATCGTGTCACGCCAGGTTTTGATCAGTTCATGCAGCTGGACCCATTTTTTGACCACCCACTCAATTTGGCTCCCATGGCTGCTGAGGCACAGCAAGAGAACAAGAGCACTTCCATTAAGAACCCCCTGTTTTCCGGGGCTCATCACTTTCAACCCACATCGTATCAATTATGAATTTCTTCTGTCTGCTCTTGGCCCAAAGGTGGATTTTTGTGGGTCAGAGACAGAAAGTTTAGGAGAGCTCCATTTGGTCATTCCTGAGAGATCCAGATGAAACATCCTTACGCAGTGTGTGTCCATACCTCCTGGCGGTGAGCTGGAGCCGGTTCACACCGGTTCGCTGGAACCGGTTGTTAAGTTTAGAAGCCCTTTTAGAACCGGTTGTCCCGCGAGCGACAACCAGTTCTAAAAGGGCTTTTAAATTTAACAACCGGCCAAAAGTGGTGCTGATTCCGTGGGGGCTGGAGCCCCCTTGGGGAAAATTTGGTCAGCTCCCCGCCCTGCCCCAGCTCCCCTCTGCTCCGCCTCCTCCTCCACCTCCTCCCCTGAATGCACCGCCCCGCTCTGCTTCTCTGCCCCTCTCCCCGCCCCCCGGCTTCCCGCGGATCCGCTGTCTGCGCGGGAAGCCTGGGAGGGCGGAGAAGCAGAGCGGGGTGGCGGGTTCAGGGGAGGAGGCAGAGACGGAGCGGAGGTGAGCTGGGGCCGGGCGCGGGGCGGGGAGCTGCCAGTGGGGACTCTGCACCCATCAAATTCTCCCTGTGCAGGCTCCAGCCCCAGAGCACCCACGGAGTCGGTGCCTAAGGCGCCACTTTTGATGTGATCAGTGGGGGGAGCGGCCGATCCCCCTGCTCCCCCACCCCTAGGAGCCAGAGGGACCTGCCAGATGCTTCCTGGGAGCCGCCCCAGGTAAGCACAGCCGGGACTCCCCACGTCATCCCTCGGCAGGTCCCTCTGGCTCTTAGGGGCGGGGTGGGCACCCACTACGGTGGCCCACGAGACCCTCCTGCCCGGTTCTGGGGGCAGTCAGGGGTGGGGGGTGGATGGGGCAGGGGTCTCGGGGGGTGGGGGCAGGCCATGACCCCCTCGTGGGGTGAGGAGGGAACCGGTTGTTAAGATTTTGGCAGCTCATCACTGCATACCTCCCTCTAGGGGCAGCTCCACAGAGGATAGATAACAGCCTACTTCTGCTATTAGCTGATGGGACTGGGGAGTCGTGAGCTGGCTGATTAGCCAGGCTTAAAGCCCCTTTGCATCAGCAGAATGATGGAGAATCTCAGCTTCTTTTTATTTTCTTTTAAAAGGATACTATTATTTCACTTCTCTCCACCCTTACGGCCAGCATCCCTCAGTGCTACGAGTCCAACTGGACGGGGCTCAAAGGGAGAAGGAAGGGAGAATTCGGCACACTTCAGAAACACCTCAATAGTCCCTGGAACAACTTTCCCATCTATTATGATGTCAACAACTTTTCTTTTTTCTTTGAAAGAAATAACTCCATGTAGCCGCTAGTTTGGGAAGCAGGAAGTCGTCCTGAGGGTGTCAGATTAGTGGGCAGAGCGCAGGGCAGGTGGCCAAAGGCCAGTAATAAATGTAATTTGTCACTTGGAAGTCCCCATCATGTGTGTCAAACACACACACACACGTACACACACACACACACACACACAACTATTTATTACATAGCTCCTGAAGGCCCAGTCAGGAACAGAACCTATTCTGCTAAGTGCTTACACATATTAAGAGGCAGTCTCTGTCTCAAGGAGCTCACAATCTAACCTACACACACCCATGGATATATATAGAGACTCCTGTCAAAGTGACAGCAACAGGCCCGCCATGACTCCTGGGGGAGAGTAATCTGACCTGCAGGTAACGAGGAAGAAACATACATCGGAACAGCCTGTTAGACATGACCATGCAGCAGGATACGGCGGCACAAAGAGTCAGTGTTACTCCGGGGTGCACGCTCGGCAGCATCGCAGCGCGGAGCACAGAGTGGGTAGACTCTTTCTGTGGGGTGCTGGGGCAGCTGTATGTGGACCAGGGTGTTCTGCACTCGACACTTCAATACCGGAGAGAGGCAGACAAACAAACTGGAGGGGGATGGGGGAAGAGCAAGAAAAATGATCCAGGGTCTGTGTTATGAGGAAAGACTCAAGGAGCTGACTATGTCCAGGGGATCTAAATGACCACCCGGTCCAGGGATGTATAACAGAGAAGAATGAGGGGGGATTTGATAGCTGCTTTCAACTACCTGAAAGGGGTTCCAAAGAGGATGGATCTAGACTGTTCTCAGCGGTGGCAGATGACAGAACAAGGAGTAATGGTCTCAAGTTGCAGTGGGGGAGGTTTAGGTTGGATATTAGGAAAAAACTTTTTCACGAGGAGGGTGGTGAAACACTGGAATGCGTTACCTAGGGAGGTGGTGGAATCTCCTTCCTTTGAAGTTTTTAAGGTCAGGCTTGACAAAGCCCTGGCTGGGATGATTTAGTTGGGGTTGGTCCTGCTTTGAGCAGGGAGTTGGACTAGATGACCTCCTGAGGCCCCTTCCAACCCTGATATTCTAGGATTCTAGGATTCTATGAACTTCAACAGAAGAATACTCTGCACACATTCAGCACCTTTATCCACGTGTCCGACAGACAATAAGGGCTATACTGTGCTTTTAAGACACTGGGGCCCGGTGCAGAATCACTAGGGCCTCTGTGCCACCCTTTACAAGGATGCAGGATCAACTCCCTTCCCTGGCCCCTTTGGAGTGCAGGGACTTCCCCTTGCATGGCGACTCAAGGAGATTGGTCCAGGGTGGAGGGAAGCCGGGCTGTCCCCCGCATGGGGACTCAAGGAAGTGGGGATGGGATAGGGTGAGAAGCTATGAATACCGTCCTGGAGGTGTGCATGGCGCCCTCTCTCCCAGATGCATCTTGCACAATTCACCTCCTAGTACTGGGTTTCATTCCTGCAGCCTGGCCCAAAGCTGAGCCCCTCTCCACTGCTCTTGGTCCACCTGGAAATAACTTCGCACACTCCCCACACCCATTTCTCTCCCAAAGGGAAGTTCAACAGCACTGGCTTTCAGCACCTGACTCGGCACTTTAATCTCCAGGCAATGAGCTGCAGGTTCTCTTGCTAGGAGAACTTGAGTTTTGGCTTTGATGAAGTGATGGACATGAAAACACACACAGACACAAACATGTTGCCAGGGCCCGTCCCTGGAGGAAAGAAGGGGAAAAAAAGAGAGAGAAAACAAACAGCCATTTTCACCCCCTAAACCGTATAATTTTGTGTAAATTTTTACTTAAAAATCTCTTTTTTTTCCCAAGCCATGATTTAGGCCCTGTCAAAACCAGGGCCAATTACTGCCATTAGGTTCCCATTATGTCACTGCTTCTCCCCCCATTATGAAGGTCTTCAGCACACAGAGCTATAATCTTCACTCACTCTCGCTCCATCACTCCCAGAAGGAACAAAATTGTTTAAAAAAAAATAAAGCCTTTATTTTGCCCCTGTCAACTCTGAAAAGGGGAGGGGGGAGAGACAGAAAGAAAGAAACTGGTAAAGTTTTTAACTGTGAGGTTGCCAAAAGGGCCAAGAGAAAGCAGATGATGAGACTAGGGTATGTTAAGAGCGGAGCAGGGCAGGCTAGCAATGGGGTTTCACTCTTTTTCACTCACTACATAGACATTTGCTTCCCTTCTTCCCAAACTAAGCCGGAGCCCAGTGCTAGGGAGAGAGAACCCAAGAAGGATCTCCTAGGACACACGCTGGAAGCTACGTGGCTCATGAGAACCTTGCTGAGTTCTACCTGCTACCTGATGCCATGGGTTCCACCTACCCAACGGTATCACACAGCAGCAGATCCACAGCCACACCCGGTGCCAGGACGGAGGCTGCGGGAGGTTTTGAAGGTAGAAGGAACTGCGATCTGCCATATCTCGCTGCCAAGACACTGTCCGTGCGACTCTAGGCTCAGGACGTGTGAACAGCCACGGAGTGCTGACACAGCTGTGCCTGTACCATAGGCCTTCAGGATGGAGCACGTGTGAGTGTGGGAATGATCCAGGGCCTGACGTGGCAGAAGACGCTGGACGGGGGCAGCAAGCAGGCTGGTCTCCTACGTAGTGACAACTACAGGCTCACTGTGGCTTGAAAGAGATGCACCACACCCGTCCGCACACCTGGGCAGGGCTGGCCCACGATCACACGGGGCTCTGTACAAACAGCAGAACGGGTGCTTTGGGGGAGGGACAGCTCAGGGGGTTGAGCATTGGCCTGCTAAACCCAGGGTTGTGAGTTCAATCCTTGAGGGGGCCATTTAGGGAGCTGGGGCAAAAATTGGGGATTGGTCCTGCTTTGAGCAGGGGGTTGGACTAGATGACCTCCTGAGGTCCCTTCCAACCTTGTTATTCTATGAGTCTATGATTCTCGGACCCTCCTCAAAAGCCATGCCAATGTCACCAGCTTGAAGGCCTATTTCCATGGCAGGACCTTGGGAACTGGGGTGCCCCATGCCAGCAGGTCACTGAAGCCAGCCCCGCCTCTGTCTGTTCAGAGCTGAGCTGATTCCAGATACAAGCAGCCAATAGCGCTACTGACAGTGGACCCATCCCCACGGGGTCCAGGTGCTATCTGGCCGCCTCACTGCTGTCTTTGCTGCTTGGACTCTGTGCAAGGCCCAGACAACAGAGGCAGCTCCCCCCGGGCCCAGGGCAGCACAAACACTAGAGATGGGTGAGCTGGCTCCAGCAGAAGTAAAGGGCAATGCTCAACCCTGATCCCAATTCCCCCAGAGCCTGCGCAGCTCAGATCTAGAGCTATGCTCCAGGCTGGGACCGGAGGCAGAAACCCTGTGAAAAAAAGCATGTCTCTTGCTGTACCCAATGCTCTCAAAATCAGCGTAGCAGAAAGGGCCTGAGAGAGCCTGGCCTGGGGCTGGATGCCCAGATGCTGGAGTGCTGGGGAGTCACCATTTAGCACCCAGCAATCATACGGGATAAACCTCCCACCTAGTGTTAATAGCTCTTCCTCTTGCATTGCATCTAGATCCACGGCTGTGCATCTCGATCCCAATGAAAATAAAGGCTCACATATCCTGGGCCCAGAACACAGCCAGAGGGTGCAGGGGAGCTCATGGTCGCAATGGGGAAAGGCCACCACAATGAATCCTTGAGCTCCTGTGCTGCTTCTCAACTGGGACCAAAGACCTAGCAGCAGACCTGCCCTCACTCCTCTCCAGTACCCCTGCTCCCTCCCACAAGCACACCCTGTGCAAACGGAGCATGCACCCTCCCTGCCTGGCTCCCCCATTTGAGGCGGTGGGCTTGCCGAAGAGGCCCCTAAATAAAGAAACGTCATCTCAGCTAAACATCATCTCCCTCCCTCCCCCCTTGGACCTCCCAGAACCACCCCTGCTTTGAATGCAAAGGTCTCGCCCACTCCTCCGCGAAGAGAGGGAGAGAAAGAAAGAGAAAAGAAAAGAAAAAGTGACAGACACTTTGGCTTCCCCGAGTGATGGGCTGAGCCAGTGGAATGAAAGTGCTTAACAGCAGGCCAGTGAGCTGTCACTTATGTGAGCCTGTGTGTGCCAGACACAGAGCGGGGCCTGGCCTGCCAATCGCCAGCTTTCCACCAAACCCCCTTTTGTTTTTGTTTAAATCAAATCAAGGGTCGCTTTAAGTTGCGCAGCAAAGCAATTTGCTGAGTATTCTTTCTCTCCGTCATGCCAGCAGCAACCCCTGGTAACTGGAGGCGGCCCATGTGAAGCGGTGGGGGGGGGAGGAAATCAACCCACTCACTCAAAGGACAACAAGGGATCCCAGGAGGGGAGGGCGGCGGAGGAACTGCTCCAAGAACACCCTGGGGAAAGCCGCTCAGCTGGGCAGGGGGGAAGCTGCTCGGATCCCACCTTAGCTGAACTGCTGGAAGCTCCTGTCCCCGGTTCTTTGCTAACCCCGGGATGCCGAGAATTGAACCTCCACCTGATGTATGAACTACCCTGAGCAGAGGATCAGGGTGGGCAGGAGCACTCTGCACGTGGTTGGCTTTCTACCCATGCCACACGGATGCTCCTGCGAGGGAGACAGCGCTGATGGACGCAACACAGAGCAGGACTGGGCCGTTGCCTCCCTGGGAGGGCCAGCACCCGGCTCAACCTGGCCACAGCCAGCCTCTGTGGGTTGGGTCAGAAGCAGCCGCACACGGCCTGTGATGGAGCTGGTTACCCACGTGGGAAACTGCTCCCCTACCCCAGCTGCGGCCAGTGGAGTAGAGAGGTCTGTGTCTGGCGAAAGCCAAGGCCCTTTGCAGGACGGTGAGGCAGAGCCCAGGGCTGCTTTACGCTGCCCATTTCTGGCCAGCAGGAAGCTCTTCTGCCAGGGAATCACAAGGCAGGATGGAGGGACTGAGTGCCAGCGGCGCCCTGCAGCAGCAGGACTGTCAGGGTGCCCTGGGGAGCACAGAGCGGAACGGGAGCTGCATGTCCCCTGTGCTGGCCTGGCTCTGCCAGCCAAGTCAGAAGGGAAGGGTCACAATCTCATCTGCAGCCCACGCTGCTGCCAGAGATGCTAGTCTGCCCGTCAGGGAGAGTGACCCCACAAGTGCAGGGCCCCCTGTGTCCTACCCCCCTTTCCCTTCCCCACTGCCCACTCCCAGTGCAGGGCCAGGCCCAATCTGGTCAGGAGGAGACAGAGATGGGAAAGCCTAATAGTGTATCACATCCATTTCCCTGTGGCCCATACAGGATCATCATGAAGGCCTGAAGAAGGGAGCTAAATGAGAGTGAAGGATGGGAAGAGTGAATCTGCAGGGACTGGAGAACAACCCAAAGGACGGCTGAATTGCTGGGGAGCAACGGAGAAAGATAAGGACATTGCTGAGAGGCAAAATGATTCCTTTGCCACACAAGACATTACCCTTTGCAGGCAATGGAGATGCGGGACTGCCAGGGGTTGAGATGTAAAAAACAAGGAGGTGCTGGGACAAGCTGGTGAATGAAAGAGCACAAGTCCCCGGGCCCAAATGGGCCGTACCCAGAAGTTCTGGAGGGATGTTAGAATGGAAAGTCTGAGCTGCTGCCAAAAATATCCCCTCTCTCATTAAAATCAGCTACCTCGCCAGAGGACAGGAAGGTAGCAAATACTGGAACTGCATTTTAGTAAGGCCCCACAGGTGATCTTGGGAACTGCAAATCAAGGAGCCATCTCTCAAGGAGCAGGTAAATGGGTTGAAACAATTAAAGAATTAAACATCTAGACACTAGACAGATGATTGTGATACCAAGCAGCATGGCTTCTGCAAAGGAAAATTGTATCTCACGTATCCATTGGAATTCTTTGAGCAAGACAGCAAAATAGTGGATAAAGGAGAACCAAAGATTACATAATTTATTTGACTTTCAAAAAGCCTTTGAGAAAGTCCCTCACAAGAGGCTATGAAGAAAACTGAGGCCTTGTCTACACTAGACAATTAGGTTAGTTTAACTACGTCACTCAGGGGTGTGAAAAATTCACACCCTTGAGTAGCGTGGTTAAATCAACCTAAATCCTCCCGTAGACAGCGCTAGGTTGATGGAAGAATTCTTCTGTCAATCTAGCTACCGCCCCTCAGGCAGGTGGATTAACTACAGCGGTGAGAGAACCCCGCCCGCTGGCATGGATAGTGTCTACACTTGAGGACGACAACACTGCAGCTGTAACGTTCCAAGTTTAGACAAGCCCTGAGTCACCATGGGGTAAGAGGCGAAGTTCTGCCATGGATTAAAAGTTGGGTAAGAGACAGAAATGGAATAGGAATAAATGTTACGTGTTAATGATCTGCCATGATTGAAGATGAAGTGTTCCCCTAAATGCCACACAAATATTTCAGAGGGACCTAACCAAGCGAGGGGGATGGGCAGCACGATGAGAGATTGAATTAAATGTTAACAGATGCAAGGTAACGCACACTGGAAGGCATAATCTGCATTCCTAATACCCCTGTCCGGGTTCTAAATGAACGGAAGCCACTCGGGGGAAAGACCGGGGAGTCACTTTGGCAGTCAACCGAGAGCTCAGCTCAACACGCAGCAGCAGGCAAAACAAGTAAACAAAATGTTCAGCTGCAGAAGAGGAGGGATGGAGAATAATAAGGAAAATATTGTAAAACAATTGTGTAAATCAATAGCAGGCCCTTGGCTGGGATATTGTGTTCAGTTCTGGTCACCCCATCTCAAAAAGAAACCCGGGGGTTCAGCGAGGGAAGACAAAAAATATTAGAGGCCTGGGAGGGATCCCTGTATACAAGGAGATGGAAAAGACAGACAGTTTAGGAGGAAGAGGAATACAAGTGCCCGTGATGGATATATCAAAATAACGAATGGGAGGGAGAAGGTAAATTGGGCACTCCTATTTCACACATATCCCCTGCAAGAAGAGTAAGAGGACAGTCAATGGAACTGAAAGGTGACAAATTTAAAACCGATCAAAAGGCAATACTTGTAAACACAAGATACAGTTAGCCTGTGGAACTCACTGCCACAAGGTATCATTGAGGCCAAGATCATAGGAGGATTTTTAAAAATGACTAGACAGGTATATGGAGAATGAGATCATCCACTGTTACATTAGTTAGGCTAAAAACTATTTTTGTTTTTTAGACCCTTCTGCTTCAGGGTATAAGCCAACCACTTATCAATGGGGTGTAGGAAGAAATTCTTCCTAAAACCAGTTTATTCCAGAATCCTATGGCATGGATTTTCTTGAACCCTCCTCTGAAGCATCTGGTGCTGGCCACTGTCACAGCCAGGAGACTGGACTTGATGGACTGCTAATCTGATCCAGTGTGTCAGTTCATACATTCCTATGACCTCCCCGCCCCCCAAGAGGAGCAAAGTCCCCAGGGAACCCAACCCCGATCCATCCTCGTCCGAACCCAGTGGCTTTAAAAGGGTTAAAATAAAACTTCCACACAACAGCAAAAAAGAGCCCGACAGAGAAAGTTAATTGAAAATGCTGTTTAATTTTTCAGCTCCACTGGATCACACCCCAGCGCAGATGGTTCATCAAGACAGTCTCTGTCTGTCTCGCTGTCCATCCCAGGCTTCCCCCCCCCCTCCCGTGTATAAGGGAGGGGGAAGGGGAAAAACCACAGCAGGCAGTAGCTCCAAAAAAAAAAAAAAAGGCGACTTAACACAAAAGAGCATTCTGTGCAGCTCCTCTCAAGGCGCTGGGACAATGCTCCCAACTTGATCCTTTCATAAAGAGAACGTTTCGGGGTCAGAAAACAGGACACATTAAGCCTGGAGAGGCAGTGCTGGCCATTTTACTGCTGACTTTGGTGGCCGGTGAACAGTTTGTAGGAGAGTCAGATTGTTTTAGTTATTTTTATAAGGACCCATCTCCTTTATAAGGACACTCTAATTTGGGGGCTCCTAGGGCCTGAGTTCTAACCCCCGCTCCCCCCTCCATACCATGCCCTAAGAACAGCCCACCATCTTTCTCAGCTGGGAAGAGAGCATCTAACTAATATGAAAGGCAACCCCTTTAACTGGATTGTCCCAGCAAGCCACCACACAAGAGACCAGCAAACATCTAATTAAAGCTGTTCAGACACACAGAGCAAATCCTTCCTCCCCCCACTTTCACTCAGCCCATTTCATTCCTATTTCCACTCATGGCTTTTTATTAAATATTCTGTCGTTGTTCGGGGAGAGGGTTGGGAAGCGGAGGGGGCGAAAGGGGACCAAACCTGTTCAGGGCTCTGATTTTCAACATCAGTTTGCTCTGTGCCAGGACTGCGACCCATTGATTTGTGAGCTGAAATTGATGATTAGCACTTTCTGATTAAAATAACCCCTTGCAAAAAAACACCACCACCCTCTGTTGTATAATAATTTTGCTCCACTAATCAAGCCATTTCTCAGAGAGACTCAGGTAAGGCAGAAACCCTCCTTCTTCAGATTTCCAATAAGTTTTGTGCCTTGAGGGTGAGGTGAAAAGCTGGATTTTTGTGCAAATCCAACTTCTCAGCCTGGTTGTTGTTCGGGTTGGATGGTGCACTTCTGATAAAGGCTGGATCCAAACCTTTGGCCAAAACTCAAACCAAAGCTATTTGAAAACTAACATATGTTTGGGGGGTTATTTTTGTTCCTCTGCACTTCCTGGTGTCGGGTGGGAAGAGAGACAGAAGGGTCCAAATAGAAAGGCCAGGTCTAAAACCAGGAAAAATCCTGGAAAACTCAAGAGACTGAGACCAAAGGAGGCCGGGAGAAGCTTGCAGATGCCTTTATAAATCGAACCCACCATTGACTCTCCTTTTCCACTAGCAAAGCACTCACGGCCTCAGCCACTGCTCAACAGCAAATCGCGCCATGAAAAGATCCTGAATTCAAACAGAGTGGGAACAGGACTGTGTACAGTCACGCAGCATTGGCACTTATTGGACCCAAGAGGTATTCGTTTGTTCTGAAGCAGATAAAGCCCCAGATAAACGTGCTGCAAGTACGGGAAGCTGGTGACTTGCCAACCGACACAGATTTTTATCCTAATCTCGAGGACACCTGAACCGTCTGTAGAAATCCATACAGCTGCGGGGGATGAGCAATCCACAGGTAACCAGTGACCAGAGATTAGCCCAAACATGGCATTTTCTGTTTTCTATAGCCACTGGGTCATCCGTTTGAATTTAAATAAATCATTGATCTTCTACAACTTAGCTCTGATTTATTATAAGATTCCATTGCAGGCCTGCATTCCTCTATTAAAGCCATTTACAGATGTTTATTAAATGAACCCTCACAACCCCAGACCTGCCAGGCAGGTAGGTGGTAATATTCCCAAATATTATTCCCATTTACAAAGTGGGCAAAGTGAGAGGCAAAGTGACTTACTCAAGGTCATACAGAGAGTAGACTGCAGAGCTGTGAAGGGAACCCAGGAGTCCGGGGCCTGTGCACTTAGACCCCTTTTCTATCAGACCTAAGTTTCACAGAATCCCCTTTGCTGAAAATAAATCTCACAAGAAAGCAGCACCAAACTGCTGCAGTGTTGTCTGCTCAGAGTTGCAGGTTCCTGATGGGGAGGCGTGGGCTAAGTGAAGACCTAGGTTAACTAACAGGAACCTGGAATGACTGAGGTACCATTGGGTTTGCTCCTGCTGCAGGGACCATCTCTTATTTGTAGTTTAATTGCAGCTGCCTTTTATGATTAAGGGGGCTGAAAGGGAAGCTTTGCATTAAAAGGATCAGAAATCCACATTTAATTACTCCTAACAAGGCAATTATCGTGCATGTCAGGATGGCACAAACCCCCACAAGGAGTCAGCCCCTTACGATCGTTGCTTCAAAAGACACCTGTCACTGTGACCCACTCGTCGCCGGTCCACGGTGGCATGGGCTCAGAGTCCAGGCAGCTGCCATGCTGCTCATGGGGGCTGAAGACACTTGGGAGCTTCCCTAGCTGTTGTGCACACAAACGTTGCCAGAAATGCAGGAAAGGAATCATCATTCTTGGGTTGGGACAGGCCTTTGGATCTCAGCCTGAAACACACATTTGCTCTAAGATGGCACTTTCCACCTTTATTTTTTCTTTGCTTTAGAGCAGGGCCTGCAGGCTTCTGTCTCCAATCTCACCTGCCCTGAGCAGGATGCAGAGAAGCCAGCAGCAGTGATAACCAGAGAGGCCAAGAGGCAGAAGAGGGTAGTGGGGGGAGGGGGAGCAGAGATGACTGGAGGGAGGTCGAGAGAGGAACGAAGAAAGAGAAAAGAAAAGAAAAACCCAGCAGTGCACCATGTTGCATTGTTCACGCTCAGACCTTCAATTTGCTCTCTGCATTCTCCTGCAGCGGGGAGAATGTTACGCTGGCTTAAGAGACAAATCGGACACAAAATAAAGACCAAGCACTCAGCAGTAAAGCAATTATCGCAACATTTTATGCCGGGCCTGTTCCTTTTGAAGGCAGCCTGGTGCTGCCCGCATGTACCTTAACCCGTTCCTAATAACCATAAAGTCACCATTATTTACGGTACAAGACATTAAATAAATAATGAAAAAGCTGCCGGCGATGGAGCGAGGCAAGTGGGGGTGGCAGGGGAATCTCCTGAGACCAGAGCCGGCACTGGCTGAATCTGCCCTGCAGAAAACAAACAAAAGCAACTTTACTAAACCTGTGGGGGCTTTTTCTTTGGAGGGGTCCAAGACATGGGAATCGGGTCAGTCCAGGAGGCACAGAGTAAAAAAGAATATTCTTTTTAAAAGGCAAAAGCAAAACAAAGTTGCAGGAGAGCCCCAAAGCTAAACACAAATCAAACAGGCCCTGAGCTTCAAACCCACCGGCAATCACACCAAGCAGATCAAAGGCTGTGGGGCCAGATTCTGATCTCTGTTGTGCTGGTGTAAATCCAGAGTAACTGCACTGAAGCCAATGGAATTTCGGCAGATTGACACCCTGGCATAACACGGACCAGAACTAAGCCCGTGACAGGTGGCCATTCATTTACACCTCAGTTAAATTCAGAGAGAAACTAGATCAAAAGTCAACTGTGAATATAAATACAGGTGTCGAGAGGAGCCCCTCCCTCCCCTCCCTAAATAAAATTGACACCCATTTCCAGCTGACAAACAGCGCTTCTTGACTCACCGTCTGGCCTCTGTCCCAGTGAGAAAAAGTTTTGATTAAAGAGGGAAAACACCCCAAAACCCAAAACAAAGCAACAAATCCCAGCCGAGGCTCTCAGTAAATTATCCAGGTTCCTGTTCACTTGATCACACAAGGAAACATCCTGGTACACCCTAATCCCGCAACGGGATCCGTGTGGGCTGACCCACACTTCCACACAGCATCCCATTGGAATTAAGTGTTTCTGCAAGCGGGTCTGATTGCAAGTTTGGGACCCTAGTATCCAGGTTTTTATCACTCAGCAATCTCCCACCTCAGCGCCTGTTGTTTTCTTAAACCTCCCTTATTGTAAAATCTTTTTTCCCCTGGGTGGATTTCACCACCCAAAATCATCAGCAGCTGGGATCTGTGCAGGTGGTTCCTGGTCCCATGGACATACACTACCTTTGCAGATGGACCGACTGATACAGCAGCAAAGCCATCAGACCAGCTGCAGGGCTACGCCCTTCCGCCCCTGCCCGTGTATTCGGTGACGCCACATCTCAGTGGCAGGCTTCCCAGCTCAGCCCTGGTGACACTCCCTAGCGCTCTGCTACTGAACCAGAGGCATAGGACACCCGTCCTTGGTGGCTTCTGGCAGGACAAACCCACCCATATACACTGGATTTTCCCCACCCGTATCGCCCTGGATTTTACACACAGTGAGAGACCTGGTGCTGCAGCACATCACAAAGGTTTTGCCCCAAACAGTGAATGGGCAGGTGTGCGAAGCACGTGCACCACGAGAAAGGTTCGCCTGACCAGAGAGCCGACTGTTTTCCTTTTAACCATGTACTTGGGTCACAGAGAAACGCCTGAAAAGGGACAACAGGTCTTCCCCACCCAGCCCCCTCATCCCTTCTTTTAATTACTGAGCACTAAACACCGGCTGAGTGGTGGACATGGATACCTGAGTGGCTGCGAGTGGCTGGAAACGTTGGGGTCCCATCCACACCTGGGAACAGGAGAAAATGAAACTCAATTAAGCGTGTTCCTCTGCGCTTCCTTTGGAAGGGAACCAGTGTGATCTCAATGCTGTTTAAGAACCCCCACATCAGGTGGAACAGGCCTGTGACAAACCCCAGTGTGGTCACCCACAGACACGGCATACTATGTACGACATTACCTGTATAGTCAGGTAGAATGGCAGACATTTTTATTCTATTTTTAGCAATGTACAAAGGCAGTCAAGAAGCACATAGCCCGATCCCTCTCCCATGTAGACAGTGTACTGTGGCTACAGTTATGGCATAAGTGTATTTTTTGCTCTGCTCCATCGGATGTCTCACTTGCACTCCGCTACTAATCTCTGCTAGGATTACACCAAACCTCCCAAATCCCTGAACAGCCTCAGCCTTTTAAAAAAGAAAAATTCAACCCCAAAAATAAGAACTGCCTCCTCCTATCCCTCTAGTGTGGAATCTCCCCCCTGGTCACACTGACACAAGGTCCAGAACGGGTGTCATCAATTCTGTTCCTGGTGCAGGACTGCAGGTGTAATATCGTGAGACCCTTCAGGAGCAGAAATGGAATCTTTGTATTGTGAGCAAGTCAGAGATTTCCATATCGGATGAGTTAAGACTTTTTTTTTGCCGTGGTACGATGAGTGAACTTTAGACGTTTCTAAAATCGAATGATTATTTTTGTTTCTCTCTCTTTCTGAAGTCTGAACACTTGGACCCATGACAGCTAAGAGAATTGATGGGAGGAGGGGTACAGCAAATAGTACTAATTTCTAATACTCTCTAAAACATTTCTAGAGTAGTTCCTTGGTAAAACGTGTGTTATATACAGACAACAGGGTGGTGCAGGGGTTTTGTGGGTAATTGCTTGGAATGATCTTCATAACTTGTTCATGCGGGTTTGCCAACTCAATGGACCTCCACTGGCACAGGACTGAATATAGCATCGCCTGGATCTTGGGCCAGTAATTCCTGCTGTGATTCAACACAGTTTAAGAAAAGGCGGATAGAGGAGCCCATCGGTAACTTCTTTGTATTTGGTTTATTTTAAAAACGGAAGGTGGTTGAAGCTGATTGGGCCTTAAATGGTTGGAAGCATCAGCACGAATAGGCAGAGCGAAGAAGCGGCCAGCAGCAAAGGCAGGTAATGCCGTGGTGCTGCTGTTTATAATGGGGCAGGTGAAATAAAGAAGGGATTCCATCAGTTTCAGCAGCACGTATGGTTATAATACACGTACTGCAGAGACAGACATGGATACTTTATGCACACATAGACCATATAGACAGTTGATGTCTTAGTCAGGAATGTACTGCTCATTCTGTGGTTTAAGAACTAGAATGCAGGACCCAGAATTGAGGATTTCGATCAGTTTCTCATCCAGTTTGAATAATATGCACCCTGGGAGATTGTTTTGTTCCTCTTAATCTTCTCCATTAACGCTTCTTCATTTTAAACTCTGTGCTTGTCCCAATACAGTAGAGTACCGAGTAAATGAGTGGAATTAGGAGAGTGGCTCAGCACATGAGTTTGAGTGAACGGGGTGTGTGTCTGAACACACAGGATTTGGAGACCTACGAGGATGTCTTTGGTTTTTTCTTTTTGTTTTTTTTTTTTAAACAAGTCTACACAAAACAAAAGGAAAATAATGTCTCCTGCAGCTGAATGGAAGAGTCAAACACAGACACATACAAAGGGAGAGAGGGCCATCTGCACTATGCATCTGATACAGCCTTGGCTGGTACGGGCTTCATGGACTCTGAGACAGGCGAACAGGAAATGGAATGTTTACTGCCTTGCGATGTACAGTCGAGTGAATGTTATTAGAAGCGTATGCCTGAGAGCGACTGACAAAAGTTACACATTAAGCTGCACCTCCTTCCTGCACCCCATGCCCCTCCTCAAACCGCCCTACAACAAAGTCTGGCTCTGGAGAGGGGGCGCTGGGTGTTTCCACTTTGTCTCTGCCCTGGAATGGGAGCTGTTGGGGCAGGGTGAACTGGCACACGAAGGTCCTCCTCTTGGATCTGAGCTCCCTTGTCACAGAGCTGTGAGACTGGAAATCCCCTGGGGCCCGCCCAGCGGTTTTTGGAGTGTCAGATCAAACAAGCCCTTCTCAAGCCTGCTCCATGGTGGCAGCTGTGTCCTCACGGCAGGGGGCTACACACTTCACTACCGTCCACCCCAATGGAAGGGGAGGAACACACGCAGCAGTGCGACCCGCATGCTGGAGAACCAGGCGGCTCCGGGTAGGTGCACCGCAAGCCTGACGTCACCCTACAGCATCGCATGTGTTAATTCTCCAAGCTGTCGGTGGGGTAGAGCGTACCAGACCTGAACTCTGAACCTGCCTGACACCCTATGCCCCCCTTTCACCCAGGGGTTATAAAACAGAGCACCAGGCCAGGCAGCCGCCAAGGAACAGGCAGCTGCTCTCTCTAAGATCTGGTCCATTTCATTGCCCAGTAAAGAGGAGAAGGGGTGGGAGGCAAGGGAGGAGGCGGATTTCTAGGCATGGGTGGGTTCATTCTTCACCAGCTTACGCAAGTCAAAGCTGCCATGGGGGGGAGTGGGAGAGGAAGTCTGGTGCTTTGAGCGGGACTGGCCATTCAGAAAGGCCTGTATTTCATACATGATGCTTTACATCTACACTCCCCCAGTTAAAGTCACGAAGGAAGCAAATGGGGCACCGCCCAGCCCCCATGTGTACCCAGTAGCAAGGAGCCAGGGCTCTAAAGATGACACTTTTGTTTGGATGACTAGCCATAGAGACACACTGAGTGTCATTAAAGCCACTGCAAAAGAAACCCTCCCCCACCCCGTCCCCAGCACCCGTCCGCCAGGCTCAGCTGAAATGTAACCCCCCCGCCACGCACGCACGCACACACACACAAACACACACACACACAACAAAAGCCAAACTCTTTCAAAGCCAAATCTGATTGAAATTCAAAAACTTCTCAGCCCCTCTCCCTCCTCCTCACCTTGAAAAGAGAGTGTATAAAACAGCAGGACAAAGAGCCCTCCCCCGCCAGCCCACCCCCTGGCATTGTGTCACACAGCCTGCTTAGGGCCAGCTACAAGGAAAACCCAGCCCTGGGCTCGCCCCATTGTTCTTTCCCCCATGGCCTCTGCGGGCCTGGATGGCGCAGGGGCTTCAAGGAGCCAATACACACCCCACACGCACCGAAAACACAACACTTTGCGCCTTTGTGAGGGGCACAAAGACGGGCCCTGCCATGATAGAGCCGGGCTGTGTGATTTACTCACTTGCCTCTCAAGAGCCAGCGTGGAGTTCTATGGCCAGGGCGGGCAAGCGGCCTTTGGTTTTACACCCAGGGCTATTCTTGCTGTGATCTGCCTCCATCCCTCTCTCTAGGAGTCAGCACCTTCAGGGTGATCCTTTAACGTTTAGCTAACTGACATTTCCCCCCTGTGTACCAGCCCCCCAGTGCCATGGAGCACAGCTCCCTTCCCTTCAATCAGAGAGGTTTGAGGATCTTCCTCTTGAATTGTATTCCCCTCTACGCATAGCTTTTCTTTCAGGCAGCACAGTCATCCTTCTCTCTGTGCAAAGGCTCTCCGATGTCTGTGCAGTTAAGGGGCGTCCCTACTTAAGCTTCATGCCTGAGCTTCTGGTTCCCTGGGTGGCTCCTTCAGGTAACCCTTCCCGTCCCATCCCTGCTCGACCTAAGGAGTGCTGCATCTTTTTGGAACGTCACCACCTTCACAAACAAAGACAACCGCCACACTCCACACTTCTACAGCCCTGCTCCTCTTCAAAGCCCTTTACAAATATGAAATCAATCCTCACAGCCTCCTCCAGCCTTCCCAAGAGGCAAGTCCCCATATGACGCCTGGGAAAACTTAGGTTAGGGATTAATGGATTTGTCCAAGGCCACAGAGGGAATCCATGTCAGATCCAGCATTAGAATGCAAAAGCTGCTGGCTTCTGGTCCTGAACGCTGACTTCTAACCCATGCCTCCTTGCGCCTGCCTTCTCCGATCTTCTTTCTCCATGCAGCCAGTCTCTGGGCAGCCTGCCAGATATCACCCACAAATCACAGTAGGGAAAGCTAGGTGGTGCAGGACCAACAGTAGCCTACCCATGTCTATGCCTCACTGGTCATGAGATTCCCCCGGCTCTAGTTAAATACCATACGCAATGTGGTGAAACAGGAAAGCTGTAGCTTCCGGTCTGTCTCCTCCACAGTTCTGGAGACTTGGGCAATTTTGCCGACACACCGCTCTTGGGGTAATCTTGGAGGTAACTTCATTTTTACCAGCATCTCTCATCTGGACGTGGTGGGAATGGGCTTGAACAACACTGTGGTAAACACAGTGGGGCCAGGCCTCGAAGGAAAAGAGGGTCCTCAAGAACCTGGCAAGAAATGGATGATTCCTACTAACACCCAGCTTGAAAGAAAATGAACAGAATATGCAACAGCCCCCAGGATTTCTCTGCCCTCTTCTAAAGAGTGTATGGAAAAGCTGCCGTGACTTCTGCCTGGGGAGTTTCCATTCTAGTCTGACAGACTGAAAAGGGGTGTCCTCCAAGAAGGGGAGGCTGTATGTGCTAGCGCATGGGACTGGACTGACAATCCAGAGTCCTAGGTGCTAGTCGCAGCTCTGCTGCCAGCCTGCTATGCCACCTTGAGCGAGTCACTTCATACCTCTCTTTTTCCTCCCACTTTTAGTCGGTCTTTTCGATGGAGATTGTAAACTCTTTGGGACGGGGACTCTCTCTTACTACGTCCCTGTAAAGTCTGCTACACTTGAGCCTTGATCTCAGCTAGTTGCTCTGGTAATTAGAATAATACCTAATTAGCATCTGGAGCCTCGTGGATGCAGTACAGATGCAGGAGTCAGGACTCCCAGCTTCTAGTTCCAGTTCTGACACTCACTTGAGGCAGTTCCTTCCTCTCTGTGTACCCCATTTCTCAAATGGGGATAATGATTCTGACCCACCCTTTAAACCACTTTGAGATCTATGGCAAGATGCACTGTATAAAGTGCAAAGCCATTGTTCTGGAAGCAGAGTTCATACACACTGCAGCTCCCCAAGGTGAACTACTAAATTATGCAAAACCTCCAAGAAACCACACTTAATTGACTTTTAATTTTAGTCAATTAAAAGTGTGGGAGAGGTGAGGTCTGCACAGGTTCACTCCCGCCTCTTGGATATTTATTTGAAAACAGGTCACCTCCTTATATAGTGACTCCCAGTAAGCTGATCTACTCAGCAAAGGTGAACGGGGGCAGGGAATCAACAGAGAAGGGGGGTTAGGCCAGCACTAGGAAGGCCTGATTAAGCAATCTACCCTGAACATAAAGAAGGGAGGGCAGTCTCAGTGCTAACCAGACAGCGCCCTACCTCCTCCTCCAGTCCTCCACCCTGGGAATGTAACAGGGGTGCTCTTCAAACTAGATGAGGGTAACAGCATTGATACTTGCAGCTTCAATTCTCCAAACCTTTGCCGTGGGTTGTGCCTTTGTGGTACACGTAGAGATCTAGGATCTCCTTCATGAAGTGTCCTCCTTCCCGCTTGCAGTCTCCACTCTCAAGGCAGGGAGGTGTAAACAGGATGGACCCCTCTGAAGAGTACCAGCGTTGTTCTTTCTCTGCCAGAGGGGATCACTGCTGAGTACTCCAGAAGCAACGTCATCAGCCACAGAGCAGCCTGGGGCTTGGTATGGCTCTGAAGCCAGCGCTCCAGATGACCAATGAGCTCTCAGATAGAAAGCTGGGGTCCTGAATGCAAGGAGTGCAGCCCTGCTAAACCCTAAAAACAGGATTTCACCCTTCAAAAACAGGCTCCATCCCCAAGGGGATGTAACCTGAAGATGGACTAATTTCCTGTCAGTGAGAGCACCTTCAGCGGCGATCATTATTATATGCACTGCGTGTACCAGTGTTTCCACTAACTGCGATCTGCAGGTTCCAGACCGTCGAAAAGCTGGATGCCAAACCAACTGTAAATAAATCTGAAATGGCAATCCCCTTCCTAGCACCGGGAAAGGCCTCAGGAAGAGATGGGATTCCAGCCGAACTACTGAAACAAGGAGGACAGCTTGCGTTTAAAGATCTACACGATGTCTTCCTTCCCTGCTGGAGGGAGCGGGAGACAGGAAGGTCGCCGCCATCATAATGTTGTATAAAAACAGAGGTGACCAGAGTGACTGCAACAACTACAGAGGAATTTCCCTCCTTAGTGCTGCTGGCAAGGCATTCGCATGGGTCATCCTCAAAAGCCTGCACGTTACTGCTGATCTTGAACATCCAGAGAGTCAGTGCAGCTTCCTTGCCAGTACATTTACCATCGACACGGTCTTTGCACTAAGGCAACTGTCAAGAACAAGGAAAACCTCTCTACATGGCCTGCATAGATCTTACAAAGGCTTTTTGATCTGGTCAGCAGAAAGGGCTTTTTTTCAATTGCTTGATAGAACTGTTTGCCCCCGACTCAATCATCCTCAGTCTAATTCGATCCTTCCATAGCATAGCATGAAGGCTGCAGTCCAGTATGACGGTAAGGAATCCGACAGCTTTCAAATCCACAGTGGCGTGAAACAGGATGTGTTTTGGAACAAGCACTCTTTGGTATATTCTTGTGTCTGCTGTTTCGTCATAACATAAGAACGGCCACTCTGGGTCAGACCAAAGGTCCATCTAGCTCAGTATCCTGCCTTCCAACAGTGGCCAGTGCTAGATGCTTCTGAGGGAATGAACAGGGCAGGGTAATAATAAAATGATGCATCCCCCGTTGTCCAGTTTCAGCTTCTGGCAGTCAGAGGTTTAGGGCCACCCAGAGCATGGGGCTGTGCCCTTGACTGTCTTGGCTAATAGCCATTGATGGACCTGTCCTCCATGAACTTCTCTAATTCTCTTTTGAACTCAGTGATATTTTTGGCCTCCACAACATCCCCTGGCACCGAGTTCCACAGCACGACTGTGTGTTGTGTGAAGAAGTCTTTCCTTTTGTTTGTTTTAAACCAGCTGCCCGTTATTTCATTGGGAGACCCCTGGTTCTTGTGTTATATGAAGGGGTAAATAATACTTTCCTATTCACTCTCTCCATACCCTTCATGATTTTATAGACCTTTATCGTATCTTCCCTTAGTCGCTTCTTTTCTAAGATGAACAGTCCCAGTCTGTTTAATCTCACCTTGTGTGGAAGCTGTTCCATCCCCCTAATCGTTTTTGTTGCTCTTCTCTGTATCCTTTCCAATTCTAATATATCTTTTTTGAGATGGGGTGACCAGAACTACATGTGGTATTCCAGGTGTGGGCATACCATGGATTTACATAGTGGCACTATGATATTTACTGTCTTATGATCTATCTATCCATTTTCTAATGGTTCCTAAGGTTCTGTTTGCTTTTTTGACTTTTGCTGCACATTGAGTGGATGTTTTCAGAGAACTATCCACAATGACTCCAAGAACTCTTTCTTAAGTGGTAACAGCTAATTTTGTATGCATAGTTGGGACTGTTTTCCAATGTGCATTACTTTGTACTTACCAACACTGAATTTCATCTGCCATTTTCTTGCCTAGTCACCCAATTTAGTGAGATCCCTTTGTAACTCTTCACAGTCAGCTTTACCCTTAACTATCTTGAGTAATTCTGTATCACCTCCAATTTTGCCACCTCACTGTTTACCCCTTTTTCCAGATCATTTATGAATATGTTGAATAGGACTGGGCCCAGTACAGACCCCTGGGGGACATCACTGTTTACCTCTCTACATTCTGAGAACTGACCATTTATTCCTACCCTTTCTTTCCTATCTTTTAACCCATTAGTAATCCATGATAGGACTTTCTCTCTTATTCCGTGACTGTTTACTTTGCTTAAGAGCCTTCCTGAGGAACCTTGTTAAAGGCTTTCTGAAAATCTAAGTACACAATATTCCCCTAGTCCATATGTTTATTTGATACCCTCAAAGAATTCTAGTAGATTGGTGAGGCATGATTCCCTTTACAAAAGCTGTGTTGACTCTTCCCCAGCAAATCATGTTCATCTATGTGTGTCTGATAATTCTGTTCTTTACTATATTTTCAATGGGTTTGTGTAGTACTGAAGTTAGGCTTAGCGGCCTGTAATTTCCAGGATCTCCTCTGGAGGCTTTTTTAAAACTCAGCATTACATTACCTACCTTTCAGTCATCTTGTACAGAGGCTGATTTAAGTGATAGGTTACATACTGCAGTCAGCAGTTCTGCAATTTCATATTTGAGTTCCTTCAGAACTCTGGAGTGAATAACATCTGGTCCTGGTGTCTTATTGCTGTTTAATTTATTAGTTTGTTCCAAAACTTTCTTGACATCTCATTCTAGAACAGTTCCTCAGATTTGTCACCTGGAAAGAGTGGCTCAGATTTGGGACTCCCCCTCACATCCTCTGCAGTGAAGACCAATGCAAAGAATTTATTTAGCTTCTCTGCAATGGCCTTGTCTTCCTCGAGTGCTTCTTTAGCACCTCACTCCTCCATTGGGTCCACTGACTGTTTGGCAGGCTTCCTGCTTCTGATGTACTTAAAATTTTTTGCTGTTTCTATCCTTTGCTATTTGATCTTCAAATTTTTTTTTGGCCTGCCTAATTATCCTTTTACACTTGACTTGCCAGAGTTTATGCTCCTTTCTGTTTGCCTCAGTAGGATCTGACTTCTGATTTTTAAAGGATGCCTTTTTGCCTCTAATCACTTCTTTTACTCTGTTGTTTAGCTATGGTGGCTTTTTTTTTTCAGTCCTCTTACTGTTTTGTTTTGATTTTTAATTTGGGGTATACAGTGAGTCTGAGCCTCTATTGTGGTGTTTTTAGTTAGTTTCCATGCAGCCTGCAGGCATTGCACTGTTGTGACTGTTCCTTTTTACTTTCCATTTAACTAGCTTCCTAATTTTTGTGTAGTTCTCCTTTTTGAAGTTAAATGCTATTCCAGTGGGTTTCTTTGGTATTTCCCCCCCACAAACATGTTACATTTCATTACATTGTGGTCACTATTACCAAGCGGTTCAGCTGTATTCACCTCTTGGACCAGATTCTGTGCTCCACTTACGACTAACTCAGGAATTGCCTCTCCCCTTGTGGGTTCCAGGACTAGCTGCTCCAAGAAGCAGTCATGAATGGTGCCTAGAAATTTTATCTGTGCATCACATCCTGAGATGGCATGTACCCAGGCAATATGAGTTGAAATCTCCCATTATTATTGGGTTTTCTGTTTTTGTAGCCTCGCTAATCTCCCTGAGCATTTCACAGTCACTGGCACCATCCTGGTCAGGTGGTCGGTAGTATATTCCTACTGCTAGACTCTTATTATTCAAGTATGAAATTTCTATCCACAGAGATTCTATGGTACAGTTTGATCCATTTAATTTTTACTGTGTTTGACCCTATGCTGTCTTTCAGATATAGTGCCACTCCGCTCCTCAGCACGACCCACTCTGTCATCCATATATATTTTGTACCCTAGTGTTACTGTGTCCCACTGATTAGCATTGTTCCACCAAGCTTCTGAGAGACCTATTTTATCATCATCCTCATTTAATGCCAGGCACTCACGTTCACCCACTGTAGGATTTAGAATTCAAGCATCTGCATACAAGCACTTCTACAATTTCTCAATATTCAGTTGTCTGCCTTCACGTCATGTAACTGAATGGGACTCTTTTTCAATTGACTGTTTCTCTTCACTTCCTGCCTGTACTTTATCAACTCTGTCATGCTTTCTCATCTAGCACTGAGGTGTACGTCTCCACACAAGATCAGATGAAAAACTCCTCAGCACTGAACGTCTAAGAGCAAAAAGCAAAGTCAAACACCTGCTGATGAGAACTCTTTTCACCGACAACACAGTGCTCGTCACACACAGTTAAGAGGAGCTTCAGCAACTTTGCAATAGCTTTGCACTAGCTTGTGATGAATTTCCACTAACCAATGATTAGGGCACAAGGTGTGTTAACTGCACCGGAGGTTTCCGTAGCTAACACCATTCTAGAAGCTGTGCACAGGTTTTGCTATCTAAGACGAAGTGTATTGGATAACTTATCTCTAGAAGACGAGATTAATTCGTACACTGAAAGGGAGCTACCGCATTCTGCCACCTGACCAAGCGCATTTGGGATAACAGGAAACTAACATTGAACACCAAGATAGGTGTGTACCTGACGTGTGTTTTGAGCACGCTGCTGTATGGTGGCAAGACCTGGACCTCCTACAGAAGGCAGGAGAGAAGGCTAGACGCCATCCATACGTGCCGTCTTCATCGTATTCTAAAAATCCAGTAGGAAACCAAAATTATTGACACCAAATTACTTGAGAAAGCAAAACTGACAATTCTAATCACCACTTTCAAACACAGATGTCTCCTTTGTGTTGCTGGATGGATCTGCAGCAGACAGAGGATGGATGCATTACAAAAGCATCGCCTGTATGGAGAACTTGCAGATGCTGCAAGGCGACGGAGCCGACCGAAACTCAGGTTCATGGACATTTGCAAGACGGGTTGAAAACTTTCAGCATCCACATCGCAAGGTGGGAAGATGCAGCTCGCAACAGGCCATGCTGGAGGGCTGCATCCATGGAGACAAACAGCCAGGAGAGAGGTAACTCAGAGAGAGGAAAGCAAATAGAGCGAAAAAGAAAGCGCACCAGGACTCAAGCGGTAGCAATGCTCCAGTTTCACCCTCCAGCCCTGTGCCCTAGGCCTGAGCTATTTGTGGCGAGGAGAGTTGCTCAAGAATTGGACTTTTTAGCCACTCACAGTGCTGCAGGAGGACACACAGTAACTGAACTGCTTTGGCGTCAACACCAGAGGTTCTCAAACTGTGGTCCATGGGCCCCCAGTGGTCCGCGAGCTCCATTCAGGTGGTCCGCAGAAACTTCCCTCTAAGGTGCGCACCTGGGTGGCCGCACACGAGAGAATGAAGGGCCACCCACCTAATTAGTGGAGCCACACAGGCGGGGCTCCACTAATTAGGTGCCTGGACCCTGGAGAAGACGCACATGTAGGGTGAGGTGGTGGCCTTGGGGGGAATAGGGGGTAGGTGGGAGGGGGCAGTGGGGTGAGAAGAAGGGGAGGGGGGGATTTGGAACATGCAGGGCTGTGGACTTTCCCCACCTCCAGGGCTGTGGCTGCCGGGGAGAGACAGCCCTCCTTCCCACCCTCAGGTCTGTGGCAGGGGAGAAACCCCCCTCCTTCCCAGGGCCAGCTTGGGGACTGCCGTGGCGGGGGAGAGAGGGCACATCCATCGCATTCGAAAGGTTAAGACTACTGATATTAAAATATGAGTTGTGTGCTTTTATTTGTAGAACAAAAAAAAACGTTAATTATTATTAAGGATTTTTTTATATAGCGCTTTTATCCAAAGTGCTTTACCATAGTTAGCTAACGGTACAAACAACATTTGGAAAGATCATTCAGTGGTCCGCCGAGACCCTCAGCAATTTTCAAGTGGTCCGCAGAAAAAAAGTTTGAGAACCACTGGTCTATACCGTTGCCTTTCAAGATGGGTGGTTGCCACCACACATATCGCAGCAGTGCCTAAGAGCCCAAGTCATGGCCTGGACCACATCGCGCAAGGCGCTGTATAAACAGAACAAAAAGAGGATCCATGGCTCAGAGTTCATAAGCTACGTAACGGCCACTCCTGCCAGATCCCAGGGCAGGAGATTTGTGGCTGAAGCAGAGGCCAAGGAGTCAGACCTCCCTGGTTCTGAGGCCAACATGGCTCCATGCTGAAGAGCAGGCCCGCTACGGAGAGCCGTCACGTGGGAAGAGGAAGGCTAGCAGCCTGCTTGTGTGGGTGTCTGTCGTCATTGCAGTCTGACCCTGTGCACCTCCTTGCAGGGGGCTTCCGTCAGTAACAGACGAGCCAACATAGAACATAAACAAAACTTTCACCCCCACGTCCCAGTGAGGTGACTAGGCCAATCTTAGTCCAACTCCCCCACCTGAGTCCAATGCTTGTCTCTACTCAGGCTCTTCTCCGGGGGACCTCTTCATTTCAGGCTCTGCCCCTGCGATTAGGCCTCTTTACCAGAGTAACGTCCTTCATTGGAATCAGCTCTTCTCCAGAGACAGCGGCTGAGACCAGGCTCTCTCGGATGCCTGCTGACTGCAGCCGTCCATCTAGCAGGCTCCCCTCTCCAGGAGCAAATCTTTCAGGCTCCCCATCCTACTGGGTTCTCCAGAGAGCTCATATTCTAGGCTCCTCCTCAGCCCGCTGTCCTCCTTTGGAGTCCCCCTCTAACTGAGTTTGGGTAACCTTTTACTAGGTCCAAGTGCTCATTTACCAATCAGCCACCTGGGGAAGCCAATTACCCCCAGGTGGGGCCTTCATAAGGCATTCATGGGCACACTGGGCCCTAGCTCCCCATAAATAGCAGCTGCCCCTGACATATCTCCCCCAAGCTCCCCCTCCCTTTTTTTAACCTTTCTCTTCCCCGTGCAGATTCTGCAGGAAAGAGCAGGATTAGCCGACACCGACACGTTGACACAGAGCTTGGGAAGTTCTAAGCCGCCACTGGCAACTTCCATGTTGCAGTAGGCATGGCAGCGGGACTCTCTGCCCTGCCACGCCGCTGATTTACTTTCAAGTCTGTATTTTGCCACGGCCCACCAGCCTCTGGAGCTGACATACCAATAACTGAACCTGACAGTTCTCAGTCGCTGCTCGGCAAATGTGTCCACTCTGCATTTAACGATAGCATGTATGTTTGTATTCAACCAATCGCTGTCTTTCTTATGGGGCTCCCAGGTGTCACATCAAAGGTCGGCGAGCAGTCTACTCCCTAGGGGCCGGACACCCTCTATTAGGGCCCAGCGCTTTAACCGAACTTGGACTTCCATAATGCAGTCTTGGTCTGCTGTTCCTATGCCTGATTGCTTCTGGGGACTTACACTGGGCTATTCTTCTGCCTGCTCTCATTACCATGCTTCCCATATTTCCCACTTATCGGCCTGAAGGAAGTCTGCTAGACCCCTGGCCATGCCTCCATCTTCCTCAGTGAAGTACTAGGAGGACTGTAAGTTGTGTCCCCTAGGGTCACATGTGGCCACATGCTGACTAAAGTCTCTCATATTCTTCAGCATATTGTAATTCAGGATCATATGTATGCCCTGTAAGTTAAGCCTCTTAGGGGTGACCAACAAGATCAGACTTTCCCCATTGGTGAACCAGTGGAAGGCTGCCCCGCGGAGCCGTCAGGAGCACCCTTCTTGAGTCAAACTCAGACAGACACCCTGCCGGGTCAAGGTCGTGTTTTACGCAGCCTATCTTCTTGTTAGTATCTCCAGTTACAATGGCTCAGAGCTCACTCCCTGACATCCTCAGTATAGAAGATCTGAGATCCAGTTTCTGATCTTCCTGTACCCACATACATTAGAGACTCTCTTGGACCCTCCAGTCCTTGAGCGCTAGTCTCTTCCATTTGGGCGAGCTTTTCCACCACCCCAGCCCAGTGAGGGTCCTCCGCTGCCTTCTCTGCCTCTCCAACCATGGAGCAGAATCAGCCTGTCACTTTTCCAGTACAGTATCCGGGGGTAGCTGTGTTAGTCTGTATCCACAAAAACAACGAGGAGTCCGGTGGCAACTTAAAGACTAACAGATTTTTCCAGTACAGCTTCACCTTGGTTGGATATTTCTATACCACTAACAAAGGGTGTCTCCCTTTCAGAGAGCTGGGGTACTGCCTCTCTAGGATTCTCCACAGTGGTTGGTCTCCCACCCAACAGAACCCAGAATTCTTTACATACAGTCCCCCCCCCTCCAAAAATGGTTTCATTCTCAAACATTTGTTTAAACAGTTTCCCTTAGACTCAGTGGGAAATGGCAGCAGGACTGCGATGGTTTTCTGAAAAGTTTATTCCAAAATATCAGACAGGCCTAATTTTACACTTTAAAAAAAAAAAATCCCTGGTTAGCCAACTAAATTGCTGCAGCATTAAGTAGTTTACAGCTTAAACATTCATGGGGAGAAAAGAAAGATTTTGGTCCTTTTATAAATCAGATCTTAACAGCTGAATTTAAAAATAACTAGCCAATCTATAAATCTCTCTCTCTATATATAGCCAATCCTACTAATTCTTAGGTGTATTCTCCACTGTTGTGAAAAAATTAGAAGTCTAGCTCCAAATGCCAAAGGTAAGGATAGGAGATGGGTGGGTGAGACTGAGCTGATCAGATTCTTGTTTTTCCTTTCAAAAAACCAACTATTTGGATTCACCTAAACCTTCCAGTGTGAACAGCTTTGAAAAGCCACAGTTGCAAACCCCTGGTTTTGCTCAATTTGGCTGCTGACTTCCACCCTCACTGGTACCCCGGAGGGAAATCCAAGAGATGATACTGTTATTCTTTCAAATCTATTCCATCTCCTCTCAAATTAAAAAAAAAAAAAAAAAAGTTGAAATAAAAGTCAACACTGTATCCTTAGGGCTCCAAAATAATAAATAAATAAATAAACCAAGCACTTATAGCCCACAAAGTCTGACAGCTTAAAGTGTGTGTATAAGGGAAAAAAAAACAACTAGCGAAAAGTCAAAGCCATCCTTTGAACTTCGGCGCCCAAACGCTCTCAGAGACGACGGATTTATGCATCTGCTCCAGCAAGCCAGTTCACAGAGCCCCTTTCTCAATATCTTGCCCTGATCTGATTCTCAGAAGTTCCTTGCTTTTTTCCCTAGCTTTTTGCTTTTATTGTTTAAACTCGCACTGTTTAGTTCCAGAAGAGGAAGAAGAGAAAAAAGGGGAGGTTGGGGTGGAAAGGGGAACCAACTTAAACTTTTACAGTTATTTACAACAAAAAAAGAAAAATATATTTTTCTTTCCAGAAAGGAACGTTTTCATATTATTTTGGATTTTATTTTTTTTTAATAACCTGACTTTGAAGGAACTGGGCCCTTTGGCTGCCTCGATGATCTTCAGATTTTTCTCCGTCTGTTGCATTCAGGAAAGGTGAAGAGAAACAACTTCTGTTAGGCGGAGGAGAACAAATCTCTCCGTTTGTTTTCTGGGAAAGGCTTTGCTAATTGCTACTGGCCACACTCTGCAGTTATCTCTTATCACTCCGAGAGCGGGAGGGCAACAGCAGGTTCAAAAAAAAAAAAAAAAGGCAACACATTTTTCTTCTTGCTCCGTGTGGCTGGAGAGATGCAGAAACACTGAGAACGAAGAGAAGACAAGAAAGCCGTGGGTCATTTATTTATTTTTTGGCCGCTCGCGCTCTGCTTTGGAGACCCCCTTTTTCTCCTATCAGCTTTTACAGGGGGCAATACATTTCATTCATTGCCAGGTCTGACTTATCGCAGCCTTGTTTTTAATGAGGTATAATAAGGGGAACATTTTGTAACAACACGGTTCCTCTATTTTATCCGACAAACAGCTGTGTCATGGCCGTCGCTGGGAGAATGAATCATATCTCCCTGCCTGCATATGCTAACTCCCATGTAATTACCCTCGCATCTTAAATAAAGCAGGCCCTAAACCTGTCGCTCAGATTACAAGCAAACGGTGCAGACCTCGTAACTGGGGCCTCTATCATTACAATTAATTTATCACAGGAGCCGCTGAGATTAGAGACTAGAATTAAAACACAGCATGAAGGGTGCTGCAGCTCTGACAGCAAGAGAGAGGGACAGGAGCTTTACTGCTACGGCTAGGCAGGATGAACCCTTAACTGGAGCAATACAAGGGTTTTTTCCCTTTAAATTATTCACTCAGATAGTTTACTGAGGCTATATGAGGGCATCTTTCTCCCTGAAATGACAGGAAGTAGAAAGTGAAGGGAACTTTGCCACATATGGCGCCTATTAATGAACAATAACTGTAAAAAGGACCCCATGCAGGTACCTATATTTTCTCATATATATATTTGTGTGTGCACGCGCGTGTACGTGTATTACACACACTGTGTGTAATTATATATACACAGTGAGTATAAATACATATATGTATACACACACACACACACACACACACACACCCACACCCCTCAGAAGCTGGAAACTGAACTCTTGTGCCTTTCCTCCACTACACATGCACATAGTCAGACCCGTGGTCCATCTAGTCCGGTATCCTGCCTCTGACAGTGGCCAGCATCAGATGCTTCAGAGGAAGGTATAAGAAACCCCCAAAAAGCAGCTATGAGATAATCTGCCCGCAGTGAAGGTCTCATCATAATCCCTAACAGAGACTGGTTTAAGCCCTGAAGCATGAAGTTTTTATCCCTTCCAGTACTCTTTGTTTGCGTTAACTATAACAACTCTGGATATTCTTGTTATCCATATAAACATCCATATAAACATCAAACATTCTTCTTTGAATCTTGCTAAGTTTCTACCCTCAGCAACACACCATGGCAATGAGTTCCACAGTCTAATCAGCCACTGGGCAAAAAAATATTTCCTCTTATCTGTTCTGAATTTGCCACTTTACAATTTCATTGAGCCTCTCCTTGTTCTTGTGCTCGCCTCTTGGCGATTCATTATTTTACAAACTGCTATCATGCCCCCTCTTGTTTGCCGCCTTTGTAAGGTAACAGCCCCAATTTTTTCAATCTCTCTTCCTATGAAAGACAGGCTCACCGTACGGTTTCCCGTTATGCTTCCCTGCACTTGCTGGTTTGTTACTGCAGGGTTTCTTCTGAGCACAGGGCTGCCCACACTGGGTTGCATTCACAGGGCTGCTCTTGAGTGCCTGAGTGCACATGCTCATTTGAATGCTGCCCTTCACACATTAGTTTGTTGTTATAGGTTCTTAGGGGTTCTGGCACTGACACTTCACCCCCCTCCCCTCCCCCGAAAGGAAAAAAAAGGAGCACTGAAGCAGATTCAAACCTAGGCCTAGTTTGCAAATAGTTTATGTACTGGGATAACTACTTTGGCTAAGAGGGTGATAGGTTACTAAAACAGAAAGGTGCCTGATAGCAGTATGGCTTATTGTTCTTCCCGTACATATGTTAAGCATCTTGATACCAGTATAACTGCCTCCATACTTCAGGGGGAGGAAAGGGGGCTTTCCGACTTTCGCTATGCCAGTGTAGTTAAAGCAACACGAGTTTTGTGTGCAGACAAGACCTTATACGATAATAAAGATTTGCAACAACACGGCAAACAGATAGAAAACAAAGAGCAGAAACAACAGTGGGCTTCCTAATCTTAACCATACCCTTTTCACGCCTTCAGAATGTCGCAAAAACCCCAAAACCCCAGCCTCAGAGATTTTATTCTAACCAACACCATTGCCTAAGGCGAGCCCAGCTGTTTATTGCTTAACTCAGCCCTAAAGCAGAAAACAAAAATTCCATTAAAGTCAAGGGTTGTTTTACATGAATGTGGAACGCAGAATTTTGTGCCTGGCTTTAAAATATCAGATGTGATGCATATGGATGTCCCAGGGCCCTTCTTGTCAGCATGGCTTGGAGTTGAGACAATAACAATCACTGGCCACCATCTATCATTCGGGTATGTATTGCATCCATTACAAAAAACTGGCAAGAGTCAACCCCCTTCCACACCTGCACAGAGACTGCTCGTAGCAGCAGTCCTTGGGCTCCTCCGCCAGCACTAGAATTGCCAGAAAATGTGTAGATCCGTGACTTTTGCTAAGGCAGTTCACAGTATCCCCTCAAAGGGGGAATGGGGGCATCTTTGTGCCTGCATAGACCCCCACTGGGATTCTTCTCATGCAAGGATCTACCTGTATAGATCTGATTTCAGACTCAAAGCATCAGTCGGTAAAATAATAGATTATTGGGCAGGCTTAAAGGGACACAGTCTGGTTAAAAAATAAAATCAATCTCCTCACCTCTGTTCCCAGTAATGTCTGAGTTTACGGCACCGGAAAGATTTTTGAAAATGTATGTTTCTTTACATTACTAATGCTGGTGAGTTTGGGGTTGGGGGGGGGAAGGATGGGCTGAGAGGGGTGCGTGTTTTTGGTTTTTGCATTTTTCTCAGTTTGGACACTGAAAATAATTTAGTTGGTTTCACTTTCTTTCAAGTCACTTTCTAGTCAATTTGACTTTGCAGTGGGTTAAGGCTGTAGTGTTTGAATTCCTTACATTGTAGGGATTCAGGGAAGGGTTCTTTAAAAAAAAAAACACAAGAAAAAACAAGAAAAAGAAAGGTGGATTTCTATTGGACTTATTTATGCATTTATTTTAAATTACAGAATTTTCTCTCTTCTCGGGTTTTGTAAACTTTTTTTTTTTTTTTTACAAAACCAAAATTTGGAAATTAATCTGACCTCGCTGTGTCTTGGAACTTCATAGAAATAGTTACTAACACCTAACTCAGAGCCGGCAACGCTGAGAGAGTCACCACTTTGGAATATAGGAATTGCTGGACTGGGTCAGATCTGAAGTCCATCTAGCCCAGTATCTTCTTTGTGACACTGGCCAATGCCAGAAGCTTCAGAGAAAGATTAAACAAAAGTGAAGCAAAACAAAAAATCCTACCAATCCACTATAATGGGAAATTATAGAATAACCTGCCCACTGGGGAAGTTTCATGCTAACCGCTGTCAGTAATTGGTTTATTCTCTACTGCTGAAGAGGGAGTTTGAGGGGAGTATAGGCTTGGAGGGATCAAACATGCCTTTTTATTTTCTGTCTCACAACTGGCAGAGTTCCCCCCATCCACCCAAACAGACTCCGCAACGGTTTTAAAATGCAGTCAGCAGCTGGAAACTAAGGAGACTTCTGTCTCCTATTGAAAGTCTCCGAGCAAAGCTGCAGCCTTCCCTGGACCACCCTGGGTCATGTAAATTCAGCAGATTATCCATCTAACTCTCCTCATCTATCACCCGCCTCTGCTATTGATCCGTTCCTCGAGTAAGTGGGGCCCGGGCTGTCCATGGCTGAGTCCTGCAAATCCAGCCCGACACATGTGTGACTGCCCAGGAGAGCCAGGAGGACAGGTTCAATAATGCTGGGTTACTGTCATGGCCCACGCTGAGCCAAGCTGATCTGCGGTCTCTGCAATGGGAGGATATGAAACCAGGATCGTGAAGTGGCCCTAATGCCACAAGAGTCACTATAACCCAGTACTACCCATACTTCAGGGCAGGTTTGCCAGCCATCAGCTAGGACAGGGAAGTCACTTCCATTTCAGGATACCGCATCACACAACTGGCTGAGAGCATTAGGAGCAGCAGATGCCACTGATCACTGCCAAACACACACACCCCCACCCCACACAGCCCCACCCCACTAGAGGGAACAAAATTCTGTTCCACCATAGTAATTCTTGGGATTATGGTCATGAAATTCCCTACTCCCAGTGCTATGGGATTTATTATTTATTTGGGATTGACCACAGGCTATCAGCTAACATGCTCACTGGATCTCAGGACTCACACTCAGTGCTGTGAAATTCACCAATTCTCAACTAGACTAAATCCTGCTCTCAGTTGCAGGGCACCCATGCAAACCCAAGGACTTCAATGAAGTTGCACAGGAGAACTCAGCAGAACATACCCCCTGCTTACAGTCAGGCCCCTGAGAACTCCACAGACAGACAGAGTTCACCCCTTGCCACCGAATTATCCCAGAGCTTTCATCAAAAATAAGTTTCTAGCCCATCATTTTACACAGAGAACTTTGAAAATTGAACCAAGTGTAACCAGAGCACTGTCATCTTCTGGAGCCTATGGACAGCCTGAAAAAGCAGTTCAGGGAGGTCTGAACCAGTCCGTTTACCCTAATGGAGTGTTGACACTAAAACCTAAAGATGACATTTGAAATGGCAACATTGTTAACATATTTCCCAGGGGCAGTCAATTATTTTTTGTCAAGGTACAAAGTTCTTGGTCAAGGTACAGTCTAGGTCCAGACTCCAGAGTAAATAATAAAAATAACAACAGCAATGATAATAATAAGTAAATAAAAAGATTTCTGGGTCCATTCAAAAGCGTCTGGCAGTCCTGATTTGGCCTGTGGTCCGCCTTCTGACTATTCTAACTCTAAATATTGTATGTAAGCATTTATTATGTGCTCCTCGTAGTTATACGTGAGCCAAAATGTCTCCTGATTCCATCCCATTGCTATACCCTATGGTGCACACTAATCCCTCTCCCCCTTGGTATTTACAAGAGTCACAGTTGCAAATGCCTAACGGTTCCCCAGTCTCTGGTTTCAAGAGAGAAACAGCCATTGCCAGAGCAGGGTGGGACTCTCCCTCCCATGCATACAACGCCTTGTGCACCATACAAATGCTGCCCTTAAGACGACAACAGCATGCACACACAGAAGAGTTCCCTTCTCCATTGATCTGAGTGAAATCTGAACTTTTGGAAGAAAAGGCCCCAGAACGCAGGAAGGTGCCCACAGCATGGAGCAAAGAAACTGGCAGGGTTGAAGATGTAAAATAAAAATTAAGCCAACATCAAGTTATTGTAACAGCCGACAACATCGGCTCCAAATTTCTGACTGGGAAGGGATGAAAAGAGAAAGCTCTGATGCATCCCCAGCCCTTCTCAAGGAACATGAATAACAAGGGCCAGGAGGAGGAGGAGGAGGAGGAAAGCCTGACTTTAATTACAAAGACACACACTCACCAAATGTCACTGAAACCAAAACAAACCAGGCTGCCCCATATGTCGTAAGGATTAAAGGCACGGTTCCCACTTTCTAATGATGCTTTTACAGAAACCGTTCCACTGTAAAACTTTATGATTTGAATCTTTATAGCTGCCAGCAAAGCACATGTTCACTGCCTTAAATTATAACTTAATCTCAATAGAATTTATACTTTCCAGCCCTCTTTAGATAAAGAGAAAGCAAAGTAGAGCTTCCTGCCCCGCTGCCCACCTGTTCCCCTGGCCCACAGCCTCGGGAGGTGCCACATGTTGCTGGATGGAACTGCAGGCTTTCCAACCAGCACACATCTGGAAATGCTCTCAAGCATGGGCACTTGAACAGCACCTAAAAGCAGAGGGATGGGGTGCCCACAGGGCACCGTTATGGCTCTGTTTGTCACTATGATTGCTAAAAACACTGAAACGCTACTAGAACGAGGAGGGTATCAACAAACATGGCAAAAGGGTAAGCAGAGGCAGCTGTGGCAGGGATCCCAGCCAAGCTTCCCAGTGCCATCTCACCCTCCCTGTAACTGCGCAAGTGCACCCCAGGTGGGAAGGATTTAGGGATTTGCACACTCAGGGATGGCTGGAAGAGAGAAGGATGATGCCTTCAAGGTAGAAAACCCTGTGCGTGCCACAGGGCGCCAAGGAATCCCCCAGCTAAAGTCACAGAGCTGCTGCTATTGCAGTCTTGGTGTTTAATTGCCCCGACAGCTGCTGGCCTCTTCTACCTCCTCACGAGGTGGGGTGAAGGCCAGTGGACGTACACACTCATGTGTCCATTAGCTTACCCTCATTCCCTCCTGATGGTGCTCCCTACTGGGCCACAGGCAGCCCCCTGCAGAGCTGTGCTTTGTGCTACCCCAGAGGTACCGATCCTGCAGGGGTCCCCTGACCACCCCCCACCCCGCAGTGGAACTGCACGGACTATGCTGCCATTCAAGCCTAGTGTACCCACACCTGGGATGCAAGATTTGACCCAGCATGATTAAAGCACATAAGGCCATTTGATTTGTAAATCAGTATGATTTCTCACCTGAGTAACCCTTGCAATAAAAACTCACGTAGGCAACAAAATATCCTGGGAGAAGTGGACTGAGAGCCAGGCTATCCATTGATGGGGTGCTCACCCTGCTAGGGCATAGTATGAGGGAGTGTGTTTGTATGCCCATCTGGGCCTGTATAACACATGGGGCCTGTTGGCAGAAATGCAAAAGACCATGTAGCCACACAATCCATAGGTGCACAGTATTAGATTTTATTCAGCAAAAAGGACCCTTCCAAAAGTGTTTAAAGGGAACTCTAATCCAGTGCTTCACCGTAAAATTGTACCTTTTGGAAGACCAAGTGTGTGATGCATTAAAAGTCTGGCAGCCTTCTCCTCCCTCCAAGTGATGGCCCACTCACACCACAGCTGTTCATTGCTGTGGCAATTTTAAGGTCTCTGGCTGTCCTAGGCTACCTGAAGCCAGAATGCTGGCTTCTCCTGGCCTCCCCAGTGGCTAAAAGGCAAGTGCGGCAGGGATGAAGGACTGCAACATCCCCGGGCACAGAGTACCGGACTGGTGAATGCTGGGATTTAGCTGCTTTGGAAAGGGTGGCACACTCAGACTCAGTCTGGAAATGCACAGGCCTTGATTATGCAGGCGCATCTGTACAGGCAGTCACAATGAGCCTCCATGCGGCAGACAGGCCCACCTGCACAGCTCGCAGGGCAGGGACAGAGCTGAAGTCATTACTCATGGACATGTACGACCCCAGACCTGTAGTTGTTCGCTTTAACCCCATACCACTTCAACTCTATGCACTCTTCATTCGTGCTCTTCTTTTTTTCTCCTCTTTCCGGTGAGCTGCCTCTCGTCATCTTTGATTTGACCGTATGCCTGTGTACGGACCTAAAACCAAACAAAAACTTCTGGGATACTGACTCTGGTCCTGCCTTGAAATGTCTAAACCCCGGTTTAGAAAAGCAGCATATCATCTGAGTGGGCTGCTGTGCCATTTGGCACTCTCAGATTCCTCCTTGTTATTTCACAGTTCTTAAAGTTAGCCCGGCACTCTAGATCCTGTGTCTGTGAAACAACAAGAACTTGACACCCAGAGAAATGGAAAGGGAGGTCCAAAGGAGACCACACAGGCAAGGGAGGGGGGGAAAACTAAACCCAGACTCTGAAAGCTGGAGGCCTTTGTTTGAACCTGACCTAACCCTCTCAGTCTTACGTATGGTTTGGGTGTTCAGGTACCGCTGTAACAGTGCACAGCACAAGAACCTAAACAGTCGGGTAAGGAATGGAGACTGCAATGGGTCCACACTGGCTGATTATTTCCTCTTTGCAGTGGACAAGGATGAAGCATCATGCTGATCGTTTAGATCTGTCAGCCCATGAGGAACTGTTGACTTGACTGCAGACCCTGGAAAAGGTAGACAAGACCACTTGACAGATTAAAACTTTTTCACCCTAAAGAGACCTCAGAGGGTGGCACGGAGCAGTTACTCATTATCCCAGAGGGCTCTCTCTTTTCAAGCTCCTATTCTCTCCTCCCTCCTGGTCAATGGACATGGTGGGGCTTCATGAGAGATAGTGAGGCTGTTTGGCAGCCGTACCATCACTCGGCAGGTGGCCTGCAGCTCTGACCCTTTTCAAAGAACCCAGACAGTGCAGTATTTCTCCTTTCCCAGTGCCTGGTCCAGATTGGGGGTTCTTCATGAGAGGGACCTAGCTCAGGCTCAGGCCTGACAAATATAGAGGCGATGCTTCTCAATGGGGCAAAGCATGTAGCGGAACTGGCAGATTCAGGTCTACTCCCTTATGGAGGGGATTTTCCCATCCTTTATTAAAGGGGTTTCACAGTTATACAAGTGCTTTTGGATCCTTGACTGCTCCCGAACTCTCCAATAGGTTCAGTGGCCAAAGCACCTTTTCCCACCTGAACGTCCACGCTGTAATGTCTGAGATTGTACCCACCGAAGACCAAGATACCACCTTGCAGATTTCCTTATAGGCAGTGAACGGCTTCCCTGCTCACAAAGTGCCTGTATTCCCAGTCCAATGAGCCTTTGTGCAAGCAGGAGAACCCTGTCCTTCTGCCTTGTGCTCTTGCTTTATACAGATCTTACTAGAGAAGATGTTGGTGCTCTTTTGCCTTTGACTGTAGAAACTGTGCAAAAGCTTTTCTCAAGGACTTTGCCCTATTCATTTAGGCTTAGACCCGGACATCCATGTGGGTTTCCAGAAGATACTGCGTGTCCCAATCCATACCAGCCTCTGTATATGTGAGCAAAACGCAAAGTCTTCTGGTGGTGTTCAGCCCAGCAACATCTGCTGCTGGGAGTGAGATGTGTATGCAAAGTGTGTGGTCTTCTAATCAAAAGGCTAATCTGCCTTGGAAAAACTTGGAAACATGACCAAATTTGGCTGACCTGGTCTTTATTTTCTTCTCATTATATGGATACCTGAATCATCTCAACTCCATTGCACTCACAGGTTGAGGATTTTTTCTGAAAACCAGTAGCAAGCCTATTGCTGGAGAGGAATAGCCTCGTTTCAGTAGCAGTCTCTTCTTAACTTCCAGGCAGTGAGCCAGTCTCCTTAAGTCCAGGTGGCTCAGGGACCCTTGTAGGGTCTTTCACTTTGTTAGGCAGAGAGGAGGTTGGAAGGCCAACAAAGAATTGGGGCTTCTGTGATCAGGATGGGGCGAGTGGGATTCTGAGCATCTTCCTCTGTCTGACTGCCTGAGAGAGCACAGAAAAAAGAAGAAAAAACATATAGAGCTCTGGGTGGGATGGGGAGGAGGAGGTCAGGGTTGAGACAGGAAGCCCTGGGCCAGAGCTCCCTGATTTTTGTGTCTGAAGAAAAAACAGTTGACCCCACCATTCCTCTTTGTTACAAAGAAGCCTACCATGGAGGGTCTGAATTCCAGGATCAATGGTCCCACTCCCTCCGCTAGATGCTGATCATGTCTGCTCAGCCAATCTGAAGTCGAGTCAAGCTCTCCCTTGACATGAAGTACCCAAATGAAGGCCAAGTTCTTTTCCACCCAGCTCAAGAGAGATATGACCTCTGGGCTGATGTAGCCTGTAGCTGAAGTGTCCATCATCAGGAGGAAGCTACCGGAAAGGATGACAGGCTGTCTTCAATTCCAGGAATGCACAGAGCCTGGGAAAAAGTCTGGAGAGCCCTTTAATTACTGAGTCAGGCTTCTCCAGTGACTTTATCACTTTCCCCGGAGTATGATGGGGGTACCAAGCTCTTCTGTGGAGGATGACCTAATACGCTTTTGGAGGATCCTGCTAAGCTTCCGCTCCTGTCTCTCCTCATCTGGTTCAAACTGGACACCTATAATCTGCCAGACCTTACCTTTCACGGTGTCACATCTAACTGTAGGATAAAGCTGCTCCTGAGTTTCTACTTCTGGTTCTTCTAGGCTGGAGTCCAATAACTTTACTTCTTCAGAGGAAGTTCAACATGATCTTTATTTCCTGGTTTTTGCAGCACTTTTCCTGCTCTCTTTCTGAAGTATGTTGAATTGCATGTCTCTGGAGAGCAGGGTGAATGTCTCCCCTTGTCTTTTGGTTCCTGGACTGCCAGGATTTGATTCTTTGATATTATTTTTTGTTCAGTGTAATCAGATAGACAGAATCTAACACAGAATCTAACATGGAACCTTTTTTAGGCCCAGGAAGAGAGGTGTTTCTCTAGGTATCTGAGGCCATACTGATCTGTGTCCAATTCCATGACCTACCATTTAAGAGATCAGGGTCCTCCAGAGAATTTCTTGTAGACAGGTGTTTGAACATCCGTGTTTTTCCAGAGAAGGATCCAGTGGAGGGCCTCTAGATAGTTGAGAGGGGCTCCTGGCATCTTGCTGTGGGCCATAGATGGAGGTGGAGAAGTCATGGGTATTAGGTCAGAGTGCTGAAGCCCATCTGGAGAGATCTGACAGGCCCTGGGGCAGTAGTCTAGCTATTGATGATCCCTGCTGGCCCCACCCACAGAGGAAAGGCGAAGGAGGATGGGAGACTCACTGGGGCCCCAAGAGAAGGTATCTCCAGGGTCGGGGTTCAGTCTGAGAATTCCCTCGGGTGAGTGGAAGACGGAAGGGCTGGACATGGCTGCTCCCAGGCCTGCGGCCCTGGTTCTTCATGGCAGGCTTCATCACCATGGGGGCCAGTGTGGGGCAGGGAGGTCCACCCACAGACAGCACAGCAAGGAACCCTCTCCTCTCCCAGGCCCCTTGCTGGAGGCCTTGCGTTTTAGACAGAAATGGCCCACTCGGGAATTCAAAAGCACGAGGGGGAAACACACCGTTATTTTGAAACTATGCTCTGAAGAAAAGTGACCCCCAGGTGAGAGGAGCCTGTCTGGTTGACAGGCCTGGCCTGTCCTCCTATGCGGCTGAGAATGGGAGAAAATCCATCACCAGGCTGATGAGCGTGGAGGAGTTGGGATCAGCTGGGGTGCTCAAGCTAATGGGCCCTCGGTCTGAATGTCTGGTGCCTCCAGGTCTGATGTTCGGGTCCTGCCAAGTGGATTGACACAGCCCAAGTCCATGGGCACTCAGGACATGGCGACAGGCTGATCTCTGCGCTCAGGCTTTTGCCCGAGTTAAAGGGTGTGGGTTATGTTTACAGCTTAACCCAGGATTTGAACTCTTCCATGATGTTCAATACCTGGTTGCACTGAAGTCAATGACAAAAGAAAGCTTTATTTGGATGTTAATGAATTGTGTGTATTTTATTATGTTGCTTTATGTGCATCCAGGTATTATGTGACAGGGATCTTTTACAGATGAAGAAACTGAGCCACAGAGAAATTAAGTGACCTTCCAAAGGCCACAAAGAGAGTCCGTGTCAGAGATGGGCGAACAACTCAGGAATCCATCACGCCCAGCTCTGTGCTCAGACAGCACCTCTCTGGGTATTTACTGAAACATGCAGGCATTTATTCTGTCAATGACTCTCAGTGTGTTCTATAGGGTTAACATCGTGCTAACCAATCAGGTGAAAATGAAAAGGTCTCATTTTATATTAAGAATGATCACATGGCAGTTTTATTTAAAATATTGTAACAGGGTTTATATGTCTACTTTAGGGTAGACATGGAAGATTGTTACCCTGATCTGAATCAAACGTTATTTTAAGAAAATCAGCAGTGCAGTAGGCATTTTGCAGACAAGGATGAAGACAAAGGACTGGTTCAGAAATTAATCTAAGGAACCGTCTACACTTAAACCACTACAGCCACACAGCTGCGGCTAAACCACTGTAGTGCTTCAGTGTAGACACTCGCCGGTGATGGGAGGGGTTCTCCCATCGCTGTAGCTAATCCACCTCCCAGGGAGGCGGTAGCCAGGTTGACAGAAGAATTCTTCCTTCAACCTAGCTACCACCCGTCAGGCAGGTGGATTACCTACCACGACAGGAGAACCCCTCCTGTCGCTGTAGCAAGTGTCTACACTGAAGCATTACAGCGGTGCAGCTGGGCCACTGCAGCATTTTAAGTGTAGACACCAACCTGGACTCCTCTGTAAGTGAGCAAAACATCACTCAAAGACCCTGCCCCAACGTGCTTATGCTCTAAACAGACTGGGGCCTAGAGAGAGCCAGAAAGGCCGCACAGAGCCTGCAGGCGGCTAGATGTTGGATGTTTTTGAAGAGTTTCTGCTGAGACTTTGAGTGGAAGAATTGGAGGAATTTTGGCAGATGATATTATTGGTTCCGATAAAGGACTCACTTTCACTCTCCCTGTGCTCCCATAACTCCCTGTACCTGTCAACGACAGCTACACCCACACAGGGAGACAGCTGGCCCCCAAAGAGACACACAAAAAAAGGAGGCTGAAGTTAATCTATGTGCTGGGGCAGGAACAGAACATGTGAGGGGCTTTGAGACACCTTTGCGTTCCTTATACTCTGGGGCAGTCCCTGCTAGGACCCTAGTTTAACTATGAACAGCCCTGAGGCTGCTCTAAACTTGTGCTCTGTTCCCCATGGGAAGCAGAGAATAGTCACTGTGCAGTGCCCTCTCGCCACACTCCTGCAGTGCCCCTGGCATGTCGGGGACAGGGAATGCTACAGCCGGGACCTCCACACTGGCCAGGGAGGGACCTATGCACAGAGGGCATTTTCAATTGGGCTGTTTCAGCCCATTGTAACGCCTATTTACATTGCCAGAGTGGTGCAAAGGGGCCTTAGTTTAAATGAGAATTGGCCCCTAAATGTTTAAACACAGTACTCTGGTCTTTCAGCCTCCAACAATCTTGAATCCTCTCTTTGTGGTTCTGTGTATCTGGAAGTGAATCTAGGCAAGAAAACCTGCCTACAAAACTATGTTCATTTCGTGTTAAAGACTTTTTTTAGGATATTATCTTTCTTTGTTGTCAGGAGTTTGTATAAATGTGTGACTTGCACCAGTCAGCCTCATCCCTGTCTGCATCCAGGCTGTTTGGAAGGCAAGCTCATTTATTTACAATCCATGGGATTGTCTGGTAACAAATAAAGAGCAGGCAAATTATAAATTACATATAATTAGCTGGTAATACAGATATTGGAGTCAAGGCGCATTATCATCATATCATAGAATCCTAGACTATCAGGGTTGGAAGGGACCTCAGGAGGTCATCTAGTCCAACCCCCTGCTGCAACCCCCTTATCCCACAGCGCAGCCAAGAGGAGGAGGAGGAGGAGTTGTTAAAGCGCAAATATAAATGATTTTAAGTATGTTGAAAACTGTGCTCTCTGACCTCAGACCATAAAGAGAAGAGAAGGGGGAAATTATTGGGTCACGCCCAATCTGCCCACTAGGTAACTGACATGTGCACATTACAGTGATGCTGGGAAACCTAGAAATAGCTAGGACAGATAGATCGATTACTCTGGTAGCAATAACCTTGGGGTAATATTTGTCTGTCACAACCCCACAGCGGACCGACTATGCATTTAGGGCCTAATCCAGGGCTAGTCAATTATTTTCTGTCAAGGTCCAAATTTCTTGGTCGAGGTAGAGTCAGGGTCCAGACTCTAGAGAAAATAATTTTTAAAAGTAACAACAATAACGATAATAATAAGTAAATAAAAAGATATTGGGGTCCGTTCAAAAGCCTCTGGCGATCTGGATTTGGCGGTTTGTCTATTGACTACCCCTGGCCTAATCTAATGCCCACTAAAGTCAATGAGAGTCTTAGCATTTGCTTCGAAGGCTGCAGGATCAGGTTGTTAGGGACTGCAAAATACCACAGAGCTCTTGATGTCAATGGAAGTTACACACGTGCAAAGAACAGAATGAAGAATTGCCAGGCTGAATTTTGCCCTTAATTTAATAGTTAACAAAAACACATCGCCTGGAGTCTAAAAGGGGTTAATAATGTTAAGAAAGGGTTACGGGGATAGGAGTGAGTTTGTGCACACACACAGTACGTGGCACGGAGTGAGCATGTACGCCATGTGGAATAAGAGTAGCAGGGAGTCAGAAGTATAGGGGTGCTTTCACCCACAATATATGGCAGCAGGCATATCCAGAACGTGGCAGAGAGTCACAAGCTGGAACCTGATACTAACGTGCATGCATGCGCGTGGCCAAGTTCTGCTCTCATTTCCATGGGTGCAAATCCAAAGTAACTTCGCTGGCTTCTCTGGAGTTATTCTGAGTTTACACTGGTGTAAAAAAGCAGAATTTGGTCGGTCACGGAGAGAATGTGCGTGTTTGTGGAAGTATCACAGCAGAACTCCATGAGTCCACCTACTTCTGAATGAAGATGGATATTTACAGGAGGTTCTTCTCACTGGTAAATAATTCAAAACAAACAAATCTAGGTCTGTTTGCATAAGAAACAAAGTACTTTTTTAAAGTGAGGGGGGTAAGCACAGGAGTAGGAGATGCCAGCTGGTGTCTGTAGCTCCTGATGAGTCACCTTCAGCCTGCCAGGGCCTGGTCTCTGGGAAGCACTGCCTTTTTACTTGTCTTTTTTTTTTTTTAACCCTTTGAGATTCCCTGGAATGATCTGTCAGCAGGGTTATTAGCATTTCTCCCTAGATATCGACAGCTTGTCTTGCCTCCTTCCAACCAGTGAGTGATTTCTTCACACGCTCGCCAAATACAGCCAAATCACCATGGGAAACGTATCGACAGAATCATATTAACAGCTGCCGAGCATTTACAGAGCCGTAAATTATAAAAAAAATAAATAAAAAAAGAGGCTGAGGAAAATCCGCATGGAAACAAACCAACTCTGACCAACAGTGACAAGCATTTATTTAGGAGTCACTGGTTGAAACTATGTTTTATGCTTTAATTGCTAATTGTAGGCTCCCCCAAAAGGACAGCCTTGGACCAAATTATCTACCACCCTTCCTTAAACCCAGACATGCATGTTTTAAGATACCTGGCTTTGAGTATGACATACCTGGACGTATCTCAAGGAAGGAAGAAGAGAAGGAATGATCTTTTCAAAATGTTGTAGGGGTGAAAATCCGGCTCAGAGTTCAGAATTCCAACGCAAGGCAGAGATCTCTCTCTGTCTGGGATCCAATTCTAACCTGGAATCACTCATTTTTAAAAGCAGGGTTTTTGTAAACTTGGTCAAGGTATCACATAATCATAAAGGTTAGAGACAAAAGCCGACCTGCCTGTAAATCCATGTTCCAGCTAGTGCAGAATTGTTCTCCTCAACACACTTTCCAGTACGTTGTCTGGTCTGGTTTTACGTCTCCAGAGATGACGCTTTCCCCACATGGGAGGCCACATCAGTGTTAGACATCTCAGCAGCCAGGGAGATATCCCTCAGATTAAGCCTACATCTTCTTCCTCTTAATTCCAGCCCATTACTCCTAATTATATTCCATTGCCACATCCCTACACTATCTCGCTCCTTTTTAGGGTCTTGCAGCTTTCAGGTAAACAATTGTGCCCTGCATTATTAGAAGTTACTTTGCCAAGCTGTTCACATTGAGTTCTTTTAATCTTCCCCGAGCTCCCGGATCACTCTTTTTCTTCTCTAAACTCCCTCCAGTCTGGTAACATCTTCAGGTAGAAAAGACTTGTCTTGTGCAGCATAAGAAGAGTTTGCTCAGTGTTTTACACCCCCTTGCCACAAATGTGAGACACGCTCACCTTAGAATCATGGGGATAGAAGGGACTGCAAGGGTCATCTAGGCTAACCCCTTCATGTTATATGTTCCCACATGAAGCACCATGGATTCACCATCATCAGTCAGTATTTTTCTAGGATTTTGTCTCTTTTATATACACTTAAAATAAAAAAGATAACACCCCTGCTACAAGAAATGTCCATCAACTCCTCAACAGCCAGTGAAGATGCACCAAACAAACTTCCCAGAGTTTTAAGTACTTTTGACTGGCTGATCAGGGAGGGGCAGGAGCAAGGAAGACCAAATGTTTTATGATCCAAAATGAATGGTCAGTTTCTTCATTACACCAATCTGTTTCACTCCACACAGTGTACAGCGTATATCCCTGCTTCCTAACCCAGCAAGACCCGCAGGGCCTGTCGCAAGGGAATTTTGCCCAGCACCTTTGGGCTTGCTCCACACCGCAGGGAGCCCTGCCCAGTTCTCTGGACAAGCTAGAGACCCCCCAATGTTTCTGAAAGATTCTGTACCAGGCCAAAATCACCAGGAGGGATGTTCCATATCAGGTAAAGAGGGGGAACCCCGTGGAACACAGCCAACTCAGGGCACACAGGTGTATATGAAAAGGAAGGTTGCCTTAGAACTGGAGACTTTCAAACAGCACACGTCGGGAGAACCTCAAACTCAGAACTGAGAGACAAATGCAGGGAGAAAGCAGGCAGCATTTCCCGCATGTTTCCTCGCCAGTTGTAGAGGACAGCTGACCCTACAATACCACACCTTAGTATAATCAGCAAGGCCCAATCAAGGTCACAACCTCGGGCTCACTCATCAACCCAACCAATCAGAGCTTTATTAAAAGGTGCCACGGATGCCACAATTTTAGCATTTTGTACAGTCGGCCACCAGTACAAGTATGGCCCAGGTAGTACTTTGGGCTTTGGAAATGGGAGGTCTGCAACTCAATCCAATGAGAGTGCACAGGACTCAGCTCCAAACAGCCAGTGATATATTATGGTTTGCTGGAGTTATTGGATGCTTGTAAAACCAACCACTCGAGTTATGAGTTGTTTAGTAAACCCCAACTGGGCAGGTTCTTACAGCACTGAATTTCATGCTACTTGTATTCAACCCCGTGGCTTTTTCTTAAGGACAAAAAGGACGGGGGGGGGGGGGGTGGAACGCAGAGAAAGGGAGAGGGTGCATTATTAATCAACAGGGAAATTCGCTGCATCCCAAAATCCAGGTACAGCTGATCAGTCTACTGGCCCTTCAACAGTAGATCTAGCCCCTTTAGAAGTACAGGTAGCATGCCCTTGCAAGGAGTTTCTCTGACCATCTCCCTCCCAAACTCCACAACAAAGCGGGGGATAGACAGGGAGGATCAAGAAGTGATTTGCCAGCATGGAACGGAGAAGACTGCTCCAGCCCGATGGACTAGGGGGTGGAATTGGCTTTATCTGGGCCACTACCAGATGGGTGATTTGAGACCAAAAGAACCAGCCCTGGGGCAAGGTTCTGCTGGTCAGAGCTCTCAGAAGCTGTTCCTATTTCAACACCCAGACATTTCCTTCTGCTGTTTTTTCATGCCAAACGGGACACTGGCACTTCAAAACCTCTGGGTGCTCAATTCACTCTCCTCTCACCCCATTCCCCCCTCCCAAAACACAACTTGGAGGGATGAAAAAAAAAATCTTCCAGTATGTTTCTTTTAAAATTGCGTTTTCTACCCCGACGCTTCCTCCCTCCGTCTCTCTGCCCCACTTACCTTCTTATCCTCCCTCACATTCCTTCTCTCCCACATCCCGCTCTTCAGTTTTCAAACTGAAGGAAAAAGCTGCCACAGGAAAATATCCTCTGCCACTCTCCATCTCTCTCCCGCTCCCCTCACTTCCTTTCCCCAGCCTCACCCACCTCGCCCGGTGGAGGCAGCCGAGCTAACAGGGTCACCCAGAAAGCCCTAAGGAGGGGTCAGGGTATCAGGATGAATGAATTCGGTAATTCCACTATAAAAACTCTCCACGGGGGCGCTTTCAGCCTCCGACTTCTTTCTGTTACGGAAACATTGGTCTTTCTGTTTTTCTCATTCTCCCGTCAAACCACCAGTCGATTATTTTTACTTTAGGCCATGATGTTGTGTGTGTGTGTGTGGGGGGGGTAATATAGGGGACAGGACAAAAACTTAATTAAGCAAAATCCAGTTGTCCACGCAAGGAGAGAGAAATGAGGAACAAGCCGTATCCAAAGAGCAGGGCCGAAGGGGCAGCAATTCTGATGGCCTCCTTGTCATTCCTCTCCCTGTTCCCTGAGAAGTGCTTGCAGGGAACTCGGTCACTCACAAGGCTTGTGGTCTTAACAAACAACATTGCAAAAGCCAGGGCAAGGGACCACTCCCCCTCCTCTGACTCCTTCGCCACTCCACCCCATGATCCTCCCAATCAACTGGAATCAGCTTAATAAAATAAACTCCTTATGGCCCGGGGCTGTGTGAGGGAGAGAGAAACCCCCGCAATCTCCCTGACTATTAAGCCTCTTAGAAGTTAGAAAGCTGCTAAAGAAAGTGAGACTGTGCCAAGCGGCTTAGAAAAGACCTAAGGAAGGGCGAGACAGGGAGGGTTAGACATCAGCAGCAGCTTTGGTTTAAACTGTGGTGAAAGTCACTGTAACAGGGTAGCTGGCCCATTCAGTGTGTCAGTCAGTTGGCTGGGGAGAGGGAAAGGCAGAGGGTTGATGGTGGTGGTGGTTCCTGGCAGGAGAGCAGCCGGAGGGGTTTGCTAGAGGCAGGGCTGGAGAGGGCCGAAAGCAGCAGCGAAAGCAGAGGGAGCTGGCTGCAGGGTCTCAGCTGGAGAGTCAGAGCCAAAGGTCGAAGAGGGCTGAAGGAAGGGGGAGCAGGAGAGGGGCTGACCAGCTGATGTCTCCTTGCTGGAGAGCTGGACCGGGAGGAACAGCGAAAGGAAGATACTTCTAGCAAAGAGGCTTTGGGGGTGTATGCAATTTCAAGTACTATTTGCACTGGGGTCAGAGGGACTCTATTTTGGGACTTCTGTTATGGACTAATTGCATAATTGCCGCTACAGACTAGGGACCGAATGGCTCGGCAGCAGTTCTGCGGAAAAGGATGTAGGTGTGACAGTGGACGAGAAGCTGGATATGAGTCAACAGTGTGCCCTTGTTGCCAAGAAGGCCAATGGCATTTTGGGATGTATAAGTAGGGGCATAGCGAGCAGATCGAGGGACGTGATCGTTCCCCTCTATTCGACATTGGTGAGGCCTCATCTGGTGTACTGTGTCCAGTTTTGGGCCCCACACTACAAGAAGGATGTGGAAAAATTGGAAAATGTCCAGCGGAGGGCAACAAAAATGATTAGGGGACTGGAACACATGACTTATGAGGAGAGGCTGAGGGAACTGGGATTGTTTAGTCTACGGAAGAGAAGAATGAGGCGGGATTTGATAGCTGCTTTCAACTACCTGAGAGGGTGTTCCAAAGAGGATGGTTCTAGACTGTTCTCAGTGGTAGCAGATGACAGAACGAGGAGTAATGGTCTCAAGTTGCAGTGGGGGAGGTTTAGGTTGGATATTAGGAAAAACTTTTTCACTAGGAGGGTGGTGAAACACTGGAATGCGTTACCTAGGGAGGTGGTAGAATCTCCTTCCTTAGAAGTTTTTAAGGTCAGGCTTGACAAAGCCCTGGCTGGGATGATTTAATTGGGGATTGGTCCTGCTTTGAGCAGGGGGTTGGACTAGATGACCTCCTGAGGTCCTTCCAACCCTGATATTCTATGATTCTATGATTCATAATGTTTGTTAATAAACTGTTTGATCCATCTGAAGAAGTGGGTTTTTTACCCACAAAAGCTTATGCCCAAATAAACCTTTTAGTCTTTAAGGTGCCACTGGACTCCTCATTGTTTTTGTGGATAGAGACTAACACGGCTACCCCTCTGCTGTTGGACAAGAGGACAAGATTCCATGGAGTCACTGTGGACCTAAGAGGGAAACTGAGGCAAGGGGCCACTTTCAGAGCTGCCGCACAGGGGCACTTGAGAGGAGGCCACACGTTTACAGTTACTAGCAAGAGTATGAGGCCTCAGGCAGGCCTGAGGAAGGCCTGTTCTGATCAGAGGGCTTTCACGATTTGAGATCATGATCAAATCGTGGTTGGTCAACGCTGTGCTGCAAAGCCCCTGGTGAAGCAGACGCAGGGTGCTGCACAGGGAGAAATGGGCTGGCAACGTCCGCGCCCACACACGGCCCAGCAGTATCAAGAATTCCAGGCATTCTGCCATTTCCTAGGAGTAACAGCCAGGCCCTGAACTCTCACTACCCCACTCGGGGCCATCCCCGCTGACACACTATTCAGGGTAGGGCGCTTTATGGGCCTACAGAAATAATTCAGGCCCCTTTAAGGGCAAGGATGTTCTGTTAAATGCCTCCTCTGTCTGCACTTGGGGCGAAGGTGCAGTGCTGAATTCACAGCCTCTGGAGACAGAACTTTAATCCACCCACAGCACAGGTGGCCTCCTCTCATCTCCCACACACCTCCCGCTAATATCTCAAGCAGTTTAGACTCTGTCTTCCCCTGAGGTCAAAGGGGGTTAGGTCTGAGGTTCTGAGTTGGCTCATTAGAGAGACCGGGGCCAACTGTGACTTTCAGATCCAGATCCAGACTTTCTTGAAGAACTCAGTTGAGGGTTTGGATCAGATCCATCTCTGCCTCTGAGGCCTTCCTCATGCCTTCAGTGATCCCATCAGCCCTAACCCCATCCTGGGATGCCACCCAGCCCCCGGGAAAGGAAGCATCAGTTCTTTTTAACAGACTTAGAACTGGTAGGTGAGGTTCCCATGGGAAGAAAACCTAATGGATAAAGGAGTGAGGAGAGCTGGTAGTTCCTTAAGGAGACAGTGTTAAAGGCACAACTGCTAACTATCCCAATGAGAAGGAAAGAGAGGAAGAACAGTCAGAGGCCAATTTGGCTCCATCAGGAGCTCTTTAATGACCTGAAAATCAAAAAGGAAGCCTATAAAAAGTGTAAACATGGACCAATTGCTAGAGAAGAGTACAAAAGAATAGCACAAGCATGTAGAGATAAAATTAGAAAGGCTAAGGCACAAAACGCACCTAGCAAAGGGACATAAAAGACAATAAAAAGAGGTTATTCAAATACATTATGAGCAAGAGAAAGATGAAGGAAAGTGTAGGTCGTCTACTCCGTGGGGAAGGAGAGCTAATAACTGATGACATAAGAAAGCTGAGGTGCTTACTTTGTTTCAGTCTTCACAAAAAAGGTTAATGGCGACCAGATACTCAACACAATATGAACCAGGGGGAAGGAAGGCAAGTCAAAACAGGGAAAGAACAGGTTAAAGAATATTTACGTAAGTTAGATGTATTCAGGTTGGCAGGGCCTGATGAAATTCATCTGAGGGTACCTAAGGAACAAGCTGAAGCAATCATGGAACCATTAGCAATTATCTCTGAGAGCTCCTGGAGGACAGGTGAGGTCCCAGAGGCCTGGAGAAGGGCAAACACAGCACCTGTCTTTAAAAAGAGGAACAAAGAGGATCCTGGGAATTATAGACCAGTCAGCCTAATTCAATACCTGGAAAAATACTGGAATAAATTATTAAACCATCAGTTTGTATGCACCTGGAGGATAATACGGTTACAAGGAATAGCCAACAGGGATTTGTCAAGAACAAATCGTGCCAAACCAACCTAATTTCCTCCTTTGACAAGTTGACTGCCATAATGAATGGGGGAAAGCAACAGATGTGATATATCTTGATTTTACCAAGGCCATTGACACAATCCGACATGACATTCTCATAAGCAAACTAGGGAAATATGGCCTAGATGAAATAACTATAAGGTGGGTGCAAAACTGGTTGAAAGACCGTACTCAAAGAGTCGTTAACAATGGTTCGCTGTCCGCTGGGAGGATGTATCTAGTGGGGCCCTGCAGGGGTCAGTCCTGGCTCCAGTATTAGCCATTATTTTCAATAATGACTTGAATAATGGAGTGGAGAGTATGCTCACAAAATTGGCAGATGACACCAAGGTTGGAGGTGTTGCAAGCACTTTGAACGATAGGATTAGAATTCAAAACAACCTTGGCAACCTGGAGCATTGGTCTGAATTCAGCAACATGAAACTCGATAAAGACGTGCAAAGTAGCTCACTTAGGAAGGAAAAAATCAAATGCATAACTACAAAATGGGGAATAACTGGCTAGGAGGAAGTACTGCTGCAAACGATCTGGGGGCTATTGTTGATGCATATTCAATTTGTGATCCACGATGTGATGCAATTGCAAAAGAGGCTGATATAATTCTGGGGTGTATTAAGAGGAGTGTTGTACGTAAAACACGGGAGGTATTTGTCCCGCTCTACACGGCACTGGTGAGGCCTCAGCTGGAGTACTGAGTGCCACGCTTTAGGAAAGATGTGGACAAACTGGAGAGAGTCCAGAGGGGAGCAATGAAAATGATAAAAAGTTTGGAAAGCCTGACCTATGAGGAAAGGTTAAAAAAACTGGACACGTTTAGTCTTGAGAAAAGAAGATGGAGGGGGGACCTGACAACAGTCTTCAAATATTTGAAGGGCTGTTCTAAAGAGGACGGTGATCTTTTGTTCTCTGCTGTCCACTGAAGGTAGCACAAGAAGTGATGGGCTTAATCTGCAGCAAGGGAGATTTAGATTACATACTAGGAAAAACTTTCTAACTCAGGGTAGTTAAGCACTGGAATAGGCTTTCAAGGGAGGTTGCAGAATTCTTGTAAGAACAGGTGGGACAAGCACCTGTCAGGGATAGGACAGGTTTACATGGCCCTGCCTCAGAGCAAGGGGGCTGGACTTGATGATTTCTCAAGGCCCCTTCCAGCCTACACTTCTATGATTTACACCTGAAACATCTTTATTTTGAATTTATGAGGCTGGATCTACCCACCGGCATATGGGGAAATACCAGGGGCATTCAAGAGAAGAAATCCCAAAGGGGACTGCTCCGAGGTACATCTACACTGGAGCTGGAGGTATAATTTCCGACTCATTAACCATCCCTGGGCTAACTCTGAGCGGGCTAGAGCATTAAAAATAGAAGTGTTGTCTGAGCGGCGCAAACGGAGGGTTGGGCTAGCCACCCGTGCACGCACCTAGGGCCCCAGATGGGCGCATGCTTGCGATGGCTCGCCCATCCCACCACCTGCACCACCATGGCTATGCTTCCGTTTTTAGCATGCTATCTCAATCAGAGCTAGCGCCGTTATGTCTCCTCAAACTGGAAATTACATCTGCCAGCTCCAGCATAGACATTCCCTGCGTCACAGGGGGACCAGTGCATTAACATCTTCTTAACGAATCAGCATGTTAATGGCTTGGTCAATAACCAACAAGAATGGCTTCCAGAGAGGAGAAACCCTTCCTCCTGCCAGTCCCACACAGACTGAGATTCAGCACCTGCTCTCCAGTCAGGGTTTCCCCAGAACAGAGGAACAGGGAACAGGTGTCTGGCATCTCAACAGATGTGACTCATCTGGGAGGGGTGAAGGCTCTATTGGGCACCCGCAAAAAATGTCATAAAAAGATCCACTCCGCCTTCCACCCCAAGAACCTCATGAGGCCAAGCTGCGATCCCTCCCATGACAGGCTGTGGGCATTGCAGAGCCCCGAGGAGAGCAGTGACACACGAGGAAGCGGTTTGCTGAAAGCACACAAGGAATAGGAGGGGATGTAAGGAGTAAAAGCTGTGTTGGCAGGCTGAGCCAACGAGCTCATTCTTCATGTAAGAGAGCTCCCTCTAGGTTAAACACGTGGGTATTTCAGAAGCCGTTGCTCAGTCTAGAGTCCACATTGTGCCCCCTATTTCTATAGCTCCCAGGGACATGTCATTCAGAAAGCTGGGAAGAAACCCTTGAAAATAGTGTTTGTTTTCTGCTTCACAAGTGCCCTGTCTGCTACACACACTGTGCTGTACAGAACTCACTCCTCCGGCTACACACACAGGCCTGCAGGCCCTGTTTGAGAGCTCACTGATACAAGTGCAATGAGATTTACTCTAGCGTAATAGAGATCATAATCCGGCCCGTGATCTACGTGTATGTCTCTCTCTCCTACAGGCCATGCATATGCAGCATTTTCCCGGAAGAGCTATTTTGATTCTCTGGCCAAAGCAGTTCTGCCAGGGATGAAAGCTTGGCCCTCTTTGTCCCGTCATCAGCTCGGCCCTTTGCCCTGCTTTGACGAGTGCAGCTACATGCACCCCTACACCTCTGACTCCCAGAAGCCGGGAGTGGGTCACAGGGGTGGATCATTCCATAACTGCCCTGCTCTGTACACTCGCCCTGAAGCTCTGGCATGGGCCGCTGTCAGAGACGGGACACTGGGCCAGAGAGACTATGGTCTGAGCCAGTCTGGCAGCGCTTACGTTCCAAACCTACAAGGAGCATCACTGCACTGAGGGGTGACGGACAGACCAGCAGAGTCCTGTAAGGTAACAGAATCACAGAAGCCGGAGTAGGGAAAGTCCACTCCTCTAGCCAGGGCAGGACTCTTCCCCACAAGTATCTTCCCAGGAGCTTTGACCAAACCCATTTGCAACACTTCAGCCTTTCGTCATTACTTCCCATTTTATTCGTGTTTTACCGAGACTGGAGTTTACTGATAAATGTCCCGCTCCCTGTATGCAGAGCAGTAGGGAGCTCCCATTTATAGAGGTATATAACTGACTGGGATGCTTAATACCCTTACTCGGCTGTGCAATATAACGCTTACAGTAAAATACGCACCAGATTCACAATTGCGTCCACTGTTACTATTCCCCTACATGACACAGACTAAGGGAATTAATCCAGAACCACAAGAAAAAGAGTTTACCAGTTACACAAAAATATGTATTGTGCTTTTCAACAGAGACCAAGAATAGTACAGTAGTGTTTTCATATCTGATACTTTCTCTTCTCTGGCCTTATGGTCTCACTGAGTCACTAGGTCTTTTCCCTCTGTTACTAACAGCCTATACATTGTATACAGATTTCCTTATCCATAATGTGCTGCTTTAGTGTTTTGTTGAAATTTCACCATAGAATCCTAGGAAGTGCCAGACTGGACCAGGTCCACAGTCCCTCTAGTCTAGTATCCTGTCTCCAACAGCAGCCAGTATTTGGACTTGACATGAATTCAGCAAGGAGTATCATTTACTACAGTCTTCCTCAGGTACAGAACTGTGTCAGCAATCATAATAATAGTGTGTGTTTACACTGTGTCTTTAACGGGAGGTTCCCAAAGGACTGTGCAAAGGTGGGCAAGCATTGTCCATTTTACAGATGGAGAAAACTGAGGCACAGGGAGGGGCGGTGACCTGCCTGAGATTATAAAAGCCAGTCAGTGGCCGAACAAAACCAGGAGGTCTAGCTCTGGGGCCCCTGCTCTAAGCACCAGACCTTGCATCCTGCCATGTAGCTCATCCATGGACAGGCATCCCAGGAATGACAAACCTCATGGAAGCTGCTCTCTGAAGAGCGATGAGGGAGCTCCGCAGGTGTCCGCTATCAGTTCTCTGTTGCTCTTCACCCAACCCGCGTGAGGGATTTTCACCTACCCTCCCTCCTTCACAAGTGAGTGTTTAACATAAGAAGGGGGGAGCGGGCAGACGGGGTGCAGCAGGGAGACACGGCAGGCCCTCTCAGGGAGCAGTGAAAAGGCAGCTGGCTGGAGCCCAGCGAGTGAGCCAGGACCATGGGACAAGCCTTTTCACATCTGGTTAAGTACTGCTAAACCCTCCAACGAGCCACCTAATTATTACAACACTTCTGCTGAAACCTGAACGCACCCCAGTGGCCGTGCTGGGGCAGAAAGGGGAGGAAAGCAGCAGCCAGGACATGGGCAGGGACAGGAGCACCGCGGAAAGGGGCTTGCAACGTAGGCTCTGGAACAAGCAGGGGAGAACGGCAGCAGGCAGAGACCTCGCAGCTCCCCAGCGCCCCCCTGGCATTAGGAGCGGCGTCTTGTCAGCGGTGTTATCAGCCTGCCCTAGGCATCGCCAAGAGGAGCCAGCCAGAGACTCCAGGCAGAAGGGGCAGAAGTTGGGACCTTCTGACATTCAGAGACATTCGTACAGTTCTGACTGGGTTTTCTCTGCACTGTGCTGACTGGCTGTTTGCGCCCAGCCTCTGCCTCCCAGTCTCCACCTCAGCTTCACACCACAATGCCTGTTACCCTCTTCTCCCCGCCCCATTCACCTCACCCCTCGTCCCTTCCCTCTTCTTGCCAGTTAGCTCAGGAAACCCTCCCACCCGCCCCAGTTAAACCATGGAGCTAATGTGACATTCGCAGCCATTGCATAGTTCACGCTACTTCTGGGTTACCTCCCTTTCCCATGTGTCTATCTTGTCTATTTAGACTGCAAGCTCTTTGAGACAGAGACCACCTGCTACTCTGTATTAGAAGAGCGCCTAGCACAATGGGGCCCCTCTCTTGGTTGTCCCGTAGGCACTGCCGTAGTAAACATGATTAAATAACCTGCTTCAGCACCTGCAGAGCAGGAGTACAAACGAGTAGACTGGATTCTGAGGAGCAGTGCCAGTTTCCTGAAGTGAAACTTTACGTGTGAGCTTACCACACAGGCCACAAGCAGAGTTCAAACAGCTGCAGCAAACCGGACGTCCTCCGACATCCACCTCCTGCGTGAACTCCATGTCTCGCTTATGGATGCAAAGACACCTCTGAGTTGAGACAGAGCTCAGGATCTATCAAACCCCTCTGGTCTGCTTGTATGGTTATACAGGTCTGAAACCCAGAGCCTCCAACGGGCAGACTTGGAGTGGGGAGAGGCGTTCCACGTGTGCTTTCAGCACCGAATCCTGAGCCCAAAGTGGCTCCACGTGAGAAATGCCATGGTCTCTCAGAGACCTGGCCTTCCTCCCATCGCTCATTACTTTCAAAAGTGGGGTTGCATTCTCTTCTGCCACAACGCCAGCATGGACAATAACACCCCAGCACATTGTGTTCTCAAACTGACCGGTTCTGACCCTACCTGGCATCACCAATGGTGCCACTCCAGACTTTCACAGATTTGCACCAGATCTTGTAATTTTCACTCTACGATACCTGTTGTTAAACTATCAACCGTGGTCGCTTGGGCGGGTGCAAAGGTCCTCAGCAGACTGCACGTTTGATGATGATCTTGATGGTTACCACACACATTGTAGGGGGCAGGTCTGAGTCCCTCAGGGAATTGTGGTGTTTTGACTTGTTCAGATTCATTTCCAAATATAAATAGCAGCTGTCTGCGTACCTCTCGCTCAGCAGACACAGGCAGAAATTTGTGAAATCTTGAATCAGCGTGGACCAGGGCACGGCAAGACTAAAGGACAGGACAAATAGGGGACTAGCAACAACTTCAACCTTTGGATTTGTCCCTTTGAAAGTTTCTGGCAAATCTTAAAGTTTCTTGATCTATTCTGCACAGGGATGACTATCTCACAACTATTTTTTGAGTATTTGTTGGCAGGTCAGAGGAGGGAGAAAGTCATTCCACTGAAGCTGTTAGTGAAAAAGCTTAGCTCCAGCCAGGGCCCCCAACTCCACTTCAAATTATAATATTTTAAGTACCTGAAAATAAATATTTTGTCAGCTGTTGAGAATTAAGAAGTGGCTTCAGACTTGCTGAGAGTGGAACCCTGCAGAGAGTGGCCAGCCTTAGAGAGCCAGCTTCAGAGCGAGCCTTCCGCAAACTTCCCCACCCACTCACCCCATCAAGCACATTTAGGAGATCTGCACTCTTCTCCTCCCAGCAGTGCCTGCCAGTTCACCATCCCCTCCAGAATAATCCTGAATCTAGGGGGAGAAGGGTATATATTACACAACTAGCAGGTCTTTCGCATCTCTAAAGCCTATGCCAAGCAAGGATGCTGGGAAAGCAATTATTAATTGTATGTCACAGCTAAAATGAGCAGCTGCGGAATAGCAATGTTTGTATTTCAACACTCGTTATTAGGATTCAGAGTTAATCTACCGACGTGTTTTTCATCCAACACTTACAGCTGTTAGTTCGCACTGCACTGGGCAATGTTCAGGGGGTCTTCTTCACAAACAAAAGAACTCGAAATAGAATTTTGGGTCTTTTTAAATGAAAGCATAAATTCTAACGAAACGGAGAGGCTCCTACATACCATTCTGGAGGCCACAAGTGAAGCACGCAAACTGTGGCCCAGGGATTGGAGAGGTTCTCAAATTCCAAAGTTCCATGTGGGGAGAATAATCCCAATAGCCTATGGAATGGAGTCTGCAGCAAAAACACACACACAAAGGGGGCCTTTCCTCAAAAGCTCAGTGGGAAGAATGTTAAAATGAAGAACTGAACCCAGAGGAGCAGCAGAAAGCTAAGCCACATGGATCTTTACTATCAGGTGCCCAGGTACTAAAGTGATGAGGGTATAACAGATAGGGAGATGTTGGTCACTCACGCTCCAGAAATGGAAGAAAATGCAAATAAAGCAGGAGAGGTCAGTTTTGCAGTAGAGCTTCTACTTGTCCATCAAAGAGTTAAATCCACCCATCTGGCTCCTTTGGCTTGTAAATCAGACCTCCTTGCCGATGAGGACACACCGAAATGCCACGAGGCTGGGCCTGTCAGGAAGGAAACCAGCGCGTCCAGGGTTTTGTTGTTCTAGAGACTTTTTTTTTAATTATTATTATTTTACTTTACAGCTCAGGAAGGAAGCTGGAGCCTGCGCTTCGACTCCAAGAATGTCGATTACTCATCCTTCCCTGCATTATTTCTTTTATCTCTCCCTTTTATTTACCTTACTCAAAATTTTTCTCCTGTTTCTTTCCCTACTGTTCTTTAGCCACCGTTTTCAACTGTTCATCCAGGTTAAAAAAAAATTGTCAACCGCTCTTTGAAGTAAATAATAATGACAATATTTGCTAAACAAGCCTCCGTCTCTCTCCCACACATGGCCATTTTCAGTCCTTGCATAACTATTGAGGTACTTCTGTGGCAATCATTACCACAGTACCTGAACACCTCCCAAACACAGAGGAACTTTTCCTCAGCAACCCAGTATGGCAGGAAAGTACTGCAATCCCTACTTACCAAGCAGGCACTGAGAAAGTAACTGATTTGCCCCCGGTGTCACAGAGGGGCAATGGCACAGTTAGGAAGTGAACCCAGGTCTTCCAAGAGCATGGCCACTGCCTTACCTGCCAGGAGCGAGTGCGGCTGCTAGCCAAGTTAACAGGAGGCTTGCTCACTTACGCCAAGAATGAATTTGTCCTGCACTGTTAATATCACTGCGATGGGCAGGTTAGAAATGTGCAATAAAAATAAAGTTAATAATAATAAATTTCCTTAGACTGTGAGCAATTTGGGGCCGGGCCTGTACCTTCTTGGATATCAGTGACGTGCATAGCACACGGTGGGGATAGCAAAAACATACAATGATCTTCTCTTAGAAGCCTGTCTGAAAAAAAAAACCCAAACACACCCTTCGACTACCCTGGAATTTCCCTTACCCCTCCCCCAGTGGTGCCAATGCCCCCCCATTGGGGCATGTGAGTGGAATCAGACCCTCCCTTCATGCTGCTTCCTTCATTAACGTTACAATCCAGCAATTCTGAGACTTCCCAGCCGCAGCCCCAGCCCAGAGCTGTCACTGCCTGAACTGGGGCAGGAACATCAGTAAGAGACGCCCACACGTTCCAGGGCAGGTTTTGGGCCTTCGAGTGTTTCTAAAGGAGGTGAACAAATAAGGAGAACATATCTTTATTTTATGGCTCCTGTCTTCCTTGTTTATACAGGCGTGCAGTATAAACTCTGGGCCTGATCCTTACTACACTTACATCAGATTTAACGCTACTGACATCCCCTCTGATTTACACAGAGGTGAGGTCACCATCAGGCTCTCTCTGTACTGCTCTGTAGCTTCCACCTTCAAGAGGGGGTGGGACGAGTGTCACGTTTAGAACTCACACGGAGGGAACGTTACTATTCATTAATGCAGGCATGAGCTGCGCAAACTTCCGTTTGGCAGTTTTGCCTACACACCTCTGTCCTGACCCACCAGCCCTTCGCTGTTCCAATCCTGGGCCCCGTACATAGCTCTGCCAACTTAACTCCGAACTGACCTGCAGTCCCGTTATTCCAGTGCCGTCCCACACAACTTCCAGCCATACAGACAGAACTCTGCTAACACCTCTCAGTCCTGACCTGCAGCCCCACTGCTATGTCCTTCCTACCCCACCCCTCAGTTCTGCCAATACCGTGATCTGCAGGGGCTGTCCCCAGCTATGCCAGTCTAGGCACCCCACACACACACACAGCTGTGTCAACATCCCTATGCCCTGTCTGACCTGCTAGCCCGTCTGCCACTGCCAACCCAAATCCTGAATGAACAGAGACCGCCAGACATGCCACGGTTTTGTAATTGGGACCAGGATGATACTACCAGACTTAATGCACTGCAGGGTCTGAAGTCAAATATCAAGCAAGAAAGGAAAAGCACGGCCCGGTGCTGCCTGGGCTTCTGGTTAATTTCCTCCTAATAGCAGCAGCGCTTAGAGTCCTGCGCGTACAGGCCTAGGGTGGAGACAGTGATGGGAAAAAGGGGTGAGGGGCAGAGCAGCTGTGTGGGTGCCGACCCTCCCTGTCTTCCCCATGCTCCTCTCCCCTTCGTGGGGCATCCCAGTGTAAGAACTCACCCAGGCTGGCACCATTAACCTGATCGGCCGGCTCCCCTCTCTTCACCCAGAGCTCCCGAGGTCACGGGTGGCTCCTCCATCTCCCCATTAAAGAAGCCCGATGAGCAGACACTCACAACCCCCGTGGAAGGGTTAAACACAACAGCCTGTCAGCCAGCCTCACAACTCGTCACAGCCCTGGTGGCTGGAAGCGAAACTGGTTCGCAGACCAGCTCATCACCGGCCTCGGAGCTGTGGCCCCTCGGCGGCATTGCACTGCTGTGGAGCACCCTCCCCTGCACTCTCCATCCGCGGCCGCGGAGAACATTCAGCACCGTGCAGGATCGGGCCCCTGCACACACCGGACAAGGCTGTCGGAGGCTGGCCTGCACACGCCTCAAGCTGCCGCACGGCAGGGCCGCTGCGAAACGTCTGTCACTCAGTCACTCCCTCGCCCCCCCAGCTGTAGCCTCCAGGACGCCTGGGCAGCAGGTGGCTCTTTCATGAGGATTCTCGGTTCCTGAGGAGCCCTCTCCGCAACTCGTGGGCCCATGTGTTGTCTCCTCCCAGGTAGACCAGGGAAGGCACAAGACCTCTGCCCCAGACTCAGCTGCCGGCCTCTGGAATCCCAACCAGGGTCCCAGCAAAAAACATTTACCCTACCAGCACGTGGGGAGAGTCCAGTGGGGAGCACCGACGGGGAGACAGGGCTTCCCTGGGGAAGACGACAGTGTACACAAAGAGAGGACTGTGATTTTAACCCGAGGCAGCTGGAGACAGGGAGTTCTTTGTGAAGGGAGGGCGGGTCTCAGCTCTGGAACTCATCCCCCACCCCTTCATTTTCTAGAGCCTGGGTTTGCTGAGCTTCAGAACATCTTGCAAAGCCTCTGTGTTTTCCAGTGGATTTTATTATGCTGCGGACTGGGGGCTTGTTCTTTGGAAGGCTTTTATAATACTTAGCTAGTGGAATATTTGTATTGTATATTGTTTGCATAACAGTCCCATCCACCCAGTGAGACAGTCCCTGCCCCAAAGACCTTGCAATGTAAATAGAACAGAGGCAGAGAGAGGAGACGTGACTTGCCAAACGTGTCACACCCAGCATTACAACCCCACTCTCTTGACTCAGTGTCCCACCCTCTGAGCCACACAGCCATCAACCTAGGACTTCGATAGAGCCTTCTAAAAACACTTTTAAAATGTAAAGGTAAGGACAAAGGAATAGTCTAGTTCCCAGACTCTCCTTACGCCGGTGTTACTGTCCAAACAGGCTCTTTGCTGAAGGACTATCTTGTGGCGCCCTGTAGCAGAGGATTTTGCAGGTCAGACAATTTCACACGCCAAACAGCATTTGAGTTGTGGGTTTCAGAGATGGGTGAAATAAAAAAAAGGTATCAAAATGGAGAGTCATTTTTAAGGAGGATTGGTTTAGGGGAGAGAGAGACACAGAGGAGTTAAATTTTATTGATTAGAATCAAAATGATTCACACTGAAAAGTCCAACAGAGTGAAAGGTAACTGCTCATTTCAAGTTTCCTGATCGACTTCTCATTCTATTTACAAGACCTGGTGCAGCTGGGAGTCGATGCTACAATGAGCCTTTATCCCATAAATGCATTGTTTTCCTACTAATTGACGTCCAATCACTTTTTGCTTAATTTTTCAAGAGAGAACTCTGAAGGGCACACTCATTCTGTGGCAGCCCTGCCACCCCTGGGAAACCACAGATTAAAGTAAGGTAGTGCATGTGGCTGAAGCGTCTTGCTGGCCTGACGACTTTCCTTTCCAGCAGTGTAAATCAGCAACAACTCAGCAAGCCAGCAGCGTTACACCAGCATGTCTTTGCAAATCTAGAGCTTTGGTTTTGGTCTTCTGACAAGAACAAATTCATAAGGATCTATGATACTACAAACAGACAAACTGATAATGTCTTTTGCATCTGTACAAAACCCTTGTATAAGTTTTTATATTTTCCCTCCAAAAGAAAGGTTTTAGGGTCTTTATTTTCTCTCATGAAAATGAATATATACCATAAAGCGAACACTAACATGCAACCCACAAGAATAAAGTATATTTGTGCAGTGGAGGGAAGAGACGCTGGTAAGAAAGCAGATTTCCGTTTCAAGTTTCCAGAAACAGAGGACAGAGGGTGTTTAAACAAAAGTGATTTTCATAGTGTCCTAAAATGATGAAAAATACCATGATGCTGTCCCAAAACTTGAACTCTAAGAATAGCTTCACCCTAATGAAAGAGACAAGAAAGATGGACAGCAAGAGACTCTCTCCTTGTTCTCGGAGCTACCAGCACTTAGAACATTAAATCTTTCTTTGTCCCACTCTTTCCCAACCCCACTTTTCCCCTTTCCTGTAGCTCAGTGCATTGCCGCAGTACAAAATGACTGCAACCAGTTGAAGGATCTGAGAGCGTTACTCTGATCTTTGGAGAATGACTGGTTTACAAAACCACAATCAATGTTTTAAAGAGGGAAAACAAAAAACCACCACCACACACACAAGATGACAGATGCAGATAGGACTTCAAAGGACGAGACCCTGCAAAGCCTTACACATTTAGTCCTCCCTGACCTGGAAAATCCTACAGAAGCCAATGAGCCAGATTCTCCTCTCAAACCAGTTTTGCAACATTGTAAATCAAATTGACCTTAATGGCATCATTCCTGATTTACACCAGTGTAAGTAAAAGGAGAACACCACCAGCAGGTCAATTCCTGTGGGTACAGTACTGCAGGATTGAGCCCTAAATAAGGACTGCAAGATTTGACCCATACGGCAGTAAAATACTTTACCACTCGGAAGCGGGTGGGGGGTAATCCAACTCCTATCAGTAAATTATTCCTGTTAGTTAACTGGAAGGTCTACAGATCACATGTTTCTATACACAAACACGATACACCATGCTTATCACATGTCAATAGAGCTACATGTACATACAGTGACAGATCCACACAGAGAGGGGAGACAGACCAGACATGTAAATCCAGAAAAAGAGATACATGCCCCTTTCAGGGGGGCACTGCATGGGGATATGCTCTCACATTACAGGATTTGATGTCCCAAGTAGAAATATATTTTTAGAAAGAATTTCACTTTCTCTGCACAGCAGCAAAATGTCCTCAAAAGTCCCCAAATCTGCGGTTCTCTCTTGAAGAAGAGAGAATGGAAAAATTCATAGCCTATCAAACAAACAGACATGGAGGAAGACCGTTAGTGACATGACTTGCTGGATAAAAATTGTCACAGTTCGCCTTCAGTGTCTGTTTTTAGTGCATGCACAAGAATTAAAAGAAAACTTTGCCCTCGGTGTATATTTACATCAGAAATCCCCAATAAAAGCAGACTGATCGTATACAGACGGGTATAACGTATTCGCCACACAGATACCCATACGCAGGGCTCTTTATGCAGATCAGGGTTAGGCAGATTTTAGATGGCAGTTATTTACCTTAATCAACTATTATACAAGCATACACAGAACACACTTTATTCCTACAGATATTAACCAAATAAGGAGGGAGGTGAATCCTAAAATCTAGTATAAAGCATAATTCTGCCATTTTTCAGCTTCCCTGAGAGGGGCATGAAGGAGGAAAAAAATTAATTTTGCTGTTCTGATGTGATGTGTCCAAAAGACATCAACCAACCACGGGGCACCGATCAGCTCAAAGACGGCCTCAAAAAATTTCTCCCAGGAAGAGTTCCAGAAACTCCCAGATGTTAAATATGCCCCATCCCTTGTAGGCTTTCAATCTTAGGGAGCAGGATTGGGCCCTTGGACGTCTGTTAGTTTGCACGTCTGAGAATCTCCTTTTCCCTCAAGACAGTTAATGTCCAAGAAATGCCCAGGAGAGTTTCTGAGACCAGCAAAGCTGAGAGAGAAAAAATAATGAAGGCAAAAATACTTATTCTTTCTTTTTTTTTTGGTCTCTCACACTTACACGCACACACAGAGCAGAACCCTACTAATTCCTTACACCGTCCATGAAGAACAAGTAGGAAACTCCACTGCTAATTCCTAAATTCTGCAAGTTAGCAAATAAAATAACAGAACAATGTTTTAACTATCAGGGATACTGGCTCATTAAGTGCGCTTTGGCCATTGCTTTAATAACTGAAGTTTAGCTGTAATGGATAATATTAGTACATAATATTCTAACCATACTATATTAATAATAATAACACATAGTGCCTTTTATCAGAGGATCTCAAAGCACTGTACCAGCTGCTGAGAGGTAGGTAGGTATTATCCCCATTTTATAGATGGGGAAACTGAGGTTCAGAGACTTGCCCAAGATCACTGCAAGACTGGGGACTTCCGACACCCAATTCAATGCCTTAACCACAAGGTCAGCCTCCCCTTTCCTTTGTATAATTTTGTGAAAGCAGTTAAATCTGATTAATGAGACTTCAGTCCAACTCAGCCTCTGATATAATCTTTGTTGAGAAGCAGGATTTGGCCATCAGGTTTTGTTTGTTTTTTTTGTTGTTGTTTTTTAGAAACATTTGGTTTGCCAATTAACCAGTGAGATTCAGAGTTTGTCCTGTAACTGTATAATAAATACATATGCATATACACACACAGAGCAAAAGAGGATGATCAATATTTACTGTATGTGTGCCCATTTCTGCAGTTGTAGACAGATAAATATGTCGTTTACATTTTGCTCAGAGCCCACAGAGCTGCTGTCATAAGCCTTTTGGAGTGCCACATAAGCCAGCTATCAGACGTCCGAAAGGAAGACCAGGGCACAAGAAATTGCTGGCTTTTCTGAGCTCACAGGAAATATGGCGGGGTGGCAGAGGCGGTGAGGGGAAACATTTTGGAGGAGAAAACAGCCCCAGCCCTCCCACCCAAATGATCCATTAAAAGCCATCCTTCTGCCCAGAGCCAGGCGGAGACGGCGAACGATGGCTGCCAGTAAAACGGTCACTTGGATCGGTTCTGCATGACAATTGATGGCAAGGGAAGGGGGGAGGGTTTGGAAGAGGCAGCAGTGTCCGTTTTCTCACCATGGTGATTAGACATTCCAAGTGCGCGAGATAGCCCCGAATAACAGAAAGAGGAATATAAACTGGAGACCGACGGATCCAAGCCAGGCCAGATGGCCCTGCAGCCGGCAGGGGCTGCTCCCATCCAGCCCTTCCCCACTTTAGCTGTTCAAACATTTCTTTATCCCAACAAGACAATTAAACCAAACAGCATGAAAAGGAGTCTCGGCAACAGTTTGCCGAGGGCACAGAAAGGTTGTTGCCAAAAAAACAAAAAGAAGGCGATTGCTGTATACTCCCGCGGCTAACGCAGGGCCAGGGTCTGACCTCCATCATACCCAGTGGAAAATCCAGAGTAACTCCACTGAATTCACTGGTGTAACAGAGATAGAAACGTGGCCTTCTCTATATCGACCCATACACACACACACACACACACACACAGAGGAAATGTAATTGTTCCACTTGTTTTATTGTATTATTTCATGAGCTGTATTAAGCACTAGATCTCACCTGGTCATGGATGATTATTAACAACATAGCCTCACTTTGTTTTAGGCCCCTATTCTAACCTACCTGGAAAGTGGTGATTAGAGTAGAAACAGCTCTGCTCATTCAGCAGTGAATATTCCCCCTCAAATCCACTGCTGTGCCACGGAATAATTCAAAGAGGAGACACCCCCTCCACCCACACACTCCTACACAAAACTTACCAATTAGTGTAGGTCCTACTACGTAAATCCAAACACAGACAGGCACATGCCCTAAGAGGGTAGATCATATTGTGCACTCCTGGGTTTATGCTTGAGACCTGTTCTAAAGGCCATCTTTGTTCCATTTTGAACAATTATTCAGAAATGAAAACTCTGATAATAGAAGTAATGCTTAGCACCTAAACAGAGATTTACATTTTCACAGCACTTTATAAACATTAAATCATTCGTTTTAAAAGCTAGAACTAACTACACTTCAGAGATTTCAAAAAAATAACCCTAAATTGGAATGAGAAACTCCCTTCCATACTGAGGCATAGCTACAATTGCAGGGAGGAGAAACGGGACCTTGATCAAATTGACAGTGTCCCAATAATCAAAGTTATTTTTTTATTTATTTTAATGTAACAGTAAAAATAATATGAATAAATACCATCGCTACTTTGGATGAAAGTCGCCGGAGAGGAGCAAAAATCTCAAAGTACTGGCAAATTAACTAATTACTTCTTAGAACAACTTCGGCAGCTAGGTGTTATCATGTTACAGATGTCAAAACTGAGGCCAAAAAAGAAATCAGTTGCAGAGCGGGAAGAAAAGATCCCTGGTCTCCTGACTCATGTGCTCGAACACTAGACCAGGCTTCTCCACAGCGTACCGACGAAAACGCATGATAAAGAATAAGTGGACGACCACCAAAAAAAGATCGCTGTGGCAGTCTTGAAATGCGGACTGTGGAGCGTTTGGAAGCATCTCCAGGTGTGGTGGAGACCGTCGTTTCTGGGAAAGCTAAACGGGGAGCTCTGCGCTGCAACACGCGGAGAGATCTCTGCCAAGCCAGCCAGGCTCCAGCATGGATGCTGCCGGCCGGCTCGCTCTGCTGGAGGGGGGTGATGCCGTGGTCATGGCGAGGAGCAATCATGATGGCTTTTTATTAGAAAGCCCAGAATAAAACTGGGGATCATTTCCACAGGGGGGTTATAGATGTCTATCACACAGGGGAACGGCGCATTTACTTTCACTGCTGCTGGAAACCTACGTTAATGAAGATACATTTATTTAAAGAGCCCCATGAAATGTGTTTGTCAGTGTCTGTAACACACACTGTACAAGAAGCGCCTAAACTGTTCTATAAATATAATTATCTTCCCAGTGAGCATCTAAACAGAACGGCCCTGTCCAAAGCATGTGTCTCAACAAACAGTTACATCTCCTCCCTGGATTGAGTATGTCTTTTGTACGCGCTTCCTATGGCACGCACGGCCTCTCTCGACATCCCGAGAGCAGCATCCTACAGTCACAGGCAACTTGCCCAAACACAAAAAAACTCTAACAGATTTACAAAATGACCATTAACACAAACACGCTCCATCCATGCCTCGATAATTCATTAGCAGTCTGACTTGGGGCTCCAACATACACACAGAATTTGAAAGCAACAGCCTGACTTAAAAATAAAACGGTGGTTCTCTCTGAGAAATATGTGATCTCTCCTAGCCCACATACATACATCAAGGGGTCAGATCCTGATCATAGTGATGTAATTAGAATGAGAATGTAGTCGCAAGAGTACGCGTGTATACACACACACACACACACACACACACACACACACACACACACACACAGTATCTCTAGCTGCATATGGATCTAGCTCTGCATAGAGTGGGTTCCATCTGTGCTACTATACATTTACGGCTTGACATACTGTTATATATTTTTTGGGTTCCTTTTTTGAAAAAAAAAAAAAAAGAAAAAAAGAAAATTTCTCAGAAAATAATTTCTAATGTTACAACAGTATAAAAATATTTAAAACCCATTTGAAAATGTTTGTTTGTGATGATACAAGGGATGTGTGTAATGCAGTGAAGTCATTCACCCATCGCATGGTCTAATCCCTTTCAGGATTTTGAAAAATACAAATAAACAATTGAATCCCGCAATTCTGAAGAGCCTCTATTGAATACATAAAGACTTTGCTGATCTGATGGAGTTTCATTATGCCCGTCTGTACACTTTTGCCTAGAAGCTTGTCCACAGAACAATTTCCCTGCAATGGACCCTACGCTACGACCCTTCTTTCCCAAAGGGTTATGTATATTGTTCACACAAGGTACCCAAGAAACTTCCTGAGGGTCAATGATGAGAAATTTTAAAGACCCTTAAGTATATTTTTACATACAAGCATAAAGAAACCGCAAATATGTATGCATGTCTCAGAACATGACAGGTTCCATGATGCAACCAGTCAGCCATGTCATCCCTCAAGTTTTTCCTTTCTAAAAACTGCCATATAAAGATAATTAAGACACATTTTTAAAATCCCATCCCCCCAGTAAATAAACCCACTGTGTTAACATATTTAAGATTCTGACATACATAGAAAACATGCTCTTTGGTGCAACAGCTAAATATGATGGGGAGGAGGGAAGGTCAAATTTACTTTAAATTGTCCTGGTACTTATTTTATAACTTTAAGATTAATGAAACATGAATGGATGTTGTGCTAATATGCATCTAAAGTGTATGCAGGCAATGTCACCGATGGTTATGCTACCAATTGTGTCTAAACCTGGGATGATATTAAAACAAATTTTAAAAGCCAGAAGAGTTAAATTAATCCAGGCATTAGAAACAAAAATAAAACCAGTTTGTCTCTAATATTTTAGTCAGCACTCTGTCCGGCTGGTTGCAATGCCTGCATTCATTTTGCTCTAGTGCAAAGGCTAATCACTTTAACCAATTTCTATTTCTCTTTTAAGGAAAGGGGGGGAAAAAACTTTTCACATGTTCACAAGTTTTTGAAGCACCTTGCAAAGTTGTTATTCTGCCTCTCTCGTTATAATCTCCCTGTCTAATCATTCCCAGTGGGCGTGGGGAAGCCGATACACTGGCGTACGTTCCGTTAGCAGCCTTACTCCTCTGTGAAGTTCTTATTTATTTTTCAGGAGTGCAGCACCCACACAGAGCACACAGTCTTGGTGAAGACAAGATTTATCCCTTCCACACCGGAGCACGTGCCTGTGTCTGCTGTTCTGTCCACTGCTGTGCTACAGGTGGTCTAATTCATTTAACAGATTTACTCCTTTAAATCAGCTATCTGACAGGATTTTGCTAGCAAGATACACAGCAACTGATGTGCTTTAAATTCATTTTGCTAGCAGCCCTGCTCTTCCGCTGTTATCTCCCAAAGTATTCATTTGAGCAAGCTTCATTTCCACATCCAGGTTATACTGATAAGGGGGAGAGATCCATAAACCACCAACACAGGATATCTTTAGACATTGTGATCCCACCTTCCTTCCCTCGCCCAAAATGAAAGCTCTACCTGCACCTACATGCTTCCACCTACAACAGCTGTGCCTACATATTAACAACACTGATGAGGAGACACGGAACAAGGAAAGCAGTTCTACTGCACAGAAAGTAATAGAGGAGGGAGGTGGGGGAAAAGAGAGACCACATTTGTGCTGTGAGAAGCACAAGGCTTCTGTCTTTAGTGGAAATCGTCCCACACTTGCAAACGCTGACATAAAAGACACACTGGCAGCATATTTCAAAACCAAAGAGCGATGGATTTACAAGGCAGGTTGATTTAATGATGACTTTTATTGAAAAAGTACGCTGGGTTTAGGCAGATACCTTTTAGTGCTGGTAAGTTAACACAGCGCCTAATTCAAGGAGACAGCCTGAGGAAGCAGTGCCGACAGGGAGAGAGAGCCGCAACGTCTCTATTACTCTCCTCGGCATCATAAAGGGGAGAAGAAAAATAGTATCTGAAGGGGAGCGGGGGAGCCGGGCTGCAGTTTTCTTTGCAAAATAATAATAATTTTTTAAAAAGAAAATCCGTAAGAATGTACAAAGGGGCCCACGTGAAAACAAAACCACTTTGGCACCTGAACTAAGCGTCTGTGTTTAAAGGAGATCACTCCAGCTAAATGTTGCCACATCTTATTGCTCTGAAGTAGGGGATTGCAGGCCCTTTTCTCCCGAGACAGCTCCCCAGAATGGTGTTCCCACGCTGCATGGTTCAGCCTTTCACGAAAGGAGGAGACTGGGGTCTGCCCTCCTCCAGCAGAGATACTGCGAGGGAAAAGGTGACTGAAGAACAGGGAGTTGTTACAGTATCATACCTTAGACAGTTTGCTTCAGTTCAATTGCTGACCCGTGAAGGGACAGATAGCCTTTCAGTGGTCATACAAAGGGGGGCTCCAGAGAAAGTACACAGCCTATTTTGGGGGTCACTTATTGAGCCATAAGAGCGTAATCAACTTTATGTCTCTAGAAAAGACCTTGAGTGCCCAAAATGCTACTACGTGAAATACCGCAAAAGGGAACTTTGTCCTGTTCTGAGGAGCAAAGCATGAAGGCTGATATCCTAGGTGTAAGAACTGAGCATGTGAGGAACAGGTCAGAGGAAAAATATCAAAGGGAGCAGTGGGTGCAGTTTTAACTGATAAGCTCCCTGCAAAAAGTTCTAGTTGTATACTTACAAATGCACCCTTCTGTGTATATATATACACACACACACAGGATATCTCCCTGCTTTCACACACACACACACAGACAGACACACACACACACACACATACACACACAGGATATCTCCCTGCTTTCACACACACACACACAGAGGATATCTCCCTGCTTTCACACACACACAGACACACACACAGACACACACACACAGGATATCTCCCTGCTTTCACACACACACACACACACACACACACACACAGAGGATATCGCCCTGCTTTCACACACACACACACAGGATATCTCCCTGCTTTCACACACACACACACACACAGAGGATATCTCCCTGCTTTCACACACACACACACACACACACACGGGATATCTCCCTGCTTTCACACACACACACACAGGATATCTCCCTGCTTTCACACACACACACACACACACACACAGAGGATATCGCCCTGCTTTCACACACACACACACACACACACACACAGGATATCTCCCTGCTTTCACACACACACATACACACACACACAGAGGATATCTCCCTGCTTTCACACACACACACACACACACACACAGACACACACACACAGGATATCTCCCTGCTTTCACACACACACACACACACAGAGGATATCGCCCTGCTTTCACACACACACACAGAGGATATCTCCCTGCTTTCACACACACACACACACACACACACACACACACACACACACAGAGGATATCTCCCTGCTTTCACACACACACACACACACACGGGATATCTCCCTGCTTTCACACACACACACACACACAGAGTATATCTCCCTGCTTTGAGGCATAGACATCTTTCTGTGCTTAGCTGCCCCAGTTTCAAGCAGAGAAAACGGCGTCTCTCCCGAGGTGCATTTGAAAATGGGTTTCCTTCCAATACACCTTACCGTGAAATCCATCAATGTCCATTTAAGAAAAACAAGGCACCATTTTATCATGTAACTCAACACGAAGGAAAGGACATTGCGCCCATTCCTTCAGCAGGAACCGCAGCCCGACAGAACGACACACCTGTTGAGCATCTCAACAAGGCAGCGCGAAGTAAAGCCGAGAGGGGTAACGGAGGTACTTACATCTGTCATTTCGGTCTTCAGGACTGGACGAGGTCTCCCGGTCAGACATGAGGCCAGAGACCGCAAAGATCTTTTTCCCTGTGTCATCGACTTTGAGTGAGCCTGGGGAGCCGGAAGGGAGCTGGGTTCCAAACTCATACTCCTTGCCATCGGCATCCGAGAAGCGCAGGTGGGGCGAGTCTGTGTCATGGCAGTTTTTCAGGCGTTTGGCCGGCGTAAAGGCCGACTGGTAGCTCTCCCTGTCTTCAGTGGAGGCAAAGGGGCGGAAAGCCCCAACGCCGCTGTGGTTCAACATACTTATTGGCGTGCAGTCCAAGTTGGGGGGTGCAAACTGGGGGTGGAGGTGTAGCAAGGATGGGGGGAAGTCACGGTTCGCGAATGCCCCTGGCACCCCACCTTGCCGGTGATACATGGAGGCAAAAGTATACGAGCCATTGGTAAAGGGGATGTGCACGTCCTTATCCACTGACACCGGGACTCCAAAGGGTCTTGGCTGCTGACAGGGGATGGAAGCGTCCCGACTGGCTTCAGCAGTGGAGGCCAGAACCATCAGGGCCGGAGATGCCAGCGGGTTGGGAAGATAGGATGAGTTTTCCATCTTGAAGGCTGCCCGGTGTAAGTCCATCGGAGTCTCTTTCCTCAGCAGGGTCACAAGGGGAACAATCTTCCCTGGAAGGAAAGTCAAGCGAGGCCTGGTTTTGGAGCAGGGTGATCACTGAGGCATCATCGCCGTCCCGAAGCTGCAGAGAAACAGAAGGGAAGAGAGAACACAAGTGGTGAGGGTTTTGCACTGGCTTCTTCTGTACATTACATGCAGTGGGAAGGCCACATGGATTACAACCAATGGCCCAGCCACGCACCAGTGTTCTCATTCACTAAAATCAAGAGACAGCTTCACACACGGGTGGAACCAACTTTGGCCCACTCCACATGACAGAGGGAAAAATCCTACCAAAGACATTAGTATAAAGGATCTATTTGTAATATAAATATCCCCACATGTCAATAATCTAGGCGTGGTCTAAAATTAAGAGACATTCCCCACAACGGATCATCACAATTTAAGATATGTAAAACGTACCATAGCTATTGTACATAATTACATGAACAGAAATGAACATTTATACAGTTGTTTATACTGCCTATGATGCATAAGGAATGTGTGTAACGTGTCTATTTTTCTCACACATTATGTATGTGTAGGTACATACACATATGCAGCTATACATTTTACATAATCATATAACACACACACACACGCACACACACAGAGCATGCACACACTTTTTTTTTTTTAAAGGAGCGGAGACTTCATCAATAAAATGCCTGGCGTCTCTGACAATATTTAAAATCATAATGGGTGCCTCTGCCATGTGATCTCTGCAAATGTCTGCCTTTCGGGTCGGGGACAGCGGAGTACGCATCAGTAATTTTAGTTCCTAATGCACTAGCTCTTAAGTAGATTTGTAAACTGCTCTGTATGTGCCATTAACATTTAGAGGAAAATGTTAACAAAATTTCTGGCTTGCATTTTGCTGAGCCTCCTAGCTCGGCCAGATCCATTCGCCCAGCCACAAACCCCCTCGGAGCGAGAGGCAGAAAAATCCTTCCTTCTGTGTCTCTCTGAGTTTTCTGTTTTAATGATTTGGTTTGGTATTGTCTTTCCTGATCAACCTAGTGCCTTTTCTTTTAAGGTTCCACTGCCTACCATTCAGGCCCCAAGACCCTTCTTAAAATACAAGAACTGTAACTTTGAAACAACATACTAGCCTGCCAGAGCTCAAAGGGCTAAGAAAATCATATAATAATAAAAAGCTGTTACAAATTGTCTCTCTTAAATCCAGAGGGTCAAACATCTCAAATAAAACTTACTGAAAGAGTCTCTTCCTAATGGAGTGCCTTTTGTATTCCATGAATGAAGGAGCCTAGGTTAACAAACTGTATGAAATCCAGTCTATGGCTTTAATGTAGTCCAATTATAACATTTCCTTTCTCCCATCCTGTACCCAAACGCTTCAGTGACTGTTATTAATTGTAAAGATGAGTGGACATCATCTCTCGGCTTCCTCATTTGGCACTCTTCCTTATAGACATCATTGCTAAATTACCAGATTATGTATCTCACATTAACAGGTTTGCTCTCTTCCAAATTTTAAATAACTTTCCTGTCAAGTTCTAGCCATGGCGAGGGAGAGAGAGATGCCAAGGGCAGCATGTAAAAGCACAGAAAGCCTGGACATGCTTGTTTTGCTGCTTTCAGGAAAGCTGATCAACACACACACACAAAACACGGGCACAAAACTGCATCCACAAGTGAATTTTGGGTTATTGGGGGTTTTTTCAGGCTGCTATAAAAAAATTAACACGCACATACAAATAAATAAGCCCTCACGCAGAAATGAACTATCATTAATATGTCAGTGGGGCTAAGAGATCATTGGAAAATACGATTTTCAAAAAAAAAAACAACCCAGCACCACTGCTGCCTCTTTGCCTCTTTTTCTATTTTTACTTGTTCCATCACCTCACGACATTAAACGTATTTAATAAATTAGTATTCTGGCTGCAACACCTGACACTCCTGTAGGATATTGTGAATCACTCCGGCCGCCTTATTCGTTTGCAAACTTCATTATGCTGGGAATAAATCAACACATTACAATATCTCACCCAGCCAAATTTAATTTTTTTTTAAACTCCCACTTCCTTTTTCGCTCTCTCTCGCTGTCTCTCTCCCCCCCCCACCCCGCCCATGAGCAACATGTACAGATGAGACTGCGGCGGACCAGTCATTATGAAAATCTATAGTTAATACACTCCCGATGTCAAAATGTCATGGGTTTAAATACAGAACCCAAAATAAGAAAACGAACTGACCTTCTTAATTAAAAAAATATGGATTGCTGGATAATCAGCTTGATGGACCATCGGGGCGACTGTAAGGTAGTGGGCACAAGGCAAAGTAAGTAACTGTTACTTTTCTGCCTCTATGCTGATTTTCTTTAATTTAGCACCCCGTGCAAATCCAGATTAAAATAACTCCAGCTATTGATCTGAGCAGTGGAATTGACATTAATTTTAGTTCACTTCTCACTTTGCAAAGGGATCAATAGGAAGTAATAACAGCTGACATCCCCACTGAAAGGAGGAAAAAAGACGGGCTGGAGACAGAAATCGAAAAGCAACCAAATAAATCAGCAGCTACTTTTCCACAGCATCAGACAAACTCCAAACAGATTGCAAAAAGTCTTTGTTGAATTAACTAAACAAGGAGTGGAGGGAGTAGGGGGTAGAGATCAATCTATGAAGCTACATAAACTGTGTACCAGACATCGAAGTAAGACCAAAAAATATTGTGATTTTTAATTTTTTTTAAATGACTGCTCTGATATACAGAGAATTTTTTAAAGACATCTTATTTAAGGTGTATACAAATTGCCAGCATACTAATTGCAAGGTTAAATATGCCAAAACCAAGACAAATTGAATCAACAGCCTTAAGTTCGATCCATTAAAAAATATCTCACCAAGGAACAACTTCTTATCAGTAATCTCTAGCTCAAGTCTGATTCCTCTGTTTATAAAAGATTGTAACACTGGTTTGAATTAGGTAAAGAGAAAGACAGACAAAAATCAGTCTATCTATGATGGGTTGGATTTAGCAGGCATCACAAATATTGTGTGAGTGGAGAAAATAGGGCTGACCACTGTTATGAGCATAAAAACCTCTTCGCTAATCAGCCTGGAAGGAAAGAACAAAAAACCGTGCATATCTTAAAGTATTAAGAGTTTCAATCAATGAATCACTTCTCTGCTGTCAATTAAAATAAATAAAACACACTACTTTGTTTATTACAACAGGTTGCATTTTTATGGTCTCTCAACCATTTCCAAACACCAGAAATTAAAATAAAGGGACAAATTAACATTTTTCTCCTTCCAGGAACAAATGTCTTAAAATAATTAATTGGCACACTATTTAAGAAGCTTCGAAGCATTAGCAAAAACAGAGAGGAAATTAGGACAGATTTTTAAAAAAAAAAATCATACCCTACATTTACATTAAAGTTTTCTCCCCCCGCCCCATAAATGTCAAGCAGGAATTTATAAATATGTCCTGCGTCGAAAAGCCAAAGATTATAAAACAAAATAACAACAATTAAGTGCTCCGATGGATTGTGTATTTGAACTAAACTGGATTTCCTCATAAAAGAATAAAACGGACGCAAGCTAGACAGCCAACCCAGAGGAGAGCTCACCGGTGGGTTAAGATGCAAAGGGAAAAGAGCTCATTTTTAACGTGTGCACAAGATGCCAGTGGCCGGCACCAGGGAGCAGCTGCCGCGAAACCCGGTTTCGAGCAAACCCTCAGGGCCAGGCCGCCCCGGTCCGGGAGGCAGGCTCGGCGCGCCGTGGAAACGCCTCGGTGCAAGGCTGCGGCGCCCGGGACCGGACCCCAGCCCCGGGGCCCGAGCGGCGGCCTCCCCGCAGGAACGCGGTCGCCCCGCTGCTCCTCGCTGGGGAAGAGCCCGTCCCGGATTTGGTTTTGCTACAAAACTTCTTGCAAAAATCTAGCCCCGCTGCCAACACGACCCGCGGGCGGCACACGAGCGAAGCCAGCAGCGGGGGGAAGAAGGAAGGTCTCCCCCCCCCGCTCCCCACCCCCCGGCAATTTTTCCCAATGAAACTGAAAAGCCGAGGGAGAAATCGCAAGGGCGCTGGGGCTGGCCGGGGGGACAGTGCGGGGCAGACTCCCCTCGGGGGCTGGAGCACGACAGGAATGTACCGGGGGGTTTCCCCACCTGCGATTGTCAGGGACCCGTCCTCCCCCGGCTCCGAAACTGCCGCCGGACAGATGGCCCAGGCGGGTTTGTGCGGGTCTGGGGGCTCCTTCCCGCAGGAGCCGCTCATTGCGGAGTCTGTAGATGTGAACAGTCGGCCTGGGCTTCCCTCATCGCTGGGACTTTGACGATTTGCTTCACAGTTCACATTTTCATCCCCCGCAAACTCTCCCTCCCCCCCAAAAAAAACCCTCCAAGGGGGTGCGTCAAGGTTTAGATTAGAAACGACACCAAAGAAAAAGCCACTGGACTGTCTCCAGCTGCAAATTAAACAGGTGTTTTCCTTCCCCCGCCTTCCCAAGTCTGGGGCGAGGGTTTTCAGGGAGCATCCTGCTAATTTCGTTTGGTCAGAAACAAAACGTCCCCCCAGAAGAGAACAGGGACATGAATTTGGGGAAATTCGCTTTATTTTCCCCTTTCTCTGCCTCGACCTGCCTTTGCTACACTCGCATTAAATGCACAGATCAGATCGTGCACAAAATAATGTTGTAAAGTCGGGAAAAGAGAGCTCGGGGAAGAGCAGAGACACGGAGACTGGCTTTTCTTGTCGTCTTCGGAATTATTTCCTCTTTTCGTGGTGGCGGGGGGGGGGGCCTTTCCATCCCAATTCCTACAGTCCATGAAACGGTCAGAAACAAAGCTCATCAAATGGGAGGATGACTAGAATTGTTTGAATGTATTGCAACAATCCCTTGCCATGCACGTTTCCTGTGTGGACGGAGAAGCATTCAACCCCGCTCTCTGAGCAGACAGTTCCTAATGATTTCATTGTGGCAAAACAGATGGTTTTTATGTATTTAGAGCTCAAGGTGAAGAATTAGTTTCCACGCTCCCAACCTAGTTACAGACTTCCCCGCTTTAATTTATTTATTTTTTTTGCGGGGAGGGGGGAGAGAGGAAGTTTTCTAGAAAGGATTCAGCTCCTGTAAGCTTTTGCTAGCACCGGCGGGTGATGCAGGAAGTTTTCTCTAGGACATCAGTGAAAACACGCTCACTGCATTTCGCCTTCTCCGGCCAAATGATTTTCCACCGTGCATGTCACACGCGGAGCGGTATGAGCCTGTTCCGCTGACTATTTACACGGACTCCGGCCCTTTATTTTGTTTTCAAGAATAAAGCGAGAACAAGTAGTTGGGGCCCCGCCGAGATTCGTCAATGTGATTCCCAGCTGAGAGCGGTTTGGGGGCGAGTCTTTCGGGGGAGGAGTGGTCGGGGGGGGGGGGGGCGGGAGGGAGTTGTACAAACTTCCACCGTGCCCCAAAATCACGACAAGGGGTAATTTGCAAAGCACGTTTAAAAAACCAAATTCAATCCTCCATGGCGGGGTGTGTATTTTCCGCTCCGGATTAAAATCGAAGTTCACACGGGCACGGCGCGATTGCCAAAAGGGAAACGCTTCGGATTCAAGCTCCTCCGCGTGCCGGGCGTGCTCGCCGAGCCGGCGGGGCTGCAGGCGCTGTGATAACCGCACAGAAATAAGCCTGAGTTTTTTTTAAAAAAAGATAAAAACGATGCGGGTTGGGGGGAGGGGCGCGGAGAGAAGATTTGTTTGTTTCCTCTCAAAAAGTTTGTGGTTTGGTTTGGTTCTGCAGCCCCTGGGAAATGCAGCGGGGGCTGCCCGGAGCACAGGCAGCCCGAGAGCCCGCGGACGGCGAGGGAAAGCCAGGCAGTAACTCCCCTGGTTGCAAAATAAAAAGTCAATAAAATACGGTTTAAAATAACCGGCTTTGAATTCAGTCTGATCCGCACCATTTCCGGCTGCATTTGGAAACCTTCTGCCCCGGCACCTGATTCCCGCTTGTGCCCACTGGTCCTCACCCCCCGCCCCCCATCGCCAGCACCCCCGCAAAATAATCAGGGGGACGGTCCCAGAGACGCGGCCCCTCTCGGGTTGCAGAAGGAGGCGGCGGCGGCGGGGCTGGATCCTCTCCTTTGATCGGACTTGAACCCACTATCATTATGACCCCCCCGCCTCCCCCCGCCACTCGACCCCCCCCCATCCCATCCCGGACCCCACTAACCGGCTGCCTGTGGGGGGGGGGATTCAGGAGCTCGCGGCAATCCTTGCATGGGAAAATAAAACTTGCCACGCAAAGTTTGACTCCGCAGAGAGTCCGGATTTGCAGGGAAACCAAAGGGCACCGGCCTCCGTGACTCCGCTCAGGGTCCCCGCAGCCCGGGGAGAGAGCCGTGGGGGAGCCTCTCCTCCAAAGTTAGCCCCGGCTCCTGCCCCGCACAGGCTCCCCCCGCCCGCCCCGCTCACACACAAACGCGCGCACACACCTCTGTGATCTCCAGTACTCACAGTGGAAATTCCTCTGGAGATGGCTCCACTTTGTCAGGCTCGGGAAAGCAGGCGCAGAGCGCGGTGCATGGGAAGTCCTGGGCGGGTTTGCAGGCTGTCTTGGATTGCATGGAACAGATCAAGAGACTCAATTGGTGTGAGAGAAGGAGCAACGCTGCCTCTCAGCGCTGGCTCTAATCAGTGAATGAACTTCCACTCTCAGAGGGACTGGAGAAACACACACACACACACACCGAGCCGGGCTGAGCACGGAATACATTAGGCCACTAAGGGAGTATGGGAAATGGAGTCCACCACTGGGGCACAGAGCTGGCCAGCCCAGGCCCGGCCCATCTTGCCCACTGACAGTGGCAAAGGTTTGGCTTCTGGCTAAGGGTTTGTGGCTGGCAGTCAGATTTTTTGCATACAATTTTCAATGTTTTATTATTTCCCTTGGGAGTTTATTTAGTTCCTGTGAAAGAGAAGAATTAATAGGACTGGTCTATGTCCCCCAAATTTCCCTCACTCCCTGCAGCTGCCCCTTGGCCCTTACAAGCAGCATAGCTAATCCTACCCTATCCTGTATGATAAAATTATACCCTTTATTTACAGAACACCTTTTACCCTGAAGCTTCCCAGCGCACCATGCAAATTATGGGCCAGTCCCACCAGCAACCTGTGCCCAGAACAACTTTGCAGCCATTCAAAACTCATAATAAGAAAACCCACGCACCACAGGCCATGCTATCATACATTCTTTTCTCGGGTATAAGAAGAGACACACACTTTTTTTGGTTTTTTTGTTTACACACATTTCTATGGCACTCAACGCGGTGCCACCTGACCACGTCAGAACATTAACTAATTTAACCTTGCAATACCAGGGGGAGGCAGGGGAGCATTAAAAACATTATTCAAGTGGGGAAAGACAGGCAGAGAGACCATAAGTGACTTGCCCAGACTCATACAAGAAATCAGTGGCAGAGCCAAAAAGAAAATGCACGTCTTCTGACTCTCAGACTGTTTCGTATGCACACACACAACATTGGTATTTTAAGTGTAGCAGTGAGGAACATGATTCCTCTACCCACACTAGCACACTCGTCCCTGTACACAAAGGAATTATTTAATTCACCTAAATCGGGAACTGATGTCAGAGACATTCATTCAGTGATGGAGGGAATCATTTTTTAACATTAAAAAATGTCAGTTCTTTCCTTTTTAAAAATAAATAATATAGTGACCGTTTTTTTGGCTCCCTCTTCTCTGATTGTGCATGGACACTGTGAAGTATAATGGGGATACATTTGTTATAAATAGGGGAAGGAGGTCAGCTTCTTACTGTAACAACCTGGGTTGTTGTCTCTGTGTGTGCGTGTATGCAGCGTGTGAGCCTGTGCAGGTGTGTATTCCTGGCCTCCTCACTCTTTCATGAAGAATAGCAACAGCTTTTGGTTAAGGTGTGACTCATTACTAAAGTTATCTAGAACTCCAGTTTTGTCTGACTCTCCCAAAATTACATACGAGCCCAAAGCCAATGGGAGTTTTGGGTGGTTAAGAAATGCAGGTTCAGACCCTACCTCACACTTTGCAGAACATAAAGGTTTGCTTCTCTTGTGGATTGAAATCTACCCACCCTTTTTATATCACCTCAGGCAGACCAATGTTTTCTTAGGTAGCCAGCATGGTTGCATGCCCAATGCATGATTAAACCTTAACAGGCTAAAAGTAGCCAAACAAAGCCTTCCTCCTTTTTACACTTAATATCTCAAAATAAAAATAACCTTGACATTCCAAGCCTCTGAAATCAGCAAACGCCTGTGTCTAAAGATGCTTCAAGTGCTTGCTCCTCTCCCTGTTGGCCATGTCATGGTGGAGCAATACAGATGGTGGTACTCAAGGAAATGTGTATGACACTGTTTGGAGATGCTCACTACACAGTTTGTTATAGTATGTAGTGTGTGTACACCAGAGTAAGAATGCTCCATGGACAGACAGCAAAATGCCGTTTCCATGACATCGTGGTCCACCCACAGGACACCAGGCTGGAAGTCAGGGATTATTCCTGGCGCTGCTACACATTCCCTGTGTGATTCTGGGTAACTTTCTGCTCCTCTGTTTTTTAGGTACTTCTAAGGTACTTATCTCATTGAGATCTAAGAGTGGATGCTTGGGTCACAGAGAATTTTAATTTGTACCACAGTTCACAGAATTCCCTCCTCTCTTATTCAATATTTTCTTGCCAGGATTCCTTGTGGAACCTGACTGGCAGCTTCCCAAGTGAGAGAGTTAATGCCGCATGCTGTGGCAAAGCTCCCATTGAAGTCAACGCACCCCTAAGGGTGCCCAACTTCAGACACCTGGGTCCAGAGAGCACACAACGCCCATTCACTTAGTGCGAGCATGGGCGACTGACCTTTCAGAAAATCAGAACCTAGGTTTCTCAAGTTGGACAGCCAAAAAATTAGACCCCCAAATTCAGAGGCCACTTAAAAGAAAATTAGTCCAGGTGCAAGGACTGAGTCGTTAGCAAGGGGGCAGCCTGGGATATTGACAGCTGACAGTCACCGTTCTGTTTGCTTGTGAAAGAGTCAAATACTCGATCTCAAAGAAATGTGTCAAAGTTTTGGTGTCTCAAACTTTGAGGGAAATAACTGAATTTAAGGATATTGGTTTCCTACTCACTGAGCATATCAAATGATACATACAGTATCATGTAAAGTAGTGTGTAAACAGACATATGAAATCACATTCCAAACACAGAGGGCAGTGAGAGAATTTTTCAAACTCTCACCCCAGTCCTTCATGTGTTTAGGTACATGGGCAACTTTACACACGTGAGTAGTCCTATGTGAGTAAAAGTACATACTTGATTAAATGTTTGCAGGATCAAGGCCACTGGTTGGTATAATAAAGACAAAAGATCTTTGCAAGTAATTAAACTTTGTAATTCTGGACTATCTAATTACTGAAGAGGAAGGACTGGTACCTCCAAAGCCCTGGGATATTGTTCTACTATTATGTAAAAATTGGTCTTTAACCATTCCAGCTGAAGATCTTTTGTCCTCATACCTCATGTGTGAGTTCTCTATACACTGGATCTAGCTATCTCTAATAGGCACCAATTACCCCTGATTATAGTTGAATTTCTCAGACTGAAATATAGATTTAGAACAATGTAGGATTTTTTAACATAAAAGTAGCGCTTTTCATATTGCTCACTTCTAACATCTTTTTTTGCAAACCCAAGTAGCTGCCAAAAAAGCTGCATATGCAAACACACACAAATACAATAGTACAATATATAAGGCACTGATCTCGCAATAAGCCCCATGCTGAGATCATTGAACAATTGGCTCCTTAGATAAATATTCCTCTAAACTCATATATATTAGCCATATTTTAAAAAAACATTAGGGTTTTGACACACACAAAGGATATCAAGTTAAAAATGAACAGATCTCTTCCAGAAACCTTTAAAAATATTCTGTTTGAGAACAATGTTACTAATCATATTTACATTACAGCTTACAATAGCAATTATCAAATTCTGGTTTAAGAAAGTACTTTGATGATAAGGTCATATTTTCAGGTAGGTATAACGTTCTGAAAAAACGACCCTTTGGATTTAAATTTCTTACACTTTGTTCTCAGCCAAAAAGCAATTAAAACAATTTATTTTTTAAGTTTATAGAAAACCTTTCTGAGTTTCTGAGTACGGAAAAAAGGGGCCAATTCCTCACCTCAGATATAGTTTATACCAGCTGAAGATCTGGCCCTTTGTTTTAGGCTTTAAGAAAATTGCTTTTAAAAAAAGTGCAGGGTTTTTTTGTTTTGAGGTTGCACATAATTAGTTAAAACACTTAAAGTCAAAAATACAAACTTGGCATTTAGTTGTCTTCTGTGAGAAGTATCTGCAAAGGTAAACTTGAGAAAATGATTGAATTAATATAATCCGTTTTTTTTTTAAATTCCTTATCTGTGTTACCAATGACGGTCCTAATCCTGCAATCAGATCCATGAGCAAGGACCCTGAACCAAGGTGCAACCCCATTGGCACAAAGGTCCAATGCTCCAGATGCTCATGCCTTAGCATAGTGTTGCAATGTTTGGATTGCAAACACTGTGCACAGAATGCTAAATCCAAATTAAATTAGCATATGTAGGCCCTGATCCTATAAAGATTTATACACATGCTTAACTTTACGCACATTGACTTCAATGGGACTACTCAGGGTGTGCAACGTTAAGCACATGTGTAAGACAGCAGGATCAGGGCCTTTGATGATATAAGCGCTTTGGGGGAGGGACTGTACTTTTGTTATGTCTGTGTACCAATGCCTAGAACAATAGAACCTGGTCCCTGACTGGGATCTCTAGGTGCTACCATACTACAAATAATAACCGTAGCAATAATTAATTGAAAAAATACATGTTATTCTAATGTTATGAAAATACTTATACTCAATCTAGTTTACGAAATTTTAAAAAAGAAACAGAATTTGTTCCTAAACTATTGGATAGCATTCTATAAAGAAACAAAGAAGTTATCAGTGAGTGAAAACAACATACAAGGGATGCCCTATTTTCTGCTTCAATATAAGTGGATGCAGGGTGTGGCTATCTGAACAGACATGCATCTGATCTGTACACAGATTGAGGCCACTACCTGCCTGCCCAAACCCTGCAATGCTCCCCACCTACTTTAGAGTGGAGTTATTGTCAGAAAAGTGACTATGTAAAAATGGCACCTGCTTACTCATCAGGTGTCGTTCCCCCCCACCACCCCCCTTTTTTTTTCTCATCTATTTTGATCACAGATGAGTCCCTGGTTTATGTTTGGGTGAGATTGCAGCTGTATTCCACAGTTAAAGACAAGAGCTTTTTGAAGCCACTTTGATTTGTCATGTCGCAGCCTCAGACCGGTTCAGCAAGAACACCGAAGATGAAGATTTACCTCTGAGGTTGGGAACATTATTCTGATCTAAGCAGCTGAGCGGGGCTTACTCTAGTGATTGACGTGTGGGCTGTCCAATAGCTCAGCAGAGGCAATATGGGGTGTTTCTGTTGTAGAATCCTTCTAGCGGTACTGAATCCGTACTGTTCTCTGCCAGTCCATGCCCTCTGGTGTGGTTGGGGCTGTGAGTTACATGCTTAAAATCCCAATTGCATTCCAAAAGTTTGGAATTCAGAGCTGGCAAACTGTCACTCCCTGTTTCTTCCAGAATGAGCCATTTACTTTTCAGTGACCTGATGACTTGCGGGACCAGTGAGAAGCAAAATTTCTACCAGTCTAGAGCAACAGTCAAAGGGAAGCACGTTGCTTTTCTTCACACAGCTCTGCCGCTGTTCTTTTCCAAGGCCTGTCAGGCAGTGCTGTGCATACGAGAGATCCTTTGAGGACTGTCTTTCTGGTCATTCTGCAAAACTCATGTGATTCCACCTTCTGGGTAGGTCCTGCCCCAGGCTGGGTCTCCACATCAACATTGCAGTTCATGCCCAGCACGATACGAGTGCCATAGGGAATAGGATCAGCAGCTTTGGAGAGTCACCCTGTCCTTGCACAGGAGTTACAGAACGGATAGAAGATCACTGACAGGTAACTGGACCAACCATAGCTTGGATCCAGCCTGCACCTGCACATCAGCCATAAAGGCTGTCTTAATCAGTTCTAATTTACTGAGGTCAGGTGCATAGAATCATAGAATCATAGAATATCAGGGTTGGATGGGACCTCAGGAGGTCATCTAGTCCAACCCCCTGCTCAAAGCAGGACCAATCCCCAACTAAATCATCCCAGCCAGGGCTTTGTCAAGCCTGACCTTAAAAACTTCTAGGGAAGGAGATTCCACCACCTCCCTAGGTAACGCATTCCAGTGTTTCACCACCCTCCTAGTGAAAAAGTTTTTCCTAATATCCAACCTAAACCTCCCCCACTGCAACTTGAGACCATTACTCCTTGTTCTGTCATCCGCTACCACTGAGAATAGTCTAGATCCATCCTCTTTGGAACCACCTCTCAGGTAGTTGAAAGCAGCTATCAAATCCCCCCTCATTCTTCTCTTCTGAAGACTAAACATCCCCAGTTCCCTCAGCCTCTCCTCATAAGTCATGTGTTCCAGTCCCCTAATCATTTTTGTTGCCCTCCGCTGGACATTTTCCAATTTTTTCACATCCTTCTTGAAGTCTGGGGCCCAAAACTGGACACAGTACTCCAGATGAGGCCTCACCAATGTCGAATAGAGGGGAACGATCACGTCCCTCGATCTGCTGACAATGCCCCTACTTATACATCCCAAAATGCCATTGGCCTTCTTGGCAACAAGGGCACACTGTTGACTCCTCTCCAGCTTCTCGTCCACTGTAACCCCTAGGTCCTTTTCTGCAGAACTGCTGCCGAGCCATTCGGTCCCTAGTCTGTAGCGGTGCATGGGATTCTTCCGTCCTAAGTGCAGGACTCTGCACTTGTCCTTGTTGAACCTCATCAGATTTCTTTTGGCCCAATCCTCTAATTTGTCCAGGTCCCTCTGTATCCTATCCCTACCCTCCAGCGTATCTACCACTCCTCCCAGTTTAGTGTCATCTGCAAACTTGCTGAGGGTGCAATCCACACCACCCTCCAGATCATTTATGAAGATATTGAACAAAACCGGCCCCAGGACCGACCCTTGGGGACTCCACTTGATACCGGCTGCCAACTAGACATGGAGCCATTGATCACTACCCGTTGAGCCCGACAATCTATTCAACTTTCTATCCACCTTATAGTCCATTCATCCAGCCCATACTTCTTTAACTTGCTGGCAAGAATACTGTGGGAGACCGTGTCAAAAGCTTTGCTAAAGTCAAGGAACAACACGTCCACTGCCTTCCCCTCATCCACAGAGCCAGTTATCTCGTCATAGAAGGCAATTAGATTAGTCAGGCATAACTTGCCTTAGGTGAATCCATGCTGACTGTTCCCGATCACTTTCCTCTCCTCTAAGTGCTTCAAAATTGATTCCTTGAGGACCTGCTCCATGATTTTTCCAGGGACTAAGGTGAGGCTGACTGGCCTGTAGTTCCCAGGATCCTCCTTCTTCCCTTTTTTAAAGATGGGCACTACATTAGCCTTTTTCCAGTCGTCCGGGACTTTCCCTGATCGCCATGAGTTTTCAAAGATAATGGCCAATGGCTCTGCAATCGCATCCGCCAACTCCTTTAGCACTCTCGGATGCAGCGCATCCGGCCCCATGGACTTGTGCACGTCCAGCTTTTCTAAATAGTCCCTAACCACCTCTTTCTCCACAGAGGGCTGGCCATCTACTCCCCATGTTGCGATGCCCAGCGCAGCAGTCTGGGAGCTGTCCTTGTTAGTGAAGACAGAGGCAAAAAAAGCATTGAGCACATTAGCTTTTTCCACATCCTCTGTCACTAGATTGCCTCCCTCATTCAGTAAGGGGCCCACACTTTCCTTGACTTTCTTCTTGTTGCTAACATACCTGAAGAAACCTTTCTTGTTACTCTTAACATCTCTTGCTAGCTGCAACTCCAGGTGTGACTTGGCCTTCCTGATTTCACTCCTGCATGCCCGAGCAATATTTTTATACTCTTCCCTGGCCATTTGTCCAATCTTCCACTTCTTGTAAGCTTCCTTTTTGTGTTTAAGATCAGCAAGGATTTCACTGTTAAGCCAAGCTGGTCGCCTGCCATATTTACTATTCTTTCTACACATCGGGATGGTTTGTCCCTGTAACCTCAATAAGGATTCTTTAAAATACAGCCAGCTCTCCTGGACTCCTTTCCCCCTCATGTTATTCTCTCAGGGGATCCTGCCCATCAGTTCCCTGGGGGAGTCAAAGTCTGCTTTTCTGAAGTCCAGGGTCCATATTCTGCTGCTCTCCTTTCTTCCCTGTGTCAGGATCCTGAACTCGACCATCTCATGGTCACTGCCTCCCAGGTTCCCATCCACTTTTGCTTCCCCTACTAATTCTTCCCGGTTTGTGAGCAGCAGGTCAAGAAGAGCTCTGCCCCTAGTTGGTTCCTCCAGCACTTGCACCGGGAAATTGTCCCCTACTTCCAAATCTTCCTGCAGATAGTGTGCAGAATCAGGCACGCTAGGGGCAGATGCAAGAAACCCTGTGGTAGCAACTATAGAATTGTCAGGCTGGAAGGGACCTGGAGAAGTCACCAAGGCCAGCCCCCTGGAATAACCTGTCCTTAGGGAAAGTTCTCTCCTAACTCCCAATAGTTAGATATGGGCTCAAGCCCTGAGGCATAAGAGTTTATATCCCTTCCAAACCATTTGTTTATATTTAAAAATATTTGGTAGTCTAACTCTGGATATTCTTGTTCGCCATGTAAATGTCCAAACCTTTTTAAAAATTCTGCTATACTCTTAACCTCAAAATATCCGTGTGCCAAAAAGTGTTTCCTTTTTCCAGTTCTGAGTTTGCCAGTTTCTGGTTTCATTGGTGGTCTTTTCTTCGGTAAGAAAAAGGATGATCAGAACTGCCCGAGCTACTTTTGCTTTATACCATTCATTCTTGGATGTACTTTCACACGGGAAGGGAGGGAGGCAGATAAGTAGCCTGGGATGAGATCTAGAACTGGAATAGCTATAAATGCAAAGCACTCTGGGCCCGGGGGGGGGGGGGGGGAGGGAAGAGGATGGGGGAACAGGAGTAAGGGGAGTGCAGCCCTGAAAAGTTTGAGGACCACTGGCTTAAAGGATACCCTTAAATGGTGCTTCAAGCAGGCCGGACTTATGGGCTCCTGCCGCCTGGGGTCCCTGTTTCTGGGTTTCACAAGCATGGGGCTGGCATAGGAGAATGGTCTTCTCGGAAGCCTGAATGCCCTGGCACCAGCTTCCTCCGGATGGGACTTCCCATGGTTCTGCCCCTCTCGGCCGGATGGGGTCCACATGGCTCTGTGTCCCTGCAGGAAGCCCCACCCTGGGATATCAGTGGGGAGCCCTTGGGAGCCATGCTGGAGATGTGGCAGCTAGGCCTGGAGGCTCCTTACCACCCTCCCCAGAGCTGGCAACGTCCGGCCGGCGTCCACTGCCCCCATCCACAGCGGGAGGGGAGGGTCAGGAGCGAGGCACGCGGCTGCTGGTTCGGGCTCGAGCGGTGTCGCTGTGACTTTCCCTCCGGCGCCGTTTCCCTCCCCTCCGGTTACGGGGCGGGGAACCGCTTCTGCCTGCGGAGGGCCAGGCTCCCCACCCGTCAATCGCCGGGGGGTGGAGCGGGCGGCACAGACTGTCCCTCCGACCTCGGCCTTGCAGGGCCGACCTCACGCTGCAAACGCCTCAGCGGGGGCACCAAGCCACAGAGGGACAGAGGGAAAAGCAGCCCCAGGCCACAGCTGGGACGCAGCGGGACAAACGCTGGGGCCCCGCGCCCAGGCCGAGGCTGGCGCTGAGGGCGGGTGGCGAGCGCTGACTGAGCCGCTTTCCTGCCCAGCACGGGGAGGCTCAGCCAACTTGGCGGGAACTCTAGCGGGTGCCCATGTCCTGCCCTGGTGCAGCTCCGCCTAGAGGTACCTAGGAAATAAGGCGCCGGCGGACGGCGGCTGCGGTCCCGCCACAGTGGATCTGTGGCCCCCAGTGCGCTGAACAGTGGCGAGTGCCTGACTGGAGGCCGGGGGGGGAAGGCTAGCCACAGACGGGAGCCCCGGGGGTGGACTGAAATACAGCAACAAGGCATTCTGCCCCCAGCGAGACACTGCCAGCAGCTCCCCAGCTCCCCCGAGCTACAGAGGAGGCAGCCACCTAGAAATGTAGGGCTGGGAGGGACCTGAAGAGTATGTCAGCACTCCGGCCAGACATCCTCCCACCGCACAGGGTCCGAGAGCCCGGGCTCCCGCCTGACCCCAAACGTCTACAGCCCCCGAGCCTGAGCCCCACAAGCCCGAGTCAGCTGGCCTGGGCCAGTCGCGGGTGTTTAATTGCAGTGTAGACACACCCGGGGAGGTCATCTAGTCCAGGTCCCCGGTGCGGAGGCAGGACCAAGTAAACGTAGGTCCCTGACAGGTGTCTGTCCAGCTTGGAGTGACGGGTTTTCCACAACCTCCCTTGGAAGCCTGTTCCAGAGCTTCATAACCCTGACAGCTACAAAGTTTTTCCTAATATCTAACCTAAATCTCTCTCGCTGCCCATTACTTCTTGTCCTACCTTCAGTGAACATGGAGAACAATTAATCACCATCCTCTCTATCACAGCCCTTAACATTTTTAAGACTATCAGGTTCCTCCTTAATCTTTTTTTCTCAAGAGTAAGCAGGCCCGGTATTGTTAACCTTTCCTCTGAGGTCAGGTTTTCTAAACCTTTGATCATTTTTGTTGCTCTCCTTCGGACTCTCTCCAATTTGTCCACATCTTTCCTAAAATGCAGGGCCCAGAACTGGACACAACACTCCAGCTGAGGCCTAATCAGAACCGCCTAGAGCAGGACAGTTACCTCCTGAGTTAACAACAATCCTGTTAATACACTAAAATAAGTTGGCCTGTTTCTTGCTTTGTCTCTTAACCAAACTAAAATAACTGCACAAAAATCCTCTTTTCCCTTTCACACTTTCACACATCCCACAGTGATATCAGACTTTTTTGCAACTCTGTCCCATTGTTGGTTCATTTCAGTGTGTGATCCACTATAGTCCCCAGATCCTGTTCAGCAGTACTGCTGTCAGGACAGTCATTCCCCATTTTGTAGCTGTGGATTTTATCTTTACTTCCTTTATTTTTTCTTGCATTTAACTTTATTTAATGTCATCTTGCTGAATTCAGACCAATTTTCCAATTTGTCAAGGTCGTTTTGAATTCTAATCCTGTCCACCAAAGTGCTTACAACCCCTCTTATCTTGGTGTAATCCACAAACTGCACTTCATTACACAAGTCATTCATAAAAATGTTGAATAGCACGAGGCCAAGGACTGACTCCACTGGGCAAAGCCTGGATAACTACTCTTTGTAGTTCAATAAAGTGGAATAATTACTAGAACTGGGCAGGATTGATGAATAAAAACTTTCATATTTTTTTCTAATTTTTTGCTGACACATTCAGATATTTCTGTTTTTTTTAAAATGTTAATGGATATTTTTAATTAAAAATACCCCTTATTTCTCTATTTCCACCCTCCGCCCCCAATTTGCAGCAAGAGAGAGGAATATTTTATTGCTGATTTTGATTTAGGCAGATGCTGTGATTTCTTTCAAAATTTCAAAATTCATTTTTTAAAAATTCTGATTTTTAAAACATTTTAATTAAATAAAATTATGCTGTGGGGGAAAATTGGAAAATAAAATGGGGCCATTACAAAAAAAACAGAACGAAAACATATTTTTCAATTTGCAAACATTTTTGCAATTATTTCCTTCAGTCCTTGAGCCAGCTCCAATCCTGACATGGTGGCAAAGAGCTTTTCATCTGGTTATTATTGTTACTTTAAGACGGTTATCATTGGTATTTTATTTATGGAGAGCTAGAGCATACACAGCATTGCACAGCACATACCAGAGGGCTTGATCCTGTGAAGTCCTGAGTTCCCTCATCCCCCACTGACTTCACTGGGAAAGGAGAGTGCTCAGTTCCTCTCAGGATTGAGACCAGCGTCTCTGCTCTGATGAGCTTATGCTCTAACACAGACAAATTTGATACACAGGACAGCAATTGAGAGAGGAGTAGGGGCTGGAGGTTGAGGAGGTTACCTGGATTTGAAGGAGGAGAGCAGCAGCCAGCCACACAGGGACTGGGGGGCTTTTCCAGGCATAAGGGGTGGCACAGAAGAATTGGAAGAACCAAGAAGAGCAGGAAGTCAAAGGAGCTGCGTGGAGGAAGCATGCTGAGAAACAGAGAGAGAGAAGGCCGTGTGTTAGGTATCTTGCAGGATAGCCAGAGAGGTCCTGTGGAGGAGAGGGTACAACCCAGGATAAAGGAACCGAGATTTGGGAGGGCTCAGGCCAGTGCAGGGCCCTGGGAACTGATGTGCTGTTTGAAGGAGAGAGGAAGAGAGCGCAGGGGCTTGAGGAGGAAGTGATGGGGCTGGAGCAGCAGGAGAGGAAGCGGATGTGAGCAGTGGTATTTTGGAGGGATGAGCAGTGGGATGCAGAGAGTCCCAGAAAGGAGGAGGCTATCGCGGGCTATCCACAATACATAACACTTTCCACGGGGCCCCCAGAATTGGGACTCACTGTCCTACTCTCAGCAGGTCACTTCACCACCTTGGCCAACCTGGTCTTCTGACACCGCACTGCCCCACGTGGAGGCTGGACGTACTGGATCCGCGGTGGCCCCCGGCCCCTCGGAACTCCAGTCTCAGTCAGGTAACGTCGGCTATTGCAGCCAGCCATCAGCGCTACCTTGCGGTGCCTGGCAGAACCAGTCAGTGTCCCTCTAATTTTTCCCACCCATGTGTGGAATGAATTTTGCTCTGTGCACCAATATGGAGGTGATGTGTGACACAACCCTGTGTGGCCCATCACCTCCATATTGGTGCACATAACGAAATTCATAGGGCGGGGGTGGGGCCGAGGGCTTTGGCATGTGGGAGGGGGCTCAGGGCTGGGGCAGAAGATTGGGGTGTGGCGGGGGGGTGAGGACTCTGTCTGGGGGTGTGGGCTCTGGGGTGGGGCCAGGCATGAGGGGTTTGGGATGCAGGATGCGATGGGGCTACGGCGGGGAGAGAGGACACCCCCCCAGCCCTCTCTTGCCGCAGCAGCACCAGGGTTGGGGGGGAGGGGCACCTCTTCTCCAGCCGCAGCAGATCCGGGGCTGGGCTGGACTGGGGCAGGGGTACCTCTCCCCCGGCTGCGGCAGGTCCGGGCCAGGCTGGGTTGGGGCCAGGGCACCTCTCCCCCGGCTGCGGCAGGTCCATGCCAGGCTGGGTTGGGGCTGGGGGCTGGGCACCTCTCCCCTGGCCGCAGCAGGTCTGGGGCTGGGGGAGAGGCATCTCTCCCTGTCATAGCCCTGAGTGCTTGTGCGGTGCTTATTAGGCTGCTGGACAGCAATGTGGCCGCGCAGCTTAGAGGGAACTTAGGAACCAATCATCACTGATCACATTCCAGGTCTCGGACTCACCAGGAAAAGGGGAAGGGCCATTCTGCTGGGAGCTGGAAAGTTTTAAATATTGGTGGCACTATATTTCTTTGTAGCCCGGCACACCAAACTACAGCCAGGTAGACCTAGCAAGCTTTTATGGTTGCTCTCCCTTGTGGTTAGCTAGGGTATAACATGAGCTCACTCAGCGAGGGTAGAACCGATGGGACAACTAGTGTGAGTTTGGGCTAGTCTCCTGAATGAGATTTTGCAGGACCAGGCTCAATGTCATTATTAATAATATTTGTATGGATCTATCAGATTTGATGTTGCTTTACCACAATGAAAAAGACAGGATGCTTATTCCAAAGAGCTTACAGTCTAAGGACCTAATTCAGGGAGGTGCTAGGTGCCCCCAATCATTACAGTAATAATAAATGACAGCTGAGGATGTGGAAATGGACCGTGGTTTAGACAGAAATATTCTAACCTTTCGCTACAGGTGTTTTTCATGCTGCAGCGTAATACAAAGGGATTCCATTTTGGGATTCTGACTGCAGAGCGTTCATGGCTTAGGATGTCGGCCAAATTCACCCAGAGTGAAATCAGGTGTAAGTGTGACTTCCATGGTGTAAGTGTAAGTGACTTAAGCAGTGCCACTGCTTTTGCTGGCCCTCTGCCAGGAGGTGAATTTCACCTGACCGGAGTGATGGTCCTGGAAGTCCAGCCTTCCCGATAGTGCTCACCGCTGTAACTGCTCGGGTAAGAGTGCTGCAATGCCAATGAGACAGCACCAGAAACCCCCCCCACACCTTCGCCACGTTGGCTGACCAGGGCTCGCATAATGGTCCAATGCACTGGTGCGGTGCTAATGAGCCAGCGTTCATGGTAGCCCACAGTGCTGTTGTCATGCCAACAAAATGGTATTCATCCCTGGGAAAAAAATAACCAACTAAATAAATAAATACTTTCTTTCTCTGGACGGATGTTTGTTTAATAAGAGTTGGAGGTTAAACCTGGAGGGGGGAAGCAGGGGAGAACCCAGGCTGAAAAAAAACAAACTGATCTCTGGTCCAGTGTGAGCAAAATAAAATGTGTGTTTCACCCTCTCAGAAGCTCCTGGGCCTTTCGGGAGATTCCACACAAAGCCCTCTTTCCAAATGCCCGGCTCAGCCAACCTTTCTGTAGCAAAGCTCAGAGGAAGCAGCTGAGGGGAGGAGTTCCTGCCCAATTATTCCCCATGGGGCCCACACTCAAATTCCGTGGATCATCGGAGTGTCACCTGAGGCCTAGGACCTCCATGCAGACGGCTGGGTCTCTACACTGGTGGTAATCTCTGTGACGGGGACAGTAGGCATCTCCTGAGCTCTGCCCCCACCCAACACAGGGCTGCCTCCTCCCCATGCCTGGTACATCCCTACCCGTCACAGATCCCCAGACCATGAGCTATCCTCACAGGGGCTGGGGGAAGGGAAGGGGTCAGCAGCAGAGCCACCGGACCCCTTCCTCCACCAGGGAACCTCCCTTCTCCGGGGCAGAGTCTGCCGGGCTTCAGCATCTCAGCTGTTCCTGGTGATGGAACCTGGAGCTCCAGCTTTGGAGGCCGCTGGCATGATTTATTCTTCCAAAGTTAGAATGGTGCTGTGCTTCGTATAGTGCACCCGATATCTCTGTGATGAAGGCAGGCTCTGAACAGCGGCATCAGCCAGTGAGGGCCTCCTCCGGCTCCCGGTAACATCAGTGGAAAGACATGGGAGCCGACTGAAAGCACTGCAATACGGAGCATTGTGTAAGTGCTAAAGACTATAGCATGAGTCTCAAGATGAGGCATGGATGGGTCAAGCCAGAGCTTATATTAAATTTAGCATGTATCAGTCCATGTCGGTTCTTGTATGTCCCTCATCACGTTAGTATCCGAACACATGTTTTCTTCAGAGATACAAATATCATCCCAAGGGCATGTGGCAGAACTGTCATATTGAAATAGATTCCCTTCATTGCTTTATGTGCAGGGACTCTGCCTTTTCCTGACTGCTCAGTACCTGGAGTAGTCACTCTCCTCTAGCCCTGCGGCTCTCAACCTTTCCAGCCTACTGGACCCCTTTCAGGAGTCTGATTGGTCTTGTGTACCCCCAAGTTTCACCTCACTTTAAAACTACTTGCTTATAAAATCAGACAAAAATATAGAAGCATCACAGAACATTACTGAAACATTGCTTACTTTTTCATTTTGTCTGTATGAAATTTCAGTTCGTACTGACTTTGCTAGAGCTTTTGATGTAGCCTGTTGTAAAACTATCTAGATGAGTTGACGTACCGCCGTGAAGACCTCTACGTACCCCCAGGGGTACGCGTACCCCTGGTTCGGAACTGCTGCTCTAGCATACCAGCCAGCCCCGTTATTTTCCTGCTAGCCCCTCCTAGAGACTCACTGCTTATTTTTGTTAGTCTTCTGCTCAGAGCCTCTCCTCTCCCTGCACGCACTCCACTCTCTTGCCTCACCTCAGTCCTTTAATCTAGCTTGCATTACACTCCCAATGAATTATTTGCAACACAAACAAATGTGGAACTAACAAGCTGCGTGCCAGACATTAACAATCCAGTCACAATGACCCACATTTCCGTATTGTCCACTATCTTTGGGTGCCTAGTTTGAGTGTCAGAGGAAATACTTTTTCACACACTGCACAATTGGCCTGTGGAACTCATTGCCACAAGATAATACTGAGGCAAAGAACTTAGCAGCATTCAGAAAGGGATTCAACATGTATATGGATAACAAGAATATCCAGCATTATAATAGTAAATACTAAAAAATGAAAATCCACCGAGATTTTTGGAAGGGATATAAACTCTTCTCTGCCAGGGAAATCAGTGGCTCTTTGGGGTGAGGAGGAAACTTACTCTGAGGGCAGGCTATCCCTGTAGTGTAGTTGAATCCTGCAAGATTTCTTGCATCTCCTTTGGACCATCTGGTGCTGGTCACTGTCAGTGACAAGCTATTGGTCTAGATGGACCACAGGTCTGATCCAGTCTAAAAATTCTTATGTTCCTGCCTACAGGTCCATTAGAAATCAATGGGAGGTGCGAGCATGCAGCATTCCTGAGCATTAGGCCTACATTATCCCAGGTTGGGCACCCAAAAAGAGTGAACACTTGAAAGTTGAAAGCCGTTACCTTTATATACCGGCCTTACTCCTCTCCTTTGTCTGTACTGAGTTTGTAAACTTATCGAGGGAGGTACCTGTCTTCACACATGCCTATGAAGCACCATGCACAACTAATGAGGCTATGCACAAATACATCTTAATACTTTAAAAATGTCCAGCCCCTTGCGTACGCAGGTTTGCTACTGCCACTCTAACCCAAAGGTTGGAGTGCTAGCTTGGGGGGCTCCAGGGGGGACTTGAAGCTTTTTGCAGGTCAAGTCATAGGGGAACCATGTCTCCCGTGGAGAGACACCAAAAACAGAAACGGGGAACAAATGCCTTTGTCACATAACTGGAGCTTACCTGCTTTACTTGAAGGGTATTTGGTAAGATGCGTAGTGGCGAAGACTTCTGTCCTAATGTGTGTGAACTGCTGGATTAAGTCCGTCGTTTGTTAACAGATTTTTTTTCTTCTTTAGTTTCTCATGGAGACTACTTCCTAATGCACTACTTGACACTGTGCAGCCTATACCTTCTCCTCTCTACGAGATAAGGTAAACTCTTGGCATGAGGTTATGAATGTCTGCTAACTATTTTCCACAGACAAATGGAGACAGTTATTTATTTATTTACTGCTCTTTCCCTTTTTATGAGATCAAGTCATGAGGATTATAAAAGAGAAGCAACAAGGCCCCATTCCTGCCATGGGATCTGCATGGCTGAAGCTCCATTGAAGTCATGGGGCTCCCCCAGGGTGCAAGAGTCTGGCTCCAAGAATCCAGTTGGAGGAATTGGGACCTAAAGGGTTAAATGCATCACGGTTTTATGTACCTGTTATTTTCCATTCAATAATTGTTATTAGATCCTAAATGACTGGCAGTGGCAACATACAAGTGCCTGGACAGACAGCAAAGATAACAGGTAAGGCAGAATGACTGAAATGGATATGAACATTTTAAAATCAATTAAATATTATTTTTTAAAAACCTCACCAGGTGTCCGTGACGTGTCTTTAGAGTTACAGGGATGCTTCCCTGGCCCTGCTTAGAGTTCAACCCTTCGGGCCAAATTCTCTGCTGGCGTAGCTCCAGTGAACTGGAAGAGCATCTGACATCTAGTGGCAGTGGAGGTGAATATCAAATGGTCTTGCTAAGATACACTGTACCTACAGGAACCAGGTTTTGTGTTTGGCTTGTGAACTCATCAGCAATTTCCAAGACCCATCATGACTTGTAAAACACCAGGTGATTTATTAGATGTGTATACGGCGAGACAAACTGTTTCCAGGCTTCAAGCGTGTTCCTTCCATCCCCCCATCCAGATACTTACCATACTCACCAGAGTCTATGAGCACCTCCATGGGAGAGATAACATTGCCCTCTCTCTGCACTCCCTGTCACCATGAAGCAGGCTTAGGTTTGGGGTGGGGGTAGGGGGTTAATTAATCTGTGAAAATGAGGGTGCTATTTTAGGAAACCTGAGCTAATGCAGGGTCTAATCCTGCTCCCGCTGACATGAAAAGGAGCAAGGTCAGGCTAGTGTTGTCTTGGTGGCAACTGGCGAAAGCTTCCCTGGTTACTCCCGGGTGTTCTGACCCCTGGGGAGGTGACGCTGTTGAAAAGCCGTGAGGCACAGAAGCAGGGTCACTGACACAGGCATGAACTGTGCCCGGTCTGGAGCGATTGGCTGGAAACCAGGTCTCATTTGCTCCTTCTCCTGCACATCCTGTCAGTGCAACCCACTCCGCTGGTGTGCCACACGGACATATTTCAATGGGCTAATTACAAATTCCATCCATCTTGCCTTAACTGGATGCGAGTGCAGCAGGCCCGATGGCATCAGCCTCATCTCCTTCATTCATGCCACGCGCCGTTCTCTCTTGCTGCAGGCAAAAGTAATTTCCCCAGCCTGGAAATGTGATTTAATTTGACCTTGTTCACACAGGTTCGATGCCTTTTTACAGTTCCCACCCCCCGTTTAGCATGGTATTGAAGGAAATGACTTTGATTCACAACAATGTTCTCCCAAACCTCTGCTCTTCCCTCCTCCAGGTGCCTATCCAGTGAGGATGAAAGCTCTGCCTCTCTTGTGAGGAGAGTCCGGGTAAAGTTGGGGCAGGTGTGAAGGGGGGGATGTGGCATTGCAGGCACATTTCTCACCTGGCAGTGTCAGGCGAGCTAAAGGGCAGGGCTTTTCATACAAGCGGTGTCGGAAGTTGAACGGTCAGAAGTGGAGAACGAGGAGGTGTTAGCAGAAACACGATGAGAGGGTTAGCAGACGCACAGACATCCCGCTCGGGGGAGGGAGGGAGGCTGGGGAGAAGGTGATCTTCTCCCCGTGGAGAGGATCAGCACAAGAGCTAGGCACCGCTTAAGTCCGGATTCTGGCACTAGCGGGACTTCAGTGGCGTTTGGCCATGTGGTGTAGGGGGGACTTCAGTGGCAAGGCCCTTTGTCCAGAAGTGAGTTTCACGCAGAGACGGCAAATGGGAACCTGACGGCCTGCTGTTGGGGACTGAAGGAGAGGTTCCCGCTGTCTGAGCTGGGCGAAGGCATTAACACCTGGAGAGGGGGTCTTTAACAGGTGTTTCCCCCAGCACGACCATTGCAGGAGCCCCACACCTGGTTCCATAGCCTCCATGGGGCCGAGTGGTACCGCAGGCCATGATGAGCATGTGTCACAGGTCGCCCCCAGTACCCCATACGCGGAGGATTTCAGATGTAACAGCCCCCAGCTACAAAGCCTTGGCTCGTTAGCACAAACTGTAGTTAATGAATACTTTTCACTCTGGAGGTCCACGGTTCAGCCCCTGGTGTGTTGGCCAAGAGGATGGCTGTCCCACTAGGCGTCAGCTCCCCTAGTACGCCAGAGTACAGGGAGACTCTAATCCTATCTCTCTCCTAGCTGGCTGTGCTGGGAATGGCTCCTTGCAGCCTGCCTGTGCTCCAGTCCACCTGAGCGGGGCACACATATAATTTTGAAGGGGGGAGTGACAGAATAACCTAGATCCCACTGGAGTCAGTGGGAGCTCATCACCTTCTTGGAGGGGGTGGAAATTGGGATCCTGGCAAGGACAAGATGGGGAAGGGAGAAATCAGTAAGGAGGGAGGGAAAGAGAGGACATGCAAGTGAAAGCCAGGAATGGAAATAAGAAAGACCGTGCAAGACAGGTAGGTTAAAGAGTGCAGCAGAGCAACAGAGAGAGATGAAAACTCACCTAACACACAGATTAATTGACTTATAATTACACAAAGGATCACGCAGAGGCCTGGCCAGCCCCTGTTCAATCCGTGTATCTGGCTACCTGGAACAGATCTGTAATTTAGTTGTGATTTCATATCACCCCAAAGTGCGTTAGATGCTTTGGAGAGGCACAGGCTGATCGTGTATGTTACCGTCTCCTCAGTGAAACAAGCCCTGGGGCTGGCAAGCCATTTGGCACCCCGCACCCGCAAAGCCGCACGCCCTACCAGGAAACATTGGTGACCTGAAGTAATAAACTGCAGAGATGCACAGAAACACACCTGCAATAGTTTCCAGTAATGGGGATGCTCGCACCTGTCACCAAGCCAGACAATTTGGCAGCACGTGTCACTTTGACTTGTTAATGCTGATGCTTCTCGTCTACTGGTTTTCCCTTCTTCGCTGAATTATTACTACAGACCTGGAAAATCTGCCAGAAATGTTGCCAAGTTGTATAGCTTCTTTTCCTCCATATTCAAAGGGATTTTCAATTCATTTCTTTCTTTTGTTAAGTATGTGTGTGCGCACCTTTTTAAAAGCAGATCTACTCAGAAACATCTGAAGTCCCTAATAAAGAGGTTACTGGGTCTCTGAATAGTTTAAATCTACATGACAGAACAAAACTTTAATATCTGATTTTTCACACTCTGCTCTGGTGATTGAGATAACATGGAACCGGGATCAGAACAGGGGCAAACCCCAAATCAGATTAATAAATTATAAGGCCAGAAGCAGGGGCGGCTCTACCAATTTTGCCGCCCCAAACAGTTGCCACCGAATTGCCGCCACGCCCGGAAGAGCGGCGGAGCTGCTGCCCAAAAGCCACCGTGGCGGGAAGAGCGGTGGAGCTGCCGCTGAATTGCCGCCACGGGGCACGGACTGCCGCCCCATTCTGAATGCCGCCCCAGGCACCTGCTTGGAAAGCTGGTGCCTGGAGCCAGCCCTGGCCAGAAGGGACGCTTATGGTCGTCTCATCTGACTGCCTGCCTTACAGAGGCTATAGAATTTCACCCAGTGATTCCTGCATCAAACTCATAACCTTCAGCTGAGCTAGCACATGTATATTAGAAAGATAGCTGATCTCCATTTACAGACTCCGTGTGATGGCACATCCATCACGGGCCTAGGCGAGTTGTTCCAATGGTTAATTACCCTCCCCGTTAAAAAGTTGAGCCTCATTTCTAGCCTGAATTTGTCCAGCTTCAGATTCCAGCTATTGGAACTTAAGATGGGCCTGAACCAAACCCCTACCCCCAAACACCTTCCAGCTCGGGGAAAATTTGGATTTGGGTCCTAGAGTCGCAGCTCAGGCCTATCTCCAAGCAAACCAGCAGCAAAGGCTCCATAGCCCATCAAAAGTCCTAAATAAAACTGATTTATTTCACTCAAGTTGTCTTTCAAAAATTCGCCCCACACCTCCATAGGAGATTACCTTGTGCATGCTGGTACCAGCTACAACCCACCCAGGTTTCGTGACCTCAGAGGTCAGTGATTACACGCAAGAAGACCCTTTTCTATCCATACAGAATCACCCAACCTAGACCTAGACCTAGCTATGATGGGCCTGATTCTCCACTCAGTTACCCCAGTTTTATACTGGGGTAGGCATACTGAAGCCAATGCCAGCTGGTCACCACCTGGGGATTCCCTTGTGCCTGGAAACAATCTCATTCATGGAGGACAGGTCCATCAATGGCTATTAGCCAGGATGGGCAGGGATGGTGTTCCTAGCCTCTGTTTGCCAGAAGCTGGGAATGGGCGACAGGGGATGGATCATTTGAGGATTCCCTGTTCATTCCCTCTGGAGCACCTGGCACTGGCCACTGTCGAAAGACAGGACACTGGGCTAGATGGACCTTTGCTCTGACCCAGTCTGGCTGCTCTTATGTTCTTATGACCAGTCTCTTAAGAAGAGGCCCTAGAGGAGCAGCGGATGGCAGTGGTGTGTGACCCCAGTTCTCCGGGGGTGACTGGAAGCCCATAGCATGTCGTCCCAGGTGGCTTACCAGGCACCACCAAACAGAAGGAGAATGTCTGAGGAACAAACAGAGCGTAAGCCACTCCTAGCATCTTCATGTGACTTATCTCCTTGGCTCAGGCGGTTGATGCTTTTCAAGAGCTGGAGCACTTGGCAACCACGGCCAGCATGAGAGTGACCAACAGGGGCAGGATCCAGAAACGCTCTGTCATGGCATTGCTAGCTAGGGTGACCAAATGTGACTGACAGCTGAGGATGTCCCTTATTGCTGGGGATGATTCAATGCACCAGGGCATAGCACTTGATTACAATTACCAGCGAAGCTGGCTCTTCACTTTGGTGTTATCTGTTTATTCCTAGGAAGCCCTGTTGTTGTTCAGAGCCCGCTGCCAGATGACTCATGTTTCTTCAGCAAGATCCAAGCGTGTCCCGCCAAGGAAGGATGGTCCTGTAATATGGCACTAGACTGCAACGGGAGATACCTGGCTTCAATTTCCAGCTTTGTCCCAGACTTCCCGTGTGACCTTGGGTAAATCACTTAATCTTTCTGTGCCTCAGTTCTCCCTTTCTCCCACCCTGTCTGTCTTGTCTGGATTGGAAGCCCTTTGGAGCGGGGACACAGTCTGTTATTATGTTTTTGTACAGCCCCTAGCACAAGCCGTAATCTTGATTGAGGCTGGTGTTATATACAGGAGGTCAGACTAGATGATCACAAGGGTCCTTACTAGTCTTGGAATCTATGAACAAATACCCCAATTATGTATCTTTTACCCCTATGTTTAACGTCTGACTCTTGCTGGGACTACACGTGGGGGAGATTTTTGGAAGGTGCCCGTGCATGTCTTATAGGAGCTATAGGACAGCCAGGTGGGGGGACACAACATCCCAATAGGGCAGAATTAAGAAGGGGAGGTCTTTGCGGGGATCCCCTAAAATGACAAGTCATCTGGAAAGCAGCAACCAAGGAGCTGGCCTCTCTCATGCAAACTTTGTAGGAAGAAAAATCCCTTTATCAGTCTCCCTGTCCCGGTTCTATTGCTGTTTTTTTAAAGGGAGACCCGCTAAGATTTGCCAGGGCTTTCAGGCGAGAGCACTTATTCACAGATTTATCAGAGGTGACTTTATAACAGCGTCTTGTTTTGGCAGATGGCTGTATGTTGTTTTAAATTTAAAGAGAAAGGCATAAATATCAGTAAAGAAAGAGGGTAATAAGAAAAATATTAAACTGCACAGTGCAAATCCCGGGGGAATTTCTATTGCAATAACTGACCTCCCATATAGCGCCATTTGTTTCAGACACTGGCAGCTTTATAGGTGCTTGTACGGCTGCAGAAGAACACCAATTTGCCACTGCAGTTTGTTTTGATAACTGAAACTTTCAATAAATCTATATTAAAATCAAAGGGAAAATTAAATAGACCAAAGCCAGTGACACTCGAGATAAGGTAGCACATTACTACACTGGCCTCTTCAGCTGGGGGGACCTGTCTCTTAGTTCAGACTTGGGTCACAAGTGTGATGAATTTTTGTGGACTCAGCTATGTTCCTGCATAGCAGCCAGCCTCTCCACAGAGCGACAGTGTTTAGGGGAGATCTGGCATTTCAAACAGGACTTCTTCAAGAACATAAGCCAGGGTCCTTCACAGGGAGAAGGGCCAGCTTTGCACAGAGCACCACCCAGGCCGGAGAGGATGTCTCTCTCACCTTTGCCCACTTATGCTCTTCTTGGTTTTAGAGGGACACTCAGCTTGACTCAGGCCAGGCTTTTCCAGCCTTAGGGGCAGCCTCTCTGGGGCGGTGGGGAGAACCCGCCTCCCTGAGGTCCCAGCTACACTTGGCTGTGGGCACCACTAAACCCGCAAAACGGGTGTTGGGAGCAGTGTGTGTGGGTTTGTTAAAAAAAAACAAGGGAGCTTTGGGCAGGCAGAAAACAGTGTCCCTTCCCCACCTCTGGTTTGTGCCCGAGGGAGAGGAGTGGCCGGAGTACCAAGAGACGCCAGCAGAGGTTGGAGGAAAGGAGCAGTGAAGTTGCTGCACGTATGGCCCAATACTGTAGCACTACCTCTTGGGGGCTGAAGCTGGAGAGGAGCTGGGAGCTCCTTGTAAGACTCCCACCCCGATTCTTTCCCTGTTGCCTTGAAGCAGCAGCCTCCCTGCCAATAGGTGCTGCAGCTGCTCTTTCACAAGTGCACATGAGCCACACAGAGGGACCAACCAGCCTTTCTCATCCCCTCCCAACACAGGTCCTTCTGGTAAGTGCTGGGGGGTGGGCAGTAAAGGGAAGACCCTGGGGTGGAGTGCAGAAGATAAAAAGAGAGAGCAAAATCCAGGGAGGGGGCTGAGGGGGAGATGGGGAGTGTGATGGGGCATGTGCCCCACACTGGCAGAGAAGGGGTTAAAAGCAGCCTAGGGAGGCTGTGCAGGGAGCAGCCAATCTGAGAAAGGCTGTGAGGTGCAACCAATCAGGGCCCAGGAAGCCCCTATAAAAAGAGCTGCAGGGGCAGAGGTGGTCAGCTGCTGCAGGGAGCCTGAGGGAGAGGGCTGGGTTCCTAGAGGGCTCCAGGAAGGTAGCACCTCAGATAGGGCAGGTGGGAGCAAGGGCTGGAGAGCAAGCGCCTGGCTGGCTTCTGGGACTTGCAGTCTCGAGGCCTTGAGAAGACGGCAAAGAAGGTGTTGGGGCCAGGGGAAATGGCCCAGGGAATGGAAGCAGCACGGGTGAGAAGTTAAGGAGAGGTAGCAGGAGGCTGATAGCTACAGGATCGCTGGGCCAGGACCCAAAGTAGAGGGTGGGCCCAGGTCTCCCCACCACGCACCACTGGGGAAGTGTCTAGACTCTCGAACTGAGATCCTCTCTGCCCTGGAAGGGGGAAAACACGCACAGTGACACGGCCGTGGGAAGAGGACACTGCAGTAGTTGGACTGAGGTGCATCTGCAGACGGTGATGATGACGGGTGAGGCACCACCAGAAGAGGGTGTACCGGCTAGTAGAGCGAATTCCTGTGACAGCCAGCAGGAGGTGCTGCAGTGGTGGGTGAACCCTGTGGCAGGGAGAAAGAAAAGGGAAAAGAGGGCAGAGAGAGAGAATGGAAGAGGAAATGGGAGAGAGACTGAGGCAGAAAAAGGGAGAATAAAAACAAGGTTGAAAACTGGGAAAGCAAATAAGAATAGATAAGATGGGGGGGGGAAGCAGAGCAAGGAGGAGATGGAGGCGTGAGGAACTGATTCTCATCTCCTTTGCACCAATATGAATCAGGAGTAACTCCACTGATGTCAGTCTCTCTTGTTCTCCCTCTCTCATCCCAAGGGGACATTCAATTACATGGAGAGGTGGCAAATTCAAAACTGATAAAAGGAAACACTTTTTCACACAGTGAGTAATTAGACTGAGGAACTCATTGCCGCAGGATGTCATTGAGACCAATAATTCTGGAAAGATCCAGAAGGAGATTGGGTCTTTATATGGATAAAAAGTATAGCCAGAGTTATAGTAGCTAATGTTAACCAAAATGTTGGAAGGGATATAAACCAACTTAGTCAGCTTCTAAATATTAGAGATGCAGATGAGACCTTCATGGGGAGTAGATTATCCCACATCTACTATTGTGGATTTCTTGCACCTTATGCTGAACCAGGTGGGGTTGTTCGCTGTCAGAGACAGGATACTGGACTACCTGGGATATGGACCTGACCCCAGCCTGGCAATTCATTGCAACATAGGACATTGGCCTTTGTTTGCCCTGCAATTCCTTTGTTCTTATGGTGTAAGTGGAAAGCAGTTCAGATCCTGTGTGTTCTGTGTAGCGCTCAGCATACTGTCTGAGCCCGAACAAATAATGAATCCTAAAGAGTCCATATTAAAGCTGGTTGAAAATTTTCCAGTGGAACAGTTTTCCCATCAGAAAATGCAGATTCAACAAAATAAAGCATGTCTTGAACGTATTGCTTGTCAAAACTTTCAGCAGAAAATAATCAGAACGTGTAGTTTTGATAACATCAATACGTTTCATCATGACTTCATTTTGACTTTATAAGACAGTACAATATGTTTAAACAAAACATTTCAACTTTATGAAAACTAAATATTTCATTTTTCAAAACATTCTTAGATTCTGACTTTTTATTCTGATTCAGGACGAAAGCACATTTAAAAATCTCAGCACTTCCTGTAGGACAGAAGTTCCATTTTTCAGCCCCGCTCTGTTCCATATGATTTCACACCAAAGGTATTTTAAGTTAAATCCTACACACAAAACTGACCTTCCACCTTCCAACAGGTGTGGTTGTGCTTGGGGAGACTTGCTGTATCAGAGGTTTGTTCCTCCAGCAGAAACACTTTATTGTCCATGTTTTTTCCATTTAAACTTAGAAGTTCAAGACACGTGTGGAGTCATTCAGTATTGGGTGGCCCAGCGAGGCATCAGAGCCAGTCCTGTACACGCTGAAAGCCTATTAGTTAAAATACTGGCAAAGAGATTTTGGTGGGGTGGGTTTTTTTTACACTTTAAAAAGTCCCATTTGAGAGCCAATGATACCCTCACTTTGAAATACAGCTTTCCTATGATGACATAGCTGTAAAATGTATTCCACTTTTTTTTACTTAATAAGCAGTAGAATTTTTGCTATAGCCATTAAAATATAAAGAATAAACTATGCCCAATGGTACAATATTTTTTTTACCAGGATTCATGGTGAAAATATAAACCATAAGGGTTAATCTTGATTTTTTTTTTCTTTCCTGGATGGTATTAGAATGTCAAGATAAAAACGGAGCCTGGAATGTACAATATGAATAATTTTTTTTTATTATATATACTGCAGATTAAAAAGGGCTTTATTTTTTTAATAAGTGGACATCATGGATTGTCTCCCTTTAGGGCCTGATTCACAGGAGTTAGACTGGGAGAAGACATATCAGAACCGCTAATCTAGCTTGCTTGGAACAATATGGGATTGGCCCTGACAGGACATTTTATTGTGCTTTATTCAGTCTAGATTTAAAAGTATCAAGCAATAGGGCTCTGACCACTTCTCTGGGGAGACAATCCCACAACCTAAGACATCTCACTGTTAAGAGGGTTCCCCTGATATTCGTCCTAAATTTTCTTTTGCTCAGATTTATCCTATTCCTCTCACCTATGCCCTAGGGTGCCACTCTAATCTTTCTTCTCCCTCTTCAGTGCTTACACCCTCCAGACATAAGTGGGAAGCTTTTGTGTCCATGCAGAGTCATCACTTACCCAAAGTAGAGAGAGGTAGCTCCTTTAATCTTTCCTAATCGCTCCAACTCAACAGCCGCCTGATCGTTTGGCTTGCTCTTCTCTGAACTACTTTCCATTGGTCAGTACCTTGCAGCTAATGTGGGGCCCATCCTTGAACGCAATCTACCATGTGTGGTCTCTCCATTGCCATGCGACGAGGGACTCTCGGACCTGCTCCACGATGTGATGCTTCTGCGTGTGCAGCCCCCAAATCACATCGGTCTTAAAAAAACGAACCAACAAACAAAAAGAAGCGAAGTGGTAAATACATCCAGCTGTGCTAAGACAGGCGGCGGTAACAAGGCAACCGTCTACAGATATGAAAGGTGCAACCCCTGAGAAGGGACAGGAATTATGTGGTGGGATCCAGGGAGTGTAACTAGGAGTAATGGGGTAAAAATTAAGGAAGAGAAAAATCATGTTGACCATCGGAAAACATTTCCTCACAGAGAATGTACGAGGCTGTGCAATGGCCTCCCAACGGGAGTGGGGGAAGCCCTGTTACTTGGGACTCTCTGAAACAAACTAGAGAGGACACTAGAAAATATTAGGTACTGGTCCCTGGGAGACGGAAGAGACACATTGGATTGCCCAGGCCATCAGCCGTCTGTATATTTTCATCACTGGGTTTACCAGGGTAGTGTGTGTGTTGCGCCTCCTAAGTGCTATAGTCCATAAAACCGCCGACCACGCAGGTTTGTTCTGTATTGTTTTGCATTTCATTCTACCCTCTAGTACTGTAGACATGGGGCGTTTTGAAGCAAGGACCTGTTGGTTTGACAGATTTTGTAGTGCACAATGTACATTCAGTAGCTTTTAAGGCTGGGGAGATTACAATCACCTAGTCTGACCCCCTGTATGGCACAGGCTTCCTGCATAGCACAGGAATTTCACCCAGCGATTCCTGCATTGAGCCCCAAAATTTGCAGATGAACTGGAGCAGATATTTTACCAAGACTTCTATTCTTGATTTAAACACTCCAAGTCACTTAGCTACATACATTCTCTCCTACTGCAAAGCACCATGGTTATGTCACAATGAACAGTAAGCTCAGCATGAGTCACTGGCCAGAAATCTTCCTGCACGTTTTGTGGTCCTCACACAGCCTTGAGAAGTGCACCATCCTGCATCCCAGCCAGGCAGCCACACTGCTGAACCACACTCACCATGGATGCCCTCTACCCCTGGCACCAGTCCTTGCCAAGCTTGCTTCAGCAATCTTCCTCCACTCATCCAACCCATGTGTCCCACACATTCAAGTTGTCTTTGTCCGATTGTCTTAACAGGTATCACTCCAGCTATGTTGTAAATTTGTGTGAAATATAGCAGATGGGCCACAATTGCCTGGAGCATTTCAATTTGAAGGCAAAAAGCTTCCTAATGTCCTGTTTCTTTAACATCTGTGTCTCTGAGGCATATCGCAAGATGCTGAAGACAAGAGACTACAGCAATTTCATTTTACCCTTGCTGGTAATACCTTTGCTACTCTAAATGTGGCTGGGTGTCACTAGAGCAGCTGTCACGAGTCCATTTCTACGTCTGATCGCTACATGCTATTTAGCATACCTTGCCGTCATACTACCCTGGTATTTGAAGTGTTCCACACACTCCAGTGCCTTTTCAGCTCTGGGTAGGAATACCTTTGCCTTTCCAACCGTCTGAAGCGTGATCATGGTCTGCTTTGTTGTGTGATGCCTTTAGACCTAACTTCTTTGCTTCCACCGCTACTCTCTCTAGACATTTTTGCACCTCTTCTTGCAACGATCCAGTTGGGTCAATATCATTGGTGAAGCACAGATGAATAATTGTTCTTCCATCGACAGGTACACACCCTCCTGTAGGCTTCCATCGGCATCTCTTCTTAGGATGTCTTCAAGATAACAGTTGAAGAGGGTCAGTGAGAGCAAGCAGCCCTGTCCAAGACCTACCCTCAAGTCAAACCAACTGTGCTCACCCCCCCCCAAAGCTATCGCGCTCCCATAGAGATGTTCAGCCTTATTATATTTTCACCATCTACAGCCAGCTGCAGGATTGCCTAATGAGGTTTGTGCCATATGCTGTCAAATGCTTTCACAAAATCCACGTCGACATGGAGCACCTCCCATTGTTCTCCAGCACTTTCGTGCATAGCACCTGCAGACAGAATTATTCCTCCACTGTCCCTCTTGTGGGTCTAAACCCAGTTCTTCAGTCAGAAAGTTCTCTATCTTGGGCATAATTCGCTTGAGGGTGATGTGTGACAGTATTTTGCTAGGATGTGTCAACGAGATTGAGTGGTAATTTCCAGAAACAGACTTTTTCTTAGATTCCAAGGCCAGAAGGGACCATTGTGATCATCTAATCTGACCTCCCGTATAACATAGGCCATAGAATTCCCCCAAATAATTCCTAGAGCGTATTTTACTTTTATATTCTATGAATAGGAACCATCAGGGATTATGTCCAAGTCTTGGGCCATCTTCCAGACTGCCAAATCACATTGACAAAGTTTGCGGTATGCCGAGACGAGTGCCTAGCCACCACTCTTAATTAGCTCTGTGTGTGTGTTGCCCACTCTGGGAGGTTTATTGCTCTTCATTGTCTTCACTGCATCCTCAACTTCTTCAGTCCTAGGAGGAAGTTCATTGGGATAAGCTAAGCTTCTCATGTTGATCTTCTCTGCCTCTTCCACTTCCAACTTAGAATTCATTTCACTAACATTATTCAGTTCCTGACAACACCTACCCCAAGTGTTGGGTGAAATGGTATTTTTCCTGCCAGAGAAACCTTAGTGCCATATAAACCTAGTAATGGTAGCAGTCATTGCTGTCCCCACTCAAGTCTCCCCATACACGGTCTTTCTCATAGTACCGCAAGCTGCCTCCTCACTTCAACTGGAAACATGGTCCTGACTCTGGCTCTCAAGTACCCACTGAAATGATTGTGTTTGAACTGAGTCAGCACATGGGAAGCTAAAACAAACCCCTGCTGAGTCTGCACTTTTCTATTACCGGGCAAGGAGAGCCTAGAAAAACAAAGGGGGTGAGAAAGTTCTCAGACCAGACCACCCTGATGAAGGGGAGGGGGAAAAGATAATGATTGTGCCTGCTAATGTAAGTGAGGTTTATTGGGTTGTGTGACAAAAATCGTTCAATTGGGAATGGGCGACGGGATGGATCACTCAATGATTGTCTGTTCTGTTCATTCCTTCTGAAGCACCTAGCATGGGCCGCTATCAGCAGACAGAATACTGGGCTAGATGGACCTTTTGGTCTGACCCAGTATGGCCGTTCTTATGTTATGTTCAATTGCTTTTGGGATTTCTTGTATTTTTTTCTGGGATGATTGTACTCACTGGGCTGGAGAAACTCTATACTACTCAAAACCTCTGTGGTTTTTTCACCCACTATCCCCATGGCTATGTGTTGAAGGCAGCCCCCAAACTTCGGGCCAAAGAGAACTGGGTGGGAATCATTAGTGCTGCTCCTGAGGGGGTCACTGTTGAGCAACATGAGGCACTCAGGAGGGCTGAGTGCATTGCTTTCCCTTCAAAATACCCCTCCACTGACAGCCAGAAGTAGCTTTGCATGATGACAAGCTGTCATTAGCATCACCCTGGTGATGTGCACAGTATAAATCTTTAGAGGAAGAGAAAATCATCTGCCAGCAAATGTTTAAACCAATATATTAACTGAGTCATGGATACAAGAAACAACAACATGAATATAAAAATGTATATTGTGAATATTAGTATTCCCCTAGTATGTGTTCAAGTTGGTTAATGAGTCCCTCCGGTGGTGTTAGTAACTGAAGGATTTGGGTTGGCACATTATTAACTTGTTAAATAGAAAATAGTGATACAAGATTACTGAACATGTGTATTAGAAGACATGTGAAAGTTGTATTCAGCATAAGCAGCTAAACAGACTTAAAGACCTTGCTTTTTAAAATGAGGTCATAGGGTGTTATGCTATGAGCCTGCAAGATCTCAAAGCTTAGTTAGAGTTGGGTAAGTCAATCCCTGGATGGGAAACTGTGACACAGATATGCCCAGGCAGGCATATTACACTTATGTCTGACCAGTTTCTTGATACCTCACCTTAGTGGAGGGTCAAGTGTGGTCTCTGCCAAAAGCTAAGAACTAGCAAATTGTCATGGTTATGGGAAGCCGTTTGCATGGGAAATATTTTACGAGACATGTAGAATATTCTGTTCCAAAGCTGCTGGAGACGAAGCATGTCACGTGAGGTGGATCAGGCCTCAGAGTTAACTTAACGAAGAGTAAGAACAATCCATATCTTTCGACCCAGCCCAACCTTGTGTTTACAGTCTGGACCAGATGCAGACCTGAGCGAGCATCTACACAGCAAAGAAGCCCAAGGAAAGGCTCTGAATAGCCTCATGGCTGAGCCGAAGTTAATGAAATGCCCTGGTGATGAAAAGAGAGAGACAGCCTGGGACTGCCTGAGAGAAGAGGAGAAGGCACAAGATGTTATCATTTACAGAGGCAATGCCCTGCCAAGGGAAGTGTTTTGCGAAAAGTGGATTCCAGCTTTCTGGACTGGACCTGCATTGTAAGGACCGATCAGTGGGTGAGAAATACCTTATTAGGCCAGAATTGAACTTCTCAAGTACAGGCTCTAGATTGCATTTTAGGTTTTTCTTCTACCTACAACATTGTCTCCAAATCCTTTTACTTGCTTTTATTTGAATCTTCAGCTCAAGCTTTGTCAAATAAATGTCCATTTGGTTTTATGGTAGACATGTCCAAGTGCCCTGTGTGAAGGAGAGTGTTGAACAGAGGTGAAGACAGTAAACGGAGGTGCACGGCTTCCATGCAGGCAGCGGATCGGTGCCCAGAAGACAAGGGACGGGGCACTCGAGTGTAAATTGCTAGCCTGCAGCGGGAAAGAGCAGGGCCCTGTGTGGAGCGTGTGTGTTGCCTGCAGCTGGTAGCTTCAGAAGAGTTTTCCCAAAGGGGCACAGACAAGACTCCCTCATGTCGTAAGCAGGTGACTGCGATTCACCTCAGGACACCTTGGTCAACCCCGAAAAGTGCACAGAGACCCAGGGAAGAACAGCATGAAGCAGTCCTCAGTAGGCAGCTCCCTTCCTTCCTGGTCAATACTGAGCCAATTTCCCTGTGCAACTCTGTACTGCTGCAGGCTCCATCTTCTGGATGACGAGCTCCCAGCCTCTTCTTGTCATTAAAGATTCCCTGGGACTCTTCATGAGACGGGGTGACTTCTGACCAGTGTGACATACCATACCTCAGGAGAGCGTCTTGTAGCCCCCATATTCCTTATCTGTATATAAGTCTGATATTGCATATACAGCAGGCCATGTGGGGTATCAGGGAAAAGGTTATGAACTGCTGAAACCCACGGTTCTATCTAAATACGTATGTCATAGATACAGATGAAGTTATGAGACCTGTGCCTTAGGGTTGTCACTAAAACATGCTGTAAGTTGGGGAATCAGCCAGATATTAGCTCCCCAGAGGCAACAGCAAGGAAAGTCACCAACGCTCAGGCGGGGTGTCAAACCACCCATCCACAGCCATTGTCCAGCAAGGCGGCTACAATTCAGTGACTCACCGGCATGAGGCCGCATCAGGGGAATTGCTCAACCTTGCCTGGAAACTCAGCAATGCCCAGAAAACATACCTGGACTTGTGTTCTCCAAGCACACGGGACTGAGGGTATAAAACTGAACACAGGGGGCCCAGCCTGGGCCCCCTTTCTCCTTCACCCACCTATGCTGCAAGCAACAAGGACACTCTGAAGACTCCAACTGAGGGGACTGGCCCAGATTTCAAGGGTGAAATCTGTGTACTATGAACTGCAATATCCAGTGGGGTGAGAAACTGCTTAGTCTAGTTGTTTCCCAGTCAAATAGGATTGAGAGTTTAGACTGCGTGCCTGTATTTTATTTCTGTTGGTAACCAATTCTGACTTTTTGCCTATTACTTAGATGTAAGTGACTATATCTTTTGTAGTCAATAAATTTGTTTTACTGTTTATCTTTACCAGTGAGTTTGCCTGAAGTGTGTGGCAAATCTGCTCAGGTTTGACAAAGGCCAGTGTATGTCCACTTTCCACTGATGAAGTGGTAAACCAATTAATAATTCTGCACTGCTTGTCTGGAGCAGTGCAAGATGATATATTCCTGGGGTACAGTGTTGAAAGCTGGAGGGGTGGATTGGGCTGGTGCCTTTCTCTATGATTCATGACTGGCTCTGGGAGCATTCATGCAGTCTAGCTGGGTGTGGGTCTCCACATGCAGTGGTGCTGAGTGATAACCTGGAGGGCTTGCTGTTGGTCACTAGCAAGGCATTGTGAGAGACAGCCCAGGCTGGAGAGAGCTCAGGGGGCACAGTGGTCCCACGGTCCCAGGCTGCACCCCGGGGATCCCATCACAACCAGATTCTCTCTGCTTTTGCAACTGAAGACTTTATTCTGTATTTCCTGTCCTAAACTGTGCTGAGTAAAGCGATCCCTGTAATATAAGATGTGAGGATGTTAGGTAAATGCACGGTATTAATAACATGTTAAACTTAAGGTTAACTCCTTCTAACAGATTGTATATCCAATTCACTAATGTGCCTCTTGCAGGTGCAGCACAAGGAGTGGACAAGGGAGAAAGGGGGGCAAGGGAAGCTTTACGTCACCTTTTGCCACTCCTAATTTACACTGCAGGCTGCATCATAAATATAGCAGGTGTAGAAGTCACTCTGATTGATAACCGCTTGCTGTGGGCTGCCTATAAGCTGTGTCATGTCCCAAAATCTCCACTGCCCTGTGAGCGATGGACAAGCCCCACCTGCCCCTGACATGTGCTGGCCGCTGTGGCCCTGCCTCCTGCATCAAGCACTGTGAGGGAGCAGCACTGGCCTCTTGTGGTGCCTTTTTAGCCCCTGCACATCTCTGGACTGGCCTATGGAGCAGAGTGGATGGGATGGATAGAGGTGAACAGGGATCTAAAAAAAGGCTCCACATATATTGACCCCGCCCCAAGAACTACCTTTTGTGATATAAAAGCTACAACCATTTCAGCAAATGCCAACAGCTGTGATTAGGGTGGGGTGCTACTTCAGTTACTGATTGAAACCTTGTAGCAGGCCGCTCCAGACACCGTTCTGTCTGGGTGTACCGAGTTTGGGTAGCTGAGAGAGAGCTGTTGGGGAGCACATAAGAGTGCAGGAGGTTCACAAGATATTTGTAGGGTCTTGGTAATTTCAAGCTTGTAGCAGATCACAAGGCACTGGTAATACAGTGAAGACCCACACAAGGGCCTCCTCAGATGCCAGACAGCTCATGCGTCTGATTATTTAAGCCTATTGTAGAACATGGACCAGGGACGACCTTACTGGTGGGTGACACCTTGTGGACTACTAGTAATTTGTATTACCAGAGGCCCAGTCAGAGTTAGGGCCCCATTATTCTGGGTGTTGGACAAACAGAATTTGAGACAGTTCCTGCCCCAAAGAGTTTACAATGCATGAGACGAGGGACACAAAGTTGACTGGACCACTACACTGATCCAAGGGTGCACATACCTTCCAGTGCAACTGTTCTACGGCTGGCCCTTTAAGGGCGCTGGGCTCTGCCTCCCCTAGCTGCTTCCCGGGTGATGGCAGTAAGCACTCCGGTGGCAGCCCTCTGATTGACTTACGAAGTATGAGGGGAAGTTAGTTCAGGGAGACTGTAAAGGGAGAGCTCCCAGGCAGGGACACCTGGGCCCGGACTGAAGAGCTATTAGATGCAATCTTCAAGGAAGACTGTAGAGTACCTGACACCAGGGGCTGTGACCTGGCTGCAAGGAACTTGCTTTTGAAAAACTGCTCATTAGGTTAATAAACTGGCTCTAGGAGGGGCAGAGTATCTTGAAGAAGGTACCTGTTGAGTGGCGTCTTGACTGAAGAGGAGGATGTGTTGGGTGAGCCCCTACTCTGCTGAATATACTTGCTAACTACACAATTTGGCAGTTTAGTTGTATTTATTTTTTGTTTACTAATAAGACCTCTGAATAAATCATTAACCAGTGACCTTCCTAGCCATTTTCATAAGGCACTTTACCATGGGCACCACCATAGCAGTGGATCTCGAGGAGTACAGGGTAGGGGCTACAAAGATACTGTGTGGTATGCCCTCCCTCAATCAAAGGGTAGTTTGGAAGAGTCCTGCTCGTTGCCCAGATTCTCCAGAGACTGGGGATAATATGGAAATACACATGGGTGCCATTTTGAATCGCCTGTAAGACTCACATCAAAAACTAGAACTGAGTAATACTGACCCTAATACTAATCAAAAGAATCCTAGAAGATTAGGGTTGGAAGAGACCTCAGGAGGTCATCTAGTCCAGTGGTTCTCAAAGCCAGTCCGCCGCTTGTTCAGGGAAAGCCCCTGGCGCGCCGGACCGGTTTGTTTACCTGCCGTGTCCACAGGTTTGGCCAATCGCGGCTCCCACTGGCTGCGGTTCGCCGCTTCAGGCCAATGGGGGCTGCGGGAAGCAGTGCGGGCCAAGGGACATGCTGGCTGCCCTTCCTGCAGCCCCCCATTGGCCTGAAGCGGCGAACCGCAGCCAGTGGGAGCCGCGATCAGCCAAACCTGTGGACACGGCAGGTAAACAAACCGGTCCGGCGCGCCAGGGGCTTTCCCTGAACAAGCGGCGGACTGGCTTTGAGAACCACTGATCTAGTCCAACCCCCTGCTCAAAGCAGGACCAACCCCAACTAAATCATTCCAGCGAGGGCTTTGTCAAGCTGGGCCTTAAAAACCTCTAAGGATGGAGATTCCACCACCTCCCTAGGTAACCCATTCCAGTGCTTCATCACCCTCCTAGTGAAATAGTGTTTCCTAATATCCAGCCTAGACCGCCCCCACTGCAACTTGAGACCATGCTCCTTGTTCGGTCATCTGCCATCCCAAGAACAGCCGAGCTCCATCCTCTTTGGAACCCCCCTTCAGGTAGTTGAAGGCTGCTATCAAATCCCCCCCCCCCACATTCTTTTCTTCTGCAGACCAATTACTAAGCCCAATAACCTCAGCCTCTCCTCATAAGTCATGTGCTCCAGCCTCCTAATCATTTTCATTGCCCTCTGCTGGACTCTCTCCAATTTGTCCACTTCCTTTCTGTAGTAGGGGGGCCCAAAACTGGACGCAATACTCCAGATGTGGCCTCACCAGTGCTGAATAGAGGGGAATAATCACCTCCCTTGATCTGCTGGCAGTGCTCCTACTAATGCAGCCCAATATGCCATTAGCCTTCTTGACAACAAAGGCACGCTGCTGACTCATATCCATTTTCTCGTCCACTGTAATCCCCAGGTCCATTTCTGCAGAACTGCCGCTTAGCCAGTTGGTCCCGAGCCTGTAGCAGTGCATGGGATTCTTCCGTCCTAAGTGCAGGACTCTGCACTTATCCTTCTTGAACCTCATCAGATTTCTTTTAGCCCAATCCTCCAGTTTGTCTGGGTCACTCTGGACCCCATCCCTACCCTCCAGCGTATCTACCTCTCCCCCCAGCTTAGTGTCATCCGCGAACTTGCCGAGGGTGCAATCCATCCCATCATCTAGATCGTTAATGAAGATGTTGAACAAAACTGGCCCCAGGACAGACCCCTGGGGCACTCCGCTTGATACTGGCTGCCAACTAGACATGGAGCGGTTGATCACTACCTGTTGAGCCCGATGATCTAGCCAGCTTTCTTTCTACCTTATAGTCCATTTATCCATGCTGGCAAGAATACTGTGGGAGACCGTATCAAAAGCTTTGCTAAAGTCAAGATATATTATGTCCACTGCTTTCCCCTTATCCACAGAGCCAGTTATCTCATCATAGAAGGCAATCAGGTTGGTCAGGCATGACTTGCTGTTGGTGAATCCATGTTGACTGTTCCTGATCACCTTCCTTTCCTCCAAGTGCTTCAAAATGGATTCCTTGAGGACCTGCAAATCATGGATACAGTTTGCAATCGTGTTATTTTTAAGCTTTATAAATAGGGTGACCATATTTCCCAAAGGGAAAATGGGAGACTGCACAGGGCTGGCCTGAGCTCGCTCTCCTTCCTACCCCAGCATGGCACTGGCCCGAGCTGCTCACCCGAGTCCCCTTTCTGTTCTCCCGCTCCCACCATGAGGCTGGGGTTGCTGGAACCCCGCCCACCCCCGTATGAGCCTTGCCACCCTTGCATCTCTGCTCATCCCCCTGCACGTTCCTCCACACCGCACACTGCTTTTTTTACAAAAGTGGGCATTTGTCTCATTTGCTCTTGCTGGCAGCGAACAGTACAACTTGCTGAGAGAATTGTACAACAAATAGACTCCCTCTCAGCTCTGCTGAGCTACTGGACAACTCACTTGTCAGTCACTGGAGTAAGCCCAGCTCAACGGCCTCTGGGCTGACAGACTGGAACAAACAATGCTGCCAACCTCAGAGGTAAATCTTCATTTTAAATCTCTTTGCTTCAATAGATATGAGGCTGAGAGCCTTACATTTGGTATCTATGTCTACGCTAGCCCTTTTGTTGATCAGCGGTGTGGAAAAAACACCCCGATGAACATCAGTTTCACTGACAGGAGCGCCGGTGTGGACAGTGCTACGTCGGCAGGAGATGCTCTCCTTTCGCCATAGCTATCGCCGCTCATTGGAGGTGGTTTATTAGAGCGGTTACATGGGACCTTACAGTGACTGTGCCAGGGCTGCTGTAAGGGCCGTAGTGCAGACATAGCCAAAGAGGTCTTAAGCTTTTTCTTTCACCATCAAAATGATTGTTTTTTGTAATGTGATAATGCCTAGAAACGACATTCATGGATCAGGCCCCCATTGTGCTAGGTGTGGTACAAACAGAGCAAAAAAATGGTCCCTCCCCCAAAGAGCTTACAACCGCAACCGGTGTGGACAGACAGACAGAGGAGCACAATGAGACAGTATTGGTCAGCGTGACAGGCAGGGGTGAGAACTCACCAGATTCCCAAGCTTTGTCATGTTTTTGTAGGCATTAGAGCAAAGGAGAGTTTGGAGGACAATGAGGTGCCTTTGCAGATATTTGTGGGGAGCACCTCCCACAAGGAAGCACAAAATGTGTTTGTCCCCCATTTGTAAAACCGACAAACCCTGGTCGTTGAGATTGAACCTGGGACCTCTGTAGGTAAATGCATGAGCCTCTACTGCATGAGCTAAAAGCCACATAGCCCTTAGCTAAGGCTGTAGAGCAGACTCATTAATTTCTCTCTAAGTGGTCTCAGTGCCACTAGATGGGACAGACTACAGAGCACCACACCCAGGAGGTGTGTGGGTTACATTTGAAAAATTTAACAAGTAGGTGGTGAAGGCTGGTATTTTTAGCTGATTAGAGGCAGGAGTTGACATTGCAATAGCGTATGAGAGATGACGGGCAGGGTGAAGGGCCCTGAATGTGAAGACAAGGAGCTTATACTTTATGTGATGAAGGGGGAGCCTGTGGAGGAAGGCAAAGAGCGGAATTAAATGGTCAAAGTGATTAGCTAGGAAAATGGTTTTTGCACCAGCATTTTGAATGGATCTGAACTGGGCAATATTGCATTTGTCAAGGGCAGAGAAGAGGATGTTGTGGTAGTCAAGCTGTGAGATGATGAAGGCTTGGATGAGAGTGTTAGTAGTGTGGATGGATAGCAAAGGCTGGAGGAGTTTTAGGAGTGTGGTTGGGTTGGAAAGGCTGTATCTTAGAAATGTAATACAGAAAGAATTGGCATGATTTAGATCTGCAGAGGGGGCCAGATCAAAAATGATACCACATTATGGGTAGGGCCGCACCAAATTCACGGCCATGAAAAAACGCGTCACGGATTGTGAAATCTGGTCTTTTGTGTGCTTTTACCCTAGAATATACAGATTTCATGGGAGTGACCAGCATTTCTCAAATTGGGGGTCCTGACCCAAAAGGGATTTTCAGGGGAGTCACAAGGTTATTTTAGGGGGGTCACAGTATTGCCACCCTTACTTCTGTGCTGCCTTCAGAGCTGGGCGGCTGGCCAACAGCCACCGCTCTCCAGGCACCTACCTCTGAAGGCAGCACCCTGCCAGCCACAGTGCAGAAGTAAGGGTGGCAATACCAGACCGTGCCATTCTTACTTCTGCGCTGCTGCTGGCGGCGGTGCTGCCTTCAGAGCTGGGCAGCCGGAGAGCAGCGGCTGCTGGCCAGGAGCCCAGCTCTGAAGAGAGAGCTGCCACCAGCAACAGTGCAGAAGTAAGGGTAGCAGTACCGGAACCCCCTCTATAATAACCTTGCAACCTCCCCCAACTCCTTTTTGCGTCAGGACCCCTACAATTACAACACCATGAAATTTCAGATTTAAATATCTGAAATCATGAAATTTCTGATTTTTAAAATCCTATGACCATGAAATTGACCAAAATGGATTGTCCAAAATGGACTGACCAAAATAGACCAAAGGGTGATCATGTCCCCAGTGATTGAGGGAAGAGGGGAGGAGGGAACCCTAAGGTTCATCTAAGCTTAGGTCAACAAATGCAGCTCTGATTTTATATATATATATATATTAATAAAGGATACATATTGAACAATCATAGCTGTTGTCATTGGTTCTAGCTGCACTCCAACAGCTGAGTCTGATCAAGGTACTCAGTAGAGAATAGACAGCATCGTCAGCTAGTTTGAGAAAGAGCTGAGCTGTAATATGAACATAGCAGCAATGGTGCTCGCACTACAGATGTAGTGAAAGGATAGAATAGGATAGAAAGGATAGATGTTGAGAAGAGTCTGAAATCTCACAAACAGGCACCTGTACCTTTGGGATGTCTTAATCCAAGTGAATCACCTGGACAAAAGGCTCTCCAAAGTCTGCTGATGACCAGATCTGTGGGTGTGGTATGTTGGATGACGTGTGTTTAGATCCATCATTTGCTATAGTTTTGGTTAAAGATTGTACAGAAAAAAAGGAGGGCGGAATATGTGACGGTTTGTGTGCTATTTCTTTAAAACTGTGTCCGGAAGGGGCTTGGGAGGTTCTAGGCAGAAAGAAGACCTGCCGTAAAGCAGAGGGACAGACAGTAGCTTTAGGGACAATACTACTTTCCATGTTCTAATAAAGATGAATAGTCCTAGGTTCCTTAATCCCCAAGGACCTGAGTCAAACCTCCAGCTGCACTGTAGTGTTGCCAACTCTCACAATTTTACGGCGAGTCTCACCATATTTGGTCTTTTTCTCAAACCCCACCTGCTGGAGGACTGGGGCGGGAGGGAGATTTTGTGTAAGTGTCTAGCCCTCCTGGTGAGAGAGAAAAAAGTTTGAAAAATGTAACGGCTCAAGAGAGCGAACCGGACAGTATGTTCAAAGTCTCATGGTGTCCGAACACTTGGAGTTGGCACCACTAATGCCCACATAGGTGGTGCGAGTGACCCCCAAAGCTGGGGCCCCGGTTCCCGGCCATCGGCCCCACGCTGCCCACAGGACCGGGTCTCACTGACCCCCAGGGCCAGGACCCCGGTTCCTGGCCATCGGCCCCACGCCGCCCACGGGACCTGGCCCCACTGCACCCCCAGGGCCGGGACCCCGGTTCCCGCCCATCGGCCCCACGCCGCCCACGGGACCAGGCCCCACTGCACCCCCAGGGCCGGGACCCCGGTTCCCGCCCATCGGCCCCACGCCGCCCACGGGACCTGGCCCCACTGCACCCCCAGGGCCGGGACCCCGGTTCCCGCCCATCGGCCCCACGCCGCCCACGGTACCTGGCCCCACTGCACCCCCAGGGCCGGGACCCCGGTTCCCGGCCATCGGCCCCACGCCGCCCACGGGACCAGGCCCCACTGCACCCCCAGGGCCGGGACCCCGGTTCCCGCCCATCGGCCCCACGCCGCCCACGGGACCAGGCCCCACTGCACCCCCAGGGCCGGGACCCCGGTTCCCGCCCATTGGCCCCACGCCGCCCACGGGACAAGGCCCCACTGCACCCCCAGGGCCGGGACCCCGGTTCCCGCCCATCGGCCCCACACCGCCCACGGGACAAGGCCCCACTGACCCCCAGGGCCGGGACCCCGGTTCCCGGCCATCGGCCCCACACCGCCCACGGGACCAGGCCCCACTGCACCCCCAGGGCCGGGACCCCGGTTCCCGCCCATCGGCCCCACGCCGCCCACGGGACCAGGCCCCACTGCACCCCCAGGGCCGGGACCCCGGTTCCCGCCCATCGGCCCCACGCCGCCCACGGGACCAGGCCCCACTGCACCCCCAGGGCCGGGACCCCGGTTCCCGCCCATTGGCCCCACACCGCCCACGGGACCAGGCCCCACTGCACCCCCAGGGCCGGGACCCCGGTTCCCGCCCATCGGCCCCACGCCGCCCACGGGACAAGGCCCCACTGCACCCCCAGGGCCGGGACCCCGGTTCCCGCCCATTGGCCCCACACCGCCCACGGGACAAGGCCCCACTGACCCCCAGGGCCGGGACCCCGGTTCCCGGCCATCGGCCCCACGCCGCCCACGGGACCAGGCCCCACTGACCCCCCAGGGCCGGGGCCACCTGCCCTCCCGGCCAGCGAGGCCCGGGCTGGGCCCCGGCGCCCCTCAGCGGAGGCGTCGAGCCTCGGTCTCCGCCCCGCCGCTGCCCCAGGCGAGCGCCCCCCGCCCGGCCTACAAGCCCCAGGATGCCGCGCGGCGGGGGCCCCGCTGCCGGCCGGCCGCGCGCCTGCGTCCGGGTCGGCGGGGAGGAAGCCCCGCCCCCGGCGGCGGGAGCGGCCGCTCCGGTTGGCCGGCCGGGCTGCCGCTCAGAACGGGGTCGGGGGTCAGAGTGCGCGGAGGTGAGTCGCTGGCTTGGGGACTCGTGGTGCCGAGTGTGGGGGGAAGGGCTGGCGCGGCCCCCGCTGTAAACACCCCGACGGCCCCCGGGGGAGGGGGGGCGCGGGGGGCGGGGCCCGGCCGGGGGGGGCGGCGGCCGGCGGTGCCCCAGGGGCCGGCGGGCCTGGCCAGGGGGAGGGGGCTGCCCTGGCGCGGGAGGGGCTGGGGGCCTGGGCCGGGGCCGGGCCGCCCCCCGGGGCCTGGCGGGGCCGGGGCCGGGGGCTGCGCCGGGAACGGGCTCAGAGCCAGGCCGGGGCGGCGCAGGCTGCGGTGGGCAGGGGCTCAGAGCCGGGCCAGGGGGCTGGGCCTGGGCAGCTGCCGGGGGGGCGGGGGGGTTGAGCTGGTTACGTGCTGAAGGGAGCCGGGTGCCTGGGGGGCAGGAGGGATGGGAAGCGTTGGGGGGCTTCAGCGGGGGCAGGGTGTCAGGAGAGGGGGTGCTGGGCTGGCTGGGGGGGGATCTCGGGCTGAGAGGAAAGGGGGGCAGCAAAGGGGAGAGTGGAGTCTGGACCTTCACCCCAGAGGCAAGGGAGTGGTTCGCCGGGTCTCTCCCCTGTGGCTCCGAGAAGTTAGCCTGCAGAACTGGACGTTGTAGCTGGGTGTGAAGCACTTCGTCCCCCGGGGTGGCCCCACTTCTAGGAAGGACGGAAGGAAGGAAAGCCACTCTGAAGCTGGTTAAGGAAGAGGGGCCCAGCATTGTGGCCCAGCGGCTCTCACCTTGTTGCCATTCTGTGTTAAATTGGGTCTCCGCTCCTTGGGCGGTTGCGTGTTCTTCAGCAGAACTATTCAGTGTGTGGCTCTTGGGGTCACTCCCCAAAATCCTGGTCTGATTTTGATAAACTGCTGTCAAGTCTTTGGGCAGCAGAAGTTGATTGCCCACTGAACTGAGTATTGTGGGACATGGATTTAAAAGGGGCAAGAAATCTTAATAGGGATTTTGGACATTCCCTTTGGTGTTTGAATGAGGGAGTCAATAGTTTGACTTTTATATGTGAGATTGCACTGATTGCACATCTTCTGAGTGTGAAAGAGGTTGAAACTCAGAAGTGAACTTGAGAGAGTTGAGAAATACAATGTGCGTTTGCTTGTTGCGTGACCGGCCACAAGAATTTCTGCTCCCTCCCTTTTCTTGCTACGGTAGTGTTACGGGTGTTTCTCCTAAACAGCATGAACAGACATTGTGCCCTTTTTCTGATACTCTGTCTGTTGTAAGCCTTATGCCTGGTAGCTTTACATGGCAATGGGGCATTATTAGAAAATAAATCTGATGCAGACTTGGGTTTCTTTTTATTTCTTGGACTTCTGGTTTTAGAAGTAGGGTTTTTTGATGGCTTCAGTTTAGTCAGATCTCTGGTATTCTTTAGGCCACAGCGCAAAGGGCTGGTCTGATTGGTTAGATTGTACCATATCTCAGCTCAGAAGAGATAAGGAAGACTTTAATCAAATGCTTAGGGTTGTGGTATTTCTAAAAGGAATTGGTCCTGTCAGACACTGTAAGCTGCTATTTTGAATGGTAAGTTAAGGTGCTTAATAGTTTTGGTGCTCTGTGCAATACTGTAGAGTTTCATAGCACTTTCTCAGTGTAAACCTGGCATATAAGATTTCACACCAAGAATGGTTTCTTCCTAAATAAGCTATATGTTAGAAATCCAAATGGTTACTCTTCAGGGTGGAGGTGGGTGGTGGAAGTGACTTCAGATGTACTTTTGTACCTTAAATTGTTGAGTTTGGGATGGGTTCTCTGTAACTGAAATTTTGCAGGCTGTTAATTTATACTGTAGGTGAAATGCTTCTATTGTTCTCGAGAGACTCTTTTCATGGCAGTTGCTTCTCTGAAGCATAGGTTGCTCTGGGTACAATAGCGTGTGTGCACGTGTTCATAAAAAAGCTTCATAAGTGCATGTAGCCAGATTTGATTCTCACCAAAATTCAAAAGACTAAAACTGACTGCATTAGAAAGAAAATGCTAATTAATTTGGACACTAAACAAAGAAGTCCCTGAATAAGTGTACACAGATTGAGATGACCTTTACTTTCATAGGGCATGGCTACACTGGAAACTTCAAAGCGCTGTCGCGGGAGCACTCCCGCAGCAGCGCTTTGAAGTGCGAGTGTGGTTGCGCGCGAGCGCTGGGAGAGAGCTCTCCCAGCACTCCTGGTAATCCACCTCCACGAGGGGATTAGCTGCGAGCGCTGGGGGCCTGTCCACACTAGCGCTTTAAAGCACTCTGACTTGCTGCGCTCAGGGGGGTGATTTTTCACACCCCTGAGCCAGTAAGTTAGAGCGCTATAAAATGTAAATGTAGCCGAGCCCATAGTTTTGAATGAAAGGTATTTAGCTGGGACTTGATTCCTTTAGGAGGACTGCTATAGCTGCTATGATGCCTATCTTGTTTTGGCTGTGTTACTTTTAGTAGGTATTGAATTTTTCCTTTATTTAATCTAGGAAATAAAGTTCTGAAAGACATTTGGCATGTAAAGTTCTTGCACTTGCACTTCCTCTGTTTTATCTAGTAATAACCTTTGTATGAACTTCACTGAACCTGTACAGCATATGGGAATGGTGATCCATGAGCTAAATCTGAATGGAAATGGACACCCTAAACTATATTCATAAGAGGCCATTGGTGACTATTAAACAAATATACATATTTCCAAGCCTGCTCTTGGGTGAGAAGGACGCACAGTTGCTGCAGGTGGTGGTCCTGGAGAAGCGCAATAGGAAATGCTTTCTTTCTGTTGGTTCTGAACCATTTCCCCAGCAGAGTGCTGGGGCTGCTGTGATACTTGGGGGAGTGGGGTGCAGATTTGTAGATGAGAGGTAAAACTGAAGTCTCTGACCATTTTAGTCACTAAATATTCTCTGACAAATTTTCTTTAAACCTAAGAATAGAGTGGTGGTTGATGCTGGCCAAATTCCAACTGGGTAATTGCATTGTGTCTCTGAATCTCTCCTGCATTTTCAGTTGGATAACGATTCTTCACTTCCTGTCCTAAATTTCTTGGCAGTATAACTATGTACTGTTAGCTTTGCTGTTTCTACCCTAACTAACTCTCTGTGCAGTACCTCTATCCCTTGCCTGTTTTCTAGGATTATTGTGAATTGATGTGGTTTCACAAAATCTGGTTTACGTGCCTCCTTGAAATATCTTCCAGCCCCTATGACCTTCAGATTCTGTAGAATACAAACTTTCTTTAAAAATGTCCAGACCTTATGATTGTAAAGAGAATCACCCAAATGTGAACTAAATAGAAAACAGTGCAGAATTGTCAACACCAAACTGTAGACAGGGTTAAACAGTTGGGGTGTGAACCATCCTGTTTGTCTCAGTTGAGTGTTAACTCTTGAGCCTGACAGTGGCAGAACCGGATTTTCAAATAATTTAGGTACACAACTGTGTAGCTGATTTGCATAACAGCAATTGCGTGTGCAAATCAGGTAATCACATCTGCCAGGTACCACATAACCAAAGGGCAAAAAGACATAGTTCTAAAAGTGCCTGGTATTTTTACTTTCACTAAATTAAGGTATGTGTAAGAGCAACTCTGCAGACTCCATTGCTGTTAGGGGGGAGCTCAGCTGTGGACTGAGAGTTGCATGTGGCTTTAATTTATAAACTCAGCCCACGGACCACAATTAAAAATATAACTTGGCCCTTTCCACAGAACACACTGAGATCATCTGATAAGGTACTATACCAAGTACCAAATATATTCTTCCACTGTAGCGTTACAGTCTGACTACTTGTACGCTTCAGGTTGTTTTCCTCCCTCTACTTTCTCACTGAGGGGCAGTCCTGCTGTCCTTCCATGTGCAGAACTCCTGCAGATTTCAGCATGAGATCCATTTGTGTAGCCACTACTGTTCTTGGGGAAAATTTAAAAATACACAATAAAATCTGTTTTAAGAGACCACTCAGGGAGCTGACAAAAGTTGGCTGCCTAGCAGAGTTGGCCTAATAAAGTTGGAGCAGAAGTGTATCCTGTATCTTTGGGAAATACTTAGGGGACAGCCCTGAGATAAGTGGTCTGATGAGAGCTGCATCTTGATTAGGTTTCACCGCAATGTCAAGTAAGCTATGATACCTGTTTCATTCCCAGCACACCGATTATCCATGCATTAGCCACAAGAAGTCCTCTTCTTTGTAATTTTGCTCCTCCTCCTCAGTCCCTGTGATCTCACAAGACATTGTCTGTGATGTCACTATGGAAACCATTCTGATGGTCTATGCAGTGGTTTGGCATGGCATATCTCTGAAGGAATGTGGGAGGAGCAGGCTGGTTAGATAGGAGAAAGCTTCCCTACTCATGGAATTCCCTCCCTGTTTTAATCAATCCTCTCCTTCACATCCCTCATTAACTCACTTCTCTCAAAATGCCTACACATAGTGAGTCAACACTGCTATTTTCTTTAAATTGAACTCTCAAGATGTGCACATGCCTGAAATGAGTACCACATGATCTCACTGGACTAACCCTTGTGTCCCATCTAATTGTAGATTGTAAGGTTATTGGAACGGGGGGGAGGGCTGAGCACAGTCTTGAGGATCTGTAAAAACAGTTCAATACTCAGCTGTATTGGTGACAAGTAACGAATAGGAACACTACACCGACATTTCAGGGCAGTGCTTTCGGAAAGTTACATTGGAAGTTTCCTGGAATGTAGGTTTGCTACAAACTTACCCAACCAAAAACCAATGGAATTAAACGAGGAAAATAAATTGAACCAATGGTAAAAGGATACTATCAGATGAATTGATTAAACCAGTTTACCTGGTATTTTTTAACACCACTTTAAATCCTTACAACTTTTAGAATACTATTTTAATGTGTTTTTATTTATTTACTCTTTTTTTTAATAAGTTTGAGCAGTGCCATTAGACTCACTAGTTTTTGTTTATAGTCTTTCATTTTCTGGCTCTCGGGCCATGCCAAAGTGCTGTGATATTTGGGCTGCAAACACTTGCAAGAAAAGACTTGGTATTTAAAAAAACTTAAAGTTCACTTAAAAAAAAAAGTCATGGACACGTAAGCCTCAATCTGATAGAAACATCGGTACCAAATCTAAACGTGGGCCCCTGTTTGGTCTGAAAGTGTCTCTTTAAATGCTGACGAAAGTGGGACCATTCTTGGCTCTAAGTCTGGGCTGCTGTTGCTGCCTTAACCCAAGGGTTTGCTCACTGTTAGATTGTGGCTTCCCCTTCTCCCAAGTTGAGGCGACATTATCACTCCAGACTGTCAGCCTGAACAGTGAATGTGTCTGCTCTTGGGTGGAAAGCAGGCTGTTGAAATTATCTGACTGTCTCATTTTGCTCTTGTATGATTTTGATTTGTTTTAATTAGTAAAATTTAAATATTAATATTATGCACAAAGAACCCGTAAAGCTAAGATTCATAGACTAATTTGTCTCTCTGTGCACAAATTAGTTACAGGCATGAATGCCATTCATCCTACAAACCGCAAGGCGTTCATACATATGCAATGCATTTATTTGTGTGATCAGGTCTCATACTTCTACTACCAGTGGAGAAAGTTGCTTAAAGTGCCCTGATCACTTCATGACTGGCACTGTTTGTTAGTTTCTCATCCCTCTAGCGCAGGGGTTCCCATAATGTGGTATGTGTACCCCTGGGGGTACAGGAGACCTCTCTGGGGGATACACGGGAAAAATTGTGTAATGGTGGATATTATTTATTAATTGTATTTATTGCAGTTTCATAATAGGCTACTTGGATGAAGCTTTGAAACTCTGTGGGAATTTGTTTTATAAAAGACGGGAGTTAATTTACTTCAAGATGTACCAACGAGAACACAGACGCACTGACGTACAGAGCCCTCACCTCCAATCACCATGCAGCGCAGGCTCAGTTGTCCATCAACTGTCCAGTCTGAGTTCAGAACTTAGGGGTTTTTTCCAGTTGTATACATCCTGCTATAACTATATCTGTACTTAACAGTGAAATACCTACAGATGGCTAAAGACAGGTGTGTTAAAAAGAACACACACACTATCCATGATGAGAAGGCTGGTGTACGTGGGCAGCTGGTAGATCTGGAAGGGGGTATGCAGTAAGAAAAAGTGTGAACCTCTGCTCAGGGGTTCTCACAACAAATTTTTTGGTCGCCTCAGAGTGTGGCCACCAACTCTTCTTGCTGGTGGCTGCTCTGGCAGTTTTTCCTAAAAGACTTCAGGAAAAACAAATATGCACATACATCCAAATTATTGTAATTTATTTACATAGGATTTTTTTTTGCAGACTCAATAATAAAAAAAAAAAAAAGTACAGTTGTCTCTCTTCTTTACTGGACCTAAACAGACTAGAAACACAAATCAGGTGCTCTGCACATTCTTGTCTTTTTTTGTTGTTGTTTCTTTTTCGGTTGCTTTTTTTAGACTTGCTAGCAAGTAAGTCTGCTGCTGTGAAAAGTGATACTTGTATGTTAATATCACTTTTCACAACCTCCCTGCTAGCTACAGTATTAAGTCTGCTGTGAAAAGTGATAATAACAAAAATACAAATATCACTTTTCACAGCAGACTTACTCAGCCCAGGGACAAATTAAGCCCTGGATAGGGAGATGGTAGGGAGGTAGGCCATGGGGGTCAGAGGTCATGGGGGAAATTTGATAGGGGGCCAGGGGAGGCAGTGGGGGCCAGCAGTGATGGGGGGGCAACCCCGGGACCCCACTGCTGAAGCATGACCCCACTGCCCCTGGGAAAGTGGGGAACTGACTGGCTGCCTGCTCCAGCGTTTGTGTCTCTGCGGGGGTGTGTGTGGGGGGTAGGGCCCACTCCCAGCTGGCAGCCCCAGGGTGGGGGCCCCTGCTTCCCCCCACCCCCAGTCTCCACCCAGGAGGCTGTGGCCACGAGAAAAGCCCCTGGTGGCCACATGCAAGAATGCTGCTCCAGTGGATGCTTGTGGTTCCCAGTAAGCAGTTCCCTCAGATTCATTCATCTTGAGTCCTGAAGTGAGATAGGTGCCAGTGCAAATTCTTTTCTGTACATTTAGTGGGGCCTCTGGCAGCTAAGCCCGTACAGCTGGTGCTTGCCTGTCTTTTGGCTTTCTTTACTTTCTAGAGCTCAGCTGTGGTGCTTTGCCATCATTTGCATGGCACACTGATGGGGAAGGAACCTGACCGGCCTGGGTTTGCCCCACGCCATTCTGGAGACAGAATAACGGCAGGTCATACTAACTTCCAGCATTTTGTAAGCAATAGTTACTGGTTACAGCAAATGAAGTCACGTGTGACATGCAGTAATATATAGCCTATAAAATTAATGTTATCTCCCAGCGGTAGTCCCCCGCAGGTGGATATTTCCCATGTTATTGGGAGTTACGAACATAAATGCTGTAACATTTTCCTATGTCTGTGTACAATCTGTCAAAATACTTCATGAAGTCCAGGCATAGTTTACAGTCCCATTACAGTTTATCTGTATAAGGAATTGTAGCTGGATAATAAGCATTAAACTGGTTGGATTGAGTGCCAGATGTGGCAGTCGACACTGTCTGAGATTATAATCTATCCCTCTGTGCATAAAGTACATTTATCACACTTCATTTGGGTTTGGAAATTGAATCATTCAACACGTGAATTGATCTGGGTAGTGTAGGGTTTGTATTTTCTTTTTAAAGCTGTGTTCTGACTCAGTATCTGCATTGCTGTGTGTTGGAATAAATATTGGATAATTAGTAGTGTCTTGAATCTTCTGTAATAGCCATAAATGCTTTACACAGATTTTAATAAATAGCATCTGCTCACCAGCTCCCTAATGCTCTGAGACACTCTGAACTCGCCGAGGAAGATGTTACAGTCTCTTCCCAAAATACCTGGAAGTCTAGAGTAGTGACTGACTAAATACTATAGTTAAGACTTCACTTGCCAAAAAAGCAGAGAGCAAAAGTTTGCTATTGGATTGTTCCTAGTCATGTGCTAGCTGTCAAGGGGATTAGCAAAATGTCCCCTCACATGCTTCTGTTCAGTGCTTAGCTTTATCTACACATTAATATACATTAGAGAAATACTGATCTTACCCAGTATTACCTAGCCATATATATTATGTTGTTGGATGTATTTGATTTAGGGGGCTACTCTCTGACTTCCTCCCCCACTTCAGTTGTATTTTTCCCTTTTCAGAGTAGGTTAAATCATAGAAGCATAAAAATGTAGGACAGGAAGGGCCCTCAAAGTCATTAAATCCAGCCCCCTGGGCTGAGGGAGGACCAAGTAAACTTAGTTCATCCCTGACAGGGGTTTGTCCAACCTGTTAAAAACCTCCAGTGATGGAGATGCCACAGCCTCCCCAGGAAACTATTCCAGAGCTTAACTACCCTGAGAGTTAGAAAGTTTTTCCTAATGTCTGACCTAAATCTCCCTTGCTGCAGGTGAAGCCATCATTTCTTGTCCTATCTGCAGTGGACATGGAGAACAATTGATCACTGTCCTCTTTATAACAGCCCTTAACATATTTGAAGACTGTGATCAGGTCCCCCCTCAGTTTTCTTTTCTAAAGACCAGTCTTTACCACAACAAATTATTAGCTGCTTTATTCCAAGATTTTTTATCTGCTCTGGTAGACCTTCAGATCCACAGTTGATAGCTTTGAAGATCTGAAGCATAAATATCTGTTATCCAGGATAGGTTAGATGTGAATGGAAGTGATTTCTATTTGGCTGTAATGAATTTATTAATGGCAATAAAAGTATGAGATGGAAAAGTGATAGGTCTTCCTGAACACCTTTAGGATAAATACAATGTTAGGCTTGCAGGGGAGCTCTTTATTATGGTTTTGTAACTGAGGTTTTTAGTTTTCCAGGCGACTCTTACTTGCAGTGCTGCTTTAATAAAATATACAGCCCCCAAAATGCTAAAGCCAGGACGTACAACCAGTATATGCCACGAAAGTCAGACTGCAGGAAGTGACTCCGTATTAAACCTCTTCAGTCTCTGATTTCCACCTTTTGTGTGCATGTGTGTTTCTTTAACACAAAATCCTTCTGGGGAAGGTTACAAAATGTGTATTTACCTAATGCACATGACCTGCTCAGCTGCAATCATCTCCTAATCGGGTCTTTCTGCGTTTCTTACCTGAGTGTCTCTCAGGTAAATACAGCTTTAGCTGTTCTTCAAGGCATATTACCTCATTAAGTGTGTATTTTGGCAAGTGCATTATTTACCTGATAGACTAACAGATACAAAGGAGCAGTTGCTGTCTGTGCAAATAACCACGGTGGTGTTCATGAATGATTGTCCTCTGGTTTCTTTGAGGCGGTTTTTATTTTGTTGTGTAAAGCTGGCTACTCTTCATATACACCAAGGGGTGCTTCCTGCCCTCTGTGCAGGTGCTGGAGGCATTGTGCGCACACCCAGGGGAGTCTGCGCTTAGTTCCGCTGCACTAAGAAACTAAACAAAAGCAAGATGTATCCCTGCTTGTATGGAAGGAAGGAAGTCTGTACTGCTCACGGCCACCAGCGTCTAGACACCTGGTGCCCTGTGTCTTCTATCCATTCTAGCTTGTGAGCTCCTTGGAAGCATGGACTGCGCCTCCCTACATGTGCTATGCACACTGGTAACTGTATGCTGAGAACAGCGGTGGTGCAGGCAATGATACCAATAGCTGCCCCGCCACTGTCTTGGCCCTGTCTGGAAGGATCAGCTGCCTGCAGGGCTGAGCTGAGTTCACTCTCCAGGCTTGCTCCGTCGCTGGCCTGGGGCTAGTTGTGGTGGGTTTTTGAGCAATTGAGATCCACCTCCTAGTAACTGAATGTCAAATAAACCACTGAAAGGCCCGGTAGCAAATACTGACCTGGGCTGGCTTTGAACTGGCATCCTAGACTTGAAAGACTCTGTTACTTGTCCCTGACCCATGCACTCCTGGAGAACCCCCCCCTTTCTTTCTTTTTTTTTTTTTTTTTTTTTTTTTTTAAGAAGAAACCATTTGAAACTTCTTCCTTCCACTTCCCCCATCAAAAAACCCAGATGCCAGAGGGTCACATTATGGATGTGTGATCTGTAAAACTGCCACAAAGTTTTTAAGTCACAAGAGTATAAATAAAATAGTGGGTGGGATTTTTATAGGGGAGAGGGAGGAATGAATTAAACTTAATCAGTTTGGATTTTGTTGGAAGGAAAATTCACCCCTTGAATGTGAACATTTTAGATCAGTTCCCCCTCATCCCATCTGCCCTCCTCCACCCTGAAAAAACCCCCCCGGTGAGCAAGAGATTGTGTGCGGCACCTGTGCCCTGTTGAGAGCGACCAGGCGGAATGGCCTATGGAAGCATGTTATCAAGAGGCTGATGCAGGGGGTGAGAGATGGGAGAAAAGCTGAGTAACACGTGGGGAGTAGAAGGGTCTGGCTTGGCTCTAGCTGTGGGGCTTGGGGCCGAGCGGATGGCGTCTGCACGCGTCTCGTGCCTAACTCCTGTTATGTGCAACTTCTGTTACCAATGTACATGTATCAAGAAACTAAGGGTCCTTCCACATACGTCAGTGAGCTTTGCATCAGACCCCTAAGTCCCGAAGCAATCTAGATAGTGTTCTGTAGCGTGCAGATGCCTGATCTGGCCCCTGGAGCAGTGACTGTAGTGTCTCTGCCTCTTAATGTAGAGCTATTCACAAAGGTTAATTTCTAGGTTGCTAGTGGGTCTAGACGCTGTCTAGTGTATTTTCAATAGGTCATGGTATTACCTGGGTTTCTTAGTGGAACCTTTCATCAAAAGACCGTGAGAGAGTCTGTTCCAAAATGGCTGGGTTGAAGAGACGGCAATAGAAGTGAGATGTATGCGCGTTAGTAACACAAGCCCCTCTCTCTCTCTCTAGGTTTCAGATGCCTCTGGATGCTCCATGGTAGCACTCTTCCATATTGGAGCAGCAAAGATTCCTCCAAGCTTACTTCCAAGGGTGAGACAAGCTCTGTGCTTCTACCGCCTACGTTGCTTTCTCCAGGGGTGCGGCTCCACCGTAAACAGGAAACTGGCGTCCCACGGCTTTGGCGCGTCCATGGCAGCAATGTCATCCTTCCCTCCACAGAGATATCACTACTTTTTAGTGTTGGATTTTGAGGCCACTTGTGACAAACCACAGATTCATCCTCAGGTAAATATCCAGCCCCATTTATTCTTCCCTTGCAAACTGCTGGCTCCACCCTGTGAAGTGGGATGCAGTGTCTGTCCCTTCATACCCCCACCAACATCTCTGAGGTTTACCCCATACCCTCCCAGTGCTGTGCACACTTCCTCAGCAGCTGTTATTGGCCCAAGTGGTTTCTGATGAGCATCATGAGGCATTTCTGCCCCTTAAAATGGCTGTCTGCACTACTGCCAACCTATCAGCCCAGAGGGAATGAAACCAAGAGACCTTGGCCTCCATCACGACAATGTTGAAAAGACATTTGTTTGAAAAACTTTACCTGTCTTAGGCCTTAAATGCTTCTCAGCTCTCTGGCTTGGGGATGGATTGAGCTGGTATTAGCTGGGAACACTGTATTATTGGCACACTCCAGACGGTTTCATCTGTTTCTGCAGGAAAAACATGTTTGTAGCCTATAAAGTTGTTCTGGGTGTGAATGTATGCAGGACTGCTTGTTGGAGTCTGCAGGTCTTTAGTCATGATAGCTCTGAAAGGTGTGAACTTTCCCAGGCTTATCTTATCTGGGTGTTTAACTCTGAAGTCTAACAATAATCACATAATTTAAATAGAAACCTCCAGCTACTCTGGGATTTTGGGTGCATCTTGAGCGTGCCACTTTCAGCTTCTCACCCCTGAAACTAACACCAGATGTAGACTTCTCCACATGCCTTCTGCAAATGGTTGTTTCCTTGACAGTGGAATGCAAAATGAATTAATAACGATATTTTCAATAGGGCTGTCAAGTGATTACAAAAATTAATCACGTGATTAATTTCTTGTCAGCAAGTTAAAGAAGTATGGGCTGGATGAATGTACTATAAGGTGGGTAGAAAGTTGGCTAGATTGTCGGGCTCAACGGGTAGTGATCAATGGCTCCATGTCTAGTTGGCAGCCGGTGTCAAGTGGAATGCCCCAGGGGTCGGTCCTGGGGCCGGTTTTGTTCAATATCTTCATAAATGATCTGGAGGATGGTGTGGATTGCACTCTTAGCAAATTTGCGGATGATACTAAACTGGGAGGAGTGGTAGATACGTTGGAGGGCAGAGATAGGATACAGAGGGACCTAGACAAATTGGAGGATTAGGCCAAAAGAAACCTGATGAGGTTCAATAAGGATAAGTGCAGGGTCCTGCACTTAGGACGGAAGAACCCAATGCACAGCTACAGACTAGAGACCGAATGGCTAGGCAGCAGTTCTGCGGAAAAGGACCTAGGGGTTACAGTGGACGAGAAGCTGGAGAGGAGTCAGCAGTGTGCCCTTGTTGCCAAGAAGGCCAATGGCATTTTGGGATGTATAAGTAGGGGCATAGCGAGCAGATCGAGGGACGTGATCGTTCCCCTCTATTCGACATTGGTGAGGCCTCATCTGGAGTACTGTGTCCAGTTTTGGGCCCCACACTACAAGAAGGATGTGGATAAATTGGAGAGAGTCCAGCGAAGGGCAACAAAAATGATTAGGGGTCTGGAACACATGACTTATGAGGAGAGGCTGAGGGAACTGGGATTGTTTAGTCTGCAGAAGAGAAGAATGAGGGGGGATTTGATAGCTGCTTTCAACTACCTGAGAGGTGGTTCCAAAGAGGATGGTTCTAGACTATTCTCAGTGGTAGAAGATGACAGGACAAGGAGTAATGGTCTCAAGTTGCAGTGGGGGAGGTTTAGGTTGGATATTAGGAAAAACTTTTTCACTAGGAGGGTGGTGAAGCACTGGAATGCGTTACCTAGGGAGGTGGTAGAATCTCCTTCCTTAGAAGTTTTTAAGGTCAGGCTTGACAAAGCCCTGGCTGGGATGATTTAATTGGGGATTGGTCCTGCTTTGAGCAGGGGGTTGGACTAGATGACCTCCTGAGGTCCCTTCCAACCCTGATATTCTGTGATTCTATGATTAATCACGCTGTTAAAGAATAATATACCATTTATTTAAATATTTTTGGATGTTTTCTACGTTTTCAAATATAGTGATTTCAATTACCACACAGTACAGTGCTCACTTTATATTATTATTTATTACAAATATTTGCACAGCAAAAAACAAAAGAAATAGTATTTTTCAGTTCTCCTAATAAAAGTACTGTAGTGCAATCTCTTTATCATGAAAGTTGAACGTACAAATGTAGAATTATGTATTAAAAAAGTAACTGCACTCAAAAATAAAACAATGTAAAACTTTAGAGCTTACAAGTCCACTCAGTCCTATTTCTTGTTCAGCCAATCGCTCAGACAAACAAGTTTGTTTACATTTGCAGGAGATAATGCTACCCGCTTCTTGTTTACAGTGTCACCTGAAAGGGACAACAGGTATTTGCACGTCACTGTTGTAGCCGGTGTTGCAAGATATTTACGTGCCAGATACAGTTAAAGATTCACATGTTCCCTTCATGCTTCAACCACCCTTCCAGTAGACCTGCGTCCATGCTGATGGCGAGTTCTGCTTGATAAAGAGCCAAAGCAGCGCGGACCGACGCATGTTCATTTTCATCATCTGAGTCAGATGCCACTAGCAGAAGGTTGATTTTCTTTTTTGGTGGTTCAGTTCTATAATTTCCGCAACAGAGTGTTGCTCTTTTAAGACATCTGAAAGCATGCTCAAACCTCGTCTCTCAGATTTTGGAATGCACGTCAGATTCTTAAACCTTGGGTCGAGTGTTGTAGCTATCTTGAGTGTTGTAGCTATCTTTAGAAATTTCACATTGGTACCTTCTTTGCAATTTGTCAAATCTACAGTGTTCTTAAAACGAACATGTGCTGGGTCATCATCCGAGACTGCTGTAACATGAAATATATGGAAGAATGTGGGTAAAACAGAACAGGAGACATACAATTCTCCCCCAAGGAGTTCAGTCACAAATATAATTAATGCATTTTTTTTTAATGAGTGTTATCAGCATGGAAGCATGTCCTCTGGAAGGGCAGTTGAAGCATGAAGGGGCATATGAATGTTTAGCATATCTGGCACGTAAATACCTTGCAATGCCAGCTACAAAAGTGCCATGTGAACGCCTGTTCTGACTTTCAGGTGACATTGTAAATAAGAAGCAGGCAGCATTATCTCCTGTAAATTTAAACAAACTTGTTTGTCTTAGCGATTGGCTGAAGAGGAAGTAAGACTGAGTGGACTTGTAGGCTCTAAAGTTTGACATTGTTTTGTTTTTGAGTGCAGTTATGTAACAAAAAAACAAACAAAAAATCTACATTGTAAGTTGCACTTTCACAATAAAGAGGTTGCACTTCAGTAGTTGTATGAAGTGATTTGAAAAAGACTGTTTCTTTGTTTATAATTTTTACTGTGCAAATATTTTTAATAAAAAATAATATAAAGTGAGCACTGTACACTTTGTATTCTGTGTTGTAACTGAAATCAATGTATTTGAAAATGTAGAAAAACGTCCAAAAATATTTAATAAATTTAAATTGGTAGTCTGTTGTTTAACAGTGCGATTAATCGCAATTAATTTTTTTAATCGCAATTAATATTTTTGAGTTAATCGCATGAGTTAACTGCAATTAATCAACAGCCCTAATTTTCAGTCATTAACATAAGAACGACCATACTGGGTCAGACTTATGGTCCATCTAGCCCAGTATCCTGCTTTCTGATAATGGAGGGTGCCAGATGCTTCAGAGGGTATGAACAGAACAGCAGTCATGGAGTGATCCATCCCCTGTTGCCCATTTCCAGCTTCTGGCAGTCAGATGTTAGGGACACCCAGAGCATGAGCTTGTACCCTGACCATCTTGGCCAGTAGCCATTGATGAACCTATCTTCTATGAACTTTTCTAGTTCTTTTTTGAACCCTGTTATAGTTTTGGCCTTCACAAAATCCCCTGGCAATGAGTTCCACAGGTTGACTGTGCATTGTTTGAAAAAGTACTTCCTTTTCTTCGTTTTAAACCTGCTGTCTATTAATTTAATTCAGTTACCCCTAGTTCTTGTGTTATGTGAAGGGGTAAATAACACTTCCTTATTCACTTTCTCCCCACCAGTCATGATTTTATGGACTTCTATCATTTCCCCCCTTAGTCGTCTCTTTTCCAAGCTGAAAAGTCCTAGTCTTTTTCATGTCTCCTCGTATGGAAGCTGTTCCATACCCCTAATCATTTTGTTGCCCTTCCCAGTACCTTTTCGTTTCTAATATATCTTTTTGATATGGGTTTACCAGAACTGTATGCAGAATTCAAGGTGCGGGCATATCATGGATTTATATAATGGCCTTATGATATTTTCTGTCTTATTATCTACCCTTTTCCTAATGGTTCCTAACATTCTGTTAGCCTTTTTGACTGATTGAATGGATGTTTTTGGAGAACGGTCTTTTTTGAGTGGTAACAGATAATTTAGACCACATCATTTGTATGTATAGTTGGGATTATGTTTTCCAATGTGCATTACTTTACATTTATCAACGTTTGAATTTCGTCTGCCATTTTGTTGCCCAATCACCCAGTTTTGTGAGATCCCTTTATAACTCCTCGCAGTCTGCTTTGGACTTACATATCCTGAGTAATTTTATATCGGCTGCAAATTTTGGCACCTCACTGTTTACCACTTTTCAAGATCATTTATGAATATGTTGAACAACACTGGTCCCAGTACAGGTCCCCGGGGGACACCACTATTCACCTTTCCACTCGTGAAAACTGACCATTTATTCCTGCCCTTTGTTTCCTGTCTTTTAACTAGTTACTGATCCATGAGAGGACCTTCCCTCTTATCCCACAACACTTACTTTGTTTCAGAGCCTTTGATGAGGGACCTTGTCAAAGGTTTTCTGAAAGTCCAAATACACTATATATACACTAGATAACCCTTGTCCACATGTTTGTTGATCCTCTCAAAGAATTCTAATCCATTGGAGGCATGATTTCCCCTTATAGAAGCCATGTTGACTTTTCCCCCACAAATCGTGTTCATTTGTTTCAGATCATTCTGTTCTTTACTATAGTTCTATCCAATTTGCCTGGTACTGAAGTTAGGCTTACCAGCCTGTAATTGGCAGCATCACTTCCAGAGACTTTTTAAAAAATTGATGTCACATTAGCTATCCTCCAGTCATCTGGTACAGATGTTGATTTAAGTGATAGCTTACATACCACAGTTAGTAGTTCTGCAATTTCATATTTGAGTTCCTTTAGAACTCTTAGCTGATTACCATCTGGTCCTGGCGACTTATTACTATTTTAGTTTATCAGTTTGTTCCAAAACCACCTCTCTTGACACCTCAATCTGGGACAGTTCCTCAGAGTTGACACCTAAAATGAATGGCTCCGGTGTGGGACTCTCCCTCAGATCCTCTGCAGTGAAGACTGATGCAAAGAATTTATTGAGCTTCTCCGAAATGTCCGTATCTTACTTGAGTGCTCCTTTAGCACCTCAATCGTCCAGTGGACCCACTGACTGTTTGGCAGGCTTCCTGCTTCTGATATACTTAAAATATTTTTTTTGCAGTTAGTTTCTGAGTCTTTTGCTACTTGCTCTTCAAGTTTTTTTGGCCTGCCTAATTATACTTTTACATTGGACTTGCCAGAGTTTATCAATGTGGGTCTTGGATTTCCGTTTTTATTGGGTAGTTTTATTCACTCAGATATTACCCAGGGCCCAGCGTGGGAATGAACAGCCAGAATTGTAGTGTCTCAAAATAGTCACAAGATTTGGTTCCTGTAAACTACGTCTACACTAGGAATTTGACCAGTCGCTGGCACTGGCTGATAGCGGTCGGTGTCTGATGGTATGCTAATGGCTGTGTCTCATTTGTATAAAAAGTTAAACAGTTTTCAACTCCGGGTTAGGGCATCTCAGTACTGAGAACTGTTGTAAGAAACCAGTTCTGTAGTTAATACAGACCTGCCTTAACCTGGATCTTTACTTAGATTTAGACTTTTAAAGAGGGGTTTGCAGGTCTGGACTGAGCAGTCGTAGCATGCCCCCCATGCGATGTCTTGCTCGGGGCAGGGCTGTCGGTTCCTCATGTCTGTGAAAACAATTCACCTGAAAATTAAAGGACAATTGCTGCCTGTGGGATTGTGTCTTCCTGAGGCGATGCTGTGGCTTTGCATCTCATTCTGCTGGGAAAGCCTTTGCCTCTGCTCAAGGGAGAGGTCGGGATATTTCTTGCACGCCCAGCCTCGGGTGCACAGGCCTGTCAAACCTGTAAATTGGTTCTACCTTGTCCTTTTTGAGATGGGTTTGGTCTGCGCACATTTTGATGCAAAACCATGAGGCATGTGGAGCTGGTTTACAGCTGGCAGTAAAATGGAGCATGAGTGGAATACGATTACTACTGTTTTAAGGAGCTTTGTCCCCAAGTCCTTGCCGTGAAAGTAATGGTCTGGGCCAGTGCAGATCTGCTCTATATATTGTTGGTGAAATGGAACCTTTAAGGTGGAGATGGTCTTTGATTTTGTTTTTTAATTATCTGTGTTCATCATCTGCCTGCATCATGCCTTGTCTGGCCAGGGCTGACAGTCCCTCTCTTCGGCAAAAACAAATTAGCCTGAAAACTAAAGAAATTATGTTTACTATGGTTCTTGCTGCACTGGAATCAGCACAGCTGATAAGGCTTAGAGACAGTGTCCTCAGAAAAGCAACCATGTAAAAATGGGACCTTCCCATTCATTGTATCTGAGTCATCTGTTTACTGACATTCATGTTTTTTGCTACTGTTAACTCTTGGGCTCTTCAGTGCTATTGGTGAGCACGCTGACTTTATGCTGCCGTAGGTATTTCCAGGGACAATGCTGGCTAAGTTCCAGTTACGGAATCTTTTACTGGTAGTGATGTAAGAGGCAGAGGTTTGGTCTGAGCGCAGGATTTGGAGCCAGGAACAGCCAAGTCCTAATCTTACCTGTGCCACTGGTTCCTTGTGTGACCTGGAGCTGCTCATTTAACTTCTCTGCCTCAGTTTCATCACGGGTAAGATGAGATAATGGGGTGCTGTCAGGAGAGCACTTTGAAGATGCTGTATACATGCTAAGTCAGGAGTGGGCAAACTTTTTGGCCCGAGGGCCACATCTGGGTATGAAAATAGTATGGCGGGCCATGAATGCTCATGAAATTGGGGGTTGGGGTGTGGGAGGGGATGAGGGTTCTGGCTAGGGGGTGAGGGCTCTGGGGTGAAGCCAGAAATGAGGAGTTCAGGGTGTGGGAGGGGGCTCTGGGCTTCGGCAGGGGGTTGGGGTGTGGGGTGAGGGCTCCAGCTGGGGGTATGGGGTTGAGGATGCTCTGGGCTGGAACTGAGGGGTTCGGAGGGCAGGAGGGGGATCAGGGCTGGGGCAGGGGGTCGGGGCGTGGGAGGGGGTCAGGGGTGCAGGCTCCGAGTGGTGCTTACCCTCAAGCAGCTCCCAGAAGCAACAGCATGTCCCCCCCCGGCTCCTATGCGGAGGCGTGGCCAGGCGGCTCTGTGTGCTGCCCCGTCAGCATGTGCTGCCCCAGCAGCTCCCATTGGCCACAGTTCCCAACCAATGGGAGCTGTGGGGGCGGTGCTTGGGGTGGGGGCAGTGTGCTGAGCCCCCTGGCTGCCCCTACGCGTAGGAGGCAGAGGGGTGCCATGCAGCTGCTTCTAGGAGCTGCACGGAGTGGGGCAAGCCCCTGACCCCGCTCCCTGGCAGGAGCATGAGGGCTGGATTAAAATATTTGGGGGGCTGGATGCACACCCTGGGCCGGTATTTTGCCCACTCCTGTGCTAAGTGGTGTTCAGCTTCCCGTTTTGTAGTGGCAACAGCTAGCCAAGTCCATTTTTTTGGCATGTAAACTGAGCCTAGAAGTCTCTCGCATAGTAAACGTGCTATCCCACAATATCACTTTACTTTTCTCAGTAACTACCCTTTGCACTGCTCAGACTCCTCCCAGGAAACTTGAAGGAGAGATCGTAGCTATGCTAAGGTGCGTTGGTATAGCATCTGCAGAACTAGCTATATTCGCCCCTGGGAAGTGCTCTGCTGTGACCAGCACATGCTTAACTTTTTTTTATCCCTAACTGAGTTCTTCACATCCCTTTGGGAGCCCCGAAGATCCCTCATTTTGACCACTTTTCACACTTCACAAGTCTCCCCTTGGGATCTTATGTCCCGGCCACCATTCTTTTGTTTAAGGACAGTGGGATTGCCTCAGGGCGCTAACAGTATTGCTCCTCAGCTGGCCAGAGGGATTGAGTGAGTGTGATACGTGGCGGCTGCTCTGTAACTCCAATGCCTGAGCCAGATGCCGTGGTTCTTTAACGTTCCCAGCTTTGGGAGCAAGAGAGAGGTGGTAGATGTTTTACACGGTAATAGAGCACTGCAGCAAACCAGCCCCTGTTTTGTCAGTTCACTGTAAACTCCCTGAACATTGGATGGCTCCTCATAGATGCACAGGTGAATCAAAGTGAGAATATACGCGTGCAAGGAAGAACATACCTGTTTGTGGATTCTCTTGGTATAGTCATGGGTGATCAGAGCAGCCCAGGGTCAACAGAGAGTGTTGGTTATAATTTCGCATGCCCCGGTGCCAACTCCAAGATTTGACAGCACGGTGGGGAAGTCTGAGAGGAGGAGAAGAAGTGCATAGTGTGTCTCCTAACACTTGAAACAGCAATCCAACCCCTGAGGTTTAGCAAGGTCAGATTCTGAGGGCTGGGAACAGGAGTGCCCTCAAATCCTTTTGAAAACTAAACTTGTGTCATTAGGGCTTGATCTGGTGGTCAGTCCCATTAGTAGCTGTGTGAGATGCCTACCAGGTTCAAACCCGCATTGCCCTACGTCCTTATTTTATTAATGTACCGAGTGTGCATGCACAGATTGGTAAGCATGCTGCACTCCTTGCCGTCAATATCAGCCTTAGACTTTCTTCCGCTCCCAGCCCAGGGTAAAAGACAAATTCATTCCTCACTACCATTCCCTCCGGAGAAGGTCTGAGAGAAAGATAGGCCTTGCATAGTGCTGTGAGGGTCAACGGGCACGGGCTGTCAGTCCAGCAGGGAAGCTACTTTGAAACACCCCGCCCTACTTCAAGCAGAACTAGAGATTGGCCATGGATATGTGGTCCTGCTCATCTCCGTTGTTGGGATGGTGCATCGGGAGATAGGCAACTTTTGTGCTAGCCAGACGAAAATCTCGTCAGGCTTTAGAGGTCAGAGGCATCACCTTGGATTGCACACTGGAAGCCAGTGGAGACTACCAAGTGTGACAGGGTCAGGCCAGATGGCTAAAGGAGAGTAATAGAAGGCAGATATATTAGCTCCAGGCTAAGTAGGTCCCTTTTCCCTGGGTAAGGTAACAGGGAAGGTTCCAGAACAATCAGGAACCTTCTGGAGACCATTGAGACGGGCTGATTAGAACACCTGCAGCCAATCAAGAAGCTGCTAGAATCAATTAAGGCAGGCTAATTAGGGCACCTGGGTTTTAAAAAGGAGCTCACTTCAGTTTGTGGTGTGCATGTGAGGAGCTGGGAGCAGGAGGCACTAGGAGCTGAGAGTGAGAATGTGGGCTGTTGGAGGACTGAGGAGTACAAGCATTATCAGACACCAGGAGGAAGGTCCTATGGTGAGGATAAAGAAGGTGTTGGGAGGAGGCCATGGGGAAGTAGCCCAGGGAGTTGTGGCTGTCGCACAGCTGTTCCAGGAGGCACTCCAGACAGCTGCATTCCACAGGGCCCTGCGCTGGAACCCGGAGTAGAGGGCAAGGCCCGGGTTCCCCCCAAACCTCCCAACTCCTGGTCAGAAACAGGAGTCGTCGACCTGGACTGTGAATTCAGAAAAACGGCCAAGCTGAGGGCTGCCGTGAAGCTCCAAGGCGAGCAAATCTGCCACTAAGCGCAAGACCCACCAAGGTAGAGCAGGAACTTTGTCACACAAGAATACTGTCGGTATAACGTGCTCCCTGCTGCTGGGCCCAGGGGCTAGGCAGGCAGCTGAGTGCCGCACTAGGAGTAGCTTCCAGGTGCTTTTCGAGAGGCGCTCCAAGCAGACCGTATTGCAATAGTCCTGTCTGGAGGCCAGAAGGGAATACAGTAGATTATCAACAAGGCCGGCATCAGAGGGAATGGTCACTGTCCTAGCCAAATGCAGACAGGAAGGGCCAGATTAATCTTTTGTGGGCCCTGCTCTGCCCTGAGGCCCCACCTCCCTCTCTGCTCTGCCCCCCCCCCCCCCCCCCCCCGGCATGGCCTCTTCTCTGTGAGACCCCGCCACGTGTGGGAGGAGGGGGCGGAGAGGAGCGAATGGCGGGTGGAGCTTCGGGGAAGAGGCCAGGCAGCGGGTGGGACCTCTGGGGCAGAGCGGGGCTGCTTCTGAGTGTGAGCCTGGTGTCATTGTAAACCTGGGACTGCAGACAGGGAGAGATTCCGCTGGCTGCCGGCCCTGCCTAGGAATCCCCAGGCCAGCGGCAGCTCTCTTTTAGCCCAGGGTTCATACGGCCGTTGGACTTGACTGCGTTGTAAATCCTCTGACAAAACCCACATTAAGGTTGATTTTTAATTGCTCAAAAGTAAAGAAATTCAGACTTGTTTCCCATGCTGACCTTAACTCTGCTCCCTCGTGCATAATCATTCCAATGGGTGTAGTACATGATTACTTATCTATATGCTACTCAGGTTGCACTTATGGTTTAAACAAATAGTTCCCAATTCAGCTTCTTCCTATGGTGTTACTGGAGGAATGCTATTAAAGATGCATGTGATAAAATGATTCGAAGGGTTTTGCTTTGTTGCTAAAGTTATGCTAAGAGCATATAAACTGCAGAAACACCCCGTGCTACAGATATAAATCTAAAGTAACAGAAGAGGTGCAGTTCCTTTGTACCATGTTTCCCATATAGCATGTGTCCCTGTTGCAATGCTGTGGGAACCTTATCTTATGCAGTTCATGCAGTCTTATAGTTCAGATCTTAATGTAACCAATTGCATATAATCTCCCTCCTTTAAAAGAGGAAAAATAAAACAAGGAAAATAAATTGGTAGAGATGGGAGAAGTGCAACCAGAATTTCAGAACAAGTTCTTTAGGGTATGAAATAACAGCTGCAGTCTGGTGCAGAAAAGACATGTTCTTCCTGGCAGTTGTTTTACCTTGGAGGCCTCCCCCATTCTAGTAGTAAGAGGGCACAGTCTTGCTGTGACCCATGTGATCTGACATGGCTGCAGGCTACAGAATTAACTGTATTTATTTCAAGCCCTTGGAGCTAGATAACATGAGCGGGAATCAAACCCAGGTCTCCTGCAGAGCTCAACTACTAAACCACCAGGCAAGACATCTGATGTATGAAAATATTCAAAGCAATTTCATCTTTAAAAAATAAACCACCATTATTATAGCAACAAGCCTAGAATACGAGGCACTCAGGTGGTCACCTGTAGAGTACTGATTGAGAACTAAGCAGGTCTGGACCAATCTGTTGTTGGCAGGCCAATAAGATCATCAGCTTTAAAGCAGTCACAGTGCTCCTTTGCTTAGCAGCTTACTGAGACTAATGGCAAGTCTACACTACAAAATTAAGTTGACCTAAAGTACATCGACATACAGCCACTGCAGTAATTACATCGATTTGCATGTCCACACGGCGCTCCTTGTGTCGGTGGTGCGTATCCTCAGTAGGAGTGCTTCAGCCCATTTAACTGTCAGTGTGGGGCATTGTGGGACGGCTTCTGAAAGGCAGCTACAGTCGATGTAAGCAACGCAGTGTCTGTGCTGGCGCTGTGTCGACCTAACTACATCGACCTAAGTGCTTCGCCTCTCACAGAGGTGGAGTTATTAAGTCGGTGTGGTGAGCAAGTTACATCGGTGGGAACGACATTTTAGGGTAGACACTTACAGAGTTAGGTCAGTGTAAACTGCCTTGTGTCGACCTAACTCTGTAATGTAGGCCAGTCCTAAATTATCACAGGGTGCACTAGTGTCCCTGCACTGTTTGAGCACTGTGCCATTAGCTATGCAATCATTACCCGTGGAGCAGGTAACCAATGGCGTAGTTAAATAGGGTGGTTTTTTTCAGAAAAAGGTAGTAAGCAGCACTCACCATGGGGGGTGGGGGAAGATTCATACCCCCTCCAGGTAAAACCCCCTCTGACCACACACCCTTAGTTGTCATGTACCATCCCATATTGGAACCCTGTGGGGTATCAAACAACTACAACCCATACTCGATGGGGACCCCATCTTGAAATAAATCTTTCCTGAGCCCCTTCTTCCAGTCTTCAAACAACCCACCAACCTCTTCAAGCTCATCATCAGACACAAGCTATCACCAGTGGGTGAACATTTTTCACAAGCAGTCACTCTATATCTGACCTATCAGTCCTCATCCTGGAAGGACGCCTACCCAACGCTTTCAAAAGATGAGACTGGGAGCTTACATTCCTAACGTTGCTAGACGCTAAAAATCATGGTCTCAATAAAGACACTGGATTTATGGCTTATTACAACAAACTGTAACCCACTCACCCCCCTTTCTGTCCTGTTATTATAGAGGTGTTAACGGGCCACTTCTCCTTGAATGGTCCCTTAGAATATGTGCTAACTACTTATGCTAAAAGAAAAGGAGGACTTGTGGCACCTTAGAGACTTACCAATTTATTTGAGCATAAGCTTTCGTGAGCTACAGCTCACTTCATTGGATGCATACTGTGGAAAATACAGAAGATGTTTTTATACACACAGACCATGAAAAAATGGGTGTTTATCACTACAAAAGGTTTTCTCTCCCCCCACCCCACTCTCCTGCTGGTAATAGCTTATCTAAAGTGATCACTCTCCTTACAATGTATATGATAATCAAGGTGGGCCATTTCCAGCACAAATCCAGGTTTTCTTCCTCCCCCCCCCCCCCCCCCACTCTCCTGGAATCACTTTAGATAAGCTATTACCAATAGGAGAGTGGGTTTGGGGGTGGGGTGGGGTAGTGATAAACACCCATTTTTTCATGATTTGTGTGTATAAAAACAAACATCTTCTGTATTTTCCACAGTATGCATTCTTTTTGCGAATACAGACTAACACGGCTGTTACTCTGAAACCTGTACTTATGCTAAACTATCTGTTGGAACTTGTATTGACCCTCTCAGTACCTTTCCCTGACCTGAAGAAGAGCTCTCTGTGCAGCTCGAAAGCTGGTCTCTCTCCCGAACAGAAGTTGGTCCAGTAAAAGATATTCCCTCCCCCGACTTGTGCAGCTGAACACATTTGCAGCCTGAGGTTAAGGGAACAAGCACAGTAGTTTAGTGCGCTTACGATATTGTGGTAGCACTTTGAAACACCAGTCGTTCTTAGCCCCATTGTGCAGTGTGCGGTACAAACGCTGCCTGTAAATATTCATAGTGGAGGTATTTCAAAGCCATATTTGTAAGATTTGAGTCATCAGTGCTTGCTGAGGACATCTTGTGTCCTTTCCAAGTATGATGCTTTAAAGCCAAACAGCATTTTTAAGTTCCCCGAGTTCAGACGAGCATCTGACCAATCACTAAGGCTTTGTCTACATTAGCACTTTTGTTGGTCAGGGGTGTGAACCCTCCCCCTCCCCCCGACCGACATGTTTTACCAACAAAAGCGCCGGTGTGGACAGCGCTATGTCGGCAGGAGACGCTCCCCTGCTGACATAGCTACCGCCGCTCATTGGCGGTGGTTTAATTATGCTGACAGGAGAGCTCTCTCCTGTTGGCGTAGAGCGGCTACATGGGAGACCTTACAGCAGTACAACTGTGCCACTGTAAGATCTGTCGTGTAGACATAGCCTGAAGCCTGCAGATTGATCGCAGAAGGGAAGGACATGTCTGACTCAAACGTAGCCGAGTGGCTGTTCTTCAGTCCCTCCAGAAAATGAGATCTGGGACCGAGCCCAAGCAGGAAAAATAAAAGTTCAGAGAGTAAAAAGGCAAAAAGAACTTTCCAAGAAAGCATCTAACTTCATGGTCACCTTTCTGCCCACCCCATGGAAATCCTTTTGGGCTGTAAGCAGCCAGGAGATGGTGGTTTGAATACAGAATTGGAGCCAGGAGCTCTTGAATTCTACCTCTGGCTCCAACATAGACCCCTGTGTGACCTTAGGCTAGTCAGTAACCTTTCTTTGCCTCAGTTTCGCCAGCTGCGAAATAGGATTGTTATCTCACTTGTTCATTTGTGGGGTCCCCGAGAGGGATTGGGCAGGGCCCCTGTTTTCCTCTTTGCCCTGCTCTGGTCATAGGGTATATGATCTCTAATTTGGATGAAGGGAGTGGGATTTAGTGCTGTTAAGATCTCGTTGCTAATCCCCCAGGGAGTGTGGAATAGCCAGCCTTTCAGTGATGAGATTTTTGTGCTTGTCCCCTCTCTCCTATTTCTTAGGCTGGCTTGCCAGCCATCATTATGTTATCTATGTAGACTTCGGTTTGTTGGTAGAGTTATTCTGATTCTGTTGTTAGGCCTTGTCTATACTAGGCAAAAATCCACTGCAGCCTACTGTTAGCTGGGATGTCTATAGCACCCCAGTGTTCACGCACACGCACACAAACACGACCTTCGCACCTATCCCACGTGTTTTACCAGCGCTGGCAATGTCGATCATTTGCGCTGCTTGGAGGGGAGGGAAACATTTCTGGACCTTAATACAAGAAAGTCTGCGTTTGTTTCAGGCTGCAGAGCAGAGAGCCTGTTGTGAATGACTGATTTTCTTTATTTTTTGGTCAGGCAACAAGAAGGTAAAAATGTGAGGGCTCTTTGCTTTTGGGGTAAATGTCTCTCCCACCCGCTGCGTCGTGCATGAGGGAGTGCTTGTTAAAGAAATGGCCAGCTTCATAGAGGAGGTGTCCTCTGCTGAACACTGCCAACTCTGGTGCATGAGGGCTTTGTTTAGTACGTTGATTTTGACAGTGGCTGATGGGAGGAAAAGGGGCATGGCTCGAAGACCTGAGAGTCTGCCTGAGATGAGGGAAGGGAGAACAGCTCCTACAGCCAGCATTTGCCATCTTATTTCATCGCTCGAAAAAGGCTTCAGTGTGGGTTGTTGTCCTTTGCCATAAAAAGGTAATGTCTGGAAGCGCAAGGACCGGCTTAGCCTGGCTTACCCTGCCCCACAGGGTGATACATGCTGCAGGCTCCAGTTTGGTCTGAGCTGCAAATCTTCATCGTGACATCAAGCTTCAGCTATCGTAGCTTTACAGCCTCGTGCAACAGGCAATCAAAGACGTGTGAGTGACTTTTGAGGAAACAAATGGATGATGTTGGTATTTCTGTGTTTCTGATTCTGAATGTGGAAGGGAGGAGAGTCTGTACAGCTGATGGTTTGGGGCAAGAAGCAGTAGGAAGGCTCAATGCATGTGTATGAGAGAGTTGAGGGGAGCGTGGGAGGCAGACAGGTGTGATGGGCAGAGATCAGCTCAGGAGTAAATGAGAAATGGAGGGTTTAGGCCAGCGAAGAGGGATGAGGACGGTGAGCTATCTGTCGGTATGTGGGATCTGTCAGTGGTTCTGTCATGTTTCCTAATGGAAACATCCCAGTCTACAAATAGCTAAATTGGAGCCTTTCGTCTGGATTTTCAAACCCACCTAAGCGATTTGACTTTAATAGGATTTGAGCATCCGGGGGTGGGTGGGAGAACGTGAAAAGTTTGGGGACCACTGCCTTAAGTGGCTTTGAAAATCTCTGAGGAAATGGTCTAGAGATGACTCCATATGCAGACTTGGGCCCCAAGCAGGGATAGATGATGGTGGCTGCTGAAGGCTTGTGAACACTAGTGCTCCCGTCATTGCTCGGTCTGACAGAGCGGCACTGCTGTTAGCAAAGGTGGGAAACTTTTGACCTAACGCTCTGGTGCACAAACAATCACTGTGTGCCCTGGGATGAGGCCTTGGACCTCAATCAGCTTGATTGGAAAAAATGGTTAAAAAGTAGGATTTAGGCTTTTCGTCATCAAGGTTGTGGCTCCAATTCAGTTGTTGGTCCCAGTCTCCTCTTTTTGGGGTGGGAAGTACTTTGGGGATCATAGACGTTAGAAGTGGATCCTCCACTTACTCCCCTGGGTGCTGGGGCAGGGGTGCTTCCGACAGGACACTTTCTGGTGCATCCAGAGCAATGGGGGACCACTCTTCTGCCTGTGGGAGACTGTTCTATGCTCTAACACACGTCACTGTCGAGACATTTTTCCAGCTATTTAGTTGAAAACTTTCCCATTTAGGGCTCATGGATTAAACTTGTTTTACCTCGTGTTGGATTGAATAATTCCCTTCTCCATGGTGTTCAGACACCCTTCTAATGTCCGTACAGATGACACCATGTCGACATGTGCCCCCACCTCTTAGGTACGGTTTAGCTAAATCACATACATCAAACTCTTTTGGTCTCTCCTTTGTTTCAGTCAGTCCCACTGGCCCCTGACCATTTTTGTTGTTTTCTTTGGGCTCCCTCTGGCTGTGAGACAATGTTCTCAGCTGCTGGCGGAAGGAGAGGGAGTGCTGAGTGTCTCTCACCCACCAGCTGCTGTACTGCATTGGTACGTTCTAGTGGGGAGTCTTGTCCAAGCCTTCTCATCCAGGGATGTGGTTGTGGCTTGGGACAGCAAGCCAGAAAGGGAAGATATAAAATTAACACGGCACACTTTAAGTGGATTGAAAGCTGGCCTAGTGACAGGTCTCAGAATGTAATTGTAGGCGGGGAATCATCATCCAGTTGGGTGTGTTTCTAGTCAGATTCTGCAGGGATCTGTTCATGACCCTATGATATTTGATAAATGATCTGTAATAAAATGATCCTGGATAAAGTTTGCAGATGACACAAAAATTGGGGGAGTGGTAAATGACGAAGCTGACAGGTCACTTATGCAGATTATAGAATCATAGAATATCAGGGTTGGAAGGGACCTCAGGTGGTCATCTAGTCCAACCCCCTGCTCAAAGCAGGACCAATCCCCGACTAAATCATCCCAGCCAGGGCTTTGTCAAGCCTGACCTTAAAAACTTCTAAGGAAGGAGATTCCACCACCTCCCTAGGTAACGCATTCCAGTGTTTCACCACCCTCGTAGTGAAAAAGTTTTTCCTAATATCCAACTTAAATCTCCCCCACTGCAACTTGAGACCATTACTCTTTGTTCTGTCATCTGCTACCACTGAGAACAGTCTAGATCCATCCTCTTTGGAACCCCCTTTCAGGTAGTTGAAAGCAGCTATCAAATCCCCCCTCATTCTTCTCTTCCTCAGACTAAACAATCCCAGTTCCCTCAGCCTCTCCTCATAAGTCATGTGTTCCAGACCCCTAATCATTTTTGTTGCCCTCCGCTGGACTCTTTCCAATTTTTCCACATCCTTCTTGTAGTTTGGGGCCCAGTACTCCAGATGAGGCCTCACCAATGTCGAATAGAGGGGAACGATCACGTCCCTCGATCTGCTGGCAATGCCCCTACTTATACATCCCAAAATGCCATTGGTCTTCTTAGCAACAAGGGCACACTGTTGACTCATATCCAGCTTCTTGTCCACTGTAACCCCTAGGTCCTTTTCTGCAGAACTGCTGCCTTGCCATTCGGTCTCTAGTCTGTAGCGGTGCATGGGATTCTTCCATCCTAAGTGCAGGACTGTGCACTTGTCCTTGTTGAACCTCATCAGATTTCTTTTGGCCCAATCCTCCAATTTGTCTAGGTCCTTCTGTATCCTATCCCTACCCTCCAGCGTATCTACCACTCTTCCCAGTTTAGTGTCATCTGCAAACTTGCTGAGGGTGCAATCCACACCATCCTCCAGATCATTTATGAAGATATTGAACAAAACCGGCCCCAGGACCGACGCCTGGGGCACTCCACTTGATACCGGCTGCCAACTAGACATGGAGCCATTGCTCACTACCCGTTGAGCCCGACAATCTAGCCAACTTTCTACCCACCTTATAGTCCATTCATCCAGCCCATACTTCTTTAACTTGCTGGCAAGAATACTGAGGGAGACTGTGTCAAAAGCTTTGCTAAAGTCAAGGAACAACACGTCCACTGCTTTCCCTTCATCCACAGAGCCAGTTATCTTGTCATAGAAGACAATTAGATTAGTCAGGCATGACTTGCTGTTGGTGAATCCATGCTGACTGTTCCTGATCACTTTCCTCTCCTCTAAGTGCTTCAGAATTGATTCCTTGAGGACCTGCTCCATGATTTTTCTAGGGACTGAGGTGAGGCTGACTGGCCTGTAGTTCCCAGGATCCTCCTTCTTCCCTTTTTTAAAGATCAATATGGATCACTTCGTAAACTGGACACAAGCAAACAATATGCATTTTAGCATGACTAAATGTCCTTAATCTCGGAACAAAGAATGGAGGCCATATTACAGGATGGGGGACTCTATCCTGGGAAGCAGTGACTCTGAAAAAAGATTTGGCGGTCATGGTGAATGATCAGCTGAACACTGGCTCCCAGTGTGACGCTGTGGCCAAAAGGGTAATGCAGTTATTTGTTCCACAAATCGGAATCCTGAGTAGGAGTGGAGTAGGTTATTTTACCTCTATATTTGGCACTGGTGCAATCCTGTGTCCAGTTCTGGTGTCCACAGTTCAAGGAGGTGGATAAATTGGAGAGGGTTCAGAGAAGAGCCAGGAGAATTATTAAAGGATTAGAAAACCTGCCTAATAGTGATTGACTCAAGTTCAGTCTGTTTAGCTTAACAAAGAGAAGGTTAAGGGTGACTTGATCACAGTTTATAATGACCTATATGGGGAACAAATATTTGATAATGGGCTCTTCAGTCTAGCAGAGAAAGGTCTAACATGATCCAATGGCTGGAAGTTGAAGCCAGGCAAAGTAAGATGGTTAATAAGGTGTACAGTTTTAAAGCTGAAAGTCATTAACCAGTGGAACAATTTCCCAAGCGTCCTGGTGGATTCTGAATCACTGGCAATTTTTAACTCAAAATTAGATGTTTTTCTAACAGATCTGTTCTGGGAATTATTTGGGGATGTTCGGTGGCCAGTGTTATACAGGAGGTCAAACTCGATGAACATAATGGTCCCTTTTGGCCTTGGAAAAGTTTCTTGCCGTCATGGTTGTGGAGAAAAGTCTGAAAATATGACCCAAGTGTGATCTGAAGGCTCAGAACCCAGAAGACTAAAGAAAAAGAACCTCAGTTGATCATTTAAAAGCAAATGTCATGATTGTCAAGAGAGTCTCATGATTTTGGGGGCCTGACTCCTGATGTCTGAACATTTGTGGCAGGCAGTACATTGATCCTAGAGGCAGGGATGGCGGGAAGAAAACCCTAGTATTCCAAGAGCCAGCAGCAGAAGTTGGCATCAAGTCAACCTTTTCTGCAGGATTCATTATCTTGTGGTGGTTTCCCTTGTTCCCTTTTGTTCTTCCTTTGAGTGATGCTGAGTGTGAAAGTCTAGGATTCCCCCCAACCTGCACTTTCTCTGCTCCTTTCCCAGGATATATTTGTTTAAATTAATTTAACTTCAAATGTGTGTGCCTTCTTCCAGGTAGTTATGGCAGAAGTAATTTGGTGTTTGCTGCTGCCTCAAAGGGCTCTTGAACAGGGTTGACTAATACGCCAAGTAACTTGCCTCAGAACGTGTACTGCAATATTCCACTCTGTGTGTGTGTGTGCACGCACGCGCGTGCGTTAGATGACCATCCTTCAGAAAGTTAGCATGGCCTGTGATTTTTTTTTTTTTTTTGGGACCCTTTTTCCCCCCCAGTTACTGACCTCATTGTCTGTATGATGTGTGTTTTGGTCGGTTTAATCAAAATTAGCTATTGGGGATAAGACCTGTGAGCTCATCTCGCCAGTCGCCCCTGGAGGCCAGTGCAGGACTGCTCAACTTGAAAACAGCTTTAGTTAAAATAATTAAGGAAGGGGGGGAAAAAAGACAAATCTGTTAGATTTGCACTGTTCAGGTTCCGTCCCTTTTTCTATTTTAATTGTCCTGGAAAAAAGGGAGAAACAAGCTTTCTAAAAGCTCTGATTCTTCCCTCTCTTACTCCCCCCTGCTCCGGAAACTTGGAGGCATCAACTCTCATCTGTCAAAGTGTAAATCAGCAATTAAAACACAAACAGTGAAATGCCAAAGATGACCCGAAGCACAAAGCAACTGACAAACAAGTCCGGACAAATCGGCGGATAATTTATAAGCATTGCCCTAAAATCTAATTATTTGGCAATTCGAATTTGCAGCCAGCCAGGCCTCTGCAATAAATTTAACCCGCCATAAATTATTTAGGAGCAGCCCGTGGTGTAAATCAAAAACACGAGTGTTTGTTTAAGAAATAAGCTGTTTTTGCATAAAATGACTTTTTTCTTCGAAAGAAAAACAGTTGAACAGACTGCACAGCCATTGAGAGTGTGTCCCTTCCAGGGAGGACCCTCCTGCCTCTGCCCCCTTTGGAAGGTGTAAAAGGGGATCTGTGTCTTAGCAGAAGGTTATGTCCTTTTTCTTACCAGAAAAATCCTTTTCCCTCATGGGCGGCACCTACTTGTTTTTATTACATTTTGAACAGTCAGCTCTAATTTTTACGGGCATCTTTTATCCTTTGTATTTATTAAACTTCTTCTGGGGGGGGGTGGAATAAGTCATACTCCAGAGTAGTTTTTGAACTCAATGGGCAATAGTCTTTAACCTAAATAAAGAAATAAGGGGCTTTGAGTATGCCCCGCCCACTCCTCACATAGACACTTGGGTGAAAGGGTTTGACGAGCCTGGAAGATCTTGCTGTGTATTTTATTCTTGTAATCTAATAATGTTGAGGTTCCAAGAATCCAAGATTATGGGCAAAGGATTCCTCTGTGAATAGCAGTATAACTCTTGCTGGTTTGTTTCTGTATCCAAGAGATTTCCCCATTGTGGGAAAACGTTTAGTGAGTGTAATTGTTTGTTTAATTTCTTTATTATCAGCAGAATTAAAATTAATAATTTCCCTTTCCCCCTCCTCCTGCATCCCCAGCTTGGTGTTTTAGGCAGGAGGTTTCACGTAGTGAGTGTAAAGCAGGAAAAGGCTGAATTTATAGAGGTGATTTCACAGGCCCTCGTGAATTTTCCTAATCCCTCAGAAAAGGAAGTCCTTGTTAGCTTTGCCTCAGCTAGTTGTGATGCAGCCTACCAGCTGTTTCAAAGAGAACTGTCATGGGACAGGCAGGTTATTCAGAGTGCTTGCATGTGGTGTCTCTCTTTTGGGGTGGCTGGGAAGGAGGGCAAAAATTATCAGTGAGCTGTCATGCAGTTTAGTTTAAAGAACTGCAGACTCATGTATACGAGCAAACAGATTTGGTAACAGGATGTTTTCAATTTTAACTTTTCCCACATTTGTATATTAGCACAGTGGGGAGGAATTGTGGTGTCTTTTCAGACCTGCTAAAATTGATTTTAGAATTTTTGTTCCCACAATATAATTGCAAATGCCTGTGCTAGCAATTTGGAGCTGTGCGCCAAAGACTTTCCCCATTCAAAATGTATTCAACTTTTCGTGATAATGGAAAGGCAAATAAAGAGTGTATTATTTATCACCAGCAATTTGAATTCCAGGTTTCCTTTCAAGTTAGGCTACCCTACTAAATCCAATATATAACTGCAGTGGGAATGGGCGTACACACTGGATTGTTCGTATTCCTGGTAGAATATGACTATTTGCAATCTCCAAATACCTCCAAAACGGTTCCAACTCATTCAGAACTCCTCCTCGTGTTTGCAGTTACCAGTTCTTACCAGTTCAGCTTGGGCTGTGAGAAATCTATAAGAAAACAATTAAAAAAGGGTTAGAGATGGGAGAGACTAATGCTGGGGGAACTAGATATGGGGAACACTGAAGTTGGCATTAATGCTCCCTAAGGTCAGAATTAGATGCGGATGTGTGGTGGCGCTCTCTGGGCAGTTTTTACATTCAGCCAAAATGGACCAATTTCCGATGTACCTGTAATTTTAATGTTTCCCCCCCCCCCCAAAACCGGTTTGACAGTGTAGATGTAACCTAGCACTTCAGAGTTAGCCTGGCCAGTTGTGAGAGTATATGGGTGCCCGGCTGCTTTTCTGAATCGCAGTCTGTCGGGTTGGAGGGAGGGTTGGCTCACCATTTCATAATAATTACGAATGAAATTCTAGATCTGTAATAACATTTTGGGTATCTAAAACAAGCCATATGCTTGGTGGTGGGTTTTTTTTTTTTTAAGTGGAAACAGATCAACTTTAAGCCATGCATTTTTGGTAATAGAGGATTTTTTTCCTATTTATATTTGATAGATATTTTTGTTTCCACAGGAATGTCAACTCCTAATTTCATGATGCATCATGGGCTTAAGAAAATTGAATTTAATAAAGGCAAAAGATGAATGGCACCTTTAAAGGCCCCAACACTTGTCTTTATTAGGACAAACTGCAGGGTCTCCGAACACTGCTTCTCTCCAAATGAAAGTTTAAATGAAAAGTACAGTGGTGTCACAGGTTAAATTTCATTGCAGGACTGGCTAACGTTGTTAGCGAGGAGTGGAGCTGATTTCATGGGGCTGGTATCTGTTGCCTTAGATACCAGCGGAGCAAACATTGCCAGAGACTGGAAAAATCTCCACTCTAGGGAGCATTCAGATAAACAGGTTTTTGGGAAGATCCTCACCACTCCCTTGAAAAACTGACCAAATAAGCCAAAAAACCCCATTAGTCTTTCTCCCAAGACATCCAAGTTGCTAGTCATTTTTTTCTCTGTGACCATAGACCAGTATTAATTCTTGATAGCATTACATTTTTCAGTTCATCTTTTTATTTTCCCAGTCTGTTTTAATCCGACCCTCCTGAAAGTGATTTTTGCCTCTGGTCTGTCATTTGATTCCAGCGGGCAGCGTCACACAAGGCTCTCTTTCAGCCCTTCTTCACCTCCGGGCGCTTGATGGGCTCCACAGGAGCTATCCGTTCCCCTAGGACTGCTCTCTGCAGGGCAATGCACATACAGTCTGTGGCTGTGTCTCCATCTGGGAGAGCAATTTCTGTTCCCTTCATCCTGTGATGGAGAGACCCCTTTGGGCAATCGCGCCTCATGTAGAGCCCAACCCTAAAAGGTGCGGCGCTTTCTTGACTCCCATTGAAGTCTGTGGGGTCTGAAGGGGCTCAGCCCTTTGGAGAACGAAGGGGTCTTTGAGCTTGGGAATGGAAGGCTGGCAGGTAGGAGAACACTAGCCGTTAGCTAGCCCTCCCTCGAGCTAAAGCTACAAAATGGTTTCAGTGTAACTCCCTTGTCATATATGCCAAGACTTGCTAAAACGTTCTCCTCCTGAGCTGAAACTCGCAGTGCCGGGCGTCTGCTCTGCGGTTATGGTACGGAGGGAGCAGTCGAGCCGAGGGTGTTCGGCCATTTCAGGATTAAATGAGGGGGAAGAACAAAAGCCCATTTCCTATTCTGACCACCTTTCGCTTTTTCGCTTTCTCGTGATGATCATTCAATTGGCTGAATTTGGTGAGTTCAGATTTAGAATGGGACTAGGTCTGAGTGGTGTGTGGGGCCATTGCAACGTCTGAACAGTGTTACCTGAAGTGTATTTACTAGTGATACGGGGTTTTTGAAACTTTGAGCCTTCGTGCAGTGCTGAGGCAGAGAAATCATCGACTCCAAAATCGGGAAACAAAATTCCTTCTGCCCCACTGCATATTTGTAGGGTGTGTCATGTGGCAGGGTTAATGTTATGGGGGAACCATTCGCTTTGGGATTCCCTGCTGTTTGATTTCTCCACCTTAACCTTGCATTAAGGCTAAATGTTGTGCTTATTTCTTCTTCTGTTCATTTGACGTGCCTTTCCCACATTTCCTACCCCACCCCATAACCCACTCTGTGTCTGCCCCCTTTACACCCTCCGCCCCCAGGTCCTTGGATCGGGAGTCATTCATGCTGTAGCAGTGTATTCATGTATACTGTGTGAAATAGAAATCCGTGTTGTGTTGTTCCTTTTCTCCCAACCCCTTCTCCCTCTGGCTTTCAGCGTGTGGTGATGTCATCATCTCGTATTTATGACCTCACAATAATTTCCGTGCCTGGGTCACTGGGGTTGCAGCCGGGGCCTGAAGGCTACATTAACCACTCTGCAGCGATTGCATTTTCCGCATGCTAATTTTACTCGCAAGAGTTGCTTTTTATTTATTTATTTTGTATTATTTCTTATTTGTCTCTTCCAGATGTTTTCAGGCAGTTTTTTGTTGTTAAACTAATTCCATTCATGTTTTAAAAATTTATGAAAGCGCTAATAAAAATGTCAAAGTGGTAAAAATGTTAGCTTTTGCTGTGCTTTGATTAAATTTTGCAAACTGTTTTTGAATATTAAAAAGCAATGTTTTTTTTATTCTCTCTCTCTCTGTCTCTCTCTCCTGCTCTTCCCCCTCCCCCCTCAAGTGATTTGAGAGGCTTGTTGCATGGTTATCACTCAATGGGCTCATTTGCACTCCAGAATCCTGGTGCCATGCATCTCTATTAAATAACAGAAACAAATTATTCTTTAAAGACACCAAACAAATTGTCACTTCTCTTACATTAAACTTGGGGGGAGAAGAGGAGGGGGACAAACACAAAGGATTTTATCGCCTTTATTCAGGGGTTGGATCTTTTAATTTCATATATATTTTTTAATAATTGAGAAATCCATCGTAACTGGCTTTGTTTAAACTTTTTATTAACAGGTCCATGTAAATTTTTGATTGCTGATTATTCCTATAATTGAACACTCTCCTGATGAAGAACGTTTCTATTTCCCTATCAGCATAAATTCGCTGTAAGGAATAAACCAGTGTTTGCTGCAGTGCTCTGTGCCATACAGATAGCATTGGTGAGGGAGCTCCTGGTTCATCACAGTATTCTGTGGATAGCGTGGCCTAGCAGTCCAGGCCGTGGGAGAGCGCATTGCAACTTCAGCCCCAGCCTCTCCCAGCCGGAGGCGCTTTATGCAATAGCATCCTGGCTGTAATTGTCTAATGTCCCATATCCTTCAGAAGAGCCCCTGGTAAAGTTGATCTCTCTGAGTACAGCTTCTGGATTGCACTGGCTAAGTGACAATGGATCTGCTGTATGTGTCTGTGTGTTGGCTTTGTGGGTTGTGTTTTGAGCGTGGTGGCAGGCTGACATTCTGCCCAAGGGTGATCAGATCCTGGTGGGAAAGCTTGGGATTGTTGCGACTTAGACAGAGACATGGCAGTAAGTCCTTGCTGCCTAGTTTTGGCAGCTACCGTAATAAACTGCAAACTTGTAACCCTTCCTAATAGCAGTGTTGCAACCCCATTCCTTCCTAGGCACGTGTGCACATTGGGCCTCACTTTTTCCTTTTTAGAGCTGTATGCCTCTCCTTAATATGGGGAGGTGCCATCTTCCTGTAATGTATTGTTTGTATTACCGCGGCGCCTAGGAGGCCCAGTCTGGAGCAGGACCCCATCGTGCTAGGTGGTGTCCAAATACAGAACAAAAAGATGGCCCCTGCCCCGAAGAGCTTGGTTTGGGTCTTCCCAGCGGTTGTCGTTTTATAACAACTTGTTTTCTTTTGTGCCTTATTCAGGAAATCATTGAGTTCCCCATTCTGAAGCTAAATGGCAGGACGATGGAGATTGAATCCACCTTTCACATGTATGTGCAGCCGGTGGTGCACCCTCAGCTTACTCCCTTCTGTACAGAGGTAAAGCGCGAAGGACGCACAGTGCTCCAAGAGTCTCTCTCTAACCGGGAAACAGGGTTACCTTTTGCATGGGGTCAGGGTTAGCACCTCTTAGTGCATGTTGAACGTAAACCATCACTCCAACTCCTTGCTGTTGATTCTAATAATAATAATAATTTTATTATAGTGTCTTGGAGCCCCAGTCCTGGACCAGGGTTCTTTTGTGCTAGGTGCTGTACAAATGTCGTTAAACTCTTTTATAGCAAATCTTTTGTTTTAACTAATAGACAATCACAGTAGACAACCGCTTTAATTCTGTGGTTCCTTAATGCTATCAGAGGTGCTGGGGCTCTCTCCAGAGAGCAGTGAGACAGACATGTCAGACTGTTGACATTGTTCCAGTGCAGCGGTTTGGTGTGGAAGGTTAAACAGAGCATGTTCCGAATGGAAGGAAATAAATAACGCTGTGCTGCCGTGTGATTGAAGGGATCTAATGTCCTAGCCCGTGAGCTTCACTGCTGTGGGTTGCTGTCACCAGAACCCCCTGATCTCGTGATAAGACCATTTTTAAAAACGTAAAAAAAAATTCTCTTTGCAGGATATGACTGTGTTCTTGTTATCTGATTACTGTCAACACTAAGGGCCATTTTCCCTATGTCCATATTCACCTCTTCCCAAATGTGCGTAATGATAGGATGCAAATTACATGGGGTTCTGAGTCATGAGATCCTTGGTCTATGAAAGGAAGAGATTTGTTGTGTTCTGTCTCTCGTATTTAACTCAAAGAATTAAGAATTTGCAGATTTTCCCTGATGCATCTATAAAAATGAAATAATATTGCCACTGGCAATATTTACAAACTCATTGATGATAGGAGAAGTCCTGGAAGACTGGAGAAGGGCTAACATGGTGCTCATCTTTAAAAAGGAGGCCCCAGGAACTGTAACCCAGTAAGCCTGGCTTTGATACCTTGAAAGCTACTAGAGCAATGTATAAAACATTCAATTTGCGAATACCTGGAGGATGGAGGGGTGATCACTAGCAACCAGCATGGATTTACTAAGAACAAATCATGCCAAACCAGGTTGATTTCGTTCTTTGACAGGGTAACTAATTTGGTGGACGGGGGGGGGGGGGGGGGGGGGAATGCGGTAGACATCATATACCTGGACTTCATTCTGATAAGTAAGCTGGAGAAATGTGGGCTCAGCAGAAGTCCCATTAAGTGGATATATAACTGGTTAAACAACTGCAAACAAAGAGTAACTATTAATGGAATGATGTCGGAATGGGGGGAGGTCTCAAGTGGGGTTCCACAGGGATCTGTTCTGGGTCCAATGTTTAACATCTTTCTTAATGACCTGGATGTAGGAATAGAGAGCTTACTGATCAAGTTTGCAGATGACACAAAGCTAGGGAGGGTTGCCAAAACTTTGGAGAGATCTTGATAAATTGGAAAACTGGCCTATAGACAACAAAATGAAATTCAGCAAAGACAAATGTAAGCTGCTACACTTAGGGAAGAAAAATCAAATGCACAAATACAGAATGGGAGAGAACTGGCTTGGCAGCAGCACTGCTGAGAAGGATCTGGGAGTTATGGTAGATCACAACCTCAATATGAGTCAGCAATGCAATGTTGTTGCAAAAAACGCAAATGCAATTTTAGGTTGCATTAAGAGAGGCAGAGCAGGCAAGTCATGGGAGGTGATAGTACCACTCTACTCAGCATTGATTTGGACTCAGCTTGAGAACTGTGTCCAATTTTGGTGAGCAATGTATAGAAAGGATGTAGAGAAACTGGAAAGGATCCAGAGATGAGTGACACAGATGATCAAAGGGATGGAATGCAAGCCATACGAGCAGAGGCTGAAGGAACTGGATATGTATTGTTTGGAAAGAGAGGAGTAAGGGGTGTATGATGGCAGTCTTCAGATGCTTGAAAGCTCACCACAAAAAAGATGGAGAAAAGTTGTTCACTCTTGCCACAGAGAGCAGGACAAGAGGCAATGGGTTCAAACTACAGCAGAGCAGATTTAGATTAAATCTCAGGAAAAACTTCCTCGCTGTCAGAACAGTAGTACAATGGAGCAGATGCCTCGGCAGGTCGTGGAAGCTCCTTCACTGGAGGTTTTCAAAAGGAGGCTGGGTAGCATCTGTCTGGGATGGTTTAGACACACATCCTGCCTCTTGGCAGAGGGTTAGCCTAGATGACCCTTATGGTCCCTTCTAACTCTATGGTTCTAAATTACGTTCCTTTCACATTTGGGCTGTTCTGATGTTACATGGTCCACTGGCTAAAATACTGGACTGTGTCCCATTCCAACTCTTCTGTTAACTCAGTGTGTGATTTGGGCAAGTCACTTTCCTTCTGTGTGCCTCAGTTTCCCCTTTAGAGGGATAAAACTTACCCACGCTAGTAAAACACATTGAGATTCATAGATACTAAGGTCAGAAGGGACCATTATGATCATCTAGTCCGACCTGCTGCACAAGGCAGGCCACAGAATCTCACCCACCCACTCCTGTGAAAAACCTCTCACCTATGTCTGAGCTATTGAAGTCCTCAAATCGTGGTTTAAAGACTTCAAGGAGCAGAGAATCCTCCAGCAAGTGACTCGTGCCCCATGCTACAGAGGAAGGCGAAAAGCCTCCAGGGCCTCTTCCAATCTGCCCTGGAGGAAAATTCCTTCCCGACCCCAAATATGGCGATCAGCTAAACCCTGAGCATATGGGCAAGATTCACCAGCCAGATACCCAGGAAAGAATTTTCTGTAGTAACTCAGATCCCACCCCATCTAACATCCCATCACAGGCCATTGGGCCTATTTACCATGAATATTTAAAGATCAATTAATTACCAAAATCATGTTATCCCATCATACCATCTCCTCCATAAACTTACTGAGTTTAATCTTAAAGCCAGATAGGACTATGGATGATATACACGCTCTGTTGTTACGATCCTCATATCCCCTACCCTCCTTTCCACAGGCAGAAGTTTTGCACTAGGTAAGTGTAGTTCTCATCACCCAGCAAGATCCAGAGCTCGATCCTGCCCCACTGAAGGCAATGGTAATTCAGTGGCAGCAGGATCGGGTACCCATAGTACTTGTCCTGTGCCTCTTAACGTAGTGTCTGAATGATTAAAATAACTTGATTCTGCCTGAAGAAGACTCTGTGTAAGCTCGAAAACTTGTCTTTCTCCTCAACAGAAGTTGGTCCAATAAAAGATATCACCTCCCCCACCTTGTGTCTCCATTCTACCTAGCAGAAAACCCTCCTCAGAGACAGCCAATCCATCCTGTTTTTCTCCATTGTAAAAACAAATGCTCTTTTATTCACTCTCCTATAACTGAAAACCAGACAAAGGGATTTTATTCAAACTTTCCAGAAAAACTAAGCATAGAAAACGGAATCCCATGAGAGGGAGTGCTTCCAAAATTAAAAAATGTGTGAAACCGGGGGTGTAGTGCAAACGCATTGCAACTGCAATAACAGCACTTGGGGCAACTACTCTGGCTCTGTGTGTGCGCATGAGAGAGAGAGATCTATAAACAGGCACGTGCTATATATTTAGAGGGACATTGCCTCGTGGATTGGGGCCCCAGCTATAGGTTTGTACAGATTGACCTAAATTTGCTAGAAATAGTCTCATGAAGTTTTAAAAGTTGCAATAAAGACCATTTTGTGGGGATTCAAACATTCCTCCGCTTTTTCCCCCTCCAAACTAAACATTGCAACAGGGTGTTATTGCATGAGTGCCCACACAAGTGAAACTGACTCTTCTTGCTTCCTTGTCCAAGCTGAGCGTAATCAAATGCATTAAGTGAACAGATTCTGCTTTCCTCTTTGGGGCAGGGTCTGTCTGTCCTTGCGTTCGGAAAACACCTCAGGTGTTTGGGTGGCACCACAATTTAATAAATAAAATGCTCTAGCTCAGGCTTGATGCAGGGATCCCTGAGGGAGGTTTTCTGACCTGTGCGATGCAGGAGGCCAGACGAGAGGGTCACAGTAGTCCCTACTGGCCTTGGAATCTACAGCACAGTACACACAAATACATTAGACTTTGAAAAATTATTTCGGTATTAATAATCTGAGGTTTTGTGGAAAGCATGGATAAGGAAAAACGTATTTACAAAATGGCTTTTGTTGTGGTATGGATAAAAGCCAGCTCCTGGAGATGAAGTGTAACCTGAACCCTGTGTTAGGCACAATTCTTTATGCCTTAAGAGATGTCAGGTTCTCAGCCCTTTGCTCTGATCACCGAGGCAAATCCCAAAGGGGGACATAGCCCCCTTGTGGATTGAACGCTACCTGGCTCCATCTTTAGCTAGGTCTTGAATTTGGTGTGGCTGGATATTCAGTTTAGGTCTATCGCTGGCGATTTCTCTCTCTCCCTCCCCTGCACCGCCCCCTCCAAGTTTTTGGCAATCATGTGATCACCAGCTGTGTAATCACATTTCTGGGTGAACACTCTTGGGTTTGAAGTGATACAAGAAGTTTTGATTCAGCAACCTTCCTTCAACCAAGAGGAGTTCCTGCTTCCAGCCAAGCCCTTCCCTCTGCTGTCATTTAAATGTTCTTCACAGGTAGATTCCAAGGCCATCAGGGATCATTGTTATCTAGCCATGGTGTCCCTAGCCTCTGTTTGCCAGAAGCTGGGAATGGGCGACAGGGGATGGATCACTCAATGATTCCCTGTTCTGTTCATTCCTTCTGGGGCACTGTAGCGAATTGAAGGCTCACCGGTGCGGCACCTCCTGCTGGTTGTCTCGGGAATTAGCTCTCCAGTGTACAGGAGACCCTCCTCCTGACCTGTGTCCCTCCCGGACCCCGGTGCCCCTTTACCTCAGGGTTCTGCCCCAGCAGTACCCCCACACTCTGGGTCTCCCCTCCCAGGGACCCCCCAACCCTCTAAACCCACCTTGCCTCAGTGGCTACTACCAGTCGTCATCTAGCCCCGGCTCACTGGGGCAGACTGCAGTGTAATGGCCACTCATCATTGGCAAGGGGTTAGGATCTGCTGCCTCTGCCTATCCCTGGGCTATACCTCTTCAGCCCCGGTACCTCTTTAGGCCTTAAACAAGACCTCAGCCTGGGGAGTTGCCAGGCTGGAGCTCCCCAGCTCCTCTTGCCTTTCCCCAGCCCTGCTCTGTGTCAGGTACCCTATTCCCAGGCTGCTAGGTCCTTCTCTCTCCACAGCTAGAGAGAGAGAGATTCTTGCAGCTCCTGGCCCCACAGCCCTTTCATCCAGGCCAGCTGGGCCCTGACTGGGCATGCCCCAGGTGTGGCTACTTCCCCAATCAGCCTAGCTTGGCTGCTTTTAATCCCTGTTCCCCTGGAGTGGGGTAGCTGCCCCACTACAGGCACCTGGCATTGGCCGCTGTCGGAAGACAGGATACTGGGCTAGGTGGACCTTTGGTCTGACCCAGTGTGGCTGCTCTTATGTTCTTATCTGACCTGCTGTACAGCACAAGCCGGAGAGCTGCCACGCAGTAAGTCCTAGAGCGGATCTGTTAGAAAACTTGACCCCTGGGCACAAGGCCTAGGGTCACCAGATGAGTGGTGAAGGAGGCCTGGCTCTAGCTCCTCTGCAGAGGGGTGAATTTTGCCCAAAGTGAAGATTCTGATGCACGTTCGTTAAAACCAGGGAGACACAGACTCATTATTTTACCAAGCTAATGCATGTTTAGATCCTTTTTGTGGGCAGACGGGGAGCTTGTGAACCTATCCCAGCTCCATTGTACACACCCTTTGCTGAGGCTGTGGTTACAGCATGGAACTTGTGGGATTTGGGACCTTGTGAAAAGGGCAGAGATACAGGCCCTGACCTGTTGCTTATGACATCTGCAGCCACTGCTGGAGACTGCATTAGTGATAAGAAAAGGAGTACTTGTGGCACCTTAGAGACTAACCAATTTATTTGAGCATGAGCTTTCGTGAGCTACAGCTCACTCATTGGATGCATTCAGTGGAAAATACAGTGAGGAGATTTATATACACACAGAACATGAAAAAATGGGTGTTATCATATACATTGTAAGGAGAGTGATCACTTAAGATCAGCTATTACCAGCAGGAGAGCGTCATCAAGGATCTACAACCTATCCTGAAGGACGACCCATCACTCTCACAGATCTTGGGAGACAGGCCAGTCCTCGCTTACAGACACCCCCCCAACCTGAAGCAAATACTCACCAGCAACCACAACACAGAACCACTAACCCAGGAACCTATCCTTGCAACAAAGCCCGTTGCCAACTGTGTCCACATCTCTATTCAGGGGACACCATCATAGGGCCTAATCACATCAGCCACACTGTCAGAGGCTCGTTCACCTGCACATCTACCAATGTGATCTATGCCATGTGCTGGCAATGCCCCTCTGCCATGTACATTGGTCAAACTGGACAGTCTCTACGTAAAAGAATAAATGGACACAAATCAGACGTCAAGAATTATAACATTCAAAAACCGGTCGGAGAACACTTCAATCTCTTTGGTCACTTGATTACAGACCTAAAAGTGGCAATTCTTTAAGAAAAAAACTTCAAAAACAGACTCCAACGAGAGACTGCTGAATTGGAATTAATTTGCAAACTGGATACAATTAACTTAGGCTTGACTAGAGACTGGGAGTGGATGGGTCATTACACAAAGTAAAACTCTTTCCCCATGTCTATTCCCCCCCCCCCCCCACGCGCGCGCACACACTGCTCCTCGGACGGTCCTGTTAACTGATAATCAATGGCCCACCTTGATTATCACTACAAAAGGTTTTCTCCCCCCCCATTCCCCCTCCCCCCCGCGCTGTCCTGCTGGTAATAGCTCATCTTAAGTGATCACTCTCCTTACAGTGTGCATGATAAACACCCATTGTTTCATGTTCTCTGTGTATATAAATCTCCCCACTGTATTTTCCACTGCATGCATCCGATGAAGTGAGCTGTAGCTCACGAAAGCTTATGCTCAAATAAATTGGTTAGTCTCTAAGGTGCCACAAGTCCTCCTTTTCTTTTTGCGAATACAGACTAACGCGGCTGCTACTCTGAAAACCGCATTAGTGATGTGGCACGTGGAGATGCCACCATCTATTGTCACGTTCTGTGGTATGTATGTTAACTCTCTCTGTAACCCTTGGCTTTCACTCTGTCCTACCCCATCAGTCTCCTCTTCCCAAGTCTCCAGCACCACACCGAACCCATCCCTATCCCTCCATCTTTCTCCAATCTTTTGCAGGCTGCGGAGGAACAAGGCCTCTCTCCCCCATAGGGGTGGGCTGGCTTTCTTCCTTTCTTGGCGGGAGAGGGAAGTTCCAGCAAAAGGCTGGGGCTGACTCCTCCTGCAGCACTTTGATTCGATCCTCTCTCTGCTCTTGAAACACCAATTGCTCCCTGCCCCTGAGGCCTACCTCTGTCGTGGGATCTGGTGGGCAGGGGGCAGAGTCCGCTCCGTATTCCGTGGGGCAGCCGGAGCCATGAGGACACAGCTGCGGGTTGGACAAGAAGTCTGTAGTGCTCCCCCTCCTGCTGCTGGAGCTACTAGCTCTTATCGAATGTTCGTCTGAAGAAGCTGTGATGCTGAAAGCGATCTTTCGGTGCTGTTTTATGTTGTCCGAAAAATAACCCATTTTGCTAAATGCCAGTAAAGGGCTTTGTCTAGGCACCTCTACTTATAAAGGGTGAGATTTATTGGCCTCTTTGTCTACAAAGAAAGACCAGGCCTGATGATCAGATTGTACACCCGAGACAAGTGCTTATGTAATCAGCAAACTGTCTTGGTGTGGAAATACGATGGTTTCTGAGATAAATGGCGGAGGGAAAGCTGCGGTGTTGAAGTCTGCCATATGCACAGCTCTCCTGTCTGCCTCCCCTCTGCTCGCTGCTTTCCCAGGGGAGCAGAGGTGCATGGTGACTGCAGGGCTGCATAGGTAATTGTACATGCACACCTGGGGAGGGGGAAATTAAAATGGACTGGCAATCTGTGGTGCTGATCCAGAATCAGATGAGCATGCGGGGCAGGGTCTCCATAGACCTTTTCCTGAAAAATCCCCCACCATTGCTAACAAAAGTGGAGCTGGAATAGTGTGAGCCGCACTGGGAGAGGTCAAAAAGCCCCAGTGTAGACAGGGCTTGGTGGTGGCCTTTTCCTTGCCGGCCTTTTCCTTCGCCCACCCCTCCCCAAAGGTGGCTTCACCTCTGAGGTGTGTGAACCTGAGCTGCTTTTAATCGTGTTGTCGATGAGGAAGAGTCCAGATTGCTCACTTCAAATCCAGCAGAAAGTTATAAAACATTGCTGATGTGCTGAAAAACTTGAAACTTTCTCAAAGCCAGGGTGGTTGCCTCTGGAGTGGGCCCGAGGCTCACCTCAGCTGCTGGGCCTGTGGGTTGTTTGTCCTTCCAGCGGAGGCCCTGTGTAACACAGCAGCCAATGGTGAAGGTGCAGAGGGAGAATCTTGGTTAAAAGGTGGGTATTGTACTTGTAAGAACGCTTGATAGAGATCTTGTAGGTGTTTGTCTCTGTCTGATGGGTTGGAGCAAATGCGGTTGTATCGTAGAGCTTGGCTGTAGACAATGGATCGTGGGGTGTGGTCTGGATGAAAGCTGGAGGCATGTAGGTAGGAATAGCGGTCAGCAGGTTTCTGGTATTGGGTGGTGTTTATGTGACCATCGCTTATTAGCACCGTAGTGTCCAGGAAATGGATCTCTTGTGTGGACTGGTCCAGGCTGAGGTTGATGATGGGATGGAAATTGTTGAAATCATGGTGGAATTCCTCAAGGGCTTCTTTTCCATGGGTCCAGATGATGAAGATGTCATCAATGTAATGCAAGTAGAGTAGGGGCATTAGGGGACGAGAGCTGAGGAAGCGTTGTTCTAAGTCAGCCATAAAAATGTTGGCATACTGTGGGGCCATGCGGGTACCCATAGCAGTGCTGCTGATTTGCAGGTATACGTTGTACAATACCCACCTGCTGAAGTGAAGAAACAGATTGACAGAGCCAGAAGAGTACCCAGAAGTCACCTACTACAGGACAGGCCCAACAAAGAAAATAAGAGAACGCCACTAGCCATCACCTTCAGCCCCCAACTAAAACCTCTCCAATGCATCATCAAGGATCTACAACCTATCCTGAAGGACGACCCATCACTCTCACAGATCTTGGGAGACAGGCCAGTCCTCGCTTACAGACAGCCCCCCAACCTGAAGCAAATACTCGCCAGCAACCACACACCACACAACAGAACCACTAACCCAGGAACCTATCCTTGCAACAAAGCCCGTTGCCAACTGTGTCCACATCTCTATTCAGGGGACACCATCATAGGGCCTAATCACATCAGCCACACTATCAGAGGCTCGTTCACCTGCACATCTACCAATGTGATCTATGCCATCATGTGCCAGCAATGCCCCTCTGCCATGTACATTGGTCAAACTGGACAGTCTCTACGTAAAAGAATAAATAGACACAGATGAGATGTCAAGAATTATAACTTTCATAAACCAATCGGAGAACACGTCAATCTCTCTGGTCACTCGATTGCAGACCTAAAAGTGGCAATTCTTCAAGAAAAAAACTTCAAAAACAGACTCCAACGAGAGACTGCTGAATTGGAATTAATTTGCAAACTGGATACAATTAACTTAGGCTTGACTAGAGACTGGGAGTGGATGGGTCATTACACAAATTAAAACTATTTCCCCATGTTTATCCCCCCCACATCCACCCCCCACTGTTCCTCAGACGTTCTTGTCAACTGCTGGAAATGGCCCACCTTGATTATCACTACAAAAGGTCCCCCCCCAGCTCTCCTGCTGGTAATAGCTCACCTTAAGTGATCGCTCTCGTTACAGTGTGTATGGTCACACCCGTTGTTTCATGTTCTCTATGTATATAAATCTCCCCACTGTATTTTCTACTATATGCATCCAATGAAGTGAGCTGTAGCTCACGAAAGCTTATGCTCAAACTGATTAGTCTCTAAGGTGCCACAAGTCCTCCTTTTCTTTGTGTCTTCTGACGGTGGCCAATTCCAGGTGCTTCAGAAGGAATGAACAGAGCAGGACAACCATCGAGTGATCCATCCCCTGTTGTCCAGTACCAGCTTCTGGCAAACAGAGGCTAGGGACACTCGGAGCATGGGGTTACATTCCTGACCATCCTGGCTAATAGTCATTGATGGACCTATCAATTTTTTTTTTTTTTTTAGAATCCTGTTATAGTGTTGGCCTTCACAATATCCCCTGGTAAGGAGTTCCACAGGTTGACTGTGCATTGGGTGGAAAAAGTAATTCCTTTTGTTTGTTTTAAACCTGCTGCCTATTAATTTCATTGGGTGACCCCTAGTTCTTGTGTTATGGGAAGGGGTAAATAACACTTCCTTATTCACTTTCTCAACATCGATCATGATTTTATAGACCTCAATCATATCCCCTCTTAGTCGTCTCTTTGTTGTATCTATGTTTACCTGCGTTAAGCTTGTAAATTACTCTTATTTCCTTTTCCTATATAATCTTTAGATAGTTTACTATAGGATTGGCTACAAAGCATTGTCTTTGGTGTGAGATTTGAGGGGCAATTGACCTTGGGTAGGTGATGGGTCCTTTGAGACTGGGAGTAACCGGAACGTTGTTGTGATCCTTGGTGTAAGGGCCCATCTGTCAGAAAGGGAGGCTCATGTGGGTGGCGAGACAGGTCGGAGCATCCAAGGGGACTGTCTGTGACTCCATGGTTAGGCTGTTACAGCTCCTGAGGAGTTCACATTTTATAATTGGTTGGTGAAATCTAAATGTAGAGCTCACAGCCAATTTGGGGTTTGTGCCCTGCTCCTTAACAGTCTGCCCTGAGGTCAGTACCCATGCTCTGGAGCCCCTGCATGGAGTGTGACGTGGGGCACAGAGTGGGGAGGTGACTTAATCAGGGTCATACAGTGCATCTGTGCCAGAGCTGGGAACAGAACCTGGCTCCCCTGCATTGCAGCCCAGTGTCTGCAATCTCCTTACTCCCTACGGTGCGCCTAACTGTGCATGGTGCAATCTCTTGTTATACCCCACCTTCCTCGCCTTCCTAACAGGGGTATGATCCAGCCATGGCCCCATCCAGCCATAGGCATGCCAGGCCTGCCTCCCTCCCTCCCTCCCCTGTACCCTTTAATGTGTTCAGCTACAAATAAATGAGCTGCCAGTGAGGTCCAGAAAGCTGCAGGAAGCCATTCGCATGGACGCAGGCCGTGTGATATTTCCGAAAACAGCTCTTCCTCAGCCAATTTCCAGAGCTTCAGCTTGGGCTGCTCACCACAGAGCTGGGGCCAGCACTTCCATTAGAGGGTAATGGTGAGGGATGAGTTACCCAGCTATGCTGGGTGAGTGGTGAGCGAAACTTCTACTAAGAAAGGGACAAAACAAGACAAGGAGGCAAAATGTGAGTTAAACACCAGGCTAAGGAATAGTGCAGTTAATCTCTTAAATTTATTTTCCTTTAGTGCATGGGAAGTCTGTAAGCAGCAGCTGTTACACAATTAAAATACAGATTAATATAAAACCAGTTTCTGGAATATAACAGTGTCTGTGTTTCTCCACTTCCTTAAAATGCCACCTAATAATGACTTGATAAACTTCAGAAACCCACCTAGAGGAACTCTACATTCTTAAAATGAAAATTTCTTCCCTAAAAGGTATATATTACCATTGTGTGTAAATCGCCACAAGAAAATAATCTTCCCACTTAGAGCCAGCTTATTCAGTGAATCAGGTATTTGGTTTTCATTAAATGTAATTACACTTTAATTGGAGTTTAATTGTGGTTGTTGTTGGTTTTTTTTTTTTTTTTTTTTTAAAGTTTCAGTGCTGTAAGCCAAGCAGCCAAAGAAACATAGGGGTTTCTTGCACAGGCTAGCTTGCATAGGCTGCCGTCTGCTTAATAAGGCGCCAAGGCTCTTGGCTTGTCATAAGGCTTCTGTTCTCTGACTGGGCTGAAATCTTCTACAATAGAAGAGTTGCTCCTGGATAGGAAGGAGCCCGTCAAGAATTCTTCCCATCTGCAGCTCGTGACTAGACTGTCATGGCTTTCTGTGAGTCTGGATGTTGCATGTATTAACAAAATCATAGTCTTCAGCCATGTACAGTCTTCACTTTAATTGGGGCTCAGACATGATCAGAAAACTGTGATACTAAATGAAATAACATGGTTTGTATTTGCTTTTCCACACACCCTGAGCAATGGAGTTATACTGAGGTACGTGGTAGTGTAGACCAAGGCAAGTCTATGCTACCGTGATACACTGGCACGGCCGCACCACTATAGCGTGGCTGGTGAAGACGTGCTGTGCCGACAGGAGAGCGTTCTCGTCGGCATAATGACGCCACCTCAGTGAGAGGCAGAAGCTGTGTCCGCCGACATAGTGCGGAGTGGACGCCACTTTAAGTTGCTGTAACTTACATTGCTGAGAGGGGGGTGGCTTTTTCACACCCCTGAGCGACATAACTTACCTCGCCTTAAGCGGTAGTGTAGTCCAGCTCTAAGTGCCCCAAACTATACTAGGTATTTTGCAGTCAGACACACCAAGCCTTGACCCTGAAGACACTCATGCATGTGCTGAACTTTAAATATGCAAGCAATCCAGTGGAAGTCAGTGAAACAACTGAGGTGCTTAAATGTTTGCAGGATTGGGCCCAGAGTCAGTCCCTACCCCAAAGTTTTTACTGAAAAACAAAATGTAGTCGTATTTTAAAATGAAATGGATTTTCTTCAGATTTAATTAAAAAAACTTTTAAAAATATTTATATATTTTACTGCCTCTGGCTTAAAATGTAAAAACAGGGAGTTTTACACTAATATAAAGCATGGATACACGTTTCTCCAGTCACCATGAAGGACAAACTAACACCCTGCATACCTCATTTTATGAGGCAGGTTTATTTTATTTATCTATTCCTAGGCATTTCTGTTGTGTCATCACTCCAGAATGGGAATGCTGGAAGACAGCTTGTGTGTGTAGTAAAATCTGGCCGTGTAACTTAGGGCAGCAGCAGAGCTGATACTGAAAAGATCAGCATATTGAAATGGGGAGCATTTAAGTATTCCATTATAGCACTGACTGCAGGGTTAGAAAAAATTCTATATTGTTCCCCTAAGCAAATCTGTATGACTTTGGGTTCCAGTATTTCATAGCTTATGTGTAAGAGCTCTCAGCTTAGCGGTTTCTGGAATTGTGCTGTGTTCTTGCTTGCTGGCGGGGCCGTTCCCAGGGCTGCTGTACTGCAGTTGACAGGACTTGGTATTGCCCAAATGGCTCACAAGAGCACGTTACGGTCTCAGAAAGGCGGGCAGGAGAGGAGACCGAATTATCGATGTAATGCTCCTCTGACTCTTGTTTTCTCTTTCTCTTTTGTTTCAGCTGACTGGAATTATTCAAGGCATGGTGGATGGGCAGCCAAGTCTCCAGCAAGTGCTTGAGGTAAGCAGGATAACCTTTAGTTCCTGAACTTTGACCTCTGCTCCCCCTTCTTCACCCCCTCCCTGGTTATTTGACTATGATTACGGCTTCATTAGAATCACATTTGCTGTCACGTCGGTGACATGCTGTTGAGAGTATTGAACCATTGATCTGTCATTCCCAGCTGTTCATGTCAAGGGTACTGACAAGATGTCCAAGCTCCTGCCCGCAGACAGGAGAGGAGGTGATTCGTACTTGAGCCAAGACATTGCTTTAGTGCATTGCATGGGCGCTGTTCCCCCCTCCCCCCCACCATTAAATTAATGCTTCCACCTATTTAAATGCTCAATAATACACAAAGTATAGGCCTCTAAAACCTAATCTGTGGAATGTGCAAATGCAGATAAAGTCCTAATAATGCCATCTGCTTAATGTTGAATTCCTGCAGCATTTAGGATTAATTAGCTTGAAAGTATTTTGCCATCAATAGCTTTTGTTGTTAGTCAAATACTGAGGGAAACCTCCTCCAGGAGAGCCCACTCTGGCTGCTGGTCACAGTTCAATGCATTGTCTCTGTCAGGATTTGCACTGCCGTATGGCCTAATTGTTCCTAATCAGAATGATTGCAACAATTGCTTATGTAAGGAAATCAAATTAAAGGCTTTAACACCCTCTGTGGAGACGGCTGGCTCATGTCAGGGATTTTAGAAAGGTTACAAGTGCTATTTCTCGCTCCTGGGGCCCTCTGGTGCTGACACAGCTGGAGAGGCGACACTGCAACCCCAGGGACTCGAAGTGGTGGGTGGGGAAGAAGAGCATCTAGAGCTTCGCACTGAGGAACGATCCTGCTGCTGCTGAGGGAGCTGCTTTGACCAGTCTTGAAAGGAGCCTCGTGTTCCATCCCCAGTGTCAGTGAAATAGGGTCTTGGGGAATTCTGTGCTTGGCCAGCACCTGCCATCCAAACCGAATCCCTAAACACAGTCTAGAGAGAAGTCATAGGGCCTGCGTGGAGCCAATCAGGTTTCCCAGGCCAAGCCAGGCAGAGCTCATGGAGGGGGAAAAAAATGAGGATTTGCGGGATGTGTCGAGGGAGTCCTACCACTCTATCTGGAACATGGTGGGGCCCCAAGTACCAAAGGTAAGCGGGAAGGATAAACCCTTTGAATAAAATCAAGTTAGAAGCTCGCCTCACCAGACCTGCCGCAACCCAGTTGAGGATATGCCAGTCACCTCGCAGTCCTGAATATCTGGTTGTCTCCCACTCCACCATACAGTCTCGCCCCAGCACCAGACGCAGTCTCAGCACTTTTCCTGCGGGTGGAAGTGTGGGGAACTCTCCATTAAATGTAGATGCAGTTATGTGTAAAATCACAAAGCTCACTGCATACTCCCTATTGCTCCCAACTGCCATGTGATCCTACTTTAATTAATCGCTTTGGTGCCAAAAACTTCTCTTTAATTAGAGTATTGAGGTTAAATAAATTTGGTCGTGTGGCTGTCTCTTGGTCAGTTGGATTGTTTGGCCATTGCTGAGTGTATAAATGGGTAAGTTCACGCAAACATCCCCATATGGAATAGACTTATTCTAAGAAAACCAGTGGAGTTCCTTAGAAATTACGTGTACAACCTGCAAAATTTCATAGAGAATGAAAACCTTTCTATAGGTTTTATAGGCATCCTATAGAATTCTGTAGCAGGATTCTAATTCTCTATTAAATCCTATGGGATGTTTAAAAAAAAAAAAAAACACAACCCCATAGAGAGAACCCACAGAAAAGATATTTTCTATTGCATTCTGTAAGATGTTTCCATAACTGTTTGGTCTGCCTAATCTGTAGGTTCTGTCTGCTGGTCAAGCCCTGTCTCACACCCAGGCCTGAGCTCGCTGGGCCAGGGATGGTCTCCTTTGTTCTTTGTCTGTACGGTTCCCAGCGCAGTGGGGCCTTGACAGTGTTTGGGGCTCTTAGGCTTATCTGCAAAGCAAATAATAAATCTGCCTATTTCTAGATTAAAATGGGATTATGCTTTGGCTTCTCTGGGGGTTGTTGGTTTAGGCAGCCTGGCTGCTGCTCCCTGTATTTCAAGTCTGGGTGAATAAGGCAGTTGTCTGCTGCTGTAGGTGGCCACGTTCCTTCCCCTCTTCTCCTCTGGCCGTGGAGAAAGCGGCTCCGAACGGTGAGCTGTCAGGTCGTAGCAGTCATGCTGCAGAGCAGCCTGCGTTGCCGTTGCTGCCCTGTACGTGACTAGAATCTCTTCACGTGCCAAAGCCGCGTGGCCGCCTCGAGGGGGAGCCTTCTGTTTCAGGAGCTGCGCGCGTCATGGGCAGGGAGCGGAGACGCACTTCGCCCATTGAAACGATACTGAGAATATTGGCCGCAAGAGTGCGTAATGCTGACTTGTGCAGTGCCTGCCACCTGGAGATCTCAAAGCACTTCACGAACACAGAATTAATTCCAGCTGGAACAGTAGAACTAGAAGAAGGAAGGAAAAGGTGTCCAACTCTTCAAAACCAGGGTGTGCATGTGTATTGAGTTTGTAATGGTGGCGTGCATGCCTGTGCACCCATAAGTGTCCATCTTATGTGTCATGTTCATTGCGACCCAGGTGATGTGCTGTAGGTGAAAAATCCCATCCCGGGATGGTTGTCCCTCGGAAATGAGGGTGAGTTGAATGAGAATCTCTCATTCGTATCTGTTTTGTGGCTTATTTTCCTTCAGTTCTCAGTCTGTGGGGGCTCCTCCATGATCTCTGGGTTAATTTCGAGCTTCTTTAAAAAATCGGCAGAACTTCAAGAAATAAGGGCATGGCTCTCCATTGGAGGAAACTTTGAAATATAATAGGGCTGTCAAGCGATTAAAAAAATTAATCACGATTAATTGCACTGTTAAACAATAATAAATACCATTTATTTAAATATTTTTGGATGTTTTTACATTTTCAAATATATTGATTTCAATTACAACACAGAATACAAAGTGTACAGTATGAGTTTATATTTATTTTTATTACAAATACTTGCACTGTAAAAAAAACAAAAGAAACTGTATTTTTCAATTCCCCTATTGCAAGTACTGTAGTGCAATCTCTTTATCATGAAAGTTGAATTTACAAATGTAGAATTATGTAAAAATACCCTGCATTCAAAAATAAAACAATGTAAAACTTTAGAGTCTACAAGTTCACTCAGTCCTACTTCTTGTTCAGCCAATCGCTCAGACAGACAAGTTTGTTTACGTTTGGAGGAGATAATGCTGCCCTCTTCTCGTTTACAATGTCACCTGAAAGTGAGAACAGGCGTTCTCATGGCACTGTTGCAGCTGGCGTCACAAGATATTTATGTGCCAGATGCGCTGAAGATTCATATGTCCCTTCATGCTTCAGCCACCATTCCAGACGACATGTGTCCATGCTGACGACAGGTTCTGCTCGATAATGATCCAAAGCAGTGTGGACTGACGTATGTTCATTTTCATCATCTGAGTTAGATGCCACCAGTAGAAAGTTGATCTTTTTGTGGTGGTGGTGGTGGTGGTTCAGGTCCTATAGATTCCACGGCAGAATGTTGCTCTTTTAAGTCTTCTGAAAGCACGCTCCACACCTCATCCCTCTGAGATTTTGGAAAGCACTTCAGATCCTTAAATCTTGGGTCGAGTGCTTTAGCTATCCTTAGAAATCTCACACTGGTACCTTCTTTGCATTTTGTCAAATCTGCAGTGAAAGTGTTCTTAAAATGAACAACATGTACTGGGTCATCATCCGAGATTGCTATAACATGAAATACATTGCGGAATGTGGGTAACACAGCTGGAGACATACAATTCTCCCCCAAGGAGTTCAGTCAGAAATTTAATTAACACATTATTTTTTTAACGAGCATCATCAGCACCGAAGCATGTCCTCTGGAATGGTGGCCGAAGTATGAAGAGACATACGAATCTTTAGTGCATCTGGCACGTAAATGTCTTGTGATGCTGGCTACAACAGTGCTGTGTGAACGCCTGTTCTTACTTTCAGGTGACATTGTAATTAAGAAGTGGGCAGCTTTATCTCCCACAAATGTAAGCAAACTTGTTTGTCTGATGATTGGCTGAACAAGAAGTAGGACTGAGTGGACTTGTAGGCTCTAAAGTTTTACATTGTTTTATTTTTGAGTTCAGCTATGTAACAAAAAAAAATCTACATTTGTAAGTTGCACTTTCAGGATAAAGAGATTGCATTTCAGTACTTGTATCAGGTGAATTGAAAAATACTACTTCTTTAGTTTATCATTTTTACCATGCAAATATTTGTAATAACAAATAATATAAAGTGAGCATTTTATACTTCGTATTCTGTGTTGTAATTGAAACCAATATATATGAAAATGTAGAAAAACATCCAAAAATGTTTAATAATTATTAAAAAATATTTAAAAATTTAACTTGGCATTTTATTGCTTAACAGTGAGATTAAAATGGCGATTAATCACGATTAATTTTTTAAAATTGCGATTAACTTTTTTGAGTTAATCTCATGAGTTAACTGAAATTAATTGACAGCCCTAAAATATAATGTTACAGCTTATTTGATGAAGGGAAGGGGAAAATGAGTGGGGGTGGGGGGGGGCTAAGTCATATTTTATGATTCCCGTTCTTTTGTAAGCAGAGCTATAGTAGTGTCTGATAAGATCATCTCTGCACTGGTCGCCTGTTGTTTCTTGTTGGAAATCTTCCAAGGTCCAAACGTGCTCTTGTTGAGATGATGTGAGCGAAGAAAGGGAGAGAGGGGTGGGGGCTGCTGCTGGATAAGATCACAATTTTCTTCTTGTCTGATTGCGAGGAGCTTATCTGTGTTTAACTGTTGTGGCTCTTCCCTGTCTACAAAGCTCATCCTCTTTCCCTGCGTTCCTTTCAGAGGGTCGATGAGTGGATGGCGAAGGAAGGCCTCTTAGATCCTAGCGTCAAGTCGATTTTTGTAACCTGCGGAGATTGGGATTTGAAAGTAATGTGAGTATGGAAAGGGAAGCTGCACAGGGCTTTGTTACTGCATGCTTGTGGGAAATGTTTCCTCCTTTCCCATTGCCTAGCTCTTGCTGGTGCAGTGGGATGACTCGTGTAACTTCATGCACGTTTTTGTTTGGTGGGGAGGGAAAGAGCATGTTGATGATTTCCTCTCCCTGTTAATTCTCACATCTTAGTTCTGCTGGGGCCTTGGCTCAGTTCAGACCAACACTCACCTTAACAGTGTGTTTCAGTTGATGCTGAAAAACTCGCATGTTCTCTCCGTACCATCCCGATTCCGGCAGCGTTCCCCGTCTGCCTCCAAGCCCCGACTGCTTACAGGTATCGAGCTGCACGTAGTCTTTGTCCACTGCGTGGTTGTTGAGGGCCATGCATAATCAGAAGTGATAACGGCAGGGGGAATGGGAGGAAGATTGATCAAGGAGAAAGGCTTTGTACATGGTCACTGGGTAGGGTAGCAAGTGAGTCTGACGCCACACCCATTGAAGGGTTTAAACTGGGGGCTTTGGGATAGCTCCGTTTATATCCATTATTTTCTCTGAATTGGCAAGCGCAGTAGGATGTTCCTTCTGTTTCTACCCATTCTGGTCCCTGGCTACTTGATCTCTGCCCCTCTCCTGAGTGCGACCATGTGGCAGGCTTCGAGGATAAATACCTGCCCCTTCCTGAAAATGATGATCCATTTACCACATTGTGCCGCATGCAGCCAGCACAGCCTCAGGGAATAAAGAGTGGGGCGGAAGGGTGTATGTATGTAGGGTGGTCACTGGTTCTGTATTCCTGAATCGAGGGATGACCATTGGCTAGCTTTCATAGTCCAGGCCTTCTCTGTCTTCCTGGTGCACCAAATGGACAGTAGCTGCTGGCCCGTCATCTAAAAGAAAAATAAAAACCCGGGGTCCAAGGCTGGCATGCTAGAGTGGTGCGCTCAGTAACTGCAATCACGTTTACAGACTGGCTGGTCAGCGCTGCAAGTGGCCATTTAGGCGTCGATGTTGCCATTTGCATACATGCATATCGGTGTACCATTCTGCACGCATCTTTGCACACTGAGTTGGGCCTGCTATTTAAAAAGTAGCCCTTGCTGTCTAAGAAGGAAATGACGCAAAATGCAGTGTAGGATACATAGTGTCACAGAGCCCTGAATTCACTTGGGTACCCGTCACCTTTCAGTGGCTTTTCGTTGTTTAAGTGCCTGGTAAAGGCTGCTGTTTTTCTCACATCGATCAAGGCGCGGGCTTGACACGTCCAACACTCAACTGACATCTACAACTCGCCACTGGTGTTGCTTGGTTTTCAGTTTCACATCCATTTCCCCTGGTGTTAAGGTTAAATAAAATGCACACAACTCTGGAGAAGGCTCCATTTCACAGTCTGGTCTTGGTGTAGCTGCTGGTCCTTCTCTGCTCGCGCTCTGGTTTGTGAGATCTTGAGAAACAGGGACTGAAGTTGCAGCACAAGCCCTGCAGGGACGACAAATCTGCTCTCATCTAGACAAAATCATTGCTCGCTTGCCCTTGTGTCAACAGAGAGGTCTTTATCAGGGCCATGCCTAGGGTTGACGTGGACACCTTTCCCTTATGTGTATTACTGTGGGGTTTAATTTCCATGTAATTTTGTATTTAAACTTTTACAGGAGACCAGCACAAAGAAGGCGTCGGGGGTGTTGGCCGGTCATTTCTGATCTGTTCTCCCCTCTTGGCTCTTCCATGCCTTACTGCTGTATTGAGTCAGGCCTTGATCCTACTGCTTCTGGTGTTACTAGGGAGGGGTGCCCATGTACAAGGCCAGTCATTCTGTCTCTTTCATTGTGCTTGTAACTGCTTTTCTAGTGGGGGTGTACAGCCTAGGGTAGCTTGCTAGCCAGAAGCTGTATTTTGGGGATGGAGGGCAGGGTTGTGGTCTCTTTATTTTGGGGTTGCTGATTTTTCTCCAAGGCCCCAAACAGCTGTTCAGCGTCCCACCATTGATTCCCGCAGCTGGTCAGCGTCCCACATGCTCCCAGCTTCCCGCAGTTTCCATTGGCCGGGAATGGAGAACCGCGGCCACTGGGAGCAGCGGTGGGCTGTGCCTGTGGACGGTCAACGGCAGCAAAATGTCTTGTGGCCCGCAATCAGATTACACCAGGGGTCGGCAACCTTTCAGAAGTGGTGTTCCAAGTCTTCATTTATTCACTGTAATTTGAGGTTTCGTGTGCCAGTAGTACATTTTAACGTTTTTAGAGGGTCTCTTTCTATAAGTCTTTAATATATAACTAGACTATTGTTGTATATAAAGTAAATAAAGTTTTTAAAATGTTTAAGAAGCTTCATTTAAAATTAAATTAAAATGCAGAGCCCCCCGGACCGGTGGCCAGGACCCAGGCGGTGTGAGTGCCACTGAAAATCAGCACATGTGCCATAGGTTGGCTACCCTTGGATTATACTGATGAGCTGCAGGTTGCCCACCACTGGTTTAGATAATGGCATAGAGAATACACTTATAAAGTTTGTAGATGATACCAGCCTGGGAGGGGCTGCAAGTGCTTTGGAGGATAGGATTAAAATTCAAAATGATCTGGACAAACTGGAGAAGTGGTCTGAAGTAAAGAGGATGAAATTCAATAAGGACAAATGCAAAGTACTCCACTTAGGAAGGAACAATCAGTTGCACACATACAAAATGGGAACTGACTGCCTAGGAAGGAGTACTGCGGTAAGGGATCTGGGGATCATTGTGGACCACAAGCTAAATATGAGTCAACAGTGTAACACTGTTGCAAAAAAAAGGTGAACATCATTCTGGGATGTATTAGTAGGAGTGTTGTAAGCAAGACATGAGAAGTAATTCTTCCGCTCTACTCCGCGCTGATTAGGCCTCAACTGGAATATTGTGTCCAATTTTGGGCGCCACATTTCAGGAAGGACGTGGACAAATTGGAGAGTGTCCAGAGAAGAGCAACAAAAATGATTAAAGGTCTAGAAAACATGACCTCTGAGGGAAGATTGAAAAAATTGGGTTTGCTTAGTCTAGAAAAGAGAAGACTGAGAGGGAACATAACCGTTTTCAAGTATGTAAAAGGATGTTACAAGGAGGAGGAAGAAAAATAGGTTTTCTTAACCTGTGAGGATAGGACAAGAAGCAATGGGCTTAAATTTCAGCAAGGGCCGTTTAGGTGGGACATTAGGAAAAACTTCCTAACTGTCAGGGTGGTTAAGCATTGGAATAAATTGTCTAGGAAGGGTGTGGAAATCACCATCATTGGAGACTTTGAAGAGCAGGTTAGACAAACACCTGCCAGGAATGGTCTAGATAATTAGTCCTGCCTTGAGTGCAGGGGACTGGACTAGATGACCTCTTGAGGTCCCTTCCAGTCCTATGATTCTATCCTTGACATCTAGGGTTGGGTGAAGTCCCTGTTTATCCTCTTTCTGGCTCGTGTGCATCGTACGTAGGATAGAGTGAGTTTGGACACAGCGGTCTTGATGACATGTGCACCCTACCTCAGGTCTGCCATGGGCCTGCCATCAGCTCACTGACCTGATTCCACAGGGTCGCTCCCTCCTCACATTGAAAAATGCAGTAGTCTTTGGAAGTAGTTCAACTACAACCCCCTGAACAGAGCAGGGTGAACGGTGTCTCCCCCCGCAGGGGTATGGGAGCTGGCCAGCCAGAGGTGCTGTGTAGCATGCTGGAGCTTGGAAACTTAACTCTCCATTTGTGACCTGTCATTTCCGGCCAGTTGGAAAGGAAGACCCCACGAGGGTGCCGTGAGTGGAACGAGTGGTTCGGTTCTCTCTTCTCTGTTCTTTTTTTTTTTTTAACTGTTATGTTAAGAATTTCATCTCTAAGCTTCTCCAAGGCAAAGTGGAAAATGCATTTCATGTTTCCAAGCTCATGGAAACGGAGTCTGCCCTCAACCTGTTAGCGAATAGCACATCACTCTGCTCTGGCGCTGATCGGGCACAGCCAGGTTTAGTGTCACATCTGATTAGCAGCATGCCAGTGAATGGGGCTTGAGTGAGAACTCACTGCCAGCTGGGCTTGTCTCACTTCCCGTTACTTTTATCCATCACCTCAAATGCCAGATCTCCCTCCTGAACTAATTAAGTTTGCATGTGTGTAGACACATTGCCAAATGGGGTTTAGCAAAGCAGAACTGAGCTACATCTCTTTTTAAACAGGAAAGGCAGAGAACGGCAACAGGGCCATACGGACAAAAAGATGCAGCTTCTGGGATGCAGCATGTCCAGGAAACATGCCGAAGACTAGCCCGGGGGTGCCGTGCGGGCTGCGCAGTGTGCTCCGGGAAGGGCTGCCCAATGCGCCTGTATAAATAACTGGCACTTCTCCGGGTGGGGAAAAGGTGGTGGCTACTTGTCCAAGTATCAGTGGGGTGAAGGGCTTGATGTTTGAGTGTACTACAGAGATAATTTGGCAGCATTAACTGGTACTAAAGTTCTCTTGCATTCCAGAGGAACACCAGTAAAACTAGGTGAGATGCGTCTGAAAGAACACGATCAGCACTGCACAGCTAAGGGGCATGTGTTTGAGGCTATGCCTGACATTTTCAGGCCGTCTTCATGTTGGGGGAAATAGTAAAATACCTGCTTTTGGTGCATAGCCCTTTGATCACTTGTCTTCCTCTAGGATCTCTGATCCTCAATAGCCCCAAAGTGGCTTCTCACATCCCCCTGCTTAAGGATCACTTCAACTCTCCGCTGAAACGTACCCCCTCTGGGGTGAAGCATGGCAGCTATTCTGTGCTAGCAGACCTGCATATGAGGGGGCATGAACTTGAATAACGTGTTATTGAAACTCCAAGGGGAGTTGGCGACATGTGGAGCTTGGCCAGGATACCAGGACTGACTCCACTGGCTCTTGTGAAAACCAGGTCTCTAATAACCATGGAGGGTCAGGTCCTCTTCGTCTTCCTTAGCACCTCCGGTAGCCTAGTGCCCCTAGCAATATGCCTTTTTCCTTCAGGAGAAGAACCCCACCTACTGAGTCATTAACTCCATTTCTCGCAGCATCGCTTCCTTGCTTATGAAATCTTCAGAGGTCCTAGCCAGAGGCTGGCCTGGTTTCCAGCCCTGCTTCTCCTTTTATCAGCTTCCTGTTTTAATAATAGGTTCCACTTCTATAGCACTTTTCATCTGCGATTCTCAAATGCAAACACCTTGAGACCGTCTCTGCCCAACAGGGGCAAGCTCCAGCCTTTTTACCCAGCTTTCTCCTGCTGTGCAGTGTTCTCGTTTTCCGTTGATCCTGGTTCAGTCATGCTCAACAGGAACGGGTAGGCAGCAGGAGCGTTCAGTGCTGCCCCATGGAAGAATCGTTAAGGAGCAAGATTGTGTTCACGCCTCCGTGGGCTGGAGGAGATCTGAGGCGTTACTGGGTTTGGGCTGCCCTGTCTGTCTCGGGTATTTCCGGTGCACCTGTCATTAGGGTCAGAGGATGATGGAGGGGAGGGGGCGCTAAGGAAGATGGTCGCCCAGAGTCTGTTTCTCTTTGGCTGGGCCCACACTGTAGGAGCTGTAACACCAGTTGTGCACTGCGTTCCTCCTTGTCCCAGGGCACAGGTATTGTGGGGTGGTGGGCAAGCAAACAGGCTGAATTGTGGTGACCGTGGGTAGAAATGGGCAAGGCCGATGCCTCAGTGCTGGAGATGGGGACTGGGTGGGTGGGATGGGTAAACAAGTAAGGTAGAAAAAGTCAGAAGTAGGCTGTGGCGAACCTGCCAAACCCAGTGGAGGGCCTTGATGCAGGAGGAATTCCTGTGTATTAAGGCAGCACCCTGGGAATGGCTAGAGAAACCCCGGTCTGTGGCAGGGGAGGTGGAAGTCCTGCTGCTTGGGGCTTTGACACCTGTATCTGGCGTGGATCCTCCAGGTGATGTGAGATCGTTTGGCTCCAGTGATTGTTTTTCTTGTGGAGTGGAGCTTGTTTGGAATACCCCAGATCTCAAGGGTTTTCTGTTCAATCTGCCTCCTCCAGCCAGGCATGTGAATCACAAGAACCTAGATGTGGGGGAAAGTCCAGCAGCTTCTGTGGTGGGCTGTGGAGGTTTTCCAAAGCTGATAAGGATGCCCAGCCTTGCCACAACCATCTGGGATGGGCTGTAAACCCTCAGAGCGTGTGGCAGAATAGGAGAGGCTTCTTACTTTTCCTAGGTGGATTAAATCTCTAGCAGAGACAGAGTGCCAAGCTCGAAAGGGGGCTGGAAAATGAGAAGCTGATCCTGTCTTTGTATTTGGATCGACTGCTGATGAGCACGAACCAGGCTGGAGAGGGAGAGACGGCTGTTCTCTTCCCACCTCTCCCCTTCCCTCTTGTTAAGATGCAATTTCTTTAATGAGGAAAACCTCCTGAGTGGGAACATCACCTTTCTGAAGGCTTGTCCTGACAAGGCAATTCAAGCCGGCAGTCACATATCAGCTTCAACAAATACAAGTCACTCATTATAAAACCTCTTCCACCCCCCTCCCCCAAAAAAGCCCTCTCTGTCCTCAGACAAGGAAATGAATCATTCTCCTGCTCTCGAATACATCATGACAGTAGTGGTTCTAATGAGAGAGGGCCATTCATTCTGGGTGTAAAGTTCCCTGTGTCGGCACAGAAATGTTATTAATTAAAGAAGCTACCTGAAGCAAAGATGAAAGGGGCCCCAGACCTGCCAAGCTAAAACACACGAGTGAGGATAGAGCCTCGTTAGGCACACAGGGTGTGCGCTCAACAAGAGAATTCCTTTAGCCTATTGCAAGGATTGACTTTCGGAGTTGAAAAGCTGCGGGGCCACTCTCAGACCTGGTATAAGCAGGCTCAGTCCTTGGCCCAGGTTCAGCAGTGTTGCCCCTGAAATGTAACTTGCACCAGTGATTAAGTGATAAAACTTACACTGAGGTAGCATTTGATGACACGTGTAACATACATCTTGAGGGGCCAAAAAGGGGGAGCAGCTTATGGATGTGTTGGGATTTCAGTGGAAACACAGGATGCTTGACACTTAGCTGAATTGAGCTCTTGTTTTGTAAACTCTTTGGGGCAGGGGATTTGGCTTAGTATGTTTTCCCTCTTTTAAAACGCTGTCTTATCTGTCTGCATATATGGACCCCATCACCTCCCAAGCCTTCATGGATTTATCCTTTAATACCCGTCTGGCCTAGAGAAGTATTATCCCCCTTTCATAACGAGGGAAGTGAGACACAGTGAGATTAAGTGCCATGCCCAAGGTCATTCACACAGTCTGAGGCAGAGCTGGGAATTGAACCCACTCTTCTGAGTCCCAGTCCAGTGCCTTAACCAGAACACCATCCATCTAACCCTGTGCATGGTTACAGGATTACATAAAAATGAGTGCCATCAGAACCATGAACGTACCAGGAATATCAGTGGCAGAGGTGTTGCTAACTGTATGTACTCCAAAGCAAAGATGCTATTGTAATGCTTTCTGTGGCAGATCCAAGGATTTCTTCACAGAAAATGACTTGTGCAGAAGTTTTTTATTTTGTTAAGTCAGTGGTAAAAGGCAAATGCTCTCTTTCTAATATAGCGATAAAACATAGTGAAGTGGCTTGAAATGTTTATAGGCCTTGTTGCACTTCTTAGGATGCACATTAGTGAACTCTTAGCAGGGAATTATACCGTTGCTTTATTTATTTTACTGTTTTAATTCTTCTTTTGTGAGTTATGCTGGCAAGTCAGCTGCACGTTAAGAGCAAATCAGGCCTCGTTAGAATGACGGAGGCCTACCCAGCAGGCTCAAGGGAGGGAATGCTTTTGCTCTTTCAAATCTGGGACCTTAGTGTTTCAGTGGGTTGGCACTTCCTAGCCTTTCACTTCTAGAGGCTTGGGTTAAAATCCATGTTTGGTCATGAGTGAAAGTGAATTGATAGCGTTAGTATACCCCTTGTGGATGCTCTTCTCTATGACAGTACCCAGGATGGGCCAGGCAGTCTTTGCTTGGGGGAATGGTTTTGCAGGCCACGATTCAGGTGCATTGACAGGACCATGCATGGGAATTTGGCAGAAAACCTTCTTGCTTTCTCTACCTCTAGCCATGTTTCAGTCTGAGCTCAGAAGGGGCCTGGGACTGGGATAGCTTGGGGTGTGGCAGGACAGAAGTGAGGGGCATCAGAGCTGTGTGTTGGGAACCCAAGACTGGACTAGTAGTGGGGGGAGGGTGGAGAGCCTGCAGGTTGGGAATAGAGCAGCATCCGCAGAGATTGAGGTGCATTGGCAGGGCTAAGTAGGAAAAGCTCGTAAAGGCGTCTTCCCACCTGCTCGGTTCTAGCAATTGCGGTGAGTCCCTCACTGTTAATTCACCAGCAGCACTGACTAAACTCACTTAACTGGCCACCACAGAGTTGGTGTATTTTAAAAACAAAATTAACTGAAGTCACTTTTGTGAAATAAGTTCTGTATTTTTCCTTTTAAGATACCCCCCCCCCCCCCCCCCGTATTTATTTCAAATGTCTCGCAGTCTTGGCCTTCATTATCCCTTCGCAGGGGCTGCCTCTGGTGGCCATCTTCTGTTTCTAGTTCTGTTTGAGATCTGATGGTCCATGAGGAGTCCTGTGACGTGCCTGGTTTCTCTGAGATGTGTAACTTTTCCTGAATTCCTTTTGGGGAAAGGCTTGTAATGAAACCGTTTCTGTAGGAGTTACCCTGCCCAGGACTGTAAACGCCAGCGTTGCCAGTCTTCAGCATGCACAGGGTAAGACCCTGTTCCTGGTTCTGATGTCATTGGAGAGGTGCTGGTTGAAAACATTGTGAACTTTGACGCGAATCCAACTCAAGAGGGTGTGGATGCTTCTGTTTGGGAATCAGGAACATAGAGTGAGGAGCCAGAAAAGTGGCGATGATATTGTAGGCAATAGAGAAACGCTGGAGAGATGGGGTAACGTGGGGAGGGGTGAGAGAGAATACCGTTGATATCTGGGAATGAAGCAGAGAACCACCACTGGAATGAGGTGCGGTGGGTTCTGCACCACTGGGTGTCTTTACATAGAGACTGGCGGCCTTGTTGAAAGAGATGCTTTAGTTCAACCACTAATTATTGGACTCGAAGCCTTCACTTGTGTAAAAAGGAAGAACCATTCTCTCCACTGCAGGAATCCCTGGGTGAAATTCTGTGGCCCTTGCCATGCAGAAAGACTCACTCGATGGTCCCTTCTGGTTTTAAAGTCTATGAATCTGTGATATGGAGGAACGGTAAAAAGCAGATTAATGTGATAGGGAGAGGAGGACTGGCACGCTCCTGTGCTCCTGGATCCCTGTGCCTAAAGGGGCGCCCCTTCCACCTGCATTTCTTCCGCACAGTGCCCCCTTCTTCCCCCCTCCCAAGCAATCTGAAAGACTGGTATCATGAGGACCACAGGCACTGAATGCCTGTAGGGGCTTGGGCAGTTTTGTCCATTGGCGTGTGTGAGAGCTACAGCAGTGCATGATTGTGAGGCACATGCGACTGTGAGGAATCCGATTGTCTGGCTTTGGACAGCCACATCGCTTCAGGCTGCTTTAATGCGTCAGCTTTGTACTCTGGGGGCCCCAGCTCTCTCTCTCCAAACCTAAGCAAAGCCGTTGTGTGTCGGCACTGCCTTCCCAATGGCTTGGCTGGACATCGCTTCTCTGGGTGGGGAGCCTCCAGAATGTAAAATGCTTCCAACCGGGCAGCGCTGCGCTCCCATTTCACCGACTCCACTCTTACCATGAGGTGGATGAGGTCTAATATAACTCGCAACTCGTATGCTTGCTTGGCAGTATTTTCTCCTTGTCGTCACTGCTGTTGGGGGCCATTTCTCCAGACGGGTTCAGCGCTCTCAAGTCTTTTTCCTCTTCAGGCTCCTTGATGGCAAAGACTGATTGAGTCACCTTGAGTCCATCTCAATATTTTCCTTACCTGGCATTCTCTAGTGCCTTGCCTGCAGCGTCCCACCATTTCCTGAGGAGCAGGGGCGTGGGCTCCGGGGTCCCAGCCCTGAGGGAACTGGAACTCAGTGCTAGCCTTCCGAGTAACTAGCATGATCCATTCTGACTGGTAGTCCCTGTTCCACGGGCATGGCCGGGGCACTCGCTTCTTGCGGTGCTGAGCCAAGCTCTCCAAAGCTGGACTTTTATGTTCTGGGATCATCCGGGATAGACTTGAAAAGACAGATTGAGACACCTAGAGCAAACGGAGGAACGAGAAGTGAGATGGGAGAGAATGGAGGAGGGAAGGAAGAGGGATATGGAGCAGCAACAGGGTGTGTGGGGGAAAGCTCGCCTAGCTCTAGTTAGCATTATCTGCTTCTCTTTGGACACTAACATTCCTCTGGCCTTTGGCTTTCTCCTCCCTTCTCTTCACAGCTCCCTCGTTCCTAGGTGCGCATTTCCTTCCCTTCTCCAGATTCCCCCAGGCAGTCTCCACCTTTGCTGCATTGACTCCACTGTCTGCACGCCGGGCCGTAGAGTCTGCTGAGGCAGTACTGGGGTTGGTCTGTAAATTTGCCAATAGGAGGTCCTTAGGCAAAGGGTGAACATGACTTCCCCTTCACATGGATGTCCTCTTCAGTCTGCACGCCGCGGGGCTGGGGTGAAGCTGCCATGGTCTCTCCTCTGTGGTAGCGTGCTGCACTCCCAGCTCTGAAGAGAGCGGTTACATTTTATGGACCATTTAGCTTCCCAGTGGTGATCCTAATTCTTCACAGCATATATGTGCCATTTCTTGGTTATTAAAAAGACCCCTGAAAGGGAGCTGCCCTCTGAGCTAGTGCTCTTCCATGCAGTTAATTATGGGAGGGTTTTGCTTATATCATGAGGTTTAATATCTCCAAACTCTCTCTGTGCTAGGAAGATGAATTAACACCCATCTCTCCTTGCCGCTACAGAGAATGACCCTTGTGCTTTGTCTCTGAGGAGAGCAGGAGGAAGACTGTTCCTCTCCGGTGTAATACAAACCTTGAATTGCTCAAAAGCAAATCCACTAGCTTTCTGTGTGGAGATCAAGGGAACTCTAAAGGCTAGCTGGCCAGGTGTCTCTCTTTCATCTAGCTACACTTATAATGTGTGACACATCAGGTGCCAAAATAGCTTCTGTTCCTTAGGGGCCTGAGCAGGCTCCACGGTTACTGGGAAAGGGTGATTACCTTTGACTGACAAGTTAGCCGAAGGAAGGATCACAACTGTTACATAGCAGGTACGAGATGGATGGAGGCAGTTAAGGGAGGTTCTCAGCATGTCCATGTGATGTGTGCATGGTAGCAGGGGAAACAAATCATTAGGCTGTATATTTCAGGTGTGGGGAAGCTGCCAAGGTCCCCTGGCATTGTAAAATGCCAGGCGGAATGCAGCGGTGTGATCTAGCTGGTGAGGCCAGGCTGAAGAAATGCACAGCACTGGGTTGGTGTGAATGGACCAGTGCGTGCGCGTGCACTGAGGTTGTGTGGGATTTCATCGCAGGGTTATCGTGCTTACAGAGAACAGTCTCATGGCACGGCCACATTAAAAGAAATTAGAGCTTAAAAGGAGAGTGTGACGTCATCAATAGCTAAAGTTCCCTTTGCTGGCTGCGGGCCGGAAGCACATGAAGGGTTTAAGGAGATCTAACCCTGTCAGGTTTAGGGTGGGTTTGCGTAAGGGGGAAATTCCCATCTGTGGGGCCAGGGTGTCAGACAACTCTGACTTGCCACTTCCGAGATGTTCCCTTAGAACCCGGTAAGGGCTCTGTTATAGAACCCAGAGGAGCAGAGAGTCTCCGGGTGCCTGACAGTCCCTTTTCGCTGCTGATTCTCTCTCGCAGGCAGCCTCGGGCTGCCTGTCTCTTTGTTAAGAGAGTGACAGCGGTGTGACACTGTGAAAATAATTACTAACAAATCACAGTGCTGACTGCAAACAGCTCGCCGTCTTCAGAGGCCTGTCAGGGAGCATTAGATCAGGAGTGCAAGAGTTGCACAGCGGCTTGGGTGCTTGCGCTCAATGCGGGGCTCGGGAGAGAGTTCCCAGACCTTTCCCCCATCGCCCCTTCCCTCTCTCGCTCTTCCCGTCCATCTCATCTCCCTTGCCCATGGAGGGGTAAGCCTGCTAATGGCGCAGTCCCCTTGGGAGAGGCCAGGGCGGTACAGCCAGGCTCGTGGGCTCAGTGACCTGGCACAGTGCAATGGGAGGCTGCTGGCGGGAAGCTCAGGCTGAGGTGTGCTGAAACTATTGAGCTTTGCTCCTCGCTCTGCCTGGGGCCCAGAATACAAACGCCCTGTTGTCCTGTATGGAATGGCTGGGTTGGCTCTGCAAGAGCCCCCCGGGCAGCTGGGGCCGTGTCAAGCTACGCTCCAAGGACTGCGTCTCTTCCTGTGTCCCCTCCCCCCGGTGCTCCCAATAACATGGGGCAATGATTCTTATGGCCATGCATTTGTGTGCCCCTTTGATGGTCTGGTAACCAGGCCAGGTCCCTGCCCTGATGAGCTTACAATCTAGGCGAAAAAACATACAGGAGGGAGCGTGTGCACACGCGCCAGCTCTAGTCAGTGCGTGTGACTGACTGGGTATGTTTGGCAATGTGCTGTGGAGACTCCAGGAGTGGACAGGGTGCGTTTGAATTCTGCTGTGCTATCCCCTGGTGATGCAAGGCGTATAAAATGAGAGCTGAGAGCAGAGGGGGATGGTTAGCAGGGGAAGAAGAGTGGAAGGAAGAGGGAGAAGGGTGTAGGAGACCAGGATTTGGGGCTGGTTTCTGGCTTCGTGGCCCAGGAGCATTGCAGAGGCTTTGCATGGTTCCACAGGTGTGAAAGGTGGGCAACAGAGGAAAAGGCAGGGCCCTGGCAGACCCCTGCAGAAGGAGGGCAGGGGAGCAAGCAGCTTCTCTGAAGGCAGCATTGCGAGTGGTTGGCAGGAGAGGGCAGAAGCTCAGGATGGAGAGTCTCTCAGACACCAAGGTGATGGTGACTCTCACACAGAGTGGCTGAGAGGGATCAGGATGGAGGCCTGTAGGTTTAGCCACCATTGGGTACCTCTAAGGTCCATCTCAGGGGTGGAGTGGATGAAGCTGGGCTGGAGGGGTTCCTGGAGGACTTTAGAGGAGAGGAAGCTAAGTTGTTCGGTGAAGGGTCCCCTTGCGCTGGGAGGCGACGGACCAGTCTGCACGCCGAGATTTCGCTGGCATAGCTAGGTCTGTGTGGGGCGTGCAGAGGTGCGGTTTGTGAAATGTGCCTAGAGTAAACGTGCTCACACCCGTAAAACTGCACTTTTGCCCATGTAACTTTATTTGCTCGGGTGCGGGGGTGGCAGGGAGCGGGAGTGAGCTGTACCACTGAACGCACAGGTTGCTGGTATGAAGCGGCATCCACATGAGGAGTGCTGGTACAGCACGCTGGTGTGTAATACTCCCAGTGTAGGCCTGCCACCGGGAAGGGCCGGGAGAGCTGCTGCTAAGGCCGTGCAGCGTCTCTCTGTGTCCCACCTGGTAGTACTGGAGATCCAGCAGCATCTGACATGCACACTTGGGCAGCCTTTGAAGAAGAGGGGAGTCTCACAAAAGCCTTCCTGTTGCCTAAACGGGGAGCTCTCCTCTAGCTCTGGCTGCTCCTCCTCCCCCTTGTCGTCAGTGACACTTCTGCACTGGTTAAAGAGCTGATTACACCAACAGGTGATTGCGTGCTAATAACGAATGCAGGAGAGGGGTGCATGGTGACGGGGAAAGCAGGGAGTGCTTTCGATCCCTGGTCTCTTGGCTGCAGCAGCCTGCTCCAGCAAGCAGCCCTCACCCCCATTCTATCTCATTTACCCGAGTGATTTTTCTGATTGTTCAAATCTGTAAATAACGTTGCTGGCGTGTCTAGCTAGATGCAGAATGTGATGGTGGAGGGGGAGGGACAGCGCTTGGAAAGGCCTCGCTCACCAACTCATACAATATTTATACAGGGCTGGGAGTCAGCTGTGGTGACCTCTGAGGTCACACAGTTAAACAGCTTCTGCACCCCCTTGCATTTCTAATTGCTGCACTTGTCCTTTGCTCTGGAGAATTTGCCTGCTCTGTGTCTGGTGAAGCACATGCTAATGGAAGCCTGTTCCTGAGGTGGAGGAGCATTCTCTCTCTACAATGAAAACCAAACTTGTTTACGCTCACGCCGATCTAAATTGGGGCTTAGCGCTTCCGTGGAAAATCAGATTCAGACCTTGTTATCCGGGGGGGCCAGGCTGCTCCGAACACAGCAGGCATGAGAGAATGCTGGTGTGGTAACCATGCTGAGAGCTTGCTTAGGTATCATGTTCTGCTTTGCCTCAGGGGTGTGTGAGTCTGTTTTTGTGCCTTCACACAGGAGAGAGTTTCCTTGTGCTGGATTTCTTTTCTTTCCCTCATGTTGCTCCAGCTGAAGTCAGGGAGGGGGCACAGATGTTGGTCAGCAGGAGAAAGCTTGGGTTGGCAGTGGAGATGAGCTTGCTGTGCATTTTGGTGCTGGAGGGGCAAGGATACCCGAAGAGGGTCTTTGTCTCTTGGGACTGCCCTACAAATGGATGCAAAAGAAGAAACTCTTCTGTGGTAGGTAAATAACATGTTGCTGTGAGGAGAGGAGGGCAGGTGCGTGCGCCAGGCAGGGGAACTCTGTGTTTAAGGGGCAGAAATTTCCCCATCCCTTCAGTGAGCAGCTGGGAATCTGCTGAGCAGTCCACTGGTGAGCGGTGGTCCCCATTGATGCCCTCCCTAGAGGGAAGATTCTTTCCAATTGACATTGAGATCCACAAGCTGAGCAGCATGAGGAAGCCCAAAGAGACTGTGCAGTCCACCTGCCTTAATTGGAAGAGCTGTCATGAATTTTCTGATGTCACTTTTCCTGTGGGGCTCCTCGTGCGCCTTGGGGACTCAGTGTTAAGTGTCTGCTGAGGGAGAGCTGTAAAATTTCAGTATGAACCATTCAGCCCGAGGCCCGCATGAGGCAGGGCCGCAAAGCTCCGGACCCTATCGTCAGAAACGTAAAGCACTGCAGGAAAGTCTGCTGGTCCAGTGACCCAGCTGGCTGCCCACATTCCTTAACCTGCAGTGTTGAGTTTAGAGGCCCCCTTCGTGGCAGAGAACTGGCTGCTCTTAGATTGGGGGGCTAATGGTACTTACATTATATTATTAGAACCACCACCAAAATTGGGCCCAGTTGTTTTAAGCACTCTGACTCCCACTCTGAGTCCCTGCCCCAAAGAGATTACAGGCTACAAGACCGGCAAAAGGTGGGAAGGAAAAGAGAGACAGAGAAAGAAGGGAAATGACTTGCTGACAGTCCCCCAGAAGGTGATGAAATTTGCAGAGCTGGACTTCAGTACAAACTTCTTCCAAACACCGTGCTTTGGTTCATGCCTCTAGGTCAGATGCTGCCATTGGCGATGCTGTTCTGTCTTCAGTATTGGCAATGGCTCTCCCTATGGGGATGCTGTTCGGGAGTCACCTGAAGTGGGTCACCCATAGAGACACCGCTTGAAGAAGGCGCGGTTACTCACCTTGTGCAGTAACTGGAGTTCTTCAAGATGTGTGTCGCTATGGGTGCTCCACTTCCCTCCCTCCTTCCCCTCTGCTCCAGCATTTTCTCTCGTGAGTCTTAGTGGTAGAGAAGGAACGGAGGGCGGTTCACCCATGCAGCTCTCTGTATCCCTGCCACGGGGCATGAGGATTCCTAGAGCGCATGCGTGGGCTGAACGGGCACTTGTACCAAAAATCACTGGGTGCCTGAAGCGGAGCACCCATGGGGACACGCATCTAGAAGAGCTCCAGTTCCTTCTCCTTTGAAACCCCTGCACATTCCTTCATTGATCTGGAAGGGTGCAAAGCCTCTGCTGTCAGTGGAGCAGGAACCTAGACCCATGGGAATGATATTGGTAAATGAAAACAAAAAGCCGCATTCTGATCTTGCTTCCACCAATACCTCATTGACTTCAAGTGGAGTTATTCCTGATTCATCCCAGCGTACCAGGAAGCAGAAGTAGGCCCAGCATATAGAGCTGTGACTCTCCTGAAGAGAACCTGCTGAGCGTTAGCACATCGATTTATTGTAGCATCGCGTGAACACAATTGTTGATAAACGTTCACCTCTCGGAGTCTGAATCCCTGCTGTGTTGCAGCCCTACTTTCAATTTTGAGATCGCATCTCAGCTCGACTCTAGACAGGGCAAATACCAACACAGGGCCGGATCCTGCTGAGTGCCTTCAACTCTCATTAGATTGAATGGCAGCTGCGGGCACTCAGAGCTTTTCAGGACTAGGCCGAAAGCTAATGAGTATAATGGTGACTTCTAGAGCTGCTGCCTTGGTGCTGTAGCAGAATTGTTTTTCTTGTGCGTGAATCACATTCGTTCTCTGCTGGAGCTAACCGCCTTATTCATTTGCCTGGTGCTCGGAGCGTTTGACTGTCAGGTGCCTCCCAAACTCCTTTGTCCCGAGCAGAAGTTGAGGGGGCAAGGGTATTGCCATAAAGGTGAGAGATGGCAACTACCTATGAAACTGTTAGATTCGTGCAGGACGGCTCCCTAAGAGGCGTCTTGTCCAGGGCAGTCTTTAAGAGTCCCAAGCATGGGAATTACAGCCTGTCCCTCAGGCCATTCTGGCAGAAATGTATCTTGCATATGCAGAAAAATTGCTTCCAAAACAAGCTGTGCAGAGGAAAGGATGGTTCTGAACGTGAAGGTACTAGAATAATTGCTTAGGTCTGGGCTTGTTGGCCTCATTACACTAATTCAGTTAAAGATTAAGGGAAAACAATAACACACTCCAGTGAGTGGGGTTGTATGGGAATAGCTTCCCTTCTCAGGCACAAGGCTTATGATCTTGTGCATCACCACACCTCCCAGGGCCGTGCAGATCCACTGGTGTCTCCGCACGCCTTGTTGTGTGCTCTTCCTTGCATGTTGCCTCTTGTCTCTTATTACTAATGGAGCATGGATGCCTTTTAGCTGCTGGTCAGCCCTCATTAATATCTGGAAGTGACAGGTTGACATTTGTAAGGAAGACTTTCAGTGACCTTCGTGTTGTGCATGTAATACCGGGCTCTGACTCCTTTACCATGCTGGTGCCTCAGGAATGAGTCCCATCCCTTTTCAAAGGGGCAAATCACTCTTTAACCCCTTCATGGCTGCCAGAACATACGTGTATGTCTGTCTCCCTGGCTGTTCCCTACAGAACGTCCAGTCAAGGGAATGGCGTGTCTGTCTGTCCTGGCACGCATCCGTCTGTCTGGCTGAGGGTGTTACTGGTACACCGGTACGGCAGTGTTCTGATCTAGTGCTTGCTCACAAGATGCTGGAAGCAGAATCGAGTGAAGCTTAGTGCTGGGGCTGATAGCAGGGAGAATGATCGGTGAAGCACCCACTGTGGATGCGAGGCCTAAAGGAAATTCTTTAGGAACTAAGAAGCTGCTGTGATACTGTTAGACTATTAAGCCTGGTATTTCAGAGAGAACCTTACCTTCAGCATATGGCCCCAATCATGCACACCCTCTGTAGGTACCATGGTGATGGACACTGCCTAAAAGCCTGGATAACTCCTCCCTGCAATCTGACACGATGCTCCCTCTGGCCTGGAGTACTCCAGACTGGCCAGTAGCTGTGCTGCCTGGTTCTCTCTACGGTCGGCATCGGTGTGGTAAAGCGGAGGAGACCTTGCTCTCCCGGGACCCTGGATTCTGCCGTCCCAGCCAGTTCAAGGAGCGCAGCTGCCGGCTCAGCAATGACATTTATTAACTGTGGGGCTTTGAAGAGGACCGTGAGGAGCCATGGCTGCAGGAGCATGTAACTCTCCTCCTCGCCTCAGCCCATCCGAGGCAGGGCTGCTGGGGCTGAAATTCATTAGTGTTCCCTGACAGCCGTCGGAGGCTCACACTGCCTGTTCCCACTTCCTTCCTCTCGTGTCCCTGCTTCCTGCACACTGATATTTAAAGCTGACTTGCGGCTTATAGGCGCGTTGCACTGACAGTGGAGAGAGCTGCGATGGTGGGAGGAAGGCCAGGGGCGGGTGAAGGCACTGTCTCTGGGTTGGGAGGAAAACAGAGTGCTTTTTGACACTCACAAGTGTATTGTCTTTCTACAGCGGCCGCTTGTGAATTTTAACTGCTGCTGCCTCTTGGGCTGTTTGGCGTGCAGATGGGAAAGGATCTGCCGCGTGCTTGGCGGGAGGATGGGAACTTGGCACTAGCGTAGCACGGAGCACCGCTCTCCGGCAGGGACCAGTAAAGCAGGGGAGCTTCCACTCCCCATCCTTGTGATCGCTGTCCCACGCCCATCGCTCTGAGAGGTCTGGTGAGCGGGATGTCCAGCTTCTGTGAATTTAACCAAGCTACACCTCTCTGAGCTCTGGGTTTATTTTGAACTGATTGTGGTTGTGATTGTCAGGGCCTTGCCCCGCTCCTCAAACGAGTCTCAGACGTGGGTAACTGCTTCTGTCGTTACTCGTCGGAGCCTCACGGAAAGGCGCACGAATGGGCCAATTGCCCTGTTCTCCTTCTGCCTTTGTTCTGTTCCCAGGTGGTGCGTGTGTGGGGGGAGCTCCAGCTCTGCCCTTGGTAGTGAGTTTGCGTGTGGCTAATTTGACGACAGGTTTGTACCTGGGTTTGCTAGGCCCTGGCTGGCCCTGGGTGCTCTACCCGTCTGTAGGTGGGGCAGAAGACTACAGGAAGCAGCGGCATCCTTAGGGAATTTAGACTGTGTGCTTTAGACTCTGCCCAGCAAGTGTGCAAATAGCAGAGGAGCTCTGCATGCCTGGCGAGTCGTAGCTAGCTGTTTGTTTCATAGGTAGCTGGAAATAACCAAACCAGACTCTAGCCACCTCTGCTCTACACCGGTTAGCAAAATCCCGCTCCCAGTAGAACCTGGCGGAGGTGAAGTGCACCGCACCGCTACCTGTAGAAACACTTGCTACTGGGTTTGGCTTGGGCATGAAGGTAGATCATCCCCCATTGGCAGGGAAGAGTGTCGCTTGAACAGTGCAAGGGCTTCAAGGTTGGGTGAATCAGGAGCCTCTTACCCTGGATTAAAATAATAAATGTTTGGATGAACTTGACACACTGAGCTTTAGACACTGGTGGTCTGAACTATATTCTGTCTGTAGTTTCTGTTGCATACAATGCTTTTCTCCACTTCTTGACCTCCTGTGTGCCTGGTTATCAACCACGGCAGTGTCCCTCCTGAGAGGAGGGTGCTTTTCAGTGAAGGGTGAGTGTTTTGTACAAAAAATGGAGAAGAATATTGTACCTGTTGAATTAGCAGAGGGAATTTAGTTCAGGATACAATTACGCAAGTGTCACAATCCATCTCCCTTTTATGGAATTATGATGTCACGGATGACAGCCCTGTGAGGTCATGACTTTTGCCTCTACACCTGGGATTGACTTTCACAGCACCTGTTGTCTCATAGGAAAGTATTGTTTCCTGGCTTCTTTGTGGTATGTTGTGCCAAAGGCCTGGGATACTCCATCTGTGCTGAATGGCAGCCATGTGTGTTATCCCTGGACAGCTGAGCGTGAAGTCACCAAGACTGTCCTCAGAACTCAGGTATGAGGGGAGAACTTTCCAAGTCAGTGTGCCCAAGTTCACTAACTCTTGTCTACAAAGGAAAGTAGTTTATTTAAACTAGTTTAATTAAAATCAGTGCAAAGCCCCTTGTGTGGATACTCTTCTAAGAGGGGCTTATTTTGATTTAGTTTAAACCTGTTTCCAGTCACCTTAAGATAAATCAGAACAAGGTGGATAAAAATGGATGAACTTTTTGGAAAAAAATAGGGTTTTTCTTATTTTAAGTTATAATAAGCTTTTCTTTTTAAAAATATACCTGTTTAAAATGAAATCTGAATGTAATGCAAAATATGTTAAGGCCTAAATTTATCTCTTAAAACATTTTAAATAAAAAAATAAATGTTGAGTCCATGAGCTTCCATCAAAAACTTTGTGAAAGGCTGCTTTGCCATATAAAGAAAGAAAGAATCAGGAAAACATCTGACACCCGAGGTCAAGCTTTATAAATATGGCACAATAGTAATAAATAAGCAATAGATCATTCAGCATTTTCTAACATACTAAAATGTACAGTTAATGAGCATCTGAAAATATTAAGCTATATAATTGCTTAATTTAATGTCTGTCATTATAGTGCACCTTCCTAAGTAGCAAAAAGCTGTACCAAATCTAGTACACAGTCTCTATTTAGTTGTAAATCAACATGTTTAAATGGCTGTATCGACCAATGAGAGCGCACCCTTTCTTTAGAGAGGTGTCAGGGCAGCACCCGTGTTAGTCTGTATACGCAAAAGAAAAGGAGGACTTGTGGCACCTTAGAGACTAACCGATGCATTTGAGCATAAGCTTTCGTGAGCTACAGCTCACTTCATCGGATGCATTCCGAAAGCTTATGCTCAAATACATCGGTTAGTCTCTAAGGTGCCACAAGTTCTCCTGCTCTTTCTTTAGAGAGTAACTGAAGTACAGATGGAAAAGTTGAAAAAAATCAATGATTTAAATTGCTTTGAACCAAAATGAAATCACTATTAAATGTGGTGGTACTTCTCTCCCGAGGGTTTTGTTCTGGCCTAAGTAAATTGGTTTAAATTCACTCCTTTAGTTAAACTGGTGCAGCTTTCTAGTGTAGACAAGCCTTTAGCTGTATTTTTATAATCACAGCTCTCGGCACCCATTTCTCAGTCAGACGTAGCACCTTACCTATCCAAATATGTGGCTATTCTACCCCCACTGCACAGTCTGTGTTGGGGGGCACCCAAATTTCCCCCCCCTTGCCAGGTTTCTGAAGGGGCGGGTCTTGCATGGGACCATACTACTGCCCCTTCACCTTTTATACTGAAGAATGTCCACCAGAGATTTGATGTCTCAGCATGCAGCTCTCTATCTTCACCTGAGCAGCCACCTTCTGATCAAGATGGAGCAATGCATCCTGGGAGCTGTAGGCTGCCGCTCTGCTAAAACTCAGAGCTCCATGTTCTGCAAGGAGCCTTCAGTCCACGTTTTGGTCACCCCTGCTTTAAACCGTGTGGCATTATTGGGAGGCATTTCCAGCCCCCGCTTCTCATGCTGTCACCCTGCTCTGGGTGCCCCGTGTCTTGTGCTGCTGTGCCCCATGTTGCTTAGATCAGCATTGCCAATTTCCCTCTGAGCTGAGAACGTTTGGGAGGGGACGCGGTCAAATGGGGAGTGGATTGCAAGGCTGGAGAAGGATGGTGAGAAGATGCTGCTGCCAACCCCTCCTGTCCCCAGTGCGCTGGGGCTTGGCAAGACTGTCATTAAAGTATTCTGCGTGTGTTACACAACAAGGCCTACAGTGCATGGTGGTTGTTTTTTTTAAAGGCTGAGACCAGGTCCATAAAGAGCAAGATTTAATGTCTCTTTATCTTTCCTGAAGAGGGACTTGTTCTTCTAACTGGCTCAATATCAGTACACCCTCTGTGTAGAAACTGGCCCAATTTCTTTGTCTTCTGACATCCTGAACCCAGATGCAGATGGACATGAACCAAGTCCAATTAGTCAGGAGACTCGAGCATTAATTTTTTATACACTAGGACCACCTGAGTGACTGAATTCAATTATCCATTCCCCCCTCTTCCCCCCGTATTAATGTGGTGGCTCATAGCAGAGACTAAGGAACCTGTTGAAATGAGAAACCCCTATTTCTTGGCTTGACCCCCTGGCTAATTCGGGTTAATTGATATGCTATCGCACTGGTGACACATTTTATCTGCCTCTGTTTGTACAAGAGGATACAATAGTGGAGGAAGGACCAATCTGTGCCCTGCTCTAGCTCCCCAGACCGAGATAAAAGGTGTCACTCCTACGATAACGTCCTCGCCTCACGCGCCTTTATTGTTGCTCAATTTGCTATTATTTAATCCCATCTTTCTTTCTTTCAATACCCTTGGTCATATTTTAACTCCATGCCATCGCATAATGATGTCCTGCTAAATGTGTGCGGAGATAGGCGACTCCAGCTGACAGCCCTCCCTGATAACCAAATTCCTGCCCATCCATCACTTGCCTGTCCTCCTTAACTTAAGGGAAGTGATAACTAAAGCGTGGCTGTTTATCACCGCCGAGCTGTGCGCTTCTTACCGGCTTGGGGAGCAGGCTTCAGAGGGAGAAATAAAGCCGTGTGACCTCGCCTGCCATTTGCATACGGCTCCTCTCTCAGCCCCATTTACTTAGCAGTGTACGAAGGAGCAGGGCTGTGGTGGAAAATGGAGCTCTTCTTGTGTGTCCAGGCTGCTTAGAAACAGTACAGAGCTGCTCCCACTGGCCAAAGCAAATCTGCGAGCTTGGCTGACTGAGGGCAATGTGCGCCGCATGTCCTTTCCGTGCATTTAAAATAGCTCCTGTCCTGTAACCCTCACAACCCCAGGTACAGACCCCTCTGCCCCAGCCAGATGTGCATTTTGAGAGCCATTGTGGTTTAACTGCAGGCATCTTTGCTGCTGAAAGGACAGCTCCCGTGTACACACGTGTCTGTGCTAGCGTCGGGCTGGAAGATCCGGTGCAGAGCACAGTGAGTTTGTGCTCTGCACCGGGTATAGGTTGGGAAGGGAAAGCTGAAGGCTGGGGTGGACGCTGCAGGCAGCCAGCATACTGCTTAAGTGTTTAGTGACTTCACTGTATCAGTCTGCGTGTGTGTGAACCGGGGGGCCAGTTGACAAACCAGAAGGATCACACCAGTGCACGTGGATGCGTGTGTGCAGACTCCCTGGTTCGCAGGGCAGGCTGGGAGAGGGAGACTGCATCCTGCCCGCTCAGTTCAAGTGGGGAAGGTGAGCTGCACAGTCTGCCTGGTTCAGCGAACCTGGGTCGATGTGCTGGTGGGGGGCGCGGAGCTCACTGGGAGAGAACCCTGCTCTTACTGGAGCCGGATGAGGCCCTAACCCATCTGGAAATAGGGAATCCTTCCCAGCTGTAACAGCAGAGTGTGGGCTCTGGCCAGCGGGTGGAGAACGGATCCGTGGTGTAACAATTTCAGTCCCTGGTGCTCACACAGCAGGGCTCTCTGCCTCCCTCGCGTGGCTGGACCACTGCTGCTTGTGAGCCAGCAGGCCCAGCCCCTTAGCTTGGGCCGTTGAGGCTCATGCTTTTGGATCCAGAGGTCCTGGGTCCGACCCCGCTGCTGATGTGTCTCAGTGCTCCACAAAGACGAATCGGTGTCGCTGGTGCCAATTTACGGTTGGGCGAGCTGGAGCACGGAGAGGAGAAGAGAGTGTCCCCAGGCCATGTGGCAGATTGATGGGAGGGGCCAGATCTCCTGATTTCCAACCCCTTGGCCCCATTGTGGTGGAAACACTCTGGATACCATCTCATGGGGGGTTAGCCTGCAGGTAAGGCTGGCTAAGGAGAACTAGGCTGTTTCTTTATTATGGGCCAGATCCAAATCCTGGGAAAGTCCGTGGAGTCTTTCCATGTATTTTAACGGGGGTGGATTGGGCCCTCTGTGAGTTAATACCTCTTGGGCTAGAAGAAGGAACCTAGATTTTAGCAAGGTACCTGCTTGTTTACTACTGTAAAGCTCTTTAGTGGTTACATAGCAGCCATCAGAAAGGTTGACAGGTATAGCTGCTAGACGGGTGCTTTGTTTGAGAGGGCTCCATTTCTGTCTGAAATCGCCTTTGATTTGGGAACAAGTGGAAAACAGCGTCCTTCATGAAACAGATTCTCTGGAACTTGGGCTGCCATTGGCCCTGTCTGATTGGCCCTCAGTGATGTCATGCCCAGGTCTGTAAAGCCTAGTGAAATGCATGGCTCAGGCTGTTTTTAATGTGTGAATTCTATTACGTAATAGCAGTAAGTGACCCCGGGGGTATATTTCAGGGTAGCTGGCTCTAGCATCACACAAGCCATGCCCAGAGAGGAAGGGACGGCGTGTCTTATTGCTTAACCAGAAACTCGCCTTTATAATAACCCTTGTGCTGCCCTGGCAGTGCCTCCTTTTGACAAGCTCAGTGCTGCTGAAGGGGTTTCGGTTGGGTCTCTGTCTGGAGTAACTTTGGGCCTGGTCCAGAAAGGTGCTGTGTGCCCCCCACTCTGCACTTCTCAGGGTCAGGGCAGTGAAAGCGTATTCTGTTCTCGGCCATCGCTGGTGCTGGTGTGGGCAGGATGCTGTCTGGGAGCCCAACTGACCTTGAATGGGTGCAAAGAGTGCACTGTTGGCTGGTGTCCTCCCCAGATGTCTTCCAGCTTCCTTCGTTCATCTTCCCATGGATTTGCTGGCAGACCCCACAACCAAGGGTTTTCCCTGCAGCCCGTGTGCTGCCCTCCTGGCTCTCTTCTGGCTCTGAACCCCTCTACCTGTAATGCAGCTGCGGAATGTCAAGTCTCGTGTTAGCTACACAGGCAGTTTCGGGGATTGTGGTAATTACATGCACACGTGGATCTGATTAGTCTCTGTATTTATCTGGAATGTTTCTACTCTCCAATAAAAGAGCCTCTGTCCAGCGCTGTGGACAACTTCAACAGTAAACGAACAGGCCCACTGATTACCTCACGTCAGATCAAATCGAAAATAAATATAACTAACTTCCCTTCGTAATCCGCATGGAAGTCCCACGGCACTGCTGTCCAGCCGTACCCAGTGCCTGCCTTCTCACAGGCGAGGGCAGGCCTTTCTGGTGCCCCGCAGGCGAACAAACCCAGGCTGTTGCAGATTGGAAGCAGCTTCTAAAGCCGTGTGGCCCTAATGCCTTTTGCGTGGCTCCCTCTCTCTTTTACCAGTGGGGCTTCAGCTCCGGTGCCTCTGCTGCGGGTGTGTCAGGGGGAGAGGTGGTCTCTTAGGGGCCGGGCTGTGATCTAGCTGCATAATTACCTGAGCACATATTGGAACATCTGGGCCTAAAAATCTTGCTGTGTGGAAATCCATAGCACTTCCCTTTCCAGAGCCCTGGGCCGGCATTATTCCAGCTTACACACACGTACGCTGGGCCTGCAGCCCATAAAACAGTGTGGTAGGGGACGCCACGTAGGAAGTGTCTGAAAACTGTCTCCCCTGAGGCTTAGTTGGGTCACCTGTGTCCTGTGGCTTGGCAGTCACATTGTCTGTCAAGTCTCTTTTTGGCATGTAAGGTCGCTGGGGCAGGGAGCTGCCTTTCCTACGTTATTGGGGAGTACAATTTGTGACAGCCCAGATGCTCCAGCCATGTTCTCCCCCGGGGGAGGACTGAGCATAGTGCTGAAGGTACACACAGCTCCCATGTAAAACGCCCACCCTCCTTGTTACAAACAGCCCACGTGAGGATAGTTTGGCAGCCTGCACACGTAACCGGCGCATAGCCAGGACCTAAGATTTCAGCTGAGTTCCAGCTCTCAGGAAGTGCTTGCCAAATGCTTGGGATCCTTCTGAAATACAGCACATTTAAGTAGACTCAAGGATCTCGCTTTCTCCTCCTCCTCCTCAGCACTGAAGTGCTTAATAAAACTTGGAGTTTGTGTTGTCAGGGTGCGGTAATTGAATCGAACCTGCTCTCTCTCCTCTCTTACAGGTTACCAGGACAATGCCAATACTTAGGGCTGCCGGTTGCTGATTACTTCAAACAGTGGATTAATCTGAAAAAGGTACTTCTATGCAAACCGCCACTGTCCCCGTCCCCCCCCCCATCCCCTCCTGCTCTCCCTTCCTCTTCTGCTCTTCAAGGTGGCGTTTAATAACTACTGCTGTTTTGCATTGAAATGAAGGAGTTATTTTCTCAGAGCGGCTGGGGCTGAGCGAGTCCTTCTCCAGCTCCGTATTGTATCTCCGCTAATAGAGTCTTACTGTACTTGATGGAATATGTTCTGCAGCTGTGGAGAATCCCAGTGCGGCAGGCCTAGCGCTGTCCATCTCTGTGCATAACAGCACAGCACTCGGGGGCACCTCTCTAGTGAAGGTTGTGTCAGCTTGTGCGTTGCTCGCCCTGCGTTTTATCTTCCAGGGGTTTCGAGTTCCTAGGATCAAATTCCCTCCAGGCTGAATCCTGTTGGTAGTTCCTCAGCACAGGGAGCCTCGAAGTGCATATAGGGAAGCATTTAGTTCTACATTTCTTCTTTATGCACATTGTCAAAAAACAATTCCCCCTCTCCACCTCCTCCTCCCTCCGCCAAAAAACCCCTGTGACTAAGAAGGGCCTGCTCCACAGCTAATGCTCTGCACTTCCACACAAGAGACCCAGGTTTGAGTCATTCCCTGTTGTGGGGCTTCAAAGCATCAGCAGCATCTTGCCTTGCTCTACGGCGTCCCTTCTGGCTGATGGAGTACTGGCCTGGGTGGGGTCTGAAGGGAGTCCTGTCCCAGCCTCTCTTGCTGCAAGGAAAGGTGCTGTGATGCCAAAGCTGCCAAGTGGTGCAGATTGGAGGGTGATTGCAGGGGCCGTGAAAGGGGCACGAGGGCCCTGGGGTGATAATTCCTTTAAAGGCTTTTGCATCACCGGGGCTTGTTGTGCCATTGAATTGAACGGTTTTGGTTACTAGCCCTGTCCTGATAATTAGGGACTTGGTAAACAGAACTTGCATGAAAACAGCTCTGCAGAATCTGGTGTTTTACTTCGGCTTTTTGTTTGTTTTATTGCTTTAAATGACAACAGGAGTGACAGGCCGAGCAGCAGCAAAAGGACAGTTTGCATGATCTACTCCATCAAACAGGGTAGAACATGAACTTAACAAGGGATGCGGGCAGCACGTTCCCCATTGCACTTGTCAAGGGAATCTTGCATTCCCTGCTGTCAGAGCAAATCTTTTGGCTGATTGCTGGGCCTCTGTAAATGAAATCTGAAAGCACGTTGGGGCATTCTGCAGTTCAGTGACCATTAATGATCGCCATTTGAAGTTCACTAAACTTCTGGTGAATGGATAGCAGCTATATAACCAGCAGGTTGATTGGTTTAAAAAAAAAAAAAAAAAAGACCAAAACAAAAAAACCCCCAAACCCCACATGAAACCCTCTGCGCCATGATGTTCGATGTTAACTGGCTGAGCCCCAAGCTGTGCTCTGCCTCTTGGCCCTAAGACAGATACATTATGGCTGTTTGCAGTAGTCCTAGGCTACCTGGTTTAGCAAGTTAGGAGTCTGGGTTCATCATAATCCAGTTAGACATGCGGGCAAGGGGTTTTCATGGATCTTATTCAGCTGATAGTCTAAGCCCTCACTGAGCACTATCAGCGAAGCAGCATAGCACAGGGCTACAGTGGGAGAGGGAGGCAAAGAATTGCTTAGCATACCTCTCTCCCGGCTCTGCACTTTGCATCGAGGGGTCATGGGCTGGGGTTGGGAGGCTGACTGCTGCCAGAGCCCCCTATGCAGGAGCTCATCTCTTTCAGGCTGTTTAGCAGAGAGTGCTCACTAGCTCGTCCCATTCGTCCTCAGCCCAACTGGGAGCTGACCCAGCTTGAGAGGGAAATGGGTTGCTGGTCCCTCTCCACGTGACTAAAAGTTCATCTCCTTGGGATCATTACTTAATAAACAGATGCTTCACCCCTTGGGGTGGCTCCTCTCTCAGCTCCCTGTTCTTAAGCGGTGTTCACATCTGGGGAGTTTAGGGGAGGGGTAACACTGGCCTAGGTAAACATTTTGCCAAGGTGTGGCCTTCTCTAGTACTGCAGGGAGAGTATGGGGTAACCAAGGACCTGGATTTCCTCCCAGCTGCTCAGTTCTCCTGCAGTCCCCTGACACGTTCCTAGCCCCTCACATAGGAAGGCAGTGCATCTGTTGGGTAGGGGGAATACCCTGGGCATAGGGAGACCTGGCTGTGATCTCAGGCAAGTCCCTTAATTCGTGAGTCATCTGCCTGTACCTATGACCTGATCCCCCAGAGGAAAATCTTGGTCAAGCTGCTGGGATTTATGTGAAATGGCCAGTTTCTAGGGCGTGGCTCATGCAGAGACTCGGGTTTCAAATGTGAAGAAAACGATGTATTTGAGTTTATACGAAGTATGTAACTAGAGCAGTCTTCCCCCGGCACGGGGAAACCTCTAGAATGGGCCTGCATTTGAGTTCATTGGTAGTAGGAGAACACTACCGAATAAAAGGAATCACTGCCACAAACTTAAGTAAGCCCAAAGAATGGGAGCATGTGACTTAAAAAATTGCAAGCACATTTCAACGTCTGGGTGTGCGCATGCGCATGAATACACAACTTCCAGCACAAGCAGTTCCACTGGGCTTCAGTGCCGCTATGTGCCTCAACTTGGGCGTGTGCCTTAGTAGCTTGCTGAAATGGGGCCACTGGCACTTTCTGATCACCTTCCCCCGTCCAGCAACCCTGTGATGCAAGTCCCGAAACCTCCCACTTACCAGCGGTGTCAGCCTGGGGTTACCATCTCGGCTTGGAAAGGCGTGAAGTTGGTTGATGAAAGTGCATGGACCATAGTAGCATAATAATTCTGCCAAAGGTGCCTTTATATACTGCTTCAAAATAACCGCGAGTCCGAAGTCCCAAGGTGTGTGTTGGAGCAATTTCCTCAAGCACCAAGTACGTTTTTGGGATGGACTTAGTTTATTAGTGGTCTCTGGAAAAGGGTCTTAAATTGCATTGTGTATTGGGATGAGTTGAGTAAGAGAGACTGCACAGTACAGGACTCAGCAGCTGTGGGTGGAACAAAACACAATGGAAAAGGAGGGGAGCATTGTCTGTTGCGTCAATAAGACCCCAAACTGACACACAATCTGTTAGTGTTCTGTTTGCTTCGCCCAGTGAGCCATGCGTCTTGCTCTGCAGAAGGCCCACGCTGTGTTTGCATGCTGCCTTTTTAATGCAAACTGGGCCGCTGAGGCTGCTCTTCGGTCTCCAGCGTTTTGCTTAGATATCAAAGTCCCTCTGCTGACTCTGAAAGCAGCCTGGGAATTCGTTTGCACGCTCTGACCTTGTGTGCCCTACTGATGGTGTCGCAAATGAGGTCGTGTGTAGCAAGATGAGTTGTCCACCTGCCCATTCTTATCCCTCTGAACCAGCATATTTGTGATGCTCTCTCTCTGCATTGGTAAGAGACTCAGAGGGGCTAGTTTTAATTGAGAGCTTTAGTTTAACTTTATACATAGCAGGAAATGCTAATGCTTTACATGTACATTACAGACCGGCCTGGCAGCGTGTGCTGTCAGAAGACCGAGCCGAGGTTTGGTTCTGAGGCTCGCTTCTCAGGCCAGCAGAAGGGGTGGGCTGGGGCCTGGGTCACTGAGGCCCCATGCTTCTTGCTCCGTAGCAAACCCTTGTGTTTGAGGTACCAGCTGCGTTGGGGGACAGCTATCTCCTTTGGCTCTCCTCCACCAGGGAAGGTTGTTGGGATGCTGGGCCTTGGGACGGGCAGAGCTGTCTTGCGCTGAGGACAAAAGCCAAAGGAAAAATCGCTCCATGCATCTGAACGCACTGACAGAAGTTTGACTCCCCTCCTCCCCCCTGCCTGCTAATGTGTCCCCTCCACCAAGCCTAATCGCTGCTTGCTGACATTTGTAATGTCACTGAGCGATCTTGTATCTTTAGTGAACTGTCAATGCAGAGAGGACTCGGGGCAGGGAGTTTATTGCGCCCTTTGCTGTGATTAGATAAGTATTCAGGGAGAGCTGTCAAGGAGAGGGGCTTTATTAGAATGCGTCCGTATATCAGATAGCCCCTAAGCCCCCTCGCCAGAGAGAACCACTGAGCAGCGCTGTACCATCTACCCGCTTCCATTGTGCTTCTGTCTGAATCTTTTCTTCAACAGCAGAGGTTCGGTGGGTCAGGGTTAAGCTGCCGTAACGGAGCTGTGTACTCCCAGCTGGGAGCTCCGGACTGCAATAGCGGAGGGTGCTTGCAGACCAGGGTTGAGGGGTATTGGGGTAGCTGTGGGTGGCTGGGGCCCAGGAGTGGAATAGGAAGAGGGGCTGTGGGTTAGGGCTGAAGTACACTGGCAGAGCTGGGTGTAGCAAAGCTTTGCATGTCTCTTTCACCTCAGCGCCAAATTGTACCCAGAATAAATACAACAAAGTTTATTGACCATAGTCTGCAGTGTGTCTTTTGTGCTTACATAGTGCTTTCCATCTTTAGATCTCAAATCCCGTTATGAAGGCTGTGGATGTATCATGTTACAGCTGAGGCTGAGAGGTGAAGTGACTTGCCCAGGGTCACACAGTGAGTCAGTAGTGAGGCAGAGATGGAACCTAGGCCAGCTGGCTCCCAGCCCTCCGCTCGCTCCATTAGACCAGTGGTTCTCAAAATTATTTGATGGCACCCCCCTCTTCTCAGTGTCTGTAGTAGTTCACACACGCACCCCCACCACACTAGAACATACATTAATATATGCAGCAGGGGTGCTTCACTTGAATCAGTTTTCACTTCTTTGTTTTTCTGAATTGGGTTTTTTTTCTGTTGCACAAATGGGCCAACGATCCATTGTCATAAGAGGAAAAGCAAAACTGCAATTGTGGCGTGCTTACAATTAAATGTGCACCCCGTGTCGTAGCAAACAGATTTTTAACATACAGATGGCAATGACTTTGTATAAGGCTATGCCAGCTTAACAGAAATCCCTCAAAACGCCCGGCATCATCTAGAGGCAAATGCACAGCGCCAGCTGACGACCTGAGGTGTCTGGAGCAGTGATTCTCAAACTTTCCAGACTACTGCACCCCTTTTAGGAGGCTGATTTGTCTTGCGTACCCCCAAGTTTCAGCTCACTTAAAACCCACTTGCTTACAAAATCAGACATAAAAATACAATATTGTCACAGCATCCTATTACTGACAAATTGCTGACTTTCTCATTTTTACCATATAATTGTAAAATAAATCGTGTGACACCCCCTCCAGGTTGAGAAACACTGATATAGTACATAGAACAGTAGAAACAAGTCATTGTTAAGACTTTGATTGTGTCATGGAAGTCACGGAATCTGTGGCTTCCAGAGACCTCCATGACATTTTCTGCACAAGGGCTGGAGCTGTCAGCAGGCCGCCCCGCAGCTCTCAGCCGCAGCTGGTGGCGGGCCCCCAGCAGCTCCTCGCCGCAGGGCAGCAGGGGGACCCTGCAGCTCCCAGCCCCGGTGGGAGCCCCCTTGCAGCTGCCCAGCCCTCGCGGACGGCGGGAGCTCCCCAGCAGCGGCTCAGGCATGGGGGACCCCAGAGCCCCCAACCGCTGTGGGTGCTGGACCCTCCTCCCTCCCCCATTTTGTCAGGGATATTTTTAGTAAAAATCATGGACAGGTCACGGGCTTCCATGAATTTTTGTTTGTTGCCAGTGATCTGTCCGTGATTTTTTACTAAAAATATCTGTGACAACAATCTGAGCCTTAGTCATTGTCTGTATGCAATTTTAGTTTGTGCTGACTTCGATGGTGCTTCTCAGGTAGCCTGTTGTAAAACTGGGCAAATCTCTAGATGAGTTGATGTACCCCCTGGAAGACCTTGGCGTACCCCGGTTGAGAACTACTGGTCTGGAGGAATCAACGTTGCTAGTTATTCATTGCTGTGGGTAAAATATGTGCAGTAAGTTATTGCTCCTAAGGCTTCTCACGCCCTCCGCCCCCCCAAATACATTCCGCGCCCCCCCAGTGTGAGAACCTCTGCACTAGACCACTGCTGCCCCACCCAGCAAGCTAGAATCAAATTATTTTCCAAAGGGTATCATCAGTTAGCTTAGACTGTAATAAAAATCATTCTGTACGTAGTATTTATTGTAACACGAGGGAAGGCTTTTGCTTAGGCTTGCCCCCTGCTCCTTTCTCAGGCTTTGTGGTTTCTCATGACAACTCCTGTTTAGGTTAGTGATCTGCTAGGTCAGATCGGGCGTCCTGTCCATGGTAAACCTCCATGTTAAGGATTTAGAGCCAGGGGCATGCTAGGCTGCAACTCAATGTCTCTTGAGATGTAAGGGTAACAAAGGACTTGTTCTAGAAATGGAAAGACAGCATTAATAAAGGGCAGCCAACAGCCTGACACCGCAGTGAGTTAATGCTGCCTGAAGGGGTAAAAGCTTGTACAAATACATCAAAGGAGGGTGTAGTCCAAGAGAAAAAGGAGACCCAGCTATTTGTGGGGAGGGTTGAAGTTAATGATGAGTCTGAAATGTGTAATCACTCAGGTACTCTTTAAAAACTGGCTTGAGCAGCAACAACAGTCGAGAAAGAGGCATGGACAATTCAGAAGGTAATGAAGCCATAGCAACATAACTGTGGTTTGAGAACAGGTAGGACAGTACTTGGCCCTGCTGGATCTGAGAGTCCCCAGTTAAGGTTGCAGAAGCTATTCCTCGGTGTACACTGACATATGCTGACTTCTCGTCGCTCTTGTAAAGCGCAAAGACTTATCGGGAAGCGTTTTCTCTTGTGTGGCTAGTGAGTTTTCCTTTGACTGTTTTTCTTTTCTCTTCCAAAAATCTCCCTTGTCATGGTGCTAAACCTCCCTGCGGACAAAGCTTTGAGCTTGTTTTGTGAAGAAATGTGAACATTCCCAGGTGGTGATGAGATGTCCCGAGACACTATCGTAGCAGGTGCTTTAGAAATATGCTTGGGGTGAGATCCTGGCCCCATGGAAGCCAATTGGAGTTTTACCTTTGCCTTGGGTGGGGGCAGGATTTTTAACCCCCTTCGCTTTTGAACCCCTTCCTCTGGAGATGCGTCTCAGCTTGTTCTAATGATGATCTCCTACAAGGGTTGTGACGTGTTCTAGGCACCTCCCCATTGTAGTATCCGCCAATCTGAGTAGTTGCAGCCTCCTGCTTTGGTGGAGAGGTTTGTGAAGGGGCGCGGATTCCCTCTTTGGGACTTCCGCACCCTAATCCTGTGAGGAAGAAACAAAGAGCAGGTGGCTGTGAGGGGATAACAGTCTGAGGCTTAGCACTGTAGAAACAGAAAATTCCCCTATCAGATTCCGTTAACCTGAACTTCCGTCAGGATGCCCCCTGACCCCACTGCCCCCCGAGATAGGTTCCCTCTTGCAAAGGGTGAAGGGTACGTGGTGATGTAGTATTTTCCAAGTAGCATGTGCCATGGCCTGTAATTATGTCAGTGCCGAGATAATTCAGTGACAGATGCTATAGAAAAACCTAGGATAATGTGCAGTAATTTCTTTGCTGGAGAATTTTTAGATCCATATTTATATCCACAGATCCAGGTGAAATGCTGTGACCTTTCAGGGGGCAATCCAGACCAGTGAGGGGTTGTCACCCCTGCCCTGCCCCCTGGGGTGCCTCACAATGCCTTGTTGCTGTAGCTCCCACCTGGGCCACTCACAAGCAGCCTTCTAGCATGTAACTCTCAGCCTGAGTGTCTGTGTGCCCGGCCCTCTCCTGGACAGTTCAGATAACAAAGGTCCATTGACCCTGTAGGGGACAATATACAACAACTTGCCACCTTAAATGGAGTTACCCACACAGTTCACAACACTGGATTAACTGCAAAGAGAGAGGTTTGACGTGTGTACAAGTATTAAGGCATTAAAGTCAGAAATGGGTACAAGAAAAATAAAGATAAAATGCTTCCTAGTACTCAAACTTTACAAACTAGGCTTGGTTCAAGATAAAAGTCTTACCACACACTTCCAACTGCGTTACTGACCAGCCTGCAGAGCAGGTCCCTCCCAAAGTTAAAGAGCTGGATTCATTTGTCATCTTAGATGCAAAAGAGAGAGAGGGGCAGGGAGCAAGAACTTGGGATGGTTTTGTCCCTTCTCTTGTATAGTTCAGTCCCTCTTTGAAATGCATTTCCTTGAGAGTGACCCCCTAGGTCAGTGATTTTCAACCTATTTATTATTGTGGGCTGCACATGGGGCCCACAACGTGTTATGTGGGCCGCATCCAATAGTACCTGTATGGCCCTGAGGATGTCACATGGACTGCGGCTCTGGGCTGATTGGGCCGCAGGTTGAGAACCGCTGCTCCAGACAAAGTTCTTTCCAGCTCAGCGCCAGGAGACATGGAGCCTCGTAAGGGGAAAATTTGCTCAGTTGTTTGGTAAGATGCAGATCTGTTTGTTTGTCCCTGCCCCCCTTTCCTTGCCAAAGAATGGCCACTTGATAGGTGATGGCCCATCAGCTTTGATGGCACCTGGCCAGCGACAGCTTGTACTTTGTCTTTGAGAAACAGGTTTACCCGTTTCCCAGACTCGTCAGTTAAACACACTTCAGTCATGATTCCAGCATATGTTCATACCTTTACTTATATTGTTGCTACGTGCATTTCACCATGATATTACTGACCAGCAAGATATTCGTTTTCAAATGATACCTCACAAGGCATATTCTGTACAGAGATTATTTCACTAGTGTGTGCGGTGCGAACACAGGGGTGCTTTCGCTCACAGGCGCAGCCCAGGGTTTTGAAGGAATTAGCTAGTGATGTTACCAAACCATTGACAGTTGTTATTTTTAAAGTCACGGGGAGCTAGGGAGTGATCAGACGAAAAAAGCAAATATGGTCTCAACCTTCCAGCAGGGGGCACTGTGCTGAAAAGGGGGCAGGGTGTGTGTGTCTCTGAGAAACGGTCCCGTTAAGTCTGTTGTGTGCCTGGGTGCCTGAAAGTTGCTTTCAGGTAGTATAATCCCAGGAGAACCTGTCCAAATTGTGAACTGTTATTTCACGGGTTTATGCATATCTCGTGATTGGAGAGTGTGACATTTATCAAATGCACGGCAAGGCTAGAAACGGTCAAAAGAAAAGCAAGGTACAGCACCTGCAAAGCAAACCTCTAAACCCACAATTAGGGGCTAGATCCTGCAAAGCTCTTCAGCACACGCTTAGCTTTAAGCATGCGTGTAGAGACTATTGCTTAATGTTCAGTACCTGTTGATGTGCTTTGCTGAATCACAGCTAGAGTGCTCAGCACCTGGCAGGATCGATCCCTGGCAGAGTGCTGCGAGATGCTCTCTTTCCATGCCTGCGGTATGCTCGCTCTGTCCACCTCTTTGAACTTTCAAGCCCTGGCTGCGAGAAGCTTGGCATTGGTGGGTCCGTCTCAGCCCCTCTGTGTTGTTTCAGCTCTCCGCGTGCTGTATTGTTCCTTATAGTGACAGTTCTCTTGGAGGCTTTTGATTTCCAAGAGTGCCAAAGCTCTGCACACGTGACCAGCTTGAGTGGCATGTGACACACTGCCCGGGGAATGGCAAAAAGGGCTAATCGCTGCCAGGGCATAGGTGTGTGGTTCTGATCCACAGGGCAGGTAAGCCTCTTGCCTTCCGGTGACAGAACACAGCCAGCCTTGCACCACTTCTCCTTTAAATCTGCCGTACAGCTGTCTGAACTCTGAAATTTCTTTCACTCTCTCCCTCGCCTTGTTAACATGTGTTGCCTTTGGGGTAATCAGGGAAAAAATATTATGTCCTTTTACAATTACCGGGTTTTGGAATATTAAAATGTCTCTCTGCATCGGCAGTGTTATTTTGATTGGTATTCTAACCTTTGACTAGCCCATAAAGCGAGCCGCTCTTCCAGCCAATATTGCAGGACTGAAATTTAATTCCGAAATGATTCTAGATAATAGGGAGACAGATAATATATGCATGAAGGATATTATGTTTGGACTAAATGCAGCAGGGCCAGGGCTTGGGAGTTGAATAATAGCCCAGAGTGAGTTATAATCTGTGGGACAGAAATACCTTACTGTCAGGGCCAGGAGACGAACTCTTAAATCAAAGGGAAGGGGAACAGCAGAGAGCCAGAGCATAGTCAGCTGAGATGGAAAGGGCATGCAGGAGAGGCTTTAAAGGAACAGCCCTCTCTGTCCCACTGCAGAGGGACAGTCACTCGGATTGCGGTGTAACTGGCAGTGCTGGGTAAAATTACGCCGAAAGTGGGAGGTGGGTGGGATTCTGGCGTGGACAGGTCCCTCCCCTCACCCACAGAATGTTTCCACAGACTTTGTGCTTCAGTCTCCTAGAGGCTCTGAGCAAACGGCCTTAGGGGAAACACCTCCCTGTGTTTGAGTTTGGAATCTGCGTTTTGGCCAGTTGTTTTTTGTTAGGGCTCCAGCCTGAGTACCTGACCTTCGGGCCTCCTGTTGTCCGTTCTGGGTGTCTGGATCAGCCCCTGGGAAGGACGGTCTCCTGTCAGCCGCTGGCGAGCACTGTCGCTGGTGCGCTGGCTCATCCCAGGGCTGATCCGCCCCGTGGCTGAGGTGAGGCGGAACCATTCCTGCTCCGGAAGCTTTGTGAAGCCACGTTATGCGTGTAGTCCTGTGTGGTTTAGCATGTCCATTGTCCGCCCCTTTGCGGTAAGGGTTTGTGCAGTGCTGTGGGGGCTGTTTTCAAAGCGGGGGTAGCACAATCACAGGAACAGTTTTCACTAAACAGCAGCTCCCCTTAAGCGAATGGCCAGGACGCTGTGCTTACAGGCGACCTTTAACTCTCTGCAGCCTCTGTCTAACGTCCCCTCTGAAGGGGAAGGACACTTCTAGCAACAGCGCTAGTACCTTATTGCCACACTGTCCTGTCTGGAGTGGGCTTGGGAACTGAACTGATGACCTCCACCCCAGCGGGGGGAGCATGGTCATCCGAGCTACGCTTCCTGAGTATCAGAAAAGTGCAGGTTTAACTGGGGGGGGGACAGATGAGCCAGTGAGCTTAGATCCCAGAATGCCACTCCCAACACTGCCACGTAGGACACGTGTTCCCACTTCCTGAAACTCTTGCTCTATGCAAGGAGATCATGCCGAGGGCTGTGTGTGTCCATCCCCACCGCGCACTGCAGCCAGCCCCTTGATAAACTTCATTCTGTTGTCAGTCCTGGAAAAAACAGCCCTGCAAAACGATCGTGTTCTTGGCAGGGCGAGACATAAATACCTGTCTTGGAGAAAACCTACCTGAGAGCAAACCACATGGCAGCCCCCTCACAGCCAGAGCTCAGGATATGGTTCTAGGCATCAATCCAAGGGAGTGTAACCTGGGGCATAACCTGGAGCAATGGGCTAAAGTAAGACAGGGAAATGTCAACTGGACTGTCCAGGGAAGCGTTCTTGGCACTGAGGTGGCTTAGGCTATGGCATAGTCTCCCCAGGGCAGCCAACAGCCTGACAGGGAGGTGATTGTCCCCCCATCGCTTGGGACGCTTTAAAGCTAGGCTGGGCAGTGCATTGGGAAACAGAATAAAGGGAGCAGCCTCCTTTGGGCTGGAGATTGAGTGGATGATCTGATAGTTCTTTGCCATCCCTGGCAGCTGTGATGATACAAATCGCACCCATAGACACAAAGGATTTGGCTTAGAGTAACAGGAGCCTGGATTGTCAGTTTGGGCTCTCACACTCACTTAAAACTCCTCTTCCCGCAGTTTAAGAGCCTGACCCTGCAAACACTCGCCCAGGTGAGATGGGGTCTCACGCTGGTTTTGAGGCCTGGTCCAAGGGTGGTGGATTTTACATACCATGTGGATTGCTGGAAGTGCCCATTTCACGGCACGCAGGTTAAGGGCAGTCTCCACTTAAGCACTGGAACTCCTGATCATGTGGGGCTCAAATCAGAACTGCACTGTGGTGTGGGGCGTAGATTTGTTTGTGTTTGCTAGCCTGGGATTTTTATTGAATCTTAAAGAACAAGAAAAATTGCACATCTCAGGGCCCCACAACGCCTGCCTGAACCTCCCAGAGAGTGGGCAAGAGACGTGAGTGATCCAAGAGGGGTTGTATGGTGCTGGAGTAGCTGGATGAAATTCTCTGGCTCGTGTTATCCAGGAGGTCAGACTAAATGATCTGCATGGTCCCTTCTGGCCTTAAACTCTATGAATCTCTTAGAGAGGCCCCCAGTCAAACAAACGCTTGGAGAGCAAATAGCAAAACTCTCTTTGAGGAGCAGTTATCAGGCACGTGGAGTTTCCATTCTGCCCAGTTTACATGTGATTGCTGTTTTGACTCTATGACTGTGAGGACAAAGTTCCATTTTTGAGCTAAGTCACTACAAAAAGGAACACTTTAATCCTATTAAACACAACCCTTTTGTTGCCTGTTTGCTCCTGTCTTTTAGGCCATGTCTACTCTGGGCGAAGGTGTATTTTTTTGACATGTAACATCCTAGTGTAGACAAGGCAAATTGTAGTCCTTACGTGTTTGCTGGCTGAGGTAAACACTAGTCTCCCTTGAATGTTTATCTTGACCTGCTAACGCTGTGTAGAATTGCAGCTTGCCGTGTCTACACTAGGGTTTTAAAAACCCACCTTTTCTTCAGCTGAAGACAAGCCCTTAGTTGGGGTAAGGGTAGGAAAACCCCTGTAACAGTGATTCACGCTGCAGTGTAGTCTCTTCTAGCCCTTCTAGGAATAACCTGATTCTGTGCTATGAAAATAGCTGAGCCGATACCAAATTTAAATTCTGAAAAATCCAGTCCTGAGTCTCCAAACAGTTCCTTCCGAGCTGGGCTCTGGCCCGTCAAGTCTCCTGCTGCTGAGAATGTTGGTGCCACAGTTTAACTCGCTGGGAGATGAGGGTTCGAATGGAATCCCTGACAGATTTACATTATGTCAGCACTAAGTCGTCTATACTGCCATGGCTAGGTTGGCATAACCCAGCACTGTCGATGCAGCCTGCACCCACGGAGTGAAGTTAGCCTTAGCTATTGCAGGTCGGTTTGTTCCAGCGACAGAGAAGGGATGGGGTTCACTGGCCTTCAAACTCTGATTTCCTAGAGTTCCCAGCCTGTGTCCCTCATTCTGCCTTTTGTAAGGTGGCCGTTCTTGCAAAGGGCCTCTTGCCCATAGTTATGGTAACTGACCGGTATTGGGAAAGAGATTTTGTTGTGTGTATGTTCTTTGTTGCGTTTCTAATGCGAAGTGCCCCAGGTCATGATGTTTATATCAGGTAACATTCCATGTCAGATGGTGGTATTATTTATCATTCGTCTGATGGCAGTGTGCAGAGACCGTAACCAGGATCCGGGTCTCATTGTACTGTGTGCTATGCAGACACCAAGCAAGGGATGGTCCCTGCTTTGAAGATATTACAGTTTAAATAGACAAGGCAGAAAAGTGGTGGGAGGGGAAACCGAGGCATAGAGAGGGGTGAAGTGACTTGCCCCAGGTCACACAGTGGGTCGGTGGCAGGGCCATGAATAGAACTTGGTCTCCTGATTCCCTGTGCAGTGGTCAATCCACTAGGTAGGAATGTAGACAGCAGATAGCTGTATGCACTTGTCAGTTTTATACCCAAAATGCATTTGGTATTTCAAACGCAGAGGGGCTAGAACATCGGTTATTGTGCACGTTTCTAATATACATATGTTGCCACAGTTGGCAGGTGAAAGGCAGAGAAGCAGGTATGCAGATCCATGTGTAGTGCTTTCCACCTAAGAGCCATAGTGCTTAACGGCACCTAGCTCTGTGTACTCTGCATGCCTCACATCTATCGTCTGTGCCTAAGAACCACCTGGTTCCCATCTGGCTTCATTTGATGGGCTGTGTTGCTGCTCAGGTTAATTGCATAGCGCAGACCTCTGCATGCTGAATCTGGCTATTGCTGTCTGCACTGCAATCGGTCTGGCGAAGGGAAGAGTCAGAATATTCATCAGGTTTTTGTAATAGCTCTTTGTGTATGTGGCAAAGTGGAGCATTTCCCTGAGATGAATAAAAATCCAAACAGCCTGTGCCAGGAAATCTCCTTCCTCAGGTGGCAGGAAGAACATGCCAACTGATTAGGGCCCGATTCTGCTCCTGCTTACACTGGGTTCAATCAGGAGTAACACTGGGGAACTCTGGCAAAATTGGTGTGAGTGAGTTCAGAATTAGGCCTTTAGCCTGATGATGAGAGCGACCGGTGCAGCCCTCTGATAGTCTAATGTATGCACAGCCATTGTGTGCCCTGGCTGTTAGCATAGTTGTTACACCCTGCGCTCTGTGTCTTACGGAACCAGCGGGAGCGACCCTACTTCCGAACGACCCGCTGGAACCTGACGTGGGAGTTCTCGCAAACACTGCCTTAGTCCAGCAGTCCGAAGCCGTACATTTCTCTAGACAGTTTTAGTGGGCCTTGTAAGTCTGGTAAACCACGGAACAGCTATTGAATTGTCACTCCAAAAACAGGAGCCAACAAACCCCGCTGAACTCTGTATCCCAGGAAATGCTTGTGTCTGCTGCCTCCCCTGCTGGGCTGAGTCCCCAAGCAGTTTGCCTCTAAAACCTGCCTTCAGACCACCACCTGCCCCTATCAACACTTCCAGCAGCCCCCGGTGTCCTCTGCCCCGACCTGTGTTGCGGGGAAGCTGTTGTTTTCCTAGCTGCTGCTTTTCTGGGTTTTCCTGTGTACTGCAATCTGCTGAGAGGCTGCAGCGCGGTCTGCGTCCTCCTGTTGAAAGAGGCAAGCTTGACCCCACACCTGACACAGCCTCCCCCGCAGTCAATACTAGAGCAAGGCTAGAGGAGAAGGGATTAAAGGCAGGGCATGTTTTACAATAATCCTGCAACGTGTGTTGCATTCTAGGCCAGGCGGCAGTAGGCAATGGCGAAATGCATGAAAGCTGGCCTTTTCCTGAATCCCCTGGGCCTAGAGAAGGGGTGAGGGCACCCCCACAGCTTAGCAGTGCCCGGGGGGCTCTGTGCAAGCACCCGAATTGCTTCCCAGTCGCAGGTGACTTGATTCTGTTGGAAGAGTGGTGACAATACTGGGAAGGCAGAATGCTGTGTGACCTGCTTATCACACGGGAGCCAGTTTTACCTTCAGGGAAGTGAAGGGGATGGCAAGTCAGTCAGGTGCACGTTTGGAGGAGGGGGGAGGTGGGGAAGGAGGTTTAACAAGAGACCTGGAAATGGGCCCCACTTCCCCTCACTCTGGGGAAATGCTTTAAGTGAGGTTCTCCTCTGAAAAGCGCCTGTGAAAATGGCCTCTTCTTCTGTAGCAGCCCCCTTTCTCCCAGGTGTGTCAGAGTCAGGTCCGCTAGCTTCAGGGACTAAAGTGTTACAAGTGCATATTTCTGCTAGTCCTGCAGCACCAGCATGGCTCTGCGAGAGGGAGCTAGAGCCTGCTGGCTCCCATATGGGCCCCAGAATTGCTCTGGGGTACAGTTACTGGGTCACTGAGTTACACTGGGCCACCCTGTGCACGGCTATCTCATGTGATACTCATGCATATGGCAGCCCCTGCCATGCGTCCCCATTGCCCAGCTGAGATGTCACCCATTCACTGGGACTTCAGGGGTGGGCCTGTAGCTGCTGCTCCTGGCCATGCAGGGCCACTGCAACGCTTGCCGTGCTAGCAGCCAGGCAGCCTCTCTCTTGCTGCCCGGTGCTGGATAGCGGCAGGGAAGGCGCAGCCAGCAGCAACAGCCTCAGGGCAAAGGCAGGAGAGAGGGGCCTAGGACTGGCCCCGGGCAGCCTCCAGCATCCACCTGCTACTTGGGGTGGGCGTGTTGACCATAAAGTTTATGGTTACGTGCAGATTCGGTTTGGTAAGCCTCTCAAGTGACTAGTTGGTCACATAATGTCACCTGAGCACCTATTATTTCACCACGGTCAAATACGGCAGCAAGAATGCCCAGAGGTAGGTGGTGGCAGCCCACCTATTTGTTTGCATCGTGGCTGCTAGCAAACCTGCTTAGGGGTCTTGCTCGCTCACTGTAGCTGGGGAAAAAGGTGAGCTAACCGAAAGCTGAACATCTTGATTGGCTGGACTCTGACAACCAGTATATGGAGGTACATGGTTGTGTACCAGGCCAGATGTGTACATGGCAGTCTGCAAAGCACATTAGTCAAGTTAAAGGGCACAGTCCTGCCCCAAGGAGTTTACAATCTAAACTGACTAGACAAACCTATGGAGATTCCCTGGGGAAGGAGGAGAGGGTTCCCAGTCGTTCCCCCAACACAAAGAGAAGAGATGCAGTCATTGAGCCACTCCCTTAACACAATTATCATGCCCTCCCCCACTCTCAGCAAAGAAAATGCCCCAGAAAATAAACTCCCACTCCTCCCCTCAACAAAAATCCCCTTTAAACACTCCCCGCCTCCCACCACGTATTTCCCGCCAAACCTTGCTGAGGATAAGAAAAGTTTTATGCTAATGGGAGGGGGGCTCACTTCGTGCTCCATTCCTCCTCCTGCTGCTGCTTAGGAGTCCATGGTGTTTGCTGCAGGGAGGAGGGTCTGCCTGCCCCCTCCCCTCCACATGATCTGGAGGGTCCATCAGGGTCCTGGGAGGGAGGGGACAGCATGCCTGAAAACATTTTGATTGTCTGGAATCTTCTGGAACAGCAGCCATTAGAAATAGAATTGATCGGCTACTGGGGTTGCTTGAAATACAAGAGACACTTCATAATCTAGAGAGCATTCCAGAAGCAGTGAGACGTTCATAACAGTGACATGATAAATTATGCAGAGTCAGGGAAAGGCAAAATAGTTTTTACTAGACATGCACCTGGAACCACCGTTAAAGCTAAGTGCAGTTCAGTTCTTCTGTGTATGCAGCAGATCTAGGCAGACTGGAGAAACACTTCTTCAATTCTTGTGATGTATCCAGCTACTGTCAAAAATAGATTACTGCAGTCCAACAGCAAGAAAGAGAAACCTGGTCTGCATCAGAATTCTACTACTTCTTCGTCTTTGGCAGCAGCATCCCAAAGCATGGAGTTTTTTTTGATGAAGACAGTGACATGAGTGACAATGAAAATGAAGTGAAGTCCATTTCTTCATCTTCTAAGAAGAATTTTGCTACTTCATCTGCTTCAGCGTTGAAAACTCCTACTTCTGGAAAGTCTTCAGATATTCATCAGATGGGTATTAAGAGGCTTTTGGATAGACTGTCGTATGACCAGGAAAATGAACTTGACCGTACGTTTGCTCGCAATACACCATTTCGTATAGATGAAAATCCTTATATGCTAGAATTTTTTTCATAAGTTGCATCCAGTTTACAAAGTACCAAATAAGGACTGGCTTGCAGGAAGTCCTCTGAATGCTGAAGCGGGTGATGTGAAAAAGAGAGTTGGTGTCCTGATTGCACAAGCTTCTCGCGTATCTCCGGTGTCGTCTCGATGGAACAATATTCATGATGAGGGTGTCATCAGCTTCCCGGTAACAACTCCAGGATCTTGCTCATTCTAGTGCACAACTGAGCATCACAACACAGCCCAATATATTGCTGACCAGTTTAAAAATGTAATCAGTGAATTGGGTCCATGGAAGGTTATTTCAGTTGTGACTGACACCGTGACTAATGTGAAAGTAGCTCAAGCTTTGTTGAAAAATGAGTATCTGCACCTTGTGTTATGGATGTGCTGCCCATAGGATGCAGCTTTTCACTGGTGATGGTGAAGACCTGACAACTTTCTCATCACGTGTCAAAAGTTAAAAGCATTGTCAAGTTTGTTAAAAACAAACAAGTACCAGCAGCCACTTTTTCAGCATCATTTAATGCAGCACTCAATTTCATCCACACTGAGTAAGCCTCGTCGTACTTGACAGGCCTCTTCTATTAAATGTCTGAGATCTTCAGATATGCAAGCTTCTCAGCCATCTGCGGTTGAAGAAGGGGTGGTCAGGTGTTTTCCCTGAGTAATCCGCACGGACAGTTTTGTGACTGTCTTTTGAATGCAAAACTCAAAATTAATTTCACTGGTTGAATCTATCGCTCAGTCTTTTCAGAATGTGTGAGATGATAGCTCTGCATTGTGTGATGCCAAGAACAAGTTCCTAAACGTTGTTAAACGTATTTGTGAGAATACGGAACACAGTCTGAAGAGAAAAAGATAATAGACAAAATAATATCACGTAATGCTGCCTGCCTTCTTGATCCACGCTCCCAGGGCCAAGGCCTTTCTGATGATGATTTCAGTTCAGGTTGTGACCTCATAGTGGCTGTTGCAAACTTTAAAGGCTATACAAGCAAACCAACAATTTAGACGACGGTAGCAAATTATAACCTGAAGCAACCTGTTCAGTCTTAGAACAACGTGGAATACAATCCTACCAGTTAAATCTAAACCGCTTGCTCCTTCGTCATGGGGAAACAAGTTGTTTCCTTCTTGCAGTCTAGCTACAGTGGCAGAAATTCTTTTAACGCTTCCAGGTACAGTAGAACATGTGCAGAACAAAACTGGTTGGCTTCGGGAATCATCCATTTAAAAACCAGACCTCCACTGCTGGGAAGGTGATGACAGTGTATTGCAATTTAAGATTAGAGAAGAAAATGGCATGTGAAGAGAAAGAAGGAGATACTGATGAGTCTGATGATGACAAAGATATATAGATTGAAACTCTTGACCCTGGTAAAGAAAAAATTATAAAGAAAAGCAAGATGCTTGAAGAATTGGCCTGCTGCCTACCTTACCAAGTGCATTTAAAAATGAGTTTTTTTCTTGTATAGTTGCTAGCTGTGTTTTATTTCTAATTTCGTTTTTCTTTTGTAACTGTTCAGTCTTGAATAACATGTACTTTTAAATGCTAACCTAACATTGCTGAATAGGTAATAATTAGTATTCTTTCATTTTTTAGAACTTCATTTCATTGCATTTCACATTTTTTCTGAGTTAAAATAACTCTTTAGGAACTTGTTTTTTGTAATTAGGCGTAATCAGCTATTTAAGGCTAAACCTCTTGGAGATCATGACGTCTTTCTCTATTTTTTGTTAGTTACTGTTCTGATAAATAGTGCTTTAAAATATTTGACCATTTTAAACTATATTTGATCAATGTTTGACCAGTTAATAGACCAGTAATTTTTGGACTGGTGAAATGCCCGACCCGAAATTATTTGCAGATATGCAAAATAGCTCATAAATTTTGCATAAAATATTGCCCCGGAGCCAAATAAAACTTGGTGGCTGTGTGTTCCACCCCTTGAACTCGATGGAGCTGCGCCACTGTCACAGAGGCCAGGAACCTTATCGCTGCTGCTGCTGTACAGGAAGAAAGTGGCTGTGAGGGGCACTGACCCATGCTCATGTAGCTGGCCTGAGCCACTGGCAGACAGGCCTAGCTTCTCTTTGTGTAGGCACGTTAAAATGAGCAAAAGATGCTGCTTTGGGCGCTGGGAAGTGCTCAGTGCCTAGAATGACTGTGTTCCTATATTTATAACTCAGTGTTTTACAGTCATTAATTAAATATCTGAAAAACCCAAGGGTTACAAAGCAGGTTGGTTTCAAAGCTGGTGTGAAAACTCTCCTGCCCCTGCTCCCCATCCCGTGCACATGCCGAGAGGCTCCTCTTAAACGTTCCATAGAGGGTTTTTCTCTTTCCACTTACAAGTTCCCATGTGCATGCTCTCTGTTTGGGTGCAGTTTGTTGGAGATCTGTGGATTGGACGTGGGGAGTAGATCCTGTTGTGAGTGGATTTATTAGAAATAGCCAGACAGCAAAGGTCTGCAGGAGCGCCCAGGGGGTTGTTTTAGGAGCCTGCTGATGTCTCCCATTGTCACCAGGAAATAAATCCTAGGTTTTAGATCCTCTTCCTGTCCCACTGCCCACTGGAGAGGGAGCTCCTGGTTGCTCTAAAACCGCAGTGGATGAAGCACTCCCCTTCCCTGCATACCTTGTTATGTCCAGGACACCGTCTGGCTCTCGGAAACTCCGGTGTGTTCCTGAACATTCCTTGCAGAGGCAGGAGAATGATCCGGAAGGCCGTACAGTCTAAATTGCTGCACTCAAGTCTCCAGGCCCACCACTGCTCCCCCTCAGCAGGAGCTTAGCTCTTGGAGTGGCGTGTTGGGGAGGAAGAGGCTTTGTCCATGGGGGCAGGGAAATGCACCTGTAGCTACTTCCCTTTCTCTCTACCCGCTGCAGGGATCTTACATTGAATGCATTAAAGACGATACAATTTAGTGCATTTTATTGGCATCCCATCCTCCAAATGACTGTGCCAACATTGCTCATAGTTAAATGCCTTGCAAGCTGGCTCAGCACCGTCTCTCTCTAAGCTAGGGTGCCGGAGTTTTTGTGTGGTGCCTCTGACCCTCTGTGGGCTCATTGTGTGCTTTCAGACGCTTCTGTTAAGCAGGGTGTGGATGGGGAGTATAGCTGAGCGTTTCTTTTCCTGCACGGAATGAGCCAGCATCGACAGCAGGTTCAGATGGCACGGTGGTGAAAAGGCGGGATGCCACGGAGCACTTTTGTACACTAGAGCTCCTCCTGGTGCAACCCGTGCTGCATCTGGGCCAATGGTGGGAGGAGCGGGAAGTTTGGGGGAAAGTTTCCTGGTGTAGACGAGGCCCGGAGAGAGATCAGGATTCATGTTCTGGAAACGACAAGAATGGAAGTACAGCCAGTGACTGGATATTTGGGTTTTGCTCCCGTCAGTCATGTATGAAGGACTTAAAAGGACTCCACTGATGCTTGAATGCTCCATCTCCCTTGGAAGTCTTCAGGTCTGGAGGAAAATGGTGGTACTCAGGCTCCACCCACAGTTCAGTCCCACAAATCTCAGGGCAGCTGTGTGGTTCTGCTAAAATGGTCAGCAGTGAAACAGTTAACTGGGAGGACATGTGCACTGCCATCATTAGATTTCAGAATCAACACCTCACTGCGTGAATGGAGGTCATTTCACCCTTCTAGAGCTGTTATTAAAACAAACTAGGGAAATACAACCTAGATGGAGCTACCACAAGGTCGGTGCATAACTGGTTGGAAAATCGTTCCCAGAGAGTAGTTAGTTATCAGTGGTTCTGGAAGGGCATAACAAATGGGGTCCTGCAGGGATTGGTTCTGGGTCCGGTTCTGTTCAATATCTTCATCAGTGATTTAGATGATGGCACAGAGTGTACACTTATGAAGTTTGCACACGACACCAATTGGTTGCAAGTGTTAGCAAAGATAGGATTAAAATTCAAAATGATCCGGACCAACTGGAGAAATGGTATGAAGTAAATAGGATGAAATTCAATAGGGACAAATGCAAAGTACTTCACTCAGGAAGGAACAATCAGTTGCACACATGCAAAATGGGAAATGACTTCCTAGGAAGGAGTACTGTGGAAAGGGATCTGGGGGTCATAGTGGATCACAAGCTAATTATGAGTCAACAGTTTAACTCTGTTGCAAAAAAAAAGCAAACATCATTCTGGGATGTATTAGCAGGAGTGTTGTAAGCAAGACATGAGAAATAATTCTTCCGCTCTACTCTGTGCTGATTAGGCCTCAACTGGAGTATTGTGTCCAATTCTGGGCGCCACATTTCAGGAAAGATGGGGACAAACCGCAGAAAGTCCAGAGAAGAGCAACAAAAATGATTAAACGTCTAGAAAGCATGACCTATGAGGGACGATTGAAAAAACTGGATTTATTTAGTCTGGAGAAGAGAAGACTGAGAGGGGACATCATACCAGTTTTCAAGTACATAAAAGGTTATAAGGAGGAAGGAGGTAAATTGTTCTTGTTAACCTCTGAGGATAGGACAAGAAGCAATGGGCTTAAATTGCAGCTAGGGCGGTTTAGGTTGGACAGTAGGAAAAACTTCCTAACTGTCAGGGTGGTTAAGCACTGGAATAAATTGCCTAGGGAGGTTGTGGAATCTCCATCATTGGAGGGGTTTAAGGACAGGTTAGACAAACACCTGCCAGGGATGGTCTAGATAATACTTAGTCCTGCCTCGGTGCAGGAGACTGGACTAGGGGACTCATTGGGGTCCCTTCCAGGCCTGTGATTCTATGATCTCCGGCTTCAGGCTCACTCAGCACAGCATCGGTTTGCGTTTGTGGGGAGGGTTGGTCTGCATGTACAATGCTGGTCGATGTAGCTATGGAAGAATCCACCCCCCGAGCGCTGGAGCTGTGCCGACTGCAGCGAGGTTGGTGGTGGAATGCTACCAGTGCTCAGGGAGGCGGAGTTCCTACAGCGACCAAAAAACCCTTCTCTTGCTACGGGCCGTGTCTACACTATGGGGTTATGCTGGCATAGCCACGCCGCCCTAGCTATGCTGCTGTAGCCCCTGTAGTGTAAACGGGGCCTCACTGTCTTCTAAAAAAATGAAAACTTTAATTCTGCAGAGACAGCAAGGCCTGCAGAGTGCCCTGCAAAGCACTGCCTCAGCCAGGCCTGGGGTGCCTTGCTCTGGGGCGGGGTGTCAAGATTTCCAAAGAGGTTGTTTCATAGAAGAGACTCTGACTGTTCGTTAACCGAGGAGCCCCTTTCATCTCTTCTTTTTCGCCTCTCGGCTGAGAGTGCCAGCAAAGGGGCCAGTTGTGCTGCTGCATTTATCCACGGGAGATCTGCACCGTATCCACAAACGCTGAGGTTGTCCTCCCTCGGCAGGCTCGGGAAAGGGACGCCTGTTTAGTCAAAACTTTGCGACAGGTTTTGGTTTAGAAAAACGTTGGGTTGAAGTCTTTATTTTCCCCAATCTCTGGTTTCCCTCATCTCCCTTTACTTCCTTCCCAGCCCCTCTCCCCGGTTTATTTTTCTGTTTTCCATTTGGCCACTGGAGAAGGGGGAGAAAAGGGAAATGACAACCCAGAAACTCCTCCTCCTTTTCTTTTCCCGTTTTGCCGAAAGTGGAAGCTTTTGGAAAGAGAATTTTCGCAAACATTTCTGACTTTGTAAAATGGCTTGGGTTTTGCCCCCAGATGTTTGTTTGTTCAGGGTTATTATTTAATATTGAAATTGTGGCAGTGCCCAAAGGCCTCAGTCAGGAGAGGGAGTCCCATTGTGTGAGATGCTGTACAAACGCTTCTGTGAGCCCCCCCCCGTGAAGACTGCTAAAGAGGGAGCCTGGCTTGTCATTGGAATCGCCTGCTGATGCCCTTTGATCTACCCTGGTGGCACCAGTCATCTCTTTACTGTGGTGCAGGGCCCAGCGCTGCCCACCGCATTCCTGGTCGAGTTCTCAAAGCGCCCTTTACTCTGGCAGCAGCACCCCTTTGGCTTTTGCCAGAAGCTGGGAATGGGCGATGGGGGATGGATCACTCAATGGTTCCCTACCTGTTCTGTTCATTCCCTCTGGGGCACCTGGCATGGGCCACTGTCGGTAGATGGACCTTTGGTTTGACCCAGTATGGCCATTCCTATGTTTTTATGTCTTCTATTCGACAACCTATGAGTCCTCCCCGCCGCTGCTCCAGTACATTGGGTTGATGGCTTCAGTGGCTTTTCTGCCTGCTGCTCCATATTGGGGGGCAGAATGTTACTCTGGGACGCCGCGGAAGGGCTTCTCTGGTAGAGCTGTGGCATGTGACTGAATTGCGTGTGCAACATGCACCATCGTGGGCTGGCACAAGGGAATGAACGCTGCAGTCTCCTTTCGTTTTAAATGATCTTGTCATTGCTGTAAAACAACACAATGTTATGAACAGACATGACATAAACTACGAGGAGAGGGGTTTTCTGTTTTGAACAATAACATAATACACAAAGAGGGGAGAGAAGATGGGAAAGTAAAAGAATCAGGTAAGAAGTCGTCAGGATAGGGGAAATTAATAAATTAGGTTTTCTTCTAAGCGAGCACCCTGGGTTATCTGGTCCTTTACTAGGTTTTTGTTGTAAGTATTTACAGAAGAATACGATATGGGCACAAGGGGGAGGCTAGCCATGCAGGTTTGTACAGTCATGAGCTTCTAGGCCTGTTGAATCTGTTCCAAAATGGAGGGGGAGTCAGGATTTCCCCATCTCTTAACAAGTTCCTTCCTGAGGAGGGTGAAAACCGAGTTAGCATCCAGGTATCTCAGTCACTTCTGGCAAGGTTCAGGTGTCCTAGGTTCCAAGCTCCTAAGGGCCTGGGCACCAAAAAACCAGGGCTGTTTTCAGTGGGGTACTGAACAAGCGACCAGGAAGGAGCTAGTTTTGGACAGGACCAGAGGACCTGAAGTGCAGGCTTCTTTCTGAGAAAATAACTGAAATCCTCAAATGTGGCTTTTTTGTACTGTCGCAGTTGAAATGCTGGCTGAAAGCTCTCCCCCTCCAGCCTAGAGGGGGCGCTGTGGCTCGGTCTGACTGAAGAGAGTGGAGTCGCACGCCCCCTGGAGGAGCGCAAGTGCCAGCGGCTGTGTCGGTCCGATAGCGTTACAGTGCGCCGGCTCCAACTACCAGGGTTAATGCAATGGACTCCCCTCCCCCGGTGCACTTGGAAAACTTGTAGAATGATTTGTTACAAGAAATTACTAGGAACTGGAGTGGGGATTTAGTTTAAACAAACTCTGGGTATTAGGTCTGTTGTCTCCTGCGTTCCAGGAACTCTGCGTGTCACCTCTGGCAGGCCGTCTCTGATTGACGTTATTAATATTTTAAAGATCATTTAGGATCTCTACCGCGGCGGTGCTCGCTCGGGGAGGCCGGCGGGCTGCGGTGCCGTAACCTTTGCAGCAGAAGAGTGCTAGCTGGCTCTTGGCACGTTTGACAGGCGATGGGGCTGCAGGGTAGTGGAGCCGTTGGGAGTAATGTAGTAACAGGGGTTTCCAAGAGATTATTATTAATCTCTGACAGATGAGGGCTCACCCCTTCCGAGGAGGAGGGCCTTAGACCCTTCTTGGGCCCTTGGGGACCCTAGTTTGTTTTCAGGCTTCATTTCCCGATTGACCACGCTTCAGGCTGACGGGCTTGTCGTGGCTCTTTCGCGCCCCCGTCGCCACTTTCCTTGGGTCAGCCAGGGCGTTTGCTGTGAAGGGCTCTCCCCTGGCTGCGTGTGGTGCCCCCTCCTGGGCATGTGGGTGTGCCTCTGATTTTCTACACCTGTGCAGTGCTGAGATTTGCTGGCCTCTCCATGCATTTGCAGAGTCCCTCTGTAACCCGCTGCTCTGTATGTCTTGGGTGTGCCCTACCCACAAAGCATATGGCTCTGCTCTGGCTCCCGCTTTAGGACATATCCCTTTAGCTCTGTGCTGGAGACTCACACTCTCGGCTTTCAAGGTTCCAGGTTCAATCCCTATCACTAACCAAGATGGCGGTCACTAAACTTCCTTATTGGCACACTGCATAGTGCTGGCTGTGATGTTGCTTCTCAAGGGGCAAACAGGTAGTCGTGGTGCGTGTGCTCCCTCTCCAGTGAAGCCTGCTAATATCATCCACCTCACCCCGCCCTTGCTCTCTGTTCTGAGCCTGCTCTTATCTATGGAGCCCCAGGGATTTTACCCTGGAGTGTCTCTTGGACACACTCTGCTGGTTAACTGTCCCTGCAGAATCAGCAGCCCTGGCCCTAGAGAGAGGGGCCACTGCAGGGGAGAGGGGGCCTGGTGTGCTGTGGGGATCAGGGCTGAAGCAGATCCAGGTGGCTGAGTGAACCCATGTGCCAGAATCCCAGACTGTGTTTGCCTAATTATCAAAAGTGGGAGTTTGTTCTGCTAGGTGCACATTATGCCTTTATTGTGGTGTAATTATGCTAGCTGCCTATGTTTAGTGTCATAAAAAGGAATAAAATGCCCATTACCCGCCGAAAGAATTCTTCTTGTGTTTTTTTTATTTTATTTTTATTGCTCTGGAGTACACAGTGGGGATGTCTTTGATCAGCTATTCTCCCTGTAAAATAGGTAGTGAAATACGGTGCCTTTTGGAGAGCTCCTCTAGCCAGCAGCCTGTGAACCCAGTAGTCCTGTCAGACTCACCTGGCGCTGCTCGCATTCCTTATTGCCAGCCCGGCCTGGTGGTCAAGATGGTGAAATGTCCCTTCTGGCTTCCCTTGCCCCGAAATAATGCTCCTGCTTCGCCGCAGACACCAAACGGGGTGTGGGTGGGGAAATCCAGGCACCTTCCAGCCCATTGGGTCCCCCAGCACTGCGTTATCACGAGCCCCAAGGGAGCTAGACACTTTCCAGACGGGGAGGAAGATGTGGCTCCCCTCCCCCGAAGAGCATGCAGGGTAAAAACAGCCAGACAGATGAGGGGGTGTAGGGAAAAGCACACGGCTGATTTGGTTAGCGCTGGGTACGGACTTTGTTTTGAGGGGGTTGAATCTTTTATTTATTTATTTGTGCTGCAGTCTTGTCCAGGGGCCCTAATCATTGTGCTAGGCACTGTATGCTCCCAGAATGGCACGACTGTCTCTGCCCCAAAGAGATTTACAGTATAAGTAGAACCTTTAACCCAGACTTCCTTTCTCCGAAGCATTAATTCATTGGTTAAATTAGACTGGGATTGGGGTTAAGAAATTGCAAACTGAACCCCCAGTGAAAGCTTTGATGGCACCTTTGCAAGAGCAGGGATCTTAAGCCCAGTGTCCCAGCCGAATTGCAGCCTCCATAATTGCGTTCTGCAGACTGAGGGTTTCCTGTGGCTTCTTGTTATATCATTACTTAAAATCTGCAGAGTAGAACTGGCTGCAATCCTGTGATGGGTTAGGGTTCCCCTGTAAGTAGCATCGGGATCCTCCAAGGCTCCTGGTGCTGTACAAATATCGATTATTAGAGGCTCGCCTTCCCAGCAAAGCTGTGGGGCGGGTTTTTACCTGTCAGGGGGATTTTTGCATTATTCAGTAAATAATTGCTTATCTTGGAAAAACAAACCCTGCATGTTGGAGATTATTACCTGATTTCTACTCCCCTGCCTTTTACTTCCTTTGAGGGTTTTGGTTCCTAATTGGTAACTAACTTTGTTAGCCTCATTGGGAGCTGCTAGTGCTGGTCATGGATAGCTCTTAAATGCATGTTTCTGGTGTACAGTAAATCTGTTGCTTTAGCTGGTTAATTTTTCAGTCAGATGGTTGTCTAAGCTGGTTCCCAGTGCCTACAGTCTGGTTGTGCCACAGATTCCATGCACGACGTTCCTTTTCATTCCTTCTGCTTGTTTCGTACGTCAGGTGTTCCTTGAAGTGGCCTTCACAGTTTTCTACCCTTCCAGCAGGCGAGTGCGTCAGTGGAAGATGGACTTGCATAGGTAGCGCCTCCCCTTAGCTTCATTGCATATGCACATGCTGTCCGCCCTGGCGGCGTGATTACTTGGGTGAGGGATCCGAGGGGCTGCTGATAGCAATCATTGATTAAGAGGGTAATTGTCCTGAAAACTCAGATTGATCAAAAGGCAGAAATGATAACTTGTGTAACTGTGTTTAAACCCACGTCCTGTCAATAGGGGAGACGGAGATGTAGCGTGCAGAAAGCAGGGAGAAATGGATGCGTGAGTATGTGTGGCTCAGGGAGGAGGGGGAGCCATTCTTCTTTGGGGTCCGTATCAGGATGTTTCTTGTCACTAACGCTAGGCTATTGGAGATTCAATCACTTTTATCTTCCCCTCTCTCAATCCAAATGCCTTTTCATATTAGAAAATTAGAATCAGCTCTGCTCATGCAAGATTTATTAGCTCTGCTGAGCAATAGCACAGAAGAGTAAATGATGTCGCATTTCAGGGGCTTTTTACACATTATGACCAAACTCACAACTTCTTAAGTATTCTTCCACTGAGCCACTGCAGGGCGCACAGGGGGTGGAGATGCAAACTTCGCTCTGCAAATAGCGGTGCACTGGCTTAGCTGTCCCCTTCTTGGTATGGGAATGAGGAGACTTGGGTGCTAACATGGCTGTTCTCTAGGTTCCGTTTCTGTGCCAAGCTCCCTGAAAACCGTCCCCTGGGAATTTAACACATTCCAGCAGATGATTTTTATCCCCCCTTTACAAACACTCTCCAGTGCTAAAATGCTTGGGTGCTGCTCTCCTTGTTGGTAACACTCGCTTACAGCCTGGAAAATATTCTCTCTGCACTTGCATTTTGCAGTCACTGATTTTCCCACCTTCTCGCCTTGCGTCTAGCAGAGCTTAAATAATGCCTAATGATGGTGACCCTTTGTAAAGACCTCTGAGATCCTTTGATGGGAGGGGCAAGCATTCGGAAATTTAGCCTCACAGGTCTGTGTGCAATAAGTAGTATTGTAGGGAAACTGAGGCATAGGGCAGTTGTGACTTTTCCAAGGTCGCACAGTGAATTGGTGGAAGTCCCTGCCTCCTGATCCTGTGGTTTAGCCACAAGACCCTGCTGGTAAAATTTATCATTTTCAGAGTGTTTTGCAAACTGTAGCCCTCGCACACCTATGTGAGTGAGGTTAGCTTCCCACTTTTCAGGGGCTGGGCAAGCTGAAACAGACACACAGCTTGGCAAGGATCACAGAAGAGGGTCAGAGTGACTGAAGCCCCAGGAGTCCCAGTCTGAGACCCACTAGACCAGGCTTCTTTTTAAAAAATTATTTATCGTACTTCCTTTGTACACCAACCATGATGTTTTGCAGAGCTCCGAGCATCCAACAGAGGGCATATAAGAGGCCAGAGCATTATTTATGTAGACCCTGTCCAAAAATCTGGGCTATTGTAAAGAGGAAAACCAATTTAAATTTTCCCCCAGCCTGTTCTGGAATTTCCCCAAAAGAGGAACGAAGCCTCTCCCCATCCTTGTTTAACAAAATAAACAGCAGCACTGTGTACGGATGCAAACGTGACTTTCTGGTCACTTAGCTGGAGCGAATGACATTGCAAGCACTGTTGAACAATGGGAATGAGAATCAGGATATGGAATGAGGTGGGTTGTTCATAAGAGCAGCCACACTGGGTCAGACCAAAGGTCCATCTAGCCCAGTATACTGTCCTTCCGGCAGCGGCCAGTGCCAGGTGTCCCAGAGGGAATGACCAGAACGGAATCGCCCAGTGATCCATCCCCTCTTGCCCATTCCCAGCTCCTGGCAAAGTTCAGATTTTTGTCTGTGGTCACTGTGATATCCGTTGCTCTGGCATGGAGACGTGGGAGCCTACAACTGAGGTTTTGTGGGCCTATGGCTATGTCTATGCTCATCTTTTTGGGGGGAATCTCCCCTGTTGCTAAGATTGGTGTAGACGGGGCTCAGGGCAGGTGTAGGCCACAGCGTGGTAAAACATCTGCTTTCTCCCATCATTGCTAACGTAGATGGAGCTGATCTTTTGCCACTGCAGCTGTGTGAGATTTCAGTGTTGCTAAAGCCGGTGAGGTGCTGAGCAGGATTTCCGCGGCGGCGAGGGTGCTCAGCACCTCTGCAGAATGGGCGTCAAGGGAGGTGATTTTAGTAAAATGCAGCACTAATTGCCTTTGAGACAGCCACCAGCTTGTTTCCTTCCTTGGAATTCTCCAAACACAGCTTGAACGTTTATCAAAAACCTTTGCAGTTCATCTTATAAAGAGAATCTTAAGCAGAGTGGTGCTTAAATATGTATCTATATCTGTGGAGGAGGTTCCCTCCCGGAGTACAACAGCTTTTTGAGACAAGACAAATTTTGGGGAGAAGAAAGTACTTGACTTTTTTTTTCACTTCAAGTATAAAAGCTTCAAGTTCTTCGTAAGTCAGTGGTAGGGTATTAATCGCTCACTTCTCTGCATGCTAAATTTGCCTACTCATTTTAAAGAACTGTACGAGGAATACAGGTGGCAAGCTTGCTGGCTTGCATTGAATTTTTCCTCCTTCGAGTCTTTGGTTGCATATGGACATGTTGGCGTGCCTCGGTCTGTCTCTTGCTGTAGTTTACAATACCACTTTGAGGGTGTCATGACATTGTTTGTGTGCTAGCTACCAATAAAAGTAGATGCTAATCTGAGGCATTTAGAGAGAGATTCTCATTGAGCTCCAACGAATGCTTCTGTTTTCAGATTTAAATACTGGAGAACTTGAGCCTGAAGTGGACCGGTAGGTTGAGGTCCCTAGCAGGCAGCAGTGAGAGCGATGGGGAATTCTAAGTAGCACACGCAGATGTTATCAAGCCCCTTGCCTTGGTGGGTGGGATTCTTGCCATGCAGAATGCCAGTGCAATGCCTGTGCACCGCTTAGGGTGTAGGAGGGTTGATGTGGTGGCTCGGCTGTATGCAGGCTGCCTGCACCGGGATGGATTGATTTTGCCCTGGAAGAAGAACATGGTATTCTCACGTCTTTGGCTCCCGCTTGGTTTTTCAGTTGCTTTGATATGTTCAGAGAAACCTTGTACGTCTCGGAACTCTTCTGCAGGCCCTTCCGTCATCCCGCAAGGCCTCCATCCCCAGTTCTCCTCTCCCCTCGCACGGTGAGGCCTTGGGACTGCAGTAGGCGAGGCAGCTAGGACAGCAGCCGGCACGCGTTCCGAGAATCACGTCAGCTGTCATTACTTACATTACCTTGATTGGGAACAGCCAGTTATGTCACCATCCATCATCGTGTCTCTCGCGGGAGACACTGGGGACGGAGGACAGGAAAAGGAATTATAAAGCACTTCTCCGGGTGCTCAGCCAATCCCACTGCTCCATTGGCCAAACATCTGTCATCAGCCAGCTTGACGAGAGGGTGCCTGGGGTGATGGATCGGCCCATTGCAGCTCCACGGGGAGGGAGCCTTCAGCAGCGATAGACTGTTCCACAGTAATTGCCTTTGAGTCAGGAGGAGTGGTGGGACTTCTTGAAATGAATTGTGCGTCGTGGGACGTGTACAGGGGACCGCGAGGAAACGGTTCGGAAGTGCTGGGCTTGCAGAGTGGGCTCAGGGTGCTGCTTTCCATCTCCCTGCTGCAAGGGCAGGGCGCTGTCTGCTGTGGAGAAGGCGGTCTGTCAGCCCACCAGGCCTGCTTGCAAGGCAGCGCGTGGGGCTGGAGGGGTGAATAGGAACAGGACTTATGGGATTGGGCCAGAAGGGGTTGCAAGGCTGCTGAATGCAGGTGTTAACCATGTGCGTCAAGATGAATTAGCCCTTGCGTGCAGAAACACATCAAGAAGCGCAGCTGTCCATGTGCTGTGGGGAGGGTGAAGGCACCTGGCCACACGCACATCACCATCAGAAATCAGTACAGACCTGGAGGAATGGGTGGCGGGTGGGACACGAGAAGTTTTAGCTGTAAATCATAAAGATACCATTTTAAATCCTGCTAGCTCATGATCTACCAGGGCTAGCTTGCAGCAGCTGCTCCCCAGGGTTATAAATCACTTGCTTCTAGGCCTGGTGGTTTAGGAGAAAATGGACTTTAACCCTCTCTGGTCTAGGACTGAGGATTGCCTGTCCTGCATTTTAGAGCAGTGTCATTGGAGCGGAGGAATTACAAACGTGAAGGATCTCCCCCTTCCCCTTTCTGTGCTCTTTCACGATGCTTGATGATGTGAAGTGTTTCGCCTGGCCCCGGAGGGGCTGGATTAGAGGACAGAGCGCAGGTGGGGAGGTGTTCAAAGGCAAACGGCAATGCAGCTTGTCATGGGGGCCCACGCTTTATCACGTGGATACCACCAGCACAAGTCTACCATGGCTACACCTGTTCCCCTGGGGAGGTCAGTCGAGCAAAGCGTTAGTTCGGTGAGACACCAGTAGGTTTATTTATAGGCTGAAGTGTTTGTGGGACTGGGCCTATGTGTTGTCAGACCTGTGAATGCGTCTGCAGCACCTCTCAGGGTTAAAGTCTGGTACTTGGGGTGAAGTCCTGGCCCCGCTGAACTCCCACAGGCTTCAGTGAGGCCGTGCTGTCATCCTTTTTAGAGGTTTTAAAATGTGAAATGGCGTCATTTGCTAGCACTGGGAGATGTTCTGTGGCTTTGGCTGGCTGAGCATATTTAAAGCATATAGGACCAAACCAAACTGGCCTTACTCATGTCTACAGTCCATTTAGACTCAATGAGCCTGCTCCTGGGAGTAAGGCTAGCAGGATTTGACCTGTAATCCGTACTGGCCCTTTAACAGTGCCATGCTAGACTAATGGGGTGCTTTGGATCATGCCGGAAGCTGCTCTCGTCGTTTTTGTTGTTTCAATTACAGCATTTCTTAGGGACCCCAATCAAAATCAAGGCTCCTTTGTGTTGGATGGTCCTTGGCTCACAGAATGTACTAAATAAATACAGGAGCATCATGGGTGGATGTAGCACTGGGCCGGTGGGGAGGAACATTAAGGAGTAAAAAATAAAAAAGTGCATTTCCCTGGTGACAGAATCGTTAGTCTGGTGAGTAAATATGTGCCACAAACATGCTCTGAAGACCTCTCCACAGGCTCCCGCAGGCCCTGAAAAGCCAGCTTGGCCTTTGGAGTAAATAAAAGGAGAGCTGGGGGTTTGGTTAGTGTGTCTGTTTTCTCTGTCTTTTCTTCAACTCTGGCTGCAGATAACAGTTTTCTGTTTGAAGTTCTGAAGGGAAGGGAAATCCATTGTTAGAAGAGGAGACTTTCTTTTTACTTGATTTCTATCTCCAACCACACAGAGGAGGAGAAAAAGATTTGCTGTGATAAAAGTAGCATTAAAAAAATTGGTACCTGAGTGTTGCTATTTTCTGTACTTCAAAGGCTGCAGTAATATGGAACAGTTTAAAAACCAGCCAGCCCAACCTGCGCCCGGCTATACAGCACTGTACCTTCCCTGTACAGATCGCCCTTTGTGCCTGTGGGCATCCGGCAGCCAGAGCCCTATGCTGCTGAGGCACACAGCCTGCGCCACCAATCATTCAACACACTCAGAGCATGTACTGTGGAGTCTGCTCAGCGCCACACGGTTCGTGGAGCATCACCCAAAGAGCTTGCAGCCTGTGGACAGCCAGTGCAGTCTAGATACAGGGTGCCAGCAGGTCGCGGTCTCATCTCAGGCCAGTGCAGACCTTATTTCTGGGGGTGCTGGTGGAAGTGCTTTGCAGAAGGCGTGCATCTTCAGGAGGGATTTGAATGCAGAGGGGGCGGTAGACAGGACGAGAAGTAGGCGATTCCGCAAGCGCGGTCGGAGCTGCACGTGAGGAGATACCAAGAGGAGAGTAGCATTTAATAATTAAAGCGACATGTTAGAGCCCCAAGGCAGCGCTGCAAAGCCAAGCAGAGACATCACTGCAGTGGAGGGGAGGCGTTTAGCAGTAGTAATCATACCTGGCGCTTACAGCCCTGGAGTCCAGCAGCAGTTAGCTCTCCATGATGGTAACAGCGTGGGGCTCTCCTCTCCTTCCCCACCATCCCACAACTGCTGGGCTGCTTCCCTCTGGACTGGCCGCTTCTTCCTCATCCGCCAGGAGTCAGCTCCAAGTGGCTGCTGCGGCTGCATTGCTCCCCGTCACGCCCTTGGAGCTGTCACCAGCCTGGCTGACTGGAAACCCCTCCAATGCGCACTCAATGGCTGGGTGTTGCCATTGGGCTGTGGGGCTGGTCCTTAGCTGCACGTCACCAGGGCTCGGGCAGCTTTGGAGATGCAAAAGCCAAGACCTGCTGGGCTGCCCCTGGTGACTGTTCTTGGTATATGTAGGGCCACAGCCTGGGATCGCAGGACAAGTAAGGCTCTGACTTTCCTTACAGCAGATAAATGTCAGAGGAACCCACAGCAAATGGGAATTAGATATTCACTCTCATTGCAAGTTGGGGGAGTTGGGTGCCTACCGGCCATTGAATGTAAGACCATCGGAACTGTGTCTGCACGCCCCGAACTGCCCCATGCCTGTGGAGAGCTCCCCACATGGCTGCAGGAGGATGGGGGTTAGTGCTGGTGGGGTTTGAGGAGGGGTGGGCCATTGGATGAGGAAGGCTCTTCCCCTCCCAAGTTTGTAAGCTCTGGGCTTTAGACATAAGGCCAGTGTGACTTGCTAGGTTAGAGCCCGTGGCGGAAGGTGGTTGATTGGAGGGATGTTACCTTCCACTGGGTGCTCCCCTGAAGTTTGGCTTGCGGAGCTCTCAGCTCCCCCTTCCCTTGCTGCCCTGTTAGTCCTTTAGGCACAACTTAGATCAAAAATGGTTCTGATGTCTCAGCCAAGCCTCCTGGAGCTAGCAGCCGGGCTCTGCTGCTTGGCATGGCTCCTTTGGCGGGCAGCTGGGGTCAGGCTGCTCTCCCTGCCAGCGCTGGACCCTGGGTCAAAGGGCAAAGCTGTGAGGGAAGGAGGTGAAAGGCAGTGTCCATGCAACTGATAGGGATTGACTCACTGGATTTGGGAGTCACTGTGCAAGCTTTCCCCAAACATACTGCCGGTCCCGCTCCCTCCCACTGTTCCAGCCCTGGGCTCCTCGCCTCCGGCTCCCCCGGTGCTCCTCCATTCTGACCTGCAGTCCCTCCTGCTGTTACCAACTTGTGCCCACCGAAGCACCTCCGTCCTGAAATCCACCCCCCACCCCTCGCTCGTCCAATCCGACACTCCTCCAGCTGGGCCCCGTCCTGGCCTGCAGCATCCTCTGCTACTGTAGCCCAGGCTGTTCTTGAGCAGAGACCGCCACTCAGGCAAAAAGAGCGAGCGAGGCACAGCGTGTGCCGCAGGCTTTGCCTTTGAGAGGAGCCCGTCTGGAGCAGGGCGAGAAACCAACAAACTCCTTTTCACTCCTGACCCAAACCAAGACGGGCAGTGAAAGGAATTCCAACAAACCACGGGCTGGTAGGAGCCTTTTCTTTGAGAAATGTTTTACATCCTTTAAAGAGCTCTATCGCTCTGCCAGCTCTTTTGAGATTCTGTTGAGGTAAATGGCAGAGTCAAGTGTGCTCTCGTCTTTTCTTTTTCTTTTCTTCTCTTTTTTTTTTTCCCTTTCCCCTTTCTTGGTTCTCTTTATTATGTGGAGTTGCTCTGGCTCTTTCTCTCACTTCTGTTTCTCCTTTTGTTCTCTCTTTGTCTATTTATCACACTGTGAAGGTTGAAAGAGATGTTATTAATCTGGGAGAATGAAGGCAGGATTAGTGGTATGAATCGGATTTTGAGAGGTGTAATGATAGAAAGACTCGCTCTGCTGGCGGGCTGCGTGAGTTTGATAAATGGGGAGCACTCCAAACTGACTCTCGCATTCCTCCGCACTGCGCGCTTTGCCCGCTGGGGCGTGCCGTGCTCTCAGATCTGCCAGCCATCCCATGCCGCTCCTACCTGAACCAGAGCAAAAAGCCAAGGGTAAATCAGAGACAAATATCTCCCATTGCACTGAAAGAGATAATTTCTTTCAACATCTTTTTCAAACAGAGTCCTGTCAAGTTCTTGGACAGCCTTGTGTGTAGGTAGGGTTTTTCCTGGGCCTGCTGCTCTGCACTGAGCCTGTGTTACTGTACTCTGCCGTCACCCCATCAGAGCGCTCACCTTGCAGGGCACAGATCAGCAGGAGCAATCCATTAAAGGCTCCACTTTGGTACGATAGCCCCTTCCCAAGGGTTAGCCTTTCGCTTGGGCTATCTTGCAAAAGCTGGAGGGTTTGAGGATCTTTTGAGTTTACTGGGGTCCTGGCTCTGAAGTTCCTTGAGACAGAAGAACATAAGAACTGCCGACAGTGGCCAATGCCAGGTGCCCCAGAGGGAATGAACAGAACGGGTAATCATCAAGTGATCCATCCCCTGTCGCCCATTCCCAGCTTCTGGCAAACAGAGGTTAGGGACACCATCCCTGCCCATCCTGGCTAATAGTTCCCAGCAGGGTGGAGGGAGAGGGGAGGTGTCCCCTCTCAGGGCCGAATGCCGAGGTGGCTAGTTACATGTGGGCTCGAGGGCTTGCCGGTTGGTGTAAGATGGGGGCAGGGTTGTTGGAGGGGCTGATGTAAAGCAGGCCCGCCCCAGCTACTTTATTTATACCTCCTAGTCACTTCTCTTGCTACAACGCCCGCTTGCCCTTCTGTCCCGTGGGTGTGCAACTTACACCAGAGCTCACTCACCCCCCCCTCGGGCCCCTGGCGTGTGCGTTCACACAAGTTACATGAGGGGTGATGGGTGTGCCCTGGGGCGTTACACAATGTGCAGCTCCCGCTGCCACTGCGTTCTCCTCGGAGGGAGTGCTGTGCTGAGGAGACTGCGTCCTGTCCTGGCAGGATCCTGGATGCCTGGCACCTTGCCAGCCTCCGTCTCCCCTGGGTAGGCTGGTGGGTTAAGTGGGTTTGTATCCTGGGCTGAAGGCTCGGCTTGTGCCTGGTGGTTGAGCTCAGATTCGGGGGCTCGGCAGCTCTCTTGTACCAAAAGACTCAACAGCCAGAGCCCTTCCAGCAAAGTCACCAAGTGACGTGCACAGCAGTGTGCGCGTGTGGGTCTGTGCCTGCTGTATGCAGATAGGTGAGGTTCACCTGTCCCGCCCCATGCCCCGTTCCATTCATGTGGGCAGGCAGTATGCTGGGAATGGACATGTATGGGCTCTCTCAGGAGTATGGTCTGTTTGATCATGCCACCCGTTCTCGAGAATGGAGCACATGGGTCCTGTGGGTGGAAACAGCTGCATGACAGGCTGAATGCAGGGCCCTGCCGCTCCAAGCCTGTGGGTCTCCTTCGGGGTGGGGTGGGATTGCAATGGGAGGCCAGGTGACAGGAAAGGGCACTGCTTGTCGCGGAATCAAGTTGGAGGCAGGCCAGAGTTGTCAGGGTAGCTTTACCCACATGGTGACAGACTGCCCCCACTCAGGCCGAGCGCGCTCCTGCGTTGGGAGGGATGGTGATGATCGGCCAGGCCAGTGAGACGTGCACATCCTCAAAGGTTCTGGCTTCCCAGACGCACTTTTGTTTTTTAAAGCTCCAATGTCTTGGTCAGCGAGGCCTCCATCCTGTTTGGTCTTTCCTGGGATCCCCCCATGTACAGTAGGTCCCCTCTGCCGCTCCCCTTGACCTCTTACTGGCAAGGTGAACGCCTGGTCCAGAAACCTGCAGGTGAAGCTCCAAGGGACCCTGGTTGGTAGGGTTCCAGGCTGATTTGCTCACTGCGTTAATCTCAGGATAGCAGCCTCTCTTCTTAAGGCCCCTCCTGGCTGTGGGCCGAGGGAGCACTTGCTAAGGGACTGCGCCCTCCCTTGGCAGTTCCGTTCCTCTGGGACCCAGGGGGACAGTCAACCTCAGGGTTTGGATGGGTGAGAGCAAGGCAGAGCATCTGCTGTACAACTCCCCTCTGGAGCAAGCAAGAGCAACCATAGAGCTTGGTGGCTTTGCAGCAAAATGAGCCCAGCCCTCGCACAACCCCCATGACACAAGTGTGGAGAGGGGAAGAAATGCGCACGTATACGCTCATGGGACAAAGAGTGGAGACAAATCAGCAGCAGCTTCCTGCAGAAGAGGGAGAGCCACTAGTTGGGCTGCGGTCGGCTCCTGACGAGTCCAGGGTAGTACGGGAGTGCTGTCTGAGCTGTGGGGCTCTCAAATGTGGCAGTGTTGGGGGCCATGTGCTGGGAGCTTTCCAGATGGAGGGGAGGGGGCACTGTCCCTGCCCCGAGGAGCTTACAGAAGTCGTACGAGGGGGTGGGAAAGGGATACAGCATAGAAGCCAAACCCTAGCCACAGAGCCAGCCTCTCCCAGGAGGAGCCTTTGTCGGGAATAATGTGGGAGCGCCTTCCCAGCCGCTGCAGTCCCATCCTAGCCCAGCAGGAGGCGATCTATGGCGGGAGGGAGGAGCCCTGGGTGTGAGGGAGCTCTGTCCTTGCCTGTGGCAGGAGGAGCATGGACCATGTGGAACGGACGGAACTTGGACTCCTCTCTCCGGTGCGATGGTGAGAGTGGGAGACGAGGTTCCGGGAGCACAGCAAGTAATCGCAGAGAGAATAGATTTCTAAAGTCCTTGGAGGCGACTCGTTTGTAAAATGCTTTGGGACTTATATCCCTTATTCTTCTAATTAAGGTCCCCTTCAGCTGAGTGGGTGCTAGATGAATACAATACGGAAAGACTCAATCCCCCCATCTAGCATGGGGGCCAACTGCCTTCCTGCTCCCACCGAAAAGGTGTCCAAGGAGCCTCAGGTCAGCAACAGTACGTGATGAAATTCACAAGTGCGTGCTTCGGCCCTGACCTGCTGAGTCAGTAGGTGGCCCGCTCCCTTCTGCCTTACTCCTGACCCAGTGCCATCACATGGTGGTAGGGGCACTGCCCTTTCTGAGGGGGACGCACAAAACCTGATGAGTTGCACTGGATAAACATCCCCCGTCATTTTTTTGCATGTTTGTGTTAGGGGAGACTCGCTGGCATTAGCCCCAGTGGAAAATCTATTTTGCCTACGTACGTGCGCCCTGTGGTTTCACGTGCATAGGGTGTATTGTTCGCTTCCTGTCCGAAAAAGCTGCTTGGTGTTGCCCTGCGCGGTTAAAGCGGTTGTGTTCCGCCACCGAGGGGGCTGCATTTCAGTGCAGGCGAGCTGATCCCTGTGTCCAGTTTGTTGGATGAAGTCTGTGAAATGCTGAGCTGAGGGGTTCCTTCTTGGGGGGAAGGTGCTAGCTAAAGGTTGGATCCCCAGGGGAAACCCCCCCCATTCTATAAGAAGACTCTAGCTAGGGGCCGAGAAATGCTGGGATGCAGAGGAGTGGTGGCATGTAAAGGGTAGCAGAGGGCAGGATGAAAAAGCCACTTGGGGACATCATGGGATCAGGAAATCGGGGTTATTTTGGGTGGTGGGGAATTGTGCCCAGTTGAGTTGCAGGTGTCTCTGTGAGTCTGCATCTGGCCCTCTGGGAAGAGCTGGCATGTAGCAGGAAAGCCGTGTGCAATGCGGAATGTGATAGACTGCCTGCAAATACGTTTCCACCCATCCTCACTCTTCAACTTCTCAGGTTGAATTGGTTCAGAGCAGCCAAAATAAATGAGGAGAGAAATGATCAGTCAAATATTTCTTAAATCCCATTTTTAAGAGCTTGGCTGGAACTTCAAGGCAGGTAATGAGGCTCTCTTCAGATCAGCTGGTGATGTGGAAACTGCTAGATTGACCGGGCTGCAACTGGAATACGTGTGAGAGGTCTGCCGCAGCCAAAGCAGGGCGCAGCATTGAACTGCCTCATGCCCCAATACTCCTCATTACGCTCCTCCCTCCATCAGCTCCTCCAGGGACCGCTGGGACCAGAGCTCGCTGCAGCGATGTGACGAAGTGGGACTGTTCTTAATGGTTCCTCCGAATATTGTGGGGGTGCCTCAATTTCCCTTATGCAGTTCTTAAGTATCTAGGTGGTGGGGTAAGGGTGTATGATCACTGCAGAGCCCTAGAGGGCAGGTGTGTGCAGGGGTCTGGACACAGAGAATGGCCGACACCCTGTTTCCTGGCAACTGATGGCCTGGACCCTTCCCCCCTGCAAGGTGAGAGCTAAAGGGTTGGAGAACAAAGGAATCAGGTGACCTCCTGGCCTGGGAAAGGAACAAAGCCCAGAGGAGGGGGGGCTGGAGGGAGTTTCAGTTTGGGGCTGGCTAGGACATGGAGTGAAGGGCAGACGTGGTTGTCTGGCTCACTGCCCTCCAAAATGGACCCAGCTGAGGGGTCCTGTTCTCTGCACCTGCAAGCTCTGTTTTAGACCATGTTCCTGTCGTCTAATAAACCTCTGTTTTACTGGCTGGCTGAGAGTCCCGTCTGACTGCGAAGTTGGGGTGCAGGACCCTCTGGCTTCCCCAGGAGCCCCGCCTGAGCGGTCTCGCTGTGGGAAGCACACGGAGGGGCAGAGGATGCTGAATGCTCCGAGGTCAGACCCAGGAAGGTGGAAGCCGTGTGAGCTGTTTGCCCTGCGGACAGGCTGCTCACCGGAAGGCGACTGCCCCAGAGTCCTGACTGGCTTCATGGGGAGCAGTTCCAGAGCATCGCCCGGGCACTCCGTGACAACTGGTGGCAGCGGTGGGATGTACTGCACCCCGTGGATGGCGCTTCCTGCAGTAAGTGACTGGGGAGCAGTAAAACAAAGGGGGATTGATGGGGACTAGGCGTGCTGAAGATTCAGAGAGAGACGGTTTCAGGGGGCGGTTAACCCCTAGGATTGTGTGACCAGAGAAAAGGACTTTTGCAGTAACAGGGTCCCCCGGGGGACTGCAGCGAGCGGTCCCAGGGGCGGAGGAGTCTGCAGCTCGACCCTGGCAAAGAGGTGGTGACCTCGAGAAGGGCTGGCACACTAGGGGTTCTCCCTGGAAACCGTGGGGAGCTGCGAGCACACAGGCCTGTGAGTCCACAACAACTTGGGAAGAGTGGAGTGATGGTCTGTCACCGTCTTCTTAAGAAGGACATTGTAACCCTGTGCAAAAAGAGAGGGTTGAGCATTGGAAAGTTCACCAAAGCACAGTTAATCGTGCAGCTGGAGGAGGATGACCGCTCTAAGGGACAGATTCCTGACCCCAAATGGGGCTATAGCAGGATCTGGGAGCAGCTGGAGTAGTAGCCAGGCATCGCCAAGACTCCTGTCCCCGACCAGACGAGGGTCTTCACGATCGGGTTCCCCATCCGGGGATCGGAGATGGATGGGATTGGAGCTGAGTCCGAGAGAGCAAGAGGACTGTGAGAGACAGCGAGAGCCCGAGAAAGAGCTGCAGAAGCAGCAGCAGCATGAACTGGTGGTGGGGGAGCGGAGAGGCCTAGGGAACCTCCCCGGGGTGAGTGGGGATAGACCCCGGGGGGCCAGTTCCGCAGGGAACCTCGAGACTAAATTGCTGCCCCTGGTTAAGGGGGCGGGGATGTGGATGCCCACCTCACTGCCTTTGAGCAGGCTGGAGATTTGAACCAGGGGGACCCTGCGGAAAAGCCCCGGTGTCTAGCTCCCTTGCTGGGTCCCAAGGCCATAGACTCTGTCGGCCAGATGGGTGGGGAGGTGGACAGGCTCCCACTCCTGACCCCAACCTATATGTCTGTGTGGAGTTTCCTGGGGCCAGGCCCCTCGGACCCCCAGTGGGAGCGGAAGGTGATGGTCAATGGGGAGACATTCCTGGGGTGGCGAGATCCTGGGACAGAGAGAACTGTTGTCAGGCCCTGGGTGGTGCAGCCTCAGAGGTTGAGGGGCTGTGTGAGCTGGGTGAGGGTCCCAGGGACGAAGCCCCTCGCCCTGCCTATGGCCCAGATCCCTGTGCAGACCCAGAAGGGGTGGGGCTGGCTGGTTGTTGGGGTTCTCCAGGATATCGGCTGCGAGACCCTGTTGTGGGGTGACTGTGTCTCTTTGGGACAGGATCCAGGCCCTGCTCCTGTAACGGCCAAGGGTTTGAATTTGAATCCAGGGAACCAATCGGTGGAGAGGGAAATGGTCAGTGAAAATGCAGATGACCTGGCTGGCAGCAGGGAGGAGCCGCTAGGCTCAGGCTACCTGCCTGCCTGTAAGCAGACCCCTGGGGCTGGGTGGGACAGAGAGATGCTCCCTGCGCCCTTGCACTCCGGAGAGGGGGCTCACGCTGGCTCTGATGCAGTGAGGAAAGCAGCGAGCTCGCTGCCTACCCCCACTGGCACAGCAAGGGCAGCGCTGAGCACAGGGGGAGCTGAGACCCCAGCTGAGTGGGGGGAGACACAGGCAGGGGAGGGGATCTGTGGGGAGTGGCAAGGTGCTTGGTAAGGAAAGTTTGGATGAGCCTAGGCAGCCTTGTGATCTGATGGCTTTGTCTAGTCAGCAGGGTGGGAAGGCGAGGAGAGTGGAAGATGAGTGTCCCTGGACCTTACCTGTTAGCTGGGTGGAGAATTGGGACAGTGAAGGAAACGTGCCTGTGCCTGTCAGAGGTATTGACTTGCCTGTGGAGGGAGCTACCCTGATCTCCAAGCAGGTGTCTGTGATCAGCCTTGTGTGCTGGGACAAGGGGAATGAGATCCCAAGCTGTGTGTCTGGTAAAGGAGAAAGTGTGTCCGGCTCTTCTTGGTCTGTGGAGCAGACAGAAGGGGCCTTGCAGCCTGTGATGGTTGAGCGTTGTGCAGTTGTCTCAGAGCTGGTTCTGGATTCAGCTAAAGCCCAGGAAGGGAAGGGTCCTAAGTTTGTGTCTGCTCAGGAGAATGGCCCTGTAACTGGCCCTGTCGCATCCAGTTAGTGTCTATGTAAAATCCCAGAGACCAGACAATTCTGGTGCTTGTATTTTGCCTGTTGCTCGTGTGTGGTTGGGAAAGGGTGTCGCAACTCTGTCTAATCAGGGTGAGATCCTAGCCAGGGCACAAGGAGAGCGTGAAGGTGATGTGATTGTGTTACCTATGGAGGGTGTGGAAACCTGTAGCAAGAAGGAAAAGATTCCTGAACTTGTGTGTGGCAAAGGGAAGGAGAAGGCTTCTGACCATTTATCTAGGAAGTCTGTCAGTTTGCCTGAAAGGGGATTGTGTAGGAATCCACCGGACGGGCCATAGGTAATTCTGGATGTAAGGGAGACCCAGAAAGAGTCTGTTGTTGCTCAGGAATGTGTTCCTCTAGAGCAAGCCCTAGGTAAAGAGGGTAAGAGCAGAATTTCTGGGAGGGGTGAATTGTTGCATAGAAAAGCCCTAGGGAAAGGAATCCTCATGGAGTCTTTGCAAGCAGTTTACTGCAACTGAAGGGTGTGAAAGTGATTTAATCAAGAAAGTTTCAGTTCCTAACAGCCAGAAATTTTCTGTTGTGAATGGATCCACTGACTGTCCTGTTGAAAGACCCAGTGTGGATAGCTTTGAGAAGGTCTCAGATGGAGTGAAAGCTGTTAAGAAACTTAAACAGTCCTATAACCAAGTGGCTGTGTTTGGCCAGCTTGTTGGGGAGAAGACCCAATCCAAGTTTGACCCCCTGGGGTTTTGGGGTGGCCAAAGGGCGGGCCGCAGAAACCTTCCCACATGCGGCCTGCGAGTGCTATCGACCACCCCCGACCTAAGGGAGGGCGTGAAACTGGAAGGGCCTGGTGTAACTCCTACCAAGGAATGGCAGAGACGCTGGGGCATCCATGGGAACGTTGGTGGCTTCGAACTTCCCCAGGTCACCGCCTAAAGTGACCCCGCTCAGTTCGATCTCGAAGGGGGGAGAGATGTGACGAAGTGGGACTGTTCTTAATGGTTCCTCCGAATATTGTGGGGGTGCCTCAATTTCCCTTATGCAGTTCTTAAGTATCTAGGTGGTGGGGTAAGGGTGTATGATCACTGCAGAGCCCTAGAGGGCAGGTGTGTGCAGGGGTCTGGACACAGAGAATGGCCGACACCCTGTTTCCTGGCAACTGATGGCCTGGACCCTTCCCCCCTGCAAGGTGAGAGCTAAAGGGTTGGAGAACAAAGGAATCAGGTGACCTCCTGGCCTGGGAAAGGAACAAAGCCCAGAGGAGGGGGGGCTGGAGGGAGTTTCAGTTTGGGGCTGGCTAGGACATGGAGTGAAGGGCAGACGTGGTTGTCTGGCTCACTGCCCTCCAAAATGGACCCAGCTGAGGGGTCCTGTTCTCTGCACCTGCAAGCTCTGTTTTAGACCATGTTCCTGTCGTCTAATAAACCTCTGTTTTACTGGCTGGCTGAGAGTCCCGTCTGACTGCGAAGTTGGGGTGCAGGACCCTCTGGCTTCCCCAGGAGCCCCGCCTGAGCGGTCTCGCTGTGGGAAGCACACGGAGGGGCAGAGGATGCTGAATGCTCCGAGGTCAGACCCAGGAAGGTGGAAGCCGTGTGAGCTGTTTGCCCTGCGGACAGGCTGCTCACCGGAAGGCGACTGCCCCAGAGTCCTGACTGGCTTCATGGGGAGCAGTTCCAGAGCATCGCCCGGGCACTCCGTGACAAGCATGCACCGGCCCCTCACTGCCCGCTGCGGGAGAGGCTGGGAGTTCTATGGAGTCGGATGCTGTTCCCTACACGGCTCTGTCCTAGATGAGCCATGGGGCTGGCTTAGCGGTACATCGGTCCTGCTATTTAAGGCAACTCGTTCCTCTGTAGACTAGAACTGGTGTTGTTTTAGCTACTGCGAAGACTGAAGTGGTGTGAATGTGTTCGGGTAGACTAGATTCCAAGGTGTGTCAGAGTAGAGATTCAAGCACAGGTGAGCCAGGATGTCAGAAGGAGCAATGCCCTGCTTCAGACTGGATGTGCTGGGTGGCTCCTTCTGACTGCGACCTGTGTTCCATTTAGTCTTCAGCCTAAGGCAATCCAGGGAAGAGACAAGTCTAACTGGTCACCTTGCCTGGGGTTCTCGCTTGTGTCTCCTGATCCAGGCGTCCAGCTGTTACATGCCACGCCACCCTGGTCTGCCCACGTGCTGGACTCCGCAGGCAGAGCCAGGGACCCAGCAAGCTTTCTGCTTTGTAGCTGAGTTTTCGGGCCTTCTGTTGTTAATTATTGAGATGTAATAATGCAATTAGTGCACTATTAAAAAAATTGCTGATATGATTACCATGGATTTAATATCACATGATATATCATTACATCGTTACGTGGTGACAGATGTAATTGAAATACACTTATTGGAGCCGGGGGTCGTGTTTCATTCTATCACCAGGCCACCTCGGGGGAAAGCAGAGATGGCTAAAAATAAGCAGCAGGAGAGGAGATTGTAATGAAAACAAAGAAACTTGCAACCTTGTTCCTATCCTGGGCAACTGCTTCTTTGGCTTTCTCCTCTCTCCCCAAGTTGTGGGCACTGGCCTGTGGATCAGCTGGGCTGGTGGATAACGGGGGTCAGCGGAATTTAGATTATCTTCTGTGTGTGTCAAGAAGGGGAGGTGGTTTTACAGATCAGCGCCCAGGAGGCTTCCAGCAATGTGTGAGGCCAGGCAGTGTGGGTTTTGTGCCGGTGACTGGTTGGCCCCGAGCGCTCCGAGCTCGGCATGTCCTCTGAACACAGGTAGGGCAGAAAGTCACAGCCCTGTGCTATGGTAAGGCCAGACGGCTGAGCCGGCCTGGCTTATTCCTGGATTTTTTGCATTTGGGGGCTAGTGAGCTGCTTTTCCTGTGGATCGTGCCATCTGGTTCTGCCGCTCTTCCCTGCGGCGTTCCAAACAGACCATGGCACGTAGTGTGGGGATGCGGACTTAGCTCACCCAAAGGATAATGGTCGTGGCCAAGTTTCTCTCGGTGTCCCTGAGAATGGCAACATCTGTTTATCCTTGTGCAGATCTGTGTGGGTGCTGAGGGAGAGGGGCAACAGAAGGTGCATGAACCATGTGCTTGGGATGTATTGTAAACTTGAGCCTAGTGCGCCAGCGGATGCTACAGATGAGCACGTAAGTGACTCTGCTGTCACATCGCCGCCGGTGCTGGGAGGGCCAGGCTCAGGCTGAAGACGTGCTAGCAGGAGAGAGCCCCAGAGAATTCACTTGGGAGGAGTCACAGGGAAAGGGCAACAGACACTGGTTCCCAGCCCTGGGCTCTGAGCACTAGGCAAGAGGGCTTCTTTGTAACAAAACAGCGACTGACCATTCCCAGCCTCCTGCACCAAGTGAAACAACCAACCCTCCCAGCCCCCCATGGGGTGGGTATTAAATTGTTTTGGTTCTGATCTCCTACGAGATGCCCAGATACTCTGGTGCTGTTGTAAGACCTAGAGAAATAGTGTGAGTTGGTTAATATTTGTAAATCACCTTGAAGATGGTAACGTGCTGGTTCCCTGTAATGGGGCACAGAAAGGGGATGGGCTGTGCCGGGCAGTGATTAGTACTCAGGAGTTCCTGGTTCCTAGTCCTGCGTGCAGGTCACTTGTGGCTATTTTGGCGTGGCAAGATGCTGTTTAGATGGGTATTAAAGAAAGTGTGCTGCGTTACTTTCAGACTCATCCAAAATCCAGAGGGGCGTAGTGTGTCAGAGGAGAAGCGGGTGAATTAAAAGCATGTTTCATACCTAGAAGAGAGTGACAAACAGTGGAGCATTTGCAAACAGCCGAACATGGTCAGATCCCTTTAAAGGGAATAGGCAGATAACTGTTTTAATCACCCCGCTTATGATCTTTTCCTTGCGTTGCCCTGTTGGTTTGGATCATTATGCCACACTGGTTTTCTGGTATATCCATGGTATAAATCCACTGAAGTCATGGCTATTGCTCCAGAGTCACGGGGGTCAGCATCCTGCCTGGCCTGGGGGGGCAATCAGTTCAGGGCTGTGTAGTTCAGAGCAGTGGATGGTGATCTTTTAGCCCCATGCACCAATTTGCCCATCCAAATAGCTGAATCCTCACTGACACTTGAGGAGCCATTTCAAATGGACGTTTCTTGACGTGCTTCCCACATTGCTTGTTCCATAATTCTCCGGTATAGCGCCCCCCGTAGAGTTGCTGCACTCATCAGGAGCCTTTCAGAGTTCCCATTTTGAGCCCCTGTTTTTCAGGGGCCTATGGAAATTCACACCCGGCTGACGCAGGAGGGTTCTGGCAGGGAGAGATCCAGCGCTAGGAAGCATCTTTCTTTTGAGGTTGCAAACGTTGTTTCCATCTGATCTCTGAGTTTTGGAGCCTTTGTTGGTTTTCTCCAGCTCTTGGATGGTTTCTGTGTGTGGTTTTTAAACAGCCTTATTCTCTCGTTTCAAAGCTCGTGGATGCGTCCGCTTCTCATTCAAGGATTGTTGTGTTTTATTAATGCTGTTATTATTCCATTACTGTCATTGTGTTCTTTTATAGCAAATAGACTCATTTTGTTGAGATGTTAAGTGAAATCTTCATCACTTGGTATGCTACGCACTGAGCAAATATTCTGTAAGCACACTTGGCATAAACCCTTCACATAAAAAGCAAATCAGCTGCCCAGGGGGGGCGGGGTGCTATGGGCTGGGGCACTTGCTTTTCGCATAAGGAGAACTTGAGTTCAGGTGTCATTTAGGATGTCAGGGGAATAAAGTTTTCAGTGGACTCTTTAACTGCTCAGACTGGGTACTGCTGGAAGCCTCTGTTCCCAAGACACTGTGTACTGACATGGCCGGGATGCTATGGGGCAGGACTGAGATGCCCCTGCAGAGTTGTGTGTAGGCTCCAGGTGCTACGTTGCTCCAGGGTAGTGCTCCAAACTGCTCCATCTTCTGAGAGAGTGTTCTCTTTAAGCCTGTAAGGAAGCCTGTGCCCTGCTTGAACAAACTGATTCTAATTTGACAAAGGTATGACTGTAAACGGCAGAATGAGCATGTGCAGTAGAAGATGGGTAACATTTTCACAAGTGATTCAGGGTATGTCTACACAGGGTTAGTGGGAGCCCAGTCCGTGGACCCTAGGTTTGCAAGCCCAAGGCTTGAGAGTCCACACTGCATATTGTCCCTAGACTTAGAATGTCTGGACCCGAACCCAGGGCTCCAGAGCTCACACGACAGTACACAGACCCAACTCAAACCACCATAGCTTAGGCTTCCGACTGCCTTTCCTGGTTGGGGCTGTTCTAGCCGCTGGTTCATGGTGCAGCATAGGCAAAGATGACTGCCCACCCCACCTGTTCTAGGAAGTGGTTTCAGCCTGCCAAGTTCCCATCAGATCTGGCTGAGCTGTCTATTAGGTCTGCACATTCCCCGCACCCGGAGTCAGCAATGTGGAGGTTTCCCCATTTGAAGAGCTTCTCTTGCTTCTGCTTTCACTCCCATTTCAGCAAACGGGCAGAGCATCCATGAGACACTGGACATTCCAGTGGTGGTTTCTGACCCACCGACGCCACCTGACAGAGAAGAAAGAGGAGGACAATACAGACGTGGAAGAACGGAACTGGCTGATGATGCGCATGACTCTGTGTAAGTGCTTCTGGCTCAGGGCCACAAGAACAGACTGGTGGGCTCACATCGTCCAGAAGACCTCAGATGACAGCAGAGGGTCCAGAACTTTCGCATGAAGACAACTACATTTCTGGAGCTTTGTGAGCAGCTTGCCCTGACCCGCCCCCAGCATCTGGACACTCAAATGAGGGCAGCCATACCAGTCCAGAAGTGGGTCATTATAACTATCTGGAAGCTGGCTACCTCAGATTACTACAGGTCCACTGCTAACCAGTCTGGCATTGCTAAGTCAACTGTGGGTAAAGTAGTGGCAGAGATTTCTGAGGGAATCAGGTGTGTGGTTCACCCCAAGGTGGTGGGCATGAGCAATAGCCCAGAAGTAGGTGCTGGTTTTGAGAGAATGGGGTTTCCATACTGCTCCGGGTTCATTGATGGGACTCGTGCCCATAGTTTGCCCTCTGCGAGAAGCACATGAGTATGTAAGTTGCAAAGGGTATTACTCCATTGTTATGCAGGCCCTTGTGGACCACAGAGGCTGATTTATGGATGACAACGTGGGGTGCATTGGACAAATTTATGATGCTAGGGTTTTCTAATGATCAGGAGTCTACATTCATGGACAGACTGGGACACTTACCACCAAATGAAGAGGAGTTACTGTCCCCACGGTTATCCCGTGTGGCCCCCACGTACCCCCTTTTCCCTTGTCTTATGAAATCATATCCTTATTTCAGAGAATCTGGCAAAAGAAGGTTTAATTTCACTCTCAGCGGGTGTAGAATAGTGGTTGAATGTGCGTTTGGCAGACGGAAATCCTGCTAACGCTGTTTACAGACACGTTTGGATGCCTGTGTCATCAACGCTGTCCGCATTATTGTGGCTTTCTGTGCTCTGCACAATCTTTGTGAAGCCAGAGTTGAGCCATTTGTCCCTGAATGGACCTGTGACGGTAAAGGGTTACTGAACCAGTGCCCTCAACTAGAAAATGCTCCTATTCTAGCTTGGGCGTGATGCACCTGGGCAACACACCTCAGGGATGCTCTGTGCTCCCACATTATGGAGTTGCCTGGGCCAGTGGCAATGGGAGAATAGTCTGTCCATGAATGTGCCAGTATAGTCTGTCCAGTAATGGGCCCTGTCAGTCACACAGTGAAATGCGGGGAGGTGGGGGTGCATTGCCATGCATCGTAGTTTTGAATGACATGGCTGTTTATGGAATGGGGGAGGGGGACGAGTGACCAGAACTGCAGATTTACAGTATGGCCTGACGTAGAGAAGGGTATTGAGAAATAGGCTTTCTGTAGAACTTCCCAGTTGTCCCTTCTCCAGTGTTTACCTTGGTTATTTTCAATACATGTTCTACGGTATGATGCAGTGATGGCAACAGAATTTCTTAATAAGGTACAAACCTTTATTTTTGAAAAGCACAATGTTAAAGCTTTGCCAGGCAGGCCAGCAACCCAGACATCAGGGATAAACCAACACCGACCCTTTAACAGAAACACAGTGCATGACCTGGGCCAACAGTAACACCCCCGGCCCCCTGTTCTCCTTTCCTTCCTTCCACATGTAGTGTGTCCTTGGCACTGCTGCAGGAGCCGGGGTCCGCACGGGAGTGGAGGCCTGCACGGGGTAGATTTGCCCTGTCTAGCTGCCAAGTCCCGATTGCCTGGGCAACCGAACCATGGAATTGTCCAAAGTGTCTGGTCTGCAGCACGCGGCACTGTGGAGGGGACTCACGCACTGGTCCGAGGGCAGCAGGAGCCTGTTTGCTGGTGGCCAGAAGTGTTAGCAACCTCTGTAACAGGTCTTTCTGCGGGCTCTATCTTCCTCCCTCAGCCTACGTGCCTGCTTCAGCAACTGCCCTGCAAGCCTCTCGTCACGGGCTGAGTCTCTGGCCTCTTGCTCTGCAGCCGGGCTGGGCCTTTCCATCTGCCTTTCTGCTAGCCATGAATCCTTCCCCCTCTGCTACACACCTGCTTGATGAGTTCATCATGGAAACGCTTCTACTTGGACCAGTCCGTGACAGTTCTGCATCCCAGCGACCAGCTGCAAGGGGCCTGCAGTGCTGAGGTGGAAGGACTGGCAGAGCAGGAATGGCCCATAGGCAGACATCAAACGGTGCCTTATCGTGTTACTGCTTCACAACGGGGTCAGTGCATCCCCAGGCGAAAGTGCCTTGTAGGCAGAAGGCCAAAAAATGATACTTTGTAAAACTGAGCTTCATTATATCCTGCAAGGAACTTCTCAGCTCCCAGAAGCCCCTTGGACAAAGCCCAGTGACTCGCAACGAGGAGGCTGCCGGGCAGCGATCCCTTACAATTTACCATTTCTTTTTGTTTAAAAATTGCAGAGCAGCTTGGCCTTTTGGGGCAGGGTGGGGAGGAGCTGCCGCCTGTCACGTAAGCCTTCTCTCTACTTTCAGATGTTCTACCCACCTGGGGACGTTCCAGTCCTAGAGGTCCCACAATGGAAAGGGAGATTTGATTCCAAGCTGCCGGTGGCAAGCCAGCCGTGTACGCCACAGCGGTTTTCAAAATGTTGGTGACAGAGCAGCACATCTAAGAGTGGAGTGGGCTGGGAAATATGCCCTTCCCTGAAACGTGACTACCTGTCTGGAGTTCCTACTACGGGAACCATTTGTGGCAGTCAGCGCCTGGGTCTGGGTAATGGGGGGATCAACGGGATGCATTAGCATCCCCATGGTGACTGCCTCCCTTTGTCTCCCGAGGTAGGCTGCTCTCAATGCATCTACCCAGGGGCTACATGCAAACACACACAATAATAGAGATCCTCAAAGAACTACACAGCCATTGCCACCCCGCCGGCACGTTTCTGGACTGCATGCAAACCTATGGCCGTACTCCAAACATTGGTTTCGTCACCCATGGAAATACATTTGAACTTCCACACACCGCTGGGCAGTGTGGCCGGTTCATATGGCGTGGCATGCTAAAAGGGAGGGCAATATAAGGGTTTGACCCTGACCATCCTGGCACAATCTGGAATAATGTGAGAGTTTCTAGGGAAAACGTATTTGTAAATGTTTGGTTCACTGTTTGCACTTCCTGTTCTCCATTTTGAATTCCACGTGGTGGTGTGGTGGTGGTGGGTGGTTAGGGGCAGGGAGTTAGATTGCACACCAGTGCCCTGCATATCAGCGGATTCCCACTGCTGCCCGCAGCTTCAATACATTTTGCATTGGGTAATAAACCGGAAATCCCTCCCATCCCCATATCAATAACAACCACCAGGGAACCAGAAATTTACCAGGCTCAGAGGCTACTTCTGCCTCTTGTTTTTCTGATGCCGGTTCCGTAGCAGGCAGCTCTGCTAGGGGAGCATCAAAAAGCTCCTCCGAGTAGGGATCCAGAGTGGCCTGCAGCTGCTCTGGCAGTGCTAGCTGGCTCCCCTCTGGTCCTGTAATGGGCTCAGGAGCGAGGGGGTTGCCATCCTGGCTGGCCAGGCTGTTGTGAAACGCTGGCGGCTCAGTGCTCGGCACAGTCCCCAGCCCCTCATCAGACTCCTCGTGCAAGGGGCAGGATGACTGCATGTTCCCAGAGGTGTGGTTCGCATCCCTGGCTTTCCAGTAGTTGGTCTTAATCTGCGTCCTGCACTGGTCACCGGTCCGGTGAATCCCCCATGCTTCCAGCTTCGCTCTTTGCTGGTACGCGTGAGCGTATTGGGGACTTCTGGTGAAGTCAAACTGTTTGCTTACCTCTCGCCAGAGATTAACCAATATCTGGTGGTGCTCCCGCGGCCAGCTAAGAGAGCGCTTGGCAAAAGACTTCTCCAGGGTGGTGGCCATTACAGACGCAGGAGACGGTTCACTCTGTGTGCAGCTCAGCAGCCAGAACAGAATGGAAGGGCTAAATGCCACGCAGGGGGGTTGCTTCCATTTCTGGGGAGTTAACTGGTCAGTCTTGGTCCAAGACTGTTCTGTGGGATAAGGTTTGCAGGCTCTCAGGACCCCGTTGCAAACCGATAGAGTTCGGGTGCGAGCCCCCACGGGACTTGGGCTTGAACTCTCTGCCCGTGTGGAGTAGGAAGGGGGCTTTGGACTTGAGCCTTAGTCTGAGGCCAGGCTTACATTGCAGTCCAGACACACCCTCAGGCACTTAAGAGCCTAATTCTCATTGAAAGTCAGTGGGACCTGGGCTCCTAAAGCCACTTCTGAAGTTGTATCCCTCAGGATTAAGTTGACAGATGTGCAGTTGAAATGGATGCATCTCAGTTGGAGTTACTAAGCCCTGGGTAATCCGAATACCTTCCCAATGACTCAGTTTTCTCCTGCACCTTTCCCCCTGTCCCTACCCGTAAAACAAATAGGAAATTCCATCCAAAACCCTGTGTTAATGCAATATTGTTCGGACATTAAATCAAGCTTCAAAACTGCTTATTACGTAAACTGGCTTTACTCTGCTCGGTGCTTTTCTACTGTATCTGAGGCCTGCTGCGCTTTGCCCTGCCAGTGGCGAAATTGTGTCCATTTCACTTTACTTCACCTGGGTGGGGGACAGCAGACGGAGACTTTTAACAAAAAGAAATGAATGGGAAACCACACGCAGCACACGGGGGGTGCTGCCAGGTAAGACACGGTGGCATAACAGGTGCTGCAGGGTTCGAGCTGCCAGGGAAGGCAGGATGGCGTCTGCTTTCAGTCTCTGGCTCGCTATCCTGAGGTTTGCGCATCTAGGAGCCGGTGGCAGGGGCCTTGACTCAGGAACTTGCTTGTCCAGCTGGCCAGGGCACTAATGTCCCAGGCTCTTGCCCTACCAGGGAGGTTGGGAGTTCTGGATTGGTACTGGGAGAGATTCAGTTTGACATTGGCCTTTTCTGATTGGGTTTTGCACCTGTGCTGACCGGTGCATTTAACATACTGACAAATTAGACTCAAACTCTGGGGGCCTAAACTGAGGCTCCTAAATCCATAGTTAAGTGACCTGCTTCTCAAAGGTGCTGAGCACTTCAAGTGACAATCAGGCGGATCCAGTGACAGGCGAAGACTTCCCAGGTGTTATGTGGAATTGGTGCATTCCTGTGGCAGCCCGTCACTGGCCCTTTCCTGCTTCCTTATTTAATTTCTGCTGTGCCTGGTGCTTCCCACGGGCCAGTCTGGTTCCTGGGTTATTCCTCCCTCTGTGACTTCTTGGCTCCCTGTGTACCCCCCTTCCTCCCTTCTGTAGTGTAGGGGGTGATTGGTCTCTTCCAGGAATGCTTTCCTTGCAGCTCTGCGCATTGCCCTGGGTTTAGCAGGCCAATGCTCAAATCACTGAGCTATCCCGCCCCCTTCTTTTCAAGTTCTTCCCAAGTCTCTTCTACTGGACTGCACCCGCGCCCCATTCTCTTCCCTTGGGCCGGGGAAGGTGCACATGGACCAGGAAAGAGATGGGACGCGAATTAGCCCTCTCCTCCTCCTAGGTGGTTTTGAAATAACAGTGGGAGTTTTAAATAGCAGGGAGGGCTGGGGAGGTTGAGAGGGGCTGACAGCACACACCTGACTCCGGGATGCCCATGTAGTGATTGTAGGGAGGGCCGGAAGCCATCCGGCACTTTGGAGCCAAGCAATTTCAGAAGGCTTCATGGTTTGCTGGCTCTGGCCGTCACTAGGATAACTAACAGCGCGTGCTGGCTGCGAGCCTGGTTTTGCTTGGGGTCTGCTTTATCACTTATGAGAAACAAGTTAACCTCCCTTTGATCTCGGTTCATGGCTAACCCCTTAACAAAGTCTGGGATGTGTAAGGAAATCAATACGCGAGGCATTGAATTTAACACCAGCCACCAGCTCAAGCGTAACACACGCCGACTCCGATTACAGGGAGCAGACTCCTCTCGGTGCACGGGTTTGAAGCTCGTTTGCCAGCTCTCTGGGGTGGCGGGCGGGGGGGCCACAGTCCAGCAACTGATGAGGCAGGATTGCTGTCACTTGTGTGACGTCCTGGCTGTTTGTCTCCATCTTTTAGTGCCCTGTCTCTCTCTTCAGATGTGTGATTTGCAGCCTTGGCAGCTGGTCCCTGGCAAAGGAGCAAAATGCAGAGCCGCTGCGCTCCTGGGTGTTGTGTGTGTCGCTCTATCCTCAGCGTGTGTGTACGCTCGTATCTGGCCCTTGCTGACCAGAACCTGCAGTAAGACTGCATAGGACAGATTCTGCTGAAACATAAAACGTGGCTGCAACGTAAATCTGGCCAGTAAAACCCCACTGGAGGGGGGCTAAGGCGCTGGACTGGGACTCGGGGAGCCTGGGGCCCTGCTCTGTCCCTGACTCCTGCAGGGCCTTCAGCAAGTCGCTTCACCCCTCTGGGCCTGTTCCCCAGCTGTACCATGGGGATAATAGTATTTCCTTTGTCTTGTCTGCGCAGCATGTGCGTTCACCAGGGCAGGGACTGTCTCGCTCTCTTACTGGAATGTCTTGTTTAGTTCCTCTGCTTTCCTGTCCCCCGGCCCCCTTGCTCTGTCTGAGTGCTAGCTATTTAGAGGAAGCTCTTTGCTGTGATGCCTGTTGGAGGGTCTGGATAACCAACAACCTGCCCTGTAGTTCCTGGTAGCCCCCAGGTACTAGATCTTCTTCCTCTGGAATAGTCTCGAGGGCACCGCGTCAGAGGGTGGCGTAGCGCCCTACACATTGGGATGGAAATGCCTAGCTTCCCTGGAACCTCCTGTTCAAAGTCTGGCTCGGGTGGCTGAGCCCTTCCTCGGGAAATAGCTGGAGGTCCCTGTGTATGGCTTCTCTGGACGCATTGAGGGCTCCATGGACCACTTGGCTCCAGGCCCTTCAGTTGTATGCAGTGGTGGTTGCAGGGCCATCTCCCTCTTGCAGCTGTGCTACAGATGCGTGTTACAAGTCTTCCCCTCCTGGAGGGATGTGCTTTGTCTGACTTTGCTTCCCTCTGCTTTTTATACCAAGGCTGGGCTTTTTGAGAATGGCTCAGTGATATGGGAGCCTGGTCCCATGCTGAGCACTGGGGATTGTGCTCCTAAATCCTCTTGGCACAGTCCCATCTGCTGTGTCTCCCCAAAGCCTCCCCAGAACTTGGATTTACTGGCAGCTAATAATTGGGATCAACCCACTAGTCTTGATAGCATTTTACTCCGTTAAAATACAGCTGCACTTCCCTTCCCAGGTGCCCACAGCTGGTGTGACTCCCCCTCTCCTTTCCCCCCAGAGGGTTTTATGAATGACCCATCAGCTCTCTTCCCAGGACCCCAACCCAACTTTCTCGTTCAGAGTCTTGCCTTCACTGTGTTTCTGACCTCCTTCCAGATCAGTTCTTTCTCTGGGGCTGCCCACTCCCTGGCCCCGCACCCTCTGTTTGCTCTTCCAGCTAAATCCTCTTGTCTCAGTTTTGTCTCCCACCTCCTTGACTGACCGTGCTCGCTTGGCCTGGCTGTGCCGTTTGCATCCATCAAAGCTCTTAGTGGCATCTCTGCTTTCACCTCCCCGATCTTAACCTTGACCTGAATCAACAAGTGCAAGGAAGCACTGCTGTTTAGATGATCCAGTGTAAACTCCACCTTTGATTAGACAGGTGTCAATCCCACACGCTGTCTCATCAACAGCTTGTTAACTTTTCTTGGTGTTTCCTTGGTGCAGCCATGGGATCCTCAGCCATTGGCCCAGTAGTCTGTCTTGATCTCTCCTCCCATGCCCTGGGTGTTGATTTGCTAACCAGCTCCTTTCCCTCCCTCTGTTCACTTGCTCCTCCAGGCTGCCTCTCCTGGAAGTGGCTGCGGGGCTGGTTCTGGGGTTGATAGACCTGTCGTTATTTAATTCTCCTATAGTAGCTCTCGGAGGCCCTGGTCAGGATGAGATCAGAGCTCCATTGTGCTGGATGCTGCCTAAACCCATGAAATGATGGTCTGTCCCGAAAGAGTTTGCAGTCTAGGAAGACAACTAACATACGAAGGGTTATGGGGGATAGGGTTATGAGCAAACAGATACAACGTAAAGCCAACAATCCTTATCTGCCACTCTGTTAGCCGCTGGGTGGTTTCTTAACAGCAGCACGGCAGTGGATCCATTGCGGGAGGGCGCTCTGTACTTAATGGGCAACATGGAAGAAGAAGCAGTGATGGGAGCACAGGGGGAGACGCAGAGAGCCATGAGCAGATGAAAGTGTGGGGCAGAGCCATGAAAGTGAGAACAAGAAGCAGTGAGACGGCACCAAAGGGTTAATCGCTGTTGTTTCTTTCTAAACTCCATTAAATACACAGAAACTCAGCCCTCTCCGGCCTCCTCACAGGCAATAGCTGAGTTTTATGTCCGACATCCCCCTGGTACCAGATGCTGAGAGACAGCAGGACACAGGTAGTAGTCGTCCTGTTTGTCCTGATCAGCTGCCAGCAGAGTCACCGTGTCGCCCTGCTGCCCACCCTGTCTCTCGTTCCTTTGTCGGGAAGCAGCTTGAAAGTTCTCCATTGAACAGCTGGAGGATTGGCTGGCTGTGCCTTGGGTATGGCTGATGTGCTTTATAATCTGGTGGAAACTGGAAACTGAAATCTGTCGCATTTCCTAAGTATTTCCCGTAGAGATGTGGGCGCACCCCGGCTTTCTTATTGTGGGTTCCTCCTGAGCAGTAAGGTGTGCCACTGGTTTGTGGCTGTTAATTAATCAGATGGCAGAAGTGCCTAGAGGCCCTGGTGATCGGTATGGCTTATTTGGTGCTGGGCCTTCTGGGCTGCAAGCATTTGTGTATACGTGCCTCTACATACCGACTAGAGATGGCCACCATTTTTCCACATGAAAAGTTTTCTTGTTGGAAGATGTGATCTTGTTGAAATAGAAAACTTCCTCTGGAAAATGTGGGGGAGGGAGGGGAAGTATCTTTCCATTGAAAAATCTGCAATGAGAAGTTTCATTTTGGATCTGTATTTCCCAAGGAACCAAAATATTCCTCTTTGGAATGCTGCAGCCTGTGTTTGGCCAGGCCGTGGTGACACTTCCACATGGCACTTCGTGTGCTGTGAAATCGTCTGATGCTTTTTGACGTTTTGTCCCAATTCGGGATGAAAAAAGATGTCAGAACCTGGGAACTCACTGGAGGGCGGAACCAGCTCTAGTAACACGACATGTGCTAAGGTGGGTGATTTGGACTCACTCCATTTGTGTCCTAGGGGTATGTGTCAATGAGCTGTGGTTGGGATCATTCATGGACTTCCCACCTGGGCAAGAGAATATGAGCCAACCAAGCTGGCAGAATGATGTTCAGGGTGTAATATGGGGCAGTGCCGAGAACTGGGGAGCTTGAGTCCATTTCACATCCCATGTTCACTTTAAATATCTTCATAATTTTCCTTCTGAGCATTGGCAGTCCCGACAGCCCTGGGGAATTCGCCCTTTTCAGTAGCAGGGGCTACCTTCGGCAAGCAGCATGGACTCTGCTCCTGACAGGGGAGAACATGGTGCCCCTGTGCAGCTCAGTGGTGGACGATCCCTGGACTCAGCCGCAGAGGAGCAGGCTGCTGGCTGGAGAAGGGGCCCCCGAGCTCTGGAGAGGGCTCTGAAATTGGAGCAGAGGCCAAGTCTGTGTGTGTCTGGTCCAGCCGGGGAAGGACCATGCACATCCTGATTTGCAGAGGCACTTTACAGACTTTGTCTTAATTTGAGCAACTGGAAGCGTCCGTGCTGGTCTGCCAAGCCGAGCTCAGCCAGCGGCGCTGAGCTCCGGTGCCCTCTCTCACCTTTTGTCAGGTCTTAGCCTCGCCTTTCAGCCTCATGGAAATGATTTCACGGCCGTCTCTCTCGGCAGCTGCTGGATGTGGCCCAGTAATTAGTTCCTTACTCAGGTTGCTATGATACTTGCTACCTAGTTAGAGTTTCTTCTACCAGTTTGTGTGATGTGGTCTCCCCAGGATTAGTAGACTCACACCCTGCAGGCTGCACGCTTACTCTGCTGCTGGCAAACTAATGATTCCCTCCTCCAGGCGGGGGCACCCAGCCATGGGACAAACTCTCCCCCACCACGCCCAGGCTTGTGTTGGAGAGCAAGAATTCAGAGGGTGCTTTCAGCCCCGGGTCCCCAGTGCTGGGGTTTTAGGATAATGATCCTGACCCCTCTGATCTACAGCGTTCATCTCTGTCCTCTTGCGGGGCTGCCGGCCAGAGACAAATCAGTGGTTTGTTTTCAAGCCCCTGTGAAGCTGGCACTTGGGTCAGGGGTCCCTCTCTTTACCCTGGGCTTCGTTTCTGTCCTGGGCGTGCTGACCAAGGCTCAGACCTTCCTGGGGAGCTCAGGGCTCCTGTTTTCATGCTCTCTCCCAGCTGCTGCCCCTGAGCACATGGCCAACGCCTAGGCCAGGAAATGTAGCAGCAGCAGCCTGATCCCTCTGCCCATGCTGGCCTTCCTCACACTCGCCCTGTGGCTTGTGGGGGGTTCTCCTTCCACCCCTATCTGATCCCTGTGCGCTGTTGGCAGCCAGAACTCACTGCCCCGGCCACCATGATTCTCTCCCCCTTCCCACATCATCCGTCCCCCCACTTCCCTCCTCCTCTGCTCCATGCCCAAGCCTTCCCACCCCAGCAGCCCCCCAAAATGCACAAGGGCTTCACCCTCTTCCCAGAAAACAAACGTGACTCAAAAGTCAAGTCCCATCGAATCTACCTCCAGCTCCCCTGCTGGGCCCCCGCTTGTCTCGTTTCAGATTGTTAGCTGTTTGGGCAGGACCCATTCGTTCTCTGACAATAATGAGCTGGGCATCAATGGAGCTACTTAAGGCTCCACTCCCCCTGCAGCTCTAGAGCTGGGGAGAGGCCTTGGCGGCTGCTGTGCGGTCCCTGGGCCCGGCATTCATGCACTTGACCTGCCGCAGCTGTTGGTATAATTCCTGGGTCTGGCGTTCACATGCAGGGCATGCCACGGGTGTCGGTACGGTCCCTGGGCCTGGCGTTCATACACGTGGCCTGCCACAACTGTCGGTGCAATTCCTGAGCCTGGCGTTCACGTGCACGGCGTGCCATGGGTGTCGGCATGGTCCCTGGGCCTGGCATTCACACACACGGCATGCCACGACTGTCAGCATGGTCCCTGGGCCTGGCATTCATGTGCCCAGTGTTCCACGGGTGTCAACGCAGTCCCTGGGCGTGGCGTTCATGCACACGGCATGCCACGGCTGTCGGTACAATTCCTGAGCCTGGCGTTCATGCGCACGGCATGCCCCGGCTGTCGGCGTGGTCCCTGGGCCTGGTGTTCACGTGCACGGTGTGCCACTGCTGTCTTTTTGTCCAGAAAACATTCCGGGGCAATCACTGAGTGTTGCTGGTACAAAGCAACAGTCCAGCCAGCTGCGAGGCCTGGGAATTGCTGGCTGTTTTAGCAGTCAGAGTACAGTAGCCTTATAAAACCGAGCCTCGTAAAGAGGTCCATGTCATGTTAATGTCTATGTATTAACAGTGTGGAGGCACCTGTAGGAAGATGCCGGGCTTTCCCTCCTCCCCCTCTCAGGAGTAAATCACAGTGTGCTTTATTTAGCTATTTCCTGGTGTCCCGCATCTCCCTGGCTGGCTGTTTAACTATCTTTATCTCCTCCTCCTCATCTGTGCGATATAGTTATAGATAAACAGATAAACCAGAGGTCTGGGTAACTAGTGCAGCAGCTGTTGGTTTGCCTTTCCCTGTCTTTGTTTTGTCTTAAGGAAATGCTGTAAATAAGGGATACTTTATCTAGTTAAAAAAAACAAAACGCTCGTAGCAGCTGCTAAGCCCACCCGTAAGCCTGCTTGTCGCTGTATTTGTGATGGGACTGACAGTGCATGGCACAGCCTGATTATACACAATTCCATTTTAGCAAGCCCGGCGATGTAATTTCACAGGGCGATCAGTGTTTGAATGTAATAGCAGCCTGTGCTAAGGTGTCAGAATATTAAAGGCACTAATGGAAAAGCTCCCTGATACACAAGGGGGACAGCATTACAGGAGACGTCGCAGATGGCTGGGCACTAAACTAATGGGGCAGGATCCAAGAAGGAAAAAAAACCTAGAGAAGGGAGAGCTCACGGGAACACGGGCACCTGCTTCCTCCTCACACGGAAATTAAACAGGGAGCATGTGTGTGCGCGCGTGTGTTTATTTAAAAATAGAAGTCAGGAAAAAGCTGGTCTGAAGGGCTGGAACATTTTGACAGTGATCCCAGAGCCAGTTTCTACAGTGACCTCTGTATGGGTTAAAATGGGGGTCTGGGGGTGGGGTGTACGCACACGTGTGTGCAGGGGCACATCTGGGTGTTAAAGTTACAGTTCTGCAGCTGCAGGAGGCTGAGGAGAAAGAGCTAGATTAATAGAGACTATTACCCGGCTTTGTATAATGGGGTAAATTGTGGCTCTCTTCATCTGCTGCTAATCTCCAGCCAGATCTAGTGGGAATCCCTGTCCAGCTTTCTGCAGCCCAGTGTGCTCTAGAAAATCTCTGTTCTTCCCCTTTCATCTGTCCCCCTCCCCTCCCCCAGGCTCAGTCCGGCTAGTTCTCATCTTTTGGGGGCCCAGCTATGCTGTTTTCTGTGTTCACACCCTGTGTTCCAGCTCTGGAGAGGGCAGAGCCAAAGGTGTTTGCAAGGAGGGGATGCGTACAGCACATGCTTAGCTGTCCCTCTGCCCACAGCCAGCAGGAGTAGCTTCCCCTTCAACTTCCAGACCAGGGACAGTGGCTCTTGAGTTGCCTGTGGCTTGAGCCATCTGATCTCCCCGCCTACAGGAATGCATTACACACCTCTGATCTCTGCCATCTGGCTGGCTCTAGCTGAGATCACGTATCCCAGCAACACGGAGTGCCCGTTGCTCTGGCAAATGGACGGATCACGGACAAAACCAACCCCCAGCGGATAGCCCCGTTATCAGAGGAGCAAAGCCTGGTGCCGGGTTTGGCCAAGGCTTTGCTAGACCAGACTTTGCCCTGTGCTGTGGAGAGTGCCCTGTGCTAGGTCTGTACCTAGATAGCCTTGGGTTAGGCTCCCTTTGGTGGTCACAAAGTGATCCTGTACGGAACCCTTCTACCTCCCAAGCCTCAGCTCATTAGTCTGTCATTCAGTCAATTAAATTGCAATTAGGTGGCACACTGAGGGACCTGTTTAGCGCGTTCAGCTGGCCCCCTGTGTGCTCCGCGTCCGCCGCGATCCTCAGAGAGCAATGTGGTTTGCTAGGTTTGTTCCCCCCTAGGTTGGAAGAGCCATTATCTCCGCATGTGAGATTTTTTTTTCCTGGGGACTGGAAGGATAATCAGCTCCGTGTTGTTACTCCCACTTCCCTGCCATGCTCCTTGTGTGTCTGGCTTTCACGTGCCAGTTGGAGGCTGCTTGTGTATCTTAACACCCAGAGCACTGCTGTGAGGTGAGTCCATAACTCGGTGTAATCTAGCCCCTGTGTAAACAGCCCTACAGTGCAGTCAGACCTGCTGTGACACCGAGAGAAAACAGCCTTGTGAAGAGATGGGAGCATGTGCTTATACGAGGGAAGAGCTTGGAGCTTTAGGTGTAGGGCTGCTTATGGCATCACACAAGTTTCCTCCATGCGGCCCTGCCAATGCATCCTTCAGCAGGCCTGGGGCGCCCCCATACATAGCTCTGCTGCTGCCCCTCAACCCTGCCCTGCAGCCCCCTTCCTATTCAGCTGTGAGCTCCCCTCCATAGCTGTGCCAGTGCCCCTCACTTCTGGATTGTACTACCCTGGGCTGTCCGCACCCCTGCCACCCTCTTGTCAGTCCTCTGCTGAGCTGAAGTGGCAGAACTGGGCTCAGACCACCCCACTCACTTTGCATGTGCCTGAAACCAGGACTTGGACCCAGATCTCCAGAGTATTAACCCAGTGTGTTGTTAACCCCAGGTCAGAAAATACGTAACACTCTGTAACCGTGGCCCAGGGTGCAGGTTTCCAGGTGGCGGGGCTTTTTTTGTTCAAACAAAACTAAATGTGAGGCCAAAACTTCTTGAGGTTCTCTCTCTTGAGGCGAAGAGGCCTACTTGTTCCACTGTGTGACCCACAGATTCTGCCCATCCAGCCCATTCACAGGCCTCTTCCCCTTAGAGCAGCAGAGTTTTTACTTTCTTTGAAGTGTAGGACTATGTCCTGTAGCGTGGCTGTTGTCCTGTCCTGGGTCAGGTCCCTGTCTGTCCTGCTGCTGTTGGAGCTAAGAACTCTCAAGTCTCCGTGCATTCCCAGGAGAGGAGGAGTGGGCTTCTGGCTAATGCTCGGGACTGGGTTCAGTTCCCTGCTCAGCGACAGACTCCATGACCGTGTGCATGTCACCTAATCACCTGTGCCTCGGTTTCTCCCATTTGTAAAATGGGGGTGGTAATCCTTCCTTTGGCTGTCTTGTCTGTTTAGACGGTGAGCTCTCTGAGGCAGGGATGGAGCCTGGGCCCCCAGTCTAGGTGCTACAGCAGAACAACTAGGAGGTAATAATGTGTGTGTGCAACTGTCAGGCCATAACCACGCTGATCTCAGTGCGCACATGCCCTGCTTTGGAGGGTTTCTGCCGAGAGAGCGGACTCTGGGGCCTTGTTAAGGGAAAAGGGTGGACAGCGCGTCCAGCACCTTTGTTTCGTACCCAGCATGTTACTTCCCCCCTCGCCCTGCCAGCGCTGGAGGCTGGGTGTAGTGGGCTGTCTCATCTGAGTCGCTGCACGTGGGGGTGGGTGTTTGCCGGATCAGGCCCAGCGCGCTGTCTGCCTGAAGGCAGCGTGCAGGCCTGGCCTGTGGTGGTAAAACAAGGCTGTTAATGGGCTTTGTCCGCATTGCGTGCTGCGGAAAGCGTCTGTTCCCGTGACAGGGCGCTCGCAAACGCAGTGAGATGGACATGTGGAACGCTGACTGTCTGGTGAAGTGCAAAAAGCTGTCCCGTGGGGGCCAAAGCGGACTTGACGCTATTCTTTAAGTAGGGAGACCACGCCCCCACCTCCCTTAACCCTTCCCCTAACTCTGTCCAGCCAGACGGACTCTGACCACCCCTTCCCACAGGCTGAGGCAAAGTCCAGCCAACTTCAGCCCAGCGGTAAGGCAAGAAAATGAAACCCTGGCAACGGACAGTGTCCTTCTTCCCTTAACCAGCTGCGTGCTTCCACACTGCACCCCCAGCTCCGTGAGATGGGGGCTGTGGGGAAGCCATACCAGAGTAGGACGTTTGGATGGGGGAGTTAGCGAGGAAGAGTTCAGTACCCCCACGGGGGGAGACACCTTTCATTTCAACGGATCCCTGTTTACCAAGCCTGGCTCTAGCGCTCTGTGCTAAGCTGTTAAAATCCCAGTCAGTTGGGTCGAAAGCTGGGTGGCTCTGACGAGTCCTCCCGAGTCAGGATAGTGACTTATACTAAAACCGCTTGCCGAGGAGAACACACTAGCCACTGGTCTTGTAGACCCTACAATAAGGCCTTGTGCGTGCACGCACCCTCCATCTCTGGCGCTGGGAGAGGAGTTAACATGCGGCGCACTCCTGCATTGACACCGGTGTGATCAGTGTGTCGGGGGCGCTGACGAAGGGTGAAGGGGCCCGGGTTATGTCATGGAATAGAAGTAGTTCCCCTTGAATGACCTCATTTTTGCTCTGGCTCTCTTCAGAACCCAGGGGGAAATACCCACTTTCCAGGCCTTTTCAGTGAGCCCTAGAGCCGTCCCTGCAGTGCATGCATGTCCGAAGAGCAGGTGAGGTACCCTAGCATATCCGTCTTCTCGGCCTAACTGGAGGAGAGACAAACAGGCCTGGTTGGTGACCATTTAACATTGGCCAGCAGTGCCCCTTGGTGTCCCAGAGGGCCTGTTGGAGGTGCCTAGCAAGGGGTGCTCTGCGATGCAGCCATCTGCTCCCACTCCTGTCAGATTCGCCGGGGAGCGCCTCCTATGGTGACCCTCTCTGGGGCTGACAGGGGGATAGAACTAGCCAGGAATCGCAGGAGATGCCCATGCTGCAGACTTGTGAGGTCGGCCCATGTGCACTCTGGCCACTGATGGAAGCCCAGGAGCCTCAGCACCTTCTCTGCTCTCCCCTCACCTCCCCCTAATCTCGACTTGGGGTTTTGCAGTGCAGACAGCCCACCTGCTTGGCCCCAAGCCCTGCACTCCCACCAGCTGGGGAAAGGGTCCGTTCTCCTTTTGTGGCCTCAGCTCCCTCGCCAGGCTAACGCCAAGCCGGGCGGAACTCAGCCTGCTGGAGAGTGGGTTTATTTGGTAGAGGGCAGGGAATCCTTGTGCTTCCCCGCTCTCCACCTTTAATTAGCAGGTACGTTTCATTTGGAGACTCTGGCGCTGTGTTCTGTATTCTGCATGCTGAACGGAACCGACACGCAGTGCCTGGCGTGTGCACCCAGGGCCTGCTGAGCGGCGTCTGTGAGTGCATGCGCGTCGGGGCTCCCTGAGAAAGTGATTAAACATCCACAGTCTTTGTGCTGGTGGGGGGGTTTTCCTGGCGTGTTCGAAGGCCCCACTCCTCGCTGCATTTGTAAAAATTAAATGCCTCTTATTAGTGGCTCGGCGGAGATCCGCAGTACTCACACACCCGGGCGCGTGCACAGAAAGGCAGGGATGGATGGCGCTGATGTCAGGGCAGCAATTGCTTATCATGCCTTATCTGGGAATATGAAACTGTATTGCATGACATCCAGAGGCAGGCTGAATAGATATGCCAATTCATCTCAAGCCCGGGCTTTGACAAGCTAGACTGCCCTTGTTGAAAGGCATCCGTCAAACAAGAGCTGCTGGCTGCTTTTCCCTTTCTTATACTTTCCCTCGCTCCATCTCTCTCTCGCTCTCACTGCCCTCCCCTCCCTCCTCCTTTTTTTCTAAGCTTTTTCCACACAAAATTGAAAAGCTTTGGAAATAATAATAATAAAGCCCCCCAAGCTAATACCATTTTAAGTTCTCATCCTCCCTCCCCAAATGGGATTGATAAGGAACCCCAGTGTATGAAGGCATGTTTAGATAACATTGAGAATATTAGAGTGAGTGAAGGAAAGTAGGGGGAAAAAAACCCTTCTGCCATGTCTAAGCCGGGAAAGGCGACGACACCCTGGCTAATACGAGTGTTTAATATTTGATGTGTTGGGATAAAGCAGGATCACCTTTGAATTGAATTGAGTGTCAGAATGAGAATCTATTACTGAAATTCGTGTGTGATTTGACAGCCAAGCAGACGATGTTATTCTTCACTAGTTACCGCAATCTTCTCCCCTACATCACTTAAATATTTTTTTCTTTGCTTGAGTAAACACACATTATCCCCCCCCGCTTCCTTTTTTCCTCCCTCTCTTAGTTATTTATTTATTTGAATCAAGCCTGCCTTTGCAGGGCTGATAGAGTCGATTGTTATTTCTTTATTTGTCCTATTAAATGGGATTTCTGATAGTTTAATCCTGCTTTTGTAAGTGATTTTAAAATACTTGAAAAGCCATGAATGTAGCAGCACTTCTGACTAAACTGCGTAAAAGGGACAGGTGATGCTGGGGTTTGTGCGACGCTGGGGATGGGACCGATTCCTGCCTCCTGTCAGCTAGCCTAGGTCTGCAAGCCCTGAGAATCCTGCATACACAGCAACAGAGCAGAGGCTGCTAACGCTGCTCGGCCTTGGAGACCTGCGAGCCCTTTTGTCACTGAACCTCCTTTTCAAGGTCCAGTCTTCTCTCCTCGCCTGTCTTTTTGCAGTTGCAGCTGGGGTGAGGATTTAGCCCAAGAGCTGTCAGCCCAGATGTTGATGATCTACTTATTGATTACCTGACTCTTATTTGCACAGGATCAGCCCCCATCTAGCAGCCTTAAATCCGAGGGGTCTGGCTTTGGTGTCAGTACGTCAGCACCTCGGTGCCGTTTGGTGGCTGGCTTGCCCTGATTTGCTCAGTGCAGGGGCATAGAGTTTGCATGGGGAGAAGTTCATCTTGCTAGCTCCACACCCGGCGTGAGCTTAAAATGATTAGTAGCAGTAACCTCGGTATCCCAAAAAGAAAAGGAGGACTTGTGGCACCTTAGAGACTAACCAATTTATTTGAGCATAAGCTTTCGTGAGCTACAGCTCACTTTAGCTCACGAAAGCTTATGCTCAAATAAATTTGTTAGTCTAAGGTGCCACAAGTACTCCTTTTCTTTTTGCGGATACAGACTAACACGGCTGCTACTCTGAAACCTCTCGGTATCCCAGTAGCTCCCGGAGGCTGTCGCTGAGATCGCGGCTCTGTTGTGCTGGGCGCTGCACAGACCCTTGGCAAAAGGCTGCCCCGGCCCTGCAGAGCTGACTGGGGAAGTAGTTGGGTTTGACTGAAAACCGTTTAAGATGTATTTTAAAAGCCTATTTAGTTGCAGACGCACAAGCTTTCTCCTGCCAACATCTACGGTCATATAAACCCCTCAGAGGCTAACTGAATAGGTGGCCTGCAGGGGATGCATCTTCTGGTGTATGTTGGGCAAGGCTGACAAGACCAGAAAACCCTGTGGCTGTCTAGTCACAGAACATAAGAGTGGCCAGACTGGGTCAGACCAAGGGTCCATCTAGCCCAGTATCCTGTCTGCCGACAGTGGCCAGTGCCAGATGCCCCAGAGGGAATGAACAGAGCAGGGAATCGTCGAGTGATCCATCCCCTGTCACCCGTTCCCAGGAGAAAGCTTGTGCGTCTGAGATACAACCCTTTTCCACACCTCAGAAATGTGGCAGAGGTGAGTAACAGTTGGCAGCTTGGCGTCAGAGAGCCTGCCTGGGTGAGGCCCTGCTCCTGGGGAACGGCCCCCGCTCACAGGCCAGGCAGGAGCCAGCAGGTAGAATTGATTTGCATTTAAAACGAAACAAAACAAAAAACAGTTTAAATTTTGCTGTTTTTCCCCTAAAATGGAATTTTTTACAAAAACACTGAAATTTTTAAAAATTGTCAACAAACTTTTCAGGAAGTTGTGGCCTCATGTTCCATCACTTTTCCTCTTTCTGTCTTTGCACTGTCGCCCTCGTTCTGCGGAGGGGTTTTCAGAATCGAAATATTCTTGTTTTCAAAAACTCTGATTTGAAATTAAAAGCCAAGTTAAAAAATGATAAACGATTGGGTGGAAAATTAGGAAAATGAGTGTGACAAACACTATAGGACAAAACAGAAATTTGCCCAAATCTTCTCTCAGTTTCCTGCCTAGCTCTCAGTGGGACCGAACCTGCCTTGCTGAAGGGTGAGGTTTGCACTACTGCTGGCCGTGTACGGCCCAGAGAGTCGTTAGCTCTGAGGCAGGAGGACCATGCTGCCATGAATGTCGCCCTTGTTCTATTATGGAGCTATACTGGATGAGGCCGGTGTTAGTGGAGGCCCGCGAGGATGGGTTTGGGAGTCACCAGAACATTTAACAGTGGGAATGAGGATTGAGCTAGGGCTGTGAATGGATCTTACTGTTGTTGCAGGGTGTAAGGACAGGGAAAACTTTGTATTCATGCTCTGCACCAAACCCCACAGGTTTGCCATCTCACCTGTCAATAAATAGCAGGGCCACCTCCTGTTATTGTCAGGGGGTCTGTTTGGGGCAGGTCAGCCCCAGCTGGCCAGAGTACTTAGACAGTGAGGCTCTGAGCGGGGTGTGCACAGAGGGTTTGTGAGTCCACGCTGGAAGGGTGCGAGCTGATGTCCTGTTCACATGAAGCAGGAGGAGGCTAATCTTGGCGTACTCTGATGTGTGAGAGAATGTGCTGGGCACTTGCCCATAAATAAATGATAGAGCGCTATGCAGGCCAGCTAAATCAATCCACCAGCCTGACGAGTCCTGTTCTGGGAATTCTCTGACCTCTGGAACGTCAGCTTTACAACTGTGCTGCTTATAAACTGTCGAGGCGCAAACCCCAAAAGCTCGTTCCCTGCAGCCAGGTGGGCAGAAGCCCAGCCAGGGTCCAACCACGCAGCTTTGCGGTGGGGCGTGTGTGTGTTTGGATTCATGCAGTGGCGATATGGCTGGCTGGTACGAGGACCAGTGAGTGAGTGTCGAGGGCGGTGCAGGAGAGCAACGTGGTGGTTCTGGTGACATTCCCCCCCAAATCTAGCCACTGGGAATGCTGGAGTAGGGATCCTTCTTGTCCCTCCACCACTGAGGGGAGCCACCAGTGACCCAGCTAGTTCGTAGACTTGGCCAGGGCACCGTAGGACTGTCAGGGAGACTCTGAGATATGTGCCGATTTGGAGCCCCTATCTTTCCCTGACTTGGGGTAGTGGTGAATTCCCTGCTGTGCCCTACACGGTTTGCTTTGCTCTGAAATTTTCTTTCTAGTCACTCTTCTCCTCCCAAAATTCCTCTTCCCCCCTCCAGTTTCTCACTTGGTTTCCCAGAAACAGAAAGCCATCCCAGACGCCTGGGTTCCTTGCCTTAATTCAGAGAACTTTGCTTTTTAATTTTTCTTTCTCTTAATTTTTAAATACCAGTTTAGGCCCTGATCCAGGAGAGCACTTAAGCCCGCGAGTTGCACTGTCTGTGTGGAGAGTCCCACTGTGGTTACAGGGAGGTTTTAAACCCCTGTGGGGCGTATGTATCCATGTTTAGGGCTTACACAGCACGTGAGAGACTAATCCTCACAACACCTCCCCCTGCCCCTGGACGGTACAGCTGGTGAATTGTCAGCTTGTTTAGAGGGGGAAACTGAGGCACAGAGAGATTGCGTTGTCAGTTTGTGGGGGAGGGAAGCCCATGTCTGTGACTAGCAGCAGGAGTCGCTGCACTAGAGAGCGGTGTCTGGGACCTTCTCGCATCGCTGCTGCGTCCCAGCTGACTGGCGTGCCTTGGACCGAGCCGTGCGTGCGTTTGGCCTTGTGCAGCAGTGCTTGCGTGAGCGGCCGGACCTGCTGTCAGGCCGCAGCTCGGCACTCGCTAAGACAGCATTTTCCAAACTGCAGAAAGCTGAGCCCCCTTCAGGAAAACAAAACAATTATGCCTGCAGCCCCACCGTGTGTTATTACAGCTCTACTCAGCCTCATTCATACACCATCCACGCCTCTGGTGACTTCCTTGTGCCCTCCCTTCCCCTTAGCCAGAGCTGGGGTAGTTCTTCATAATATGATATTTCTACTTTCTTCCATGCTTTGTTGAGCATCATTGGGGAACTCGCTGAGATGGATGGCACAGTTCATGCTGTGGAGCTGTTGTTTCAGGCTCTCTGCAAACTCAGGCAGTTGCTTCTGCATCATGTTTTGAATGTTTTCTTTGCATCCATAAAGCTAGAGATTTCATTTTGTAAAATAATGGAAGCCGAGAATTTGGAGAACAATTGAGAGGCCTTTGTGTAACTGTAACATTCCCTCCACCCAGCCAGTCTGCTGGGGCATGCACCGTGCTTTGGGATCACTGCATTCGAGGGAGTGTTGAGAATGGCTAGCTCACCTGACACCCAAGGCTGTTGTATCTGCTGAATGCTGGCTGGGAAAACAGGAGCCCTGAAGCCTCCCATGTAGCTGATCACAAAACTTAGTTTCCTGAAGTCTCTTGCTCTTCCTGGCCCCCGTGTCAGATGAGGTAACGAGGAGGATGCCAGTGGGGCTGACCAAAGGGGGCAGGCAGCTTCGAGCCAGCAAACATCCAAGTTATCTGGCAAAACTGCAGCTGCAGCCACGCCCCACGGGGCACAGTGCTCACTGCCAGGAGTGTCCTAGGGGGCAGTGGGGTAAGTACAATTCTGAGTACTGTCTGCAGACTCAGGCTGCCTGTCTAATCTGCTGCCGTTCTTAGGGCATGCCTGTCACCTGGGCACCTTACACTGTAAACTCCTGCGGGCAAGGGCCTGTGATCATATTTATTTATGAAGTGCCAGAGTTGTGTAATTAAACAATAATACGACTGTAAAGGGACACCGTCAGGGTGTTCAGATCCAAAATGTGGATTTCATTAAATGAAAAATAATGTTAAAGTTTTATATGAATGGAAATGTTTACATGAGAGGAAGTAGATATTTTTTTCCAGATAATTTTTTCTGGGTTTTTATCAGCTCAAAGAGAATGGTTAAAAAACATTTGAAAATTCATGTTAGCAAAAGATTTCAAAATGTTCTTGCTAATTTTTTCTTTGTCTTTTGACAACTAAAATTTATGTGGGGGGGAAAAAACCCCAAGGAGACTTGTTCTGTGTTTGGGATTTTCTCCCATGGGGTTGTCAGCCCAAACCCTGTAACAATGACTCAAACCAGAAAGGGAAATTAACTAGTCTGGTTTCCTTGTCCAAAACAGCATAACAAGTGAAAGAGACACCACTGCAGCTTTTGAAGGCCTTCAGTATAAGTGTTTACAGTGGTGTTAGTAACACAGGGGAGGACATTGGGTTGGTTTTTTTAAATGACATTTATTATGTTCCTTTTCAAGCTGGAAATGTGCGTGTCCGCAGGCTGCCTGAAATCTCACCGGTGATGCAGAGAAGGCTAGGCCTAGAACCCTGGGTCATGGAGGAGTGTCATTTACAGCTGTACTTTGTGCCTGGCTGCTGCCAGGAGCTGGCCTCCTGTGTGACCCTGACAGGGTGGGAAGCCCCAGTGTCTGAGACTTTAAAGCACTTTCCATCTTGCGTTAACAGTCAGAAGAAGAGCTTTCCTGTTTAAAGATTAAACGCTGTGTTTAAATATTAAACAGCAAAGCTCCTCTCTCCTGATTGTGTGGCTGCTGCCGGCAGGCGGCTCAGAATTGCCAATTTTAATTAAAAAACTTTATTTTCAAATACAATTCACCGATCCCACATCTTGGCGCACTCCTCCTCCTCCTCCAGGCAGCTGTGCTCCCAGCAGGCTGGGGGCAGCTTGCCTCTTGGAAGTGGCATGTTTTGTTTGCTGTGTCTGTGCGCAGCTCTCGGTTTTGCTCTTTCATTTCCATCTGCCTGTGCCAAAGTGACAGTGTCTGCGAGCCCTGAAGTGTGAGCGGCCTCATCTGGGGCTGATCAATGCCCCTGGCAGTTCCTTCCAAAACCCCAGGAAAAACAATTAAAACCCAATCGATCCTGGAGACAGCTTTGAATATGCATAAGTGCACACTTGACCTTCAGTGGTCAGGCCACCTTCCACACTGGCTGCTTAGCTAGTTTGCTCAGGTATAGCAGCCGTACCAAATGACCTTGATTAGCAAAGCAAAGTGCTATGCCTGGTGCTGATCCAAAGGGCTGAGGTGTGTGGCGCAGACTTCCTGCCTTGGTTGCTGCTCTTCCGGTTCCGTTCCTTGCCTTGGTGCCCCTCCCACGGCTGACTTCCACGTGCCCAGCCGCTGTGCGGAGACTGGGCTTGCAGTGCGTGAAGTTGGTTGAGACAAAATGGTTGTACCAGGTGGAGAACGGTCTCTGGGCTCACCTGTGCCACACCGAGCCTGGCGGCAAAGCGGGGAGCCTCGTGATGAGGCACCCAGGAGATGTTGCAAAGGATGAAGTAGGCAGTGAAAAGCTGAGGTCCTTCCCAAGGTCTGCCAGGGGCCAAAGGGTAGCGGGTGCTATCAGCAGAGAAGGGGGGAGCTAGAGAGGAGTTGTTACCTTTTCTTGCTAGAGAGGGATACATCTTCTACCTGTTCAGGGGTTGGAAGGTTTAATCCTTCTGTGTCATCTGTACTGCGTTGTCCCTCTCCCTTAGTCTGGGCAGGCTTTTGGAGCACAGCCATCCCCGGGCTTTCTGCGTGCCTGTCAGGCTGTGGAGAGGTTGTCAGCATCCTCTTTCCTTCCTGCTCCCCATCCCCAGCCAGGCAGAGCCCCCAAGGGGAGGGCAGCTCTCTCCTGCCCAAGTCAGGGGCTCTGCAGCCAGGCCCAGCTAGAAGGGAAGATACTGCCTGGTTTGGAGAGCTGGGATTGCCTCTCTCACAGCTCCTCCACCCGGTGACACTGCCACTGATCCAGAGCAGGGTGGGTCTGTGGTGAGCCAGCGATAGAAGAGGTGGAGGCAGGCTGGGGCTCCCCAGGGGTCAGCTGGAGAATCAGGTGGGATGTTGGGAGGTACAGGATCATACTGCAAACAGATATCTCCTTCCACCTAGCTCCCTCTGCACCTCTCGGAGCCCCAGCTCCCCTCCCCCTGCTGGTCACTCCTAAGCCTGCATGGCAGCTCCCTCTCTCTCTAGGACTGAAGTCTATCAATGCTGTACCTTAATTGCTCAAAGGAACTCCCCCCCCCCCCCCCCCCGGCATGTCCCACTGGGGCTGAGAATGCTCCCTCTGCTGCATTCCCAGGTGCTACGGGCTTGGGCAGGACGAGAGCGCGTCCAGGAGCAGGATCTGAGCACAGCCTGCCCGTGCGTGGTCAGGCAGGTTATGGCCACGGGACTGATTACTGCAGCTTGTATAGTACTAGAACAAGACCTGGGCTTGCTCATGCGGCCCGTGGAGCCTGCAGATTCCCAGCATGCAGTGCTCCATCGTAATTCAAGTGCCAAGCCCATGCTGCATGCTGAGACCTGTCGTCTCCGGGGGCTGCACCTCTGTGGCAACGACGGGGGCAACCATCTGCCCTGCTTTACGTAAACAAGATGCCCGAGAACACCTGGGGAGCTGCAAACACGGCCATCTCGGGCATTGTCTGATTTCCGGACAGCCCAGGAGGGGGAGCCGGTGCGAGGGGCGGGGATGAAGTACAGGCATCAGTCTGACTTGCGAGCGATAGAGCCGGGTCTGGGCCAGGGGAAATCTAATGAACAATAAAGATATCAGTGCATATTTGTCGAAGGCCAAGCAACCCTCCCCATGTGTACACACAGTGTAATTTCAGTGAATTATGCATAGACTTAATTAGGAGTTTTAATTGCTAATCATCTCCCAGTAGGATTAGCAGTGTTGTCTATTAATTATCTGTGGAGCCCTGTGTTTTGCTAAGGCAGGAGTAACAGAGCAGCATGAATGGTTACATATGCTGGCAATAAATTCACTTCCAAGAACCCGCTAGGCCCCCAGGACCAGCGAAGGCCCTACTTGCGGGGAGGAGCCTGGCGCTCCTGGGGAGAGCGCGGGGCTGGCCGCAGGTGGCAGGGAGGGGGCGGGAGCGGTGGCAGGGCTTGCCTGGCGGGGTTTGTATTTGGCACCTGTATCTTTATCTCTGAATCCTCGCTGGGCCCACTTTTCCCCCACCTCCATTTAGGTCATCACCCACTTGCTTGCTGGGGGGACGGGGAATTTATTGTATAAATCCCAGCCCGGTCCCTCGTCTGCTGCTAGGGGCTGGGCACCTGCAGGCAGTCAGGGGCAGTGCTTGCTGCCGGGCTGAGCCCTGAGCTGGCCAGCTGCTCTCTGAGCAAAGGCCGTGTGTGGCCATCTGCCCTGCCAGGGTTGGATCTCGTGACCCACCGGCTGGCGATGCCAGGAGTTTACTCTGCGCAGGGTGCTCTGTGCAGCTCAGCATCAGGCCCTGAAGTCTGAGAGAGGGGTTTTTTCCAGCTCCTGGCACCGTGCCGTTGGGACGCCAGTGAGGTGGGGCGCAAAACACCAGGCAGGGGGACTGACACTGGAGTAGCATGGGGAAGGGGATATGGAACCCACCGTGCCAAGGGGGATACGTACCACAGCGCACAGTGCCCCTGGGCTGAGGGGATGTGGTACCCGCCGTGCCAAGGAGGATATGACACCCACCGGGCCTTTTGAACTAGGATACCCCCCGTGCCACCGGGACCGTGGTGCTGGCTGATGGCGGGTGAGCGCTGGGTCTGATTTGGGCAGCCTGCTATCCAAGACCGTTCTTTCCATTTTGTGAAGGTCCTGAAGCAGCTTCAGCCCCTGGAAAGGGGGATCCTCCTTTCTGCGCGTCGCTGCGACACCCCCCACCCCCTCCCCGGGCTGGCTAAAGGCAGTGCCTCTGTGCCCGCCTGGTGCCTGCCGGGTTCACTGGAACCTGGCCCTGCCTTTGGGCTAGTAAGCATGGGGGTGTGGTGCCAGGCTCCTTCCTCTGGGGTCAGAGTGCCACCTTTCCAGGCCCCTCAGTGTCGAGGGCAAGGAGCCAGGCGTGGTCCTGAATGCCCACCCCCTTCCCCCCCACAGGAGCTGCGTCCACACGTTCTCCAGCCCTCTGCTTTCTGTTCTACTCAGTTCCTCCCCGCTGGGGGTAGGTAGGAAGTCAGGGATCACAGCTGAGGTCCGTCCTGGGGTGCGGGGGAGCAGGTGAGAGGCGGGGTGACAGACATGCTGCCGGGGTCACGTGATCTGGACAACGACTCACGAGGCAGCAGATTGGGCCATGGGAAGTGAAGCTAAGCCCTAGCCTGTTTGCCAGGAGCTGGGAATGGGCGAGAGGGGATGGATCACTGGGCGATTCCCTGTTCTGTTCATTCCCTCTGGGGCACCTGGCACTGGCCACTGTCAGGGACTGGGCTAGATGGACCTGTGGTCTGACCCAGTCTGGCTGCGCTCATGTTCTTAAGCCAGGTGCTGCGGCTAGTGCTCCGAGTGCAGTCCTGGGTCTCGTTGGGCGAGACGAAGGGGCTGCACTGCTGTCAGGAGGTAGTTATCGATGTGTGTGACATGGACGCTCAGCCTGGCTGTTTGCAGGTTTGCATTGTCCTACCGGTTTAGCTTCCTTAGCCTCTCCTCCGCCCCTCTCGCTGGGAGCCTTCATTGTTCTCGCCCCCGGGGATGGTAAGGCCCGTGTTGTGCAGTGTGTCTGGGGCAGGTGCAGAGTCCCTTGTGGTGCCAGGGTCCCTCTGGCAGGGGGAGCGGAACTGGAACCGGACCCTTCTGCCCCAGGGGAGTTCTGCCCTGTGGTCCGGCATTGCCCCTGGGGAGCAGAACCGCCCAATGGGAAGGTAGGTTGGCAGAGCTCCCAGCCGGTGGGAATGGGGAGCTGGCAGGGGGACAGCCTTTGGGCCAGAGAGCACACATAGGCGCCTGAGGAGGTCCAGTCCTCCGGCTCCGCTGGCTCTTGCATTATTTATCCCCGGTGGAGAGGCTGAGGGCGGCCCGGGTCGGACTCGCCCAGAGCTCCCTGCTGATGGTGGCAGGTCCCCGTTCAAACTGCTTCTGCTCCTTCCCCTCTGCTCTCTCACACCGCAAGTGAGCGCGCTCCTACTGGGCCCAAAGCGCGAGGCTTTGGGGGGCTGCTCTGGTGGGTGTGCTCAGAGCCCACCTTCCGGGCCACCGTGAACAGATGGGTGCAAAGGGGTGTAGGCGCCTGCAGAGCCGGGTGGGAGCCAGGCAGGGTTTGCAGGATCCCAGGGGTGTTAGGTGCCTAAGTCCTTGTGTGGATCTGGCCTTTATACCCCCAGCGCTGTGAGCTGCTTGGGGTTCAGGCCCCTCAGCCTCCCGCATAGCCTGCCAGCGGTGCAAACCCCCGCCTCAGGGCGAGGCAGACCGGCGGGATGGGCCGCCCGGACCGGGGGAGGCTAGTCAGGTGCCAATGGGCAAACCGGGGATCCCGTGCTGGCGAGAGCCGTGGCAAGCCCTGAGGTGCAGCGTGGAGGGTCCAGCTGCTGGGTCCCGCGGCGGGGGGGATCTGGGCTCAGGCCCAGCCAGCTGCAGTTGTGTGTAGCCTTGCACAGCACCCCCTGGTGCCCGGAACACAGCACTGCAGCTTCCCGGTCTCGCTGCCTTTGTTCTCGATTTTTGTCCTTTTTCTATGCGTGGGGGTGGCTGGCACTGGGTGTCCCCCTCCCCCGTTGCCTCAGGGGAGCCATGGGGACAAACTGGTTTTAATGGCTAAACACGTGCACAGAGAATTGTGGGGGGGGGGACCCTGATTGAAAGGGTGTGGGGAGCATAGGGGGACATTCACTGGAGGTGTATCATGGGCTCTAGGCTTCTTCCTGCCCTCTTGAGCCTAAAGCCTATAATTCCCTGCTGCATCTCTAGTGTGACAGTGCTCCCCGGCTGTTCTCCGTCCATGGCCCCCTACTCCCTTTGCACGGACTGGGAGCCTGTCAGCCAAAGGGACGCAAATCTCCTGGGATTCTTGCAGATTCCAGCAGGAGACTCGCTGACGAGCCCACAGGCAGCTGCTGTGCGCAGGGCAAGAGAACGGGACTGGAGCATGGGCTCTCAGCCCGGTAACGTGCCCGAGTGTGCCACCCCCGAGCTCCCCGCTGCCGAGCATGTCACCTGGCCGGACAGAGACTGGTGCAGCCCCAGTGCCATCAGAGCTGCGGCAGTGTGCCCTCGGAGGCTGTGGGGAGGAGTGAGTGACTGTCGGAGCAGAGACCCTCCCCACTCCAGTGGCTATTGCAGAACTGTCTGCTCTGGGGGTCTTCCACCCTGCTCTGAGGCAGGATGGCATAGGGCAGGCCCTGGCACTTCTGGGGCTGATGGCTAGAGACCATGATTCATTGTTGTTATCCCTTTATTTCTGGAGGCCCTGAACGTTGTGGGGCTGGGCACACGCCATGGCAGGGCTGGGGGGGCTCTGCGGACGCTGGCGGACGATGGAGATTCCTGAATGTCGACGGTCCTGAGATGGTGGAAAGCGCTGGGTCAGTGCTGGGTGTTCCCATGGCTGGAGCAGGGCAGTGGCTGGGTGGGTGTCTGAAACGTGGAGCGATCTCATTGGGGTTAGACCAGAGCTCTGGGCTGGCTGTAACAGGGGGGTGTCCACCCTGCGCCTGCTAGAGACTCAGGATAGCTGTTGTGAGAAAACAAAGAACTGGGAGTGCTCCAGTTTTGTTCAATATCTTCATTAATGATCTGGAGGATGGTGTGGACTGCACCCTCAGCAAGTTTGCAGACGACACTAAACTGGGAGGAGAGGTAGATACGCTGGAGGGTAGGGATAGGATACAGAGGGCCCTAGACAAATTGGAGGATTGGGCCAAAAGAAATCTGATGAGGTTCAACAAGGACAAGTGCAGAGTCCTGCACTTAGGACGGAAGAACCCCATGCACCGCTACAGACTAGGGACTGAATGGCTCTGCAGCAGTTCTGCAGAGAAGGACCTAGGGGTTACAGTGGACGAGAAACTGGATATGAATCAACAGTGTGCCCTTGTTGCCAAGAAGGCCAGTGGCATTTTGGGATGTATAAGTAGGAGCACTGCCAGCAGATCGAGGGATGTGATCGTTCCCCTCTATTCGGCATTGGTGAGGCCTCATCTGGAGTACTGTGTCCAGTTTTGGGCCCCACACTACAAGAAGGATGTGGAAAAATTGGAAAGAGTCCAGTGGAGGGCAACCAAAATGATTTAGGGGTCTGGAGCACATGACTTATGAGGAGAGGCTGAGGGAACTGGGATTGTTTAGTCTGAGGAAGAGAAGAATGAGGGGGGATTTGATAGCTGCTTTCAACTACCTGAAAAGGGGTTCCAAAGAGGATGGAGCTCGGCTGTTCTCAGTGGTAGCAGATGACAGAACAAGGAGTAATGGTCTCAAGTTGCAGTGGGGGAGGTTTAGGAAAAACTTTTTCACTAGGAGGGTGGTGAAACACTGGAATGCGTTACCTAGGAGGGTGGTGGAATCTCCTTCCTTAGAGGTTTTTAAGGTCAGGCTTGACAAAGGCCTGGCTGGGATGATTTAGTTGGGGATCGGTCCTGCTTTGAGCAGGGAGTTGGACTAGATGACCTCCTGGGGTCCCTTCCAACCCTGATAGTCTAGGATTCTAGAGTCCCAACTGCCCACTCCGGAGCCATGGCAAAGGGGCCGGCGGATGCTGCTCCCAGGCAGAAAGCACCTGCCAGCCGCACGGCAAGCTAACCCCCGCTCTCTCTCTTTCAGGCATACAGCTTCGCCATGGGGAGCTGGCCGAAGAACGGGCTCTTAGACATGAACAAAGGACTCAACCTGCAGCACATAGGGAGGCCTCACAGCGGGATAGGTGAGTGACGCGTGCGGGGCTCGCGGGGGCCGCACCAGCCCTGCTGTACTCCAGGGGCTGCAGGAGCCTGCCAGCCGTGTGGGCTGTTTCTTGCAGTGGGTCGGGAGGTTTGGTGCACTCGGGGCTGGGACGCTGCTGTCTCTGAAGCCCTTGTTAAAGGGCTCCGGGGTAACTTTAAACCCAGGCCAGGGAGGATGTGCGCCCTCCACCCCATTGGGGCTCCTCAACCACTTCAGAACGCGAGCTGCTGCCCATGTGCCAATGTGTGGCCTGTGCCAACTCCCCTCCGTCCACTGGGGGCCCCCCAAGCTGCATCTCTGGCATGGGCATTGACTCGAGGGTGTGGCCCGTCTGTTACCTTCCCCCGGTGAAATCGCTTGGGCTTTGGTCTGCTCCTGATCCCCACAGCGCCCCAGGCTGGGGACTGGATGCTGGAGTCATGCTGGGCCCTGGCTCGGCGTGTCGTCTCAGTGTCTGTGCTCTCCCAGCAAATGGCAGCTCGGCGCCACATCGGGCTGGCGCTGCCGTGCGGCCGGCACTGCGAGACTTGCCGTGGAGTTGGGAAGCAGGAGGCAGCTGCGTTACAGAGCCTGGGGGAACAGCCGCCTGGCTGGGGAATTGAGCTGGTTTGTTCCTCGTTAGCTTGTGTGCGTGATGAGTTTCGTAGTCGGGCACTTGCTTCCTGGTGGACAGAACAGAACCGCAGTTCAGTGGGCCTGGCAGCTCGCACTCGGAAGGGGATCAGGAAGCATGGCAGGGCTGAGGTGCATGGGAAAGCCGTGCATGAGGCCATGCCTGGAATAGCAGGGGGGACAGGTCTGTAGGTCGGGCTGGAGGGGCAGCGGCCTTGCTGTGGTGGGGGAGCCCAGAGCTGGGACAGCAAGGGGCTGCAGGTTGGGAGTGAGGGGCACCGGCTGGGCTGGGTGGAGGGGACTGTGGGGTCGGGATTAAGGGGTATTGGCAGAGCTGTGTGTGGGGAGAACCTAGCGCTGGGCTAGCAGGGGACTGCAGGAGGGGCCGGCCTGCTGGGGGAGCCCAGGGCTGTGGGTCGGGTTGAGGGGTGGGGGCCCCAGGGCTAGCCCAGGCCATTGGCAGAGCTGTACAGAGGAATTCTGCATGACCAGTGGTAGCAGCGTCTCACTTACCCCAGCAGCCTGTTGCCCGGATCCCCCATCTTTGAAAGATGCAGCAGGTTCCTGGGCCCAGCCCCCATGTCTCCGTTGGCAAGGGTCTGAGATTGAGTTGGAAAAGTCACCCGCTCCCGAAGCCTGGAGGAGGCTGTTTAATATTGTTTCAAGGCTCTAACCACTAAACTCTCCAATCAATCCGAGTTAAGGAGATGAATTATTTAAAGCTCACCAGCTTTTAATTAGCAGGCTCCTTTTGAACTATGGATCTGGTTGCATTATTGACGGAGGGAGCATTAAAATTTGCTTCCTTGCCCGGTAGCACATTCGTGTGACAAGTGCGTGGGGTGGGGACGGACCCGCAGAATATGGGGCTCTGGTGACAACCCGCTCGAGTTCGACTCCTCTGAGTGAGGGGTCGCAGCCAACTGTGAGTGCGTGGCTCCTTCTTGTCACATTTCCCGAGAGGGGGCTATTTGTCTGCTGTCTCCTCTTTCCTGGAGAAAGCTCCGAACACCCCTGGAATATCATCTGTCTTTGCCTTTAATTACCGCCTGCATTTATCAGAGCATCATTAGCTGGCCAAGGTGTTTGTCTGCCCTGATGAATCGTTTAGAAAGACGGTTGTTTATTCTCCTCCTCCCCCTAATGGCTCTGTTCTTTATTTCCCCCGGCCTTCAGGAGGGTTTTGCATCTCGTTTCAGCGAAGCTGCCTCCAGGTGGGAGCACAGGCTGCTGGTGTGGGGTCTGGCGTGACACGCAGGCCCAGTGCCTGGAGACAGCCAGCGTGGGGATGAAACGCGGCCGTGGTGCCTTCTCAGAGCCGGGGCTGCCGTGATGTGTTTGGGGTCCCAGGGCTGCCGTGCTGGGGGTCGGGTCGCAGTCAAAAAGGCAGTTCTCGCAGGACAGTAAGGTGGTGCGCCAGAGAGGACGGCTCTGTGTCCCCATCCAGCCATGGTGTCCTCTCCAGGGCCTTTGTGGAGTTGTCCGTGCCCCTGCTGGGGGAGTTCAGTTCCCACCCTGCTCATGCTGGCGCAGGCCTTGCCCTCGGCGCTGCGAGCTCAGCTGAATAAATTACTCCTTTTCTGAAGAGCTGCTGCTGGAAGGGGGGTGCTGGGGGCGGCCGACAAGCCGCGCATCGCAACACCCAGTGGGGTGCAGTGAGAGAGCAGCTGCTGGCCATGGTGCAGCTGGGAGTCTTCCAGCAAGGTCTGTGCCCCCCATATCTTTATGCAGGGTGGTGCGGACTGTGGAGACTACAAGTCCCAGCATGCAACAGGGCCTGGCCCTTCAGCTGACGAGAGACTGCGGTGCTGGGCTGCGTAGTCCCTCTAGGCTGCGCCTGCATGCGATACCGGGGGGCAGCTGGACTCCGTTCTCAGATTTGCAGCTAGGGGTCGCTCGCTTCCTCGAGTTCCAGGCCTCCTGGTGTGGGGCCCTTGTCGCACACAGCCACCCCTTCCCCCGTCGCCCTGGAGGGGGCGGGAGCGCGCGGGGGGCACTTTTGGATTAAGGAAATAGGTTCAGGCCTGAGCTTCCCAACTTATCCCAGGGGTCTGTGGGGGAGCTGGGACAGGGTGGGCTGGTGCCTGCGGTGCTCAGGATGGGTGAGACTCAGAAAGGGGCCCCCCTGGTTTTGTATGTGTTAGCACCACAACTGATCGCTGACGAAGCCCCCGTGGGTGTTGGACACTGACGTTTCCTGCCCTCTCTCTAGCGAGAGACCCGGCATGGAGAGCGCACCAGCTCCCCGGGCCAGGGTCTGCAGACGCGGCTCATGATTGCGGGAGCCTCTGTCCTTGGGCACGTAACCGGAGACACCGCGAGGGGGTTTGGGGCTCAGCACTGTAGGGAGTCTCAGCTGCAGCGCATCTCCAGCCAGGCACCCAAATTGACCTGTCCCAGCTGAAAGCTTGGCCTGCAGTACTGTTGTACTCTGCAAAACTTCACCCTGCTGTGTGCGTGGCAGCTGAGATGCTCTGGTGCCCTGCAACCCTGGCGAGATGCTGAACGTGCAGCACCGTCCTTCCCAAGGCCTCTCAGGCGACTCTCCCCTGCGCGGTTGGCTCGCCCGTCATCTCACTCCGCAGTGCTCTCTGGTGTGCTCGCAGAGTACGTGGGTCTCAGCATCAGACACTCTCCTAAGACCTGCTCCCTTGGGCACTGGCGTGTGGAATCTCCCCCTGCTGAGATGGCCCGGTGACAGGGGGTCTCCTGCATGTGCTAAAACCTGCCTTTTAGCCCTCGTTGAATTCCCGTCTAGAATAAAAGAGCAGCTCCTGTACGCAGCCCCCTTTCTTGGAGCCGTGTTTCCGGGGGGATCCCGTCAGGGGGCTGGCAGTTCTGCTAAGAGCTCAGGCCCAGTTTTCAAGAGGTTTGCAACATGGACGATTTGTTTCAGAGCTGACAAGAAAATTGTAGTGAATTGCCACTTTCTTGCACGCAAACAGCAGGGAATTTTGCCCTCTCAGTGGTACCTGTTTCCCAATTAATTACATGTTGTTTTGTTTTCCAATTATTCGGAGACTTGCTGGGCCAACTGAAACCTGCACAACACAGCAGAGTCCTGTCTATCCTGGGCCTGATCCTGCTCGCTGCAGGGCCTTCTCCACTCTGCCCCACTTGCAGCCAACAGGAGTTAAGGGCATTCAGCACCTTGCCCGGTCTGGCCCTGGAAATCATGAAGAAAGGGTAACTCTGGAAGTGTCTTCTGCAGAGGGGGAGGTGGTTCTGTGTGGGTCGGGGTGAAGCTCTGGGTCTCTGAGCATTGTTACGTGGCAAGTGCGGCTAAACATACACAAAAGGAAGTTGCAAAGCTGGAGTCTCGCACGCTGAACTGGCAATGGGGCTCCACACCTGGAGGAAGCTAGCTGTCGTCCTACTGCCAAGGACTAGTGAAGCATTTTATGGCCCCAGAGAGTCATGTGGCCATCTTCTGGGTCTGAGCCATGGTGCCCCTTGCAGTTGCTTTGGAGGAGGGGAGTGGGCAGCTGGGTAAAGAAAGGGGGAAAAGCCAAGGAGGAAGGTCGTGGATAAAATCCTACTCCAGTCTCTTTCCCCCAGAGTCAGCTGGACGGGAGGATCCTGCTCTGGAGAGTGGGGACCAAAGAACCCCTCCTGCAGACCCAGGAAAGGGACCAAAGGGAGGGAATGTCCCTGTCTGGCCCAGGGTTGATGGTCTGGCTGTAGAAGCTTGCTACAGGCCACCCCTGGACACAGAGGGCCTCGCCCATCCTCTCTTCCTGTGTGCGCAGTTTTGTGCATGCAGCCACTTGCAAAGGCAATAGCACGGGCATGAATGTGTGGTAGAAAGTACGTGTGCAGAAGCCCCTTGCTTTTGCACCTGGGTCCAGTGTGTGGAAGTTGAGTTTTGCTTTGTAAGCTCTGTGGCGCAGGATGTGTCACCGTGTGTGTGTGTGTGTGCGTGTGCGTACGCGTATGTACAGCGCCAAGCACAACAGAGGGCCCTGATTTGGTTGAGGCAACTACAGTGTAAGCGACTGTAATAATCTTACCTGTGTGTGCAAGTGATCGTGCTTAAACGCGCACATGCGGCGCTGAACTCGCAAACGGGCCACACACTGTAATGTGGTCTAGAACGGTCTGGACTCTAGGGGGAGGTTTGCATTCGAAGAGCGATACAGCGCAGTAGCCTAGGCGTTGCTCACCTTTGAGCTGATGTTTGCTCATCGTGTAACTCAAACAACTTTGTTTACGAAGCCAACCTTGGCAAGCTAGTGTCCTGTAGGGAGGGCCGGCTGCGGCGGGGTGGGCGAGCGCTGGTCAGAGGGACCTGTGCGTGGTTCCCCTGGTGGGGTGCAGAGCAGAGAGTTGTCCCCAGGGCTGCTGGAGACCCCCATTCAGGGAGAAGCGGTGGCAAAAGCCGTCATTGTACTCGAGCACTTCGTACAGCTTCGTGCTGTGGGGACACACTGGCAGCGCTGAGCGGGGCTCGGTGCCCACAATCCCTGGGGACGTCCAGGGGAGGCCAAAGGGGACAAAGAGGGTCTCAGAGAAACAGGAGCCAACCTAAGGACAGAGGAAAAGGAATTAAACTGCTCTGTGTTTTCCTGCGAGCGGTGAAAATGACTCATGAAGAATGGCCGTAAATACAGCCACCGCGGTGACTGACTTGGTCTCGGTCAAGCGTTAAACAAGCGTCCATTCCCGGCAAGGGTGGAAAGCACCTTTTGAGCGGGCACATGACAAACCTGGGCATGTCCATGCTGGGATTCTGGATCCCGGGTCGGAGTGACGGAACGGGAGCTTTCCCTTAGGGCAGCGGCGTAACGCTGATGACTACAGCGGTGATTACCAAACGGCCACTGGTCCGGGCACCTTTGCCACTGCACAGAGGCGGCTTCCCGGTGGCTGCAAGCTGCGTCCAGCTCTGCAGAGTCTCATGCTTGGGAGGCCATGAGCTAGAGCCACCAGCTGGCTGGGCGTGATGGTGGAGGATCCCCGTGACGGTCCAGCGCTGTGTGGCCCCAGCGGGTGGCCAGTGGGGACGGAGAGACAGCCCCTGTGGCTTTGTCCCAGCTCGTCTCACGGCAGATGCTACTGTTGTGTGAGTCCACGACACGGGCTGCATTGGCTGATAACATTCCATTGCCCGTGCCTCCGTCTGCCTCTCTCCACCTGTCCGCGGGATCCAGCTCCTGCCTTCCTTCCCCGGCCCACCCACTCCACTGCGTCCCTTCCTGGAGAGCTTTGTTCATTTCCTGGAGGCCGAGAAGGCGTTTTACCAGCCTCTCTGGGCTGGATCCCTCCCCTCTTCCCACTCCCCTTGCCACCTCCCTTCAGAAGGGTGGGAGCCTGGTCCAGTGTCTCTTCCCAGCTCTGCTGCTGCTGCGTGTCCTTGGGCAAGTCCCCTCCGCTGCCTCGTCTGGCACGTGGGGGCGCGGCTGCTGGCCTCCCTGAGACTGGAGTGGAGAGGCTGAGGTGCTGATACCTGCCGCGTGGCGGGGGCCCTGCCAGAGGGAAGGCCTGTGATCTGCACTTTCTGCTCCTGCAGAGGAACCGCAGCGGACACGGGATGTCTGTCTCCAGCTAGCTGAACCCCCAGCCCCAGCCCAGATGGTCCCTTTTGAAGCAGGAGCCCTTGATCCCGTTTCAGGGCACTGTAGAGCAGGGCTTTGTTTCCGTCCTCTGTAACGGTGCAGCCTTTGGCGGGACACAATTGAGAGTGCCAATTCAGGACAAATTGCTTAGAGCAGGGCAGTTACAGCCCCAGGCTGGGGTTCCTATGCCCACCAAGGCAAACCAAACCAGCCAGACAGAGGACTTCAGTTTTACCCCACTGGCTAACCACAAGTCGCACAAGCAATTCCCTTAGACACTCCAGTTTCCCAGTATCACCACCAGTGCCACTCGTTATGGGGATGAATGGTTATGAAAACCAATACCCCAGTAAAAGAAACAGGGTTCTCCTGATCCCAAAGGACCAAGCCCCAGACCCAGGTCAATATACAAGTCAGATCTCACCCACAAATCACGCTGTTGCCGATCCTTTAGAATCTAAAAATCTAAAGGTTTATTCATTAAAGGAAAGAAATATAGACGAGAGCTAGAATGGGTTCAATGGAATCAATGACATACAGTCATGGCAAAGTTCTTGTTTCGGGCTTGCAGCAGTGATGGAATAAACTGCAGGTTCAAATGAAGTCTCTGGAGAGCATCCCCAGCTGGGATGGGTCCTTCAGTCCTTGGTTCAGAGCTTCTGTGTAGCAAAGTTCCTCCAGAGGTAAGAAGCAAGATTCAAGACAAAATGGAGGGGTTTCCAGGGCCTTTTATATTATCTGCCCTGTGGAAGGACACCCCTTTGTTCTTACTGTGGAAAATCACAGCAGCAAGATGGAGTTTGGAATCACATGGGCAAGTCACATGTCCATGCATGACTCAGTTCTTCACAGGGAGAGCAGCCATTGCTCACATGCTACCTTGAATGTCCCCAAGAAAGCTCCTCAGATCATAGAATCATAGAATATCAGGGTTGGAAGGGACCTCAGGAGGTCATCTGGTCCAACCCCCTGCTCAAAGCAGGACCGATCCCCAACTAAATCATCCCAGCCAGGGCTTTGTCAAGCCTGACCTTAAAAATATCTAAGGAAGGAGATTCCACCACCTCCCTAAGTAACGCATTCCAGTGTTTAACCACCCTCCTAGTGAAAAAGTGTGACGATGTGACGCAGCAGGGAGGGGGGAGTGTTGACCTGGGAATGTGCCCTGGGGACGGGAGACCTGAGAGCCTGTCACCTGAGCCAGGAGGGGGAGGGGGAGGTAACACCTCTGCCCAGGAATGTGGACGGAGGCTGCAGCAGGGAACCTGCTCGGTGGGTTTAGTTTCAGTTTGGGGCTGGGTGGAGGAACACAGGGAACCCCAGGGCTGGGGTCTAAGCTCCCTGCTCCCCCAGAAGGACTTCACTGAGGGGTCCTGGGTGTACCCACAAGCTCTGTTTTGGACTGTGTTCCTGTTGTCCAATAAACCTTCTGTTTTACTGGCTGGCTGAGAGTCTCAGTGAATCCCAGGAAGAGGGGTGCAGGGCCTGGACTCCCCCACACTCCGTGACAACTGGTGGCAGCGGTGGGATCTACTGCACCCCGTGAACGGCGCTTCCTGCAGTAAGTGACTGGGGAACAGTAAAACGAAGGGGGATTGACGGGGACCAGGCGTGCTGAAGATTCAGAGAGAGACGGTTTCAGGGGGCGGTTAACCCCTGGGAGTGTGTGACCAGAGAGAAGGACTTTTGCAGTAACAGGGTCCCCCGGGGGATTGCAGCGAGCGGTCCCAGGGGCGGAGGAGTCTGCAGCTCGACCCTGGCAAAGAGGTGGTGACCTCAAGAAGGACTGGCACACTAGGGGCTTTTCCTGGAAACCGTGGACAGCTGCCCGGCCTGCGAGTGGCCAGCCGGGAGATGTACGCTAAACGCCTTAAGAGCGACCTGGTGGAGCTGTGCAGGCAGAGGGGGCTGCGCGTCGGGAGGTCCACCAAGGAACAGCTGATTGCCCAGCTGGAGGAGAGGGATCGCTTGGATGACCCGATCCCTGTCCCTGAGGGAAGCCGCCCGGCGGACGCAGCGTGGGCCCTGGGGCCTGACCAGGCTGGGAGGGGTCAGACTGCTGCCCAGGACACCCCGAGACCCTTCCTACCTATGCCTGGGGGAGGGGTTGTGGGAAGCCCAGCGAATACCGAGGGCCCCCTGACCCCAGCAGCCAGCAGGGGATCCTCCCAGCGGAGCTCCCCATCCCTGGAGCGGATGCGGCTGGAATGGGAGAGGGAGAGGAAAATGAGGGAGCTGGAGGATCATGAAAAACAACGTCAACATGAGGAGAAACAACGTCAACATGAGCAGGCGGAGAAGGAGAAACAACGTCAACATGAGCAGGAGGAGAAGGAGAGGGAACGTCAACATGAGCAGCAGGAGAAGGAGAAACAAAGACAGCATGAACTGGAGCTGGCCAGGCTGAGGAGCAGTGGGGCCCCGGCTGCGGTGAGTGAGGGGGGACCCAAGACTGCAAGGAGCTTTGATAAGTGCTTCCTGGCCCAGCGGAAGGAGGGGGAGGACATGGATAGCTTCCTGACGGCCTTTGAGAATGCCTGCGAGCTGCACAGGGTTGACCCTGCAGACAGGCTCCAGTTCCTCACCCCCTTACTGGACCCCAAAGCCGTGGAGGTCTACAGCCGGATGACAGGGGCAGAGGCAGGGGACTATGAACTGTTCAAACAGGCCCTGCTCCGTGAGTTTGGGCTGACCCCCGAGATGTACCGGAGAAGGTTCCGGAGTCAGCGTAAAACGCCTGAGGTCACCTACCTACAACTGGTCAACAGGATGCAGGGATATGCCCGCAAGTGGACAGCGGGGGCCCAAACTAAAGAGGACCTGCTTGACTTGTTTGTACTGGAGCACCTGTATGAACAGTGCCCTTCCGACCTGAGGCTGTGGCTGGTGGACAAAAAGCTCGCGAACCCCCAGCATGCAGGGCAGCTGGCCGACGAATTTGTGAACAGTCGGTCAGGGGGTAGCCGGGAGGAGTCCCAAAAGAACAGGCCCCCCCCGATGCAGCGAGAGAGTCACCATGGGGCCTCCCAGCGGGGAAATAGGGAGAACCCCCTCCAAAGGGGAACGCCTGGTGTCGGGCCCCTCCGACCCGTTCGAGGGGACCAACGTGACCTGAGCTGCTATCACTGTGGCCAGAGAGGCCACGTACGGGCCCAGTGCCCCGGGCTCCGGGACAAACTGAGCAGACCCAACCTACCCAGGGTTAACTGGGTAGGGACTCAGCTGGACGAGGGGCAGGCGACCCAGGAAAGGGGGGCTACCAGTTTGCCACCTGCTCAGGAGGGAAGAGTACCCCCAGCCAGCCCCGCCAGAGGGCTGGAGGCTCTGGACTCAGGGTGCTCGGTTTACAGGGTGGGTGCGGGGCTGTCCCTCCGGAGAGAGTGCCTTGTTCCCCTGGAGGTGGATGGGAGGAAGGTCAATGGATACTGGGATACGGGCGCGGAGGTGACGCTGGCCCGGCCCGAGGTGGTGGCCCCAGATCGGGTGGTGCCCAACACCTACCTGACCCTGACGGGGGTGGGCGGGACCCCATTTAGGGTGCCCGTGGCAAGGGTACACCTGAAATGGGGGACCAAGGAGGGCCCCAAGGATGTGGGGGTACACCACCATTTGCCCACTGAAGTTTTGATGGGGGGGGACCTAGAGGACTGGCCAAGCGACCCCAGACCGCCCTGGTTGTGACCCGTAGCCAGAGCCGGCGAGGGGCACTGCGACCTGACCCTGGGGAGGGTACCACACTGGAGGCGCGAGACCCTACTCGGGTGGGGAGGGAGCGCCGAGGGGCACGGCTCAGAGAGGCTGCGGCCTCAGACCTGGCCACGGAGGGGGAACCGGGCCCCATCCCTTCCCCAGCCGCTGAGTTCCAGGCCGAGTTGAGGAAAGATCCCTCCTTGCAGAAGCTCAGGGACCTGGCCGACCTCAGTGAGGGACGGACCATGAGGAGAGGCTGCCAGGAGAGGTTCCTGTGGGAGAAGGGGTTCCTGTACCGAGAATGGGCTCCCCCAGGGGAAGGGGAGTCCTGTGGGATCAGGAGGCAGCTGGTGGTCCCCCAGAAGTACCGCCGCAAGCTCCTGTCCCTGGCCCATGACATCCCCCTCGCAGGGCACCAGGGAATCCGGCGCACCCGGCAGAGGTTGCTACAGAACTTTTACTGGCCCGGGGTCTTTACCACCGTCCGGCAGTATTGCCGATCCTGTGACCCCTGTCAGAGGGTGGGGAAGGCCCGGGACAAGGGGAAAGCGGCGTTGAGACCTTTGCCCATCATAGAGGAGCCTTTCCAGAAGGTGGCCATGGACATCGTGGGGCCTCTCAGCAAGACGACCCGGTCGGGGAAGAAATACATTCTGGTGGTGGTAGATTTCGCCACCCGCTACCCCGAGGCAGTGCCCTTAGCTTCCATTGAAGCAGACACCGTGGCAGATGCGCTCCTGACCATTTTCAGCCGAGTGGGGTTCCCCAGGGAAGTCTTGACAGACCAAGGCTCCAACTTCATGTCGGCCCTGCTCCGGTGCTTGTGGGAGAAATGTGGGGTCCGGCATGACTGGGCCTCAGCGTATCACCCCCAGTCCAATGGGCTGGTGGAGAGGTTTAACGGGACGCTAAAGATGATGCTGAAAACCTTTATGAACCAGCACCCGCAGGATTGGGACAAGTACTTACCTCACCTGCTGTTCGCGTACAGGGAGGTGCCCCAGGAGTCTACCGGATTTTCACCTTTCGAACTGTTATATGGAAGGAGGGTGAGGGGCCCCCTGGACCTGATGAGAGACGAGTGGGAGGGGAAGGCCACTCCCGATGGAGAGTCAGTGGTGGAGTATGTCCTGACCTTCCGAGAGAGACTGGCTGAACTCCTGGGCCTGGCCAGGGAGAATCTGGCCAGAGCCCAGAGGAAGCAGAAGGTCTGGTATGACCGCACGGCGCGGGCCCGTGCCTACGCCACCGGGGATCAGGTGATGGTTCTCATCCCCGTGAGAAAGAACAAACTACAGGCCGCCTGGGAGGGCCCGTTCAAGGTCGTCAAGCAGCTCAATGAGGTAAACTATGTGGTGGAGCTGTCGAACCGGGCCCACCACCGCCGGGTGTACCATGTGAATATGATGAAGCCATATTATGCCAGGGGGAATGTGGTGTTAGCTGTGTGTGGTCAGTGGGAGGAGCAGGGAGATGACCCTTTAGTAGATCTATTCCCTGGGACCAGAGCTGGTTCCCCCCTGGAAACAATCCCCCTCTCGGATCAGCTCACCCCTGCCCAGCAAGCTGAGGTCAGGGGGGTGCTGCATCCGTACCGACAGCTGTTTTCCAACCAGCCTGGACGCACTAATCTGACTGTCCACCGGGTGCAGACAGGGTCGCACCCGCCGATAAGATGCTCCCCCTTCCGAGTCACAGGGAAAACTGCTCAGGACCTGGAAAGAGAGGTCCGGGACATGCTGGCTTTGGGGGTGATCCAGCCATCGGCCAGCCCTTGGGCCTCGCCGGTGGTGCTGGTCCCCAAAAAGGATGGGTCAGTCCGGTTCTGTGTGGACTATCGGAAGCTCAATGCCATCACTGTATCGGATGCCTACCCCATGCCCAGGCCGGACGAGCTCCTAGACAAGCTGGGAGGAGCTCGGTACCTTACCACCATGGACCTTACAAAGGGCTACTGGCAGGTGCCGCTGGATGCAGATGCCCGGCTGAAATCGGCCTTTATCACCCCTCTGGGGCTCTATGAGTTTCTGACCCTGCTTTTCGGCCTCAAGGGAGCGCCGGCCACCTTCCAGCGCCTGGTGGACCAGCTCCTGAGGGGGATGGAGAGTTTTGCCGTGGCGTATATTGACGACATCTGTGTCTTTAGCCAGACCTGGGAGGACCACGTGTCCCAGGTTAGACAAGTGCTGGACCGACTCCAGGGGGCTGGGCTGACTGTCAAAGCGGAGAAGTGCAAGGTGGGGATGGCTGAAGTATCTTACCTGGGCCATCGGGTGGGGAGCGGCCGCCTAAAGCCAGAACCGGCCAAGGTGGAGGTGATCAGAGACTGGCCCGCTCCCCACACCAAAAAGCAGGTCCAAGCCTTTATTGGGATGGCAGGATACTACCGAAGATTTGTGCCCCACTTTAGCGCCATAGCCACCCCCATCACTGAGCTATGCAAGAAGGGGAAGCCAGACAAGGTGGTCTGGACCGAGCAGTGCCAGGAGGCTTTCCGGGCGCTGAAGGAGGCTCTGGTCAGTGGCCCAGTTCTAGCAAACCCAGACTTTGACAAGCCCTTTGTGGTGTTCACCGACGCCTCCGACACGGGACTGGGGGCGGTGTTAATGCAGGAGGATGAAAAGGGGGAGAGACACCCCATCGTGTACCTGAGCAAGAAGTTGCTACCCCGGGAGCAACACTACGCGGCCATCGAGAAGGAGTGCCTGGCCATGGTGTGGGCCCTCAAGAAACTAGAGCCCTATCTCTTCGGGCGACACTTCACCGTGTACACCGACCACTCTCCCCTGACCTGGCTGCACCAGATGAAAGGAGCCAACGCCAAGCTCCTGAGGTGGAGCCTGCTCCTGCAGGATTACGACATGGATGTGGTCCATGTGAAGGGAAGTGCCAACCTGATAGCGGATGCGCTGTCCCGGAGAGGGGGCCCCGAACTTCCCCAGGTCACTGGTCACAGTGACCCCGCTCAGTTCAGTCTCGAAGGGGGGAGAGATGTGACGATGTGACGCAGCAGGGAGGGGGGAGTGTTGACCTGGGAATGTGCCCTGGGGACGGGAGACCTGAGAGCCTGTCACCTGAGCCAGGAGGGGGAGGGGGAGGTAACACCTCTGCCCAGGAATGTGGACGGAGGCTGCAGCAGGGAACCTGCTCGGTGGGTTTAGTTTCAGTTTGGGGCTGGGTGGAGGAAGACAGGGAACCCCAGGGCTGGGGTCTAAGCTCCCTGCTCCCCCAGAAGGACTTCACTGAGGGGTCCTGGGTGTACCCACAAGCTCTGTTTTGGACTGTGTTCCTGTTGTCCAATAAACCTTCTGTTTTACTGGCTGGCTGAGAGTCTCAGTGAATCCCAGGAAGAGGGGTGCAGGGCCTGGACTCCCCCACACTCCGTGACAAAAAGTTTTTCCTAATATCCAATCTAAATCTCCCCCACTGCATCTTGAGACCATTACTCCTCGTTCTGTCATCTGCTACCACTGAGAACAGTCTAGATCCATCCTCTTTGGAACCCCCTTTCAGGTAGTTGAAAGCAGCTATCAAATCCCCCCTCATTCTTCTCGTCCGCAGACTAAACAATCCCAGTTCCCTCAGCCTCTCCTCATAAGTCATGTGTTCCAGTCCCCTAATCATTTTTGTTGCCCTCCGCTGGACTCTTTCCAATTTTTCCACATCCTTCTTGTAGTGTGGGGCCCAAAACTGGACACACTACTCCAGATGAGGCCTCACCAATGTTGAATAGAGGGGAACGATCACATCCCTCGATCTGCTGGCAATGCCCCTACATATACATCCCAAAATGCCACTGGTCTTCTTGACAACAAGGGCACACTGTTGACTCATATCCAGCTTCTCGTCCACTGTAACCCCTAGGTCCTTTTCCGCAGAACTGCTGCCGAGCCATTCGGTCCCTAGTCTGTAGCGGTGCATGGGATTCTTCCGTCCTAAGTGCAGGACTCTGCGCCTGTCCTTGTTGAACCTCATCAGATTTCTTTTGGCCCAATCCTCCAATTTGTCTAGGGCCCTCTGTATCCTATCCCTGCCCTCCAGCATATCTACCACTCCTCCCAGTTTAGTGTCGTCTGCAAACTTGCTGAGGGTGCAATCCACACCATCCTCCAGATCATTTATGAAGATATTGAACAGAATCGGCCCGAAGACCGACCCCTGGGGCACTCCACTTGACACCGGCTGCCAACTAGACATGGAGCCATTGATCACTACCCGTTGAGCCCGACAATCTAGCCAGCTTTCTACCCACCTTATAGTGCATTCATCCAGCCCATACTACTTTAACTTGCTGGCAAGAATACTTTCCATAGACACCTCACGCAACAACCTTTGTACAACATTTGGTGCCACTATATGACCTTGGTTGCAACAGTGATCTATACGGTCACAGTTTGTGTCAATAACATCGCAGCCTCGCTCGTGGCTGATGGGGATGGAGGCTCCAGGGTGACAGGTGTTCTTTGTGTCGTCCTTGGGCTGGGCCTTTCTCATGGGTGGAGAAATGACCTGGGGCTGTGTGCAGACCTGCTGGCTTCTGTGGAATGGCACCTGTGTCCACCGGGGGAATTTGGCCCCTGCCATGTAGTGCAGAGAGCATCGTACCCACACACATGTGGTGGGGGGAGGTGAGCCTCACGATCTGGGTGCTTTAAGGGGCTGAGAGAATTAGCCATGTCTAAGGCCAGAGGAACCCAAGGGAGTCCTGGCTGCCTTCCCCCGTGGCACAGAGTGCGCCGTGGCCCGAGCGCCGTGTTGAAGTGATGCCTGCATGGTGCATATGACGGTTAAAGCCTAAAGGAACTCGTTAGCTTCCCGGGACCGACTCCTGTTCTCTGAGCCCCGCGGACTGAGCTCCAGTGCAGTTGGACTCAGTCCCTCTTAAGAAACCCGAGCACTTTCAAACAAAAATGGCAGCCAGGCTGCTCTGCTGGCCCTGGGCAGATGCTTCTGCTCGTGCCTCCCCTTGCTCCTGATGTGCTTTCAGCCTCCTGGAAAAGCCCCCCTGTTTTAAAGGGTCAGCGGCCCATATGGCGAGAGACGTGGCGAGCGCGGCTCTGTCTTTCTAGCTCCCTCTCTCTCTTTTCATTCACTGATTGGGAATCTGGGAAGGTTAGGGTGTTAGATTGTTCCTGAGCCAGAGCATTAATTAGGCCTCGCCGAGAAGAAGAGGAATTGCGTGTTTTTAACAGGGAGGTTAATGGGATGCTCACCAAGTAGACAGTTTTAATGAGCTTCAACTCGATGTGCAGTGAGTTTACTCTGTGTGTTAAAAGGGTCACACTGCAGTAGTTTGATGTGGATTGTCTCCTGGCCCCTGGTGTCATAGGGGAGCGTCTGTCAGAGTCCAGTCAGAGCACATTTACTGAGTGACACAATTCTAATGAACTGCCCCGGAGCTGCCACCACGCTTTGGGGAGCGATGCCGGTGGTGCAGTGCTGCCGGGGGTGCAGCCCGGCCGGCTCAGAAACCCCTGGCTCCGCGCTCGGCTCTTGCTGTGGTTCGGAGGCCCCACCGGTGCCCTCAGCGCTGACAGCGAAGGAGAGCGCTTGCTAAGTGCAGTGGCGGGCAACGGGCTGCTTGGCATAATGGGTGACCTGCTCTTTCATCCCTGCCCTCCAAGCTGCAGCCGCGGGACTTCTCGTCCCCTTGGAGGGCCTGATCTGCCTGGCTTTGCTTCATCTGTCTTTTATCCTCCCTGCTTTATTCGTGCGCGCGCCTTCTCTCCTCATGTGCACACACTCTCTTCCCCAGCCCCATGGGTGCAATAGCTGTTTTGCTCCCAGGATCTCCCCTGCCCAACGCCGTAGACCCTCCATCTTCCCTTGTGCTTTTTGTCACCGTCAGCATCTCTCTAGCCAGAAAGGAAGGGACATGTCTGTCCGTCCATCTTACGCTGGCACCTGTCGTCCGAATATCTGTGCACCCACTGTTCCCAGCCGTGATTACCCTGATTTGTGCATCACCCCTGGTTCCTGGTGCCAGCACTTATCACAGCTGTCCACTTTCACCAGCCTTGGCGTTGTTCTTGATTTATCTGTGTTCCCGTAGTCATGGACCGGGACCCCCAAAGGGACCTGCCCCAGAGAGCTCCCAATCAAAGTCTGAGACAAGAGGCGGTTGGTGGACGCAGGCAGGCAGGAGAAAGCGAAGGGAGAATGAGACGTAACCAGTGTTCTCTGCGCACCAGCAACCCAACCCTTGCCAAGTTGTTTGCAGGCATCACGGCCAAGGTGGGGTTGGCAGGAGGAGGGAGGGGCAGCTTTGTGGATGTGTCCGGGGAGCTCCTCCCACGCAGGAGGGGCAGCAGGGAGAAAGCCCTGGGCAGTGTCAGTGTCCCCAGACTGTGCTCGCCTCCAGCCGCAGTTCCCCCTCAGACCTGTGGTAGCCAAGTCTCGACGTGGGCTTTAATCACAGTCCGGCGGGTGTCTCCTGGAGGCTTGGCCTTTAGGTACCTGGTACGCTGGCAGCTGCAGGGGGCCGGATAGTGGGGTTACTGCCCACCCCTACACTGCAGGACGGTCCCAGTTTTCGTGCGTCTGTCCCCAGTCCCTGGAGCCCGAGTGTGTTGCGGATGTCACAGCGCTGCGGGGTTGTGGTGCTGCCGGACAATGGGGAATGCAGGCGCTGTGGGCAGAAGAGGGCTGGGTTGGGAGCCCCTGAGAACTGTCTCGTGCTCTCCTAGGAGGAGCTGCTTCTCCCCTGTGCCCGGTGCCACCCCCACCATCTGAGGCCCTGGTTGGCCCACGTGCTGAGCAGCCCCCAGGTGCAGGAGCCCTTGGGTCGGGATCTCCTGAGCTCCCCTGGACGGCAGGCAGGGCCCGTTGCTCAGCTGCTGGTTTCACCCATGGCCCCGCACAGACACCAGACCTGGCTAGTGGCCCCTCCCTTGGGGCAGCCTTTGGACACTTCACTTGTGTGCTGGTGTCTTCTCGTCATGAGGAGCTGGGCCCAGCACCTGTCTGAACGGCGCGAGCGTGCACCCCTCCGCGCTGCTCCGGGGCGGGGCTGCGCCGCCATGGGGCATGGTCACGGCTCGTGGCCCGGGTTTGCTCTCCCGTGCCGCGCCGCCCAGGGGCGGGGGGAGGTACTCCCAGTTAAATAATTAGAAGAGACTTAAGTGAAAATCAGCAGAAATGTCATCAAATGAGCAGTGTCGTTTTGAATTAGTGCTTGTAAAGGTCAGGCGGCTCCAGGACAGGTGGAGCGGATGCTCCCCGCGTGTTGCAATAAGGCAAGATATCCCGAGCGGGGCGGGTGGAAGGGGTGAGCCGGCCGCGTGGCTGGGCTGCTGGGGGAGGGGAGGGGCCGCTGGGAGGCGTTGTGGGAGGGAGGCAGGGCCGGCTGGGGTGGTGGGACACAGGACGAGCGTCTGTCAGAGTCCAGTCAGAGCACATTAACGTGGTGACATGATTCTAATTAACTACTGTGAGAGGTGTCACCGCTGGAAAGGCAGCGAGCGGAGACAAGCTTTTAAAAAAAGAAAAAAGCAATGTGACAGTCCTCTCTTTCTCTTGTACCCTGTGCGCGCTCTCCCCTCCGTGTGGGAGTGGATCTAACAATAATTAGGATGTCTGCCTGCCTGGGAACCTGAGCCAGGGCTCTTTTGCTTTCACTCATTGAAGTTTTCGACGTCTCTCTGAAGGGACTTGGTGGCACAGTGCATTACTGCGCGCCAAAGTGACAGAACACTCTTCTAATCGTAAACCCTTTTGAAACAAAATTCCGCTCTCCCTTTCTCCTGCCAGCGGCAGGGGGTATGTTCTGATCACGGTAGCTCTGTTCCCGCACGAGCTACAATGGGAAACTCAAGGTCTTTCAGCTGTTTCCTACAGTTAACAAAGGAGGCACGAGGAAAGAAAGGAAAGCTGATTGAGTGTTTGTGTTGACTGTGCTTACCCAGCCTAACGCTGAGCATCACTTGTTCTCTCCGCCAGTGTCAGGCGGGCAGGGCTGGCATGTTATGCCCAGGCCAGGTACCGCCATGGTTGGTGGAGCCCAGCACCCTACCCTCACTGCATTCAGCCGTGGTGCCAGGCTGCCTTTTGCCAGTCCTTGTCCACCGTGCGGTGGGCCCTCAGGAAGCTGGTGTGGGGTGATCGACCCGTTGGCCACGGAGGTTGAACTGGGATGAGTAAAGTAGTGGCGCTCTCACAGACTCCTCCGGCACATGAAGCTCGGCCCGGAGAGGCCCGAAGTAGCTGGCACTCACAGCAGACAGGACAGAACTTGGATGCAAGCGTCCTCCTTCCTGCTGAGTGCTATGTCCAGGAGTGAAATAGATCATAATGCTGACGCTCACACCGCTATTGATAGGCTTCAGAGTTAATGGTGACGATTATATTGTTTGTATGTCAGTAGCACCTAGGAGTCTCATTCATGGGCTAGGACCCTTTGTCCTAGGCATGGTACAAACACAGACCGGTCCCTAACAGCCATCCCTCGCCACAACATAGCCTTGTCTAACCTAGCCATCGCAGAACGCCTCCCAGCATGGATCGGGGCAACCCGGCCTTGTCTCTGAGCTACTGTTTCAGTCTCTCAGCAGAGTCCGGCAGAAAGCCCTGCATTAGTTCTGCTCATATTATAGCTTGATGAGTGTCTCGCTCTGCAAGAGAAGCTTGTCTCTTTTTTTTTTTTTTAAATAAAAGTGAAGATTTCAGAGTACAAGGTAGCAGCCTTCAAACAAAGGACTGGCTTGGAGAGTTCCCGACATCTGGCTCAATTCAACCCCGGCTCTTCCACCCATTGGGGAGCGGGTGGCTACGGGCCCACGGCATAGGTGCATGGCATTCCTGAGGTTAGAAGTATTGGTATTTGATTAGTCTGTGTTTTTATGTGGGCAGCACCTGGAGGCCCCAGGCGTGATCAAGGACGGCTAGTGCTGGGTGCTGCAGAAACCCTAGGAAGACACAGTCTCTGCCCCAAAGGCCTACAGCCTAGAACTGACCTGCGCCTACAGAGAACCACATGTGTCCTGGGGCAGAGTTTATCTGGTCCTGTTCCCAGCCAAATGCTCCCTGTGCACTGCCCCAGTCCCTCAGGGAGCAGAGTCCCCATCGTGGAGCATGTGTGCTTCTGCATGGGAAATTCTCCAGACTCCACTCAGCCCCACGGGACCTGGTCCCATCCAGTGCTGGCTGCTCAGCTCCACTGCTTGGTACCAGCGGCGTTCTCCCTTGCACCGAGGAGCCCGCTCCAGGACTGCCAGCAGCATGGTCTGTGAGAGGAGCTAATTAACTGTAATTAACTGCGCCGGAGGATTTCTCTCTAGGGAGGGCAGGGTGCCGCACAGAGACCTGTGAGATCTTCCCAGCAGATTCTCCACTGTGGCATTGTCCTGGGCTGCCGCAGAGAGGTGGCGTGTTGTGGGCGGTGCTTGTTTCAGGGTGGGCCTGGGAGTGTAAATGTCTCGTCTGCAATGGGTGACAGGATTTGGAGCTCGGGCATTTACCTGAAGGTTAACTTAACATCATTACACCAATAACAATTCCCACACTTACCCTTCTGCACTTCACGCTCTAGCAAAGCAGGCTCTGGTCTATAGTGTTCCAGCATCTCAGCCTCACTGGGTGACCTTGAGCAAGTCTCTCTGCCACTCCATGCCTCGGTTTCCCTCTCTGTAAAATATGGGTAAGGGTTCTTTGTCTAGTAGTGAGGTCTAGTGGATAGAGCACTGGACTGTGAGCCTGGAGACCTGGACTCTATTCACTGCTCTGCCACAGGCCTGCTGGTGACCTTGGGCAAGTCATTTCCCTGCTCTGTGCCTCAGTTTCCCCTGTATCTGTACATTGGGGCTAATGATACTGACCCCTCCTTTGTAAAGTGTTTTGAGATGGACGGATGGAAAGCACTAGATAAGAGCTGGGCGTTCTTCTGCCAGGATCTCGACACACTTCCCAGAGTGCTGATGTGCCCGTAGCATGGGGGGAACTAAAGCATTGCATCGCCCCTTGAGTCAGCGGAAGAGGACTGGAGGACTTGGATAAGGATCTGCCTCTCGGGGGCACTGTGTAACTTTATGTGGGGTGCCCCAAAAGAGCTTTCAGCCCTGGGATGGTGCTTGAGAAGACAAGGGCAGCTTCATGCTGTGATCATTTGTTCTCCAGGGCCTGTTCGGGCAGGCCCTGCTCTACCCAGAGCCTGGCAGCAGGCGGATTCTAGAGGCAGGTATCAGCCCCCCGGGAAGGTGGGATGAGTCCCTGTCCAGCAGCGTGCGCTCGTTCCCCAGCCCACCCTAGCTCATCCTGCTGGCTCAGCGATGAAATGCTCCAGTTTCCTTCCCTCCCCATCCATGATCTGTGCCGCAGGGCTGCCGGAGAGCATGCCCCATGGGGGGAACCTTCATCCCCTAGGAGCTGTTCCTGCCTGCCAGCGCCCCGGATGTTTGGGTTTCAACAGTGAAATTGGTTTAAAATGTGCGAGTATGAGAGAGGCTGGTAGGGATAGCGGGAGCCAATCCCCATTCAGCGCTCCCTCCCCTCACCCTGTCTACATGCCTCACCCCCTGCCAGCCCAGCCCTGGGTCCCCCCCAGCTCTGCCGGTGCCCCTCACGCCCGACCCGCAGCCCCTGCTATCCCGGCCCTGGGCTCCTCCCCAGCTCTGCCGGTGCCCCTCACGCCCAACCCACAGCCCCTGCCAGCCCAGCCCTGGGTCCCCCCCAGCTCTGCCGGTGCCCCTCACGCCCGACCCGCAGCCCCTGCTAGCCCAGCCCGGGGCTCTGCCCCCCCAGCTCTGCCGGTGCCCCTCACTCCCGACCCGCAGCCCCTGCTAGCACAGCCCTGCCCCCCCAGCCCTGCCGGTGCCCCTCACTCCCGACCCACAGCCCCCTGCTAGCCCAGCCCTGGGTCCCCCCGCAGCTCTGCCGGTGCCCCTCAATTCCGACCCGCAGCCCCCTGCCAGCCCAGTCCTGGGTCCCCTCCCCAGCTCTGCCGGTGCCCCTCACTCCCGACCCGCAGCCCCTGCTAGCCCAGCCTTGGGTCCCCCCCCAGCTCTGCCGGTGCCCCTCACTTCCGACCCGCAGCCCCTGCTAGCCCAGCCCTGCCCCCCCAGCCCTGCTGGTGCCCCTCACTCCCGACCCACAGCCCCCTGCCAGCCCAGCCATGGGTTCCCCCCCAGCTCTGCCGGTGCCCCTCATTCCCGAACCGCAGCCCCTGCTAGCCCAGCCTTGGGTCCCCCCCCAGCTCTGCCGGTGCCCCTCACTTCCTACCCACAGCCCCCTGCCAGCCCAGCCCTGGGTCCCCCCCCAGCTCTGCCGGTGCCCCTCACTTCCTACCCACAGCCCCCTGCCAGCCCAGCCCTGGGTCCCCCCCCAGCTCTGCCGGTGCCCCTCACTCCCGACCCGCAGCCCCTGCGAGCCCAGCCCTGGGTTCCCCCCCAGCTCTGTCGGTGCCCCTCACTCCCGACCTGCAGCCCCTGCTATCCCGGCCCTGGGTCCCCCCCCAGCTCTGCCGGTGCCCCTCACTTCCGACCCACAGCCCCCTGCCAGCCCAGCCCTGGGTCCCCCGCCAGCTTTGCCGGTGCCCCTCATTTCCTACCCGCAGCCCCCTGCTAGCCCAGCCCTGGGTCCCCCTGCAGCTCTGCCGGTGCCCCTCACTTCCGACCCGCAGCCCCCTGCTAGCCCAGCCGTGGGTCCCCTCCCCAGCTCTGCCGGTGCCCCTCACTCCCGACCCGCAGCTCCCTGCTGTTGCAGTCCTTGACCTTGCACAAACTTCCATTGATGTGTCTCTGTTCTGACCTGTAAAACCCCAGCTGCTCTGTTTCCCAGGCTGCTCCTGAGCAGAGGTTTGAAGCGGGCTCGGGTAGGCTGCGCTGGGTGATCGTTTTCAGAGCGGGTAAATGGGGACTATGCTGAGAGTTGCCCAACATGTCACCAAGTCAGAGCAGACCTGGGTGGCAGAACTTGAATCTGGAGCGGGAGGGAAGGCAAGTGATGGCTCCAGGGTGCCAGGCAGAAATTTAGGCAAGAGGCCTTTAATCCCCCTTCCCCTGCGGTGCAGCAGGCACCAGCCCTCCCACCCAGCCAGCCAGAGTGTGGGGAGAGACCTGCCCCTTGTTCCCTGCCGGGAATCCGCAGTGCAAACAGAGTGGGGCTCGTCGGCTAGGCGGCGCTCCGAGACCGCGGTGCTGAGCACCAGTTCAAGGGCTGGGCAGAGCTGGCGATAAGTGCGACACAAGTGAAAAGCTGCCGTTCCAAGCCCCGTCTGGAGACACCGCTGTGTGTGTGTGTGTGTGTGTGTGTGTGGCGTTCACATGCAACGGGCGGTTCTCGTTACCAAGGCCTGAGACATGGGGGTCTGTAATTAGTCCCCAGAGACTTCCCTCCCTTTGCGCTGACGTTTCTGTCACTAACGACCCTGCACGAGGTCCAGAAAGAGCCCCGATTTTAATGTCTCTTCTTGAGGACTGGGGAGCCGCGTCCGGCCCAGGGGTGGGGGGCGTGCAGGACATGGAGGCTTTGAGCTGGGGCCCTGGAAGCTCGATCTGGGACGGCAGGGGCAGAGCACGGACGAGAGCCCTGCCCAAGTTTCACAGCAGACCCACTTTCGCCTTTAATGAGACTTATTTGAGAGGTATGAAGGCAAGGCTATGTCAGCAAAGGACATGGGCTTCAAAGCTGCCCCTGCTCACCTCATGAGAAACAAGAGAGAGGTGTGGGGAGGGGGCTAGCAACCAACCGGAGAGACTCTCGGCTGCGATTTAACTAGTTTCCTTTCCTGGGAGCTCCTGACAAGCCCCCCCTCGATGGCCATGCAGGAATTCATAAGAATAAGATCATTAGGATGTCTCAAAGCTGCGACCCTCAGCGGAGTCCTTGGATTAATCTGGTTTTTTGCTTAAAGACATCGGTAACTACAATCTTTGTTTCTCTCCTTTTCTCTCCCCTGCCCTCCCCCCCTTGTCTGTCTCTGTATCTCCTGTCAAACCGTTGCAGACGTAAATGACAAAGAAATCAGAAAGAGAGATCAATGCAGTCCAAATTAGCACTTGGAGATAGACTGTGCTGGAGATGTCAGAGCCTGACCCCTGTTGATCTACCAACCTCCACCAGTGATATTATGCAAATTGCATCCATCTGGCAGAGCCCACTGCAAGGAATAATGGTGCAGGGTGGGAAGGGGGTGCGTGTGTGTGTTTGGGAAGGGGATATATTGGGGGGCTGATTGATAGGAAAGATAAGGTGATGCACTGAATTCGTTGTGCTCCTGGGCGGATTAAGAACCAAAGTCCAGATGAGAGATAACCAAACTTCATTTTGCTTTTATTTTATTCCTTATTTCACACACACACAAACCAGCGCCCCCCACCCCGCCAAAAAACCCTAACCCCAGACCTCTCTATGCTCTTATCCTCAAGTCCTTACTACCGCGGGCAGTTTGCAAGGAGAGACAAAGTTGGAGAAGGAAAGCAACCAAAAAAAAGCCAGCGGCTTAAAAGACAGCTGTAATGGGAGCACGGATAATAGAAATCTCAAATTACAGTGATCGCCTTGTTAAGAAGTTTGAAAATACTGCCAGATTGCCCTTAATGAGAGAAATATGGCTGTTAGTTAGTGAAGGAGGAGGGAATGGACCTTGTTTCAAGATCTGTAGCTCACGCATCAAAGAGGTACCGGCTGTTTCATTTCAAAATCCTGCTCCTCTGCCTGATATTAGAAATAGTTGTTAAAGGCTTTCACTTGCAGGATGATTCCTTTGGCTTCCTAGTCTCCCTCCACCTCCCCCAAAAGACTTGGCTAGGAGAGAACTTCTGTTTTTTTAAAAAAAGAAAGTTTCCAGGCTTGTGGTGGGTACAATGGGATTGTGCTGCAAACAGGTTATTGCACAGGCACAAGGAAGGATCTCTCTCCCAGTGGTCAAACACATGTGCTGTTCCGCTGGGATACAGTCACCTTCTGGAACGTGCCTGTGACCTTGGAGCCATGGTCTTGCCATTCTGGGACCAACCCTGGTCCCAGGCACCCCCCAGCCAGGGTATACTGTACTCACTTACCAGCAGCCCCTGGAGTTCAGCTCCTGGGGATGCATTTGCCAGATGCCAGTGAGGGAGGGTTGCTGGGTATAGATTTATTTACAGCCCTGCGTTTGCTAAAAGGTGGTGGTTACAGATCGGCAGTGGTGGCTCCGTACTTGGGTCACCTGCCTTGGGGTGGGAATGCCTGGCACTCGGCTGCACGCCTTGGAAGGGGCTCTCGCATCAGTGCGGCGCCTGCATGTCGTTCCGTGCTGAAATGCGGCATCGTGACTGCGCTGGGGCTCGTGACAGATCCTTCCTCCCCATCCCACAGGGCAGCTGGGGGGCAGGATTCCTTCCCTCTCCGTCGGTGGCAGGACAAGGTTTGCCATTGCCTGTGCCTTTCTGCACGGTCACACACAATTCCTGCAGTCAAACCACCTGGGGGCAGGGCGAAGGCGAGAGGTCTGGGTCTGGGGCCCGCACCATCCGAGCAGGTCTGCCCGAGGGGCGCTGCTCTCTGACTGCTGCTGTCGCCGGGCACCGGCCTTTTTCTATCACTTTACTTAGCACCCATCCAAGGGATCGGCCAAAAAGCGCCAGCAGAAATAACAGAGACAGAAAGGAGCCCGGGGACAGCGGCCAGTCCCCCCGCCAGTGGGCAGAATCCGACAGGGGGAGCTCCTGGGCAGGGAGGCCAGGTGGGGAAAAGGGTCGGGTGAGAACAGCTGCCCCTCGGCTCAGGGAGCAGACGATCCCCTCCCGCTTGCTTCGGGGCACCTAGGAAGCGAGCCTCCATTCTGGAGGGCTTGATACGCAGCCAGCAGAGCCTCGACCCTGGGGGCTCCCTGGCAGCCAGTGCCCAGGGCTGACGTGACTAGTTCGTTTGTCCTGGGCTAGGTTCCCACTGGAGACGTTCCACCTCTCGCACCGTCTCCCTGGAGCTGTTCCCTCTCGGCTGGGCCCCCACCCACAGGGGCATGGGGAGAAGAGTGAGGCCCTGCTGGGCCGTCACTTGGGGTGCTGCAGGGAGGAAAGTCAGGGCAGCTGCAGTCTCATCAGGACTCTGCCCAGTCTCCCTGGGCTTGGTCTAGGAACAGCCGCAGCGTTCTGTGCTAGGCCGGGCGAGGGGGAGCTGGACAGCTGCAAGACAGGTGTGTGAAGGAGCCATTTGGCCCCCCAGAGCAGATGAGGCCAAATCCCATCAGATCCATGTTTGTACAGCTCAGTCGTCTCCCAGAGTGGGTGCATGGCTTGGTGCGCTGGGCCAGCTCTGCGCAGTAACTGCTCCAGATCTGGATCCTGGCTTGAGCGCAGCTGGGCAGGGAAAGGGAGCTGTGGGAGTGGGGTGGGGGAAACCATTGTTACGAGCCAGCCAAAGTCCCCATCTTCGCCCACCGAACCCAGCCAAGCCCTGTCTTAAAGCCCTGGAGGTTCTCTGTCCTGTGAGCCTGTCTTTGTTTCTGTTAAGACCTACCACAAACATTTCTGTCCCTAGTCGCTGGGGGACGCATGTGCCGTTGTGCTGGAGGAGAGCCCAGCGCGGAAGGGAAACGGCAGCAGCTCAGGGGCGAGCCAGGCGAGAAGGGCTGTGGCTGCAGCACAGCCGCCCCCACCCCTCGTTTGGTGCTAACGGGCACCTCTGTTCTGCTTCCCTGTGACCCGTTGCCAGCCTGCTGCGCTGACGTTCCCCTCGTTCGCTGGACGGACGAGCGGCGGCTCCTCGCGCCCCTGAAATGGGAGGGCTGCATTAATGGGTTCAAGCATCGCTGCCCTGGGGCCTGAATGGCCTGGTTAAGATCATGAACTTTCAGCATGTTAATAGCCAGCGTGATTCAGCAGCGGGAGCGCAGGGCCAGGGCCAGGCTGATGTGCTGGGGAAGACGGGCACAGAGACTGGCGAGCCCCTCAGAAGGGCGATCAGGGTCACATCTCTGCCTCCCGAGTTCTTAAAGCATAAAATCCCAGCAAGAGGCGCCCCTGGCAGCGAAGCGGCTGCCGTCCCCCCGCTGATCCTGCTTGGAAGTGCAGTAGCATCAGGCTGTGTTTGCCGTGGCCCCTTCCGCTCTCCGTGTGTGTGCTGGCAGGACCTCGACGCCTCCCCAGCCGGTCAGAGCAATTGGAGCCTCTTGTACTGGTAAGGGGGGTGTTGACCAGGCCACTGGCTTGTCCCTGACTCTTTTCACCACGTGCCAGGCAAGTCTGGCTCCTGTGAGACAAGCTCAGAGAGGACACCCCCATGCAGCGGAAATCAGGGCTCCTGGGTTCTAGCTTCAGACTCACTGGGTGAGTCATGGTCCAGCTCTGGGCCTCAGTTTCACCACCTGTAGAATGGAAACAAAGATAGGAGCAAGAGAATGGCCAGACTGGATCAGAGCTGGGGTCCATGTCCCTGCTTCGGAGGAAGGTGGGGGAGCTCCACAGGAGCAGATGTGGGATAGCCAATCTCATCCTAATCCCTGGTCAAGCTGGTTTTAAACAAAGAGCTACAAGAATGATCCCAGGTCTGCAAAACCTGCCTTGTGGTGAGAGGCTTCAGAAGCAAAGTCTATGGAGTGTATCCAAGGTAAGGTTAAGACGTGACTTAATCCCACTCTACAAGTACGACCTGGCAGTAGAGAGGGCTATTGAATCTAGCACTAAATGGCAGACTGAGATGCAGGGGCTGGAAGCTGAAACTCTGACATCCGGACTAGAAATCAGGCCCCGATGCTCAGCAGTGAGAGTGAATAACCACTGGAGCAACTCCTTCTGTCTTCAGGGCGAGACTGGCTATCTTTCTAAAACATGAGCTGTAGGAACTCGGGGGAAGAATCGAGGTTCTTAGCCCCGTGTTATACGCCGGGGGTCAGACTAGACGGTCATAATGGTCCCTTCCGATCTGAACATCTCTGGCTCCACCAAAGCCCTGAAGTGTGAGGTTTCCTTCCCTTCCAATACTCCGCGTCAGCATTAGCTACTGTCACTCTGGGTATCCTTGTTCTCCATAGAAACATCCCTTCCCTCTTTTTGAATCTCGCTGAGTTCTTAGCCTCAGGGCCATCATGTGGGGGTGAGTTCCGCAGGGTAATTACACATTGGGGGGGAAAGTATTTCTCTTTATCAGTTCTGAATGTCCCACCTTTCCATTTCTCTGAGACACGCACGCCTCCCAAGGGCCTGTGGGGTCAGTTCATCGAACCCTGTGACGTGCTGTGAGATCTCCAGTGGGACTGGCGAGGAGGGGCAGAGTGTATGACCCACAGCTCTGCCTGTCGGTGCCTCTGCCCAGTCAGTCAGAATGAATGCGGCTAGTTATCTGGATGGCAGCGCTGCCAGAGGCGCTGGTAGAAGGCAGGGCTCCATGGCACTGGGCACTGCACGGACACGCAGGGAGGGACCGTCTCTGCCCTAAACAGACCACGGGCGGGCGGGGAAGCCTTGCCCAAGATCAGCGTAAATCAGCATCGCTCCGTGGCCTTCTGTGAAGTGCAACTGCTCAGGCCCAGCTGAGGATCTGCCCCTCGGTTCGTGGTCTCGGCTCAGGGACTGGTTCTGGGGTTCCTTGGAGCCGGAGGTGTCAGGCCGGCCGTGGGTGGCGCCTGCTCTTGGGCTGGCCATGCAGTTCTGGAGGCTGCCCGAGACCCGAGCAGAGACGCAACGGGTGTTTGGTAGGCCGACACCCCCCTGCCCTTCGCAGGCGTCCCTACCTGGTCCCTGCCCTCCACGGCATTGCCTGGTGGTGGCCGACGCGTGTCTGGAATGCCCGTCCCCTGCTGCGGGCGTCGACAGGGCTAACCGGACACCAGCTCCATTTCCCCAGCCTGCCCCCGTCGCTGAGTTTGCTGCCGGACACTGCTGCCAGGCTGGTGACACCTCTCCCCACATGCACGGCCTCCTCCCTGGGCCATGGGATCATTTGTTGTGGCTGCCATTTAATCCTCCTCTGGAAAGGTGTCTGCTCTGTGGTGCTGGGCCTGGCTCTGGCTCGTGCTTCATGGGGCCGGCACTGGGCTAGGGAATGGCTCCGTGCCCCTTCCCAGCAGTGCCCCATCTGTGCCCAGAATGGCCGCTCCTGCCAGGCCGCAGCCACACGAGTCCCCAGCTGACGCATGGGAATTAGCGCAATTTGCAGTGACAGCGCTGGCCCCAAACAAGGCTCCTTTGCGGAGATGCAGTCCCCTGGGGCCATTCATTAGTGCCCGTTCCCTGGGCTTGAAGTGGGAACCCGCGGCTTTGCAGGCAGATTAGCACTCTATTAGCACGTCGCGCTGCTCGGCCTTGTGCTGACAGCAGCCTGCGGTGCGCTGGGAAACCCAGGGAGCCAGGACCTGCCCCCACTGGAGACGAAAGCAAAGGGGGAGCGGAAATCATCTTCACAACAGCCCCTTCCCCAGGAGGCCAGGACTCTTCTGGCTTCAGAGATCTCATCAGCTGTCAGGGGAAATCCTCTGTGGGTGCAGTGCAGCCCAGTGGTTCCCAGCACAGGATCCGGGGTCGCTAGCGATATGGACAGGGTGGTGGGGCCTGTGGAACGGAAAAGCAAAGGCCCCTGCCTCCCTTGCCATGCAGCTGAGTTTCAAAGCTGGGTCAGCCAGACCAGCTTCTACCCCAGCCGGGTACTCAAAACCCTGCGCTAGCCTGGTGCTGCGTCCACACTGGGAGAGGGGTAGCTAAGGCATGGTAACTAGCCTGGCGGGGGACACCAAGTGTGGACAAGGCAGATGCAGTGTGACCGTGTTAGTGATTCGAGGGTCCTAGTGCAGGCCTGGCCTTCGGCGTGACTGTGGAAGAAGGTGTGTGAGCGACCGGCAGGGAAACCCGAGTGTGGCTGAGGTACACTGGAGTTTCACATGAATTAGCAGGTCAAGGTGGAGCTTCTGGAGGAACTCGGTCTGTAACCCATGTGAAACTACAGACAGCCTGGTCTTCACTAGGACTGTGCCTGGCCGTAGCTGCCTGGAGCTGAGAACACCCCTCGGTCCCGAGTGAAGGCAGGTGCAGTCTCTGCCTGCCCGGGGCTGGCTCTTTGGCACGGCTTGATCCATCCCCACGGAAACCCACCTGACAGGGACGGGAAGTGGGTCTGAACCGGAGCAATAGCACTGCCCTTCTCCAGCACCGTTCACCCAGGGCTCTCAGAGCACTGGAAAACCTATCTGCCCCGGAGCCTGGGTCTGTCAGCTCCATTCCGCACCCAGCACAGAGCTGAGGTCCCGCAGCAAGTCGGGGTCAGAACCAGCTGGAGAGCCCTGGATTGAGTCTCTGGCTAGACTGGCTCCCTGGTGGGCCCCCCAGGAGTGACTCATTTCAGAATACGGGGCAGAGGGGAGACACAGAAACCCACGCTCCTGCCTGCTGGTCATAGAGCAGCAAATTAATGACTTGTTTGTACTCCAGGGGACTGAAAGTTTGGCAGCCTGGCTAACTGCAGTCCCCAGGAACCCCTCTCCCAGATACATCTCTCTCCACAAACCAACTTAGAGATAGACATTGCAGATGAGCCTCCATGCTTCTGTACAGAGCTGGCTCCTAATGAGAAGAATCTGGCTGCTAGTTAGCAGAGGGGTGGGTCCTGTGGGCTCAAATGAGATAGTTAAATGGCGCTGATTGAAGGTGGAGGTGAGAGGGCAGCACAATTATGCTCGGTAGCATCAAGGCCCCGTTTGATAGGGGAGTTCTAAGCGCCCAGCTAGTGTCAGTAGTTTAGCTGAGGTTTTTGTGGGCCCGAGACAGGAAGGATAAAAACTCTGGGAATGAGTTGTTACTATTATTATAAAGTGGGGTTTTTAAACCACCACTTCACCCCCCCTCCCTTTAACTGTTTCCTGATCGTTACAGTTTAAGCTTCTTCAGGGGACAAAGCAAGGCCCTGCCTTCCCCAGGAGAGCCGCTGTGAGTTTTCTCCTGCGCTGGGGGCCTGGGTTATGCAGGCACCATCAGCTCACTTCTCTGATTACAGATCAGGAGAGCAATTAGTGGTTCAGATTATGCCAGGGCAAGCTCTTTGTCTCAGAAACGTGGCTTAAGAGTTGCAAGAGAACCTAATTGCCTGGTGCTGTCCTTGCTAGAACAGCGTGTTCGCTGCTCCGCCTGTTTACAGGGGGGATGCCTCACGCCTTTCCGTAACAGCCTTTCCGTAACAACCTCTTTGCTGGACCGCAGGAAGCTTCCTCAAACCCCTGGCACACGCAGCTTTACCGCAGCCTGATCCTGCAGCAAGCCGGGCTGGCTGGCCTGAGGTGACCACAACCTGCTTTCCCTGCCTGTCTCCTCTCCTTCCCTACTGCTCTGTCTTCTCACCTAGCTGGGCCCGCTGTGGGCACCCTGGAGCATCCCTCCCTGCTGCCCACTCCTGCAGCGACCGTGTCTGCCACCGTGTCTGGCTCTGCAGCCGCATCAGCACACGGGTTTGCTAGGCCAAGCACAAAGTGCCAACGTGTCTAAGCCAAGAGCCCCACCCGGAGCAAAGGCAGAAGGTGCCCTCCCCTTTTCTCCCCCTCTGAACGGCCCATCTTCCTAATCAGATCTGTAGCCAAAGCCCACGGTTTCCCTTGCCTTTGAGCCGAGTGACAATCTCCGTTATTTACTCTAATGGATCTCGGTTTGAAATGTTAATTCCTCCCTGAAGAAAATGTCTGTTCGCGATGAGTTGCCCGTCAACATGTTGAGCAGATTGGTCTCTGTCAGAATGGGGGGGGGCCGGTTTTTCTACCTGCCCCACCCCCTGCTTCTCCGGCCTCTGGAGCGCTCATGTCAGAGCCAGAAAGAAGCCACTGGGAAAAACAAGCCCATGGGAAGGGCAGCCCAAAGGGGGAGCGAGTCGGCTGCATGGCCTCTTGGGATGGCCGGCTCCCCGAGACCATCCAGATGCATTCTCGCCCAGGCACGGTGCAGAGCTGTCAGCACCGGTGTCTGCTGCCTGGAGTCACTTCCCCTGGGCCGCAAAGTCATGGGATTCGCGTGGGGTGGGACGAGCCACGTGGGGGTCATGGGGCTGACAGATGTGGCACATGGACCTATGTTGGTGCTGCTGCAGAGGACCCGTTCCCGGCCTGCAGAGGGGGGCCCCCGGGTCTGGGAAGGGCCTTGGGCATGTCACGTGCCCTGTCCTCTCATGCTCCCTTCTTGGGTCTTTTGTTTCAGAGACGGCTTGGATTTAGTGGTGTCTGGCTGGAGTTCAGGTCTGAGGGCCACTTCACCGTAGTCGTCTGGATGCTAACTGGCCTCCCTGGCAGTTGGGCTGGCCCAGGCTTGGAGCAGCCTGCTCAGACCAGGCCTCTGCCTCCCCGAGAAGAGACCTGCGGGTCTAAGTCTGAGCCCTGAGGGGCCCCCCACTCCCCCTTGCGCGCTCAGGCCTCCCTTGGAAGCCGCTGCTGCTGGGTCACGGCGCCTCTCCCGTTTGGGTCGGTGGGTCCAACCTGGCGCCATTTGCCTGTGATCTTCCCACGGGATGGCTGCTCCAGGGCCTCACATGCAGTGTACCTGGGGAGGGGTGTGTCTGAGTGGGACCCGGCCCCAGCCTTCCCCATGCCCAGGTGTGTCCTCCTCGGCGTTCCCTGCATGCAGAGCCCCCCACTCCCACCAGAGGCAGAGAGCAGTGTGTGCCGGGGGGGCCTCTCCCGGGGGCTGAATTCCCTGTGCTGACGGGTGGCCCTGGAAGGGGACAGCAGGGGCGAGGCGCGTGGGCGGAGCTGGGTGCGGGCACAGGGCTGCAGGGGCGGCATGGCTGCGGGTTTGGGTTTGACGTGTGGGTTGGAATCTCGCCGATCTCCTCCCTGCGTTCTGCCTGCTTCCAGCTGGCGCGCTCAGCCCTGGGCCTAGGCCTGACAACAGCGTATGGTCTAATGGACCCGCTGTCAGCAGCACCCAGCCCTCCCCTGGCGGGGGCTGATCAGCTGGAGCCTCTCCCCGAGGAGGACCCACTGCCCCGGAGTACGACGTAGAGCTAGTGGATCCAGCCTCTGGGGAGCACGTTCTCCCGGGCTGGCTGCCTGCCAGCTCCAGCGTCGCTCCCTGCACACTCCCAGCACAGCCCTGGGCCTGTGTGTCAGCATGTGGGGCCGTGGAGCTGGGCTGATGCCTGGAGTCTAACACTGCGCTCGCCTCTGAGTGTCCCGTAGGCGCCTTCCTTGCAGTCACTCGACCGTTCCTCCGGTCCCTAGCCTCCTGGGCTGCATTTGCTCACGGGATCCGGCTCCCGGAGACGCTTCGCGGCGGGGCCCTGGCTGGGGACGCAGAGCGAGGTGCTGGCTGAGCCCTGGGACATGGCGGATCAAAGTGAAGGTGGCCAGGGCAAACCCCAGCCAGCTTCCGGCCATGCGGGCTGGAGAGACGGGTGATGGAAGGAAAGACCCTGGGAGGGCTGGTAGCCCAAAGAGTTGTGGGGGTTACGTACCTGCAGCCTCCTGCCCGGGGGAAATGAGAGGTGCCATTGATTGGACTCGCTGCTTGTGCTCGCTGGGGTAGAGCCGGCGCGTGTCCAGGGGGGGCCAAGGGAAAAGTCAATAGCTAAGAGCAGCGCTGGGCTGGGGCTTTGGTGTCACTGAGCTTGAGCATGTGCCCCCATCCCCAGTGCTGTGGGCTGCCATACCGGCTCTGGGCCTGCTGCCCGAGGGAAACCCAGCGCCTCGCTTCCTCGGCCAGGGCTCCTGCACTGCCTGGGAGTGAGGGGGACGGGGGCTGTCCCAGCTCTTTGACGCCCCCCAGGGAAGTGGGCTGCAAGCTTCTGTTCTGTGATGCCTTTCTACCCTGCCTGGGCCACACTGGTCTGCTGCCCGCCTGCGGGGCACAGGGGCCTGCTCCGGTCACACAGGGTCGTCTTTCAGCATTGCCGAGTGCCCATCCCTCCAGCTGGAGGCAGCCCCTCGGGCCGGCAGGCCCTGGGCGACTCGGGTGATGCTCCCGCCACCCCTGGGGGCACCCTGCTTTCTGGCTGTTGGTTCTTTTGTTCTGTTCTTGGGGCTCTCGGGGCGTGTTCCCCAGTGACAAGCAAACAGGGTGTCTCACGTCAGTGCGGTACAGCTCTCCCACCCCGCATCGCCCGGGGACGGGGTCTGTCCTTGCCCGCGTGACTCGCCCGGTTGTGCTCCGTGTGGCTGCCCAGGAAGGCCTGGCCAAAGAAGAGCGCTTTGCATTGTGCCCTGCAGGACGAGTACCTTGGCTTGGGCCGGCCCTGTCCCCTGTGCACACCAGCCTGGCCATTGCAGGTAGACAGCTCCAGGGAGCGGGGGGTCCCATCCCATCCCCTGGCCCTGGCCATCTGGAGCCAGGACCCTCCCACTGACTGGCATGGCGGGCAAGCAGGGTGCCGGTTGAGGGGCTGTGGGAGATCAGTGCTGGCTGGGGGGTCCGGCACTGGCTGCGGTTGTCTCCGTGCCAGCTCTGCCCAGCCCAGGTGCCCAGTGGCGGGGTGGCGACAGCACGTGTGATTAAAGCCTTGCTTAGAACCGTCTGGCTGGGGGCGCTGAGCACCCACCGCTCCCTGGACTTTAGTGGGGCTGGCAGGAAAGCCCACGTTGCCCCCGGGCCGGGTTTGCAGCTGCAGCGTAGTGCAGAGCCAGGGGTGCAGGAGCTCTGCTGCGGGTACAGGCTGCCAGCCAGGGACTCTGACCTGGGCCCAGGCCCTCCCCATCCTTGTAGCGGGGGCGAGGGTCTCTGCCCAGTGCCGGTGAGGCTGGGAGCTGCTCTGGAGCCCCAGGGAGGATGGCCTGTATCCCGGGGTGGCCCAAGCAGCCAGGCTCTGTCCTCCAGGCTTCCACCCAGCATGCCCCTCTGCAGCCAGCCCGCAGCCGTATGCAGATGGCTCTGGTCTGTCACATTCGCGACTGCCATGGCCCCCTGCCACCCCGGCTGCAATTAGGCCTTGATTGATTGTCCCCGAGCCGGGGTCTCCCGCACGGCCTCGCGAAAGGGACGCTGCCTGCACCGAGGCAGCCGGCGGCCCGCTGTGCGGTGTCGAACAACAATTTCTAATCTCGCTCGGCATGGAGGGCGGTGGGTGGGGGGGAGGAAATGGAGATAAATGTTAGCTCATTTCTTAAGTAATTAGTTACCTCCTCATCCCCGGGTTGTAATTGTGAACAAGCTGTAATGTTTAATTAGTGTGTAAATGAAACCCCAATTTCATAATGGCTGCGGTGACTGCGCGGAGTGAGCCGGGCACAGACGGGCAGCATTGTTCAGCGGGAGATGACGCTGTCGCCCGGCAAGCCGAGTGTCTCTGGGAGAAAATGGAAATGATAAACGAAGTGAGGCTAATTAGCAAAATCCTACAGGCCCCACTGATGGTTCTCATCAAGGGGAGGTAATGACGCGGGCGGGCCGAACGGAGAGGGGATTAACTGGAGCTGATTCCTGCACACTGGGAAATGCAGGGAGAGTGGCCAAGGCACAAATGTCCCACTTTGCTTTTCTCCTCCTTCCCAGCCGTTGCTGGGCCCAGCTCTCGGGGGTGCCCAGCGGGGTGCGGGGGCTGGTGTCTGGGTGCAAAGGGGATGTGCTGCCTCTGAAATGACCCGGATCTAAGTCCGAGCCCCAAGCACGGCCAGAGCTGGCTCTGAAATCGAGACCCGAGGAGCTGCGTAGCAAGGTAGCTTCAGGAGGTCCGTTGTACTGGAGTGGGGGGAGGGGGTTGGGGGGGCTCCAGTGAGCAGGGGCATTGCTCTCCATGGGGCGGAGGGGCTGGGTGGGGCTCTCCATGGGGCAGGGGGCCGGGCAGGGATCTCGTGGCCTGGGGCGTCGCTCTCTATGGGCCGGGGTGCCGGGCGGGGTCCTGAGCCCCACAAGCAGCAGATGCCCCCCCATGACTCAGTGTCGGAGCGTGCAGCGGGGGGTGGGGCAGAGCCAGCGCCCGTTGCACCTGGGGGAATCCAGGGCTGCTCCGGAGCTGGACTTTACCCTCGCCCGCCTGCTAAGAAATGCCCTTTCTGCTGAGGCTGGCGCATCCCCGATCATGCTCCGTTACTGCTGACATTTCTGGGAGCGCTCGGACCCGCCAGCTCCCCGTGGCCGGGGTCTAGCTCGAGCGCCAACTCAGCCCCACCTGCTGCACAGCCCGCTCTGTGCCTCCCCCCTCCCCCAAACAGGGGGGAGGAGAATAAACCTCTGGGGTTTGCTTGGCTTCCTTTGAGGGGGGCAGAGCCTGTCTGCGCTCAGTCCGGCTGGCTGGGGCAGAGTTAGTCTTGCGGTTACAGTCTGGGGGGGCTGGATTCTAGTCCCACCCCTGCCTCCCCGTGACTCAGTTTCCCCCGTACTGTGGCAGCAATCTCTGGGTGGTAAGTGCCTGTGTAACCAGGTTTGCACTGTGTGCGGATAGTCACTTTTAACTCCACACCCCAACTCCTCTGTGGCCTCCCCCGTCCCCCCGGGCTGGGTAATGAAAGATTTCCCCAGGCTGCCAAGGCCTGTGCAGAGGGGCTGAGGAATATTATTTATTCAGTTGTTTACAGAAGCGTTTGATCAGGAACAGTTCTTCACTGCCAGCCCGTTGTGTATTATTCATTGCAATAATCTCCGCAGATTGTGATAAACTGTAACAGCACTGGGGCGGCGCACACCCAGCTCTGCTGCCACTGCGCCCGGCTCTAAAATATCGGCAGCTGCAATCATAAATCTCCATTTCCAAGGGTGCCGATTGCGTGGGGAGTTATAGTGGGACTAATGATTACTTCTCTGTCTTATTTTTCACGTTGCAACCGAGTAATAAATTTTTAAGAACAAGCCAGGCAGAGTGGCAGCCCAGCTTGGTGTCTTCCTCTCGGCAGGAGCTGCTCGCTCTCGCACGCACGCACGCCGCAGAAAACTCGCTGGCGGCGGGACTCAGCCAGCTCAGGGAAGGCACGGCCTGGATTTGAGCGACGGCAGTAGCCTGCCACCAGGACGGGCGTTGTAGAAAACGCCATGAGGGATGCGTGGGTACAGAAGCTGCGTCACCCAGTGGGAGCAGGGCACAGGACAGAGAGCCAGGAGACCTGGGTTCTGTTCCCTGCTCTGCGGCCGTGGGGAAGGAACATCCCTGCTCTGTGCCTCCGTTTCCCCCTGCCCCACTGGGAGCTAACGATCCTGACCCACTGGCCCGGTGACTTAGTTGGCAATAAAGCTCTCGGAGATTCTGTGATGGAAGGTGCCAGAGAAGAGCAGCGGGTGGGGGGGTGTAATTTATTCAGCCTACCGGATGGGTAGCACTGGGGTCCATCCCTCTGGGGAGGAGCTGTTCCCGCATCTCACCCCACCAGGGCAGAGGCTTTCCCAGCGGGCGTGGGAGTGTGCCTGCTCCACGTGGCTGTAGCCATGTTGCAACTGAAGTGGCCTCGGCCCAGTAACTGGCCCAGCCACTCTCTGGAGTTTGTCAGCCGTGAAGCGTGGCTCCCTGGGGCTGGTGGGGAGCCCAATCTCTGCCATGCACGGGGTGCATGTCTTCGCGTTTCTCGCCACTCCGAGATCTACGATGGGAGGCGTCTGATGGATGCCTCCGTTCAGAGACTTGACAGTGTAATGTACAGGGAGCCTACAGACATATAGATTTTCAAAGTGGCCACTTTGAGCATAATTATAAATATCCAGCCCCTTTACACCATGACGGGCTGCCAATAAAAGCCAGGCTCCGGGGGCTGAAATTCTGGCTTCCCAACTTCCTTAACCAAAGAACTTTGCAGTGATAAAGTCTAGTAAATAGTAAAGAATAAAATTGTCAGGCACACAGAAGAACATAAATTGTTGCTCCAAAGTCAACATGGCTTCTGTAAAGGGAGTTCGTGTCTTACTAATCGATTAGAGTTCTTTGAGGGGGTCAACAAACATGTGGACAAGGGGGATCCAGTGGACATAGTGTACTTAGATTTCCAGAAAGCCTTTGACAAGGTCCCTCCCCAACGGCTCTTACGTAAATTAAGTTATCGTGGGATAAGAGGGAAGATCCTTTCGTGGATTGAGAACTGGTTAAAAGACAGGGAACAAAGGGTAGGAATAAATGGTAAATTTTCAGAATGGAGAGGGGTAACTAGTGATGTTCCCCAAGGGTCAGTCCTAGGACCAATCCTATTCAACTTATTCATAAATGATCTGGAGAAAGGGGTAAAGAGTGAGGTGGCAAAGTTTGCAGATGATACTAAACTGCTCAAGATAGTTAAGAACTTCAAAAAGTGACTGGGCAACAAAATGGCAAATGAAATTTAATGTGGATAAATGTCAAGTAATGCACATTGGAAAAAATAACCCCACCTATACATACAATATGATGGGGGCTAGTTTAGCTGCAGCTAATCAGGAAAGAGATCTTGGCGTCATCGGTGATGAAGACATCCACGCAGTGCGCAGCGGCACTCAAAAAAGCAAACGGGATGTTAGGAATCATTAAAAAAGGGATAGAGAATAAGACGGAGAATATCTTATTGCCCTTATATAAATCCATGGTACGCCCGCAGCTTGAATACTGCGTACAGATGTGATCCCCTCATCTCAAAAAAGGTACACTGGCATTAGAAAAGGTTCAGAAAAGGGCAACTAAAATGGTTAGGGGTTTGGAACCGGTCCCATATGAGGAGAGATTAAAGAGGCCAGGACTTTTCAGCTTGGAAAAGAGGAGACTAAGGGGGGATATGATCGAGGTCTATAAAATCATGAGTGGTGTGGAGGAAGTGAATAAGGAAAAGTTATTTACTTGTTCCCATAATATAAGAACGAGAGGCCACCAAATGAAATTAACGGGCAGCAGGTTTAAAACAAATCAAAGGAAGTTCTTCTGCACTCAGCGCACAGTCCACCTGTGGAACTCCTTGCCTGAGGATGTTGTGAAGGCTAGGACTGTAACAGGGTTTAAAAGAGAACTAGATAAATCCATGGAGGATAGGTCCATTAATGGCTATTAGCCAGGATGGGTAAGGAACGGTGTCCCTAGCCTCTGTTTGTCAGAGGGTGGAGATGGATGGCAGGAGAGAGATCATTGATCATTACCTGTTAGGTTCACTCCCTCGGGGCACCTGGCACTGGCCACTGTCGGTAGACAGGAGACTGGGCTGGATGGACCTTTGTTCTGACCCACTCTGGCCGTTCTTATGTTAGATCCCTCACCTTTGTCAGGAGGGGACCAGCACCCTGGGATGGGCGCGTCCCCATGGACCAGTCCCCCACAACGGCTGCCTCTCCACTGATCATTTTCCCCACTGGGAAGCCTCTCCCAGGGTCTGTTGATGTGGCCCAGTGCTCTCCAGCTCATTTGCATTAGCACATTTCAACCTGATTTTAACTCCTTCCGAATGAGTGACTCCCGTTCCAGATCACAGCACAGGCTGGGGCTGGACTTTGTCCCAGCAGCATGGCTAGCAGGCATGGGGCACGTGGGGCCCCTTGGCGTGGCTGCCACAGAGTTCTGGTTCTTAAGCCCATTCTGGGGACCGGGGGTCTGGCGCAGTGAGTGCTGTGTTGGGTGGGGGACTGCTTGGCAGCTTGGCACATCCCAGCATTCGGGGGGGCCTGAGCAGCCAGCAGGGGCTGGTGCTGGGTGGTGGGGAGCTGCAGCATTGTGCTTTTTGTAGGCGGGAAGTCTCTGCCCTGAAGAGCAAGCCTGCTGCAGCCCTGAGCCATCCCCCTGCCAGCCTCTGGGACCCCCAAGTGGGAGGCAGGCTCTGGGTCTCAGTGCAGTTGTGCCCAGCAGGTGGGTAGCTCAGTCTCGGAGTGTGGGTGGCAGAGGTGGATGCTGGGGACCAGGCCATGGTTGAGATGCAGGCGCGGTCCGGTTAGAGCGTCACGGCCCTAGCTGAGCTTGCCCTCCTTGCTGCTCTCGGGACTTCTGGTGCCCGTGGAGTCTGGGTGTCCTGGGCAGGCTGCCCTGAGCCGGGGGCTGCCAGAGGGCAGGGCTGGCTTCTGGGGCAGTGCAGCTCCTTGCCCTCCCAGTAACACGGCCTGCACCTCAATCGTTTGGGCACTTCATGCCCACACGGTGCCCTTGCTGCCATGGCCCTCCCAGTGCATGCTGGGAGTCCGGAAGTGATGGGAGGGTCCGGTAGAAAAATAGCATGTGACCATGAAATTAAAGACTGTATCATATTCATTTGCATTCATTTCGAGTGCATGGCTTTGCATCCTCTCTCGTGTTTGCAGCGTGCTTTGTGTGTAATCTCCCAGGATGAACAGAAATTCCGTCCTGCGGCATCCCCAGGTGTCCCGAGCAGGGCTGGCACCTTTAGATGCACTGCGCAGACTTCGGTCACTGGGGTAGCTGATAGCAGTAGTAGGCTGTCATCCTCTGGGGACCAGCATTAGAGGTGGATGGGACACTTCGCCAGCAGGTTGCAGATAGATGCTGGCAGACTCGGGGATCTTGCCTTCCATTCCAGGCTCTGGAGGGGAGTGTGCTCGACTTTTCTGCTCATTCCCCTGAAGCTGGGTTCCTGCCCTGTCACCTCACCCTGTCCTGTCCCGTCCTGGCTAGCCCCACAGGTGGGGGGTGCTAGAGCTTCTCAAAGAAAAGGTCAACATCATTTTTTTTCAACGGGGGCCATTCTTACTAGCCTCATTCGCTGAAACGGCTTTGCTGTTTTGTCTGAAATTCAAGCAGAAATGGAGCTGAGGCAGACCCCTGGCCTGGGTGATTTCAGCCGGAACCGTTATGTTTTGGCAAAGCCTGTAAGCAGCTGAAGACAGTGTCCTACAGTGGAGAGCATTAGACAGCCTTGGGATTAGCCTGCTTTGCTCCCGGGTCCGCCTGTAATACACACATGTACAGGACTGGGGCAGCGGGAAATTTCAGGTTCCTGGTCCACTTGTCCTGCGGGAACCGTAGTGCGTCACAGCATATTACGCTCACGCCCGAAACGTTAATGAGCATTGCTCGAAGGTCCTCGCAAAGGTGCGGTTTGCCTGGCCTGGCACTGCAGTCATTCGGCTGCTGCGTTAATTCCGTCCCCGAACACGGGCTCCCACAGATTGCTGGTTTTAAACAAACACCAGTGACAGATTTGTTGCTGCAGAAATGTGGTCATTAAGCTGGGAGCGCGGGTTTGACCTGAAAGCGATTGAGTGATAGATGCAAGTAATTTTAAAGCTGCAGCTGCCAACGGGATGCTCCTTTCGGAGAGAAATCTTGCATCTGAGGCGTGTAAATAATTTAAACAAACAAGTGAAGTCAGGTAAAGGCGCTATCCCATGCTGGGCTATTATGTCGCAAGGCTGAATGCGGAACAGGGCACTGCTCCTCAGGCCCTGGTGCTGTGGGGTCTTTCGTTAAAGAGCTCGGTGCTGAAATAAGGAACGAAAAGGGCCAGCCTTGCCGCTGTTCCTGTGGGAAATGAGCTCACATTCTGAGTCACTGCATCCTACTTAGCTCGCCCAAGTGCTGAATGAAGGAAGGTCATAGAGGGGAAACTGAGGCACAGAGCGGGGATGCAGCCTAGAGAAGGGCCCACAGTCACTGACAGAGCCAGGAATAGAGCCCTGGTCTCCTGAGTCACTGGACAGTGCCCCCCAGTCACTCTGCCTCCCCATGGGCTGCTGCCCGAGCCCCTGGCCTTACTGCGTCTCCTCCCCATCCCATGTGGGACACGGGCTGGGGCGAGGGGGCTCTGGCTGCCGCAGCCAGTGCCCCGGGTCTCCCTGAGCCACTGAATGGCAGTAAGTGCTCTGGCTAATGCTAGGGGAATTGGTACAAAGGTAAACCCCCCTGAAAACCAGGACTTAGATCTGACTGGGACCCAGAGGTCCCTGATAATCACAGTGCTTCGCGGGCACCGCGGCAGGGAACGATCAGATGTCAAAGCTGACTAGGGGACCTAGAGACCAAACGCCCATTAACACGAGAGTTGTGTGTCTAAATCCCCATGTCCGCTGTGAAAATCTGTGCATGGAGAATGCTTGTGTGTGTGCAGGGATAGGTGTGCGTCAGCATGCGTGTGTACACATGTGAGTGGCACGTGCACACACGTGTCCTGCCCTCTGTGGGGCTCAGTGAAGTCCCTACGAGTCGTGCCTGGCAGGCTGGGCAGTGATGCCATGTATCTGTACGCTTAGGGTTCCCCCTGCCAAGCAAGCCCACGGCAGTCGCTTGCAGACCAGACCCCAGGCTTGGCCAGCAGAGCTGTTCGTCCAGGCAGCTTCACGAGCTGCCAAAGCCCCGCACCGGACGTACCAGGCTGTGTTTGCACCCCCAGCCAGGAGGGATTCCCGCTCGAGGACACGTACCCAGGACCACAGGCTTGAAGGGGCCGCCAGGGCCAGCCAGTCTGACCCCCTGCCAAGGTGCAGGCATTGTGGTGTCTGAATCATCCCCGACTTCTGCTCGCCAGCCCTCTCACACCAGATCTGGCTGAGCCGTGCCAAGTACGTAACCACCACGGGTGAGACCTTCCTGCACCCAACACCCACTTCTTGTGCCTGGAGGTTAAAGACCCTGCAGCACCTTTTGTAATGGTGGGTTCCCCAGGGCTTCATTTGTAATGGAAGAGGTGCCAGGGCTCAACCAATTGTTTTACATTCAGAACTGATGCAGCAAACCCAGCGGTGCCTGGGCTGTGAACTGCCAGGCCCGGATGTGCCGGGGCTGTGAACTTCCAGGCCCAGCAGTGCCAGGGCTCTGAAATGCCAGGCCCGGAGGTGCTGGGCTCTGACCTGCCAAGCCCGGGGGTGCCAGGGCTCAGCCCTGGCACGATTTAAGCACTGGGTTGCCCTTGTGTGTCTAGCCACCTCCCACCCCCCCGGCACTCTAGTGCTGTCTGGGCTGTCCGGGTGTAAGCGGGACTGATGCGGTGCCCAGGCCTTGTGCCCCATCCCCTGGTGTGACTGTCGCTCTGGGCAGCATGTCAGTTGCCACCCGCTTAGGGACAGAGTTCAATGTAAATCCACTGTCATTTTCCTGTCAGCCCTTCTGCCCTCTCCCTGCACACCCTGCCCACGCAGGGGGGTGAGTGCGTGATCTGCAGGGCTCCCCCACTCCCAAATTCCCAGCAGCCGCCAGCCCGGGGATTTAGCCAGGCCATTCCTTGGGGAAGCCAGCTTGGCTGCAGGCCGCGTGGCTTTAGCAGATCAAATGGAGAGCTGCAGGGCCTTTGCCAGAGCTTACTCATTCTCCCAAAGAGCCATGTTACTGAATATGGACTAATCCCCGCTCCACAGCCGGCCGCGGGTCTCCTGGCCTCCAGCGCCGCTGACCCCACTGCCAGCCAAGCCCCCCGAGAGCACTCATGAGCTTGTTAGCCAGGAGGGGGGCACGCAAGCCCCCCGCACGCTGCAAAGGATGCAGGGCCCCACAAGGCCTCTCTGAGCGGCTTCCCCACCAGTGGCTCGAATGTAGCTGTCCTCTGCACTCCCTGTGTGGGGTGGGGCCCCCCAGCTGTGTAAATAGGGGTCCTGGAGCTGAGCACGTGGTCAGAGCAGTGGCATCTGTGCTGGTGGCAAGCCGTCGCATGGGGAGGGAGGTTCGCCATCCTTACCCGCTTAGTGACTGTGGGCAGAGCTTCCCTCGGGACTGACAAAGTCCAGACCCCTGAGCTCTGTACGCCAGCCCCCTTAACGAGACATCTGCCTGGAGAGCATCCGGTGCGGGTCCCCAACGCTCGCTGGCCTGGCTGCAAACAAAGCGGCGTAAACACTTCTCCCAGTCCAAGGGGGCCCGTTCCCGGCCCACACTGCCTTCGACGCGGCTCCCAAGCAGCGGCCTGCCGAGCTGCAGGCCCTGCCAGGCATTGAACTGAGCGCTGCCCTGGACTGGAAGCTCAGCGTCGTGGGTAGGGGCTCAGGGGGGAGAGTCCAGCTGGCGGCTGCTGGGCAGTAGTCCCATTCCCTGTCGCTGTGGAGGGTCCCCGAGCCCCCCGTTCAAAGGGACACTGTGAGGGCTCGGACCCCTTAGGAAGGGAGCCCCCACCCCTTCCCTGCTTGCACGGACCGGCTCCCCTGTGAAGGGCTCCTGGAACCGGCAAGCCGCTGGTGCAGTGACTTCACAGGCCCCTGCGGGGAGCCCGGGGCAGCTGTGGCTTGGGTGGGATCGTCGTCGGTATTTGCATTGCCAGCGCCTAGGAGCCCCGGTCGCGAGCAGGCCCCGCTGTGCAAGGCGCTGTACAAACACAGCTCTGCCCATGAGCAGACCCACATCCTGGCCCCACACTGTGCTTCCCCTGCCGGTGGGGGGGATGGGGGCATGCACTGTGGATTTCACATCGCTCCATTCAGTAGCTCGTTGGGCTGTTGCGTGTGGCTCTGCAAACAGGGCTGGGGGCTGTGCCCTCTGCCTGCCGGCCCCACGGCATGGGCCAGCTGCGTTCCCAGGGGGTTTGGGGAACAGGCCCCACCTGGCCCCATCCCTGCTTGTTCCCCTTTAGTGACATGCCAGTCAGTGAAGCAGAGGACTCCCTTGGGAGAGGGCTTCTGTGCGAGCCCCTGGCCTTACCGCGTCTCCTCCCTGTCCCATGTGGGACACGGGCTGTGCGCTGCAAATCGCCGGCTGGGGCGAGGGTCTCCCTGAGCCGCTGGACAGCAGCAAGCGCTCCGGCTAACGCCAGGGGCTGCTCACGTCATGGCTTGCTTGGCAGGAGGGGCCGCAGGACACACCTGGGGGGGCAGCCCAGCTCTGCAGTGACAGTGGGGCTGGGGGACAGGATTGGGGGGCAGGAGAAGAGCTGTGTGGGGCCGGGCCTGGCATAGCCGGGGGGGCAAGAGAACCGAGGGGCAGGGGCAGAGCTGTCTGCTGTGAAGCCCCGACAGGCAAGGCCCACCAGCTGCCCTGTGCTGGGGATGCCCACCACACCCCCTCGCCCGTAACAGGCCGTTCACCCGGTCCCCCCAGCCAGCCAGCCAGGTCGGAGGGCAGGCGCCTGCTTGTGGCTGTCCCCCGGCGGGGACGCGCCAGCTCCCCAGCCGAGCTGCCGCTTCGCTCATCCGGCTTTGCCGTTTCCGCGGGGCGAAGCAGGGACCTGGGGCCTGCCCGGCACCCAGCGCTCCCTGGCTCCATGCAACGGAGAGGCCCCGTTTCACGTCCCTCGGTTTAGTTCCCGTCCCCGGCCGGCTCGGCGCGCTCGCACTGGTTATGCCGGGGGGGACGGCGCGCTCCAGGCAGCAGTATTAGTCCTCATTACTAATTAAAGGAGGCAGGAGTAATTGGCGGATGGCGGATGGTGGGGGAGCTGGCTTGATGAATGGCCCCTGTCCCTGCGCCGGGGACGCATGCTGAGTGCTACCTGTTAGCTCCAAATCAACCAACCTGCGAACACATCCATCGGTGGGGAGAGCGGCCACGTGGTCGCTCCGTTAATAGGGATTGGAGGGGTGCCCTGCGGCGCCGGGAGGGGAGGCAGCCATCTGTACAGGGGCTGGAGTAAGCAAGGGGACAGGAAGCATTCATCACCCTGCTCCTCCCAATGGGCCGCGCCGGCTTTTCAGCACCCAGCACCCCCTGCTTTGCTCTGGCAACTCGCGCTCGCCGGGGCGGGGCTGGGCACCTGCTGGGGAGCTTGGGGCAACGTTTCCAGGGACGGCCTGCAGAGTGTGTGCCCTTTCCTGCCCCCCGGCACGGAGAGCGAGGGGCTGGGTTGGCCTTGGAATCTCTGGCCTTCCCTGGCATCGCTGGAGCTCTTGGGGGAGGTCCTGGGGAGGTTTGCTGGGAGCTCTTGTGCCTGGCTGGAGGGGGCGGGGAGCGGGGGGGCTAACGCTTTAACCGGGTCTTTGGCATGCCCGCCCCGCATAGGCCCAGCCCCTCTGGGGTGGCTGCAGTGGGCGCGCTAGTGTAGACATGGCTCAGGCACTTTCGTCACCGTTGTCCAGGCCTGCCTGCCCCGGGAGCCCTGGCTGCATTCGGGAGAACACCTGGGAGTCCAGCCTGGGGCCGCTGGCTCACTCAGAGTGCCAAGCGCATGGGTTCTCTGGATGCCGCGCACAGACTGGGGGCCAGCGTGGTGGCACAGTGCCAGGACCCTGCAAGCCCCAGCCCTTGGCCCCTGGGCTCCTGCTCCCTCCGCGCTCACCCCGGGGCACGCCGGGACCTAGCTCCCGCCTCTGTGCGGCGGGCTAGGCACCCACTTCCCTTGGTGCACCCAGCCTCGAGGGGCACCGGCAGAGCTGGGAGGGAGTTTTGGAAGCTGGGGCAGCGGGGGGCTGCAGGTCGGAAGTGAGGGACCCTGGCAGAGCTGGGTATGGGGAGTCCCAGGCTGGGATAGCGGGGGGCTGCAGGTCAGGAGTGAGGGGCACTGGCAGAGCTATGGGGTGGGGAGTCCTGGGCTGGGATAGCGGGGGGCTGCTGGTTGGGAGTGAGGGGCACCGGCAGAGCTGGGTGTGGGGAGTTCCGGGCTGGGATAGCGGGGGGCTGCAGGTCGGGAGTGAGGGGCACTGGCAGAGCTATGGGGTGGGGTGCCCCGGGCTGCGATAGTGGGGGGCTCTGGGTCAGGAGTGAGGGGCACCGGCAGAGCTGGGGGTGGGGAGTCCAAGGCTGGGATAGCGGGGGGCTGCGGGTCGGGAGTGAGGGGCACTGGCAGAGCTATGGGGTGGGGTGCCCCGGGCTGGGATAGCGGGGGGCTGTGGTTCTGAGGTCCTTTAGCAGAGCTGGGGGGCGGGCACAGGTGCTGTGGCTCTAGGCAGCATGGGGAGTTTTCGTGCTTTAGTGGGTGTGAAAACGCCCGGCCAGCCCGCGCTCGAGGCGTGTTCGCTGCTGGGCTTTAAGGACCATTGAATTCGTCCGTCACACAGAGCCAGCCCAGAGGGGTGCGCGAGCCCGGGCCGGGGGAGCGCTGGGCGAGGAGGGCAGGCTGCTCGGGGCGAAGCCCTGGTGAGCACGGCGTGACCCCGGGGGGAGGTGCCCGGGCCCAGAGCGCGATGCCACCGTGCAGGGTCGCTGGGTGGCCGAGGGGCCACTGGCGGGCTCCCCTCGCCGCCCGGGGAGGGTGGGGGCCGGATCATCCCCTGCCGTCGGGGGGAGGGTGAGTGGTGCCAGGAGCGTGCGCAGGGACTGGGGACTCTGCACACGGACTCGCCCCCCAGCCTGTCGGCCCCGGGCCCAGCGAGCAAAGGTTCCTAGCGCTCTGCTTGTCCCTGCAGGTGCCACGCCCAGCCGTAGAGCTGGGGCCCCCCTCCGCCCTGCCGGGGTCCCCCTCCTCCCTCCCTGCCCGGGCCCCCTGCCCCATGCTGATGGCACCTGGTCCCAGCGCTGCCCTGGGCCGTCTCGGCCATGGCAGAGGGAGCCATGCTGGCGCGGGCAGGTCGCTGTGGCCCGCGCGGCCGCACGCCGGGTGGCTGCTGCCTGCCTGTGCCAAGCCGCTCGCTGTCAGGTGCTGTCCGTGCTCAGCGAGCGACTCGGCCGCCGGGGGTGTCTCCTCGCCCCCCGTGACGTTTGCCTCACCCCCCCGCCCCCAGCACGCGGGGCGGGCTCTGCTCACTGTCACACCGACTCCATCGTATGGCCGCGGTAATGTGGTGATAGCCAATACTCCCCGGCTGGGAAGGGACCGTGCAGCAGGAGGGATTGAATGTCAGTGGCTCGGACCCCGGGGCGCCGGCTGAGAGAAGGCCACGTCCTTCTGGGTGACACTCCCGCGTGCTCCTGCCTGGCGAGCGCGTCTCTGCCGGCCCCAGGGTGCTGGCTCCTGGAGCGAGGGATCCCGCTCCGGCGGCCGGCTCACGGCAGGTACCGCGCCGGGCCTACGGCATGGGGACCCAGCGCAGCTCTCCGAGGCCGGGCAGCTGCACGGACGTGTCCCTGATCTCAGGCAGAGGGCCCTGCCCCGTGGCACCTTGGCACAGCTGCAGAAGGAAACGTTTGCCCCCCAGCCCAGCGCTGTGGGGCAGAGCTGCATGCAGGGAGCGCTCTGTCTCGCACCGCGGCCGCAGACAATGGACCTCGTGACTGGCTGATCCGAGCCAGCCTGGCCCGTCCCCACATGGGTGGGCACCTCCGCGGAAACTCAGGGTGCCACAGGGGGCAGGGTGGGGGTCAGTAGGGGGCGCTCTCCCCTCGCCCTCGGTGCTGGGGGGCACAGGCCTGGTATCGGAGCCAGCGTCGCTGGTGCACCATTCCCAGCCCACGGCCGGCGCTGCGGCGGTGGGGGGACACCGGGGGGAGCAAGCTGCTGAGACCCACACGCCGCGCGGGCTGTTCCTTGCTCTCATTTTTTGTGGTTCTGCTTCACAACTCATTTTATCAGCTGTCAGTCGCCAAATGTCTTTTTTAAGGAGTTGGTTATAGCCACTAATGTACTGAGTGCTCTTGCACTGGCTGCAGTTAGCGTTCCGCCGCTAAATTACTATAATTAATGGTCCACTAGATCCGTGTGGAAGAGGCAGCTGCTGGGAGCCCCGGCTGGGAGCTTTCCCAGCCTCGGAGCGATCTTTTGCGGGGAAGCCTGGGGCCGGGCGCTGGACACTCGGGGCTCAGAGCTGGGTCAGTGGGAGCGTCCCTGTGTTGCTGGGCAGAGCTCTTGCCTACAGCGAGGGAAGGGGACTTGCCCAAGTCACACGAGGTCGGTGGCAGAGCTAGGAATTGAACCCAGGCGTCCTGGCTCACTCTCCTGTGCGCAGACCATCAGACTTGCTGGGACCCCACACTGAGACCACGCTTGACCCTGCTTCTCCCGGCCAGCGCTTTCCTGTTCCTGGCTGAGCTGCAGGGGCCTGAGAGCGGCCGCCCCACACCCTTTGCCCCCTGGCTGGGCTTGGCCTGCCCTGGGCTGAGATCCCCCGCAGCCCCCTGGAAGCTGGGGGGCTTGCTACGGGCTCTCCACGTGCCCTCTGGAGCCCTGGCGTGCTGGGACCTTGGGACTTAGCAAGCTCCCTGCTGGGGCAGGGTCCTTCCACTCGACCCATCACCCCAGCTGGCAGCAGCCAGCGTCGGGCAGGGTCGCTCGTCCCTGTTTGTTATTGATGGGGCACTCGTGGGTCGGGGCCGCACACGCTGCTGTTGCTGAAGGGGTGCACCACTGGGCTGGGGCTGCACGCCCTGGGTTGTTATTGTAGGGTGCTCCTGGGGCTGGGCGTGTGCTGCTGGTTGTTACGGCAGGGTCCTCCCGTGGGAGCGGCGCTGAGCGAGTTGCTTTATCACTGCGTGCGAGCGCGGTGACGTGTCGTGGGTCAGGGGAGCTCCAGGCCGGGAGCACGTGTAATAAACCACCCCAGAAATGCCTGGAAAGAGACTCGACCCACTTAGCGAGGGGCGAAGGCTCCTGAACTGCTCCCTTCCCTTTGAGGGGCGAGGGTGACGCTGACCCATCGCCAAGCCTGCGAGTTCTGAGCGGGGTCAGCCCCAGGCAGGGCTCTGCCTGGACCCGGACATCCTCCCGCCGTTTAACCTGCAAAGCGGGCGATTCTGCCCGTGGGGGCGGTGTCCGAAGGCTGCTTTGCCAGAGGTTATGCCCGAGCCAGCAGGATTCTGCCATCTTCCCCTCTAGAGTGCACCGGCTGCCAGCCCCTTCGGGCTCTGAACCTCCCCGGCCCCCGCTTGCCCTCCAGAGAGAGCTATAACCCAATCCTGGATTCGCTAATGCGTCTGTTCAATACCTGCAACAAACAGATTAGCCGGGGCTTTATCGGGGACAAGAGACGGGGGAGAATGTGATAATGGTTTTCAGCAAATCCTCGGGCTCTCTCAGATTAGAACAGCCGTGGCAGAGCGTTATCAGACCCCCCCCCCGCCCTTGTCTCCTCTTTCCATCGGCGCGCGCCAGAGAGCTGGAGAGATACAAGCAGAAGTCGGTTTCAATCTGATCTGCGATTGGTTTTCCCGGCAGCTGATCTGTGTTGCTCTATTGATCCGATGCTCCTCACCTTGTTTGTCTGCACAGGAAGGTGGTGGAGGGGGCAGGGGGTGACTGGGCTGGGGGGGGTGGTGGGGAATTGAAGCACACAAGCTCTTGGAAACACTTTAAACTTGATACATACAATTGATCTCCAGACTGGAGCACAAAGAGGCCAGCAGTGCCGACGCAGGAGGAGCGCGAGCCACCGGCCCTAATCAAAGGAGTTTAAATGACTGTGACCTTCTTATTAAAGGAGAGAAATGGCTCCGGCGCGGGGACGGGTCTGGGAGGGAGGTGGCCGGGCCACCGCTGCCCAGCCCTGTGCCCTTGTGACAGGCTGGTGTGAGAGCTGCCAGCCTGCAAATGGCACCCGCTCCCGGCTCGTGCTCCAGGGCAGCCTGTGGCTCGCTGAGGCTGCAGCCCCCCGGGTGCCAGGCTCCCCGAGGGTGCCACGCAGCCCCAGTGGGCACACGGCATGCTGGGCCCTGCCATCTCCGTGAGGATGAAATGGACGTGATCGGCCCCATTTAGCGCAACCCTGGTGCCTGGCCAGGCCAGCCCCTGCCATGCTGCCGCCCACAGCTCTCAGGCGGGGCCGGGGGCCATCAGTGAGCTGTGCCACTGTTCCCCCCAGCAAAGCCCACTCCGTGCCCTGGGAGGGGCTGTCCAAACGGCTGCTGAGCCATGCGGGTCTTGGTGCTTTGCTGCTCGCCTGCCCTTGGTTTCTGTGGGGCAGCTGCCTCCGAGCATGCCACATGGAGACGGGTTTGCCCAAAGCCCCCTGGCTTCATTCCCAGCTCTGACAGCTGGGGATGCCTGGGGTGGTGTTTTCACCCGCGGGGGATGCCCCCGTCCTCCAGTGACGGGAACCAATGCGCCCATCCAGCTGGGCAGACAGAAAGGTGGGGCACTCGGAGCTGCCAGGCTCCGGTTCTCCTTGTCTCCTGGGGATGACTCTGACCTTCCTCGTGAGTAGCTATCGCCACCTCTCTGCCCTCCAGCACATGTGTCCCGGCGGCAGGACCAGGTCTGAGGGTGGAGCTGGGTCCTGGGTTTTGCTGAGTACTCGGAGGCCCTCAGCTGGAGCCTGTATTCTTCTATGGGGCACGAACCCACCAGTCGCCATCCCAGGGGATGCGCTGAGCCCACTGGGGGCCCCCTGGACTCATCCAGCCTAATCACGGGGAGCCTTGGGCTTGTCTTGCTTCCCCCAGTCACCCGGGGGCGCGCAGTGGGCGGGGGAGGGGAGACATCAGGTCATGGGCCCGAGTGTGGAGACAGTGTTAATAAAGTGTATTTCACTTTTAATTTTGACATATAATGTAATGATCTTTTTTAAGGGCCTATCATATTATCTGCATGACTAGATTATTGAGTCTTCATCATCTCCAGATAAATTTATGGCCAGGCCGATGCTGGGAATTTATCATCAGTCAATAGAGCTCAATACTCTAACAAGGCGTGTAATAAGATATACATATTTAATGATCCGGAGTAAACCAGCCTCACTACTGGGGAGGGCGTGAAGGAGGCTGGAGCATTCATTTTCGTCCTCCCCCCCTTTTCGAGAGAGCAGGCTGGGCCGGCCCAGGTTCGCCTCTGCTCACACTCAGCACCGCGGACAGGAACGGCCCCGCCACCCCCTTGGGAGTTCGACCTAGAGGGAAGGTTCTTTGGGGAACATGAAGGGAGTGGGCCGACTGCCCCACCTTTGAACAGCCCCTCCCTGCTGTCCTGTCCCGCTGCGCAGAGGTGTGTGAAATACCCATTGTACGAGAGACGCGTCTCAGTGCGGGCTGCGTGGGTAACGTACGCCTCTGTCTCCTGTCGCTCTCCAGGGAATGTGCAGGTCTTTTGAATGCATCTGTGTAATGCACAGGCCCGTCTGACAGCGCCGGCTGTTCCGTGTGCACAGCTGTCTGGTCTGTTGGGACGTGACTGGTCCACCCTCCAGGCCAGAGATGGCCACAGAAGTGACTGGTTTCCAGTGACGGACAGCTGGGGATATTCGGGTTATGAGGTGCTGGCAGTAGCCCCATAATGCAGGTGGCTTTAAGACTGGCACTTAAAGCTGGATCAAAATCCCCGTTGCACTCTGGGACTGGTTGAGTCCCTCAATGGCTCGTCAGTGGACAGCTGGGATTTCAGACATTTTGCTTCTGTTGTCCTCACGTTTCTCTGGGTTCTGCTTGTCAACGCACCCCAGGCCCCATGTACGCCACGCTGTGAGTGAGCAAACTCTTGTGCACACACGTGAGCACGTGTGAATACGGACACGCATGTACACACCTGAATACAGACACATACACACACACGAATACCAACGCGTATACACACACATGAACACAGACAAGCGTATACACACACAAGCGAACACAGACCCGCATATACACGCACATATCCACCCCCCGTGCATTCTGATACCATCCCTAATTCAGGCCACGTTTGCCCTTGTAGGGGCGTGGTTCCTCTTTCTCCAGCTGTTGTGATTGGCAGGCCCTCGGCAGCCGGTAGTAGGGTCCCCTTCTGGTGCCCACGGAGCTCCCGTTTCCCGGCACTAGCGGCCGGCCTGGGTACAGGGCCTGCGGGTAAGGTTGCCAACTCTTTCTGAAACCCCTGGAAGCAGTGTCGTGGGGAAGTGCCTGTCTGATACCACGCAGCCTCCAGGCTGCAGAGCCCGACATCCCAGCCTCTCCTTCCAGCCTGGGTCCTTCGTGCCCCCCGGGTGCTGAGCCCTGGCCCTGCTCCAGCACGCGAGAGGAGGAGATGGGGCGGCGTCGGCGGGCTGCTGCTCGGGGAAGCCCTGAGGTCGGGAAGATTGGAAGTAGTCCCGGCAGAGAGAGTTCAATGGGCAGCGTGCTGGAGAGATGGCTAAGGAGGCCAAACGACGAGGTCAGCCGGCACGGCATCTCGCAGGACAGTGACGGCCACGTGCAGACGGGGCCGCGTATCTCTAGAGGTGTCCGTCCCTGACTCCCTGCTTGTGTTATATTTTGAGCTGCCGGTGCTGATTTTCCCAGCCCTTTGGGATGTTATTCAATTAGTTCCCTGGGACTTTTAATAAGCACTTTTGCTTCCTTTGAAGCGTGCGGCTTTGTGGGGAGATTACAGCCCCACGTCCCTCTTGCTGGGAGAGAAACAATGGTGCCAGGGCCAGCCTTTGATCTCTCCTCCGGAAGGCAGGAGCGGGGGTTGTGAGACAAAGGGGCGAGCGGGTGATTTGGAACGGAAGTGTAAAAATAGGCAGGTCTCCCTGCAAGATGAAGAGAGCCGGCCTCGTCTGTGGGACCGCGCGCCCGTGTCTGGCTGGGCCGGAAGCAGCGGCGCTCGCTGCATTTGAAGGCTTCGAGTGCAGCTCTGCAGTTTGATGCCGAACCCTTTTCAAGCCAAAACTAGGCCATCGTGCCGAGCTGTGAAGGGAAAGAACTTTCCACTGCGCCCGCGGCACTCCCGGACGCTCCGGCCTCACCGGCCTCACCACCTTTCCCTGTAGTCCTTCTCGCGGACACGTCCTGTCAGAGGCCGGAGCTGGAACGTGGCTGCCGAGGGCTGCGTCAGGGGCTGTACGCAGGCGGGGGCAGGAGGGCAGGTGGCAGCTGGCTGACCCGGGAGCAGCAGAGATGTCAGGCTGTGCCTGTGGAGATGAGCAAGGCTTGACATGCTTCCCTGAGCCCCGCCTACCCGAGCAGGAGGGAGCTGCTTTCAATACAGCAATGCCAGGGCCCTCCACTCGGAGCACATCTGCCCCAGCGCCCAGGGAGCAAGGTGCAGCCGCGGCAAGGGAAGCGTTGCCCTCCAGTCTGCCTCCTCTCTGCCCTTTAGTGCCCAGGACTTGGAAGCACACAGCAGTTTGGAAGGCCAAGATCGCCCCCCGCCCACTGCCGGGTTGTGCTGAAGAAATAGCCACATACAGGAGCCTGCTCCTGGTAACGCCAGCAGCCGCGTTCCTCGCGGGGAGCCGGACCAGGCTATTAAGGAGCCAGGCTCCATCAGAGAAGTGCAGTGGAACAATGGACCAGAGAGAGAAGAGCCCCAGTGCGGGGGCTGACGCTAGGCTCTGCTGTCTTGGCCACATCGGCTCTGGACTTCCTGAGACACGGGGCTGTCGTACCATCTGCAGAGAGAATCCTCTGGCCCAACGACTTCCTGTTTCCTGGGCTAACCGAGACAGCAGTGACCCCTGCCCCGTGCAGTTTGTGCCAGGAGCTGGACCCTGCACTGGGCCGCGGCCTTCCAGGCGCTCTGTGTCTCGGAGCCCAGCTCGCCGATGGCTTACAGAGGTGAAGGATTGTCCCCTGCAGGCCCCTGATTTCAGTGGGGAGCGATCCGGAGCAGCCATCTGCTGGTCTCAGCCCAGGGAGCGAGCGTCCTCCTGAGCAGTGGGATGGATCCACTGAGGTTGCTGCCCTAATGGCCGTGCATTGGGGTGTGAGCTGCAAGCTGCGGCTGAGGGAGGAGCTCCAGAAATGGGGCCCATGCAGAATAGCCAGCGAAAGAGTCGGGTGAGTTATGCAGCGTGAGCAGCACGGGAATGGCTCCAAGCCGGCTTGCCGCTGATATGTGGCCGGGGAAAGGTATCAAGGGAGAAAATGGCCCTTTAGCTGTGGATAACTACCGCTGACTTTAATAGCCTGGAAAAAACTCCCCATAAATATTGTGATCATAAGTGCTTAGATATGGCAACTGTACAGTGAACGGAGGTTCTACCCTTCCCTGTGGAGAACACTCTCAGATCACATGCCACATCTATCCAACCGCACGGCCAAAGCTATGCCAGCACAGCCCGGCGTTAGGTCTGCTGCTCTGAGCCAAGACCCCCAGGCCCCCCATGGCATCTGGTCCCATTCCAGGTGCAGGTGCGGTATTCGGCTGCTGTCTCCTTTCCTACAGCTGCACCTGGGCTTGAGCCGGGCGGCGCTGGCCTGGAGTACGTTTGGCGGGTTCACAGCCTGCGTGCCCTGCCCGTTGGGCCAGTCCTGAGCTACGGAGCACGGGGACATGCGGCCGCGTCCCCCGCTGTGCTGCCGGCCCCATGACCTCAGGACGGGCCGCACCTGGAGACCGTATTGGAGTGATGTGCAGAGTCTCCCCAGCAGCTCAGAAACCAGCCTGAAGAGGGCGCTGTCCTGTTCCCTTGGGATTCTTTGCCCCCCCCCCAAGAGCAGCTCCCCCTCGGGGGGGGGCATTTGCCAGGGCAGAAGCGCACCAGGGGAGAGGCAGTATCTCAGCTCCCAAGCCCTCCAGACACACTCGCTCCATAGCAGCGCCTGGGGACTGACGGGAAGCTAGAGTGGGCTGCAACACCCAGCCCACAGAGCAGGATCCGGCCACCCAAATGGGCTCCGGGACTGCCCCTCCCTCTGCAGGGCAGGTCAGTGTTGTCCCCCCATTTACAGGTGCGGAAACCGAGGCACAGAGCAAGAGGGCACCTCACCCAAGGCTGCACACAGTGCATCTGCAGCAGAGCCAGGAATAGAACCCAGGAGTCCTGGCACCCATCTGTCAGATCTAGCTGGTTATTTCTCAGGTTCCCGTGGCCCCGGTATCAACAGCCTGACTCCTGGTGCCCTGCTCTAGGCCCTGCCGGGCTGCATGGTCCGATCTCTCCCCTAGGCCTCGCCGTCAGTTCAGTTTCTGTAGCACGGGCCACCCAGCGCCCAGACCTGCACCCTCAGGCTCCTCCGAGCCCCTGGGCAGGAGAGGCTGCTGTCTCCAGAGCTCCAGGCCTGCCCCGTCACTGCAGCTTCCCTGGACGGAGCGGCCCGCCCTGGCCATTGCAGAGACAGGCAGGCCCCCAGCTGATGGAGACGCCCCAGGGGAAGGGTGGCGCCACTCTGCCCCGGGCGCAGCTCCCAGGATGCACGGCTGACGTCTCCCCCAGCCGTCAGCATCCAGGGCACAGCAGTGATTGGCAGTCGGAGTGGCCACCGCACGGTGCAAGTGATGCTGTGCGGGTCTGTCCCCGCTGGTTTGCTGGCCCCGTTGGGGCGTCCCCCCGACACGGCTGGCTGTGGGAGTCACGCAGCGTGGGCTTTTCCAAGGAGCCTGTGGAGATAGGTGCCCAAATCCCATTGCTGGTTCCCCGCTCCCATCCCTGAACTGGCAATGCTGCTAGCTCCCACCTCCCGGGGCGGGGGAGGGGGACTCACCCTTCGCCCCAACGTGGCCAGTCGAGGCTCTGCAGTCACGTTGCCGGGCACAGCGGGGTCCCCCGCAAGGGGGCGCGAGTCGGCCTCTGACATGGCATTGTAGGCGCATTTGGAAAGCTCTGCCGTCCGGGACGGGGGCCCGGACCCAGCCTTTGAGGTCACACCCGCAGTTTCATTGCCCTGGGAGGCTGCTGTTGCAGGCGTCCGTGTGAAATCCACCTGTGGGGAAAGGCCCTGGAGTGGGGGTGGCTTCCTGCCCCAGGCACTTCCGTGGGAGCTTTACCACTGGCTGCAGTGCACCGCTGGCTCTGCCCCAGCACGGGAACGCGGGCAGGCGGCATCTCGCCAGCCCCGTCGCTGACTTTACTTTGCCCAGCGACTTTCGCACCGGCTGTAAAACGCTCGGCGAGTTAAGTAACACCCGCCGGTGTGCGGTAGGAATTACCGGGAGCCCGTGGGGGAGCGACAGAGTCTGCGGAATAAATTAAAGGCTGCGTGCTGTGATTCAGCGCAGTGACTCGCCGCCCAGATTGGTCTCTTGCCGAGCATTTTGTTTAGTGACATGCTTGTCGTAAGGGAATGCTAATTACTAGCCTGGAGGCAGCGAGAGCCAGTGCCGGGGGCTGCGGCACCGCTGGCCTCGCCGCTGGTTTCAGGGCCCTTTCCAGGAGCTGCTCTTTATCGTGTATCCCACGTGGTGGGCTTGTGTTTCACCCTGGTGCTGGGGGCTCACCCGGCATGCCCCAAGCCAGGTCCCCTTTGCTACCTAAGGCGCATGGCCAGGTGCTGCATGCATTGAGAAGCGGGCGGGGGAGCAGGAAGGCGGTGCGTATACCAGGCAGCTCATTGGTGCCAGCCCTCGGCACGCCAGGAGTTTGCTGAATAGTGACCGGGGTGGTGGGGGGGAGGGCACATTTGCTAGCAACAGCCCACAGCTCTTCTTGGCCTGTGTGAAATTCACTCCTGGGCAAGGAGCCCTTGCGCTGAGCTCTCTGCACAGGGTGAGCGAGTTGCCAGGCTTCCTCCATTTAATGGGGCCCCATTTCAGGTGAACACGATAATGAGCCAGCTAGCGTGTGCTCTCCTGCTCTCTGCCCTCCACTGGATGGAGTCAGCACTAGCGTACCCTGTGTCATAGGCCCCGCGCTGCTAACAGCTACTGGGAGAGCCTCCTTTTAGAGCCAGTGGGCAGGACTTGGGGACTGCAGAAGGGTCTGAGCTCTGTTGTCGATGAAGCAGCAAAATCCCAAGTGACTGTAGTGCGTGGCATAGCTACAGCTCTATCGCCCCAGTGGGCTTTGGGTGGATTGCGGGCAGTACAGCCCCTTTATCAGGAGCACCCGTTAATTCAGAGATTTAGAGATTCCCATAGTGACCATCTAGTCTGACCGCCCCGTGTAACACAGGCCAGAGACCTGCCCCAAATAATTCCCAGGGCAGATCTGTTAGAAAAACATCCAGAGTCCTGCTTTAAAAACCGTCTGTGATGGGGAATCCAGCACGACTTGGGAAATTGTTCCACTGGTTTTATTACCCTCAGTGGTAAAACTGTGCACCTTATTCCCAGTCTGAATGTGTCTAGCTTCAACTTCCAGCCACTGGATCGTGTAAGACCTTTGCTAGACCAAGGAGCTCGTTGTTAATTATTCTTTCAACCCATAGATACTTACAGACTGGGATCAAGTCATCTCTTAACCTTCTCTTTGTCAAAGTAAATAGATTGAACTCCTGGAATCGATCACTGTAAGGCAGGTTTTTAATCCTTTCATCATTCTCATGGCTCTTCTTGGAACCCTCCCCAATTTATCAACATCCTTCTTCAATCGTGGCCACCAGCCCTGGACACAGGATTCCCGCAGCGATGGCACCGGGGCCAAACACGGTACAAGAACCTCTCTGCTCCTACTCGAGATTCCCGTTTATGCACCCCAGGGTCCCATTAGCTCCGATTCTCACAGCCTCGCACTGGGTGCTGATGTTCAGCTGATTGTCATCCCCCCCCCCACCCCGCCCTGATCATTTTCAGAGTCTCTGCTTCCCAGGATCGAGTCCCTCATCCTGTCCATGTGGCCTGCAGCCTTTGTTCCTAAATACACACGTTTATATTTAGCCATGTTACAGCGCATATTGTTTCCTTGCACCCAGTTTATCAAGCGATCCGGATCACTCTGTATCAATCCTCTTCATTATTTACTACTCCCCCAATTTTTTGTTATCTGCAAAGTTTGTAAGTGAAGATTCTGTGTTTTCTTTCGGGTCGTTGATAAAAATGTTAAATAGCAGAGGGCCAAGAACCGAGCCCCATGGGACCCCACTGGAAACACATCTGCTCAGTGACGATTCCCCATTTACAGTTATAGTTTGAGACCTATCAGTTAGCCAGTTTTTAATCCATTTACTATATGCCATGTTCATTTTATATCTTTATCGTTTTTAATCAAAATGTTGTGTGGCACCAAGTCAAAGGTCTTACAGAAGTCTAAGTCTGTTACATCAACACTATTACCTTTATCAACCTTTGTAATCTTGTCAAAAAAGGGAATCAAGTTAATTTGAGAGAGTATTGTCCATAAACCCATGCTGATTGGCATTAATTACATTACCCTACTTTAATTCTGTATTAATTGAGCACCACATCAGCCACTCCATTATCTTGCCTAGGATTGATGTCAGGCTGGGTCATTCCATTTACCCTTTTTAAAAACTGGCACAACATTAGCTTTCTTCCCGTCTTCTGGAACTTCCCCAGGGCTCCAAGACTTACAGAAAATCAACATTAACAATCCTGTGGGCTCCACAGCCAGCTCTTTTAAAACTCTTGGATGCAAGTTATCTTGACCTGCTGATTTATATCACTGGTCTGGACTTTATTCTGCTTGCACATTGTAAATGTGACCAAGTCGTGACCACGTGTTCCTGAGCTACCACTGATTTTGAGTTCTGTGATCAGTCCCTCTTTATCTGCTAAGACGACATGTCATAAAAAATTCCCCTATGTTGGCTGCAGCACTTTCTGAGTTAGGAATCGAAGTCCCCACGATCACACAGCTTATTAAGGGAATGCGTAAGGACCCCGTGATGCCATTCGCTCGTGCAACTCTGGTGGTCTGTAGCAGATACCAACCAGTGCCCTGTCTTGGACGCGATCCATAAGCATTTCCGTTTTCTTCCAGCTTATCAGTGACTCAGCAACAGCCAATGCCGTTTTTGATGTAGCACCCCCCCCTTTTGCCCACTCGCTCCTTCCCACATAGGCTATCACCATTGGTTTTAACATTCCAACAGCGTGAACCCGCCCACCAGGTTTCGGTAACACCGACTGGATCAAACTTATGCTCATAAATGAGCAAATCCAGCTCCTCTTCCTTGTTCCTTACTCCTGACATCGGGTCCCGGCAGTTTGGGAATTTCTTCTCTTCGTGTCCCTTGATTAGTTTTGTTTTCAACACCTCGATTTTGCGTTCGCTGAGTGCTAAAGTGGAAGCCAGATAAATTCAATGTAGAAGCAAGGCCCATGTCTGGGACCGCGAGAGTGGCTAACCACTGGACAAACTCCCAAAGGCAGTGGTGGATTCTCCATGCCGGGATGGCTTCAGCTCCAGCCTGGATGCTTTTTTGGACGATGCTGTAGCCACACACGAGTTATTGGGCTGAGGCACCTGGGTGAAATCCTCTGGCCGGTGTTCGGAGGTCAGGCTAGATGGTCTCTGGGCTCTTCTGCTTTTAAAACCTACGAATCTCTGAAATGCTTCAGGATCAGAAGCTGAACAGGGCCGGGCTAGCTGGGCTTCTCCTGGCAAGGAGGCTCAGTCCGCAAAGGATTGAAGTGCCATTTCTTTCAGTGGGAGTGAGGCCCTGAAATGCCTTTGAGTAGCTGGGCTGTAATGGCGGGGGGCACATGGAGCCCAGGGCTGAGGGAGTTGGGCTTGCTCGGACGCCGGCGAGGAGGCCATAACTCCAGCTGGTGCCGCTCTGCGTTACACACCTGCCCGGGCGGCTCCGGGGTGCGGAGCTGTGCAGTGGGTCTGTGCTGGGAAGCGACACACGTGCTGCCCGTCCGATGGAGGCACAGCAGGGAGCTACTCCCCCCGGAAGGGCTACAGGCGCTGACCCGGCTCCCAGTGGGCCACTTTTCCCGGATGGAAGCCAATGGTTCGAATCCAGGTGACGCTCTCCCATCTTGCGCTGGGGAGGGAATTGATGTGGAGGCTAAGGAGGGGGGCCTGGACCCAGCCGCTAAGCTTGCACCTGCAATGTCTTTGCCTCACGAGGCTGCTATTCGGGGTGAAATCCACCCTTGGGGAAAAGCCCTGCTCCGGGCTGCGTGCGCCGGTGTTCCGTGTGAGCCCGAGGGTGGAAGTTCAGGGGTGCATAGCCCAGTGGGGATGCAGTCTGGCCGGCAGGAGCAGGTTGGAGGCAGGGAGGCTTGGGAAGTTTGGAGTGGAAACGGCTGCCGCTCGGAGGCCAGCAGAGGTACAGAGAGGGGCTGTGGCACGTGGAGCCGGAGTTGGGCAAACCCCACAGGAGCGCACAAGAGGAAGGGAGCCCAGCACAGGCACGGAGCTGCTCACACCGCCAGGAGCGTGCGCGGGAGCAAGCCACAGGCATGCCCCAGCACCAGCTGTCTGTGGGGTCTGGCGGGGGCAGTGTGGAGAGGGTTCTGGGTGGGCCCGGGGACGTTGTGCACGGTGTCGCTGGTGGCTCTCTCGGCACGCTGTCTGTTACCCGGCGGGATTATGAGGAGTGAGCGTAATGCATCGGCGTATGAATAGGGTTGTCTGGCTGATGGTGATGTATCGTTTTTCATTACCGCCTCTCAAGCCCTCCCTGCTCCACGGGTGGAAATTCTATTTATTCCCTAATTTGTAAAAATTCCCTCCTTATCTGATACCAATCAGGGAGGGGTAATTGGCTCTCCAGGGCTAGCGGCTGGGGTCCTGATGAAGAGATATGTGTGTCTGCTCCCGCTGCCCAGGCACCCTGGCCTGCTCACCAGCCACCCAGGCTATAATTAATAATGATTTGCAAATGGCAGACAAGCAATAACACAGAAAGATGTCCAGCCGGCCTCCTGCCCGCCCCTTCATTTCCTTCGGTAATATAAATGGCACAGGAGCGAAAATCCAGCACTATCAATTCTGAAATTAGTTATTCACCATAATAAATGCTTCCTTTATTGGTGCGTGCTCCCCCACAGCCTCTCTCTTCCGACCCCCCCATCTCACCAGCTACCTACTTCATTTGAGTCCTTATATGCAAATACTGTAATTTAACGGGATGGTGAAGTTGATTTTCATGTTAACTTAATTACTTTGATTTATGAAAGGCTGGCATGCCGACATCACTACATCATTACATTTCCTTCCCCTTCACCGTTACAATCCCACTGGCCCCTTCCTCTCTTCTTTTCTCTTTTCTTTTCCTTTTCTTTCTCTTTTCTTTTCCTTTCTTTCTTTCCCAAGTTTAGTGTTTTATTAGCTGGCGTTAAGTGGACATAAGTCCTCGCCACAAATGCATGATGTGGAGGACAAATTCCCCGTTCTGCCTTGTTTAATCGTGCCTGGATAATGGATGTATAATTGACTCATTTGAATGCTTTTGCCTACAGGAGTGCATAGCATTAAATGTTTGATTGCCTTAATTTCCAAACACATCATTATCCCCTTCTTACCCGCTCTTAATAAACACTTTATGAGGATTTTTTTTGTAAAGGAAAAAAAAATTCTCCACTCCTTGTACTTCTGTGAAGTGATAAACTCTAATTAAGTCTAATATTTAAAAATATGGTAATGGTGACTTGTTTGAATAAGTGGCCTGCATTTCCATAATTTCATTATTACGTAAAACACGCTAATTATTTGAAGTGCGCTTATTACTAAAAGAGAAATCGCCGTCTAATAAAGATGAAATTGGCTTTTTCCCCTTATTGCTGAGCATGTGGCTATCCTTCAATATTTGGTAGTTAGTCCTGGAAAGTGGGGGCTCATCCAGGGGGGAAGCGGAGAGCCGAGATGGCTTTGTTTGGCCAGGCACCCGGCAAAGGAATATCACAGCCCCAGAGCTGTGAACTGGGAGTGCTGTGGGGATCCGCTCTGAGCCCATGGGGCCGCAACGGGCAAATAACCGGTGCTTATCACAGGGACGCGTTTCCATGCAGCTCTCAGTCCCCGGGGCGTTCACTTACCCCCGAGGAAGTCCCCTGACCAGACATTGGGGCCGGTCGCTGGGATTTCCCAGCCACACCAAGCAGTCGGGGCTCAGCTCCAGACAGGCTGAGTTTATCACAATGTAATGTGTCCTACAGGTGACTTGCCAGAGTCAGGGGTGGGCCTGTTTTTTATGCATTGTGCTTGTCAGAGAGGCCAGAAAGTCTGACTCTCTCCTACTGAGCCGTGTTTTCCCCTTACTTGGTTTTAGCCTTGGGGACTTCCCCGTTCCACTGGAGGCTTGCTGGTAGCCTAGAGGGTTGGCAGACAGCTTCCCCTGGCGCTGCAGGTGGGCAGGGTGCTGGCTGCGTAGCACAGAGTACTTTCCTCCCAGCGGTTCTCAGCTGGCAGCACTACCAAGAGTCAGCGTTAAGCTGAGCCCTGTCTGACCTGGGGGGTTGTTTGTACAGTTCCCTAGCGCAGAGAGGCCTGCGGTCCCCCTCGGGGGTGAATGGAGAGTGTCTGTCTGCAGCGCCGATCGATCGGGTGCCCGGCCCCACAGCATCTGGGCGCTGGGGCACCGGGCAGGGCAGGGGCGTGCGGCGGGCCTGCTCCCGAGGCTGTGCCGTTCTTCGTGAACATGCCCATCGGTGCCCCAGATTCTCTCGCTCCCTGAAGGCATCAGTGAGTTCGTCTGGGGAGGGCGAAGGGAAGCAGAGGAGGCCAACCCCCCCCCCCCCCGCATCCCCCTGCACTGCAGGGCACGGTCGCTGCCCCCCCTCTGCAGGCCAGCGAGTGCCAGGGGTGCCAGCTGATCAGGAGGGTGAGGGGCGGACGTAGGGGGAGGTGTTTGTGAACACAGGACAGCGTGTAGGGCTCTGCTTCCACCCCCCACCGCAGCTGGGGCTCTGTCTCCAGGTCGTTTTGAACCCCACTTGCCCAGTTCGCTGCTGGGGGAGTCTCGGGGGGTGGAGGGGGACGGCTCTGACCATCAACTCACGACTGAGTCCTGTAGTGGGAGCGGGCGGCTGCCTGATCTCTTCCCTTCGGAAGCACCATGGGGCAGGGGTGGGCGAGCCAAGCACCTCCTGGCTCAGGGGGCGAGTGGGAAGGAAGCGGGACCGCATGTAAACAAGAGATGGCCAGGAGGAAGCAGGTTGAGTCCGGCGCGGAGCCCCCCGTCTTCCTCAGCTGCCCGCCACCCCCAGCTGTATCCTGGGCCCAGGGCCAGCAGCACGGGGCATTGTTATCCCCTCACAAGAGAGCCCGAAAGAGCAGCTGCCGACCTCGTGCTGGCCATCCTGGGGGGGCTGGTGTGGGGAAGTGGCCAGCAGCCCTGCCACAGGCTCCACGGCTGGGAATGGGGCAGGGGGCTGTCTGGGGGGGCGTCACACTGGGTCGGTATTGGCTCTCCCACAGGGAACCGGGCAGGGGGGCTGGCTGGGGGCCGTCACGCTGCATGGGTATTGGCTCTCCCACAGGGAACCGGGCAGGGGGGCTGGCTGCGGGGGCGTCACGCTGGGTCAGTATTGGCTCTCCCACGGGGAATGGGTCAGGGGGCTGGCTGGGGGAGGCAGCTCCACAGAATGGTGTAGGACTTCTGCCTGGGGGGTCTCCGAGACTCTCCCGCAGGGGGTGCTGCAGGGCGCAGGGCAGAAGCCTGGGCTGTCACTGGCTGCTCCAGCCCCCGGCAGGACATGCTGAGTTTAGCCCAGGTCGGGGCGCGGGGCAGGGGGAGCACAGGGGCTGAGCCCTCCCTTCGCCTGGTCTAGTTGCACAGACCCCTGGTGAGCTCACGGATTTGGGAGACAGCGGCCAGTGGGGCTCGGCTTGTGTCTCAGCCTGGCGCTGCGTCCCTCACGCTGCCGGTCCCGTGAATGCCAAGACACCGGCAGTCAGAGCCGGGGCCTGGCTTTGGACGCATTGTCCCCTGCCAGCACGTCCAGCCAGCAGCCAGAGAGACCTCCCCCGATAGACCACCCGCCCTGCCTGCCCTCAGGGGCTCTGGGGGGAGGGGTCTGAGTGCAGGGTACAGGGGGTCTCCAAAGGGAGTGGGGAGGCGGTGCATTAATATCCAAGGTGAAATTACTCCTGTACCCAGGGCTGGGGTGGGGGAACCGACCCCTGAGCCTCTGCGCTCGCCCGTGGTGCAGGGGGGCCATTTCACCCCAGCATCTGTCTTCCCATGAGCGCAGTCAGGCCTCACCTAGGCCATGAGGAGCGCGCCCTCCCCTCCTACCTGAGTCTGCCCCCTTCTGCAGGGACGTGGAGGGGGGAGGGCGTCCCTCTCCCCACCCCCACAGGGGGAAAGCAGCAGCAGGTTTGCCCCGAATGCCCCTTTGGAGCAGGGCGGGGGGGGGCCCAGGGATGGCGCTCAGATGAAGTCAATAGAAAACTAATTTTCTGTTCGGCGCAAAGAAATGAGGTGTGTGGCAGTAATGTAATTGCAGCTAATGAGGTAAGTTATTCTTAATATCCTGAGCGCTCGCTGGCAGCTCCACCCAATCTACCTGCCGGCTGTCCCGGGGCACCCCGCCTGCCAGCAGAGAGAGGTTATTAGACCCATTCGTTTGCGGGGAGGTGGACCAGGATCACCCCCCTTCTCTCCTCCCCACTCCTCCTTCATGGTTCCCGCCAGCGACGGTCCCGCCATGGGCATCGCTTTGGCTGGGAATGGCCCTGGGAACCACCCTTGGAGGTCCCAGCGCCAGTGAGCGCTGTTCCTGCGGCAGCCAGAGGGGGGTGCTCTGGAGCAGCGGCACCCAGTCTGCCTCTGCCTCCCCCACAGGCCTGGGGAGCTCCACACCCACACTCCGCCCCCCCCACGGCGCTGCCTTTCGTGGGGCGACGAGCTGCGAGTCTGTTGGCTTCCCACTGTCCCCGTCCTGACAGGCACTCGCTGCGGAGACCTGCGGCTGCCTTCCCCAGCTGAGCATGGCCCAGTCAGCTTCCAGGTGGGGGCAGCCGAATGCCGGGGGTGCGCGAGCAGGTCAGAGCAGCCTGGGCTCGACGCAGCTCTCTCCGCACTGAGAGCCTGGCGCAGGGAGGTGGTGCCAGGCAAAGTGGCTGTTCTCTGCCCAGCAATGTCGCCCTCCCAGTCCCAGAGGGAACGCTGGCCAGGACGCCTGGGTTCTCCCCGATCCCTGGTGGGGACTCCGACACCCCCTTCGAATAGTGCGCTGGGATCGAGCCCGAATCCTGGAGCCTGCAGCCTCGTGGGGCAGAGATGGGCTGAGCCACACGCCACGGGGTTAGTCGGTTCCTGTTCCCAGAGGGCCCTGACCCAGCTCCCACTGAGCGATGGTCTTGGGATCTGGCCCACAGAGCCCTGGGACGGGTAATGGGGCAGAGACGACTTTGCTCTGGTAGCGAACGGCTCCATTCGCACAGGTCTGTTAGCGCTGGCAAAGCCCCAGGAAAGGAGGTGGGGCAGGAGTGAAACCTGAGAGAACATGCAGCTCCGTGCGCTTCTCCCTCCTGCAGGCAGCTCGCCCCGGGGAGACGGGGGGCTCCCACAACAGCTGGGTCGTGGCTCCATATCTTGCCCCCTGCAACGGAGCCCGGCAGGAGGGTGGATGCTGCCTGGCACCTGCTGTTAGCAGCTGGCAAGTGGCTCAGGCAGGAGCGAAGATGATTTGTAAAATGACAGACCAGAAAACGATCATGTGCAATTGTCAGCGCACGCAGCCGGCTGGGGACGGTGTCGGCTGGGGCGGGGGCTGGCACCAGCCCGGCCCCCCCCAGCCGTGCCCAAGGTGATCTGGCCTTGGGGTGACAGCAGGAGGATGAAGGGAGGCTGGGGCGGGCAGCCCTGTTCCCGCTGTCCAGGAGCTGTTCTACAAAGGCAGTGGTGATATTATTCATTACCAGTAATCTGCCATTATAACATTGACAAATGGTCCCTGGGCACCTGAGCGGCGGTTCCTGTACAGACCATAAAGCATGGGGACAGTTTAAATATGGACCTGCTCAGCGCGGGGCTCGGGGTGATCCGTCTTCCCCGCTGGAACGCGTGTGGCAGGCCTTGGCCATCGAGGCCGGACACCTCGAGAGCTCGTTCTCGCTGGGGCAGTGGCTGGGCCCCCTGTGATTTCCGAGCCCACTGCCTGCAACGGGGTTCGATATGTCGCCGCACCACAGGGGCAGCTGCCCTGGCACAGCACGGCGCAGCCTCGCTCTCCCTCCACAAGCCAGCTGAAGCCCCGGGCACCGTGCTGCCAGGCCAAGGCCATGGCATGCAGGGCAGCATCTGGCCAGGGGTGTTTGGTGCAGGTGCCTGGCTCCGGGGCACGGGTGACCCAAGCTGTAGCTCACGCCCAGGGAGTAGGGTCCGTCAGCTGAGCCCTTCTCTTCTCTCCCAGCCCCCAGTGGAGCCTGACACCTGAATGGCCGTACCTGCAGCATTGGAGGTTGGGGGGGCGGGGGGACTTCACCTCCCTGTTGCAGCTGCCTTGTGCCCCTTACTGCCCTCTGGGCACTGAGGCAGCATCTCTGGAAGTACTGACTCACGACAGCCCAGCTGCAGCCCGTGAAGTATGTGGGTGGGAGACCTTGATGTGCTGTTCGCTACTCGGGAGTCAGTGCTGGCCCCAGAGCCCCACTCTGGCACTAGGGGGCGCTGTGCTGCCGTCTTTGGGCTGAGACGTTACCCTGGTGTCTTGACGACTTGTGGTCATTAAATATCTTGGCACTTTTCATAAGCGTGGGAGCACTGACCCAGGGGTCCCTGGTAAATTCCAGACAGGTCGTTCTGTTCTGCCTCTCTGAACTGCCCCTGCAGGTTCAACTGAACAGAGGATCATTTCTCACGTCCAGCCTACGCTGTTGGGTAGTGGTGCTGTACATTGCTAAACAGCTGCCACCTTCCACCCAGGGCTGGCTGCATTGCAGTGGTGGGGGAAGAGATCCTAGCTACCAGACAGGCTGTTTGGGCTTGTAAAGCTCCTCGGGAGAACAGGTGCTATATGAATCTGAGCTATTAGTCATCGGAGACTCAGGAGTTCTCTCACCGAAGCACACGTTCCCCCTTCCCACCCTGTGCGGATTCCCCGGCCCACCCCCAGAGAGTCCCTGGAGGGCTCTGCGTGTACAGCTGCATGCTGCTCGTCCACAGGCCCCAAGGCCATGGCCGCCGCGCAGCTGCGGCTGCGAGGCCACAAGTCCCAAGGGAGGAATTCACCGTGGAGTGGGCACAGCACCGTTCAGTCCCATGTGAAGGGGCTGAGTCTGTCGCGTTGGCCTGGCAGCACCCTGCGGGAGACCCACACCTGGGTCTGGCTTTAAAAAAGCAAACTCCCTGGGCCGGATTCGGAGCTCCCTCATGCTGGTTTGACAACAGTGGAGTTACTCCTGGTTTCCACTGGCCTGATGGAGATCAGCCTCTGGCTCTGTGTGCTGGGGGCCTCGGGGGTGAAACATGTGATGGCAGGATACGGGCTGACACCCAGAAGCCTCAAACGCCCTTCTCTGGTGCTGGGACTGGCTGAGAGCGTAGACTGTCTGTGGTGACGGGAGAGCAGGAGCGCCTGTTCTCGCTATCGCAACACGTGAACCAGGAGGCATTCTGTGAAAGGTGGCAAATTCAAACCCTCGGCTCATAGTGTGCCTGTGGAACTCACCGCTACAGGATGGCACTGAGGCCGAGAACTTAGTGAGATTCAAAGAGGGCCTGGATGTGGATCACAAGAACAAATGGAGGCGTTACTGTGGCAATGCTAAAAAAAAGCAGGGTTGGGAGGGATAATCACCTCCTGCTCCAGGGTTTAAGCCAGCCTCTAACTCATCGATCCCAGGTTGAGACCCAGATCGGCTCCCATCTGCCTGGTGCAGGGTTCTTACACCTTCCTCTGCAGCACGTGGGGTTGGCCAGTGTCAGAGACGGATACTAGGCTAGATGGACTCAAGTCCGGCGATTCCTAGGTATCCCCAGGTGGTTCGGCCTGGGCCTAGGGGTGGGAGGGGGGTGGTTCCCTGAGATGGGACAAACCCAGAGAGAGGGCAGCAAAGTAAAGCGATAGGAGCCTGTCCGAGTAACCCCGCGCTGACCCCATTCATACACACCACACAACAGCCCCTAAATCAATTGCATCTTATTATTACAATATCAATATACAATATTCCTACAATAACACCATTGATTTTCTCGTCAGAGGCTGCACCCACGGCTGCTTTAAAGAGGAGGGAGTTAATAGTGGCCTCATTAAAAATCTATAGATTGCCCCCTCCCCCAAAAAGAAAAAGCCGTTTATATTCATTAGGGCTATTGAATATAAAGTAATATGTTTGTGTAGGACATTGGAGTAATGTGATAATCCGTCCGTGTATCAGGGAGAAATCCACTTAGCTGCCCTGTCAGCTTGACAAGAAGAATGTGCCCATAAAGTCAGGAATACATTGAGGGAAAGAGCGAGGAAGAGCGTGCGTGCGTGTGTGTGCATGCGTGTGTGTGTGCGTATGTGGGTTGGGCACCAGGTGTGCGTGTGCGTGTGTACGTGCGTGTGCGTGTGTGGGGGGGTTGGGCACCAGGTGTGTGTGTGTGCACTTGTGTGTGCGTGCGTGTGCGTGTGTGGGGGGTTGGGCACCAGGTGTGCGTGTGTGCGTGTGTGTGTGTGCGTGTGTGGGTTGGACACCATGTGTGCGTGGCATCATCATGTTTGTACGTGTGCGCGTGTGAGTGTGTACATACATGTGTGTGTGGCACCAGGTCTGGGTGTGTGTATATATGGGTGTCTGGCACCAGCTGTGTGTGCGTACGTGTGGCACCAGGTGAGCCCGTGTGTACATACGTGTGTGAGGGGCCCAAGCCGTGGGTACGTGCAGGCACGGCCCCGGGCTGAGAGATGAGAAGCCGGCAGTCACAGCAGCGACAGTGCCGGGGCCTGGTTTACACCCGGGTGCGTCTGGAGTGAGTGCACCGGACTCAGAGGGGCAGACTTGGTTGCTTTGGGTGAAACAAGGCCTAGGGCCCGCTCAGTCCAGCCCATGCCCTGGGCCCAGGCTCAAGCAGGGCCTCGCCTTGTGCTGAGAGCTGGGCCCTGGGCCCAGGGTAGTTTCACCTTGGAGAAGGCCCAGCCCTGCCCCACGGGAGCCCTCTGATGGGTTCCCAGCCTCCGGGCTGTGGAGTCCCCAGGTGAACACTAGGGGGAGCCCCGGCGAGTGAGAACGGGATGGGTGGGACGTGGGGCCAGCGCAGGGGAAGCGGTGGGGGCGGGATACCCAGAACCTGGCTGGGGAAGGGAGCAGTTGCTGAGCCATGTGCCTGCTTCCTGCACAGACTGAGCCTGTGGGAAGATGGAGGTCGAGGGGTTTCCAGCCCTCCTCCCAGCATGCCCTGGGGCAGAGGCAGGGCTGGCGCACAGTGCAGGACCATAGGTTGCATGTGGCAGGGGCCCGGGCACACTCGTGTTTTGCAGAGTCCTCCCCAGACAGCCGGGGCTGGCTCAAGTGAACCGGCACCCACAATTCAGGACGGGTGGTGACAGAGTGCAGAGGGGTCAGAGAAGAGCCGTGGGAGTGATTCGAGGGTTAGAAAACCTGCCTTGAAGTGACAGATGCAAGGAGCTCAGTCTGTTCAATGTAACAAAGAGCCGGTTCAGGGCTGACTTGATCCCAGTCCACTTTGGAAGAAATATTTACTCAGGGGCTCTCCGGGCTAGCAGAAACACGGCTAACACGAGCCAGTGGCTGGGAGCTGAAGCCAGACAAATTCATACTGGGAATAAGGCGTTGGTTTTTAACAGTGAGGGTCATTAACCATGGGATGATTTCCCCAGGGTTGTGGTGGATTCTCTGTCCCGGGCTATGTTTAACACACCAGTGGCTGTTTCACTCCCAGACTTGCCCTAGGAGCTATTGTGGGGCAGGTCTCTGGCCTGTGCTACGCAGGAGGTCAGACTAACTCCCCACGAGGGTCCCTTCCGGCCTGGGGATTTGGGGATCAGTGACTCCTGTGCCGGGGAGGAGACGCCTGCGCTCCTCATGACAGCTTCCCAGCAGCCTCTCAGACGCAGGCAACGAGTGGCCCGGCAAGCTCTGCTCTGCGAGGCCCAGGCTGGAGTCCTGGCATACCAGGCTTTGCTTCCCCGCCTTGCCCCCAGGCCTGCAAAGCAGCGCGTGCCCCTAAGGGATGGGGCAGCCGAAGACATGCCTGGAGGAGAGCAGGTGAATGCGGAACCTGTGCCACTCTAGTAAACCCTGAACCTTTTCCACCGCGACCGCTACCAACCCCTCGCCTCCCCCAAATTAATAGGACAAGAAACTGTCAAAGGAATCCACAACCCCCACAAAAACCCTCCCCCAAGCAGAGATTTCCCGGGGATGGGAGACGAGCCAGACTCCATGGACCCACTAGGCACTTGGCAGAGCCGATCCATTAGACATGGAAGGTGCCCAGATCCTCCGGTGATGGGCATCAGCGCAGAGGCCTAAGAGCCGCCAGTATTTCTGCATTCAGGTTTAGGGGCATCAGGGTCCTGCTCTCAGGAGGTCTGTGTGCCTCACAGGCGTGTTCTCCCTACCCCTGTGAGAAGGGCTTGCCTGGCTGTAGAGTGCCCGCAGGTTAGTAATGGCACAGGGGGCATCACAACCTTCCCGGCAATGGCACCAGAGCGAGGGTGCAGAGTGGAGAGGGTTTCCAGGCTCTGGGTGGGATGCTGAAAGCCCCGGAAAGGGTCACAGCTGTTCTCTGGGTGCCCGCCCCACTTTGTCTGGGCACTCTGCTGCCTCCCCCTTCGGGGTGTGGTGTGCCCGTGGCTCTCCATGGCCGTCAGAGCGGCTGCCGGCCTGCGGGCTCACCCGAGGAGGGGGTGGCGCATAGAGAAAGCCGTCCCACCAGTGTGCTCCCAGGTTGTCGATGGCCATTTTTGGCACAGAAATGCCTTGCGCTGGGCACCGCCGGGCAGCCTTGGAGGATTCCGTAGCGCGGATAATTCCCCAACCAGCCTCTGACGGGCTTCTTTTAAAAGCCGCTCTGGTTTTTTTCCTTTGGAGTTTATGAAAATCTCCCGCTCTAATATCCCGAGAGCCAGCCTGTAATTGTGTTATTAAATCAATCGGAGCGGATTACATTGTAAAATCAATAGCCGGCTGTAATTGCATATTAGAAAGTTGGTCTGTTGTTGGGGAGGTTTTTTACATGGGTAATTGTCATACGCGTGTTTACCTTCGCGCTGGTTTGGAATCAGCCGAGCTAAATGACTTATGGCAGGCTTTGCGCTCCAGCGTGATCACAGGCTTGTGTTCTTAGGGGGCGGGGGGTACTGCTCAGGGGGGACCCGTCTCACGTCTGTGTCTCATGGATCTGCCCGAGCCCCAGCGGCCCGGAGAAAGGCCGCGGTGAAGCCACGGGCAGCCTCCCTCCGAGATCCAGGGACCTGGTGCTAAAGGAAGTTTTGGCTCTGGGTGGAATTTGCGGCATCTTTCTAAGAGGACGGAGCAGGGGTTCATAGAGCAGATCCCTGTGACCACTAGTCTGATCTGCATAACATGCTGGAGCATCATCCTTCGCTGCCGGGGGCTGCTGGGCAGGGCTGCCCATTCACCGTTCGTTAATGCACTCGTTAGCGATTTGGAAGTGAGGAAGTGCAGCATACAGGAAGTGCAGGGTTTTGGCTGGAGGCTTGCGCACAGGACGGGGGCCCTGACGAGGCGCCGCTGGCCATGCCATGGGGCCTGGGGTTTGGCTGCATGTCGTCCCAGTGGCATCCGTCTGCCCCAGCCCGAAGCGTGGCTCCAGCGCCGGAGCTCTGAGTGCCCTGGGTGTGTGTCTGCACCAGGGTGGGGCTCGGTCCTTGGGCAGGGAATAGCAGCTGGGTGTGTGTCTGCACCAGGGCCCTTGAGACAGTGCCAGGCACACGGCCGCAGCCTCCCCAGCAGATCTGCTCGACCAGCCCTAACTGGAGCGGGGAGTGAGGCCAGGCCTGTCCGCGGGGCACTGGGATTCCAGCCAGGCCAGATTGTCTCTCCTCCTGGTACCAGCGTGTTGAGCTGGCAGCTGGGAAGAGCTTAGCACGCAAGCCTGGTCTCCGGGCTAGCTCCCCTGGCGTTTTCCTTGTGTCCCTGGCTGGCTGGGCCTCCAGCATGTGATGTGGAGCGTGAGCCAGGCTCAGCAGCAGACGGCACTCCACAGTGGCTTCTCAAGGCTGGCATGAGCCGTTCCCTCCCAACGCCTGGCAGGTGCCTTGTGTGGGGCCGGGGGAGCGGCTGTCTGGGGCTCTCCGTGGGGCCTGGTGTACCCCCCTTTTCAGGGAGTAGTGGGCGTGTTTCCTGACCCAGGAACTGAACCTTAAGCTCGGATCAGGGGCACTGCACCAGGAGCAGTCAGTGTCGCGGCTTGGCCGGGGTGTGGGTAACGCTCCGTTGGACAAGGGAGCTTCTCCCGCTAGCTTGGGGCCCTCAGGTCGAGGGGGAGAGATGGCGAGGGCATCAGGCGGCCTGCGCTCCCAGCCCTCCCTGGTGTGCGCGTGGGACGAGAATAGGCTGTCGAGCTGTCCTGCGGCGACCCAGAAGCGCGGGTGCCAGCCTCCGAGCGGGCTGTGGGGAACCCGGGCACAACCCCCGCCGTGGCTGTGTGTTCTCTACTCGAACCCAGGACCGCGGGCGAACTCCTCCGGCGCTGTAACAGCCTCACCACGGCATCCCATGCAGTCCCCTTGCGGGTCCGACCTGTCCCACCACCCAGGGGAGCTGCCTTGGCGCCAGATGGGCCCTTACACCAGGGATCACAGCAGCATTCAGGTTCCTCCCCATCCCAAAGGACCCAACACCTGTCCCAGGTCCACAGGCCCTCCCTCAGGCCTAGGTACCAGGCCAGCCTGCTCTCTTCTTCATTTTCCTCTTGCCGTCTGGAGGGCATTTCCCTACCGCCTGCCTGTTCCATCCCCGCTCTGCCGAAGACCCTGGGGTCCAAACCGGTGCTACCTGCAACATGCACCACCGCTGTCCGTACTGCAAGGGGGAGCCCACCTCACGTCCAGGGGCAGGATCTGCCTCTCCGTTCCTGCCTGTACTCGGGAGACCAGGGTCTCCGCCTCAGGACATGCCTTATGGCCGCTGCCCTGGAACCGGCATTGGATCCTGGCCGGGGAACCCGCCCTGCGCATCAGCCTGTGCAAGTGAAGAGCACTCCCCCCACCGCGAAGCCTCCATCGGGCACCAGTGCCACGGACCCCGTGCTGGGGCCTGGCCACGGACCGAGGAAGCATGCGCATAAGCGTGGCAGTGAGTCTAAGAAGGATTCGGCCCCGGCCCCGATGGAGCCACATGTTCCGAGTCTCACCAGAGTGAGAAACGGTCACACCGATGGCCAGATCTGCCCATACCAGTCACGGATTCTGTGAGTCCACCAGCTGCGACTGCACCGGGTCCGGGAAACGGTCCCCAGACAGATGCAGTTCCCAGCACCAGCAGCGTCCAGCAGCCCTGTTGGCCCGTGGGAGACCTGGAAGCCCCCCGGGTCCCCATTGTTGTTTGCACTGGAGGGACTCCGGTCTCCACAGGCCCCAAGCCGATCCCCAAGTCGAAAGGACCTTTCCCGCGCTATGTTCCTGCTGCCCCCCGTTCCAGAGGGTCGAACGGCTCCACCACTTGGCGAGATTTCTGACTCCGATGCTACGGATCCGACACACTCCACCACTCCTGTTCCCAAAGCGTGACTCCCAGGAGGTTCCGGCAGCACCGGGCAGTTCCCCACCTTCTTACCCACGGAGTTGGTATCTGGCACCCTGGTCACAGGCTACACAACAGCGGGGTCAAACGGCGCTCGTGGCCCCAATATTCACCCTCGGAATGGTCCTGCTCGGTTGGGGGGACTCCCCCAGGTCACCACCACAACCCTCGTCGGGTAGGTGCTCCGACAATGCGCTTGATGGCGCATCGGTTAGTCCGACCCCGACGGATCCGGAGAATCATCCCTCATCTTCTCCAGGCGCAGCCCCTCTTCAGTCCCCTGCTCCCCACCGGAGGACTATCGCCAGTGCCAAGAATTGCTGCGGAGAACGGAGAGTGTGCACAGGAGCATGCAGGCACCGAGTGTGTGTGTGTGTGTGCGCACGCTGGGTACGTGTGCGTGTAAGCGTGTGTGTGCACGCCCTGGCGTGTGACACTCGTGCGTCGCTGTGAAATGCAGGGGCCGTGCACTGTGCCAGCAGCCGCCTGATGGATTAATCCTTCCCCCAGCTTCTTCACGCCTCGCCAGGTGTGGTGTAAGTAACCACGCTTCTCCCTCAGCCTCGGCACGGCCGCCCGACTGCCTTCCACCCCCGGGCACAGAGCTCGGCTGCCGGCCGACCCCACTGCCGAGAAAGGCCCGCCCCTGCGCCCCTCTGGCTGAGGTCATCATGCTGACGTCAGAGCGGGGGACACTTCCCAGAACCCCAGCCTGACTTGGACGTGGTTTGACCCAATTGGAGAGCAGCATGCAGATGCGGTCGAGCCGATGCTTTGATGATTGGCTGAGCTGCCTGTGATGTCACAGTCTCCCCTCTGAACAAGGCGCCTGGATGCTGGTTTCTGCGTTTTTCCCGATATTCCGTTTTTCTCGCCTTTCTAAGCCGTCTCCGGAGGAATAACGAGGAGCTTGGCTCAGGCCACCTCTCCAGCCACCGCTGGGCCCCCAGCCGCCTCGTTATCCCCGGGATACAGGGGGAATTGAGGCACTGCCGCGCCCTGTGGCAGAGCCGGGAATGGACCCAGGTCTCTGGTCCCAGCCCCGCCTCGCTCATTTCTAAGCGGGGACCCTTCTCTCATTGCGGGGTTCGGCGCTCTGTGAAACGCAGCAGGGAAACTGGCCGATAACAGCGCTTTGTGTACCTGGGGATCTGAGCGTGCTCGGCAGACATCCTGGGGGGTTCTATGTCCTCAGCCCCAGGGTACACACGGGGAAACCGAGGCACAGAGCGGTGGCTATGCGGAGCCAGGCATACAGCCCAGAATTCATTCACAGCTGTTACAGCCTGAAGAAACCCCTGTGGCCATTTGGTCATTTTAGCCTGCGTAGTCCAGGCTAGAGCCCATCCCGCATGGCTGTGCCCGGCCCATCCAGCTAGAGCAGAGCCTGTGGAAAGAGACGGCTAAATCCTGGCCCAGCGGCCTTGGTTGACCCACTCGGTGACATTCCTCCCAGAAGAACAGGCATGCCATGCCGTCACTGCCTTTCTGCCCTTTGCATTTGCTTGCCCCCCCACACCTCGGAGCTGGGGGGGAGGCATCCCTGGCACACCTGGCGCTGATCCCAGGGAGTGGAAAGGGGACAGGGCAGCTTCCACCTGGCTCCTGGGGAAGGGATCTCTTCCTCCAGCTCCATCTTCGGGGTGTCGCTGGTAACCAGAGGGAGGCAGCTGGCTGATGGTGGCCTGTCCCTGTGAAAGGGACAGGAGTAGGGGCTAGTGGTTAGAGCAGGGTACCTGGTTTCCAGTCCCGGTGCTGCAGTGGATTTGCTGTTTGACTGGTGCTCTCTGTGGGCCGGGGCTCCGGCCCGGCCCTGGGGAGGGGGAGCGTGAAGGGAATGGCTGTAAAGCGCAGGGCGCCTGTACTCCGTGATTCCCCAGCAGCGAGGGGGTGCGAGCCTTCCGCTGGGCTGGGGGTGGTCCCGGTGCAGCCCTGTCTGTGAGCCACCAAATGACCATTGGGTTTATTTCTTCCAAGGGGGCAAGTTCTCCCCGTGTTCCTTAGGTAAGAGCGATTGGCAAAGGCCTCGACTCCCCTGTGCACACACACCCCTGTCCTGTCCTCTCCCGGCTGAGCCAGACCGTGGGAAAGGGGTGAGACGGGGCGAGCGGCGGGTCTGTTACAGAGCCGTGCTGGCGGCTGGGCTCCTGGGCAGGAGAGTCGTACTCACTGCTAGCGTTTTGGGGGTGTAACCCCCTCCTTCAGCTTGAACGGACCAACATTTCCTGCACCCGGGTGCAGGGCGGGACCATCCTGCTAGGTCAGAGCTGAGCCTCCCACCCAGCGCCCGCAGGCTGTCCAGGGAGCTTTGGGTGCTGGCCCCATGCCCTGGGGGGAAGCTGCAGGGCACGGAGCAGGAGCCCGGCTCTCTCCAGGTGGGGGGCTCCACATGGGGTCAGCATGGCGGGGGCCAGGCTGGGGGTGTTGGAAGCTCAGGAGAAAGGAATCGTGGAGCAGAGCAGTCCTGGAAACCCCTGCCCCAGATCCCCCAGGGCGGACATGGGGTAGAGACTGGCACTGGCAGATGGAGGGTACAGAAAACCCGATCTTTCCGTATGGTCTGTGGGAGGCTCATCATGGGAACCCTTCACCCCCCCATAAACCCCTCACTTGGGACAGAAGCTGTCTGAATTCCCAGCACAGACAGGCTGCCCGTCTGCCTGAGTCCTTCTGCAGTGCCCATCCCCATAGCATCGAGCCTCCATGCCATGCCCTGCTTGGCCTGCACCCATGGATGGGCGGAGGGGAGTTGGCTCAGTCCCAGCAAGAGGGAGAAGTGGGTGAATGTGGGGGAGGGGGAAGGACCTGAATCCTAGAGGGGGGTGTAGGGCTGTGTTTGGGGGAGGGGCGCCAGGCTCCAGTCCCCCCGTCAGTCGTGCCAGGCATTCCTGGCTGTGCAGAGGCTGGGGGGATGGGTTGGCCATTCAGGATGAGCTTGGGGCCGGGTGTTGGAGCAGGACTGGCTGCCCCGGGCTGGGCTGGGCTGGGCTGGGCGGGGCTGGTGGGTTTCCTGGTGGCGCGTCCCAGCTCGTGTCGTTCCAGGGGTGGCACCACTCGCGTCGCCGGGCGGCCGTGTCTGACCTAAGCAGAGGCCCTGGGGCTCCAGCTGGGCAGATCCAGCCAGGTGGGGGGCGCGAAACGATCCCGCAGAGCAGTTCGGTGCCCGGGAAGGAGCCCAGCTGGCCAGGGAGTCACTGTGCAATCGCACTGCCGCACAGAGCCCTGCATCCCTGGCCCTCGCTCCCCGGCCGGGCCAGGCAAGGACTCTGCAGCTGGGAAGGGGGGCCTTGAGGGCGTGATGGGGTGCAGGGGGCTCTCCCCGGCTCCGGGCAGGCAGGGTTGTCCCAGTGGCGTTGGTGGGCACCCAGAGCACCCAGAGCTCACACCCCATGCTGCACAGCTCCCCATAGCTCCAGCACCCCCAGACGCACGTCCCAGGGTGCGCAGCCAGGGCAGCTCTGTCCTTCTGGAGCCAGTCCCCCCCCAGCACCCAAAGGGTTAAGCAGAGCCCCGGTGGGTTAGCGGGGAGATCCAAGCCTCTTCTCATTGCTACGTGGCTGTCGGTGGCACTGGGCAGCAGCGGGCAGGGCTCTGCCTGGTCCCGGCACACAGCACTCTGTCACCAGCCCGCCTGCTGTCTCCGAGACAGTGAAATATGGGCACAATTAGCCCGGATACAGTTCAATTATGATAAACAGCGTTTGCACCCTTTAAGCCGTGATTAAAAGGCCTCCTCCCATTGATAGAGAGACCTAATTTCACATTATTATCGCTCCAGCTTGGTTATAAAGCACTCCCTGGATTTACCCTCCCGAGATGAATGTGGAGGCTTCTTTATCATTTACACATCAGTAATGATGCGGCTTTCCCTCGCCCAGAACATCCATCCGCGGTGCCGAGGTGGGGGCTATGCCCCCCCTCGCCCCCCGCCGGCATGGCACGCTCTCCCCACGGCAGCCGGGCTCCGCTGCCGCACGCAAGTGGGCAAAGTCACCCTTACGGTAACAGCTTGATAAATGGCCGGGCGGTAATGAAATGGAGACATCAAGGCGTGGGGCGAGGAAGAGAGAGTGGTAATCAGAGGGAGTGGAGCTGTCCCGAATCGGAGGGGAGCGGGAAGAAGGATCGCCTCTCTGCTGTGTGCTGTCAAGGGAGAAATTACACATTTACTCTTGCTTTTTCTTAAGGAGACGGCCCCCATAGATCAAAACATGGATTTACAAGCCAATTTTCAACATGAAATATAGACACCAGGAATCAATTTAAGCCCGGCTTCTATTTTAGCAAACGGTGCCTGCGTTTAGTCCCAGGTAAATAACACAAGCAGGCACCATTCCTCCCGCCTCGCCACCCGCAGCCTCTCTGCTCCAGCACCACCGCAGCTCCCCAGTGCCAACCCCACCGCCGGCAACGGGCAGCACCGTCCTCGCCAGCCCAGCCCTGCTCCAGAGCACACCGCCTCCCCGGAGCTGGGGCTTGCTGTCAAGTGCCGGGGCAAGGAGCTCTTTGGGGGAAGGCTTCGGCCCTGCCTGCTTCCCCCGGCCCTTGACATGAGAGCCAGCTCCTGCAAGGGAAAGTGGCGTTGGCCAGCAGGACTCCTGGCCACAAGCAGGTCAGAGGATCGGATGCTTGGGCTGGATAATTGAATCTTGGTCTCTACGTGAGCTAAGCTTGGGGACACCAGCACTTGGGCTGGTTCTTTGTCCGAGGACAGCACGTGGAGGTCCCCACTGAGATCAGGGCCCTGCTGGGGTGGGGAGGTCCCCAGTGAGATCAGACAGCCCCGGCCCTAATGAGCTCCCAGCCACATAGACCGAAGAGATGAAGGGCGGGAGGGAAGGGACGGGGCCGAGGCCGGTGCAGGAATCTGGCCTGTGCAGCATGCAGTCACAGCTGGCCAGGTGAGCTGTGGGAACAGGGTGCCGTCCTGTCCGGGGACAAGGGTCCAGCTCCCAGACCGGCTGGGCCCCTGGGTCCAAGGCAGCGAGCCCCGGGGCCGCCACTGCCACTGGGTTAGGGAGGGAAGCAGAGTCTGGGGAAATCGGCAGGTCTCAGGACGGCAGCATGGTCGCATCGGGCTCTGCATGTGCAGATGGAGCGCCCCGCGCTGGGGGCAAACACTGGGCCCGGGCCCTGGCCCAGGGCGGGTCGTAGGACCCGTGGAGAACGGGGGTGGGACGGCGGGGAGCCCAGGGGTGGTTGGCGCTGGGGAGTGATCGGGGGTGGTTGGCGCTGGGCAGCAATTGGGGCCACACGGCAGGGCTGGGGTTACCCCTAACCCTTGGGAGAGGATCGAGGGCTGTGGGGGGGGCCAGGGGCTCAGAGCGCGGCCACTGGGCGGTGTGAAGGCATCGTGGGGGGGGGGGCATGAATGTGACACGAGCCTCCCAGGCGCGGATGGGGCCACAGGTGCAGAATGGCAGCTGCTCTCTAGGGACGCCCGCTGACTGGTCTGTGGGCCCGCGGGGTGGGTGGGCACCGTCCCTCCCTCCCAGAGGCGACACGTGCTGGGACGTGGCTCTGGGGGCTGCGCTCGGCGTCCGCCACCTCCTCTCCCATCACGGCTGCTGCTTCCCTGGACAGGGCCCTGCCCGACCCCACTTGCTGGCACGTCGGTCCAGGGCTTGGCCGTCGTCTTTCCCCAGAGCCCTGCCCCCCGCAGCCCTCCTGGCAGGAGAGGGTCTGGCCAGGCCCTGCAAGACCTGCCTCTGGGGGCACTTGCTGGGGACCCAGGCCCAGATCCTCAGAGGGTTCAGGCACCGAACCAGCCCTGAGTTCAGTGGGCGTTAGGGGCCCACGTACCTTGGAGGGTCTGTGCCCTCGTCCTGTCTGCGACTGCCTCTGTGGCTCAACTGGCACGTCCACACGCAGTGCCCCCTGCTGCCGGCTGCATGCGCCCAGCGCTGGCTGCCAGGCTGGCCTGCAGGCAGCGCTGGGCACGTCGACACGCGGCGCCCCCTGCTGCCGGCTGCATGCGCCCAGCGCTGGCTGCCAGGCTGGCCTGCAGGCAGCGCTGGGCACGTCGACACGCGGCGCCCCCTGCTGCCGGCTGCGTGCGCCCAGCGCTGGCTGCCGGACGGGCCTGCAGGGGGCGTGTGGCACGTCGACACGCGGCGCCCCCTGCTGCCGGCTGCGTGCGCCCAGCGCTGGCTGCCGGACGGGCCTGCAGGGGGCGTGTGGCACGTCGACACGCAGCGCCCCCTGCTGCCGGCTGCGTGCGCCCAGCGCTGGCTGCCAGGCTGGCCTGCAGGGGGCGTGTGGCACGTCGACACGCGGCGCCCCCTGCTGCCGGCTGCGTGCGCCCAGCGCTGGCTGCCGGACGGGCCTGCAGGGGGCGTGTGGCACGTCGACACGCAGCGCCCCCTGCTGCCGGCTGCGTGCGCCCAGCGCTGGCTGCCAGGCTGGCCTGCAGGGGGCGTGTGGCACGTCGACACGCGGCGCCCCCTGCTGCCGGCTGCGTGCGCCCAGCGCTGGCTGCCGGACGGGCCTGCAGGGGGCGTGTGGCACGTCGACACGCGGCGCCCCCTGCTGCTGGCTGCGGGACTGGCTGGCCCCGGGGGGGGGGGTGGCACGTGACACACGGCGCCCCCTGCTGCTGGCTGCGGGACTGGCCGGCCCCGGGTGTGTGGGGGGGGGGCGTGGCACGTGACACGCGGCGCCCCCTGCTGCTGGCTGCGGGACTGGCTGGCCCCGGGGGGGGGAGGGGGTGTGGCACGTGACACACGGCGCCCCCTGCTGCTGGCTGCGGGACTGGCCGGCCCCGGGTGCGGGGGGGGGGGGGGCGTGGCACGTGACACACGGCGCCCCCTGCTGCTGGCTGCGGGACTGGGCTGCAGGGGGCACGGGGCGGCGTGTGTGCCCCGGCGGGTCGCCTGGCAGGCTGCCGAGTCGCAGCGCGCTCCCCCCCGGAATGCCGATTTCCGGCCCGGGCCCAGCTGAGTAGGACGAGGCCCAGCTGGGCCCCAGCGGCCAGGATGTGAGCCCGGCGGAAGCCGCTCCGGACGGGGCCTCCAGCAGCCGGCCAGGGTCGCAGGGCAGGGCGCTGGCGAGCTGGGCCCGGCGAGCTGGGGGGCGGGGTGGGGGGTGTTACAGGGAAACTAACTCAAAGGGGACAGGGCCCGTAAAGGGCTGGGACAGCGGGCGCCGACCTGGGCCGGGGGGCAGGACAAGGCAGGAGCAGCCCCAGGGAGACCCGCTGGAGTCCCCCAGGAGGCCCTGGAGCGAGGGGCTGAGTCAGGGGGGCTGGCAGAGCCAAGCTGCGTTGCTCGGCCTGGGGACGGTGCCGGGGGACTCGCTCCCTGCCCGTGAGTGTGACGGGGGAGGCCCCGGGACGGTGCAGGCGTTGGGCTGGGGGCACCGTGGGACAGAGGCTGCCGTGGAATTCCCCCATGGGGGAGGCAGGGCAATCCCCGGACCGGTCATGCTGGGGGGAGGGGGGGGCTGGGGAATCAGCCCCCGGAAGGAGCCGAGCTCCCACATGTGACCCGGCCCCGGGGGAGTGGGCAGGGAAGGAGCCTGCTCCCAGACGGGATGAGAGGGCAGAGCCTGCCGGTGTGCAGCTGGCACAGGGCTCTTGTGGGGTCACTGGTGCCAAGCTGCTCCCAGGATGTCATTGTCACAGGGCCAGGCCCCGGGGGTCGTGATCGTAGGGCCGGGCCAGGGGGGGTCGTGATCGTAGGGCCGGGCCGGGGGGGTTGTTACTGTAGGGCCGGGCCAGGGGGGGTCGTGATCGTAGGGCCGGGCCGGGGGGGTTGATACTATAGGGCCGGGCCAGGGGGGGTCGTGATCGTAGGGCCGGGCCGGGGGGGTTGTTACTGTAGGGCCGGGCCAGGGGTCGTGATCGTAGGGCTGGGCCGGGGGGGGTCGTGATCGTAGGGCCGGGCCAGGGGGGGTCGTGATCGTAGGGCCGGGCCGGGGGGGTTGTTACTGTAGGGCCGGGCCAGGGGGGGTCGTGATCGTAGGGCCGGGCCAGGGGGGGGTCGTGATCGTAGGGCCGGGCCAGGGGGGGTCGTGATCGTAGGGCCGGGCCGGGGGGGTTGTTACTGTAGGGCCGGGCCAGGGGTCGTGATCGTAGGGCTGCAGGTGGGGCAGGGTTAATCGGTGGCTTTTTTTATAGGCGTTTACTCTGGAGCGTAACGACCTCACCTGCGCCTCTGGCGCCCTGTGGCCTTCCCTGTCTCCTGGGAGCTGCCCTAGGCTGCTGGGCAGCCGTGGGGGTCGTTTGCACTGCCCAGGCAGGCCGTGGGTCCCGTTAGCCGTTACCCCATGGGGGAGCCAACAAGCACACCCCCTACCCGGCAGCGGGCCAGCATCCCTGCCTGCCACACCCCTCGGCGAGGGGCGTCCCCACCGTCGACCCCAGCCAGCCGCTCACCGGCTGGGTACGCCCGCGGGCCGCGTTCCTCACCCCCCGGCGCTGCTGGGCCCCCGTGCCGATGGCGGGGCTGGCTCGGGCCCTTTGCGAGGGGCTCTGCCGTCCCGGGGTCAGGCGTCCTGCCTCGGCCCCGGGGGCCGGCCCTCACCCCGGCCCTGCTCTCTCCGCAGATGACTGTAAGAACATCGCTAACATCATGAAGACGCTGGCCCATAGAGGCTTCATCTTCAAGCAGACCTCCAAACCCTTTTGATCGGCGGGGCGGGCCGGACAGGGCTGCATGCGGCCGGCTCCTCCGCTGCGGGAGGACGGGCGAGAGCATTCGAACGGCAACCGAGGACAGGCGACGCCACACCCAGCTCCGCCGCTCCGCCGGTAGAGATTGTACATATGGAAAGGAAAATCTCTGTGTAGACCCGACGTGGACCCCCTGTCTGGGCTGCTCCGGCCATCGCCCGCCATGCCCCCGGAGCCGCCCACGGCGCTTGCACCACCTGGTTAGAGCTGTAGTTCCTTCTTCTTTCTGTGCCCCTGGTTTCCGTTGCCCCCTCGTGCCCCCCGGCCATGGGTCGCCCTCTTTCTTTTCTGTGTTTGTTTCCCTGTCGCCAGGCCCTGCCGGGCGCTGCCGGGCGACCCGTCGGCACTGCGCGGCAGCTCCAGCCTGACATGGCCACAGGAGCCGCGCCCCCCGCCCTGCCCCTCCCAGCCCGCTCCTCGCCCCTTTGCAGTGAACACTAACCCCGATCCCGCTGTGTGTCCCCGCAACCCGGCTTTCTGCTCCAGCTCAAGTGCCTGTATTCTCTGCCCGCCGGCTCGCCAGCCAGGGCTCCGGGCAGGGGGCGGGCGGCGGCAGGCAGCCTGGCCCTTCCGCTCGTGTCTCTCCCAGGGGGCAGGAGGGGGGCTCCTGCCCGCCCCCCTCCCCCCCGGCCAAAGCGGTTCCAGCTCCTGGGGGCACCAGGTCCATTGCTGGCAGTGGACGCACCAGCGAGTGCTGGCACAGAACGACGGTCATTCCTCTGCCCCCCAGCCCCACCGCTCCAGGCACGGGGTCCGTCCGCTGAGTGAGGGCCCCCTCCCCTGCCCAGCTCGCCTGCCCCATTCCCCGCGGGCCGGGCTCTGCCCCTCGCAGGCTCCCTGCCAGGCTCAGCAGCAGCTGGCTTGTTGCCTCTTCCCCTCCGACCGGGGGGACTTGGGCCCGTCCATCCAGGTGGGTTTGGGGGCAGGCGTGGGGCAGGCCGAGAGGCCGTCCCCCGCGGCCCCCAGGCTCCGTGACAGCAGGGCCATGGAGGTCCTGCGGCTCAGCCAGGACGCCAGATCCCTGCTGAGCCGAGGCCTCGCCTGGCGCTGGCCCGTGGTGATGCTCCGGTGGCCCCGTGACCCGCCATCGCCCGGGCTCCCTCCCGCCCCGCAGCCAGGGCTGAGCCGGCTCGGTCACCAGAAAGAAAATACAGGCACTGAACGTAGCGGTAAACAACTGCATGGTGTGTGGTGTCCAGCTCAACCAGCCGATAACGCAAACCCACCATCCCCATCGTCTAGTTATCCCGATCCTTGCTGTAAATGTGCCACATGAATAAAGTTTGGGGAAAAAGGTGCTCGTGCGCGTGTGTGTGTGTGTGCGGGGGCCAGGGGCTGTGGGGCATGGCAGGTGGGGGGTGCATGCAGGGGCCTGGGACTTGGGGGGAGGGGGCGAGAAGGGGCTGTGGGGCAGGGCAGGAGAGGGTGCATGCAGGGGATGGGGGAGTTGTGGGCTGCCCCAGTGCTGCGGGAGGGAGCTAAGCCCCCCCGGTCTGCGAGGGGCTGGGGCCCGGAGGTGGTGGAGAGGCCCCCCAAGCAGGTCCCTGGCCCCCGAGAGGGCAGGGCCGGGGCAGAGGCGTTACAGCCGGCTCTGAGCCCGCTGCAGGCCGGCGGCTGCTGGGTGCGGCTGGTTCCCGCCCCGCGAGTGGCTCAGGCTGGCTGGGCTGGCAGAGGGGCCACCCTGGCCCAGTGAGCGCCGAGCTCGGCCCCGCTAACGGCTGCACCCCAATGTCACCGGCACCCCCAGAGCCGGGCCGGCACCCCGGGCCCTCTGGAGTCTCAGCCCCGGGGCGCAAAGTGCTCCTGTCCCGCTGGGGTGGGGGCCCACAGTGCGAGGCCTCCTGGGTGGGGCCGGGCAGCCACGTGCCCTGGGACAAGCCCACGACTGGCAGCGCTCACGCCCGCTGGGGGGACAAGTCCCTTGAGGTGAGCTCACCCCGCCCCTGCCGGCTCTGCCAGCCTCAGCCCTGCAGCCCCCCCACCCCTTCGCAGGGGGGAAGGGGCCCATCTCCCCCTCCCCCACCCACAGAGCCCTGCAGCCCACAAGCCCCTGGGCTGCTCCTCGTCCTCTGCCCCCCCCAGACACTGCTGCGCCCCTGCCCCCCTCACCCTGCAGGGCACAGGAGGCCACCAGCCTCCGCCCCACCCTGCTGTTCCAGCCCCTAAATTGGCCGGGGGGGGGGGGGGATTCCCATCAGCCTTGGCTGCAAGGGTGGGGCTGTTTGCCCTGGGGCTCGGGCTCTGGGGGGGGCTGGGATGCACCCTCCCAGCAGGGCTGTACTGCAGAGAGCTCCTTCTCCCCATGAGCAGTGCGGCGGGGATCTGGTTCTTGGGGCTAAGGGGGGGAGCTGCTGCGTTGGGGCCTGGCTGCCGGCACCCCGTGCTCAGTTGGGGGGGGAGGGGGCAGGGACAGATCCCGGCAGCCAGCTCTGTGCTCAGCTCTACCCCCGGGGCAGAGGGGGCCCTGCTCCACCCGGCCCCAGGGAGGCGCTGTCAGCCCCCCGAGGCCGGGGAATGAACAGGGCGAGGCCTGGCCTGGCAATTCTGTGGGGGCACCCAGCGGACAGGGAGGGAGGGGTTCAGGGGGGGGAGACATGGGAGGGTAGTGGATGCACAGCTGTGGGAGCCCCCTTCCCAATTGCGCCCGCAACTCTGGGGACCGGGAGGCACCCATAGCCCCCGTGGGTCACTCCCTGGAGGCCTGGTGGTGCCTCAGCCCACCCCATGCCGGACACACAACACACAGCCAGCAGCACCTGTGTGCCCCCCGCCCCTGCCAAGCCCCCCGCCCGCTGCTCACCAGGCCCTGTGCCCCAGCCCCCTCGCTGCCCGCAGGCCTGAGGGGCGCCACGTTACAGCCCCTGCCGCCAGCTCGGTGAGCGCCCAGAGCCAGCCCAGATGCCGTGGGGATGGGCAGGGTGCTCCGAGGGCATCCTGTCCCACTACGCAGCTCGCAGAGCTCTGGGGGGCAGCGAGAGGCGACGAGGCCACGTGCCACGTCGCTGGCCGGCCTGCGGCTGTTTCCTCGCCTGAGCGCTGGCATTTCCCGCCCCGCACTCCCCCTCCCGGCCAGCCTAGGCACCATGCAGAGCCCAGACCGTCAGCGCCATCGAACAGCGCCCGGGCCGGCTGACACATCGCTGGAACACCAGTGCCCGGCGGGCTGGACATGGTGGTGGACTCGGCCCTTACTGAGAGCTGCCCCCCGCAGCCCTTAATTCAGCTACTGCCACCCCCCCCGTGCCTGGCCCCTGACAGCCTGTCACAGGCCACCAGCAGGCACTGCTTGGGGCAAGCTGGGGGCAGCAATCGGGGGTGCCCGTCGGGTGGCAGCCTAGGGAGGGGGATCCCAAGGCTGTAGGGGGGCAGCCAGGCTGCCAGTGCCCGCGGGTGCCCAGTGTGGGGAACCCTGGAGAGGGGCCTGGGGTGTTGCCCCAGGCCTGGACTCAGGCCCTGCAGCTGGCGTCTGCACCGGAGGGGGGACAGGTGATCATGCGCCGGGGGGGCAGCACCACCCAGCCGGGGAACTGGGCTTGGCGCAGCAGCTGCCCCTCGCTGGAGCTCACAAGGTCAATGAGCCGCCCCAGCCTGGCAGGTGCGTAGCCCAGGTGCAGCTCTCGCCAAGCCAGGGTCACACGGCAAAGCCCCCCCCAGCCACGCAGAGCACTGGGGCCGTGCCAAGCCCCCACGTGAACACCACAGTCAGGCTGTGTCTGCGCGGAGCCGCCCGGGGGCTGCCCTGCCCCGGCTGCCAGCACCCCCAACGCACGCGGCGACCCATGGGCCAGGACTGGCCCCAGGCACGTTCCCGCCTGCAGGAGCCATGGGCAAAGGCCAAGTTCTGAGTTTTCAGAGAAAACTCGTTAGCTGCTGCCATGGACCCTGGTCGATACAACGGGCTCAGGTGATTACGCCGGGGGAGCCGTTAAACGCCTCCCCCCCATGGGGCCCGGGCGCTGCCCCTCTCCAGGGGTGGCTGTGGCTCCTGGTGCGCGGGCCCCTCTGCCAGAGTGGCGGGTACTGTGGGGAGCTATGGCTGGCCTTGGCGTGCGCCGCAGCCCCCACGGGCCAGCAGCCCGGAGACCCTTTGCCCCCGCCGGGTGCGGGCGATGCCCATGCGCCCGCCTGTGTGCATAGCCAGCAGGGGAGAGGCTCCTTGCACCCTGTGACCCGGCTGGGCAGGTGTCAGTGTGATGGGGCCAGCGGGGCCAAGCAGCGGCGGTGGGTTGGGGCCCGTTGGGTGGAAAGTGGCCTGCTGGCAGGGCTCCCCGGTGTCTGTGCCACGTGCCACCATCCCGGGGCCAGAGCAGGGCAACGCCAGCAGCAAGGGAGGGAAGCCTCCTATCGCCCGCACCGGGTATTGCACCCCTTTGCCCCACGCTCACCCGGCGTGGGGCTGAGTCCGGTGCCCCTGCCTTGGCTCGTGCTGCCGGCCCATGGCCGGAGCTGGCACCTCCCTAGCAGTGTGTCTGTGACAGCCCGTGCCCAGGGCCGTGCTGGGGCACGAGGTGCGGGCACGGGCCGGTGGCCCGGAGCCCCTGGGCCTCGTGCACTGCACAACCCTAGTGCTGCCGTGGGTGGGGCCCGCCGCCTGGCCCTGCCAGGGCCCCCTGTCCTACAGCGACACCCCAGCCCGCGCTGGCTGGTGCCAGGGCTAGTTGCTGCTGCTCAGGGCCCACCGGTGCAGAGCAGCCCTGAGCCTGGCTCAGCTCGAGCGGGGAGCAGGCAGGGCCCAGCCCAGCCCATGCACCAAAGTGGCTTAAAGCCCCCTTAGCACCCCACCACCACCCCGTCCCCCAACCCAGCAGCACAGTCACCATACCGGAGTCTCACACCACCCGTCCCCTCCGTGCCCGCAAGCCCCCCTGCCCCTTGGCGGGCACCCACCCCACACACATGGGGCCAGAGCGTTGCAGCGCTGGGGCTGTTCTGCATCTATCCCCAGATCAGGCTCAACAGCTCCAGGACCAGCATCCCCCTCACCTGGGGGCGATGCCCAGGGTCTCGCCCCAGTGGTGGGGCCCGTGCTGCGGGGGGGGGGGAAACCTGTCTCCACGTGCCAAGCCGGCCTTGGCGTGCCTGCTGCAGCCGTCAAAAGGGCCCATGCAGTGTCTTTCACAGGAGCACTTGTAGGGCCGTGGGTGCCCCCCTGGCCTACCCCTGGGCACCTCCAACCAGCCAACGTGGCCAGCCGCTCCTGCCAGGGCCCGGTCCCGCGCTGCATCCCAGCCAGCCAAGCCCTTTGCAGCCAGACCCTCCTGGCAGGTGTTTCCAGGGCCGGGCTGCTGTGGTGGAAGGGGAGATGCTGCACCTGAGCTGTGCCCGCCCTGGGCCCACTCCCCATGTTCCCTGTTTGCTACGCGCCCAGCGGAGCCTCCTGCGCCAGCCCAATGCCGGCCCCGGGGCTGTCACTGCGGGCAGCTCGCAGCCGGTAGCGCCAGGGGTTCTGGGTTCGCAGGCCAGTGCCCAGCTTGACGCCCGGGTGGGTGTTTCAGGGCTGGCAGTTAAAGGGCCCCTAGCCAGCTCCTGCCCCTGCGCGTGGGGTGGGGGAGGCTCAGGGGGACCAGCCTGGTGCCCCCACGCAGGGGACCGGCTCTCCAGGGGGGAGGGGGAAAGGCGATGAGGGGGGCAGGGCGAGCGTGCCCTGGGCCAGGAGGAAGGGCAGCTGAGGCAAGGGCTTGGAGGCCGTGGACTCGTCCCTACAAACTCGTCTCCACCCGCAGTGCTGGTGGGGCTCTTGGGCCCCGTGGGCACTGCCCCACGGGAGGAGCTGCCCCATCGCCAGGCCCCCGCTGTGTGCAGGGCAAAGCAGCCTCCAGCCCAGCTCTCAGCCCATGGCCTGGGGGCTGCCCCTCGCTCTGCTCTGGCTCTCTGGCCCGGGCACAGGGGGACACGCCCTGCAGCCTGCCAGCGACAGCTGTGGGTACGGGGCACTAGCCAGCCAGGCCCGAGTACTGGAGCGCCCAGGTCAGGGCTCAGAGCTAGGCCCTGCCCCACAGCCAGGCCGTGGGGGGGGCTACCTGGTGAGGAGGGAATGTGAGATGCCATTTTCCCAGCAAGCCCCAGACAAGCCCCCACTCCCGGCTGTGGGGACTTTGCAGCACAGCCTCTAGGCGTCGGCCCCCTGCCCCCAGGGGCTCCCCGCGGTCAGGGCCAGGGCAGCCCTCAGCTCTGCCCCGGGCCTGGGGGTGGGCAGCCAGAGGCTCATGCTGGAGGCCCCACACGGGCTGGAGGGAGAGAGTGGGGCAGTTAAAGACCCAGGACACCCCCCGGCTGCTGAGTCCCACGCTGGGGAGCCAAGACCGGGTGCGCAGAGGCTGGGCTGCGGGGGAGCAGTGGGAAGAGAGGGGAGGGAGGCAGTGCCCACGACCTGCCAGCAGGGCCACGGGGTGACGCACTGGGCTTGACACCGGGGTGACGGCGACACGCAGAACCGCCCAGGCCTGCAGGGTGCCACGCTGGCGGGGCCAGACACCCCATCTCGCAAAGCACGGCCAATGCTCCACGCAGCAGGGGGCTCAGGCCCCCCCCAGCGCTGGCACCTCGCAGGCCATGGGCAGAGCCATGCGCTGGCAGCCATGCACAGGCCACGGGAGAGCAGCCAGGCCCGAGCCATGCAAGGGCCAGGGCTGGGGTCGGCCCAGGGGGCCTAGCTCCTGCCCCTGGCCTAGGGGTAGCTAAAGAGCGGCCCTAGCCCTCCAGCGCTTGGGGGAGCAGCCCCCCCTCCCGCTCAGCCATGCCAGGAGCCAGGGGCCGAGGCTGCCCCACCCAGCCTGCCTGGGAGGCCACAGACAGGCGGCACCTCAGTGGCAGGCCAACTGCAAGGGGGCGGGAAGCCGGGACTCCAGAGCAAACAGTGCCAAGCCCCAGCCAGCTCTGCCCCGCTCCTTGCATGGCCCGCAGGGCCAGGGGGCAAGGCGGGAGGAACAGCCCCCTCCGTGCCAGAGCTCAGCAGGGTGCTAGGAGTGATCCCACACCCCAGGCTAATGAGGACACACGCGGGGGCAGGGGGACAGGGCTGTATTTACAAGGACACACACAAATCCAGCATGTCAGAGCCCACCGGGCCAGGCCCGCCGGTGCAGCGTGGCCACCTGCACGGCTCTGGCCACCTGCCCAGCTTCCCTGCAGCTCTCGCGGCCCCACTGCTGGGGGCAGGAAGCAGCGTCACCCCAAGGCTTGCTGGCAGCGCAGGGGTGTGGGGGCAGGCAGTGCTGGGAAGGGAATGGCTCTGGCTGGACTCCTTCCCCAGGCAAGGCCCTTCCCTGCCCGGCTCCCAGTCTGACGACGCGGCCCAGCGCTGACCCAGCCGGCCGCACTGCGCTGACAGGGCTCATGGCTTCTTCACCTTCTTGATGGAGGAGGAGCTGGAGGCCGACTCCCGGCGTTTTCTCTGCTCCAGGGGAGAAGGGAAACAAAAGAGAAGCAGGGTCAGCGGGGTCGGAGCACTCAGCCCACGAGCTCACCCATCTGGCTCAGAGCCGCTGCGGCCTGGGGGCTAGCCCAGCGGGAGCCACGCCATGCCACGAGCTGGGGCCTCCTTGACCACACAGCAGATCGGGCCCAGAGGCTACTGCCAGGAGCCAGACGTGAGATTAACCCTTCACCAAGCCCCAGCATGCAGCTGGGTGGCTGAGCCCACTCGTGGCAGGCAGGAAATTCCCCTCCCAAGGGACACAGGCCCCCAGCTGGCAGCCCCAACGCAGGGCGCGCTGCACGACGGCCAGGCGCGTTCTGCGTGGTGCCCAGCCCCGTGGCCGATGCAGCCCAGACGGGAGGGAGAGGCGTGCCGTATCCTGCTGAAATCAGAACTGGACGGCACAAGCGTGTGACGGGAGAGCTGAGCGCTCAGCTATGGGGCGCTCCCAGCTGGGCTGAGGCAGTGCCGCCCGGGACAGGACCCAGTCCCCAGGGGACAGCGGGCACGAAGGCAGCTAGCGAGACTCCTGCAGTCCAGGACCAGAGACCCGGCAGACTGCATGGAAGCCTGGTGCAGCTGGGCTCCCCGCAAAGGCCACTGCTCCTCGGGGCTACACAGGCCACCTGTGCCAGAGCCGGCGGGGAATCGCACCCAGCAGACATCCCGCCCCGAACCCCCGTATGCATGGGGGACTCCGCAGGGGCAGTCTGCACCGCTCAGCGTTAAAACCACACCCACGGGGATTTCCTCAGAGGCCTCGGCCCAGCTGCCTCTTAAGGCTCCATTTTCAGAGAAATACCAGGGCCCAAGAACTCGCCCAACAGCATGAATAGAAGCCCTATAAAAAATCAAATCAAATCCTTGGAAATTGAGAGGCCCACAGGTACATTTAAAACCAAACCCCAGCCCGCAAACAAAGGAGCCAGGGCTTGGCGGCTTCGCTGGCAGGGCATGGAATTGATGGGGAAGCGCGTGTGCGTCTGATCATCTGTATATGGCAAAAGACCCATCTTTCAAATGTGTCACAAATTCATATTAATCACCCTCCTCTTGCCGTCCGTGGCACGGCTCCTCCAGTCGCCTTGGGCAACATTGGGAACGGTCTGGTTAAAAAAATGGTTTACATTATAATTTACACAAGCCTACAAGTCTAGCTGCTTTGAATGGCAAGGAAGGGTTTGAAAAGGGCTAAACACACACAGCCCAGAATAGATGTAACGTCTATATAAATATATAACAAGGCAGATATTCTAACTCCATCTGGAAAGAGAGAATGATTGATCTTAACAATGTAACTTCTAGCTTTCAAACCGGCTCAGAAAACAAGAAGTCAGCAGGAGTTCAGATAAAGGAAGCTTAAAAGTCAAATAATTCCGACTCTGAACCCGAGACTTCTTACACTCAAGGTCTTTTCCTTTCCCCATTAATGGGCTGACTTGTGAGCTTGGGAACAAAGCCAGGAATTCTGAGAGTCAACTCATTACGGATCAGTGAGTGGAGTCTGAGTCGCACAATTCAAAGGTTCTAATCTGGAGTAACTGGCTGAACTTCTGCTTGGAACTAATTTGTTCCAAGTTCGGCTCACCTTTCACCTCCCCAAGGCCTGCAGGGAAGTCCCTCCTGGGTCAGCAACATGCTGCACTGGGGGGACCCTGGCTTGGATTTCATGGCTGGAGCTGGACACCACCCCACCACGGAGGACAGCCAGGCTGGAGTGGTAGGGAGGACCTGAGGGATATGGCAGGGCTGCCCTGGTACCAGGCTTCCCACCAGCTAGACTCAGTGTCTCGCCACATGGCACCGTGCAGAACAGGCTGTTCCCCCCCCCGCCCCCGCCAAAGAGCAGGGCACTCCTGCAACGTGCTCCCCTGAGCTAACCCGCAGCAGCTTCCGCTTGGCTGGCAGACTCCACCCCGGGCAGCTGCAGGGCTGGCAGGGAAGAGAGGCCAAGTACAGGCTGCTGCCCGTGGGACACCAGGGCAAGACCACCCCAGCATTGTCACATGGGTGGAGGGGTGGGACTCCCAACAGGATTCCTGCAGCCCCCTCCCCTCCCTCTGCAACGCACAGGAGAGCCGAGCTGGTGTCTCCCGGAAAGAAAAGGCCCTGCCTGGGCCAAGCTCCCACGTCTCACAGCTGAGAGCGGGGTCACGGGCGACAGTGGGGGATGGCAGCACTAGCCCCAGGGGTCCGTCAGTGCAGCCAGCGCTGGGCTCTCAGTCCTGTCCCCAAGCTCGGCAGCGCTGCCAGGCTCCTTGCGAACACTCAGCGCCAACAGGGGCTTCCCAAGGAGGAAGGGTGGCCCTGGGAAGACGGTCCAGGCTGGAAGTCAGGGATGTGCTCTGCCACCGACACCCTTAGCACGTCGCTTCCTCGCCCTGGGCCTCAGTTCCCCAAGCTGCCACATGGGGACAGTAACAACTAGCTCCCCCGGGAGGTGCTGGTTCGGGGGCTCAATCCATGCTGTGGGACCATGCCACCTCCTGCATTCATGCAGCCCCTTTCGGAGCATGTCCCTGATCCTGGGAAGGGCCCTCGGAAGCTACTGGACTATAAACATTAGGCGACAGTAAGGCTGGCTGGTACCTGTAACACCCTCCAGCCACACAGCAGGCCCTGCCCCAGGCTGACTCAGCCCTTCGTCTGCCCCAGGGGCTCAGCTGGCTCTGCATGGAGGGTGCAGTCCTGCCAGGAGCGGGACGCTGCCCGGTGTCCCTGGCAGAGCCCGTCTGCGTGGCCAGGCTTCGGTATCTCCGGCATGGTGCCAAACCCTGCTCTGCCGGTGGCTGGTTATTCCTGTGCCCAGCAGCCCCCGAGCACACATCCTGCCAGGGAGTGGGCTGGCAGCGGTGGGGATGGGAGACAGACACGGGGGCAGCTCTGGTGAAGCGCTGGGTGCGCCTTCGCCCAGCACACCTGCAGCCAGCCAGCCGGCCGGGGAATAGCAGCACAAGCCTGCTCTTCCCCCAGATACCCCTCAGCTGGGATGTGATTTTTTCCCCTCCAAAGGTAGCATAAAATGGTCACAGTGTGAATGCGCTTGACCTTTTGTCTTGGACTAATCTAATTGTGTCGTCTTTGTGTAATCAGCCGGTAAAGGTCAGAGCTGTATTTAACATGGGGGGCCCTTTAGGTACCGAATTTGCCTTGCAGTGAATTAACTTGATTATATTTCTTTCAAATATGCCAGAGACCAGGTAATTTTAACCCTCTCCATGCTGCCGGCCTCGCCTCTTTGTTTGCAATTCCAGGCAGAGGCACCAAGGCAGAATATGGCTGGAGACACACAAACCCACCCGCGCCCCCACCATCCGCACTCCTGTTTGGTCTCCGGGGACAGCGAGTGTGCTGTGAATCCGCCTGGAATGGCTGCAGCCTCGCCCTTCCCGGACCCCAGGGAGGGTGGAGATTTCACGCTCCCACAAAGATTGAACGCAGCGAAGAAATTCAGAAGTCTCCTCTGCAAACATGAGCCTGCCTCAGCGGAACGCTGCCTTACAACTCCAGATTGTCACAGGAGAACAGGACATTACTCAAGTCCAGATGAATGTGTCACCTCTGTCGTTGACAGATAAGGTGTTCTCAACGCCCCGGACTATGTTCGCCCTTTGGAAACGGGAAGGGCCGGGCCGCTCCCGGGGCAGAGTATCTACAGCACGCTGTGCCCGGGGCGGGTTTCCATCAGGGAGCTTCGCCACCTCGGACAGCGCTCGGGGCTGCACAGGGCAGGCCAGGCTTGTCCTTTGGGGGTGGGACGGCTGGGGACCCCCCAGGGACATACCGTTCACAGCACTCCGCACTGGGGGGCAGCTGCGGGGAGACAGGGGCCACCCCATTTGCTCAGCCCCGGCCAGGGCATGCGCCCGACTTTCAGCTTTCCCGGGGCGTTCGGCACCCTGGGTCTCCTGTCCCAGCGCTTTCACAGGCTCCTCCCCTCTGGTCCTCAGGCCCCTCCCTCCTGCCCACGCCCCCTGCCCGGGGCGTCGCTGGAGCTCACCAGGGGAGGAACTCGTCCACGGCCCACAGCTCACGTCACGAGGTCCCACTCGCCTGCCTTTGCTCCTCCTCCCGCACAGGGCTGCGTCTCACCGGGGACAGGTAGGTACCATCCCCGCTCCTGCCTCTGCCAGCTCCCTGCAATGCCCCCTCCACGTGGGGTGCAGGAACCACTGCCGGCCCACGCGTGCCACCAAGGGCAGTGCCAGGCACGGGGTGGGCACACCAAGAGCAGACTTGGAGCCTCGGCTAAAGGGCGCGCTCTGCTCCCGCCAGCACTCGCCCCTGGAGGGAGAGACGGCAGAGCCCCCAGCAGGGCTCAGAATGCAATCCCTGGCGCAGACTGAGGGGGGACCCACCTCCAGACGCCCGCATCTGCCTACTCACTGAGTTCGGGGTCAATGGTGCTCCAACCACATCGATGATCTGGTCCTTGGCGTCTCCCTTGCCCTCCTCCGCGCTGAGCCCGGCCTGCCCGTCTGCGCGGGCCCCCTCCATGCCGACGGGGCCCAGGCTGCCCGCCTTGGCCAGCGCTTCGTGCCGGTGACGCAGCATCTGCAACTCGTACTCGCAGTTGGCAAAGGCCTGCTTGAGCTCATAGAGCAGCACCAGGTCGCTCCGCAGCTCGTTGAACATCTGCACGATCTCCTCCGTCGGCATGGGGCTGAGATCTGGGGGAGCAAAGGGAGCTCAGAGCTGGAGACCTCGGCCAGTCCGGCCCTGGAGGGGGGAGACACCCCAGCTCCCATGCCCACACCCACTGCTGGGGCCTCATTCCCAGCAGTTAACAGGGCTGGAGAGCTCTGAGGGCTGTGGCCAGGGGGTTAAAAAGCAACCTAGCCAGGTCGGGGCCCGGTAGCCTTTCCTCTCTGGGATGCTGCTTCAAATCCAACTCCAGGCAGGAGGGCTTGGCCGTGGCTTCCACCTCGGACCTGCGAGCTGAGTTTGGGTCTCAGGCCAGTTCCCAGTGGACAGGTGTTGACAATACAAACCCCAGCTGGTCCCCTTGTTGGTAGAGGCCCACGACTGACGTCCCCTCTGCCTCCAGGGCAGGACTGAGGCCATTGGCCTGGCCTGGATGCTAGCTCTGCTACTGCCCATCATAGCCCTGTGTTACAGCCGTGTCTCCCACGTCACCACCCCGTACCTAGATCCCACCCCCAGAGGGACAGGCCCCTGCTATGAAGAGCTCACAATTTCAGAAGAGCAACGCCTGAGGTGGGGGAGAAAATCCACACGCAGATCCCTCTCCACGCAGCATTGCCTGCATGCCGGGCTCCCGACTCGGCTCCTTCCCCCTGACCTGGCGTGTGGCCATGCCGGAGTGTGCCGAGGGCAGCAGGAACACTCCTACCTCAGCGGGGGAAGGCGGAGGTGCAGAACCGCTGCCATGCACTGGCCCAGGCGGCTCCCAAGGCTGCCCCGAGAGCGCGGGTGGTGCTGCTGTTCCGGAGCAGGAGCCATGCTCTGCTCCAGCTTCACAGGCCCAGAAACAACCAGGCTCAGCCAGCTTTCAGCAGCTCCTCTGTTGCAATGGGGCCTTTGCTACCTGCCCTGAGAGACTCTGCACGCCGGGCCACTGGGCAGCGGCCAAGGACTGTCCCCGGCCATTGCTCCTTCTCCTGCCCTGAAGCTGTCTGAAGCCTGCGACCCCACCCGCAGCGTCCCTCATGTCCTCTCATTGCTCTCACAGCCCCCCCCAGCTTTCCCTGGGTTAGCATCTGCTTTTTAAGCCGGGGAAACAACTGACACACCTTGATTCTGTGGGCAGGATGGGGGGCTTTGTCAGTGCCCCCACGGGGATTCTATACCAGCCTGGCAGTGCTAGTGTGGCACGGGGGGGACCCTGTGACTAGGGCCTTTAGCGCTGCCCATAGCCAACGCTGCTTCTGAGGCATTACAACGGGCCACAGACGATGAAGTCTGAGCACTAACAATGGCTAGGCCATGTAGTTACTGAGCATGCTCAGTGACCTCTGCCAAACCTCAGAAACTTTGCTTTTTTGGGGGGTGGAACATTGCATGCTGGGCTCCGGCGTCCCTTCGGGTGCGCCTGCGAATGGATTTCAGCAGCCGGGCGCAGCACAGAACTCTGTGGGCTGCGCTCCGGCCACCCCTAGCGAGGAGTGCGCATTGTATGTGCGAAGCGAACATGCCTCTCCGCTGTGAAGCCACCAGAGTTCAAGAGCGAGGGATGTGGGTTTACTCGCTGCTCAGTGGTGGCCCGCTGGAGAGTCACCCAGCAGGCCAGCTACAAAACGGAGCTGCACAGCCCCAGAGGCATTCTGGACTTGCCACCAGGAGCAGTAAATTAGGAGGAAAGCAAGCTTGAAAGCGAGCCAGGGCACCCCTGAACAATGCACATGCCATGGCCACTAGCACCCTTAGCAGGCACGGCTGAGACTGGCCTTCTCAGGGCTGTGCTTCTGCTCTTGATGGTTAAAACAGCCCAAAACAAGAGAGACAAAGGCCCTTTTAAACCAGTTTTCTTCTGGGAGGGGGAAAAAATCCCTGTGCATCTTGTTCTGGCTTTTGCCCTTTTTTAAAAAAAAACGTAAAATATTATTTTAAAACCCATTCACATACTGTTATTTAAGAAACTGGCTGTATTACTAGGAGAAAAAATAGCCCATCTAGACTACAAAGGCTTGCGCTGTGTGTCTCTTTCTCTCTAGCATGCCCCCTTTACTCACCTACTCCTAGTTCCATCAGCATCTGCTCCAGGGCTTTAATCTTCTTCTGTCCCACCGAGCTTGGCAGTTTCATCTGGAACATAAAGGTAACAGAGCCACACAGCTCCGAGTTAGCCCTCACTCACAGCCATCTAGTTCAAAAGGCAAGAGAGCTTTTCTTTTTATAGTGCAGGGGGAAAAAAAAGAAAGGAAGCGAGAGAAAGGAAAATCAAGTGGTAGAAGAGGGAGCCAGGGGCTGAAAGTTTTCAGACTAGGTCCGAGGGCAGGTATTGAAAAGCCTGGTCGTGAGGGCTTTTATTTTCCCTTGTGTGTGTGTGCAAGACGCGCTGTTTTACAGCTTCCACATGTCACTGAATTAACAACAAAAGTTCTTCTTAGCTTCAAACCCGCTCCCGCAGCGCCTGGCCCATCAAAGGGCTCATTTACACAGCGGCTAATGTGCAATGCTGCCCTACTTTATTCGCTTTAGCCGCCTTGATTAGACTCATGCGCTAACAGACTCACTTCTCGTTGTCCCTGCTGAGCCCCAGACCTGTGGGATTCATTTACAGAGCGGGCTGTATAGCAAAGAAAGAGACAGAGAGCACAGTTACTTGACTGGCGGAAGTGTGAACACACATTTACATTGGAGCTAAGGGGCTAGGGGAGTGAGAAATCATCAGATGTGAGCTATGAAAGGGAATGCGAGTGGGCTGCAGGAGGAAGAATGCATACACTTAGCAGGGTCTCGTTCGCATTCCCTTTGGGCTCTAGCTGCTCACACCAAACCAGCCCAAACACGCCGGGCGAGCAGGGCCGCCCAGAGGGGGGGGGGGGCAAGTGGGGCAATGTGCCCCAGGCCCTGGGCCTCACAGGGGCCCCCACGAGAATATAGTATTCAAAAGTGTCTTCGGTGGTGGGTCCTTCAGTGCCGCCGAACACACCCAGAGCGAGTGAAGGACCCGCCACCGAAATGCCGCCGAAGACTCAGAGCACCGCCGGGCGAGTCAAAATGAAAAAGGCGCTTAATTAATTAAAGAGCCGCCGAAATTGCTTTGCCCCAGGCCCCCTGAATCCTCTGGGCAGCCCTGCGGGTGAGAACGGGATTCCAGCAACGCACGCCAAGGGGCCAGCCACGCTCTCAATCAGGGGAGTTTTGCTCTCGCAGAGAAGGAAGCTGAGAAGTCCATAGTGCCTCCTATGCTTTGTCAATGCTAGGTGACCAGCCAGGATGGGCATGGCCCCCACAACGCAAAGCATGCTTCCCACCCAGACCACTGCGAGTTGTGCCCAGAAGGGACCAGCTACCGGGGGGACAGGGAGCTCCATCTCCATGCTCTGCCCGAGGTTGTCAACAGGCAGAATGATTCAGTGATGTGCTAGGGACCATGAAATAATCAGGGCTATCAACACACACACCAGCAGGGTAGGCAGGATGGCCTAGTGGCTAGGACATTGGACTGGGGTTCACTTCCCAGTTGCACCACAGACTGGGTGTGACACCTAGCGAGAGTCACCCGTGCCCCGGAGAATCCTTCCCTGACTTAGGGACCCACATCAGTCAGGAGTGTGGGACTTGCAGACACTACGATGATGCGTATTGTCACATGGCAACAAGGAGGGCCACGTGCAACTGGCTGAAACAGCCCAGACCAATGCACAGGATGCAAAGTTACATGTTAACTTTAAAAAGGGGAGGAAAGGAGCACTTGTGGTACCTTAGAGACTAACCAATTTATTTGAGCATAAGACTTTCGTGAGCTACAGCTCACTTCATCGGATTGAAGTGAGCTGTAGCTCACGAAAGCTTATGCTCAAATAAATTGGTTAGTCTCTAAGGTGCCACAAGTCCTCCTTTTCTTTTTGCGGATACAGACTAACACGGCTGCTACTCTGAAACCTTTAAAAAGGGGAATGACGCCAGGACAGGGACACTAGTTAGATAGAAATTAAAGAGAGGAGCCACAGGGTAAAAAGCCTGCAAGCAGCAGGGAAACCCCGTAAAACCACCAGAGAGAGGCTCAGATTCAATTACACCCCAAATCAAAAAAGACGGTCGAGTGCCAAAAGAACGGCACCATGGCTGAACTGCAGAGTCACGGGGGCCATCGGAGGCAAAAAAGGCATCTCTTAAAATTTGGAAATCCAACCCTAGTGAAGATAATAGGAAGGAACACAACCTCTGGCAAGTAAAATATAATCGGCCAGGCCAAGAAAGAATCTGAGAAGCAATTTGCTAAAGACATAGAATCTAACAGGAAACAAAAATTAAGTACCTGAGAAGCAGGAAACCTGCCCAGCAGGCAGCGGGATCACTAGCCAACAAAGGTGCTAAAGGAGCACTCAAGGAAGAGAAGGCCATGGCAGAGAACCTAAATGAATTCTTTGCAGCAGTCTTCACTACAGAGCATGTGGGGGAGATTCCAACATCGGGGCTGTCCTTATTGGGTGACAAATCTGAAGTACTGTCCCAAATTGATGTGTCATTAGAACAAGTTTTAGAACTAACTGATAAATTAAGCAGTAATAAGCCACTAGGACCAGATGGTATTCAGCCTAGAGGTCTGAAGGAACTCAGATATGAAATTGCAGAACTACTAACTGTGATATGTAACCGATCATTTAAATCGGACTGTACCAGATGTCTGGAGTGCAGCTAACGTAACAACGATTTTTAAAAAGGCCTCCCGAGGCGATCCTGGCAATTATAGGGCGGGAACCTTTAACGTCAGTACCAGGAAAACTGGTAGAAGCTACAATAAAGAACAGAACGATCAGACACAGAGATGAACATGATTTACTGGTGAAGAGTCAACGTGGCTTTTGTAAAGGTTAGTCAGGCCTCACCAATCTTTTGGACTCTTTCAGGAAGTCAACAAGGATGTGGACAAGGGGGATCCAGTGGATATAATGTACTTGGATTTTCAGAAAGCCTTTGACAAGGTCCCTTACCAATGGCTCTTAAGAAAACTAAGTAGCCATGGGATAAGAGGGAAGGACTTCTCATGGATCAGTAACTGGGTGAAAGACAGGAAACAAAAGGTAGGAAGAATTGGTCAGTTTTCACAGCAGAGAGCGGTAAATAGCAGGGTCCCCCTAGGGTCTGAACTGGGACCTGTGCTTTTCAACGTATTCATAAATGATCTAAAAAAAAAGGGGGTGAACAGCGAAGTAGCAAAATTTGCAGGCGATACAAAACTATTCAAGATCGTTAAGTCCAAAGCAGACTGCAAAGAGTTACAAAGGGATCTCACAAAACTGGGTGACTGGGCAACAAAATGGCAGATGAAATTCAAGACTGATAAGTGCCAAGTGATGCATACTGGCAAAAAATAATGCCAAAGATATCTATACGATCGGTTCTAAATGAGCTGTTACCACCCAAGAAAGAAAATACTGGAGTCACCAAGGATAGTTCTACACAAACTTCAGCTCAGCGAGCAGCAGTGGTCAAAAACAAAATGTTAGGAACTATTAGGAAAGGAACAGAACATAAAACAGAAAATATCACATCTCTGGAGTGCCCACCCCTCGAATACTGTGTCCAGTTCTGGTTGCTGCACCTCAAAAAGGATACAGTGGAACTGGAAAAGGTCCAGAGAAGGGCAACAAAAATGATCCAGGGCATGGAAAGGCTTCCATCCAAGGAGAGACTAAAAGGATTAAGGCTGTTCAGCTTAGAAAAGAGACGACTAAGGGGGGATATGACAGAGGTCTATAAAATCATGACCGGTGCGGAGAAAGTGAATAGAGAAGCGTTTTTTACGATACAAAAACCAGGAGACACCCAATGAAATTAGCAGGCAGCTGTTTAATATGAACAAGAGGAAGGACTTTTTCACACATTGCACAGCTAACCTGTGGAACTCATTGCCATGGGATGTTGTGAAGGCCAAAAGTACAACAACTGGAGAAGTTCCTGGAGGCTAGGGTTATTGATGGCTATTAGCCAAGAGGGTCAGGGATGTAACCGCATGCTCGGGGTGACCCTAAGCCTCTGGCTACCAGAAGCTAGGAGGAGAAGATGGGGTGGATCACTCCAGAATTGCCCTGTTCTATACACTCCCCCTGAAGCTCTGGTACAGGGCACTGTTGGAGACAGGGTACTGGGCTAGATGGACCACGTTCTGACCCAGTATGGCCGCTCTGATGTTCTTATGATCCTTCAATCATGAATCTACAGATCTGGCAGTGGGTCAGTCTGGAAGGAGGGCTCCAGTTGGGTGGCCTGGGGGCACTGGGTTTAAGGAACAGTTATATTTAACCATCTGGACATGAACAGAACCCTAATGAAGCCTGTAGAAGACACTCAATTGGAATGAGTTGCAAACCTCAGCGAGGATAAAAAATGCAGGGGAAGGGAACCTAGAGAGGTTAGAGACAGGAACTAACAGACTGAACAGTTACTACATGTAAGACAAAGCAATCCACAAACCCGTATCCTCTGGGAGGTGGGTGTAGCTGAGACACATGCTGTGGTCAGAGAGGTCCAACGCTGGACAGGAGTTTGCAGTGCTAGACGGCAGCTCAAAAGGCCAGTGTCACTTTGAGGCTGCATGCACCGAAGGGTCAGATCTCGGAGCTGGGAGGGGTCAGTCCCTCTTTCCGCAGCTCTGCGGGGTGTCCTGCAGGCCCCATGCTGCTGGAGAGACATCGGCCAACGGGAGGGAGCTCAGAAAAGAGCTACACAAATGATTAGGTGACATGGGGGAAAGGAAGATGAAAGGAGCCAAACACATCTCGTTCGTCTGGGAGACAACAAGCAGGGAACTACATTACAGCCGGCAAGTGTGTGACTAGTCTGAAAGCCAAGGAAGGAGAGGAATTATTCAGTGTGCTTCACACGGGCCCAACAAGGAGGGACAGGGAGGGCTGGCAGACTGCACAGCAGGAAGATGTTCCCAACCGCAGGACGGATGAAGCTGTAGAACAGAGGAAGTGGGGTATATCCCATCACTTGGGAGCTTTAAAACGAGGTGAGACAACTGGAAAACACTGTGTAGGGGCCAATCCCCCCCAGGGAGATGGGCTGGAAGATCTAAGAGGTCTTTGTGACCCCCAGCTCCCACGACAGGAAGTGTTTACGGGGAACCCATCGCCGAGGAATTGCAATTCTTTCCCTCTGTTTTCTCTCTCAACACATTGTTCTGTAGCTACGTATTTTCCACCTCACTGGAGCCCTGGGCACCAGGCCTCAGCCTTACCTCTAAGGCCTGCACTGGGGCCACCATCTCTCTAGCCAAGACAGGACTCCTCTGCAAGCCTGCCACACCCATGCTGAGCTCCACGCCAGCTGGCTGCATCCTGACCCAGGCAGTCCCACAGGATAGCTGTCACCCCACAGGGCAGCCCTGGCCTGGCTGGTTGCTAGGGACATGCCATCAGGAGCAGGGGCTTTTCTATAAGCAGCAACCTGGTGCCCTATCAGCAGCTCCGCTGACTGTTCTGGCAAGGCCTTCGGCTGTAACTACACACGCTCCTGGCCAGAGGGTGCCTGGGAGCACTCAGCACCTTCTCGCTGTCAAGCTCTTCAGTCAAAGCTATTGGGGGGCTAGAGGGTGGGGGCAGGGATGGGGGGCACCAGTGGACCCAGACCTCCCTGAAAAAGGTGCGGAACGGCAGCACAAGAGGAAGAGGGCTGTTTGGGTTTGCTTTGGCTAAAAACACATCAATGAAGCTTCCCTTTAATTCTGGGGGAGGATCTGCTCTGTGAACAGGAAGGCTTCATCGGCTTCTCAAAGCAAGAGTATATTTTAATTTTACCATCATTAAGAAAATGTTATGATTTATGTGGCTGCTGTCGAACTAATATCTTTAAAATTTAGCTGGCTAAGCCAATTCATCTTTAAGACTGATGAAGGTTGATTGCTCTCTATGCAAAATGTATTAAAACTAAATGAGGAGTCTATTACTCACACGCCGCTGATAATCTGTTAGGTCGGCTCCGTTAGCTATGCTATCTCCTAGCAGGGGGAAGCACTGGTGCCCGGCGTGAAGGCGAGGGGAAACATGCATCAGCCAGCCCTGGTTTGGGCTTAAACAGCCATGGATTTTAAGCAGACACTGCTTTGTGAGAACTGCATCACCCAAAACAATCCGGAAGGCCAAAGGGAGACGGCAGCACTCCCACCAAGCGCTAGTGACCAGGAGACATGCTGAGGTTGAGGACAAAGGGACAGGTGTCAGTCTGGCTCGCTGTTGAGCCTGCAGCGATAGGGTCAAACCCCGCTCCAGGTCTTGGATTTGTGCCCAGTCGTGAGAGGTGCATCTTTAACCCGAATCTGCAGACCCCACAGGTCCCAGCATGCAATGCTGCATCCCGAATTGGAGAGCTGGGCTGCTTGGCTCACAGTAGAGCACTGCATGCTGGGATATGTGGTGTCTGAAGATCACACCTGTATTAAAGAGGACGGTGCTGAGCGGCAATCAGCAGGCCTGGCCCTCGAGCTCCTAGTGAGTTACCAATGTGGCCCCGGGCTGAGCAAGGCTTGGGCACCCCCACTGCAGAACACGGACGAGAAGTATCTCCCTACTCGAGTTTAAAGGAAGAATTCCCAGAGAGCAACGACAGCTTTCTAGGTGAGTGCAGTTGCCCTTTTCGTTCCCTCTTCAGAGGAAGCGGTTCTTGTTATTTATTATTTGTAAAGTCCCCCTATCACAACAGCTGGGAATAGATTGCTCTAGTCACAAAACTGATTAGCTGGGATTTTGGAGGTTAATATATTTTGGATGCTTTCCTCCTGACAGCATCTCCTTATAGCTCTTTTAGCAACACAGCCCATGCTTATAATTACACCAGCACCGCTTTTGATTTAAGGACTGCAATTCTTTGTCCTTGCTATAAACAACCTGTGCTAAGCGCATGAACTGGGTGTATCAAGAGAAAAATAAAAAAAGGGCAACACACCAACGTGTCACTCAAAGCCGCGCAGCTACAGTACCCACACCTCCCAAGACGGAAACAAGGGCGCTTGGCCTAAGCCCCCAACTGCTGGGCAGGCAATGCGCCTGGCCCGGGAGCTGCCTACTCACCATCGCAGGAGGGCATGCTGGGCAGTAAGTGGGTTATGCAACGAACAGAGAGAACCAAGATCACTTTCGTAGTCCAGGTCCTTGCTGGAGCAGTCCCTTGAGTTGGTGGGGGAGAGGCCTGTCCAAACCTGGGCACTGAAAGACTTTGACCTTGGTCTCAAAGCTGAGCACCTGAGGGCAACAGAGTCACGTGCGCCTCGATTTAGGGCCGAGCCACACCTACCCAGAAACTCACGGATTCACGCCGATTACTGCGAGACCTACTGCAGATTAACGAATTTTGCCAATTAGTGATGAAACACACAAAACATGGTAACAAAGAGGCAAGGACGCAGCCTGGCAAAACAGACTCGGTTCATTTGAGTTTTCTGCGTCGTTTAGTTTTCCCAATTTATGATAATACGTCAGAGCAGACCAGTAAACTTCCTGGAGTATCGCTTGGAGGAGTAATGAAGTCTTAGTAACACGAGACCTCACCACAGAGTGCCCAGGGATTACATCGGTGCTGGGAAGTGGTTACAGACTGCTGTCTGCTGGGGGTCTGTACAGAGAATTAACAAGTTTACGGATTAACAAGGAAGGACTCCGCGCGGTCCTGCTCAGGATGATTATACCATATTGGATGCTCTGCCATTGCCTGCTATAAACTTAGGACTTTTGTTATGAATCTGCCATTTTCAGAACCTCATAAAACTTTCTCAAAAACTCGACTTCTGGGGCTGAAATTTCCATGCTTGATCTCTCACTAAAATGGTTTTGGTTTGTTTTTTAAAGTTTGAGTAGCATTTATTAAGTCATTTCACACAAGTTGTTCCCTGTTTTAATTCAATATTAGGACACACTTTTCCTCACGCTGAGTTTTGCCATTATAAACCTTCAGCATTGCTTGCCCTGAGGACTATGCCCTTCTACCATTTTGCAAAGTAAGTTACAAGCATTTAAAGATTCAGTTGTGTGCACCCACGCTCGTAATGCTGACAGACACTGGGCCCTCGTTAGCACTGCAGCTGGCCTCTACAACGAAGGTTTTCAATGCAGAAAACTTTCTCCGTAGCCAGCTTTCAGTGTGAGAATGAGTTCTGCGAAACGTCTTTCTACTCCTGCAGAGCCTGGAGGTTTGCAGGAGGAGGGAGACCAAAGCTGCACATGCGTAATGCTCTTTTGTTCTGGGTGGCATAGGAGGTGGTGTAAGGGCAGCCTCTCCCATGGGGTGCAGGAGCAGGTAGCTCCCTCTCTCCCACAGCTTGAAGGAACCACAGGAGGAATCTAGCAAATCTGGAATTTTAAACAGGGAAATTAAAATACAAAAATGTACAATTATGGGACTGAGCATTTAAACTCAAGAAGGGAGGAAATGAAGACTGAATGTGCAATCTGACCTTGGCCTCCTCATGTGCATACATTATAAGGTTTTAATTAAACAATCACATTCTATTTCTCAAATAAAATGACACTTTTTCCCCCCGTTCTGATCCACCGTGCAGAATCCTGTCGTTCTGCACAGTGATGTGGATGAGCCAGAACAACAGAGTTCAGGAAGGTCATTTAAATGATGAGACAACAGCAAACATACTTGAATGTCATTTGTACTATCTGTTGGCACACAGGATAGTTTACAATTAAATTACAGTATGAACTCTCAGTAGCTACGCATCAGTATCGGTGATGCTCAGTACAATACCACCTGGGGTAAATAGGCTACTATTCAATATACGAATGTTCTTAGAAACAAACCTGTGAGTGCTGATTTATGGAAATGATTATTTTACAGTTTCCTTGACTTGAAGGTAAACCTATTGCTAACTTTCAAATCAGCCGTGAAAAGGTACAAATTCTGTACACCATAAATTCTTCTAGGAAGTGACAGAAAAGGTTTTACTAGCGAGATTTCCTTTCAGAGATTGCAAAATCTTTCTCAAGGGTGAGAGAGAGACTCGGAACCAAGGAAAGAAGAAGTTAGCTCAGCTTCCAAATAACAGATATGGAAAAAAACAAGAAATAAAAAAATCCCTTTGAGATGGAGGACACTGTGTTGCCCTGATACATGGTTTGAGTAACTACAATCAATTAGAAAACTGCGCTAGTGTACTATCTCCAAAGGAAATGTTTTGTTTCAACGTACAATATTTCTGGTGACTACATTATTAACAAAGGATGCTTTATAAATAACTCACCGTGTACCCCAAAATGGAGGGAAGAGATGTAGACTACATGATGATAACTTACGGTAAGAATAAAAATATACAGTACAAGATGCTACAGACTTGTAGCAAAGGTTGAAACAAAGCCATCATTATCTGAGAAATAATGTGATCATGACGCGAAAGACTGTATGACAATGGATGTGCACAATAGGATTACAGCTGGACACTCAGCCTTAACTTGGGCAATTCTTGACCTCAGCACAGGAACTGCCAGACTGGATCAGGCCACTGATCCACTAGTCCAGTATCCCGTCTCTGACCCGGGTTGGTACCTGATGCTTCAGAGGCAGGCACAACAAATCTTGCAGTCGGATGTTATGGAATAAACGACTGATATTCTCCCTAACCATGTCAGGGACAGACCCTGCTAGTTCTAGACTGCCTGACCCTGAAGCAGGAATGTGTATATCAATTCCATGTTGTTTTAATCCTTGCTATTGTAACTCTGCATGATCTCATTATCCACATAACATTCAACCCTTTTCGTATTTCCTTTTAGCAATTTTAAATTGCCTGCCTTTCAATTTCATTGACTGCCCCCCTTGCTCTTGTATTCTGAGCAAAGATGGACAGAAGAACTTGCTCTACCTTCTCTAGCCCATTCAATATTTTGTATCCCTTTATCTATCACCTCTACAAAAAAAAAAAAAAAAAAACCCTCCCAAATTTTCCACTCCTTATTGTGACATTCAGGTACGTTTTAGATACATACAGGTATTAAGAATGCATGCACACATCCACACATCCCTTACTAGTTATACTATATATAAATATTACTCCTGGGGGAATTCTGCGTCACTGCGCACGCACAGAACTCATGTCTCCCGCAGATTTCTTTGCTTCCCCGCAGAAAAATGACTTTCTGACAGGGAAGCAAAGGGAAGCTGCAAGAGCAGTCACACACCACTCCCTAGCTGCGCAGGTACATGGTTTCAGGCACCCAGAACAGCTGGCAGAGATGTAAATCACCTCAGGGCTGGGAACACCCCGGCCAGTGGCTTCGACCCTGAGCCGTGATCAGCTGCTAGTCCCAGCTGGGCTGGAGGCGGGAGAAGACAGGACTTCCTCTTCCCCTGCAAGGAATGGCTGGGTCTGTGTCAGACCCACCCCCAGAATCCTCCCCCAGCTGCAGGAAGCTCAGCATCCTCCCCAGCCTCCTGCCCCCATCACTCCTCAGATGCGTGGGGAGGGGTGACTGTATGGGGAGCTGCTCCCCCATCCACCCAACCCCCGGGGCATCCGGACTTCCCATACACAGACACCCTTGCCAAGCCTCACCCCATACACCCAGAAACCCCCCTCCATACCCAAACCCCACCCCATTGAACCTCAACCCCTGCATCTGGAGCCCCCTGCCTCTGGGCCCCCATCCCTGCACCCAGACCACCCCACAGTGAGCTCCCTGCACTCAACCTCCCACCCTGACGAGCTCCATCCCCCTGCACCCAGACCCACCCTGCTGAGACCTCCACACCCAGACCCCTGCACTGAGCCCCAACCACCTTCACCTGGAAGCCCCTGAACAGTCCCATCGCCCCTGCACCTGGAACCCCCCTCCCCACAAGCCTCTGTGCATCCAGATCTCCCCCACACCTAGACCCTTCACTGAGCTGCCTGCACCCAGACTGTCCCACACAAAACCATCTCATCCCACACCTGGATCCCCCCACTCAGAGCCCCCCCACACTTGGATCCTGCCTGGTTGAACCTACCTGCCCCACACGTGGTGCGTCTGGCGCAGCGGGGCAGGGCCCAAGGGTGTTTCTGGGACAGGCCCAGGCCTTGTGCTGTGTCAGGATCGGGTACAGCATCACCACTGAATCCGTGTCCCTGGGGTGGGGGTGGGGAGGCTGCAGGGTGATCTTCCACCTTTGTGTAGCCAGTGGCCTGTGCTCCCCACTGCCATGCTGGAGCCTCTGCATTTATTTACTAACAAATAAAACTTGCAGAATTTTAGAATATTGTGCGCAGAATTTTAAATTTTTTTGGCGCAAAATGCCCTCAGGAGTAATATAATACACCCACTGGCACATTCCACAGGCATGAATTTGGATCAACCTGCATAACTTGCTCAGGCCCTCACCACTCATGGGTAATGTGAACACCACAAATTCAAACCAACACCCCATCATAGCACTAGGTCCATCCTGCATTTTTCCCCTATGAAGAGTAATGTCTTGTACCGAAGTCCACTGCGGCATGCAGCCAGGATTTGCACCCAGTGATTTCCCTACAGCAGAGGTGCTAGGAGAAGCGACAGGAACATTTCAGCTATCTGATCCATAGGACGTTTCAGACTTGGAAACATATGCTTTCCTGCCTGATACGGATGTGCTGATTACCATCAGCTTATCTTACCAAGATGCCTCGGAGTGCAATCAATACTAAACAAATAAATTATTAATTGCTTCAAGTAATTAAATTTATCAAATCCAAATAAATATAACTGATATTTTATGTCGCTGCTTTCCAAGCCCAGGCTCTGAAGGGACAATATTGATCAAGGGAGGGGAGACAGATGTTTCACATGTTAGCAGCTGATGAGGTCTGGGTTTGCATTAATGTCATGCAAGGAGCAGAGTCAAGAGCCTCTGATGGAGAGTAAACAGGCAGCGTGCTTGGCCATTTAATTGTGGGTCAGATCAAATATGAAGAATAAACATTATAAAAGACATGCATACAAACCCCCTCCCCCTGCCCCGATCTTTCACGGGAAGCCTCATTCATCTTGGAGCTGTGGCAGAAACCCAACCCCTGCCCCCAAAGAAAAAAAAGCAACCACAGTAAATTGTAACTCATTAATCAGTGCTAAGAAAATGCTCAGCTGGCTAGTAAATATTTAAAAGCCAGTGAGGGCGAATATTTGAATCAATGGGAACTAAAGCTGTGTTCAAAGTTTTTCTTCCCCTATTTCTTTTTTAATTGGCCTGACCGGCAATTTGTCTACAAGATTCTAGTTAGCGGGTAGCAAGTCAGCTTGCTGGCTGGAAGCCTCGTTTGGAGGGAAGTGCCCGGCTGTGAACTAAACGAGTGAGCTCGAGAGTCCCTCAGAGCATTCTGCGGATCTGAGCGCTCAGAGAACTCCTTTTCATCCCAGGGTTTTGCTTTATCCCCAAAGGAGACAACACTTAATTCTTTCTCTTCCAGCCAGCTGGCCCCCCCCCACACACACACTTAACAACAGGACAATAGCACCAACTCAGTCCCCCAGCACGGGGACAGGGCTGTACGCTCCCACCCTTCCTCCTAGCCCGTGGCCAAGTGCTCTGTTACCGCGGGGGCCCGCTGCCGCATTAAAACAACTCCTCGTCATTCCTAGACAAAACCGTTATCGTGGAGTTAAGGCTGAGAGCACAGATAAACAATTTAGGGTAAAATACATGACAGAGATGTTGTAATTATCCCCAAACCAAGCACAATAAACCCAGGAAATTCAGAGTTAGAGGTTAAGCTTGAAAGCAATCCAAACCCACTAAGGTATGGAAATGCAGTTACGACACCCAAACCACCTTAACTCTGCCCTGCAGCGACACCATGTAATAACTATATGATTAGGATTAAGGCTTGTTAGTGCTTTGGGGCATGGAAAAGAGTCCAAGGATTTTTAAAGGCACATTCTAGTTTTTCTTCTCTTTTCTCTCATAGCGTCGCACCCCCAACCCCCAGTTTCCTTCCCTCCTGTCTTCCCACTTCTCCCTGCACACGCACCCCACCCATGCCTCGTTTCCTCTGCAGCCTAAAATCCCCCTCCGAGGAATTCACAACGAATCGCCCTTTTTCAAAATGTCCACCCGGTTCCAGTTGTTCTCAATGGGACTGATGCTACAGGCTGCCCTCAGTTAGGACACCCTCTTTTAACATGGCCACTGACTCCATGCTACCCTCATTCAGGATGGTAGCTCCAGACACCAGGAAACAGCAAGAAACTCTGTGAGGAGCAGGTGACAGGAGACCATCTCTGCCAATGGCCTCCATCCCACTGAGAACAATAGGGGCTTGCAGCCAGTGTGAATGAAGGCAGCTTGTGGGATTCCCTGATGATTATTCTTCAGCCTCTGCAGACGGAGAAACGATCAGCTATGAAGAATAATGGCAATAAGTGAACACTGATCCTAAAACAAATGTCTTTATATGCAGGTGATGCACAAGATTTCAGTGAGCTTCAACTAGATGGGAAGTTTGAAAAGTCTGTGTCATTCTATTATTACGAACACTAAAGACAAATCAAATCCAACACTGGAGACTTATGTTCTTCAAGGACCAGGTTAACATTAATTTTAAGTAACTAAACAATTAGTTTCAATTAACGGATGAATTCTAAGCAATCCGTTCTACAGCCAAAAAGTAAGTGCTGTCATTTTGAGGAGGATCAGGGGCATTTTTCATACAAAACAAAGAAGTTGAATCCCTGCTCTGAGTGCAAAATTCAACTTAGCCTTAACTGTGGAGTAGCAACTGGTGCCTAATAAAACATAACATAAAAGATACATCTGACTGTAAACAACAATACCTAGGTCTGATACAGCTCTTCTCACAGAACCCTGTAGGAGCAGCCAGGCTTACCAAGCAAGAGGACTGGGTGAAGGGAGAGACCACAGGGGCAAATCCCTTACACCCAGCCTTGCCAGTAAATACTGGAGCCTTGAGTGCTTTGTACAAACGCTGCCCCTCACACCAGAGCGGCTGCTCCCCCTTGTCATGTTCATGCTGTGGGGTGTGTCCAGGGCCTGGCTGAGAGCGGTGTACAGAGCAGAGAACACAAACCCCCAGGTCAGCAGAATTTGCAATTCCACGTTCATGCTGCTTAGCACTGTTACAGTGCCTTACAGGTTCGACCGCGCCGCACACACGTCAGCTCGTGAATCCTCAGCCCTCCCAAGCGAGGGGGGTGAGTCCCTTAGCCCCATTTTACACGTAGGAAAACTCAACCAAAGAGGTTCAAGTGAGTGGGCGAAGGCAGCAAAGGGAGTCCGTTTCAGAGCCAGAATCAGGACTCAGAAATGCCCAATTCCCACGTTCCGCCCCTTTACCTTGACAGCCCTGCCCTCCCTATCCAGCCGGAGCCCACAGCACCCGTTGCCATTCATGTGGGCCTCCCATCCGGCTATTTGGCCTGAAGAAAATGGCTGGCTCTGCCAGATGGTTCTGTCACCAACATGGTGTTGCTCAGCTTTGCTTCCAGTTAAAAAAAAATCCAGCCACCCCTTATTTGTTTTCAAAATCCAGCTCAATCTCCATAAATGACTCTATTTATCTCGGTGCCGGAGAACGCATCTGCCGCGTCTCCATGAATCTTCACACATGTATCGCCGCCCCGAGCCCATGTACCAGAGACTGTGACCACCCGACTGCGACCACCCGACTGCATTGCAAAGCTGAGGGCAGTGGCGGCTCCTCAAGAAATGGGATCCCCACAGCTTGCACGCCCCTCAGTAGCCTGCCTGAGCAAAGCCACAGCTAACACACACACAGCCCCTGGGCGCTGGCACAATTCCCCAGAGACTGCGCTCTGCTTCCCCATGCATTTCGTGCAGGGGCTGAACATCTCCTGACATCCCCTGGAGCAGACCAGAAAATTTACCAGGCTAGACAAAGTATCTGCTTGCCCTCACCATGACGACAATAAAGTAACTAAGGGTGTTTTTTACTTGCCTATACAAAAAGATGCTCTTTTCCCAGCAAATGGGATTTTGTAAGGCTGATATCGAGGCCCCTGCGAACAGTCAGTCACACAGGTGGGTTACCTGGATCACTACTCCCCAGCCTCGTGCTAGGAGAGAGATGTCGACTCTTGCACATAAAACAATGCCAGGGTTTATTACTTCTTTACCCTGAGGGGAAAACAGGCATCTGGAGCTTTTCGAACCAATATTTAGTGAAGTTAAAAAAAATTGTGTACCTGTGACAGACCAACATGTGCAAGGCACAACAGGAGAATCTGCCCTCAAAGGCATCTCACAGCAAGGCAGCAACATCTGCACTCTAGGAGGCGTACTCCATTCGGCTGCAGGCTCTGTTTGGGCCAGGCAGCTCCCCTGGGCTGTGCTGGGCGGGTCTGACTGCTCAGGGGACGGCGACCAGTGACGAGACACCGGCAGGGTCAGGCGTTCGCATACAAGAGGGCCTTTGACTTTATAAAGTAAAGCAGAGCTGGCCTAGAGCTCAAACACAGCCAGCGTTCCTGGCTACAGCCCACACTGCTGCTGGAGACCAGACTCTGCTTATGTTAGAGGCAAGATCTTGATTTTCCACAGCTGTAAAAGGAGAACAGATAGGAGCAGAGAGACAGGGAGAAAGATATTAACAGCGGCCCCAAAGGGCCAGGGCAGCAGCCTACCCTCTGGCTCCGCAGCGTGACACCTGCAGATTTGAAGTCGGGAAACTTGATGCCAGCAGTCTCAGGAACAGCCTGAAAGAGATTGAGACAGGATGTGTTGACGGAGGAAACGCATGGGGTGACACAGAGGCTATCTGAAGGGGAAACACCATTTCCTGACACACAGCCACCTGCCAGAGCTGAGGGAAAGGAAAATCCCAAGCAAACCCCATAGAAACCACTGAGGAAAATACTCAGCTCCAAGACACCTTTGGAAAACACAAAGCCACCTTTGTGCAATGCTTCACACTGAGTCAGCCAACCACCACAGAGGGCGTGAACCCCAACCAACGCACCTCCAGTGGGTGAATGTGGCCATATGACCCGGGTCTAATTTAAGGCCCAACTCAGCAGCTGAAGGCACTCAGCCCTCACAGGATCTGGCCTTTCCACTGCAAGCCTTATGGGGCAGAAGCCAGGCATTCTATGATTTGTACAGCTCCGAGCACCCTCATGTGGCCCCCTATATAATAAGGACTGTTCTCCTTGATTGAGGCCTGCATTTTACTATGTATTAAGCCACTCATTTGCAGCTTTCCCTTTCCCTCCTCACGCTCTGACCACAGCTTGCCTCTCTGTATTGCTTGGAAGGTGCTCACTGATGAGCAGGGCACCCGATTTAGCAGGAGAGGTTTGGTTGGGTTTTTTTTTAAATGCAACTGTGGAGAATGCTGTGCGACTGATCAGAGCATTCAGTGACCTGCCTTTTTAAACGACAACTATGCCAACCTGAAGACATTAGTGGGAATAAAATCCCTGCAAGATCCTTTCATGTTGGGCTTTCACCCTTTCTGCCCCAGTGACAAGCTCCAGAGCTGTATTCTACTTTCCGTAAACTCCCCCTAAAGTTTCAGATGGAGAAATCTCTCTTCTCTCCCTTGAAAGTCACCAGGATATTGAGTCACTTCCATCGACAGCAGCCACATTTCTATGCTGGAGAGAACTGCGTTTCACAAGCAGGTGCGTGATCCCCAGACACACAATCTGCTAGGCCCTCTGGGGTGAACGAGTGCCACGGAATCACTAAGGCTCGATGGGAAATACACCTGTAGGATATGATCTGGTGGTTTGTGTGCTCTCCCTGCCAACCATGTCTCTCTCCTGCTCGCTCGTATGCTCACCCAGAGGAAAAGCCATCTCAAAGTCCTGGCTGCCCCCGCCACGCAATCAGTCACGCTGCTCTCTGACCTCATTTCTCAGAGGCTCTCCGGTTTGCTCTTGCTGCTGTTCCTGGATTGAGACTGCAAGGACAGCAACTCAGCTCCCCGGGTTTCCTGCTAGCAGCCACCACCCGAGTCAGACCTCGCAATGTGCTGCACAATGCACCTCACCTCTTGCCCCTGCCCGGCCAGCCAGCGCCGTGCTGCGTGGGCAACGGCCTGCCAGGCAGCAACGGCACTCACAGCTAGCCCTGAGCGGGAGTATTTGACCCAATAACTGGGTGACACACAGGCCAAATAATCAATCCCTAAAGGCCCCAGGCACTGTTGTTTCTAAATGTCGTTTCTAAATACAGGGGTGGCCAAAGCGTGTCCCAGGGGCCAAACAAACCCATCGAGGTGTACCAGCCACTTTCATCTTTGGTAGGTACAGCCTACAGCTTGGATTCTGATCGGAGCACAGTGGGTGGGGGACCTGTAGTGTCCAGAGCACACTCCAGACAATGTGCCCTGCTCCATTTCACGCAGTGTGGCCCTCAACCAGGCACCCTGGGGCAGCGGGGATAAAACCAGGTCTCTTGCTCAGCCGAGTCGGCTCTGACTGCGCTGAGTGCATAAGCAATTAACGGGGTTCTCCTGCCTCGCACGCCTGTACAAGCTGTAAACGCTTCAACCTCAATTGACTCTTTGGTAAATGATTTTCCTTTGTTGGAACGATGCTGATGCAGCTCTCGATTCAAATTCTTAGTTAAAATGCAATTTTTGTTAACGTTTCCCTGCTAGAGTCGGTAATTGACTCCTAATGGACTCTGTCATGGTTGAAATGACGCTCGTGTAACAACAGAAACCGCCTCCCTGCCTGCCCTGCCGCACCTACCTGGGCACGTACACGCAGCCAGACACCGACCCACAGCCGCCACTCAGGGGGACACAGACCAAACCAGCTGGGAGCTTTAAATGCCTTTGATGCCATTTCCCATCACCATCCCTGTTCTGCTCCCACCACTTCCGGGTTCTCTCCCCTCGAACGCAGGATGCTCGGGCAGTGGGCGAGCTGTGCTCTGCCAGCCCAGGGAAGCTCACACCACAGTGCCCTGGCTTTTCAGGTCACTTTATTCATGGCCCAGAGACCCCCTTTTTGGAGCAAGAAGGTGCCTGGCGAGTAGCTGGGCAAGCACCATGAAGCAACAACAGCCAGCAGTGCCCTTCTCCTCCCTCCATCCACCCCTGCTTCAGCTAGACGAGAACAGTCCTGGCTGCAGACAGCGGGGCAGCAATTCCCAGCCATCGGGTGGCTTGGCTAGCTGGCACCATGTTCAGTGCGATTTCATAATTCAAGTAACCCCTAGCATTTTACAAACATGAACTGATTCAGCATCAGGGCCCCTCCTGGGAGTAGAGTAAGTAGCATCACCCCCATCCTACCTGGGGAAACTGAGGCACAAAGCGGGGGAGCCAACTGCCCAAAGCCACAGAGCAGGTCAATGGCAGAGCTGAATTGAAACCCGCAAATCTGGGCTCCCTAGTTTCTAGACCACATTGCTACCGAAAATATACCTGTCTTTGGGCCCAGACAGCAGCCTCCCCCTGCCCCAGCTGAAGCCCAGCACCTGGCACTGGCAGGACGAGACCGGTCCTGGGAGGAGAACTCAGGGAATAAATGTTACCCAGTGACAGCAAAGACAAGAAATGTTTACAGGCTTCTCTGTCTCCTTCTTCTGGGGCAGCTTCTTCTTGGGAGCCTTGCGCTCCGCTCGCCTCTGCTCGGTGGTGGTGTCGGCAGCGGTGATGAGTTTCTGCAGGTCTTGGGTTCTCTTCTCTCTCTCTTTCTTCCTGGCTTCAATTTTCCGGAGCTCCTGGATCAGATATTCCTCTTCTGCCACCTGCCGGCCAGAGCGAGGAAAGGCGGTTAGAGCAGCCGAGGGAGCAAAGCAAGGCAAGGGGGCCACCTACCGACAGCAGCTCTGCTCCCACGCCCGTCCCCACACTGGCCCTGCACCCAGGTTTTAGCTTCCTTGCCTTACCCAGCCCAGGCACCCAACACTGCAATTCCAGGAGGCATTCAGGGCCCAGTGGGTGGCTGCCAGACCCCACCCTGGGCCCAAGTTACTCCCCCGACAAACCCGATCCCTTGGTTTTCCCTTGAGGGAGAGAACTCAGCGTAACACGTTCTGCAGGGCTGCTTGGTCCAACGGGGGGACGAGAGTACCATGGATCAGTACCCTTGGCCTCTGGGAAGGCAGCACCTTGCGTCACCCCAATGACTCCTGTTACCCTGCACTGATGGGTGTCTGATCCAAACCCCCATGGGCCAAGGGAGAAGAGCAGCACAGCAGGACTGGGATAAACCGAGGGGCAGGAAGTCGGGTGAGTGACTGGAGGGAATTGCTCTCTCTCACCAGCTCCCTAGGAACACGGAAGAGCCGTCCTGGCAGCTCCTGACCTGGCAGCACTGGGACCGTCTGCAGCTAGCGACCATTAATTAGCCAAAGAAGAAGAGCGGAGCCTCATGTGCAACATTACAGCCCCCAGTATACTCCAGCAGGACTGGCACTCCTACCAAAGAACCCAGGCTTCGGCGCTCCTGCCTGCTGCCATGAGGGCTAGGTACAGCCTGCGCTCCCCAGAAGTCTGAGACAGCTGGGGGGAAGCCCGGCAAACGCACACCCTGGAGAGAGTTCAGAGGCTGCCAGGGATCTCACTTCATTTCAGCCCTTAGACCCAGGAAAACAAGGCTCGGGCCATGGCCTGTGCTAAAGGCTGGAACCCCGTGCTGGGTATTCGGCCACCTGCTGCCTTAGAGCAGCCATTGTCAATTTGTGAGCCCCAAAGAAGTTGTTGCTAGAGATCAGAACCCTGCTTCTCTCCCTTCCCCGCAACCTTCTGCCAAATAACTGTGCCAAATCGTTGCCCCACTGCGCTCGGCCTGTCTCATGCAGCCACCCGTTACTGGTCAGACACACACGCTGTAAGCTCTGGGGGACAGGGGCCACATCTTTGTGCAGTGTTTGTGCTGCGCCTAGCACAGAGGGACCCTGAGGCATGCCTGGGGCCCATAGGCACTACAGTAATACAGAGAAGGACTAAATCCTACAGGGCTTCCTCTGTGGCAACTGCCACAAGGCCTTGTAGGCTGCGCTGGGGAAGTACGATTGACAGTGGAGACGGTGTGGGAACGGGAGGCCCGGCTGAGTTACCTGCTCTGGAGTCCTGTTGTACAGCCTCTCCAGCTGCTCCTTCCTACGTCTCTCATGGCCGGCGTCAAAGACGGGGATTTTCAGGTCGGTGCCTGGAGCAGCGCGGACGTTGGCCAGCTTGGCGCAGATGTGGTAATACCGTTCCTTCAGGTCCTCCACTGACCTTTTCTGTGGAATACCCCAGAAAACGGATGGCGTTACAAGAGGGCTGAAGGAAACCCAGCTTCCAGTCTTTGGGGGAAGGAGGCCATGCCTCCAGAAGCAGGGCTAGGGAGAAGGAATAGCAGAGCGTGGAGAGGCCTGTCCCTCCTGACTGGCCCAGTTTCTGTGAGGGTCTGTGCAGGTTGCCACCCGCTGTTATAAGTGCCTTTCACTACTTGCCTGCCACTGCTGCTGTCTCGGGGTTACAGAAAAGGGCTGGAAGTGAAGAGACCTGGGTTCCAGCCTTGACAGTCACCGACTCATGGTGTGACTGGGAGAGCGCCTGCACCGTGCCTCAGTTTCCCTATCTCTAACACGAGATGATGATACCGTTCCTCCTTTATAACGTGCTTTCAGATCCTCCAGGCAGGTACTATAGTCCTACTTCACCAGTGTTATCCCTGTCACGCTGCTCTCTCTCTCTCCTGCCAGCAGAGGCTGGCACATGCAGAGGGGGCCCAAAGCTTCCTCCTGGTGGCCCACAAGAGAAAGCTGTTCTCAGAAGCTCCTACGCAGAAAATGGGGCCTGGTGTCTGAGCTCCCAGCCACAGGCCTGGATTTCACATGGAGCACGTGATAAATGCCTTGGGGCCCCGTGACAAAGAGCGCTAGTGATTCACTCTCTGCGCGGCATTGTACCGAATGAGGTCTGAACGGTGTGTGACACAGAGGTGCAAGATGCAACAGTTTCCCTGGATTCCCCTGCCTGGCTGGAACCAGGGCAAGGAGAGCCTGGGCTGCCTCAACCGCCCTTTGAGCTTTGTTATAAAGCTAATACTCTGTCCTGCTACCGCGCCCTTCATCAGAGCATCTCACAGGCTGTTACAAGCTTCAGAACCACGCAGTGACTCGGTTTCCACCAGCATGCTCCCCTACCTCACAGGGAAACAGGTTGGGCTAGTAGTTAGTGGAGAGGACTAAAAGTCAAGACTCCTGGGTTCTATTTTCAGCTCGGTGACTTGCTCCTTGCTTCACAGGCCTGACAAAGACTCGCGCAAGGTCATGACGCAAGCCAGTGCCACTTGCCGGAGAAGAACCCAGGATGTTGGCCCTTCACTGAACACTAGATGATCTTCCTGCCCAGAGGTGAGACTCGAACCCAGGAGTCCTGACCTCCAGGCCTCTGCAGTCCCCACTAGCTCAGCCTGCTTCTCTTTCAGTGCTTGGTGAGTTGGTTCCTGGCAGGGACAATTTTTTCAAGGGATTCTGACTTCCTAATAAAATGCAACAGGGAACCGACGTGAGTCGTGGCGGATTTAATTATAAACAAAACGAGCAGTAATACCCTGTGCTGGAAATTCAATATTCCTCCCTGCCAATAATTCATTCTTTTCCCGTAATTAAGTTGATACAAAGGGTAATTTGCTCCTCGCCACGCGGCAGGCTCAGCACACCTCCCGGCTGCGTATTCCCGGCACTCACCTTGAACTGCTGGTGGTCGTAGCGGTCATGGATCACCACAAAGCGCAAGTCGAACCTGCGGGAGAGGTCGAAGAGGTGATCCGTCTCCACCTTGGTCCAGGCGTCGTCATGCAGGTACATCTGATACTCCTGCTCCGAGTACACAGGCACCTGCACCGTCTGCACAGGGAGAGAGAAGGGAGGCGGCTCACTCGTCGGGCTGCCCCGCCCGCAGTAGCTGGGGCCTCTCTCAAGCTGCCCTACAGGTAGAGACAGAGCAAACCACAGGGCACAGACGGGCAAAGGGGCCATGAGTCTTTGCCCAACTGGTCCCCTTACCCGCCCAACAGCACCTCCTGTGGACACTGCACATGCCCCAAGGCAGCCACTGCCACAATGGAGCTACGGGGCCAAGTGGAAGGGGTCACGTGGGGTCCTCCAGCCCGCCAGGGTTTATTTGGTAATTATCCCTGTGCATTTCCAATGTGCCCACTGCCACCGTATCCAAGCACCAAGAGGTCCAGAAGACCTGCCTTGGCCTCCCAGCAGGGTCTCACTTCCACCAGCCCCCAGCCCCTCACTTCCAAAGGCCCGCCAAGGGAAGGTGTACAACCAAGAGGGACCTCTCTGAGAGGCAGGGACTCGAAGTCAGGGTCTCAGACATTATGCTCTGGGGATCATTCTCCGCCCAGACCAACCGTGTTCCCCATTCCACCTGCTCTCCTAGAGGGAACTACATGGCCAGGCAGTGGTCACCGGGCCCTAGCCTGGAAGCCCTGACTCAGGCTAGCCAAGAGCCTGAAAGCAAACAACCTCGTGTTTGCAGCTACCCTCCTCCCCATTCCACAAAGCCCTTCCAGCTCAGTCCTTCCTGCCCTCCAGCAGCGGCACCTGGGCATTCACTGTGGCCTACCAAACAAGGAAGGCTCCTGTGCTGTCATATATTCCCCCCGGCAGACTGTGAGCTCCTCCTACAGGCAGCACCTGGCCCTGTATTCCCCAGGCACAAAGGTCTGAAGGTTGGATGTGGTGCAGCTATGGGCCACCAACCCAGCTGCCACCTGCTCTCTTCCCCACCGTCACTGGCCCTTTGCGAGTGGACAGCTGGCCCTCACTCCTGTGTCAACCCTGAGTCCCCAGACACCGTCAGGGCAGGGAGCACAAAGCCAACACCGGGGTCAGTCCAGCCTGCTTTGCAAGGGTTGGACACTGGATGCCAGCACATCACAGGCATCACACGGATGCTCAGAGAGCAGCAGAAGAGCCTGCTGAAGTCACAACACGTGGTAACGCAATGGGATGAGAGTACAGCCTGCATCCTAGGAAAAGGGCTGCTCCTTTAATCCCACCCCCCTAGAGTCTGGAGGGCAACTTCCTGCCTTCGCAAAAATACCCCCCAACACATTTTAATAGGCCCCCGGTGCTGGGCACCTGAGCAGCACACCCTCCCCTGGAAACCCAGATCCCCTGCCAAGCCCCAGGCCAAGCATACAGAGCATCTGCCCCAGCTCCAGCCACCTCGGTGCAGCATCTCTGAGGGGCAGCCCCTTCTGTTCACGAGTGACAGGTCTGCCTGGGCACGGGGAGGCAGCCTGTCAACTGGCCGGGCACTGGGCAAACCTCACTGCACTCAGGAAGCATCTCTTAACCATGGAAATCAGGGCGAGAGCACTGCCTCAGACGGCTTATGGGACACCCAGACAGTGGGATCATTTACTTGAGTCTAAAGGATACAGGGGCTGGGAATGGGTGAGAACTACCAACCCGGACCAGGCTGGGGAATGGAGGAGAAGAGAGTGGCTGGCTCACCAATTTTGGAATGGGCCCCAGAGCCTCTCATCTCTAGGGGACAGCTACCCCGCCCAGGGACTGCTATTCTCTGACGGCGAGGTGTCTCTGAAACACAAGCTGCTGGCCCCACCAGAAATGGCTTGCGAGAACAGTGGACTCTCTTTTGAATTGTGAGAAGTGGGGCGGAGGCGAGGCCACGTCCTGCCTGTGTTAGCTCAGTGCCGTGCCGCACCGCAGCAGGATGGCCAGCATGATTAGGTGGCTCTGAATTTCTCAGAGCCTCCCACTGCGAGAGCGCTTTTTGGCCGGGGGAATCCCAGAGCGCTTCACCGCACAGATACACTCACTGAAGAGAGCCAGGCTCCAGCCTGGCATTCTGGCCCATCCATGCTACCTGCTAACACCTGGCAGGGGTATTTTGGGTGCGTCAGTGCCAGAGATTATCAGTGCCCCTTGCGAGTGGGCACAATGCCAGCACCCCTCAAAGGTCAACTGTGGGTACCCGGACGTCACCTTGTGAATCAGCTTGACAGCCCTGCCAATTGCTGCCCAATCACTGAACCCTTTGCAGGTTAGGGCACCAACACAGGAGATGCGGGTTCAAGTCCCTGCTCTGCCAGACTTCCCGTGTGACCATGGGCCAGTCACTCGGGCTCTCCGTGCCTCACCTGCTGCCCTGTCTCACGGCGGTGCTGAGAGGAGAAATACATTCAAGACTGTGAGGTGCTCAAATATTATGGGAATGGGGCCACAGAAGTACCCCGGCCTGCAGAAAGGTGCTGACGAGGCAGAGCTGACAGTCCCTGGACCCTTCCTCACATTTCCCTGACCTCCTTTTCTTCTGGCTTTAGACCTGGGAGAGGCACAGAGACTGCCTGGTCTTGATGGCTGGAGGCTACCTCCTGGCACCGGTGTCCATGTGCTGGTCTGGTATCTGTCAGCAGCCTGACACCAGGGACTGTACGGGGACGCTGGTGTGCTGCCCATGGCATGCCCCACCAGACTTGCGCTCCAGTAGAGCACTGGAGGAGGCCTGGCTACAGCATAGCAGCAGGCTGACAACACTCCGCTCTCACACCTCTCAAAGCCCAGACAGTGCAGTGCCGGTCAAGTGCTGGGCTTGGGTGATGGCTGGCTGAGTGGACAGGACTGAAGTGAGATGGGAATGGCTCCTCCAGACGGCAGCTGTTGTATCTGCTCCTTCAGTTCAGGGGGCTGTATCTGCCCTCAGAACAAGGAGCACAAGCTTGGAGCCCTGCTGGATTTTTGGCTTCTCCCGGTGTTCCAATCAGTAGCAGCTGCGAACGAGGCTTTCCCTCCTCGCTGCATGGCAAGAAGATTGTGATATGGACATTACCAGGTCTTGGTCACTTCCAGACCCGGTAATCACTAGGGCTACTGCTCATTTGGAACACTCTCCACTTCTGGTCACCCGTCTCAACAGAGAGACAGCAAAAGGAGATGGGGTTCTGAGGCGAGGAACAAGAATGATTAGATGAAAAGACTAGGAATGATTAGCTCAGAGAGGAGACGAATGAGAACATAAGAATGGGCACACTGGATCAGACCAATGGTCCACCTAGCCCAGTACCCTGTCTCTCTGACAGTGACCAGTGCCAGGACTTCAGGGGGAGCACACAGAACAGAGCAGCTGGAGTGGCCCACCCTTGCCTTCCACTCCCAGCTTCTGGTACTCAAAGGTTTAGGGTCCCCAGAGCATGGGGTTACATCCCTGACCATCTTGGCTAATGCCCACTGATGGACCCTCCATGAATTGATCTAGTTCTTTTTTGAACCCAGGTACACTTTTGACTATCACAACATCCCATAGCAATGAGTTCCACAGATTGACTGTGCATTGTGTGAAAAAGTCCTTCCTCCTAAACCTGCTCCCTATTCATTGGGTGACCCCTGGTTTTTGTATTGCGAGAAAGGGTAAATAACACTTCTCTATCCACTTTTTCCACACCAGTCATGATTTTATAGACATTATCACATTCCCCCTTTGTTCTCTCTTTTGTAAATGAACAGCCCTAATCCCTTTAGTCTCTCCTCACATGGAAGCCATTCCACACCCTTGATCATCTTTGTTGCCCTTCTCTGAACCTTCTCCAGTTCCACCATATCCTTTTTCAGATGGTGCAACCAGTACTAGACACAGTATTCAAGGTATGGGCGTACCATAGATTTATATCGTGGTATTATGATTTCTTTTGTTTTATTTTCTATCCCTTTCCTAATATTCTGTTAGCCTTCTTGACCACTGCTGTGCATTGAGGGGAAGTTTTTGGAGAACTGTCCGCTGTGACTCCAAGATCTCTTTCTTGAGAGGTAACAGCTAATTTAGAACCATCAGTTTGTATGCATAGTTGGGACTACATTTTCCAATGTGTATTACTTTTCACTTATCAGTGTTGAATTTCATCTGCCGTTTTGTTGCCCCATCCTCTGGTTTTATGAGCTCTTGAATAATTTTGTAACATCTGCAAATTTCGCCACTTCACTGTTCACTCCCTGAGAGAAATACAACTTAATGACGAGGACAGAGAAGGGAGATCAGGTTTTCTATTTACCTCTCACAATGCAAGAATGAGGGGACACTCAATTAAAGGGAAAGGTAGAAAATTTCAAAGGGAAAAAAGGAAAAGCTTGCTTATCAAACAAATTAACCAACCGGTGAACTCACCTCCACCAGATCTCATTGATAAGAGCCTAGCAGGATTCTAAGACCCATTAAACCCATATATGGGTACTGAGAGCAGCCAGTCATGTTAGCTCAGGTAGAGAGGGAAACCCTTGTGTTTCATGGCATAAGCTGACCACTGAACGGCAGGAAGCAGGGAAAAGCTTCCCTTTGGGGCAGGGGCTGTCACTTACGACGTGTTCTGCCCAGCACTCAGCACAATCGGGCCCTGAATGGGCCTCTCGGCGCCTGCAGCATAAATGATAAATAATTAAAACAGCAGCAGCAGGCTATTCCACAAATCTCCCACCGCAGGGGTTTTAGCTCTGAAGCCTCTGGCACTGCCCGCTGCTGGAGACAGGACCCTGGGCCGGATGGACCCTGGGTCTGCTCCAGTCTGGCAATTCCTGGGGAATGCAGCTGCCCGACTCCTTAGTGGGGTTTTTTGCATGGAGCTCGGCAGGCTGACACGAAATCGAGCGGAGGGGATGCACTGAGATTGGAGAGGGGTCTGGAAGCAAGTGGGGATGGAGAACCTGGTGGGAGGGAGGGAGAGAGATCAAACGAGGGCCTAAGCAGGAGGAACTGAGACTGAGACTGTGATGAAAAGACTAAGGGGAAAGGAGACAAGCAAAAGGAATCAAGCTTGGGGAGAAAGGGGGCAAAAGAGTCTGCACCCACTAGAGCACACTCCCCTCCAGAGCCTGGAATGGGACCCAGAATCCTGAGTCTCACCATTCCTCCGCCCTCGGCAATATCTGTGCAACGCACTGGCAAAGTGTTTTATCCCCCTCTGGTGCTGGTCCAGGCAGCAGTAGTATCATAGAATCCTAGAATCTCAGGGCTGGAAGGGACCTCAGGAGGTCATCTAGTCCCACCCCCTGCTCAAAGCAGGACCAATCCCCAACTAAATCATCCCAGCCAGGGCTTTGTCAAGCCTGACCTTAGTAGGTAGTAGGTTGCCATCCTCTATCAGTTACTCTCTTAGCTCAGTGGCAGAGGTGTGTGTGGAGGATCTAAAGGTTCCAACCCTGCTGACGACATGTGGGGGTGTCAATATGATGCCAGGTGATGAAATTTGTTTCTTCAGTTTGCTTTTAAAACCTAGGAAATGACACACACAAAAACGGCACTAAAAGAATATTATGAATGCGGCAAAGTCCAGCCCTCCAAAATTAGGAAACGCCAGAGTTCAGGTTGCCTTTTGTGCATGTGCAGGATATAGTCTTTAATTACATGGTCACATATTATTTCTCCATAGGACCCTGCCTCATTTGGCACAGGGTGGCCCTGCCCTGGGGACGAATCAGGGCTGTGCACTGAAGGAGGCTGTTGTCTGTAGGACCTGGCCCCGTTTGTTGCAGGAAGAGAAAGGATGGTCTCATGGTTAAAGGAGCTGAATGCTGCCCTGGGGAACTGGATTCTCTCCCTGCCCCTGACACAGAGTTCCTGTGTGATGTCGGGCAAGTCACTTAATGCAAACTTTTCACAGGGGTCCCTGTGTGTTCCTCATTTCTGGTGCCTGACTTGAGACTCTGGGGTCTGATTTGCAGAGGTGCGGAGCAATCAGCTGCAGCTGAGGTCCGTGGGAGCCGTGTTTGGAACATATAAAGTGCTATATCATGTTAAATACTCTGAAAAATCAGGTCCAAGCTGTCTCACATTGGGCACCCAGAATTAGTGGATACTTTTGGATTTTATCCTATCTGTGCCTCAGTTTCCCAACTGTAAAACGGGGATGTCACGGAGTGCCCGGGCGATGCTCTGGAACTGCTCCCCATGAAGCCAGTCAGGACTCTGGGGCAGTCGCCTTCCGGTGAGCAGCCTGTCCGCAGGGCAAACAGCTCACACGGCTTCCACCTTCCTGGGTCTGACCTCGGAGCATTCAGCATCCTCTGCCCCTCCGTGTGCTTCCCACAGCGAGACCGCTCAGGCGGGGCTCCTGGGGAAGCCAGAGGGTCCTGCACCCCAACTTCGCAGTCAGACGGGACTCTCAGCCAGCCAGTAAAACAGAGGTTTATTAGACGACAGGAACATGGTCTAAAACAGAGCTTGCAGGTGCAGAGAACAGGACCCCTCAGCTGGGTCCATTTTGGAGGGCAGTGAGCCAGACAACCACGTCTGCACTTCACTCCATGTCCTAGCCAGCCCCAAACTGAAACTCCCTCCAGCCCCCCCTCCTCTGGGCTTTGTTCCTTTCCCAGGCCAGGAGGTCACCTGATTCCTTTGTTCTCCAACCCTTTAGCTCTCACCTTGCAGGGGGGAAGGGTCCAGGCCATCAGTTGCCAGGAAACAGGGTGTCGGCCATTCTCTGTGTCCAGACCCCTGCACACACCTGCCCTCTAGGGCTCTCCAGTGATCATACACCCTTACCCCACCACCTAGATACTTAAGAACTGCATAAGGGAAATTGAGGCACCCCCACAATATTCGGAGGAACCATTAAGAACAGTCCCACTTCGTCACGAATCCTAGAATCTCAGGGCTGGAAGGGACCTCAGGAGGTCATCTAGTCCCACCCCCTGCTCAAAGCAGGACCAATCCCCAACTAAATCATCCCAGCCAGGGCTTTGTCAAGCCTGACCTTAGTAGGTAGTAGGTTGCCATCCTCTATCAGTTACTCTCTTAGCTCAGTGGCAGAGGTGTGTGTGGAGGATCTAAAGGTTCCAACCCTGCTGACGACATGTGGGGGTGTCAATATGATGCCAGGTGATGAAATTTGTTTCTTCAGTTTGCTTTTAAAACCTAGGAAATGACACACACAAAAACGGCACTAAAAGAATATTATGAATGCGGCAAAGTCCAGCCCTCCAAAATTAGGAAACGCCAGAGTTCAGGTTGCCTTTTGTGCATGTGCAGGATATAGTCTTTAATTACATGGACACATATTATTTCTCCATAGGACCCTGCCTCATTTGGCACAGGGTGGCCCTGCCCTGGGGACGAATCAGGGCTGTGCACTGAAGGAGGCTGTTGTCTGTAGGACCTGGCCCCGTTTGTTGCAGGAAGAGAAAGGATGGTCTCATGGTTAAAGGAGCTGAATGCTGCCCTGGGGAACTGGATTCTCTCCCTGCCCCTGACACAGAGTTCCTGTGTGATGTCGGGCAAGTCACTTAATGCAAACTTTTCACAGGGGTCCCTGTGTGTTCCTCATTTCTGGTGCCTGACTTGAGACTCTGGGGTCTGATTTGCAGAGGTGCGGAGCAATCAGCTGCAGCTGAGGTCCGTGGGAGCCGTGTTTGGAACATATAAAGTGCTATATCATGTTAAATACTCTGAAAAATCAGGTCCAAGCTGTCTCACATTGGGCACCCAGAATTAGTGGATACTTTTGGATTTTATCCTATCTGTGCCTCAGTTTCCCAACTGTAAAACGGGGAAAACACCACCCCATCACCTCAGAGGGTGTTGTGAAAATAAATTCGTTAATGCCTGTGAAATAGTAAGATACTGTAGTAATGTGCAACATAGCAAAGCCCAGGAGGAAAACAGTCATTCTGTCTTCAGAGCAGGGTTTGAATAGTGTGCTGTGAGTAAGGCATGGGGCGACACAATGAACAGCTGCTCAGGAAGTGAGCCTCATTCACCCTGATCCTATGGGTCCTATGGAAAAAACGAGTATGTGATCATGTCACTAATGACTATCGTAAGCAAGGGGGCCGAATTAAGGTTGCCGAGGCAACCTTAATTCTGGCATTTCCTAGCTCTTCTGTGCTTGACTTTGCAATCTTAATAATGTTCTTTTAACACTTTTTTGTGGGTTTTACATATATTTACATAAAAACACTAGCCACTGAACCACAGTCATGTCTGACACAGAAGACAGCAGCTATTTATAACAAAGCACAGCAACATTTCAAATTGGACAGTTTGCGACTAACGCCAGCTACGCACCCTAGGACAGGAAGCAAAGTAAACTGCACTTAGTGCTCCGCATTTTCCACTTTTACCGATAAATTATCAGGTTTTTTTAATTAATGCAGTTCAATTTTTACTGATTTACATCCATTTATCAATTCACTCAATTTTTTTGGATTTTTGATTTAGTCCTATATGGAGCACAGGATCAGGTCCAAGAGGTGAATAGAGCTGGACCGCTTGGTAACCGTGACCATAATGTAATTAAATTTAACACCCCCGCTGTGAGGGGAAAGCCTCACAGCGGCCCAACACTGTAGCATTTAATTGCAGAAAGGGGAGCTACTCAAAAAAAAGAAGGCAGCTAAACAGAAATTAAAAGGTACGGCGCCAAACGTTGAAATCCCGGCAAGCTGCATGGAAACTTTTTAAAGACACCATAACAGAGGCTCAACTTAGATGTATACCCCAAATTACAAAACACAGTAAGAGAACCAAAAAAGCACCACCGTGGCTAAACAACAAAGTGAAAGAAGCAGTGAGAGACAAATAGGCATGCTTTCAAAAGTGGAAGTTAAATCCTAATGAGGAAAATAGATAGGAGCATAAACTCTGGCAAATTAAGTATATAAACTAGAAAGGCCAAAAAAGAATTTGAAGAACAGCTCGCCAAAGACTCAAAAAGTAATAGCAAAAATATGCGTAAGTGCATCAGAAGCAGGAAGCTGCTAAGCAACCAAAGGGGCCACTGGCCGATCGAGGTGCTAAAGCAGCACTCAAGGACGATAAGGCCATTGCGGAGAAATGAAATGAATTCTTTGCATCGGCCTTCATGGCTGAGGATGTGAGGGAAATTCCCAAATCTGACCCATTCTTTTTAGGTGACAAATCTGAGGAACTGTACTAGATTGAGGTGTCATTAGAGGAGGTTTTGGAACAAATTGATAAACTAAACAGTAATAAGTTACCAGGGCCAGATGGTATCACCCAAGAGTTCTGAATAAACTCGAATGTGAAACTGCAGAGCTACTAATTGTAGTTTGTAACCTATCATTTAAATCAGCTTCTGTACCAAATGCCTGGAGAATAGCTAATGTGACGCCAATTTTTAAAAAGGGCTCCAGAGGTGATCCCGGCAATTACAGGCCAGTAAGCCTGACTTCAGTACCGGGCAAACTGGTTGAAACTATAGTAAAGGACAAAATTGTCAGACATATGGATGAACATAATTTGTTGGGGTAGAGTCAACATGGTTTTTGTAAAGGGAAATCATGCCTCACCAATCTGCTAGAATTCTTTAAGGGGGTCAACAAGCATGTGGACAAGGGGGATCCAGTGGACATAGTGTACTTAGACTTTCAAAAAGCCTTTGACAAGGCCCCTCACCAAAGGCTCTTAAGCAAAGTAAGCTGTCACGGGATAAGAGGGAAGGTCCTCTCATGGATTCCTAACTGGTCAAAAGATAGGAAAGAAAGGGTAGAAATAAACGGATGATACAGAATGGAGAGAGGTAAATAGTGGTGTTCCCCAGGGGTCTGTACTGGGCCCAGTCCTATTCAACATATTCATAAATGATCTGGAAAAAGGGGTAAACAGTGAGGTGGCAAAATTTGCAGATGATACAAAACTACTCAAGATAGTTAAGTCCCAGGCAGACTGTGAAGAGATACAGAAGGATCTCACAAAACTGGGTGACTGGGCAACAAAATGGCAGATGAAATTCAATGTTGATAAATATAAAGTAATGCACATTGGAAAATATAATCCCAACTATACATATAAAATGATGGGGTCTAAATTAGTTGTTACCACTCAAGAAAGAGATCTTGGGACTGGGAGTCATTGTGGAGAGTTCTCTGAAAACATCCACTCAATGTGCAGCAGTCGTCAAAAAAGGGAACAGAATGTTGGGAATCATTAAGAAAGGGATAGATAATAAGACAGAAAATATCATATTGCCTCTATATCAATCCATGGTTCGCCCACAGCTTGAATACTGTGTGCAGATGTGGTCGGCCCATCTCAAAAAAGATCTATTGGACTTGGAAAACATTCAAAAAAGGGCAACAAAAATGATTAGGGTTATGGAATGGCTGCCGTATGAGGAGAGATTAATAAGACTGGGACTTTTCAGTTTGGAAAAGAGACGACTAAGGTGGGATATGATAGAGATCTATAAAATCATGACTGATGTGGAGAAAGTAAATACGTGAACACAAGAACACAAGAACTAGGGGTCACCAAATAAAATGAATAGGCAGCAGATTTAAAACAAACAAAAGGAAGTATTTTTTCACACAACGTACAGTCAACCTGTGCAACTCTTTGCCAGAGGATGATGTGAAAGCCAAGACTATTACAGTGTTCAAAAAAGAACTAGATAAGTTCATGGAGGATAGGTCCATCAATGGCTATTAGCCAGGATGGGCGGGGATGGTGTCCCTAGCCTCTGTTTGCCAGAAGCTGGGAATGGGCGACAGGGGATGGATCATTCGATGATTCCCTGTTCTGTTCATTCCCTCTGGGGCACCTGGCATTGGCCACTGTCGGCAGACAGGATACTGGGCTAGATGGACCTTTGACCTGACCCAGGCTGGCCATTCTTATGGGTACTTATTTTTGTTAAATACTAACACTTTACGTGATGGTTGTGTGCTGCGGCTCTGAGAATGAAGCAGTTCCGCAGTGTACAACCCAGAACACACACACACACTGTGGAGGTCGGAAAAATCAAGCAATGTTAATATAGCACTATGATTGGCTCACAAAGAGATGCTGCCTGCCGGTCCGTTTAGTGCGTTGCTGAATTTAAACAATCAATCCTCCACAGGTAAAGATAAGGTAAAAAGGCAAACATGGGGCAAAAACCACAAATCTATGCCCGAATACCAACAAGAAAAGCAGTGCTTTCCAACTTTCCAAGGAAAGTAAAGACAGGCGCAAAGAGGATGCATTGTGCTGCAAATACTGCAGCACTGAGGTCAGTGGTCAAAGTCAAAAGCAAGCAACACAAGAAGCTTAAAGAAGAAAGCGAGCTTCAGGACAAACAGTCAATATCAGGGGCTTTCACCAGGGCTTTAACAAAAGGGAGGACACAGCACGATTGTGTCAATGAATCTGTACGTGCTCTTTGTTTCACCCAACGACCGCTGTTAATTGCAGAGGAGCCTATTGATGACTTTATACGACAATCCTGTCCAGCTACAAAACCCTTCCTACCGCAGACAACCTCACCCGTAAGTATCTGAAAGAAAACGGCAACGCGGTAGCACCTAAACCGATGGAACGACTTGAAGGAAATGTGCTGCCTAGTCTGATTTTTGACAAGTCTCCTTGATGCTTTGGACCGTCCGATTCTTGGCCTTTTGTTTTCCGGATATTGATTTCAAAGCGAATAAACCCGCATTGCTTTGTGCCGACGTGACATTCATCCCCTCTGCTGCATCGACAAAACGGCTGTCAGCAATAACTGGCATGTTTGAGATGCACCAACTAACTTGGGAAAATGTGGCCACAACTAACGCAGATTCTGCTTCCTGCATAGCTAAGCTGGCACAGAGATTAAACTCCATCAGAAACCGGAGCTGCTATGTAGTACCTGTCTTCTCATCTGATTAACATTGCGCTGTCAGCAGCAACTGCTACAGAGGAAATGAAAGATGTGAAATCTTGCATCTCCGGATTTGGGGCCATTTTCAAGCATGCGAACAGGCTGAAGGCTGTGTTTTACACAGTGTGAGACGAGCACAAAGCCGACTGCTGTTTACCCACCACGGCTGGGCCACATCAGTAAATGAGTTTGTACTTCACTGCCTGCCGTGTAAATCATGTGTAGAGTGTGCCACTGCATCTCCGAGATCAGCCCAAGTTTGTTGGTTCTAAAGAAAAACTCTGAAGAGATGGGCAGATAACCAGGGTGACTGTGAGATTCTGCGCACCAGGGTAATGGTTGCTGTTGAAAAGTTGCAATCACTGTGTGACACACAGAAACACTGGAGTTTTCTCTGACTACTGCCAACATGTTTGCCAATACAGACGTTTACCGGATCATGCTAACCAAAGTCTCAATTGAATTAAGCACAAAAGCTGAAGGAGAAAGATACAGCGAGAAAACCCAGCTGTTTCTAGAAATCCTTCTGACCCCGGAACATGAGAAAACAAAAAATTATTTAAAACCTTCGACACAACACCCAGGGAGAAATGGGAGATGACCGTGGCCCATAATCTGAACCTCAAAGTGTTTGGTGCCAAAGGTTCTTTTTGCAATGTCATCCAGGTGTTGCACCCCTTCCTCCAGGTGAATTTTACAGCAGACTATGATTGTTATGCCAGAGTGTTTCAACCATTTACCACTAAAGAGGAAATTTTAAATCTGAAAGGGGAATTTACTACTCACGTGAACTTGCCCACCCCTGACAATGCAAAACTGGATGTGCTGGCTTTGTGGAACAGTGATCCAGACACACTTCCCAACGTCACCAAAGTGGCATGGAGGGAGTGCACCCCCTGATTCTACCGATGCAGAGTGCTTATTTTCAAAGTGGGACTACCTCCAAGACAGCAAGAGGCTCAACATGAGTGAGGAGACTTTTGAAGACCATTACCTGAGCGCACACAAACCAGGATTTCTGGACAAGCTACTAGCTCTGAGAGACAAAATACACCTTTAAACATTTTAAAAAAAAAAATCTTAAATTATAGTCGTAAAATGTAGATATTATAAAAGTTCCCCCCCGCCCCCGATTTTTTTATTTGTAACCCAATTTCATCCCAGTTTTAATGTTTGGAAAATAAACACTGAAAAGTTTCCAGATATTTGTAAAAAAATAAAATAAAAATAAAAACTGAAAACACGGAACACTAACCGTACCACACCCAACCAAAACCCCAGTGGAAATTTCAGGTAGGTGGAACGTAATTATTTGTGTTGGAATTTGGCAAGGAAACTGCAGCCAACACCCAAAATTTGCCACGTGATCCAGGGTGACAAGGGTAAAGACCTTGTCTTTAAGTCTCATTCAAGACATGAGCCCTCTTGCTACACAGCAGCCCCGAGATCCATGATGGGGCTCTGAGTCAGTGCTGACGCAGAGGGAACAACGCTGTCCCCTACTGAATCACCCACAGCACTCCCTGGAGCACCAAGGCTGTACTGCCAAGCTCGGATCCCATTCCAAACCCACTGAGCTCGAAGGATCAGGTGAGACTGCAGCCTGAGGTCGCAGGCCAGACTGCAATTGAAAATGCTACTGCCCAATATAGCACGAGTCCCTGTGTGGAAGGAAGGGGCTTCTCAGGCTCTCATCTGAGACACTGTGCAGAGGGTAGCTCCCTGCTGCGTAATGACAGCCAGCCTGTCCACTTCCCCCATCCCCACATGCTCCCACTTACTTTATTGAACCTGGCGAAGGGGTAATCCTTTCCCTCCTCTGCGGCCCTCCTCCAGTGGTAGAACATGGCCCCGTCTTTCCTCGCGGGGTTGGTGAAAGGCATCCACTTCCAGGGCCGCACTTTCTTGGAGCCCAGCTTCGCCTTGACTGTGCGGTAGCCCTGCGTCGTGTCACTGGGCAGCAGCGGTGGTGCATCCCTGCAGAGGAGAGAAGGCCCGGCTGAGAGAAGCAGCAGTCCACACTGCACTCCTCTGGAGAGTCTTTGCCATGGATCCTGGCAGCGCGGTAGGTAGTGCAGGAGACCTGGGTTCAAGCCCCATTCCTGGTTTTGCACCCCCCAGGACGCAGACACCACACATAGCTCCGGGGTGACATTCTGGCTTTGGGTCACGCAGCAGCATCCACCCCGCAATCGCCCTGAATCAACTCAAGCTCACCACTGAGAGCTCCAAAGGGGAGTCAAAGCCACCACGGTATAAAGAGTGATGAGGGTGCAGAGCCTGCTAGCCAGGTGAGATTCATTGTGTGTCAATGGAAAGTCACATACCTGGACCTGGAGATGGAACAAACAGCATGGAGGCGTTTGAAAGGAAGAGCTGTCTGGAAAGCAGACAGTGCTAGAGACCTCTGGGCCGATAGCACAGTCCATAGCAAATGCCATATTTGGGGTTAGGAAGGAATTTTCCCCCTGGTCACATTGGAAGAAACCCTGAGGGGGTTTCGCCTTCCTCTGCAGCATGGGGCATGCGTCACTTTCAGGTTTAAACTAGTGTAAATGGGGGATTCTCCATAAACTTGAAGTCTTTAGATCATGAGTTGAGGATGTCAGTAACTTAGCCAAAAGTTAAGGGTCTGTTACAGGGTGAGGTTCTGTGCAGTGAGCAATGTGCAGGAGGTCAGGCTAGATCATGATGGTCCCTTCTGATCTTAAAGTCTATGAGGTTGCAGCATAACACTTGCGGAAACAAAAGCTGGTGTTGCTCTGGGTGGCACACACAGGGGAATTAGATACAAAAGGGCATATATGCTGCCCCAGGTGATGCAGCTCTGGAGTGACTGCACTTTTCTCATCACATGCACAGAACAGAGCCTCCCCATTCTGGAATGAGAAAGAAAATATAAACAAGAGAAACAAAAATGATAAAAAGCCTGGAGGAGATGAGACTGAAGGTGCTAAATTTTAGGGGCTGGATTGTCAAAGATTCCAAGTGTGACTAGGCCAGGCACTGACAGACTGGAGCCATTGGTGGGTGCCAGTTCTCCCATGAAACTGTGAGAACACTAACCAGAGACGCTTACTTTTTATCGGAGTAGAGAAGCGCATAAACCTCTCGGTGCATCCCCTCCGGCCTCTTAAATGTCAGCGTCTCAGATGATTTCTTGGATTTTTTCTGAAACAGAAGATTTTGGTTATAGATTGAGAGTTTAAGGCAGAAAAGACCATTAGATCACACAGACTGACTTCTTCTATATATCACCGGCTATTATATTTCACCCAGTTATCCCTGTATGGAGCGCAATAACTTGTGTTTGGCTTTCAGAAAGGTGTCCCGTCTTGATCTGAAAGCATCAGGAGATGGGAAATCCACCACTTCCCTTGGTAGTTTGTTCCAGTGGTTTAATCACGCTCACTGTTAAAAATGTGTGCCTTACTTCTCACTGAATTTGTCTGGCTTCCACTTCCAGCCATTGGTCCTTGTTCTGCCTTTCTCTGCTAGATTAAAGAGCCTTTTACTACCCGGAATTTTCTCCCCAGGAAGGTGCTTATACACTGTAATCATGTCACCTCTCAGTCTTCTTCTTCATACACTAAACAGACTGAGCTCTTAAAGTCTCTCACAGTAAGGCATTTTCTCCAGCCCTCAAATAATTTTTGTTGCTCTTTTCTGCACCCTCTCCAGTTTTTCAACATCTTTTTTAAAATGTGGGCACTAGAACTGGACCCAGTATTCCCGTATCGATCTCACCAGTGCCGTCTACAGAGATAAAGTCACCTCCCTACTCCTCCAGCTAGCACTTTTTGAATATTGGGACATTAGAGCTCTTCTACTCTTCTGGCGTTATCCCAGTATTCCAAGAGTTATAAAAATGAACATCAGTGAGCCAGAGATCTCCTCAAGACAACTCTTTTAGGACTCTTGGTTGCAAAATATCCAGGCCTCTTGATTTTTAAGTATTTATTTCTAGGAGATATTGTTTAACACCCTCCTTAGTTACTAAGGTACTGGAAACTACTTCATTGTCATGCATCTTTCCAAACACAGAACAGAAATATTTATTGGACACTTCTACCTTTTCTGCATCATTAACAGTTTTACATCTTCACCTAGTAATGGCCCTATACCATTCTTGGAATTTCTTCTGTTACTAATATACTTTAAAAACTCTTTATTTTCCTTAGCCCTGCCAGCTGTGGAGTTTTCCCTTATGACTTTAGCTTCCCTTATCAATTTTCTACTTTTGATAGCTTCCTAACTTATATTGATTATCTATTTCCCATTTACTCCATTTGTCATATGTTGCTTCCCCACGACTGCTGCCTTCACTCTGTCATGGAGCTAGGATGGGATTTTAATCAGTTGTCCTCTTTCTTGATTGTGGCTTTTTGGCCATCTAATACACTTCTTTTAAAACTCCCAATTTTCATTTAAATTTTTCTGTCTATATATTTCCTCTGAATCAATTTTTCTCATATTTTTCCTCAGCTTTGGGAAATTAACCCTTTGGAAGCACCAAGTGTACACATTACTGGTTGGTGCTGTCCTCTATTTGCTCATATTGAATGTAATCATGTCATGATCACTGGTCCCTAGGCAAACACCAACTTCCAGCCCATTGATAAATTCATCTTTATCTGTCATAATGATGTCTAACATAGAGTTACCTCAAGTTACTTTTGCATTAGAAAATGATCATCTATAATTTTTGGAAAAACTAGTGGTGTTTTACTACTGGCTGCATAAGACCTCTAAAGTGTGTCTCCCAAACTGAAGTCCCCCATAACACTACTTATCTTTCCACACATTACAGACAGGTGTTTAAGGAGTAACTCATCCTGGTCTCTGGTTTCCACTGGTGGCATATAACAGATCCACACCAATACCCTGTCCCTGGCTTTGTTAGTTAGCACATTGATCCTTATGCATTCAAGATCCTGTGGGTTTGAGTTATCAATAACTTTCAAACAAGTAATGGGGTCTTTAAGGCAGAGTGCCACCCCACAATTCTTTTATCCACTCTGTCCTTCATGCACAGGTCATAGCTAGTGATTTTAACACTCCAATCATGCACATTCTCTCACCAGTTTTCAGTACTACCAGTTATATTAGTCTTTGCACTGATGAGAAGGCAGCCCCAGGGAGCTGCACTTCTGTGTGGAGACAGATATTTCAATGGAGAGGAAACAGTGGCTGGGGAGTGCTTTGAGTGTGATGGCATTTTATAATTATATAGTTTCATCTCAAATTGCGCAGTCTGGGACCTATGCTACAGTCTTGGTTCTCTTGGATCTGGAGTTCCTGTCCATCTCTCTGTTTATATTGGCCCATCCCCATAGCGTCTAAGCACAACGATGCCCCCGTGAAGTATGGAAGAAATATTATACTCATTTAACAGGTGGGAAACTGGGGTACAACGCAAATACAGATAAGGCCTAAATGACTTGCCCGAGGTCACACACAGATCCTGTGGTCAAGACAGAGATGTAGCTCAGGGTCTCCCAAGTCCCATTTTCAACGCCTTAACCTCAAAGCCATCCCTTCTTGAGTTTGCCAGACATTTGGCATTTGACTGTTTAGATTTCTGACAAAATAGTGATTCTGTGAACACAACCCTCCAGAAAACAAGGAGATGGGTAACTGAAGATACAGGGAAGCCAGGAAATGGACGTACATGTAAGATGCCATATACTCCATGGAAATGCCCCAAGTCAACAACTATAATAGTAAGAAATATTTGTTTTCCTTCAGTCTCTTTCAGTTATAGTCATTTGACATGACACTTGTGAGAACAGTAGGTAAAAAGTTTTCAGACACAAGTGTGATTTTCAAGTTGGTGTCTAGGGCAAAGAGTTCAGGCCCATAACCCAGTACCTTATCAGAATTGATGATGTCCTTCTTATTGATGGTTCCCGTGTTCTCTGACTCCACACCCCCCAGCTCCAGAATATCCCGCACATCTGCGCCCGTCGCCATCTTGCTCTCTGGGGGCAGAAACACAGCTGTCAAAACAAGAGCCCTATGAACAGGCATCCACAGGGCATACATGCAGATTGTCCTCTGAAAAATGAACCACTTTGCTCATCCCTCTCCAGTGTCCACCAGCCCTTGCCCGTCCTCCCCACAGGGCAAAGAGACCAAGTCATTCCTCCTCATTCAGCAGACATTTTATTTGATTCTAAAATGGACTTTGTTCTTCAAATGCTTAGCAATAGAAAATGAGGGGTACCAGTGAGGGGTGCCTGTTCCTGGAAGAGAACAGAGACATCACCATACTGGCTCACACCAAGGTATTTCTAGCCCAATAACCTGTCTCTGAAAATGGCCAGCACTAGATGCTTCAGATATCTTTAAAATGGCCAAATTATTTTGACACGGAGGACAGAGGTCAAGTCTAAAACTACTGACAAGCTGAGGGAAAAAATGACTTTTCCAACATAAAATAATGCAAAATTTACCAAATATTTTCAACTTTATATGTACTGCACCAACAGAGATGCAGCCACCTCTGGGGTGGCACCCACTGTCACACAATGAAGAAGGGGACATTTCTAGCCAAATGCTCTCTCGCTATCATGACAGTGACCCCACTGGATCTTTAGTGCCCACACAGAGCAGAGAAGACCGGCATTTGTAAGGTCCTATCCAAAGCTACACACACAATAAAGTGCCTGGAATTCTACTTATTTATTGTGGATCCAGGGCTGTTGAGATTTCAACCAGTGGTTCCAGGGAGACTAGCCATCTTAAACATGATGGTTAAATTGCTAAAACATCCCCACCTAGATCTTCATCTCCTAAGAGTATAAAAGATTCCTGCGGATGACTGCTCATCCGTTCACCCAGCCAGCTGAGAGAGGATGACTTTTATTAGAGCACATTCCTCACAGGCACCAGTACGGCTGTGTTACTTTCCCATGGGCTCAGTAAAAAGAAACTTTTAAAAGAAGGAAAATCCTGGTAAGTGAGAAGCTGCCACTTGCCCAAATGGGATGGGGTGTGACAATCAGTCCTGTTACCTGCCTGGATCCCAGACTTCCACTCTGTACAGACCCCCTCCCACTGCAAAGGCTGCTAGCGCTGGCTTCTCTTTGGGATTTACCAACAGGAGAAAATGCAAAATGACACCTCAGTCAGAGCCCAGGGCTAAAACTGGCTGGGATTTCCTAGGGTGCTGAGATGGTGATTAAGGCCCACTGGGTCCTGGTGGATCCATTTTCAAATCACGATGAGATGTTTTTCTAACAGATCTGCTCCAGGAATTCTTGGGGGCAGCTCTCTGGCCCGTGCTATACAGGGGTCAGACGTGATGATCAGAATGGTCCTTTCTGGCCTTGCATCTGTGATCTCTCAGGGCACCCACCTGAATACAGATTCCCCAGGGCCCACTAATCCCTGCCCCACCTCAGGAGCAAACTCCCTCAATCCCTGCCCAGAGACCCTATGTCCAACCCCACCCCCCCAGGACTCCAACCCCAACTTCAGACCTCGCCCCAGGACCCTGACCCCATCCTCAGACCTCTCCAGCCCTTCCCCCCAGGACCCCGACCCCAACTTCAGACCTCCCCCCAGCCCTTTCCCCCAGGACCCTGACCCCATTCTCAGACCCCCCCCCAGCCCATCCCCCCAGGACCCTGACCCCATCCTCAGACCCCCCCCCAAGCCATTCCCCCCAGGACCCCATCCTCAGACCCCCCCAGCCCCACCCCCCAGGACCCCGACCCCATCCTCAGACCCCCCCAGCCCTTCCCCCAGGACCCCATCCTCAGACCCCCCCAGCCCATCCCCCCAGGACCCTGACCCCATCCTCAGACCCCCCCCCCCAGCCATTCCCCCCAGGACCCCATTCTCAGACCCCCCCCAGCCATTCCCCCCAGGACCCCATTCTCAGACCCCCCCCAGACCCACCCCCCAGGACCCCGACCCCGACCCCATCCTCAGACCCCCCCCCACCTGGGCCGGTGCTACCCGGAGCAGCGGAGCCGGGGCTGGTGTCACAACGAACCGGGTCCGACCAGATGCACTTCCGGTCTCCGCCGCCACGAACCGGAAGTGCCCGGACTGTGAGCGGGACGGAACGCGGCGCCCGCCCGCTTCGGAGCCTGGGCCGGGGGCGGGGCACGGCGGGGGGGGGCAGTCCCGGGAGCGGGGCGGGAGGGGCCGTCCCGGGGGGGGGCAGCAGTCCCGGGGGCGGGGCACGGCGGGGGGGGGCAGTCCCGGGGGCGGGGCGGGGCACGGCGGGGGGGGCAGTCCCGGGAGCGGGGCGGGAGGGGCCGTCCCGGGGGGGGGCAGCATTCCCGGGGGCGGGGCACGGCGGGGGGGGGCAGTCCCGGGGGCGGGGCGGGGCACGGCGCGGGGGGCAGTCCCGGGGGGGGCAGCAGTCCCGGGGGCGGGGCGGGGCGGGGCACGGCGGGGGGGCAGCAGTCCCGGGGGCGGGGCACGGCGCGGGGGGCAGTCCCGGGGCGGGGCGGGGCGGGGGGGCAGCAGTCCCGGGGCGGGGCGGGGCGGGGCACGGCGCGGGGGGCAGTCCCGGGGGGGCAGCAGTCCCGGGGGCGGGGCGGGGCGGGGCACGGCGCGGGGGGCAGTCCCGGGGCGGGGCGGGGCGGGGCGGGGCACGGCGCGGGGGGCAGTCCCGGGGCGGGGCGGGGCGGGGCACGGCGCGGGGGGCAGTCCCGGGGCGGGGCGGGGCGGGGCGGGGCACGGCGCGGGGGGCAGTCCCGGGGCGGGGCGGGGCACGGCGCGGGGGGCAGTCCCGGGGGGGCAGCAGTCCCGGGGGCGGGGCGGGGCGGGGCGGGGCACGGCGCGGGGGGCAGTCCCGGGGGGGCAGCAGTCCCGGGGGCGGGGCGGGGCGGGGCGGGGCACGGCGCGGGGGGCAGTCCCGGGGCGGGGCGGGGCGGGGCACGGCGCGGGGGGCAGTCCCGGGGCGGGGCGGGGCGGGGCGGGGCACGGCGCGGGGGGCAGTCCCGGGGCGGGGCGGGGCGGGGCACGGCGCGGGGGGCAGTCCCGGGGGCGGGGCGGGGCACGGCACGGCGGGGGGGCAGTCCCGGGGCGGGCCGGTCCCGGTCGCTCCCGGGGCTGCTGTTGGGGTCCCGTTCCCGCCGGGTCGGGCCCGACGTTGCGGGGACTCGAGAGCCGGGTCCTGCGAGCTCGGGGCCCGGCCTGAGGCAGCGGCCGGCCCCGCTGCGGCACGGGAGCCCCCCGAGCAGCCGGGCCCCCCGCCCCCGGGCCCCCGCCTCCAGCCCCGGGCCCGCTCCGGCCTCTGCAGGAGCCGGGGGGCGCTGGGGTCGCGAGCCGCCCGCCCCCGTCAGGGCTGCAGGCGGTGGCCGAGGCCGGGTGGCGGGAGCCCGGGGCACCCTGGAGACTCACGGAGCTTCCGTGGGTAAAACCCCCTTCTCCAGAGGCCGGGCCAGCAGCGAGCGGGTCGTAGCGGGGTCTGGAGCCGGGGTCCGGGCTGCTGGAAGCGCTGCCCCGAGGGGAGCAGCCGCAGCCCTGGGGTGGAGCCTGGGACGGGGGGGGTCCTCGGGGCCGGGTCCCCGCACCCCTGGCACCGGGACTGACCGCCAGGGGCGCCCTTGCCCTTCCCCCCCTCGGCCCAGTGGGCGCTGCTTCTCAGGAGGAGCCCCTCGCACACCTTGCTCCCCCGGCCCGCCTCTGCTGCCCCCCTGCCTGTGTACCACTCCTCCCTGCTTCCCATCACCCCCCTCCACACCCCTGAGCCCCCCAGTCCCGCCCGCCGCACACCCGTCTCAGCTCCCCCATGGCCAAGCGCAGCAGAAGGAGTTAAGGGAAGTAGCCTGGGCTTAAATTTTCATAGAGTATTTCCTGGAGCCCCCATGGCTATCTCCTCCCCCCCGCACCCCCAATGCTATAAAAGCCCCAGGGGAGTTGAAAATATTTCCCGGGGCTCCATTCCAGACAGCTCTGGCTGAATTTAAGCCCTGGAACTCGCCCTGTAGGAAGCCACATGAGGTTGTTTCTTTAGCACCATTCACTGATTCTGTGTTTTAGAAATAGTGGCCGCACCATCAGAGGCTCAGGTCTGCAGGGGTCACGGGGAAATGTGACCCTTGGGCGTTACCTCGCTTCATGCTGCTGTCTGCCTGGCCTTCGCATCGCTCACCAGGGCACGCCACAGCCAGGGCCATGTGTGAGAGAGGCCCTCTCCTTGGTCAGGTCTTTGTGTAGTTAGACCAGTAGATTATATCAGCAAAGCGCTCCTAGTGTGGACGCAGCTTTTACCAACAAAAGTGTGCTTTGGGTGGGATAGCTTATTCCGGACCCACCTGCAGCGTGGTCCACACTTAGAAGTTTTGCCAACATAACTGTCGGGGGGAATCAAACCCTTACCTGATTTTAGCTGTGCTTGCAAAAGCCCCAGTGTAGGTGCAGTTATACTGGGTGGGGGAATCCTTTTGTAGGTATGGGTTGTTTCATTTGAGGAACCGGTAAAAGCACAGTTTGGGGCCAGTGTAAGCTTTGTCCACACTAGGGGCTATTGCCAGCGTAGTTCTGCCAGTCACAAATCACACCTCATCACACCCCTGACCAACATAGCTATGAAGGCAAAAGCTTGTCATGAAGGGACCAAACTCTCTTAATTCTGATGGGGGAAGACACAGATACAGCTAGGAGGAATTAGAGGGGGAATGAAGACAGCCGTGTATGTGTGTGTGTGTGTATGTGTGTATATATATATATATAGACACACAAACGGAGAAAAGGGGAAGTTGATAGTAATTAATATAAACCAGAAACTAGGAATTTCAGAAAATTGATAAGGGAAGCCACGGGACCCAAGGAGAAATCTATGGTCAGCAGAGTTAAGGACAGTCAGAAGGAGTTTTTAAAACATATTAGGAACAAAAAGAATCCTGACAATGGTATTGGTCCATTAGTAGACGGAAATTGTAGAATTATTGATAATAATGTAGAAAAAGCAGAAGTGTTCTATTCTGTATTCAGGGAGAAACAGATGATATTGTCTCACCATATGGTGATGACAATACTCTTTCCCTTCCACTAATATCTCTGGAGGGTGTTAAACCGCTGCTACTAAAGTTAGACATTTTTATTATTAGCCAGGATTTTTAAATCAGCAGGTCCAGCTAACTTGCATCCAAGAGTTTTTAAAGAGTTGGCTGAGATATTCACTGGACTGCTAATGTTGATTTTCAACAAGTCTTGGAGCCCTGGGGAAGTTCCAGAAGACTGGAAGACAGTTGATGTTGTGCCATTTTTTAAAGAAGGGTAAACAGGATGAGCCAGGTAATTATAGGCCTACCAGCCTGACATAAATTCCTGGCAAGACAATGGAGCATCGAATACAGGACTTGATTAATAAATAATTAAAGGAGAGTAATGCTATTAATGCCAGTCAACATGGGTTTATGGAAAACAGATCCTGTCAAATATTTTTATGAGATTGCAAGTTTGTTTGAAAAAGATGATAGAGTTAATGTAATATAATTAAACTGCTGTAAGGCATTTGACTTGATACTGGGCCACATTTTAATTAAAAAGCTAGAAGGATCTAAAATGAACATTGCACACGTTAAGTGGATTAAAACTGGCTAACTGATAGGTCTCAATATGTAACTAAAGGGGAATTGTGAGTGAGCAGGTCTCTTTCCCTTGGTGTCTGCAGGGATCTGTTCTTGGCACTACGCTATTTAACATTTTTATCGGTGACCTTGAAGAAAACATAAAATTATCACTCAAAAAGTTTACAGATGACACAACAATTGGGGGAGTAGTAAACAATGAAGAGGATAGGTCACTGATTCACAGATAAATTGGGAACAAGTAAACAATATGCCTTTAATATGGCTAAATGTGAATGTGTACAACTAGGAACAAAAGGGAAGCAGGATGAGCCAGATAATTATAGGCCATGCTTACAGGATGGGGGACTCCCTCCTGGGAAGCAGTGACTCTGAAAAAGATTTGTGGGTTGTGGTGGATAATCCACTGAACATGAGAAACCAGTGTAATGCCATGGCCGAAAAAACTAATACAATCCTGGGATGCATAAAAAGGAATCTCAAGTAGGTGCAGAGAGGTAATTTTACCTCTTGTATTTGGCACTGGTGCAACTGCTGCTGGAATAGTTTGTCCAGTTCTGGTGCCCACATTTCAAGAAGCATGTTGATAAATTGGAGACGGTTTGGGGATGGGGGATGCCAGCATAGAATCATGGAGATGTAGGGCTGGAAGGAACCTCAAGAGGTCATCTAGCCCAGCCCCCTGGGCTAACGCAGGACCAAATAAACCTAGACCCGCCCTGACAGGGGTTTGTCCAACCTGTTCTTAAACACCTCCAGTGATGACGATTCCACGACCTCCCTTGGAAGCCTGTCCCAGAGCGTAACTCCCCTGAGAACTAGAAAGATTTTCTGAATCCTAATATCTGACCTAAATCTCCTGTGCTGCAGGTGAAGCCATCATTTTTTGTCCTACCTCCAGTGGACATGGAGAACAATCCATCACTGTGCTCTTTCTGACAGCCCCTAACGTAGCTGAAGACTGTCAGGTCCCTCCCACCCCCTCAGTTTTCTATTCTCAAGACTAACCAGGCCCCATCTTTTTAACCTTTTCTCGTAGATCAAGTTTTCCAAACCTTTGATAATTTTTGTTGCTCTCACCTGGGCTCTCCAATTTATCCATATCTTTCCTGAAGTGCAGGGCCCAGAACTGAACACGGTGCTCCAGCCGAGCCTTCACCAGTGCCATGCAGAACAGGACAATTACGTCCCGTGTCTTACATACAACACTCCTGTTAACACAGCCCAAGATGAGATTAGCCTTCTTTGCAACTGCGTCTCATTGTTGACTCATATTCAATTTGTGATCAACTATCACCCCAGATCCTTTTCAGCAGTATGTAAGAACGGTCACACTGGATCAGATCAAGGGTCCATCTAGCCCAGTATCCTGTCTTCCGACAATGGCCAATGCTGGTAATGAACAGAACAGGGAATCATCAAGTGATCCATCCCCTGTCGCCCATTCCTAGCTTCTGGCAAACAGAGGCTAGGGGCACCATCCCAGCCCATCCTGGCTAATAGCCATTGGTGGACCTGTCCTCCATGAACTTATCTAATTCTTTTTTGAACCCTGTTATAGTCTTGGCCTTCACAACATCCTCTGGCAAAGAGTTCCACGGGTTGACTGTGCGTTGTATGAAGAAATACTTCCTTTTGTTTGTTTTAAACCTGCTGCCCATTAATTTGGTGACCCCTCGATCTTGTGTTATGAGAAGGAGTAAATAATACTTCCTTATTTCCTTTCTCCACCCCATTTTAGAGACCACTATCATATCCCCCCTTAGTCATCTCTTTTCCAAGCTGAAAAGCACTACCACTTACCCAGTGATTCCCTATTTGTAGTTGTGCATTTTATTTTTTCTTCCTATGTGTTGTACTTTGCACTTGTCTTTATTTAATTTCATCTTGTAGATTTCCAATTCTCCAGTTTGTCAAGGTTGTTTTGAATTTTAATCCTGGCCTCCAAAGTGCTTGCAGCCCGTCCCAGTTTGGTGTCATCTGCAAATGTTGTACGCATACGCGCCACTCCATTATCTAAATAATGAAAATGTGGAGGAGTACCAGACCCAGACTAACCCCTGCCGGAGCTCCCTAGAAACGTACACCCCAGTTAGACAGCGAACCACTGATAACTACTCTGAGTATGCTCTTTCAACCAATTTTGCACCCAACTTCATAGTAATTTCATCTAGACCACATTTTTCTAGTTTGCTTATGAGAATGCCATGTGGGACTGTGTTAAAAGCATTGCTGAAATCAAGCTAGCTCGCAGCTACAGCCTCCCCCATATCCATGAGGTCAGTAACACTGTCAAACAAGGACATTAGGTTGGTTTGGCAGGATTTGTTCTTGACTCACAATAGTCATGCTGACTATTCCTTATGCATCTAGTATCCCTAGGCACTTGCAAATTGTTTCATAATTTGTTTCCAGGTATTGAAGTTTGCCTGACCGGTCTATAATTCCCCAAGTCCTTTTTAAAGATAGGCACAATGTTTGCCCTTCTCCAGGCCTCTGGGATCTCACCTGTCTGCTATGAGTTCTTTCAAAGATAGTTGCTAATGTTCTGAAATTGTTTCAGCTATTTGCTTGCATACGTGGAATGAATTTTATCAGGCCCTTCCAACTTGAATACAGCTGTTATCTAACTATTCATTAACATGTTCTTTCCCTATTGTGGCTTGCATTCCTTCCCCCTTGATGTTAATATTAATTGTGTTAAAGTACCTGGTCACAATTTACCTTTTTAGTGAAGATTGAAGCAAAATGGGCGTTAAACACCCCAGCCTTCTTGATATCATCCATTGTTAGCTCTCCTTCCCTCCTCAGTAGAAGACCTACACCTTCCTTTGTCTTGGTCTGGCTCCTAATGCATTTATAAAACCTTTTCTTATGGCTTTTTTATGTCCCTTGCCAGGGGTAACTCATTTGCGGCCTTGGTCTGGCTGATTTTGTCCCTACATGCTTGTGCTGTTCTTTTGTACTATTCTCTAGCAATTAGTCTATGTTTATACTTTCTGTAGGGTTCCTTTTGATTTTTTTTCAGGTCATTAAAGAGCTCCTAATGGGGCCTTTTACTATTCTTCCTATCTTTCCTTTGCATGGGAAAGTTTACTGTTGCATCTTTAGTATTGTCTCCCTGAGAAACTGCCAGATCTCCTTTATCCCTAAGAATTTCTTCCTATGGGACCTGAGCTACCAGTTTGTGGAGTTGGTTAAAAGCTGCTTATTGGACATCAGCTGCCCTACTCTGCAGCTCTCTCTTCTTTCTTTCCTTAGGATCATGAAATGTCTCATGTCATGGTCACTGTCACCCAAATTTTCTTCAAACTTCAGATTCACCACTAATCCCTCCCTGTTGGTCAGAAACAAGTCTAAATTGGCTGCCCCCTGGTTACTTCCTTCACTGCCGGAACCCAACCATTCCAACACATTCCAAAAACTTACTGACATTCCGTGTTTTGCCATTTTGCTTCACCAGCAGATGTCCAGGGAAAGTCCTCCTGTTCCTACCAGAGACTTTCAACTGGTCTGCCTCTCCCATCCTGCTGGATCTCAGAACAAGTGCATACAGTCTCAATGCATAATTCAGCCCCCCTCCCTGGCATTCCTTAACAAGCTGTACCCCTCCATACCAACATGCCAGTCATGAGGCTGATCCCACAAAATCTCTGTGGTGCCACTTAAGTCATAATTTATATTATGGACTAATTCATCCAGTTCTTCCTGTGTATTCACCATACTGCTTGTGTTTGTCTGTAGACATCTAAGATGTTGAGCAGATTCTAACAGGTTTCCCTCTTGTTGCTCCTACGACTCTGTTGTAATTTTCCATTTCCCCCTCCCCCAACATTCAGCCCTCTGTTAAGGTCACCTTTTTTTTTTTTAATAGACCTACATGTGGGTTTTTGTCATCTGTCCCCTTTGACCCTAGTTTAATTTCCTCCTTTTAGCACATAGTACAGTTGTGGGGTGGATTTTTCCATACTCCTGACCAATATATGTGTGCGGGGGAAACTTTGCAGCATAGACCTGGCCTTCAGTTGTAAGCTGCTTGGGGCAGGGCTGGTCTTTGTGTTCTGTGTTTGTACAGCCCCTGGCGTAATGGGGTCCTGGTCCAACCATCGGGCTCCTAAGCACTGGGGCAATACAGGTAACAATGGTGATAAATCCAGATAGGCCAGTGGTGTCAGTCACCGGGCTGCTCCTGACCCCTGTGGCATTTCAGGCTGCAGATTCCCAGCTCTTGGTTTGAAAATGGATGTTTCCATCCAGCCTTTGCCCTTTCAAGGTGAGGGAGGGGAGACTTTCCAAATGTGAACTGAGTGTAACTAGCCCAGTGATGTTTGCCTGAGTCTGCAGCCAGCCTGGGAAAAGATTCTACAGGCTGAACTGCCCTGCTCCCGAGCGGTTTTCCTGGGGTGGTGACATGTCAGCATTAACCGCTTCATTGCTGAGCCTTCAGCAGATGGAAAGGGTGGGGGTTAAGCCCCCAGTGGAAGTGAGGGTGGAAGTTAGGAGTTCGTTACTGCAGGAGGGGACAGGAGAAGAAACCGGGAGAGAGGATGGGGAAAGACGAGAAACAGAGGGCGCCCCTGAAGTTGAGCAGAGTTGCACTGTCAAGGCCCTGGCACTTCGCGCATCCCTGAGGGAGCTGCTCTGCCCTAGAAGCAGGCGGGGGCCCCAGGTGTGCAGCCCACACTGTATTTAAACCTGCATTCAGGGGAGCTAGCCCCGCCCCTCAGGCCTGCAGAGCTGTGGTTCACGCTGCTACTTAGTTCAAGCTGCTTTTCATTCGTGGCTTGATTGAATCACTTCAAGCTAAACCGGGCAGGTGCTTTGAAATCCCCAAGGCTGCTGGGCTGCCATTGTATGACACCCCTGTGGAATTAACCAGTTTCTGTCCCACTGATTGACTCAGTGCCAGCAGGGGCTGGCTGATTGCTTCACAGCTAGGGCCTGTTTGGGGGACAGCCAGGCCTGTGCGGGGTCCTTGCCTGCCCTCTGTTCCACAGGGCACCCACCTGACTCAAGCCATGTGGCTGCCAGTGCTTCCTGGGCCTAGCAGGGCCTGGCCCTACACTGCACAACAGGCCCCTGCAACCCTCGGCTGAGGCGGCAGGTTCTGGGGCAGCTTTGTTTAAATGAGAAGATTGTAGAATCGTAGGCCTGGCAGGAACCTCGAGAGGTCATCTGGTCCCGTCCCCTGCACTCACGGCAGGACTCAGACCATCCCTGACAGGTGTTTGTCTAACCTGCTCTTCAAAACCTTCAGTGATGGAGATTCCACAACCTCCCTCAGTAATTTGTTCCAGTGCTTCACCACCCTGAGTGAAAAGGAGGACTTGTGGCACCTTAGAGACTAACAAATTTATTTGAGCATAAGCTTTTGTGAGAGGAAGTTTTTCCTAATGTCCAACCTAAGCCGCCCTTGCTGCAATTTAAGCTCATTGCTTCTTGTCCTATCCTCAGAGGTTAAGGAGAACAATTTACCGCCCTCTTCCTTATAACCTTTTATGTACTTGAAAACTGGTATCATGTCCCCTCTCAGTCTTCTCTTCTCCAGACTAAACAAACCCATTTTTCAATCTTCCCTCATAGCTCATGTCTTCTAGACTTTTAATCATTTTTGTTGCTCTGGACTCTCTCCAATTTGTCCACATCCTTCCTGAAATGTGGTGTCCAGAACTGGACATAATACTCCAGCTGAGGCCAAATCAGTGAGGAGTGGAGCGGAAGAATTATTTCTTGTGTCTTGTCCTGGGTTGGTGGCTTGAATGCTATCCCCCAAGTAAATCATCAATGATTTAGATAATGGCATAGAGTGTGCCCATAAAGTTTGATACCAAGCTGGGAGCGGTTGCAAGTGCTTTGGTGGATAGGAATATAATTCAAAATGATCTGGACAAACTGGAGAAGTGGTCTGAAGTAAAGAGGATGAAATTCAATATGGACAAATGCAAAGTACTCCACTTAGGAAGGAACAGTAAGTTTCACAAATACAAAATGGGAACTGACTGCCTAGGAAGGAGTACTGTGGAAAGGGATCTAGGGGTCATAGTGGACCACAAGCTAAATATGAGTCAACGGTGTAACACTGTTGCAAAAAAAGCAAACATCATTCTGGGATGTATTAGCAGGAATATTGCAAGCAAGACATGAGAAGTAATTCTTCCGCACTACTCCGTGCTGATTAGGCCTCAGCTGGAGTATTGTGTCCAGTTCTGAGTGCCACATTTCAGGAAGGATGGGGACAAATTGGAGAAAGTCCAGAGAAGAGCAACAAGAATGATTAAAGGTCTAGAAAACATGACCTCTGAGGGAAGATTGAAACAACTGGGTTTGTTTAGTCTGGAGAAGAGAAGACAGAGGGGGACATGCTACCAGATAAAGGGGTTTAGGCGCAGCTCCTCAAAGGGAAATCAACCGGAGTCAGGTTTCAGAGTAGTAGTCAGCTAAACCCCTGCGGGGATCTGGGCCTTACTGAACTGAATATCAAAGTGCAAACCCCAGTCAGCACACCAGCCCTTTGAACAGATTTAATAATTTTATTAAGATGATGTTGAAGTAAAAAGAAAATGGTACAGAGTTTAAGCATAGAAGTTTCTGGTTATCAGGGAATAAGGTACAGATTATCAAGGGGTGCGAAATTCGGTTTAGGAACGGGTGGCGTAAGGAATACATAATCTGCAATATCCCCGATTGGGGGTAAAAGGTTAACGGGTCAAAGTACAGACATTGAGATATGGGGGTACATTGTTCATATAATGGCTATGTTCAGGTGTGGAGTATAATGAGTGGGTATGATGATGAGAATGGATTTACCCTCATTTGGTGGGAATTAATGTTCAGTGAGTTTATGGTTCTGGTTCACATGGTCCAATGGAAAAAGTCTCTCAGTCCCTTTCCCATAGTGGATCCACGATGTCGTACCGGCTCACACCTCCTGGTACTGTCAGTGGCCGGGGATGTGTTCGATGTAGATGTCCCTAGACCATCGGATGGTGTCCGAGACCATGAGTCACCGCATGACCGTGCGTAGCTATTACATTCCAGGTCCCTTACACTGCCCCTAGCTGCCAGGTTTTGTGGTGGCCCCACAAATGTGTATCACAGAAGGTGGAGAGGCATTGTGGACTTGTGGGATAAACACATTAGCTGGAGGCTTCTGCTAAAATAGCACAGTGAAACACTTCACAGCCTGTTGAGATAAAGGGGGCAATTAGCACCCCAGGTGTTAAGTTCTGGCTCTGTGGACACCACAGCCCTGGTTTGAGCTTGGGTCATCTTAGAAGGCAGGTTTTTAAAACAAAAGCCAAGGTTTCCCTGCAGTTTCCCCAGGCCTGGAATTGTGGGCTCCAGGGCACCCTGATACAGACCAGGTCTCCAAATACTCAGGCAAGCTGGGTCATTGTCCAGCCTCAGGCCCCCAGTTCAAACCCCACTGGAGCGAGCCCTTATCTGAATGATTGACACTGATATGACACTCCTCACTGTGTGTGGGGCTGTCTGATCTGGGTAGCCCAGAAGCATGGCAGCCAGGAGACTCAGGCCCAGCTCTGCTCTTGAATTTGGGGTCCTTACAGCACTTTCGCTCTGAGTCACCAGGCTGTTACATTTTGCGGTTGCCTAGCGAAAGGGGCAGGTAATAGGATCTGGGGGACAATGAAGGGTCCTTGTAAATGCTACCCCCCCAAGTGAACTTGACCTAATCCCATTAACCCCATTACCTCCCCCCCTCTCTTTCAAGGGGCTTGTGGAATGCAGGGTCTCTTGGGAGGCCAAGTGCATTTTGGGGTGGGGGTGCTGGCATGGTTACCCATGTTGGAAAACACCCACACATGCATGCATGCACACACGTATGTGCATACACCCATGTACACGTACACACACACAAACACACACACGCTGCAGGTATCGTTCACTTGCCCTGATGGTTGGGGGCCCACTGCAGGAAGTGGCTTTGGTGCTGCCCGTCCAGTGCACCCATACCCTGGGCCATTCCCAGCCTCACTCATGGCACAGTCGTCTCCCAAGCAGCCCCTCCGCTCACCCATCCCAGCTGTCCTTGTGATGAGGATGCCCAGGTGATCCCAGCGCTGCCCAGCCCCCTGCAAGGCGAAGGTTCTTGCCAAGTGCTTCCCAGCCGCCCATCCTGCCCCACTGCAGCCCTTGCTCTCTGCCATTGCAGTCAGCTGAGCCCATCTCCCGTCCGCCCCAATGCACGCCCCACAGGACGCCTGGCCCCCCCCGGTGTCAGCTCTGCTCCCCCGCTCCCATTACTGGGCCAGGCTGTGCGCCGTCTCTCCAGCCCAGCTGGCACTGTCCAGAACCCACCTGGGCATTCCCCCCTCCTCCCGAATCCAGGGCTGAGTCCTCAGCTGGGGGTCCCCCTTGCCATTGCCACCACAGGGCTGCCCTGGCTGTGCCGGACCTGAGGGCTAAGTCGTGGGGGGAATGGAGATGGGGGCAGAGCCCCAGGGTGACAATCCCTGGACTGCGCGGGCCCCAGCTCGGGGTCATTCCCTGTGTTCTGACCCTGAATGCCCGGCCCTGGGCTGCACCCCCGAGAGCCGGCACTCCACCCCCTGGGTGCCTGGGCATGCATGTTGCAGGCTGGGTCAGCAACTGGAGCCGTCCCCACCAGGAGGAAGCTGTGATGGGCAGAGATTTCCCCTCCCTCACCCTGTGGGGCTGGGTGACTCCGGAGTAGGGCGTGTGTGTCTGATCTGGAGCAGCCCACGGCTCAGCCCAGGACAGGCCTGCTATGCATGGTCTCTGCAGCCACCTTCTCCCATCCCGGCCCTGCCCTGTCACTGCCAGTCCCCCACTGGGAGCTGAGGGCTCCCAGCCCTTGCCAGCCTGGCCCCGGCCCCTCCCCGAGCAGGTGAGACCCTCCCCTCTGAGGATGTGCTCGACCCATCGGATCAGATGCTCTGCTGAAGGGCTCCCGGGCCAAGCAAGCCGGCCAGCCTGAGCCACTCTCCCTGGGCACCCTCCCCCCATCACCGCTGCCCCCTCTCCATGCCAGCACTCGGCTCTGCTGCAAGGCGTGGCAAGGGTCTGCCTGCCTGGGCACCCTTTAAGACCCTGCTCCCCGGGCATGTTGGACAAACAGGCATCCAGCCATCCACTGAAAGGGGGCATCGTCCCTGCCCACTGGCGGGGGTGAGGGGAAGAGCTTGAAGGGAAGGTGAACTTGACAAAGCCCTGGCTGGGATGATTTGATTGGGGATTGGTCCTGCTTTGAGCAGGGGGTTGGACTAGATGACCTCCTGAGGTCCCTTCCAACCCTGATATTCTATGATTCTATGAGGGATGGAGGGATCTGTAGTGGCTTTGGGCCATGTCTGCGTAAGCCCCCTTCCCCTTCACAGGGGCCAGCCACAGGACTGGACTCCCCAACCTTCAGCACATAGGCAACTCCCTTGGCTGGCAGCAGTACTAGGCAGTTACCCGCTGGGTACCAGCCACTACAGAGGGGTGCAGCCCTCTGCAAGGGTGGTGCAGCCTCCCTAGGGGTTTTCAGCAAGGCCTCCCCACTGGTGCTGCTGCTGGTTCCGCTGCCCCGGGGGGAGCCCAGGATGGACTGGGCCCTGGCAGCTTCTGGTGTTTTCACCCCGTGACACCTAGATCGGCGGAGGCCTGGGGAGGGGAAGGGGGGTTTACCAGACTGTTTTACTCAGCTCAGGCTTCTGGTTCGCTGCCAAGCTCTGTTCCTTCTGCAGCTGCACCCTGTCTGTGTACGTTGCCTGCCTCTCCTGTCCCGTCTGATGCCTCTCTGGGCCAGGGACCGGCTCTGCTAAGTTGCACGTGCAACACCCAGCACAAGGGGGCCTGAGCTTTGACTGGGACTCCCGGTGCTGTCAATTCCCCCAATTTTATCACGAGTCTGGAAATAGTTGGTGTTTTTCTGCAAGGCCCAGCTCCTGGAGTCCTGGGATTTTGTGAGAATCTCAAAAAAAAAAAAAAAAAAACCAAAAGGGGAGAGGTAAGTTTCTAGCCCTTGTCTCTGCTGAGAAAAGCTGGAAGATGTGACCCCAGTGCAAATTGGGCCTGACTCGTGTTCTCTGACTGCTTAGGCACCACTGGGTTCCTGGGCATGGTTGTGAGACGGCCTGTAATTAACACTTGGCGTGGGCGGGGCTGTGGAAAGAGCTCGGCCCTTGGCTGGGAAGCCAGCTCAGCTCTGCAAAAACACCCGGCACATTTCCCAGCCCACACACAAGATCGACTTGTCCGTCCTGGTCACCTCCAGGGGTTGGTGCTGCTGACAAACCTAACCAGGCTCACCCCCCTGGGAAGATAGATGTGGGGGTGGGGGGACTGTGCACCATTTCCAACGCCCCCTAAGCAGGCAGGTGCTGAGATCCACACCCCCCACCCCAGGGGACTGTTTCTGGAGTCAAGCGCAGTCCGGACTGAAAGGGAATTGCCGTCTCTGTCCTAATCTCCAGCCCTCTCGACCGTGTGATGATCCTATAGCAGCCAGCTAAGCCTGAAACCACGGCCTTCCCTCCAACCTGCCACCGGGTTACCTCCTGGGCCCTGCCTGGCGCCCTGTGCTGGCATCTGGCACAGGCAACCCTGCAGCCACACAGACTACTGGGAAACAATCGGTTTGTCTGGCCAGGCCACTTCCTGCCTTTGAGAGACACCCGCGTGGCGCCGAGAGAGAGGGTGCTTCCAGAGGGCCGGCACCACTGTGCGTGGCTAACAGGTGCCTGGCCGGGTACATGAGCGTGCACTCATGTATCTCTTCCTGGGTTAGTCCCACAGCCACATAGGGGGCTGGAAATACCCAGGAGGGGCAGCGCCTCCTGTGGGGTACCTCTGCCTGATATGCCAACACCCAGGCCCTAAGAGCTCAGAAGAACAGGACATTTCTGTAGTTCTTTGTTGCCAAGCTCCCAGATTTGCACAGACTTTGCTCGCTGCTGAAATGAAGCCACTTCTGGAGTGGAGCTCAGCAGCTGTTAAACTGCCTGGCAGTGAAGACTCGCTCCCTGACTGCCAACGGGAAGTGCAGAGGGAAAAGGGATTATCCATATTGCAACCTGGCCAGGTCCCTGCATAGCCCACTCCCCCTCACACCCCACCTCCCCCCGGCACAGAATCAAGTGACCAGGGAATTGGTTTTAGAGCTCATGCAAAGGAGCACCTCTTTCGTAGTGCCCCCCTTGCCACACTGGGGTCAGGACTGACTCTGCGGGGAGAGCATCCCTTACAGAGCCCCCGCACGGCTCCCTCAGCCCCACACCCCCTAGCACCCTGCTGAGACATTGGATCCAGCACTGACTCAGTGGGGACAGCACCATGCCCACCCTGCAGCCCTTGGCTTCCCCCAGGGCGTCTCCCTATCCCTGTACACACTAGGCCAGGCCTGCTGTGCTGTGAAATCCAACAGTTATTAGGCCAAGGAGGTGTCACTTCTTTCACCTCCACGCACACATACGCTGGTCACCGGGCCCTGCTGGGCCCTGGGAGAGACAAGTCTCTCCCCCAGGCCCTGGCATGCGCGCACAGCTGTGGACCTCTGCCCTCCTAGCGGAGGAGGCTGAGTGCAAACCCTGGCCCAGCGAGGCAGGAGGAGGTTATCTGGGGCCCAGCGATGGACAAACCCTCCGTGTGTGACTAAGATGCGATAGGGCCAGGTGCAAACGCCGAGCAGGGAGTGTGAGGCTGAGAGTTATCGTTCCCCTGGTGGACTCAGGTGCCCAAAGCCAAATGTTTCCTAAGGGTGAGGCAGCTCCTGTGTGCGTGCACGTTATCACGACGCCCCATTCACCGCCATATCAGGGACACCGGGAAATGGATGGCAAAATGATTGCCAGGAACAGCCCCGCTCTCTGCAGCGCTGCGGATGCCAACTCCCATGGGGCATTCCTCCACAGGATCCCTGCCAGGAGCCGGACCCACCCGAGCCTGCGCTCCTGCCTCGCTCCCCGCAGCACCCCCTGCTGGGAGAGGCTGGCACTGGGGCAGCTGGGATCTGCCCCCAACCCCAGCCAGCACCCGTGCCCCGATCCCTACAGCACCCCCTGCTGGGAGAGGCCAGGGCTGGAGTAGCTGGGATCTGTGCCACCAGCCAGTGCTCCTGCCCCACTCCCCCACAGCACCGCCCCCCACTGGGAGAGGCTGGGACTGGGGCAGCCAGGAGCTCCCTCACTGCCCGGGCTCTCAAGCCCTGTCTTAGAGAGGAGGCGTTTGCCATCGGTTCAGTGGGGCAGGGGACGCGCGTTGCTCCGGGGAACAATGGAAGGCACTTCACAGCCTGCGTGGAGACCCTATAACAAGCTGGGGAGCCGGGGTCCATTTGGGCCCCAACTCTCAGATTCTTCCCTCAGCCCTTTGGCTGGGGATCTCGCTTTCCAGCTACACCCCAAAGCACCCAGGTCTGGGCCCAGATGAGAGCAGCCTGGGCAGTGGGGCGTCCTGGCGGCCATTGGAATCAGCTGCAGGGGAGCTCCCGTGCCAGGGGGAACCGCGAGACAAGAATCCCTGACGGTCGACCTGGGCAGCTCTGCCCTTGGGCCAGCGTCAGGGCTGGCACTGCCCTTAGCGCACGGCAGGTGCAGCGCGGAGAGGCAAAGGGGCACACGCTTTGGCGGGAGTGATCCGGCAGTTGACAGAGCTGCCGTGAGGGGCCCAGGGCACTGGGGCTGGGCTGTGGGGCTGTCCCTTTCGGGAGTTGCTTGGGATCCATTCCAGACCTGCCACTCCTGATGCCCAGCCCAGCCGGGGATGGGTGGTGGTTCTCACTGCAGATGCCCACATCAAACCAGCCCCACTGGCGCAAGCCAGCCCCCTGTCAGCAGAGAGGCCAAGCCTTGTGTGGGCCCTGGCGCTGGATCTCCCCACCCTGGTACCTCCAGAGCCACACGGGGTGCAGGGCCCAGAGCCTGTGGGAGGCGACCCCGGCTCCGCAGTCTCTGGGGCTGTGGATCTGGAGCCTTTTCACAGCCCTCCGGCCTCCCCGGAGCGAAGCGAGAGATGCGGGAGGGGTTTCTAGCCAAGGCTCCTCTGCGGCCAGCATGTCACTGCCCTTGGGGCTGTCTCCGGCACTGCCGAAGGGTGGGGGCATCAGCCGGGGAGGAGGGGTCGCTGGGCCGCAGACAGGCTCAGACTCAGCAGGGGCAGTGCTTCCAGGTGATGGCCCTGAGGCTCGCAGGTGCGTGGAGGAGACCAGCCACAAAGGGGCCTGATTTCCCTGCTGACAGCTCAGCAGCCACGTGTGGCCGGCCCCCATGGGCAGCTGCCAACACACACACACACCCTGCTCCCTGCATGCCCTCCCACACCCCCAGAGCTCCAGCACTGCAGAAGGGCTCCCAGCCCAGCTGACATGGCTGCTGCTCCCCTCTCACCACCTCTAGGCCGCTCTCTGCAGCGGGCTTGTTTTCCTTTGATCAGCCCCAGCTTCACATCCAGTTCCTCGGTTTGGGGGGGGTGCAGTTTGCTCGTGTCACCCATGGGCCCAAATGATGGGCCATTGAATGACTCGAACAACGGGCTGGGACTCAGGGCTCCTGGCTTCTAGCCCCAGAAGAAGCTGTGTGACTTTGGGCAAGTCACTATCCCCCATGCCTCAGTTTTCCTGGCTATAAAATGAGGATTATGACACTTGCCCCGCACAGGGAGGGGTTCTGAGACTGAGGTGCAAGGGGTGAGAGAATTGCCAAAGATGGTTACAGCTCCCCAGGCAACTAGCCAGGAGATATGGCAGATTCACCACCCCACAGCCAGACCCGTGGAGCTCAGCCAGGTGGGATGGGGGACTCACTGGGCTGGATTATGCAGATCAGGCTCCACATTCAGTGTCCCTTCTGGCCTGAGAAGCTCTGAAGTACCTGCCTGGTGGCCTTGGACTCCAGATCGCAAAGGGAGAAACAGCAGGGGTGTCTGCTCGGGCCGGAATGGTTCTGCTGATGATGCACAGGAAGGACGAGATCCCAGCTGCCCCCGGTGCCCGGGCAGGCTCTGGGGGGCCTACCTGAGGCCCTCCAACAAGCAGAGCCAATTCTGAGCCACCCAAAGCTGCTGAGTGAAAAGGCGTCGTTGTCCTGGCAGCCTGGAGCGGCTGCACACAGGCCTGCATGGCGAGCGTAGCGCTTTCCTTTTGTCTTTGTGGAATTTCATTGTGTCGTCTACAGCCCAGCTCAAAATCCCTCTGAACTTTAGCTCCTCCAAAGTGTTGGCAACCCCCCGAAGCTTCGTGTCCTCTGCAAACTTGATCAGTTCTCTCTATTCCTACACCCAGGTTGTTAATAACGATGTTAGACACTGACCCAGAACAGATCCCTGGGGAACCCTGCTGCAGACCTCCCTCCAATCCGACATCATCCCGTTAATAGCGACTCTTATTTGGGTTAAAAGAACAGGAGGACTTGTGGCACCTTAGAGACTAACAAATTTATTTATAGCTTTTGTGAGCTACAGTGCATTCAGTGAATGCATCTGATGAAGTGAGCTGTAGCTCACGAAAGCGTATGCTCAAATAAATTTGTTAGTCTTACTGGGTTGTTTCTCTCCAGCCAGCCCCCTAAACCAGACTTTGCTGGGCAGTTCATTAACAGACTGAGGAGCCCAGGGCTCGTGGGGCCGACACCTGGATTCCCCCAGCCCCAGCTGAGACCCTTGGTCGAAAGGGGCAGCAGCTCTGGGGGGAAGCAGGGTGCGCACGGCCCTCCTCACTCTGCTGAAGGGCATCCCTCAGCCCGTCCCCTCAGTCCCTGGTGAGACTCAGATTGGCTCTGGGTGTTGTGGTTGGTCGTCAGCTGAGCTGCTGGCATGAATGGCAGAGCTGGGGGAGTTCTCATGGGGACAGCAGCCTGTTCACTCCCTGCCGGTGCTCCTTGGCAAAGGGGCAGCCCGTGGGCTGCGTTTTCCACCGAGCTCCTCGTTCTGTTTCCTTCTGGGAGGAAACAGGCCAGGTCTGATTCCTTCACAGCCCCTCTGGGCTGAGAGACCTGCTGCAAAATGGGAGCCCGGGGGCAGAAAGACAAACCAGGGACATGCGACTGTCTGGGCAGGAGCTGGGCTGGCCCAGCCAGACTGGGACACGGTTTGGGGATTGCACTGTCTGCCTGCCCTAGCACAGACCCTCAGCCCCCTGCCTGCCCCCCCATTCGCCCATCTCCTCTCTCACTGTGTCACCCCCAAGATTCCACTGGCGGCTTCCTGTCTCCTCTGCTCCAGCCGCTGGCTTTAGGGCAGCGAACGCTGTAGCGAGCCTGGTGCTGACTCAGCCAAAGGGGACGTGCCACAGGACCTTCCCCATCTCCCTGAGACCTGGGTCCCCCTGCAGGTGTGGGGGGCGGGGGAAGAGCTTACAAATGTTACCAAAGCAGCTCAGTGAATCTGCAGCTTTGCTGCTTTCTGGGGCTGGCTCAGAATCAGTGGGTTTTATTAGTGAAATTAAATCTGTGGTGATGATTTGCATTACAGTCCCAGGAATGCCCACCTGAGCAGGCACTGTACACGCACCCAGGAAGAGCTGACCGTCTGAATAGCCAGAGCAGGGTTATCATCAAGTGTCTTGCCCCAGGGCCCCCATTTTGCCTCACCAAGGTTTTGACCTGAAATTGCAAAGTCAAATATCCCCAAGAAAGTTCCCAAGCTCCCGAAGGGAGCATCAGCGGCCTCAGCATGTGTGGCGTGAGCTTCCCCCCCTCGCCTGCAGCCCATTCTGGGCTCAAGCCCAGCAGCAGCATGTGGCTACTGGTGGGGGCCTTATGGCTAGAGACAGGCTGGCAGGCTCCAGGGTGGTGGGGCTGGCCCTGACCTCCACATCTCCCGCTGGCTGCCCCTTGGAAGGCTCCTCTCCCAGCTGTTTTGGTGTCATGAAGGCCATGGGAACAAACCTGTCAGTGCCTGTGGGCAGCTCACCCTGCAAACGAAGGGCTAAGTGGTAGGCAGGAAAAAGTCCGGGCCTTGCACTGCGCTTCCCTCCCCCGCACTGCCTGGCAGGCCCATGGGATGATGAAAGGGGACCTGGAACTGGTTTTTCCTCCCTGCAGGGTTCAGCTCAGAGCTCACCGGGGAAGGTGAGCTGTCACTTTGGCTTGGCAGGTGCCTAGGAAGGCTGGGACAGCAAGCACCAGATCCAGCCACTCCAATGTTACAGGAAGGCTGTAGAAACCCAGTTTACGCACCCACCCACATGCACGCACGCACACACACCCCTTCCCCTGGAAATAAACCCCAGAGCCAGGGATTATACACACACAACACCCAGCTGGCTTCGCCGGCCTGACTCACTGCTTAGTCAAACAGCCCACACCTTCCCTGTAAGTCGGCAGCTTGACATTTCTGAACAAGTCACTGGAGAATTTCACCAGGGCTGGAGGTTTCCCCTGGAGCCTGGCTCCTTGCCAGAGCAGCCAGCAGAGGCAAGGCAGGTGCCCTTGAACAGATAGGCCAGGAAATCCACCCCCCCTCCCCCCAGAGCCAGGCCCACTGGATCACCCTGGCCCACATTTGGGGTCTCTGCCAGCAGGGAATCTGCATCCACTAAGACAGGGGAAGCTGGGAGGCTCGTTAAGCATAGGCCCCGGCTGTCCCTTAGCACAGAAATGCCCCCCCATTTTAGGTGCCCCCTCAGGGCTGTGAGCAGTGAGGCAGAATGGAACCCCAGGGTGTGGAAGGATTTGCAGGCAGGACAAATCCCCAGCACCCCAAAGCCAAATGAATGTCCTGGAGTCCCCTGTACCTGCCCCTGCTTCCCCCTGCCCAGCTGTCCTGGCACTGCCATTTCTAGCTGACACCCTGGAACAGTCACTTCAGCACCCTGAGATACTCCCCTTCCTCCCCCTCCCCCCCCCACACTGGGCAGCACAGGGGCAGATCCTTGGTGGGCTAGGAAGGACCCAATGCTCCCAGCCACTAGGCTGCCAGTGGGAGATGGGCAGCTCTTTAGGGCACAGCTGGGCCAGCCCTACAGGCTGTGACCAGCTCATCCCCTGTGCTACAGGGCTCAGCCCAGTCGAGTTTCCAGGGGCCGGAACTCACAAAGCAGCCAGCATTGCAGGACTCACCTCTGCAAGGAGCTGGATTTTACCCGTCAGGTCTGTGCAAGCCCCAGCCTTCGGAGCAGTGCGTGTATCACGGGTAATTGGCTGTGGGAGGGATGGAGACAGACCTGCTTGCTGGGCCTGGGACCTGCCAACAAGCCAGCGCTTAGTCACCACCTATTAATGTATAAGGAAACCTCAGCACCTGAGTGGAGTGAAGCTGCCTGGTAGCTTGGTTGGGGCGTTCCACTGAGCCACACACCTGGCATGGACACAGGAGCTCTGGCGGGGGGGAAGCATCCTGGGCTGTAACCACCTGACAAGGGGGTCAGGACTCCTGGGTTCCATTCACAGCTCTAGAAGGGGCGGGGGGGGGGAAATCTAGTGGGTAGATAAAAGGACAAGGAGTCAAATCTCCTTGGTTCAGTTTATCTTTGGCACTGACTTGCCATGAACAGGTCACTTCACCTCTGTGCCTTCATTTCCACGTCTGTAGAATGGGGAAACAGAGGCACAGAGTGGTGAAATAAGGGACTCATTAACGCTTGTTCCAAGTGCTGGCACTCATGGAAGACGCTGAGACAAGACAAAGGCCATGGCCACAGATTCCTTCACGGCTATTTTAAATAGAAATGAGCCTCAATGCCAATAATATTGACAAACAGTAAACCCTGCCATCTGCTTCTCGCTCCTGGGGAGAGTTTCAAAGTAAACTCTGCAGGCTCCTGCTGCTGAGGTGTATTCATTTATTTTACATCCGATCACAATAGCGCAATGGTTTGCATATAAAGAAAAGTAACATTTCAAAGTGGGGGAGAGCTAGCGTGCCCAAGCAGAGAAATGTTAATTAACAATATACACAGAGAGGAACAGGCTCCTCTCAGAGCTGGGAGTCCCAGCAGGAAGACAAGTTCTATAAAACCCAACTAGTCTATATCCCTGCTCTTTTCCAACTCACAGTGCACTTTGCAGAAGCTGCACATCAAGCCTCCTTGGCCTGCTCTTTTAGAAAGAAGGTTTCAAGTACAGCAGAGACCTGGGAATTCATAGGTGGACAAAACTCCTTGTTCTCTTTACACAATAAGAGTTTTAGGAAGCAGCTTGGAAAGGGGGCTGCAGCAGTACCTGGTTTCCTGCTCACCCTTCAGCAGAAGGGGAACAAACAAAAATACACATTTAAAAATGACAAGACAAATCCAGAACCGACATTGCAAATATGAAGGTTTTCGAGAGATGCAGCTGATTTGTACAGGCACGGGAGCAGGCTGCCAACTGTGTCCCCCCCGTGGGGGACGGGCTGTCTTGGGGCTATGGCAATTCCAGTAGGATTTGGAACGCTCCCTAGAAGGGTATAAAGGTAGATCCCTGGCCTTGTGCTGCTCAGCAGTATTCAGAGTCCTGAAGTCAGGCTCTCAAACAATCACGAGATTGCTTCACGAGGCATGAGATTTTACGGTGTGGGTCATTTTCTTTCCACACGCCAGTCACATTTTGGGTTAGAAATTCACTTTACAAAGAAGTGGCAGTGAGCAATCTGGGATTGCAGCCGCTGGGCCTTGAACATGCCGATACATCATAGGAGTGGGCAGCAGAGTTACTGCCAACACACCACTGGGAAGTGATCCTGCTTCAGGGCGTAAGCCAGTCCCCGACTGACTGGGTGGGGAGCGGAGCATGGCGTGACACCAGAGCCGATGGCCCAGGAGTCCCACCTATGCTGGCAATTCCTCTCTTCCTTCAAAGAAGGCTTAAAAGGGTGCTAGAAGCCTACAGAAGATGGCTTGTTTATTTGAGCTGGATTTTCTTTTTACAAAATGCGTCCATCCCACTTTAACCCAGATCCACGCCAATGCTGCCCAGTCTTTACATTACAACATTATTTTAAAAAAAATATCAAACTGGAACAAATGTATAAGCTTAAAAATCCCTTTAAAAACACCTCCGCTCATTCTGTACAGTATTCTACACCCTGGGCTCTGCACTTCCTGGGTAGCTATTTCTATAGACCTGGCTGTGGAAGATCCAGCTGGTTTTACCTTTAAATACTGAGTGTTTGCTCTTTTCCAGACCTCGCTAGCGACATAAATTAGTGGCATCAATAAGAAAATATTTTGTGGCTTCATAAATAGCGTTGAGTCTCTCCCCGCCCCACGGCGGGTCCCCAGAGGCGGCTCTGTCCATTACATGTGTCTCTTCATGTGCAGCGCCAGGTGGTCCGACCTGGAGAAGGCCCGCTCGCACAGGTGGCACTGGAAGGGCCGGTGGCCAGTGTGTTTGCGGTAGTGACGGGTCAGCTCGTCTGAGCGGGCGAACTTCCAGCCGCAGCCATCCCAGTTGCAGTGGTAGGGCTTCTCCCCTGGGCAGAGACCAGAACGGCGTTAGCCTGCCAGCCCGGGCACTGCCCTGCCTAGGAGCCTGCTCCCAACCCCCCTGGGCAGAGACCAGAACGGCATTAGCCTGCCAGCCCGGGCACTGCCCTGCCTAGGAGCCTGCTCCCAACCCCCCTGGGCAGAGACCAGAACGGCATTAGCCTGCCAGCCCGGGCACTGCCCTGCCTAGAAGCCTGCTCCCAACCCCCCTGGGCTTTCCAGCAGCCGCTCCATCTCCTTGGCTGCAAACAAGGCCCGGTGCACGCAGCGGGGCGCTTCCAGCGGCAACCGCAGCCAAGGGGGCACCGGTTCCCGGGCCCCTCCCCTCCTCAGTTTAAGGGACACAACTTTGGCACTTTCACCCATCACTATCTCGTCCCCCCTCCCCGCCCCAGAGCCCGCTCCTGCCCTCCCTCAAGTACTGTCCGTCCCCCGGGCCCGCTCCTGCAAAATCTCCGCCAGCCGCGCCTCCTGCAGCCCATGGGAGTAACTTCGCTGGGGTGAGGAATCCGACGGCAGGGGTCGGGCCCAGCCCCTCTACGTTGGCAGCTTCCCGTCCTCTTCCCTCTGTCCCAGGGCTCCTGCCGGGCTTGGGAACTCCCACAGCCCCCCAAGGAGTGACTCACCCCCGCCCCCGCCCCGCGGTGCGCCCCAGGAGCGCGTGGAGAGGGCAGGGCCCCCCCGAGCGCCCCTAGCAGAGCCAGCCTTACCGGTGTGTGTCCGCATATGCGCCTTCAGGTGCGAGCTCTTGGTGTAGGTCTTGCCGCAGCCCGGGTATTCACAGTTGTGGGTGGCCGTGCGCTTCCTGGCCCAGGACCGCCGGCCCCTCTTGGGCTTGCAGTCCTCGGGGGGCGCCCCGGCGGGGAAGTAATCCAGCACGGGCGAGTTGGGGGGCGTCACCAGCATCCGGTGCAGGCCGGGGTGCGCCTTCAGCGGCTCCCGGAACACGCTGAAGTGTCCATGGAACTGGGCCGGCCCGTGGGCGGCGAAGTGGGCCGGGTAGTGCTGCAGGGGCAGCGGGTAGTGCTGGGGGCCCAGGTGCGGGTGCAGGTCGCCCAGCAGGGGGCACTCCCCCGCCGGCCCCATCTCCTCGGGGGGCCCCATCCTGGGGTGGGGGAAGCCGGGGTGTGGGGGGTAGAGCTGCTCGTGCGGGGGCATCATGAGGGGCTTGTGGTCCATGGCGCCTGGCCCCAGGCACTCGCCCGCCATGCCCAGCATACAGGCCTGCTCCTCCGGCTGCTCCTTCTTGATCCGGGCCCCCAGCTGCGGCGCCCGGTGGTCAGCGGGCAGCGGCCGGGCCATGGCCGGGTGGCCCAGCCCGCCGGGGACTCGCAGCTCCGTGTACTCCCGCCGCTGCAGCTCGCAGGGGCCCGGCAGGTCGGCGGTGAGCAGCTCGGCCATGTAGCTGCGGCTGTCGGGGTAGGGGGCCCCGAACTTGCTGCCGGGCGGGTAGGAGCCGTCGCCGTCGGTGCAGCAGCTCTCCGGGGTGTCGGGCAGGGGGTAGGCGGGGCCCGCCTGCTGCGGGCTGCTGGTGTGGGCCAGGATGAAATCCAAGTCCACGAACTTGCCCAGGTCGTCGTCCTCCCTCTTGATCCCGGCGGAGCCGCCCTCCATGCCGGCGAAGCGGGGCTGCAGGGCGGGGAGACGGGGAGTCAGGGGCCGGGCGCCCCAGAGCCGGAGGAGACACTCACCCCCAAACCAGCAGAACGGGTTGCGCTCGCTGGCGAGGAGCCCCCGGAAGGGCAGGGCAGGGCAGGGCGCGCCTGGCGCACCAGTGACCCCGGGCTCCCTCGAGCGGGGTCAGCTGGAGCCACCGCCCCCCCCGGGGGTGCTGGGCCACCCAGGGTCCCCCCCCCCCCAGCCGCTGCCTCGTGGGAGCCCAGCTCCTGGCCGCAAACCCGCCCAGCGCCCAAAGGAGTGACTGACTCCCATGCCCGGCCGCGTCCCCCCCCCCCCGCCGCCAGCGCACCTGACAGCCCCCCCCGCCCCGCAGCGGGCCCCGGCCGCCCCCCCACCCCAGCCCGGCCGCCCCCCCGCGTTCTGCACAACCCTCTGGAGACCCTACAAAAACTTCCCTGGCGCCGCTCCCAACCCTGCGGGGAGTGGCGGTACCTTGGTCCCTCCAGACTCTCCCCCCCCCGCCCGGCGCCCCCGGCTGGCAGCGCCCCCCACTCCGCGCGCCCCCCCGGCTGGCAGCGCCCCCCAGCACCTACGTGGAGCAGCGGTGCCCGCTTCTCCTCCACGGGCAGCAGGCTGGCGAAGGAGGCGATAGGCGGCAGCGCCGCTTCCCCCACGGCCCCGGCCATAGCGCGCTGGGCTGCGGGCGGGCGTCGCGCTCCCTCCCGGCGGCTGGGCGCTCTCCCGGACAGCCCAGGTCTAGCGCAGCCCGGCCCGCTCCCCAGCTGTTAACATCCCCAGCGCGCCCGGATTGGCCCGCCCCTGCTTGGATATTCACAGCCCTCCGCCGCCGATTGGCCAGAGCGGCGGCGGACCCCCCCCCCCGGTCCCTAGGCCCCGCCCTGTGGATGTGCCCCGAGCCGGGTGCTAGAAGACGCACCAAGCCGGGCAGCCCGTGGGGCGGGGGAGACCCGGGGCCCGGGCCCGGGCTGCGGTGCTGGGCTCCTGCCCCCCCGCCCCGTCTTCTCCCTCGGTCCGCGCCCCGGGCCCGCTCGCCCGGCGGGCTGAGCCCGCGGGGGGAGCGGCGGAGCCGGGAGGAAAGTTGCTCCCAGGCCGGGGGCCCGCGGGGGGTTCAGGGCTCGGTGTGGGTCCCCGGGGGTGTGGAGCGCAGCGTGCCCTGCGTGGCCAGCGCATGCCGGTGACTGTCTGGAGTCCCTGCCCTGGTGAGGCCCCACTGCACCCGGGGGCCCTGTGCCCGCCCTGGGCGCCTCCCCAGGCTGAGAGCTGCCCGAGTGTAGACCCAGGGCCCGAGTCCCCAGCGCAGCAGGGCCTGCAGCTGGTGGCCCAGGATAGCCTGGCCGGTGCTGCTGGCCGGCGGCGTTTCTGTCCCTCGGGAACAAAACACCCCCAGCCACGCGCCTGACAGCCCAGAGAGGGGGGACAGAGGGGAGAGTGCGGGGCAGCCGGGAAACGTCGGGGTATCTGTGAAGCCAGGAGCAGGTCACACGGACCCCTGGAGAGACCTCCAGCCAATACCGAGCGGCCAGCTTGCGAGGACTGGCCCAGCCAAGCCATCGCTGGGAAGACACAGCCTCCGACACCTTCCTGTCTTGGTTTGAGTTGGGCTGGCCTCCCTCCAGCCAATACCAGGAATGGCTTTTTGACTGTTGAGCTTGCCTAGAAGCGATAAGGTTTATCTCCCCAAGCCTCTCCCGCTCTGGGGCTTTCCATCTCTCCCTACCTTTCGAAGAACTTGGGGTTGAGCCCTCTGCTATTCCGAAGCCAGAAGACTATTTAGACAGTAATAATAAGGCTACCCACACGGGTAAATGCGCACAGAGCTTCCCTGCCCTGGACCTTACCCTACGCTACCAGTTGCTTTCCTCACTTGCCTTTAATTATAAGGGTGGAGCACGGCAATAAATGAGTGCAGGAATCCAAAGGGAAAACAACTATGCAAATCTCTCCCCTTTTACCAAGAACGCCTGGACTCATTTCCAAAGCACGCACTGGCCTGGACATCAGCTGGCTGCTTGTTATTTCAGAATCCTGTTTTGTTATCGAGATTAAATTCCACCCGCTGGGCTAAAAGCTGGAAAGTCTTTCTCCGTGGAGCAGGAGCTTTGGCATTGGAAGGCCACGCGTGCCCCGTGTGGGCGGCTCTCCTGACCCGCCTGGCTGCTAAGCCTGTCATCCTGAAGTCTCCTTTGTACAGGACACGAATATGGCGGCAGCTGCTGCCCCAAGAGCTTACAGAGAACAAGACAAAATGTCCTGGAGCCAGAGGAAAGAGCAGCCTCTCCTTACCCTTGGGTTGCCCTCTTTTCCCTCCGTTTGAAAAGCTCAGGGATTCTCAAACTGGGGCTCAGGACCCCTCAGGGGGTCAGGAGGTTATGGCCTGGGGGGCTGCGAGCTGTCAGCCTCCACCCCAAACCCCGCTTGGCCTCCAGAATTTATAACCCTGTTAAATATAAAAAAAGTGTTTGCAATCGATAAGGGGGGTGGCTGTGTGAAAGGGGTCACCAGGACCAAAGTTTGAGAGCCCCTGGAATAGATTTGGCCCTGCGATATTGGCTCATTTTCAGAGGGAGAGAAAGAGCCCCCGATGGGACTCAGGTCTGTTGCCGGGGGTCTTGGCCTGTGGAGTGGTTCCCAGGTGGTTGGTATTCGTCCTGCTGGGGCGCGTTGAGAGGCCCCGCCTGAGACCAGGGCCCCGCTGTGCTAGGTGCTGGAGAGCCCCAAATGCAGCCTCCGAGGGCTTATCGTTTGGACAGGAAGCTTTATCCCCATGGCACAGCTGGGGACGGGGTCAGTGACTCCCCTGCTGTCACACCAGGAGTCTGTGAGAGCCAGGACTTGGAACCGAGAAGGCTTGTCCAAGGCCTCCACCCCTAGAGAGAGACCAGCCTCCCTTTACATTCCTCTCACAGACCCCATGTAGTGGACGCGGTGACTTGTGAGTGAGAAGGAGCTGGTGGGACCCGGCTGGAGGTCAGCTCAGGTCCCAGCACAGGGGGGCCCCTGCGAGTCCCTGAAGTAGGTGCTGCCCTACTGTGTGTGGGTTTCAGATGGGCCCAGCTGGGCAGGAGGGATGCAACCAGCCCTCTGTTTACAGAAGCCCAAGAGCTCCATTTGGGAAACGAGAATTCTCTCTCCAGCCACTAAAAAGGGGTTTTAAAGAAGGGGGCATTAGACAAGATCAAACAGCAGCAAAGCAAACAGGACGGTAAAGTGGAGGATGAATGAGGCGGTGGGGGGAGGAGAAGAAAGGGTTAAAGATTAGCTCTGCTCCTGGCAAACCTGGAAGAGCAGCTGGCAGAGGAAAGCTGGGGGCTGCTGCACAGAGGGGCGCTGGCGCCAGTGGGCTCTATGCTAGCACCCGGCTGGTGCCAGGGGCCGCGCAGTGCCCGGGCGCTTGGCGAGAGACAGACCTCGTTTACAAGCGAAGGAGGCAAAGGAGGCCTTAGCCCCATCTGACGTGCCAGGAAAGTGAGGCACAGGGAAGTTCAGTGACTTGCCCAAGGTCGCCTGGGAAGTCTGTGGCATAGCTGGGGACTGGCGCCAGCCCATGACCCACCACAGTGACTTAGCCTCACACCTGGCTCCCTTGCCAGGGCATGGCCCCTTCAGGAGTCCTTTACCCCCTGGGCCCCAGGGTGGAAAGTGGGGCAGCCCCACTAGTCCCCTGTGTCCCATTCCCTGCAGCAAGCGTTTGGGCTGCCCAAGGGGCCACATTCACCATCTCCCATGGGGCTAGAACCAACCGGCCCCTTGGGCTTATTTTCTGCTAACAAGGAGGAACTGGGGAGCCCCGAGTGGCAGCAAGGCTGGGAACTGCCCCAGCATCTGCCTTGGCCTTGGTGGGATGGGGACGTGGGGCAGGGAAGCCGCTGCCCTAGGGGAAGATGCTCTGTTCTAATAGGACTGATCCAGGGTGGGGTAAGACTAAGAGCATCAGACACGTCCCCAGTCCTGGGCCAGCCCAGCAGCACCTGGTGTCAGGGAAAGCCCCTGCCCACAAGAGGGATCCACCATCTTCCACCAAGGGGGAGACACACCAGGACTCCTCCTGCTGCTTGGACCAGAGGCAGAAAGGTGGCTGCAAACACCCATGGCTTTGGGGTTGGCTGAGAGTCTCTGGGGGTGGCTAGATAAGCTAGTTATGGGGATGGATGGAGGGGTGGATAGACAGAGAGCCTCTGCTGGTGGAGATCTCGTCCCTCCATGTATGGGGGTGAAGGGATGGGTGGATTGGACAGACAGACTGGTGGTGGGGAGCTCCTCCATCCATGTATGGGGATGGACGGACAGACTGATGGCAGGGAGGGGATGGACGGACAGACGGAGGAAGGATGGACGGACGGACTGTGGGGAGGGGGTGGACGGACAGACGGGCGGTAGGTAGGGGATGAAGGGATGGACGGACCGATGGAGGGTGGATGGACAGACAGGCGACGGGGAGGGGATGGAGGGATGGACGGACAGATGGAGGGTGGATGGACAGACAGATGGAGGAGAGGGGGTGGACGGACAGACGGAGGGATGGACGGACAGGCCGGCAGCGGGAGGGGTGGAGGATGGATGGACAGACGGAGGGATGGACAGACAGACGGAGGAGAGGGGCTGGATGGACAGACAGAGGGATGGACGGACAGGCTGGCGGGGGGGAGCTCCCCACCCTCGGAGCTGAGACGCCCCCTCCTCCCGCCGCTCCACCGGGAGCTGTGCCCGATCCCCGGGGAGCCCTGGGTTAAGTCCCGGGGCCCCGCAGCCCGGCCCGCCGCAGAGCAAAGCGGAACTCCAGGGAGATCCAGCCCAGCCCGGAGCCGCCGGCTCTTATCGGCTCCCGGCAGCTTTCCCCCCGCTGCCGGGACAAACACAATGTTATCAGGCCAGGCGAGATTCGCTCCCTGCGGCCTCCAGCGCGGGGCCCCCCGGCTGCGCCCTCCGCCGGGCCGCTGGGACTGCGGGGGGCGCCCCAGGAACCGGCCCCGCGGCCAGGTGCCGGGCCGCCCGCCCCAGCGGGTTCGCGGCCGGGGGCTGGGCGACCACAGCCTTCGCTATGCCCGGGCACAGACTTCAACCCACCCCGGGCAGGCCGCGCGAGGGACGCCCCGCCAGCCGCTCCCCGGTGCCGCCGGCGGGACTCCCGGCCACTGGAACCGCGGGTGCCCCTCACCCTGCGCGGGGAGCCGCCCCGCCACGCCGGGGCTGGTTTATTTATGTTGCTGTCAAGGCCTTTTCTCCTCGGTGGCTTTTAGATTTGTTGTTAATGGACAGGAAATTCCCGGGAGGGACCGATGTGAACAAATCTTGTCCCGCTCCTAACTGGGGAGGGGCGGGAGCCGGTGCCTGCGCTCCAAGAGCCTTTGCCAGGAGAGAAGCGCCTCAGAGGCCGGTTCTTCTGGGCAGCCCCTTCCCCTGCAAACAACGTGTTCACGGGGCTCCTGGGGACCCCAGGCACCGGCGCCTGGGGACCCGCAGCCCCGCAAGCCCCGCTATCAGCGGTATTGAATGTTTTCTCAATTAAATGAAGAAATACCCAGCCATGATCTTGTTCATAATCATTAGCATTTATACCTAATGTTGCATCTTCTCCGCCTGTGGCAAACGGTCATTTACCCAACTCCCTTGTGAGGGGTCCAAAGCATTCAGAAGAATTGACACCAGGAATATCAGGCCCAGATAGCTTTCCTTCTCCGCCTCCTAGGCCTCAGACCTTCAGGGTTATTTTCTAGGACTAAGAAGAGCCATTGCTCTTTGCAAGAAAAACTTAACACAAGAGAAACTAGTGCACAGATTCTCCTCCTATGTACACACTCAGACACACAACAGCCTGTTACACACACACACACACACACACTTTAAATTTAGCTCATTTCAAGGAGGCATCATTGGTGTGACACGCGATGGAAGTGTTGCCAAACGTGCACAAGCTCACTCACACAACTGTGCACATCAGTGCACACTCACACATGCCCCCGCACACACAGAGATGTGTCCTCCCCTCTAGGCTGCCTGCTCCCCCCGGGGGCGAGTCTGCTTTGATCTCTGTCTGGCCCTGCTTGCACGAGTTCTGCCCTCCTCGCTCGGGCTGGAGGCCGGCTTGTTGTGGGGCTCTCTCGGCCCTTTGCCTTTCTCTTTTATACCCGTTATTTTTAACTCTGCCTACGCAAATCCCAGATCCGGAATGAGCAGCGGCCCAGGGCCAAGGGGAAATGGACTTGGTGCAAATTTCCTGCCCTTTTTACCTCTCTTCCTCTATTACACGCTAACGACAACGTTTTTTTCCCCACTTAACTTTCACTGTTACAGGAAACCTGAAAGGAGCAGGCTGTGTGCGAGCAGGCAGGAGGGCCCAGGCGGCACTGATGGACAGGAGGTTACGCCAGCCATGCCAGGTTTTGGTGGCTCAAGGGGACCAGTGGATGTTTTACATGGGTGAGACCAGGGCCCTGCCGGGAGAAGCAGGGGGGAGTGGACATTCTCAGCTGCAACACACACACCCAGCCTCCCCACGCATGGCCTCCCAGGCCCACAGACTCTCGCAAGGCCATCGCCTGGGAAAGCACACAGGAACATGCTCAGGCTCAGGTTCACGCCTGTGAACAGAAACATACATGCTGGCCTGCAAACACATGGCCTCCTCCCGCATTCCTCGTACATTCAGACCCCCCCGTGAAGGCTGGTCTGACACGTGCCAAGGGACACGCAGGGTTTAGAAATGATTAGCATTGCAGCCGGGCACGATCCAAGCATCCCTGGGCTGGGAGCTGCACAGACGGAGTGAGGGACAGGGTCCGACCTAGCTGTCCCAGCGGAGCCCGGGTTTGTCATGGTGACACCTGAAAGGGTTTGAGGGAAAATGGGACAGGTGCCCTGTTCTGTTTCTCTATGATGAACAGCATTGCCCCAAATGTTCAAAAATCATGAGATCAGCTTTAAAACCATGAGATGATGTCAGAGTGGTAGGTTTGGTTTCTTTTTATTGGCCTTCTGCTTTTGGAGCTTCTAGGACTCACGGGGGTCACATTCTGAGGCTTTCTCCACAGCCACAAGGGCTAGAAGTGTACTTTCCCTTTAAGACTGAAGGCTGAAATCATCACGTGCCCACGTGACTCCAGGAGTTGGGGCTTGAAGGAAACCAATAATTATCACGTGACTCATGACAAAATCATGAGAGTTGGCACCACTGGAGGAACAGAAAAGGCTGGAAAGAGGGGGGATTTTCCCAGCTTTTCCCCCAACCTTGTGATCTGGTCTCCCCTGGTTTTGCTGGGGGGTTCAGAGGGATATACTGGGCACTCTTTCATCCCGCCCCTGAAAGTATGAGTGTGGGGAAGGGCTGGGAACCTTTAACAAAGCTGCTCTTTCTCTCAGACGTTTATTAGGTGTTATAGTTAAAGAGGAGTTACCAAAAACAAAGTGTTTTAAACAGTCCGACTAAAGTGCCAGTCCCCTCTCCGCTGTTCAGTCGCGTGTCCCTTGTGTTATTTATAACTTGACTCTTTCTCCAGTTACCATAGTGTCTTCCAGGGTAGATAAGACCTGATTTGTAATGTAAAAAACAAGCTGAAAAGAACACTCTCCAAATTAACACCAAACCTATTGCCCCTTCCAGGCCTCCTTCCTATGGGAACAAAAAGGGGAACAGCCCAGTTCCTCAAAGGTATTTAGGCTCCTAAACTCCAAACTCCCAGTTTAGGTGCCTTTCGCTTCAGGGCACAGTGCACATCCCATCCCTTCTTGCAAGGGTTTGCCGAGGGGCTTGGAGCACTGCCTGTTTGCTTTGGGGAATGTCTTCGTGATTTTCAAATAGTGGGTGTGATACTGGGCAACACAGACAGGCCCTGTGATGCTGCATTGGCTGCATTTAGAAAAGTAATATCTCGCCAAGGGCATGCAGCGTGTTGTGGCCGTGTGAGCCCCGGGACATCAGCGAGACAAGGGGGTGCGGGGAGAGGCCATATCTTTTATTGGACCAGCTTTGGTTGGGGAGAGAGACCAGCTTTCAAGCTTCTGCAGCTTCTGCAGTCAAGAGCTCTCTGTACTATAAACAACAGTGAAATTCAGCCCTGTGCAGTCAGTGAGGGCTCATCTGCATGTGGAAATGGACCAGAACAGCTAATGCAGAATAAGTCATTTGATCCAGGAATGATTGGTGTGCTTCCAAAAAGGATAATGATTCTGGAATAACATCACTTTTATTCTGGAATAGCGTGTCCACACAGAGATCTATTCCGAAGAGCTGTTCTGGTCAGTTTCCCCATGTAGACAAACCCTCATGTGTTATTAACGCCCATGGAGCAGTGCCTATGTCCTGTGCTGACTCTGAAACATGATAGGAAGAGTTAGACGCTGTTGCACAAAGACATTCTGTGGGTAGGAGCTTTGAGCTGATGGGATTTTTTGTAACCCTGCATCTCCTTATTTGTCATTGTATTATAAACACTGTGTCAAATCAGCGTGTGCGCATGCTGTGTGTAGCATAGAGACAATTAAAGAAATCACCCAACACACTAATGGTTCATCAGACCCATATGCGCACCCACACAGAACACCCATACAATCAGCCCCATGCAACATGGTGCTACTATGATGGTGATGAAAGACAACAGACACATAACACACTTGGATACCCTGTAGCGACACACTGCATACAGACAGACGTGCAATACACACATTTATCCACACAGAGCGTCCACGTGTGCACCAGATACAGGGCACACACTCAGCCTCACAAAAGCACACTGAAATTTGAAAGGTCCATTCTTGGGAGCAAGCTGCTTTCATGTGGCTTTACATAAAGCTTTCTCATTGTGTTCCAGGAAGTGGCATTTAATTATCCAGCTTTCATATTAGTAAATAGGCTTGCGACACATCACAAAAGGGACTTTTTTCCTAAAGCCTGCTCATGTAGTGCCCCGATTAGCTACTCTCCTGGGGACGCCAGTTCCAAAATAGACCCGCTTACTTGTTAGAAATAATAAAAGGGGGATAAATTAGGAATAGAGATAATCTGATTTCAAGCCCAATTCCTCCTTTTGTTCTGTGCCTCCCGCAGCTACAGGGTTCGGAGTGGAGGTTTGTTTCTTATTGGCACTCACCTCCTTTGGAAATGACCTTCTCTGATGAAACAGTTTGTGACGTGAGTTCATCAGGATGGCATCTCTGCAGGGACTTTGGGGAGAGGACCTCAGAGTGCTCCATTCCTCGAACTGGGCTTCACGGGATCATCCATATAAACCATGTGCATCCGTTTGCTAATTAGCACCTTTCTTTGCAGGGAATGACTGAGGGGCTTTGGTTTCACACTGGTTCACATTCTGAGCTCCCCCCTCACACACACTCTGGATTTACACTGGGGTGAGTGAAAGCAGGATCTGGCCTACTGGGTGCAAAGGAGTCAGGAAGCAGGTGTAAACAGCAAAGCCAATGAGCAGTCAGAGGGGAAGGGCGGTTTGCCACCACCCTGCCCTTCCCACCCGGGCAGAGTGAGCACAAAAGGCCAGCACAGGAGCATGGCGGCCTGGGACGCCCACCCGGCACTGGTGAAAGTGACCACACAGAGTGCAGGGCAGTGGCACATCGGGCCGTGGGTGTGCAAAGCCAGCAGCGTCTCCACCACATTCAGCCTGGTGGCAACGCCCAGAGACCAGTGGCCGTGGCCTCTCACTCCAGGATTTACAGCCGCCTGAGCGAGAGCAGAACTGGGCTCTGCGGAGCCACACGGGGCATGATTTGGGCCCTAATTATTTCCCCAAAGCAGCCTCAGGAGCCAGTGTGGTTTTTCAGAGAATCTTCCCTCCCCCTGCTTTCCTCTAGCAGCCAGAGAGCGGAGCGGTGTGTGTTTGGGTTGTGTGTGTCTTCCAACCGCAACAAATATTTCATTCAATTTCTCTAACCCCCTTGGCTGTGGTATTTAAACAGCAGGCGTGGTCCTGGCACTCCTCGCCAAAACCAACACTCGCTTCAGACCAGATAACCCTGCAAGCAAACAAGCCACCGAGGCCATGCCAAGCTGCAGCGGAAACCTGATGGGGCAGCTGCCATGGGGCAGAGAGGGGCAGACTCCACCTGAGCCTGCCTGGGGATGGGATTGGGGGAGAGTGACCAGATAGCAAGTGTGACAAATTGGGACCCGTTTTGGGGGGGGGAAGGGGGGAAATCGGGACACTTCTTTTGTGGGGGTACAGTTGCTTATGTAAGACCAAGCCCCTAATATCGGGACTGTCAAGGTCCCGTAGACCGGGGCCCAGGAGGAGGCAGAAGCAGAACAGGGACATGACTGGGTGCTGGACAAGGCAGTTGAAGAGCTGATGTGTTTTCAAGAGCTCCTCAGAGCAAGTGTTGCAAAACAAAAAGTGAAAATGAAACCTCGTTGTCAGTGTGGAGGAGTCTGGCGTTTGGGGAAGAACTTCATTGTGATTGTTAATAATCATTTCTTATTAACTAGCGCTGGTTGACATGTTTTGGTCAAAAAGTTGGAGGCTTTTTACATTGAAAATGGCTTTTCCATCACACCAACCGTTGTTGATTTTTGCATTTTGTTTGAATTTTTGTGTTTTTTTCCATGACAATTTTCAAAATGAATATTTGTGTTTCGTTAAAAAAAATGTTGTTTTAGGTTTTATTTTTCAAGGTGTTTTTGTTCTCTGCCCCCTCCCCCCTTTGTTTCTCCTTGTTTTGATTCCCACCCACTCCCTCCCCCGAAAAAGAGCAGGGGAATAAAAGGGAGAAAAAGTGGAGAAACCATCTTCCAACACCTGGGTTTTTTTAAAGTCCAATCTGCAACTAAACACATTTTACTTTATTTCATTTCAAGCTTTTGTAATCAAAGAAATGAAAAGCCTGGGACAGGAGCTGAGTGAGATGGCAGCCATGACATTCTTTTTAAATTGGTCACAGAAATGGAATTCTATTTTGGACCAAACGACTTAATGATGATGACCAATCAGTGTGTCCCATGCGTTTGTGGTCACGCCCAGAGCGCCCCCCCGCCGTACATGGCGAGACACTGTCTGCCCCGATGAGCTCACAGTCTAAGGACGGACAGACAGCCAAACAGGCCAGAGAAGAGGGATTCTCCATCCCAGCCACCCAGACAGCCCAGCAGAAGCAGGAGGTGAAGGTGAAGAGCGGCAGGGCTCTGCAGGTGAAGTCACTTCCAGAGCTTTCCATTGCAACCTGGAAGCAATGGTGCAAAGCAGGTAGCTGAGATCAAATCGAGGTATTGCCAGTCCCCAGCATGGCCACACGCCGCACGCAGATCGCTCGCTCTGAACACAGATTTTTTTCTTTTTGATCAAGTTCAAAACCCGTGCGCCTCAAATGACATCACTGAGGCACATTGCCAGCAGAGCGTGACGTGTATTGGGGGATATTTATAAACCCTGCCAGGCTTGTTCCTTCCCAGGTGTTTGCAGAAGCTGCACCTACCGTCACCAAGTTAAACACCCGGCACAGATTAGATCTGGGGAGTCCCAGACCATGCAAACAAGACGCTTGGCTGGAGCAAATCTCCCAGGACCACTCCTGAGTCAGGGGAGTTAGAGAAAGTGGAAACAGGTTCCTTATCTGGATGTTATCTCTGTCCTGTCCCGAAGCTCTCTTGAGCTTTCTCTGGGGGTTAAAGGAAGAGGCAGGTTTCCAGGAAGAGTATTAACACCGGCATTCCTGGCATTTTCACGCTGACGGATCCCAGGGGCACTATGGCCGATGCTGGTGAGCTCACAATACTCGGTGTTTGCATAAAGCCCCAGAGACAGGTGATGTAGGTGAGAATCTTGGCTTTCATTGTTTTCCAAAAGTAACTTTCCAGGCCTTATAGCTGTGGAGAAAAGCTTCCAAACATGACTCATGTGTGAGCCAACAGGTCAGAGAGCAGCAGACAGAAAGAATAGATAGTCTTTACAAAATCTCATGATTTTGAGGCTAATCTCAGGATTTCTGACCATTTGGGGTTGGTGGTACTGCCTGGGACCAATGCTACGCTCAGCGAGGAATGCAGCCCCCGCCCCAGGGATGAATGTGGTTGCTTTTTCGCAGTCCCAGGCAAACCCATAGAACAGCTGTAAGAGACCTCCCACTTCGGGGGAGGTGGTAGGTGAATGGTCTAAACTGGCCAGGCTGCTGGGACTGACGCTGCTTCTCTGGTGGGAGTGATTTCATGGGGATTATCTCACATTGGCACCTAGAGTCACAGTGCACAGAGGTATAGTCACTGGTGCATCGCCTCAGATCCTCAGCTCAGGGAAATCAATGTGGCCCCATTGGAGACAACTAAGCTACACCAGTGTACACCAGCTGAGGATCTGTCCCAGTCCATTATACTGTATTTTTGACTCTGTGTGTTTTTAATTATTGTTAGAGTGTTTCTATCACAAATAAACAAGTCATGGTCCTTATCTGACCCCATCACTTCAGCATGTGAGCACCTCACAATCTTCAGTGTATTTATCCTCACTCAGGTTTCAGAGTAGCAGCCGCGTTAGTCTGTATTCGCAAAAAGAAAAGGAGGACTTGTGGCACCTTAGAGACTAACCAATTTATCTGAGCATAAGTTTTCGTGAGCTACAGCTCTCTTCATCGGATGCATTCCATTCATCAGAATGCATCCGATGAAGTGAGCTGTAGCTCACGAAAGCTTATGCTCAAATAAATTGGTTAGTCTCTAAGGTGCCAGAAGTCCTCCTTTTCTTTATCCTCACTCACTGAGTTCTGTGAAGCAGGGTGGTGTTATTATCCTCCTTGTACAGATAGGAGCTGAGAAACATGGAGTCTGTGGCAAAGCAGGGAATTGAACTCAGGTCTAGAGGGGAAGTGACAACAGCTAAAAAACATAAAATAAATTAATGTAGCAAATAAAAGAAAGGGGAAATTGACAGTAATGAATGTAAATCAGATGCTAGGAATTGTAGAACATTGATAAAGGAAGCAAAAAAGCACAACCAGAACTCTATGGTCAGCAGAGTTAAGTAAAGTAAGAATTAGATTTTTTAAATATATTTTGGAAGAATCCTGACAACAGTATTGGTCCATTTCTAGATGGAAATGGTAGAATTAGCAATACCAATGCAGGAAAGGCAGAAGTGTCCAAAAAATATTTCTGTTCTGTATTTGGGAAAAACACAATGTAGTCATATCATATAATAACACTCTTTTCATTCATTAATATCTCTGGGGGATGTTAAATAGAAGCTACTAAAGTTAGACATTTTTAAAATCAGCAGGTCCAGATAACTTGCACCCATGAGTTTTAAAAGAGCTGACTGAAGGGGTTGCTGGAATATTGATGTTGATTTTGAATACATCTTGGCACACTGGGGAAGTTCCGGAAGACTGGAAGAAAGTTAATGTTGGGTAAATGGCAGGGCGTGAGTAATTACAGGCCTGTCATTCTGACATCAATTCTGGGCAAGATAATGGAGCAGCTGACATGGACTCAATTAATACAGAATTACAGGAGGGTAATGTCATTAATCTCAATCCACATGGATTTATGGGAAATTGATCCTGTCAAACTAACTTGGTATCTTTTTTGGTGAGATAACAAGTTTGGTTGAGAAAGGTAGCGGTGCTGATGTAATAGACTCAGACTTCCGTCAGGTGTTTGATTTGGTACCATGCAACGGCTTGATTAAAACCGCGCACGATATAAACTTGCCACGCCCCGCATTCAATGGATTCAGACCGGCAACCTGATAGCTCTCAAAACAAGCAGGTGCCTTTCCAGTGCGGCCCCCCTGGGATCTCGTCTTGGACCTACGCTGCTACACGTTTTTATCAGTCACCCGGAAGAAAAATCACTGATCAAGTTTGCAGATGGCACAAAACCTGGGGGAGTGGGAACCGGAGAAGAGGCCGGGTCAGTGACACAGAGTGATCTGGATCCTCGGCAAGCTGGGCTCAGGCAAACGCCACGTGTTTTAATATGGCTACATGTATCCATCTAGGACCAGAGGGTGCATGCCGTACGTACAGGAGGGGAAGCTGTGACTCTGAAAAAGATTTGGGGGTTGGAGCGGACAATCCGCAGAACAGGAGCTCCCCGTGGGAGGCTGTGGCCCAAAGCGCTGAGGCGACCCTGGGCTGCATAAACAGAGGAATCTCGGGGAGGATCAGAGAGGTTATTCTGTCTCTGTATGTGGCCCGCTTGCGACCGCTGCTGGGATCCTGTGTCCAGGGCTGGTGCCCACGATTCCAAAAGGAGGTGGATAAATGTAGGAGGGGTCAGAGAAGAGCCTTGACAATGATTAAAGGATTAGAAAACCTGCCTCACAGTGATCACCTCAAAGAACTCCATCTATCTAGTTTAACAAAGAGAAGGTTAAGGGGTGATGTCTGTACACCCCCACATGGGGTTCAGATAGCTGATAATCCATCAGAGGAAGGTCTAGCACGAGCCAGTGGCTGGGAGCTGAAGCCAGACAAATTCAGACTGGGAATAGGGCGTCGGTTTTTCACAGTGAGGGTCATTAACCCTGGGACGATTTGTAACTCAAGGCTGGATATTTCTCTAACAGCTCTGCTTGGGGTGGGGGGTGCAGGGGGTGCAGGTCTCTGGCCTGTGCTATGCAGGAGGTCAGACCAGCTGATCACCACAGTCCCTTCTGGCCTTGGGATCTATGAGCCCTGGGTTGGTGCCCTACCCACTGGGCAATCCTTCCTCACTGAAAGGAACCTAAATATTCCAGCTGTTTGGCTGCTGGGTCTGCGCCCCAGCCAGCATGGCACTGGTGGGGCTGGGAATAAGCAAAGGTAGGAGGGCAAGATCATAGCATTTCGCCTCCCTAAGAGGCAGCCTTTCTTAGTGGTTAGAGCACAGACCTGGGCAGTCACCCAGCAGGTCAGTGGCAGAGCCCAGAAGCAAAGCCAGAGCTCCTGGACCCCAGTCCTGTGCTCTGGCCACTGGGCCACACTATTCCTCCATTTGCTCACACTGTAGGGGGAGGGCCTTTGGCTCAGGGTTTGGGCTTGGGCCCCTGCCCGTTCTGATCCCTTGGGGTCCGAAATACGGACCGTGATAAAGCATGAGAGATGCAGCAATGCCAGGCCACAAGACAGCAGCTGCGGTGGGACACTTCCCGTGGGGTGTCAGCGCCCCTTTGCATCTGGCTCCAGAACCCAGCCAGGGGGGAAAGGGCCTTTCCCGAGCCCGTGCTTGTCCCCGTGCTGCATGCAGGGATCTCAGCCCAGCATCGTGGACAGACACAGGCCAAGCCCTGGGCCAGGGCTGCTGCAAAGCCCCAGCTAGCCCAGAGAGCACAGCTGGTGACTAGCGCAGTATCCAGCCAGCCAGGTTCTCATCCCGCACCCATCCCCGTGGTACGGGTGCACACTGCGTCCTAAATGTGCAACCCATCCTGGCCTGGCTGGCCCAGCAGGGCCTGCGTCCTCACCCTGCGGGGGTAGTGTTCAGTGGTAACCACGGCAGCTAAGGGTCCTGGTGTCCCTGTGCCCAAGACCCCTCTGGGTACGGGCTGGGCTCCTCCTCGCCCAGCCTGTGGCAGGACGTCCCCGCGTGCCTTGCCCCGTGTGTGCTGCGTGCACCCTGGCCAGCCTGGCGGTGTATGGAAGGGCTGCCCTTGTTCCAAAGCTCACTCCTGGCAGTCAGGGAGTGCCATAAGACAAGTCATAGTGTAGCTGGGTCGTTGTCAGAGTGTAGCCGGGGTGCAGGTAAGTCAGGTGAGCGCCATGGCAATGGGTCGGGGTGTAGCTTGGGTGTAGCTGGGTCAGGGTGAGCGCCATGGCAATGGGTCGGGGTGTAGCTGGGGTGTAGGTGGGTCAGGGTGAGCGCCATGGCAATGGGTCGGGGTGTAGCTGGGGTGTAGCTGGGTCAGGGTGAGCGCCATGGCAATGGGTCGGGGTGTAGCTGGGGTGCAGCTGGGTCAGGGGGAGCGCCATGGCAATGGGTCGGGGTGTAGCCGGGGTGTAGCTGGGTCAGGGGGAGCGCCATGGCAATGGGTCGGGGTGTAGCCGGGGTGCAGCTGGGTCAGGGGGAGCGCCATGGCAATGGGTCGGGGTGTAGCCGGGGTGTAGCTGGGTCAGGGGGAGCGCCATGGCAATGGGTCGGGGTGTAGCCGGGGTGTAGCTGGGTCAGGGGGAGCGCCATGGCAATGGGTCGGGGTGTAGCCGGGGTGTAGCTGGGTCAGGGGGAGCGCCATGGCAATGGGTCGGGGTGTAGCTGGGGTGTAGCTGAGTCAGGGGGAGTGCCATGGCAATGGGTCGGGGTGTAGCTGGGTCAGGGGGAGTGCCATGGCAATGGGTCGGGGTGTAGCTGGGTCAGGGGGAGCGCCATGGCAATGGGTCGGGGTGTAGCTGGGGTGTAGCTGGGTCAGGGTGAGCGCCATGGCAATGGGTCGGGGTGTAGCTGGGGTGTAGCTGGGTCAGGGGGAGCACCATGGCAATGGGTCAGACTGCAGCTGAGTCAGGGTGAGTGCCGCAGTCTGGATGTGTGCATGGGGGATGGATGAGTTTGGGGCAGGCGGACCGTCGGCAGGTTTGCAGGTAGCACGGTCCCAGCACCCCCAGTGCAGACGTAGCTTCCACTAGCAAACATGGCTCTAGCAGAGCCCGGGCCGGCGCACAGGGCGCATGCGACTCCGTGCACCGCTCCTCACGCGGCGCCCGGGCCGGCACACAGGGCGCATGCGACTCCATGCACCGCTCCTCACGCGGTGCCCGGGCCAGCCCACAGGGCGCATGCGACTCCATGCACCGCTCCTCACGCAGCGCCCGGGCCGGCACACAGGGCGCATGCGACTCCGTGCACCGCTCCTCACACGGCGCCCGGGCCAGCCCACAGGGCGCATGCGACTCCATGCACCGCTCCTCACGCGGTGCCCGGGCCAGCCCACAGGGCGCATGCGACTCCATGCACCGCTCCTCACGCAGCGCCCGGGCCAGCCCACAGGGCGCATGCGACTCCATGCACCGCTCCTCACGCGGCGCCCGGGCCGGCACACAGGGCACATGCGACTCCGTGCACCGCTCCTCACGCGGCGCCCAGGCCAGCCCACAGGGCGCATGCGACTCCATGCACCGCTCCTCACGCGGCGCCCGGGCCGGCACACAGGGCGCATGCGACTCCATGCACCGCTCCTCACGCGGCGCCCGGGCCGGCACACAGAGCGCATGCGACTCCATGCACCGCTCCTCACGCGGCACCCGGGCCGGCCCACAGGGCGCATGCGACTCCATGCACCGCTCCTCATGCGGCGCCCGGGCCGGCACACAGGGCGCATGCGACTCCATGCACCGCTCCTCATGCGACACCCGGGCCAGCCCACAGGGCGCATGCAACTCCATGCACCGCTCCTCACGCGGCACCCGGGCCGGCCCACAGGGCGCATGCGACTCCATGCACCGCTCCTCACGCGGTGCCCGGGCCGGCGCACAGGGCGCATGCGACTCCATGCACTGCTCCTCACGCGGTGCCCAGGCCAGCCCACAGGGCGCATGCGACTCCATGCACCGCTCCTGACGCAGCGCCCGGGCCGGCGCACAGGGCGCATGGGACTCCATGCACCGCTCCTCACGCGGCGCCCGGGCCGGCGCACAGGGCGCATGCGACTCCATGCACCGCTCCTCACGCAGCGCCCGGGCCGGCGCACAGGGCGCACACCTGCCCAGGACACAGCAGCAGGCCCTGGGATTGTTTTCTGGCCTCTGCCAGGGCAGGCAGCCCCTATCCTACCCTCACACGGGCGGCGTGTAGAAACGGGACAGCACTGCACACGTCCTTCCCCACCCCTTAGCCCCAGAACGGCTGCTGGTGTGAGCGGAGCAGGGCAATCGCCCAGCACCTGGCCAGCAGCATGCTGCATGCGCCAGGGCAGGGAGCAACCCCGGTATCAGTCTAGGGGAGTCCTTGGCAGTGTACAGGGACTACTTAACACCCACTGCAGGGACAGCCCTTGCCTGATCTCCCGGGTGTGCGTCAGGATCACAGGGGAGCAGCCCTGACTCCAGACAGTGTCCGGAACAGCAGCTCCGTCTTTCCGTCTCCACAGTCCTTGCTTGGATCCACCTTTCCTCGACCCCCGAGGCTCCCCAGCTCGTCTGCCCCACGTGCCCGCGAGAAGCCAGCTGGCTTCGTCCACGCTCCCCGGAGCCCAGGCTGAGCCGCTGCTGGCGCTTGTCCCGCATGGAAAGGAAAATAAGGGTCGGATGTTGCCTCCCCAGCTGGAAGAGGAAAATCTTTCCAGCAAAACACGTTTTTTCTTCATTACCCAACGGAACCAGCACTGGGCCCCCCACCCCACCCCGCTGCCCTCCTGGTCCCGGCCAGCTGGGCGATTTTCCACCCAGATCAAAGCAAACCAGCAGATTTTTTCAGAGCCCCCTTGTGACCTGGTACCTGCACATCTGTCCCGGCTCGTGCCTCGCTGCTATGGAAAGAGGCAGGAGCCGCTTTCCAGACTGGCTTCCCCTTTCCGAGTCCAGCTGGAAGAGGTGTGGGATGGCTGGGGATGGCTGTCGTGACGTACTATCAGTTACGTACGTTACAGAAGCACCAGTTGGGATCAGGCCCCCACTGCGCCGGGCGCTGCACGGACACACACGGAGTCTGAGACCGCCCTTGCCTCCAAGGGCTGGCAGTCTAATTAGACACACACAGGATCATCCTCCCCATGCGGCACATGGGGAACTAAGACCCAGGGAGATCAAGTGACATGCCCAGGGACACACAGTGAGCAGTAGCACAGCCAGGAATGGAACTGAAATCCCAGCCAGCGCCTTAGCAATTACATCACCCTTCCTCTCCAGCTTCAGTGGGTACGGCTGGGCTCCCCCACCTCTGCCCGCTGCTGGTGTGCCCCCCGTGGGCAGATTCTTCTCTGCGGGCCGCCCAGGCCCTGGCCTCTGTGCCCAGGCTGCCATGAGGGGGACCCCTGTGCTGTTGTTCTGTGACGCGTGCACCGGCCCATGGAGAAGGGGATAGAGATTCACCAAACTCATTTTGCACAGGGCCATTGGCCAGCTCCTGGGTGTGTCTCCTACAGGTGCAGTGGATCTGGTGCTGCAAACCGCAGCCGGCACCGTTTCGGAGCCCAGGGCAGAGCTTGGCTCCGATGTCAGGCCACCGGTTCTCGGGGTAGGCCGCTGGACCAGGCTTGCCGGCTGTAGTTACAGCTCACGCAGTCCTGCCACACCGCACAGCTGGTGTATTCTGGGCAACGCTGTCAGACAGCCCGGCGGGTGGCCAGGCGTGGGGAGGACTGTGCGTGTCTGTCCCACCAACCGATGCCCTTTGAGACGAGGCCGGAGAGGAACTCATCACCCAGACATGGCTCTGGGCCCCTCTGGACTGCAGAAGCGCTGTGTGCAAGCCACGTTGTGAACGGACAGGAACCATCGCCCCGAAACTGGGCTCCCATCTCCCTGTGCTGCGCCCCCCCGCCCCACTCCGGCAGTGTTGGGAGCCAGCCGCTACACCCCCATCACCTGGCCCCCTGCCCCTTGGCACAGGAGGTGTGGCTGGGGGACAGGGGAGCCCCCGGTTTCTGGAGGAGGGGAGAACTGGGGCCTGGCTGGAGGACACTTCAAAGGGCCTGTGGGGCATGGCTGGCAAACAGCCAGCGCTTCCCGGCCCTCCTCATGGCTCTGTCTGTAAAGGCTTGGGGCAAGTCAGGGCTGTTAGGGGCCTTAATGGAGAGCCATTGTCTGGCTGCTGCGGCTGTGTGATCTCCCTGTGGGGAGCGAGGCGCTGATGGCCTGCTGAGGAGTAGGGGGCCCTTTCCCAGGGACACATGGCTTGTCCCAGGAGAGACAGGCATGCCTGCTATGGAGAGCAGCTACCTGGCTGCTGCCCGGTGCTCCGGGGATGGGATCTGGGGCCAGGCACTCCCCCGTGGGCAGCGGGTGCTTCAGCTGGGATCACGGGGAACCCAGGAATAATGGACAGAGGCCAGCCTGGCCCCATGCCCCGACCCGAGCTCCGGAGGAGCCTGGATCCAGGTAGCCACTGAGGACGGTCCCCGTCCTCCTCCTGCTGCATGCTGCAAGCAACTCTTCCGCCCCCGCCCAGCCGGGCATGCCACGCTGCCAGCCTGGGCTCGGGCAGCGTCCGATCTCTCTACCCCCGGCTGGGGAACGCCTCGCCCGCCCCGTGCCCACGTCCACGCTGCACCAGCTCTGGGCTTGAGCAACCCAGCCAGAGAGCGGGAGCAGTGGGGGACCTCTGGCCCAGGGTTGGCATCCCGCCCCGCAGCCCGCCCGCTCTCGCCAGGCGTCTCTGCTGACCTGGGAAGCAGTGACCCGCCCAGCAGGTGCCCGACAGCTGCTGCGGTGTCATGGCTGCCACCCCAGAACCAGCGCATCATGGAGGCCATGGCCCAGAAGCCCCCTCGGCTCTCCCAAGGGCGCTGGGATGTGCTGTGCCCCCCTGCGGCGGGGACCCTTCCCCTCCAGGCTGACAGCAGGAGTGGAGCTGAGGCTGGACCAGCTCCCCCCCCCCCCCCAGCCATCCACAAAATCGAGTATCTTCCCCCTCTTAGTGCTGGCAGCAGGCGGGGGTTGGGCGTATTTGGCCCCCCCAAGCCCTGGAGGGGCCCCACAGGATGAGAGGGGAGCTGGCTCGCCGTGGTCCATGCCAGTCCTGGGCTTCTGTGGGGCTAATGACAGGGCCCCTTATCAGCCAGGCCTGGGGCCTCTGTCACCCCCGGAGCTGGGCCAAGAACCCCTCACTCATTCGAGACACAGCTGCCTTCTGCGGCTTCCTGGTCACAGCACCAACCAAGGTCCCGGCAAACAGTCTGGCCTGGCAACCTCACGCAACCTGGCCTGGGCCCCCTGCACCCACCTGGCCCCCCTCAAACGGCCTGGCCTGGCACCCCTCAAATGGCCTGGTCTCTGGTGATTTTCACTGTTCCTTTCCCAGTAGCGGGTGCCCAGGAAGGCGACAGCCCAAGTGCCCAGGCCAGTGCTGCTCCCGCCCTGCCAATGACACATCCCAGCCAATTAATATCCTGGGCCTGTTGCTTTAATCAGAGGCTTCCCTCAGCCGGGCCTAATGAAGGGGAAAATCATCATCACCAATAATAACCCGGATTTCACAGTCCCTGCAGCCCGGGAGCTGGGAGAAGGGAGTTACACACCCAGGGCTGCAAGCAGGATTGGAGACTGCCTTGCAATCACGTGCGCGTGTATGTACGTGCAAGCGAGAGAGAGATCAGTGTGGCATTCTGTGCGTGTCCCCGGTGTGTGATCCGGTGCTCCCCACCCTCGCAGGCTGGCTGCAGAGCTGGCTGCTTAGCCTGAAGCCCATCAGGCCAGGAACCCCCTTGCTGTTCAGTGTTTGTACAGTGCCTAGCGCAGTGGGGTTCTGGGCTGTGACTGGGGCACCTCAGCACTACAGTAGTACAGCTAATTAATAATAAAAATGAATAACTTCCCCCAGATGAGCTCTTGACTGGATTGTCCAGAGCTCTGTGGACTCTGCTGTGAAAAGGGACCACCTCCTTGGCCTGCCCTAGGCAGTGGCCTACCCGACAGGGTGGGCTGACTGGCACCCAGGCAGGGCAGGGCTTCTGAGCCTGGCAACCCCGTCTCCAAGGACAAAGCATTCCTGCCCCCCTGGCATTTCCTCTGGGGATGTGACAGATCTCAGCACTAGCCCTGCTGCCCCTATGCAGCAACGGGCACATGTGTTTCCAGAAGGCTGGGCTCAGCAGGGTCTTGGTGTGCGGGCAGGGAAGAGACGGCGTGTCTGTGCTTTAGATCATAATGCAATTTTCAACCCCCGACAACCGCCCCCCGTTGCCTTTCGTGGCCCCTGCTGGGGTCTGCACCTGCTACAGTCGCTCCCTTCTGGGCCCCAGGTCCATCCACCCTGGCTGGCAGTGAACAGAGGCTGCAGCTACCCAGAGGCTGCGTGCTGGCCTGTGACAGAAGCTAAGGCTGGTCTCTGGTTAAGCCAGGGCTGCGACTCAAGAGGTCTGCTCAGAGCTCTGCCACTGCCTCTCTGAATGGCCCTGGGCAAGTCCCCTAACCAAACGGGGCCACAGAGAGTCCAGCTAAGGATGGTGGTAGAAGCAGATCTATCCAGCTAGGCACCTGCTGGCTCAGCTCTAGGCCTGGCTTTCCCAGAATGGGCACCACTGTACTAAAGCACGTGTTTTAATCGGTTTAGTTAAACTGGTGCAAACTGGGCACTTTGCAATCGAGTCAGCCCTGGCTCATATCAGTCCGGCACGTTTTGGGGAGCTGGAGCCGTGGGACTCGAGTGCTGCTTTGAACTAAACAGCTCTAGGCCAGGTTTCCACTGAACGAAGAGCTTCCATGCAGGGGTAGCACCGATTTAGCAAGAGCAGTTCGGGCCCTGGGTCAGGACAAAGCAGCGTGACTCTCCCCCACAGGCCAGGCCCGGAGACTAAGGAAGGGGGGCAGCCCCACGGGGCGAGCGCACTCATCCCAAGTGCCACCGTACTGGAAACATCTAGGGGTTCTCCCAGGGCACGGGTAATCCCCTCCCCAAGAGCCGCTAGCCAGGGCAATGCCGGACTTCTTCCATCAGCCTGGCGCTGTCTGCACAGGGGTAAGGTCGGCTTAACTACCTCGCTTGGGGGAAGGGTTCAGGCCTGCACAGACCCCGCTCCTGAGCCCAGTTCTCCACGCCCGCTACGAGCGCAGTTCTGTCGACTGAGGCCGGCTCTCCACTAAGAACACTCGGTCGGGTCAACTGCGTCCCTCAGGGATCTGAAAAATCTATACCCGTTTGGGGCTGTGAAACCAACCGCAGTCCCCATGTAGACAGGGCCAGTCTTTCGAGTCGGTGGATTACCTACACCAAGGAGACCACCCCCCCTGGAAACAGGGCTGTGTCTTTTCAGAGCCCTTGTATGGCTTTAGGGGGAATCTCCCTTGCTATAGTTTGGCCTTTGGTGCAGTTTGGTCCATTTCAAAGGCAAAAAAAAAAGTGCCCATTAGGAACATAGTTTTAAATGCACCCCCAGGGCGGAAGCCATCTCTGAGCTGGAGACTTTGATCTGTATCCCAGCCAGTGGGAAATTAACACAATTGACCCTTAGTGAAGGATAAAGATCTCAGTGGAAGGACAGAAACACAGGCCTGGCGAGCAGAGACAAGATTTCATTCCCCTTTCTGAGCTCACATTCCTTAATGACCCAATTCTCTCAATGAAGGGGTTTATTGGGTGGAATTCAAACAATGCTGATGTCCATCTCTTGAGAGATCAATGAACATTTTAAGGAGCCACTCGCACCTCATGGAAACCTTTTTGCAGCGAGACAATTGTTTCTCCAGGCCCTGATGTGAGGGTTCTCCCCAGCAAGTTCACAACTGCACCAGCTATTTGCATAGAAAATGGGATTTGTGCTCCTTAGCAGTTCATCTGCTCCCCTAGGTCTCTGGCTGCTGGAGTGTGAATTCTCTCCTTGCGAGATGCTAACCCTGATAACAACCGAGCCTGGGACAGGAATGGGAAATGAAGAAACCTTCGAAGGGGAGTTCGGCCGCAGCCCAAAGTTGTGAACGAAACCTAACTGGTTCCCTGATTTTATGGGGTGGGGGGAGAGGATTCACAATGCAAAGCCAGATACTTTGGGTGCAAGGTGACCCCTCCTGTGCAGGGCAGAGAGCTCAGTGCCAAGCACTAGGCATGGCCAAGAGAACCAAACCGAAGGGAAACTGAGCGGAAACAGCAAGGGAAACTCACCAGGTTTCATGCCCCTGGCAGAGCCAGGGGCAGGCAGCTGGACTGTGGAAGGGGAAAGGGCAGTGAGAGGGTAACACTCGCCTCCTCTCCAGTGTCACTGGCCACATGGGAAAGGATGAATCTTTCCAAGGGGTCAGATTCTGGTTTCAGTTACACTAGTGCAAATCCAGACCAACCCCACCGAATCAGTGCAGTGGCTCCAGATTTACACAGGTGGAACTGAGGGCAGAATTTGGCCCACCTTTTTAACTTCTGTGCCCATTTAAACAACAGAGCTCCTGGGTCCAGCTCTTCAAAGGTATTCAGGGGCCTAACTCCCATAGGCATGTGAGGAGCTGGGCCAGGGCTCCTGGAAGCAGGATCAGCCACGCTAACATGCTATCTCTGGCGCTGGAGACACAGGTTGCTTCTCCAGGTATGTTGCATGACTCACTGGGCAGCACTGCACCCCCACCCCCACCCCCATAGTCTTCCTGCCAGCCCCAGTGTGGCTGCTGTTAATGGCCTCCCCTCCTGTGTGCCAGAATCCCTGCTCATTACCCAGCGAGAACTGGAAGGGAAGGGGAAGCTGAGGCCTGGCTCTGTTTTTGCGCAAGGTCTGCGAGAGATACTGCTGCTATTTCACACTACCCCGCCCTTTTTCTAATGCAGCCCCAGTAACTGTTGCTCTGGCCTCCTGCAGCAGGGAGTTCCGGAGGTTACCTACATGAAGTATCAACATGTTTCAGTTTGCTGCCGTTCACAGCAAAAGAGCAAGGTCCTTGAGAGCCTCCACATTAGACGCCTCAGAATCTCACGGCTTTTAATGACCCTTCTCCTCTCCAAACCAAGGGCCTGGTGTGACCGGGAGTTGAGTGCTCAGTCGGTCAAACACTCAGCACCTTGCAGGCTTGGCACCCAAACAATCCTGGATTTCACAATTTCTCATCCTGGCCATATTTCTAACCAACTTCTCTGCGCTTCTCTGGTCACGTTCCAGGCTCAGCTGCTCCCGGCCACGCCATGTCATTGTTTGGTGCAGTGTCCTGACAATATGTTCTGTGTTGTCATTATTTTATCCTGTTCTATTATACCCGAGCAACCCAGTGGCTTCATTAATGTTTGCGGTTTCCTACCCAACCACTGCATCCAGTGCTCTGAGCTTCGTGTGCTGCTGGGACTCCAGCAGATGCCCTGGGAACGGTGCACAGCAAAACTCAGGTCAGCCCTGACCTGCCTGCACAGGGGTAAGAGGCGAGGGCAAGGAGAAAGCCTGTCAGCATGCTGCAGAGGTACAAACGGCCTCCACCAACGCCTACCCATTAGGAGAGGAAACGACAGGGGGAGCTGGCAGCCAGGGCAGGGGCTGCTTGCAGACAGCATGAGTAATGTTCCTCGTTCATAACAACGTCCAAAAGGAAACTCACTGCATCAGACCTGGCCCAGATTCCACGGTGCAGCAGGGAATGGACAATCCAGTTCCCTTTTGCAAACTGTGCCCAGGGAAGGGGCAGTGAGGCTGGAAGATGGGGAGACAGAGTAGCCTCTCCGGCAGGCAGGAGAGGGGGTGATGCGTCCGCTTTCCTGTAACAGTTGGCGAGGCAGCATCCTGACGGCGAAGGAAGGATGGGCCTGGAGTTGGAGAGGAGCAAATGGGGTCAGCCCAAGGCGGGACGACTTCAGGATCTCCAGGCCCAGGGACACATCAGCAGGTTGGCCGGGGGTGCGACCCGGCTGCAACACCTGCCAATCCCTGTGCTGCCAGCTGGGAGTTCTCCAGTCCCAGCAAAGGACACTTCGCGGCGTGGCCACGGCACTGTATCCCCAAGTCCTTTGCCTCCAAGGCCACGTCTGCACTAGGGACGTTACCTCGGGTTCATTAGCTGCCCAATGACTGTCTGCTCTGACTTGTCCACACCAGACTGTCACAGCACTCCCCTTAGCACGCGTGAGCGCCCCCCGCCCACGTCACACCCCCCAGCCTAGGAGAGCCACGGCCTGCCCCACCTGGCCAGAGATCCCGTGGCCCCCTGCAGGGTCATGGGGCGTGGGAACTGCTGCCCTGGGACATGCAACACCCACAAAGGGTTAATTGCCTCCCAGGGGATCATGGATCGGCCAATGGCAGCTTGTTCTAATGATGTATGCTTCTAAGCAGTGTTCCCATTGGTGGATTGTGTTACAATTGATTGTCTCAGGCTCAGTGGGTGGGGTTCTGAGCTGGCTCCTCCCCCTCCGGGTGAAATGCACTGCGGAGCCCCGCCCCTGGGCGGGGTTAATCTGGCATCGCAAATGCGGGTGTGTGGCTGGTTTGTGTGTGGCCTCTGACGTCCCAGTGAATGCTGGTCACGCCGGTGGCTGTTTGACGTGGATGCGGGCGTGCACGGTGCACCGGCAACATGCAGCCCTGGGCGTCCTGCGGCAGCGTGCCTGGTCACACCAGGGAAGGGCGGCGCTCCGGGGGCAGCGTCTTGCACGGTCGAGGCACTAGCCAGGGGGCCATGCTGGCCCTGGGGATGTTAGCCGAGGTGTGAGAACAGCGGCCGTGCCTGCCCTCGCCTGCCCCACCTGCCCATTTCTCCCTTCTGGTCTCAGCAGGGGCCTGCAGTTCATGCTCGGTGCAGCTCAGAGCGTGGCTCCCCGTCCTCCTGCCGAGCTGGTTCTCGGGGCTCGGCACACACTCCGGAGCTGATGCACTGCTGTGGGCCCGCGAGGCTGGCTGCGGGGTTTCCCTGGAGGAATGTTCCAAAGCGGGGCAGGGCTGCAGGGAGCAGGGTGCCACCCTCTGGCAGACCCAGGTCTGGACACTCCCTTCTGCTTCCCATGGGTCATGCCGGTTTGGGTGAGCTGCTTGCATGTGTGTGGATTCCTCCCCTTTCCCTGCTGACCCCATATGGGCCCCAGCCCAGCAGCCGCTCCTGGCCCATGCCATGGGGACAGTGGGTTCAAGGGGAATTGGCACCCCTGTCCTTCTATCTGTCGGTCGCCGTGGGCTCTAGGCATTGTCTGTAGGTTACAGACGACAGGACTGGGCGTCTCTTTGGACGGGGCAATGAAATTCTCCATCTTGCTCTTTTGCTCCTATGGGACCAGCCTTGGAGAGACGCCTGGACCCTCTGTCTGGGGGCAGCCAGCCCCTGCCAGCCCAAGGCTGGGACAGGGGTGTCTGGTGCAGCATTCCCCAGCATTCCAGGGCGCGCTGGGCTGAATTGTGTGCTCTGGGGCCTCCTGCCCGGAGCAGGCCCCTGCCCCGAGTCCCACGCCCTGGGCGTGCCCGGAGAAGGCCCTGCTGCCGGCTCGCTGGATCTCACAGCTGCACGGAGCGGGGAGGCTCCAGGCGGTGCAGTGGCGCTCCGGGTGCTCCGGGCGAGTGCAGGGCGGCTGCCAGGCCAGGCGGTGACTCAAGCCCCAATCTGACAGAACAGGTCTGGGGCTGGGGCGCTCACCTGCCCCCGCACGTGATGGGAGCAGCTCCCGCCCAGTCACTGCCTTCCCCAGCCTGCAGATCCAGTGCCCGGCCCAGCCAGAGCCAGAACCAGGGCCAGGTGCTGGCCAGGGTGCAGGGGAAAGGGGCCGGCAGACCATGGAAAGGGGGTCCTGTGTGTAAGCCCAGAGCAGAGGCTGGACCGGAGGGCCCCGCTCTGGGGGGGAGGGCCCTGCTCTGGGGGGGAGGACCCCCTAGCCTGCAGCACTCCCTATGCGGCTGCGGTCTCCTGCAGACCAGGGCCCCAGGGGCTGGGTGATCCCTGCGCAGCTCCCTTGGGGGTGAGCTCCTGGCACAGACTGGAGAGCTGTCCATGGGGCCTAGAGGGGACAGCACACGGGGAGCACACGCATGTGCCAGGCATGTCCAGGGAGCATGTTGAAGCAGCTGGCGGGGCAGGCGGGTAGTTTTGCTTCAGAGGGAGGGAAGTGAGGACTCTGGGTAAGTCTCTGGGGCAGTGCACCTGCCTGGCTCACCCCATTCCCTGCCCCTGGGCTCTTCCCTGTCTGGTTCCGGGCAGTGCCAGGGAGATCCCCTTCAGGAACAACCCCTCCCCTCCAATCCCTGCTCTGCTTTGCCAGCCTGCACAGCCAGTCCTGCCACGCCGCCTGCTCCGGGCGAGCCCCTTGCCCCGTGCCTAGGCTGTGGGGATGGGAGAGGGCAGTTTTCATTCCCTCAGACCTCCTCACCAGGGTCCTCAATCAGACTCCTCCCCGTGGGCCCCAGGCAAGGCACAAGTGTGTCTCCTGGGACCAGCAAGGGCTCTTCCATTAGGGCAAGCTGGCCCTTGGGAGCCCTGGGTTCAGTTCTGGGGTTCCTGAGGCTATCACCCTAAGGCAGGTTCTCCTGGCTCGTCTCTGACCCCTCTCCCATTATCACCATCCTTCCTGAACCGTGGGCACCAGGACTGGGCACAGGATTCCAGCAGCGGTTGCACCGGTGCCAAACCCAGAGGTACAAGAACCTCTCTGCTCCTACTCGAGATTCCCCTGTTTATGCACCCCAGGGTCCCATTAGCTCTTCTGGCCACAGCATCCCACTGGGAGCTCATGTTCTGCCGATTGCCCACCACGACCCCCAAATCGTTTTCAAGTCACTGCTTCCCAAGTGAGAGCCCCCCATCCTGTGCGAATGGCCGGCACGCTCTGTTCCTGGATGGATACATTTACATGCAGCCCTATCAAAACGCAGACTGTTTGCTTGCGCCCAGCTTACAAAGTGATCCAGGTGGTTCTGTATCAGTGACCTGTTCACTATTTACCTCTCTCCCAGTCTTGGTCTCCTTGCCAAACTGGCTTGGTAATTAATTATTATTGTTATTATTATTCATTGTTTATATTACTGTAGCACCTACGAGTCCCAGTCCCAGCCCAGGACCCCGCGGTGCTAGGCCCTGTACAAACACGGAAGAAGTAACGATTTAATCTGTTCTTCCTTTGCAGGGTTCATTGATAGAAATGTTAAATAGTGCAGGGCCAAGAACCGCTCCCCGTTGGAACCGCGCCTGCTCAGGGATGATTCCCTGGGCACAATTATAATCACAATTCCAGTTAGCCAGCATTTAATCCATTGCCTGTGTGCCTCACTCACCTGGTATCAGCCCAGGGTTTAATCAGCACGGTGTGCAGCACCACACCAAACGCCCTGCAGCAGTCTTCATCTATTCCATCGCCACTGTTCCCTGTATTGGCCACGCTTGCGATCTCTTCAAACCACAACTTCCAGCAGGGTCTATTTTCCAGAAAGCCCGGCTGGTCTCAAGCCCTCACTTCCTCCTGCCATGGGGGCGCAGAGACTTAGGGGAGTTAGGTGCACAGCCTGAGTGCCCCATTAATGGACTTAATAGCCATTAATGGACTTAACTGCCATGAATTTATGTAAAAGAGAACTGGATAAATCCATGGAGGTTAAGTCCATTAATGGGTATTAGTCAGGATGGGTAAGGAACAGTGTCCCTAGCCTCTCTCTGTCAGAGGGTGGAGATGGATGGCAGGAGAAAGATCATTGATCATTACCTGTTAGGTTCACTCCCTCTGGGGCACCTGGCACTGGCCACTGTGGGTAGACAGGAGACTGGGCTGGATGGACCTTTGCTCTGACCCACTCTGGCCGTTCGTATGTTATTATGTGTGTGCATGCACGTGTGTGTACACAAATATACCCATAAGGCACATCGGCCTGGAGTAGATACAGAAATCTCACACACGCGTATTATGCACCTTGATTACTTTACTTCTGATGCTATAATTACACGTAAGTGTGCACGGATCCACCCTTATGGCACAGGCAGGACTTCAGGGTTCTGCTCCCTGCTTTGCAACTGTTTTACTGGGCTACTGAGGGTAAGTCATGGTCCTGCTCCGTGCCTCAGTTTCCCCACCTGTAAAATGGGGATGAGAAGACTGACCTACTGCAAAGGGTTAATTCAGCAGTGTCTGCAGAGCATCAGGTGCTTGGCTAGTGATGGGCATTACTAGTAGCTTTGTAACACAAAGTGCATCAGCTGAAAGAATAATTTCTACGCCAAAGAGATTAGATTCAAGTGCTGGGGGAAGGTTCCTCCAGTCTCACCCCCTTGGGGCTCTGTGCTGCCCTTGAGGGCCTGGTGACCCCCATGGGGTGCAGAAGCAAAGTCCTTTCCAGAGGGTTGTTTCTTGTCTAGTCTATTCCCCATAATCCCTCTGGGGCCTGTTTGGGGGGAACAACACCTGTGAAGCCGCAGGGCAGCGCTGCTCGGTATTGGTGGGTGCCAGATGCAGAGCACAGAGCCCACCAGCACTGGGCCAGCAGCCTTCACAGAGCCCCTCTGCTATAAGGGGGATGGTTTTTGTTACATGGGGACCAGATCAAGGAGAGCTTGGCTGAGCCACCAGCCACTGAAACACATGGTACTTATGTGACAGCTGCCCTGGGGGGGACTGACCCAGCGACCTCGAGAGCTGCAAGCCTGTGTCCCTGCAGTCTGAGCTAAAGCACCAGACCCTCCGACTAGCCGACTGGCTCCCATAACAGTCTCGCTTCCTCTGTGGCGCATGCACGGAGGGGGGACGCATAACACACGGCGCAGAGGTTGCATTTGCTCAGCCTCTGAGGGAACGATGCTACCAAGCACTAACGAGGGAACAGATTCTGTGGGTGAAATCCCATCCAGCCCCCCAGGCCAGCTCTGCCCCTCGTTTGACGTCCAGGCGGCGAGCAAACGCAGGAACGCGAAGGAGGAGTAACACCAGCTCCCGCCAGCTGAGCCTGCTTCGCCCAGAGAGACTCCCAGCAAGCACCTGGTCCCCGCAAGGCACGGGCAGGCCAGCGCTTGGGTCCTGAACCAAGCCCTAATGTCACAGGGTCAAGGGCAGTGTCGCCTACGCCAGCCCCAGGGATTTACCGTGCGGGACCCTGCTACGGGATCAACTCCGCACCCGCTGCACTGGCCTCCCGCGAGGTGTGCAGCCTGCCAGGGGCCCAGAAGGATTCCCCAGGATCATCTGGCCCTGACTACTACCCCGAGCTGCCCATGCAGGCGGGCACCAAGGGCACTGCAGAGCAGCGGTGACTAGAGGGCTCTGGGAATCAGGCTGAAGCTGCTGGGCGGGGGGCAGGTGGTGCTCTCATCCGTCCCTGGGGTGAAGGGTAGGGGCCCGGGCAGAGACAGACACATCCTGGAGGTGAATGCCTGGCTGTGTGGATGGTGTAGCCAGGAGGGCTTCGCTTTCCTTGACCATGGGGAGCTGTTCCAGGAAGAAGGACTGCAGAGCAGAGATGGGGTCACCTATCGAGGAAGTGGAGGAGTATTTGCGGATACAGACTGGCTAGCTGAGTGAGGTGGGCTGTAAGCTCGGTTCAACGGGGGCAGGAGACAAAAGCCCACAGGTGAGTCCAAACCATGGTGACCTGGGCGAAGGGTCAGAATCTGGGGGGAACATGGGCAGCAGGGACAAAGGAGAGACAAGAGGAAATACAGAGGGGAAAGCTAATGAACATCTGAGCTGTCTGTACGCTAATGCAAGCAGTGCGGGGAGCAAACAGGAAGAACTAGAAATACTAGTGAATAATCACAATTACAACATAATTGGCATCACAGAAACTTGGTGGGATAATTCACGACAGCTATACTTGTATCGAGGGATACAGCTTGTTCAGGAAAGACAGGCAAGGAGAAAAGGGAGGAGGCACTGCCCTGTATCTGAAAGCCATCTACACTTGCACTGAGTTTGAGATAGAAGAGGGAGGCAGCCCTGTTGAAAGTCTCTGGGTTAGGACACGAGGGGTACAAACCAAGGGTGATGCCATGGTCGGGGTCTACTACAGACCACCTAGCCGGGACGAAGAGGTGGGTGAGGCTTTTTTTAAACAACTAATAAAATCATCCAAAGCCCAGGACTTGGTGGCGATGGGGGACTTCAACTCCCCAGACGTCTGCTGGGAAAATAACCCAGCAGGGCCCAGATTCTCCAACAAGTTCTTGGAATGCACTGGAGATAGAAGGTGGAGAAAGCAACTAGAGAAGAGGCTATTTTGGCTTTGATTCTGACAAACAGGGAGGAACTAGTTGAGCATTTGAAGGTAGAAGGCAGCTCGGGTGACAGTGGTGATGAAATGGTAGAGTTCATGATTCTAAGGGATGGTAGGAGGGAAAACAGCAGAATAAAGACAATGGATTTCAAGAAGGCAGACTAGCAAACTCAGGGAGTTGGTCGGTAAAATCCCGTGGGAAGGCAGTCTGAGGAGAAAAGAGTTCAGGAGAGTTGGCAGTTTTTTGAAGAGAGATTATGAGGGGCACAAGAGCAGAGTACTCCAGTGCATGGGAAGGAAGAATGGCAAGAGACCACCCTGGCTTAACCAGGGGATCTACAACAACCTGAAACTCAAAAATGCGTCCTACAAAAAGTGGAAACTAGGTCAGATTACAAAGGATGAACGTCAAAAAACAACATGAGCATGTAGGGACAAAATTATAAAGGCCACGGCACAAAATGAGCGAGGGACATAAAAGGTAATAAGGAAACATTCAACAAATACATGAGAAGCAAGAGGAAGACCCAGGGCAGGGTCATAGGAACATAAGAACGGCTATCCAGGGTCAGACCAAAGGTCCATCCAGCCCAATATCCTGTCTACCGACAGTGGCCAATGCCAGGTGCCCCGAGGGAGTGAACCTAACAGGTAATGATCAAGTGATCTCTCTCCTGCCATCCATCTCCACCCTCTGACAGACAGAGGCTAGGGACACCGTTCCTTACCCATCCTGGCTAATAGCCATTAATGGACCTATCCTCCATGGATTTATCCCGTTCTCTTTTAAACCCTGTTATAGTCCTAGCCTTCACAACCCCCTCAGGCAAGGAGTTCCACAGGTGGACTGTGCGCTGAGTGCAGAAGAACTTCCTTTGATTTGTTTTAAACCTGCTGCCCATTAATTTCATTTGGTGGCCCCTAGTTCTTATATTATGGGAACAAGTAAATAACTTTTCCTTATTCACTTTCTCCACACCACTCATGATTTTATAGACCTCGATCATATCCCCCCCCCTTAGTCTCCTCTTTTCCAAGCTGAAAAGTCCTAGCCTCTTTAATCTCTCCTCATATGGGACCCGTTCCAAACCCCTAACCATTTTAGTTGCCCTTCTCTGAACCTTTTCTAATGCCAGTGTATCTTTTTTGAGATGAAGGGATCACATCTGTACGCAGTATTCAAGCTGCGGGCGTACCATGGATTTATATAAGGGCAATAAGATATTCTCCGTCTTATTCTCTATCCCTTTTTTAATGATTCCTAACATCCCGTTTGCTTTTTTGAGTGCCGCTGCGCACTGCGTGGATGTCTTCATCACCGATGACGCCAAGATCTCTTTCCTGATTAGCTGCAGCTAAACTAGCCCCCATCATATTGTATGTATAGGTGGGGTTATTTTTTCCAATGTGCATTACTTTACATTTATCCACATTAAATTTCATTTGCCATTTTGTTGCCCAATCACTTAGTTTTGTGAGATCTTTTTGAAGTTCTTCACAGTCTGCTTTGGTCTTAACTATCTTGAGCAGTTTAGTATCATCTGCAAACTTGGCCACCTCACTGTTTACCCCTTTCTCCAGATCATTTATGAAGAAGTTGAATAGGATTGGTCCTAGAACTGACCCTTGGGGAACATCACTAGTTACCCCTCTCCATTCTGAAAATTTACCATTTATTCCTACCCTTTGTTCCCTGTCTTTTAACCAGTTCTGAATCTATGAAAGGATCTTCCCTCTTATTCCATGACAACTTAATTTACGTATGAGCTGTTGGTGAGGGACCTTGTGAAAGGCTTTCTGGAAATCTAAGTACACTATGTCCACTGGATCCCCCTTGTCCACGTTGACCCCCTCAAAGAACTCTAATTGATTAGTAAGACATGATCTCCCTTTACAGAAACCATGTTGACTTTGGAGCAACAGTTTATGTTCTTCTGTGTGCCTGACAATTTTATTCTTTACTGTTGTTTCAACTAATTTGCCCGGTACTGACGGTAGACTTACTGGTCTGTAATTGCCACGATCACCTCTACAGCCCTTCTTAAATATTGGCGTTACATTAGCTATCTTCCAGTCATTGGGTACAGTAGCTGACAGGTTAAAGGACAGGTTACAAACCATAGTTAATAGTTCCTCAATTTCACATTTGAGTTCTTTCAGAACTCTTGGGTGAATGCCATCTGGTCCCGGTGACTTGTTACTGTTAAGTTGCTCAATTAATTCCAAAACCTCCTCTAATGACACTTCAATCTGTGACAATTCCTCAGATTTGTCACCTACAAAGAACGGCTCAGGTTTGGGAATCTCTCTAACATCCTCAGCCAGGAAGACTGAAGCAAAGAATTCATTTAGTTTCTCTGTGATGACTTTATCGTCTTTAAGTGCTCCTTTTGTATCTTGATCATCGTCCAGGGGCCTCACTGGTTGTTTAGCAGGCTTCCTGCTTCTGATGTACTTAAAAAACATTTTGTTATTACCTTTTGAGTTTTTGGCTAGCTGTTCTTCAAACTCCTTTTTGGCTTTTCTTATAACATTTTTACACTTAATTTGGCAGTGTTTATGCTCCTTTCTATTTACCTCACTAGGATTTGACTTCCACTTTTTAAAAGATGCCTTTTTATCTCTCACTGCTTCTTTTACAGGGTTGTTAAGCCACGGTGGCTCTTTTTTAATTCCTTTACTGTGTTTTTTAATTTGGGGCATACATTTAAGTTGAGCCTCTATTATGGTGTCCTTGAAAAGCGTCCCTGCAGCTTGCAGGGATTTCACTCTAGTCACTGTACCTTTTAATTTCTGTTTAACTAACCCCCTCATTTTTGTGTAGTTCCCCTTTCCAAAATTAAATGCCACAGGGTTGGGCTGCTGAGGTGTTCTTCCCGCCATAGGAATGTTAAATGTTATTGTACTATGGTCACTATTTCCAAGCAGTCCTGTTATAGTCACCTCTTGGACCAGATCCTGTGTCCACTCAGGACGAGATCGAGAGTTGCCTCCCCCCTTGGGGGTTCCTGTACCAGCTGCTCCAAGAAGCAGTCATTTAAAGTATCCAGAGATTTTGTCTCTGCATTTCATCCCGAGGTGACATGTACCCAGTCAGTGTGGAGATAATTGAAATCCCCCACTATTACTGAGTTCTTTATTTTGATAGCCTCTCTATTCTCCCTGATTATTTCATCGTCAGTATCACTGTCCTGGTCAGGTGGTCGATAATAGATCCCTACTGTTATATTCTTATTCAAGCATGGAATTACTATCCATAGAGATTCTGTGGAACATATGGATTCATTTAAGATTTTTATTTCACTTGATTCTACATCTTCTTTCACATATAGTGCCACTCTCGCCCTCCCCCACAAGACCTGTTCTGCCCTTCCGATATATTTTGTGCCCCAGAATGATTGTGTCCCATTGATTGTCCTCACTCCACCAGGTTTCTGTGATGCCTATTATATCAATATCCTCCTTTAACACAAGGCCCTCTAGTTCACCCCCATCTTATTGGTTGGCCCGTTACTCAATGAGGAGGGAAAGGCAATAACAGAAAATACAGAAATGGCCAAAATGTTAAATGCCTCTTTTGTTTCAGTTTTCACCAGAGAGATCAACAGTGATCCGACAACTAACTAGTGAACATCAGTGTAAACGGGGTGGGATCTCAGACTAAAATAGGAAAATAACAAGTTGAGAATTGCTCAGACAAGTTAGATGTCTTCAAGTCAGCAGGGCCTGATGAAATACACCCTAGAATATTTAAGGAACTGGCTGAAGAGTTCTCTGAGCTGCCATTAGCAATTATCTCTGAGAATGTGTGGAGGACGTGAGAGATCCCAGAGGACTGGGAAAGGGCAAATATAGTATTGTCTATAAAAAGGAGAATAAGGACAACCCAGGGAATTACAGACCAGTCAACTTAACTTTGGTACCTGGAAGGATAATGGAGCAAGTAATCAACCAATCAATTTGTGTAAGCACCTAGAAGAAAATACGGTGATAAGTAACAGTCAAGAACAAATCATGTCAAACCGGCCTAATAGCGTTCTTTGACAGGGAAACAAGCCTTGTGCATGGGGGAGGCAGTAGGTGTGGTATATCTCAATGTTGGTATGGCTCATGACCTTCTCGCAAACGAACTAGAGAAATATAGCCCAGATGAACCTACAGGTGGATGCATAACTGGCTGGAAAACAGTACTCAAAGAGTTCCCAGTCATGCTGGAAGGGCATAACGAGTGGGGTCCCGCAAGGTTCAGTGCTGGGTCCGGTTTTGTTCAATATCTTCATCAATGATTTAGATAATGGCATACAGAGCGTACACTTATAAAGTTTGTGGAAGATACCAAGCTGGGAGGGGTTGCAAGTGCTTTGGATGACAGAATTAGAATGTAGCATGATCTTGACAAACTGGAGACATTGTCTGAGGACATGTCTACACTGCAAAATTCTGTCGACCTGCAGCACATAGGCAGGGGGCAGATCTTAGCTTCCTCGCCATGATCCTGCCAGAGGCTTACAACAGTCAGACGTGTTTCTTAGAGACGTGCTCTAGCTCAGCCAGGTTCCGGGGTGGATGTGGGAGTCATTGGGAGGGTCTCTGGCCTGGGGAGGCAGGAGAACTGCCTGGTTGATCCCAACGTTCCCTTCTGGCCTTAAGACCTCTGAAATCTCGGTCGCGGTCAATCCCCCATTGCACGGCAGGGCTGGGAAACACAGCGTCCAGGGGCTGCGGCTATTACACCTTCGCTTCCAAAAATCCCAAATGCACATCAGTGTAACCCCAGCCACGGCCAGAAGAGCTGTGACGAATCCGTCGGCTGACGCAGCACTCAGAGCAGGGGAGAGGGCTGCCATGCCAGGACCTACTGTATCCGCACTTCTGCGGCTTTCTGAGCACACACCACAGACTGGTCACTGCACAGCTCCTTCCCCAGTGGCCTGTCTGGCCCCCGAGGGGGATCCATAGCCTGGGGCCTGCTTTGCTGCTCCGGCGTGACTGGGCGGGGGGTGGGTGCTGATTCGGCCAGTGCATGAGCACTGCCAGCAGCAGGCGGGTGCCCTTAGAAGCAGAGAACCAGGGTAACCAGTGAGGTGGCAAAGTCTGCAGATGAAATGGTATAACTCAAGATCATTAAGCCCAAAGCTGACTGCAAAGGGATCTCACATAACTGGGTGACTGGGCAACAAAACGACCGATTGAATTCAAGGTTGATAGGTGCAAAGTAATGCTCAGTGGAAAAAAATAACCCCAATTATAAATACTAAATGATGGGGTCTAAATGAGCTGTTACCACTCAAGCAAGAGATCTTGGAGTCATTGTGGAGAGTTCTCTGAAAACATCCACTCAATGTGCAGCAGCAGCCAAAAAAGCGACCAGAATGTTGGGAATCATTAAGAAAGGGAGAGATAATAGACAGTAAACATCATATTGCCTCTCTGTAAATCCATGATACCCCCACACCATGAATACTGCGTGCCGTGTGGTCACCCCATCTCCAAAAGGATCTGTTGGACTTGGAAAAGGTTCAGAGAAGGGCAAAAATATGATGAAAGGTGAAGAACTTCTGTATGAGGAGAGGTTAATAAGACTGGGACTTTTCAGCTTGGAAAAGAGACGACTAAGGGGGGATACGATGGAGGTCTGTAAAATCACGACTGGTTTGGAGAGAGTGAATCAGGACGTGTGATTTACCCCTTCACATAACACAAGAACTAGGGGTAACCCAACGAAATTAACAGGCAGCAGGTTTAAAACAAACAAACAGAAGTGCTATTTCACACAATGCACAGCCAACCCGTGGAACTCTTTGCCAGGGGAAGCGAAAACCAAAAGTATTACTGAGTTCAAAAAAGAATTAGGTCAGTTCATGGAGGACAGGTCCATCAGTGGCTATTAGCTAGGATGGGCGGGGACGCAACCCCATGCTCTGGGTGTCCCTAGCCTCTGTTTGCCAGAAGCTGGGAATGGGCGACAGGGGATGGATCACTGGGCGATTCCCTGTTCTGTTCATTCCCTCTGGGGCCCCTGGCATTGGCCACTGTCGGCAGACAGGACACGGGGCTGGATGGACTTTTAGCCTGACCCAGTGTGGCCGTTCTTATGTTCTTATAGACTTATGATCTGTGATGGGGCCCTTGGGATGGCTGTGGCATGGTGTAGTGTGTGTAGCTGTGACCTGGGCAGATGGCCAGACACTTTCCATTTGGGACTGAACGTTCTCTCCCAGTTGTGACGGGGGTAACCATTTGGCATCCTTGTCCAGCGATTTCTTCTGTGCTAGGTTCCTGCAACAGAGGTTTCTCTCAGAACGACTCCAGGCAAATAGTCTGTAACACAGGAAGCCCGTTTCAAGTTGGCACTAAGGGTCATGTCCCTCTGCCCATAAGTCTCTGACCAGTGGATGCCAGTAAAGCGCCATGGGATGTGCTGTGATGCTCTAACATTGTGCTAGGAGGGGCCTTCTCTTTTTGTCGGAGCCTTTGTTATTTGTACTGATTTTCTGCTAGCTCCCTTGCCTGCACCTCCCGAGGCTTGAGAGGGCAGGAGCTGGAGCACAGATATCAAAGAGTATTGCTGAAATGAGCCACTCGTGAGCTGTGGGTCATTATCTGCTATTAAGATCTGCACTCTCACAGTCTACGATTTGCAGCCTGTAATTACAGGGTTACTCAATGTGTTGTGCAACAACTCAATTTACAAAACCCTCTGAGTAATAGCCCACTAATAAGGGGGAATCTCTCCCATCTAACTCAGATCGGGCCTATATCAGCCTTGGACCAAGAGCAGTCAGGAATCTCCCCACGGTTTCTCTGGTTCTTGTGTATTCTGGTTCCTCTGATGATTGCAGGGTTCACACTTGGATACCGACACTTTGAAGGCAGCATTCCTGCCTGGCCAGGACAGAACATCCCAAGCTCTGTTCTTACACTTCCAAAGACCCAGAAGGGCACTGCGGGTTATGACCTCACGTTGGCTGGAACTGTGACTCAATCCCCCTTGCACAGGTTCCTGCCCCATGCAGCCACTCCATCTCTCTAGTCCCAGGAAATGTTTCCACTGGAAGGTGCTAGAGCTTTTCCTACCAACCATCCACCTCTTGCCCGCTCTCGGAAAGCTGAGTCATGGGTGTTTTCATTTGAGCCTCTCACCTTTTGTTCCAGAAATGACTAGCACTTGAGTCATACTTAACCCCTCTTCCTGCAGTCTCCTGCTTTCACTATTTATAGGTGTTCTTGAAGCAGTGTCTCTGCTTCATGGAGCTTCTTACCAGGCCTAACAAGGACTTTTGCAATGTCACCATCATTTTCAGAAGACTCAGCGGCATTTTGCACAATATCAGGTGGCTTCCAAGGGTTTTACCTTGGCAGATTTCTGCCCATAAATGTATTTATGGCAACGGAACACAATAGCTGGCATTGCTTTTTCTATCAGGGCCGAGTTCTTTGCGGCGTGGTCGGTGCTCCGGCATCATTCGCAGGGAGGCAGCCCGCAGACCGCGTGCGCTTGCATCAGCTGAGGCCCAGCTCTGCTAAGAGATTCGGGTGCCCAACTCCCATTGGCACCTAGTGACCTGTGGGGATCTGAGTCTGAGAACCTCGTCTCTGACAGCCTCCAAACGTGGCCCTGTGACACCTTTAGCTCATTCCCAAAGGTTCTTACTGCCATTCTGCCTGTCCTCAAGCCACACCTCACTGTGGCAAAAGCCGGGTGAATTTGCTGAGCTGTATCACCATGCGCACGGCGCTCCCATTTTGGGAGGGAATTCCCTCTGTGCAAGGGCCTTCACCTCTCTTACGTCTGGCTGAACTCATCTGTGGCTGATTAAGTGTCCTGCGTAACTACCCTGAGCTGGGCTTGGTCAGTTCTTTCCTTTGCCACAATGCAGAGCATTTGGGGCCATTCTCACCTGCAGCAATTACTCCCCTCCCATCCACATCCTCCAGGATCAAAGAGGTGATGATTTGGCGCTGAAGCAATCATGGCACTGGTTAGGCAGCTGGCCTGTTGAGAACAATGCCTCTCACCCTGACAGTATTGCCCCACTGGTTCCTTGCACTCCTCTGTCCCTCTCTAACCTTCTCTTGTCTTATGCTTGGATGGACTGCTCTCTAGGGCAGGGCCTGTCTTTTTGTCCTGTGTTTGTACAGCACCTGGTGCTCCTGGCCACGACGGGAATACAAATCAGAAATCACAATAAGATCCCAAAGGGCAGTTGCTCTTGCATTTCAAAGTCTAGACTTGACCTCCTAAGCTGTTCTCATGGGGGAGTGCTCACGCTGATGGCCTTATTCAAATTATTTGGCTCTGTAATTTAACATTCATAATTAATTGTAATTACAGACCATCATCATTAATTATTGTTATTATTCCGTCCACTCGGGCTCTGCTCTTTGTCTCCCTCTTGGCACTAGTGCTTCTTTGGTTTTGTTTTTAAGCAGCTGAGTAGAGGAAGTGAAACAGTTTTTCAGTGTCAAAAGTTTTGACGTATTCGTAACATCCGTTGATTTGGTTTTGCCGTCAGCGAGGCAGTACTGGTGCAACCCCGGCAAGCTGCAGTCTTGCACCCGTTGAAAACAAGCCTCCTGCAATGCTGGGGTCATCGCCGGGGCTGGCCTTTCCAGGAGGTTGGTAGAGCTGAGGTCGAAGCAGGCAGCGCAAGAGGCTGATCATGACTGAGGTCGGAAGATGCTATTTTGAGGGATTTAAGAACCCTCATTCCTCCCACGGTGGCTTGGGCCGGAGGAAGAAGCCTTGCAAAGGACCGTGCAAGATGGAAGTCCGATCTATGCTCACCACCGCTGCAGCACAGCCGTGTGAATCGGCTGCGGCTGCCGTGGAGAGCTAATGGAACTGTCCATGATGCACATCTCACCGGGGCCCACGTCCATGCGGCAGATCACCCTTCTTGCATCCCATGCCGTCAACGCATTGGCAAGTCCTTTGGGAGATCTTTGGCACCCGACTCAGAAGACAAGTTCTACATCATCTGCTTTGGGAGCTTGCTCCTTGAGGCAAGCTCCCCGCGAGTTCAATCTCCACTGAGAGGCCTCAGTCTTTATAAGCCATGCCAGTGCGGCTGGCCACATGGGTTTATTTTGTGCCCACCCTGCGAAAGAAGCTTAGCTTTTAATGTTAACCCCGCATGGCCATGCCTCCTTTGCTGGGATTACATTTCCAATCTCTTCTTTGAGATTTTCCTTTTTATTCCAATAGCTCCCTTGTCACAAAGCAACTTCGTAGAGGAACTTGCTTTGTAAATATTAAAAGACGTAAGAACATAAGAACGGCCACACTGGGTCAGACCCGTGGTCCATCTGGCCCAGTCTCTGACAGTGGCCAATGCCACGTGCTTCCAAGGGAAGGAACAGAACAGGGCAGTTATTGAGTGATCCATCCCCTGTTGTCCACTCCCAGCTTCTGGCAGTCAGAGGTGTAGGGACACCCAGAGCATGGGGTTACATCCCTGACCATCTTGGCTAATAGCCATTGATGGATCTATCCTCCATGAATTTAGCTAATTCTTCTTTGAACCCAGTTATAGTTTTGGTCTTCACAAAACCCCCGGCAAGGAGTTCCACAGGTTGACTGTGCACTATGTAAAGAAGTACTTCCTTATACACGTTTTAAAACTGCTGCCTATTAATTTCATTGGGTGACACCTGGTTCTTGTGTTATGTGAAGTGGCAAATAACACTTCCTTATTCACTTTCTCCACACCAGTCATGATTTTATAGACTTCCATCGTATCCCCCTTTAGTCGTCTCTTTTCCAAGCTGAAAAGTCCCAGTTTTATTAATCTCTCATTATACGGAAGCTGTTCCATACCCCTAATAGTTTTTGTTGCCCTTCTCTGTCCTTTTTCCAATTCTAATATATCTTTTCTGAGATGGGGCAACCAGATCTGCCCGCGGTATTCCAGATGTGGGTGTACACTGGATGTGTATTTTGCCACTATGATATTTTCTGTCTTATTGTCTATCCATGTCCTAATGGTTCCCAACATTCTGTTCGCTTTGTGACGGCCGCTGCACATTGAGTGGATGTTTTCAGAGAACTATCCACAATGACTCCAAGATCTCTCTCTTGCGCGATAACAGCTAATTTAGACCCTTTCATTTTATAGGTGTAGTTGGGATTATGTTTTCTAATGTGCATTACTTTGCATTTATCAACATTGAATTTCATCTGCCATTTTGTTGCCCAGTCACCCAGTTTTGCAAGATCCTTCTGTATCTCTTCACAGTCTGCCTGGGACTTAACTATCTTGAGTAGTTTTGTATCATCTGCAAATTTTGCCACCTCACTGTTTACCCTTTTTCCAGATCATTTATGAATATGTTGAATAGGACTGGGCCCACTACAGACCCCTTGGGGACACCACTATTTACCCCTCTCCATTCTGAAAACTGGCCATTTATTCCTACCCTTTCTTTCCTGTCTTTTAACCAGTTACTGATCCAGGAGAGGACCTTCCCTCTTATCCCATGACTGCTTAGCTTGCTTAAGTCTTTGGTGTGGGAACTTGTCAAAGGCTTTCTGAAAGTCCAAGTACCCTATATCCACTAGATCACGCTTGTCCAAGAATTCTAGTAGGTTGGTGAGGCATGATTCCCTTTACAAAAGCTGGGTTAACTCTTCCCCAGTAAATTGTGTTCATCTCTGTGTGTCTGATCATTCTGTTCTTTACTATAGTTTCAACCAGTTTGCCTGGTACTGAAGTTAGGCTTATGAGCCTGTAATTGCCAGGATTGTCTCTGGAGCCCTTTTTAAAAGATTGGTGTCACGTTAGCTATCCTCCAGTCGTATAACACATCACAAAAATGTCTGGTTCTGCATTATCATCAGAGCTTGGTCTTTCCCAGCTGTGTTTTGCTTTTGTGGGGTTTATTTTCTTTTTTTCTTTTTGAAGTTTGCATGGGGGGAGAGGGGTGATAAACTTTTGCAATCTAGTTGCCTTTATTGCATGAATGGTGTCCCGGCACTTTGCCCCAGACACTTTGCATCGTGGTGCTGTTGCCTCCACATTTCTGGCACCCAAATCTGGTCTCTGTCTGTTGTTTGCTCTTGAATCTCTCTTTCTGTCTCTTTGTAATTAAATGCACTTTGGTTCTTTCACTTCTCGTTAACTCTTTGCTTCGGGAAGCAGAGTTTTCACTAGCTGCTCAATGGGCCCCCTGGCAGCTTAGTGTAAAAAGTACGGCTTGCCCAAGTGATGTTCTTGGGTGGATCAAAGAATTCTTGACATTTCTGAAGAACTTTGGCTGTCAGTTTTTGGTCCCCTCCAGGGTGAACGACTGGAATAGCAGGGGGCTGAAGTCAAAGTTAGGGCGTTGGCGGAGCGGTAAGGGGAGGATCCCCACACTGCAAGAGAGGAAGAACAGGAGAGGAGGACGGAAGGTCAGAAGTGAGGGGCACCGGCAGAGCTGTGGAGACCAGGGCTGGGGCTGCAGGTCGGGACTGAGGGGCACCGGCAGAGCTGTGTGTGGGGTGCCCAGCACTGGGAGACCAGGGGGCTGCAAATCAGGCCCGGAAGCTGTGGGGTGTGTGTGTGTGAGTGGAGTTAATGGAAACCCACGGCTGTGATTCCTTCTCCCCACCCCCCATCCCTCTCTCGTCTGGCTTCCTGCTCAGAGAGCGGCTGATTTGGGGGCGGTGTGATGTCACTCCAGGGAGCCGGGTGCCACTGGGCCCAGGACTGGCCTGGTGCCAGCAGCCTGGGATTTATGGATGGAGAGACATGCCCTGCGTGTGCGGACTCTGCCGTAGGAGAGCCGGCCAGCAGCTGGTCACCTCTGCCACAGTCACCCGGACCTGGCCTCGCCTGCCCACTCCCAGCCCAGCTAATCAGACCCTGCTGGGCGCGGATTAGCATGGCCAGCCCCACACTGATAAGGTGTCCAGGGTGTTCCCTGCCTTGTTTAGTTGCCATGGATTCGCAGGTTCCAAACATCCCAGGTGTCAGTGCGGCCTGGAAGCTGCCAGCCTTCCCCATCACCCCTTCCCCTGTGGGCAGTTGTGCCTTGTCTGCAGAATAGCCACCTGTGGAACTCCCTGCAGCAGGATCCTTGCAGTCCTGGAGCTGCAGAAGGAGCGAGCAGGAGGCCCATGCCCCCCACCTACCCCATGTATTGCAGCTGGTGAGCACAGCCAAACAGCCCCATGATTTGCCCCCTGGGATCGCTCAGGCTTTTCTCTCAGCTGCTCACTGGGGTCCAGGATAGCGTGGGAAGGGGGCTGCAGGTGGCAGAGGGGTGAACGGGGCTGATTGCCGGCCATGCCCTACCTGTCCCCAGACCTCAGCTCCAGGGTGGGCGGGCGGGCGGCTGAACCCCACTCACCCTGTCGAGTGCCCAGCGGCTGCAGAGCAGGGTGAGCTGCGCCCGACCCGGCTGCTCCGAGTCACCCACCAGCGCAGGGAATTAGAGCTTCCCGGCACCCCTCCGACCCAGCCCACAGCTCCTCACGTGGCCCATCGGTCGTGCTGCATTTTCCACATTCCTCCTGCCGTTGAGTCACCAGGGCTCCCATGCCAAGCTGGCTGTTTACCTGGCTCGGCTGGCTGGGAGAGCTGGTTGGCCCGGCTGCCCCCCCACCTCCTCCTGTCCCTGCTGGCATCTGGCATCTCGAGAGGCCTTTGGGGTGCCCTCGGACACTGTCCTGGCTCTGTGCTGCCCACTAGTGGGCCAGGGCCCATGGCCTGTGGGGATGTGGAGTTGTAGCAGTGGCCAGCAGGAGCCCACTGGCCCCTTCCCAGCAGCCAGCCACCCCTGCGTGCACCGATCGGTGCAGGAGACGCAGGCCTCCAAGGGGAGCTGTGCAGAGAGGCCTGTGCCGGCCCCCCCGACAGAGGCACCCCAGGGAGACTCCCGCCAGGCCCCAGGGCTGGGTCTCCCCACACGGCACTGGGCTGGTGTCGCCTGGCCATGCCGGAGAGTGGCCGGCAGCGCTGTCGTAGCTGTGCTGGTTGCTCACTGGCACAGGACTCCTGCCCGCGGCTCCGTGGCACCCCGGGGCTCGGCAAGGCTGCCCTGGGGCCGGAGAGCGATGCCCGGGCACCGCTCCTGGGGCTCAACACAGCAACAGCGAAAGGCGAGATTCACCCCTGGCTCCCCCCGCCACAGGTGTGATGGCGAGCGCACAGACGCGTGCCAGAGCGGGAGACTGTGCACTGCCCCCAGGGTGCCCCGTGGCTCGGCGGGGCTGGCTGCACCTGGTCGCACACAGGGGGCCCGGCCGGGCAGGCCAGGGCAGGGCAGGGCTGCAGTGAGCCGACTGGTGCCAGCTCTGCCCCAGAGAGCCAGCCTGATCCCCGGGCTCCCAGCTCTCCAGGGCTGGGTTTCACTTCAGTGGAGCCGCGGACGCCCCCCGCTGCAGCGCCAAGAGCCAAGCCGGCACCTGGCAATGGAGAGCAGGGCTGAAGGTGCAGCGCGGAGCCGGCTCAGCCCCCCATGGCCGGAGCTGCTGCGTGTGTGTGCGTGTGTGTGCGTGTGTGTGCGTGTGCATTTCTGTGCCCGTGCGTGCATGTGTCTGTGCACGTATGTGTGCACAAGTGGTGACTGTGCGAGGGACGGTGTGTAGGTGAGTGTGCAAACAGTGAGGTGTGTACACACACGTGACTTGCAGAGGTGAATAACAAGTGTGTGTACGTGGCGGCGTGTGCTGGGTGAGCGGATGCAGGAGCCCGGCTGGATGCAGCCGTGGGAATCCCCCGACCTGACGTGACCGAGGTCAGAGCCGACCAGGCCAGGCAGGGACCTCCCAGGGACCAGGCTGCCCGGCTTCAGGCAGCCCTGGCACTGCACAACCGCTCCCCTGGCCAGCCTTGATCCCCACCCCCGCACCCCTTTGTCCAGCCACCCCTCAGCAGGGTGCATGGTGCAGCCCCAGGGAGGTGCCAGGGCTGGTTCCCAGCTCCCTCCCCTGGTGTGAATCAGGAGGGACCCCACTGCAGGGGGGGACAGGCCAGCCCACCCCATTGGGCTCCTGGGACAGAAGCCCACTGCACCCCGACTCCCTTCAGGGCCCCCCTGCAGAGCTGCTGGGCTGGAGTCAGCAGGACGGGGGCTGGCCCCTGAGTCCCCTCCCCCGCCCCGTCCACAACTCCCGCAGCCACACGTGGGGCCGGGAGCCTCCCGAGAAGCTCACGTGCCTCCCGGCCCTGCCCCTGGCCCAGCCTGCTGGCCAGGTCATGTCAGATCTTGCCACAGTTTCCTGGCTGCCAGCTCAGCCACTGCCTCTTCCCCACCCAGCCGGGCCGGTTCCCCAGCTGCCAGGGCCGGCTCCCTGCTCTGCCCCCTTCCCCATCCCGCCCCGACGGCCTCCAACCCACTGCGCTTCAGGCTGCCGCAGGCGGTCTCTGCGCCCAGCCCCTGCCGCTCCCACTGGGGCTGGCACCACCATGTAGGGGCCTCCCATGGGCTCCCTCTGCCGTTTGCCAGCGGCACCCTGGGGAACACGCTGGGTGAGGGGAGCTGGGCAGGAGGCAGTTCCACCCCGGCTCAGCTTCCCCTGGCCCCAGCGCCGGCAGCACCCCAGGGGGCAGGCCGGCCCCCCAGCGACGGGACAGCGGCAGCAGGGCCATTGGCACGGGGCCCAGCCCGCCGCTCAGAGTCACGGCAGAACCCAGGAGTGCCGAGGGAAACCAGCCGCCTCTCCCGGCTCCCCACGTCAGGCCTGGGCGGGCTGCCAGGTGCATTATTCATGGAGCGCTTCTCTGCCGTCAACGCAGAGTCCCTGCTGCAAGCCCCGGGGAGCAGGGAGAGCCCAGAGGGACACGCTCCTGGAGTCCTGGGCAGGGCCGGCCTCAGGGCAAACGGCACCCTCGGAAAACTTGTATTTTGGCACCCTGGCCCCTGCTGCCTCCCCAGGCTCCTCCCCCCATGCATTGTCCCTGGACCCTGCTGCCTCTCCCCACTTGGCCCGAGCTCCATTCCATGGCCTCGCACCCAGGCCCGCCCTGCCCTTGACTCCTGACCACGGCGCCCCCCGACCACGGGGACCTGGGCGGTCGCCTACCTGTAAGGCCGGCTGGGGACAGATCTACAAAGGGAGGGCACTGGCTGTCCCCCTCCTAGGGGCTCTGGGAGTGGGGAGATGGGGTGTGTCTTGTTATAATGGGTGGGGTCTGGACAGCACAGGGCCCTGCTGGGGATCATGGACAGATCCCGCTCTCCGTCAGCGTGCTCAGTGGGAGGGACGTCCCGGCCGTTCCTCCGGGCCTGGGAGCAGAGCTGGGCTGTGTCTGCGACACTGATACACAACTCAGCCGGATGCAAAATCAGGGCAGCTCCTCTCCCAGGGGCGGGATGCTGCTTTGCTGACAGGTCTCCAAAAGGGGAACCACTGTCCGCTGGGGGGCTCCCCGGGGGCCCTGAGCGCTGTTCTCCGCTCAGTGCTTGGCAGTGGTTTTTACAATGGTCTGGAAGAAAATATCCCACTTGCAGACTTGGCGGAGTGGTGACTAAGGCTGGAGCCCGGCACGTCGACAGAGCATCTGGATCACTTGGTGATGGGGGGTCACGAGGACAACGTGCTTTTTAGCAGAGCCAGATGCAAGGTCCTATCCCTAGGACCAAAGATCGCAGGGCGCGCTCCTGGACCTGGCAAGCAGCAAGGCTGCGAAGGACTCGGGTCCCGGGCGACACTAAACGAACCGGAACTGGGGCTCGGGGAGAGCAAGGAGCAGCCAGGCGCTGGCGTCAACACTGTCTTCAGCGCTGGTGAGCCCGTCCCTGGGCACTGCGTCCCGCTCTGGTGTGCCCGCGTCAGACCGGCCGTTGGCACCGGGGAAAGGGCTCAGAGAAGAGCTACGAGAACGACTCGTGGCCTGGAAACCTGCCTCGCGAGAGACAGGCGGAGTTTACCCAGCAGCAGCTTGGCGGGGACTGGATGGCCACCTGCCTGGGGAGGGGCTTTCCGGTAGCGGGGGTCTTCAGGCTAACGGACGAAGGGCTGACAGGATCTAAGGGCTGCCGCTGGAGCCAGACAAATTCAGACTAGAAATTAGGTGCCATTTTCCCCCCATGCGGAGAATTAACCGCGGGAACAGCTGCGGCCGGGGTGATGCTCCCGGCTTTGAACCAAGCCTGGGACCTCTTTCTCAAAGATCTGCTCCGGCTCAAAGAGAAGTTACAGGCCGGCACAGCTGGACCTGGGCGCCCAGCTCTGGCCTGGGTTACGCAGGAGGGCCGAGTGCATGATCCCCACGGTTCCTCCGGGCCCTGCACGCTATGACGTCTCTGCTAGAGGGGAGAGGGCTTGGGGCCAGCTTCGTGGGAAAGCCAAGTGCTCGCTCGGCAGGTGGAACAGGACCTGGGCCGGACATTCTGCAGCTGTGTGGAATGGACGCTGGACACAACCACAGGCCCTTCAGAATGCGTGTGCGTGTGTGCGCGTGTGTTTGTGTATGCATGTGTGTGCGTGTATATGCGTGTGGGTGCGTGTGACAGACACAGAGGAGGGCGCAGGCCTATACGAGCTGCTCTCTTTTAACAAGCCACCCAAGAATGCCACTGGCAAGGCAGACGGTACTGGCTGGAAACCCAGAGGCTGCTGCGGGGCTCTGCGGATCCTCGCGCCTTTCAGCCACACGCAGCGGGGCCGCCTGTCCAGGGAGGGTTGGCCTGGCCCCCCCGGCTGTGCTTTGCCCCCCGGCAGGGCTCTGGGCCATGGCGGCGCTGGGCCGTCTCACAGTGCGGCTGCTCAGAGATGGTATAAGCCCTTGGGCAGACAGACAGTTCCAAGAGCAGGCTGGGACCCCGAAGAGCCTGGATGGCCGGGGCTCGGGCAGGCGCGCGGGAGCTGGAGCCAGTGGGAGGGGTTCCCTCTGGGGCGCAGGGGGCAGACCAGAGCAGTGCAGCCTGGAATCTGCTGCGCCGGCTGCTGAGGAGGAGTGAGGGGGCAGGTGCTCAGCCCTACAGAGGCAAACCGTGGTCGGGGCTGGCTCAGAGACAGGGTCATGCATTGGAGGGTCAGGCCCTGGGGCCCCACCCTGGGTACGGCTCTGCTGCTTCCATTGCCCGATTGCAAGGCTGATGAACCCGCCCTGGCGTGGGGAGAGCTGCATTTCCCCACTAGCCCCACTGCAGACATCCCGTAGGCCTTAACCTCCCCGCTGCTGGGCCATGTGCTTAACCGCGTGGGCACGGCTGGCCGAGAGCTTAGCTTCCTCTCCGGGCTCTGGTTCACCCCGGCCACGGGGCCATGAGTGTGAGGGGACGGCTCACGCTGGAGCACGGGTGCCCGGGACTCAGGCACTCCAGCCTGGGCTGATCTTGGACATGGAGAGCAGTGGGCAGCACCGGTCACTGCAGAGCAGGAAACTTCCGCTCCCGTTTGGAGAAGCTGCGGCCTCACCAATGTGAGCACGGGGGAGCTGCCGGGGGGCCGGCCGCCCCAGAACCAGCTGGAGCCTTTTCTGAGGGCATGGAACTAAACTGCTCCCTTCAGCTTCTCCACCCAGACAGGGCTCCTCACACCACAACGTGGCTTCGATCTGGCTGGCTGGGTGGTATGCTGCCCCCTCCCTGTAGTATGGCACTGAAATCACCGTGGGGTCTGCGCTGGCTCTGCCCTGCCCTGCCCCATGCAACAGGCACTGAAATGCACCGGGGTGTCTGCATGAGCACTGCCCCGCCCCGTGCAGTGGGCACTGAAATGCACCGGGGTGTCTGCATGAGCACTGCCCCGCCCCGTGCAGTGGGCACTGAAATGCACCGGGGTGTCTGCAGGAGCACTGCCCCGCCCCGTGCAGTGGGCACTGAAATGCACCGGGGAGTCTGCGCTGGCTCTGCCCTGCCTCTGCCATGGGCACTGGAATGCACCAACCTCAGCCCCATGGTTTCCAAACCCAAGCGAGGAGCCAGCTGCCCATGGAAACATCCCTGTGTCCCGCGGGCTCTGCATTGGCTGTTGACAGACTGGGATGCCATTGGCTTCAGAGCAAGTTTCCTTCACAGTCAGCGACCTGGAGACCTGGGCCTGGCTCCCTTCCCAAAGCCCAGCGCAAACCCAGCTTCGATGCGGGACCCAACCCTGCGTGCGAGCTGCGCCGTTTCCTTCCAGCCACCCACCTGCACACTGCCATCTCTGACCTGCCGGGAGCGGCATGGGCAGCAAGGCCGGGGGAGGCAAGCGGGGCCCGGGGCCGAGCGCTGCCCGCAGAGCGGATTACTGCCTGCCATGGAAACCCCCCTGCCATAGCTACAGTTGGGCACTACAGCCCCACGGCTGTGCCAACATGGCCTTAGACCCCTCACAAGGGGGGAGACACAGGAACGTGCTCCCCTTCGCCCTGCTTCAGCTGCCTCCGCGCTAGGGGCTGTATCGGGCAGCTGGGCGCGGACCAGCCCCGACGCCAGGCTGAACTGGTTTACTGAAGCTGATGCTAACGCATGTGTAGACAAGGGCTCAGGAAAGCACAGGGCGATGGAGCAGCTTGGACTGGAGCCAATTAGAGCAGCCTGTGAGCAGGGGAACCTCGCACCAGTTTGCAAGCAAGTGCAGCCAAACCGAAGCTGCTTTTAAAGCAAAATCAGAACAACCACTGGGATGGAGAGGGGGGTTTGAACCAGTTTAAAGAAATCGGTGTCAGTTCACACCCTTCACACAACTGGTGTGAATTGCTAGTGTAGACAGGCCCTTAGAAATGCAGCCCTAGAGACCCGACGGGATCAGATTTGAATAGGTTAAAAAGAGAGTTTCAGAAGCGCTGATGTTATTTAGGCTGATGGGCCTGTTGACTTTCCAGTGCAGCTGGTGCGCCTGCCCGGCCTGCCTGCCTCGGGCCCTTTGGAGAATCCGCCCCTCGCTGATTAGCTGGGCTTGGATGCTGTGATGTTAGACTGGATCCGTTGGGATCCGATTAGATGAGATCAGACAGAGTCACAAAACCAGGGTAGGCTGGGTTACGTGGACGACGCGGGTGTGTGCACGTCGCATGGTCTGCGGCCGTGGGCACACGTTTGCATGAGCGTGGGTGATTCTCTGCGTGCGCTGCACAAGTGGGGCTGTGGGCACGTGTGTCGTTTGTGCGTATCATGCAGGTTGGCTTTGCTGCTGCTGCGTCTCCAGGGTGACCTCACACAGGAGAAGAACAGCGACCTTCATGCTTCAGGGCACCAGGTGACAGCTGTAGGGGGGATCAGGAAGGCTGCTTTCCCCCAGGTACAGGACTGCACAGCTGGCTGGGCCACAAGGGGAGGGGTGCTCGCCTTCTCATGAAGACCCAGGTCCCCGCCACTGACAGAGCAGGACGCAGGACTGGACACTGGCAGTTTGTCTAGGGAGCAAGCCAGAGAGCCTGGCGTTTCTATTGGGGTTCACATCCAGCTGGCAGAACTCACTGGATGCCAGCTGTGCTGGGCATGGGGCCATTGTGACGAAGTGGGACTGTTCTTAATGTTTCCTCTGAATAATGTGGGGGTGCCTCAGTTTCCCCTAGGCAGTTCTTAAGTCTCTAGGGGGTGGGGTAAGGGTGTATGATCATTGCAGAGCCCTAGAGGGCAGGTATGTGCAGCGGTCTGGACACAGAGAATGGCCGACACCCTGTTTCCTGGCAACTGATAGCCTGGACTCTTCCCCCCTGCAAGGTGAGAGCTAAAGGGTTGGAGAACAAAGGAATCCAGTGACCTCCTGGCCTGGGAAAGGGACAAAGCCCAGAGGAGGAGGGGCTGGAGAGAGTTTCAGTTTGGGGCTGGCTGGGACATGGAGTGAAGTGCAGACGTGGTTGTCTGGCTCACTGCCCCCCAAGATGGACCCAGCTGAGGGGTCCTGTTCTCTGCACCTGCAAGCTCTGTTTTAGACCATGTTCCTGTCGTCTAATAAACCTTCTGTGTTACTGGCTGGCTGAGAGTCACGTCGGACTGCGGAGTTGGGGGGAAGGACCCTCTGGCTTCCCCAAGACCCCGCCTGGGCGGACTGGCTGTGGGAAACGCACGGAGGGGCAGAGGAGGCTGAAGGCTCCGAGGTCAGACCCAGGAAGGTGGAAGCTGTGTGAGCTGTGTGTCCTGCAGACAGGCTGCTCCCAGAGAGGAGACTTCCCCAGAGTCCTGACTGGCTTCATGGGGAGCAGTTCCAGAGCATCACCCAGGGACTCCGTGACAGCCATTCCTCCCTCGTGGAGTGGGCGGCTCCTTCATTTCTCTGTCACTGCCACTCCATCCCCTGCAGAAAACACCATGGGCAACAGAATTGCCACACTATGGCCAGGAACACTGGCTCCTACGATGCCGCACCCTTTGTGCCAGCTGCCCGGTGCACCCCTGAGGCCTGCCAGCCTGGTCCTGCCCACCAACATTGGCTGCCCTTCCCCTGCAGTCATCTCACACTCAACCACGGCTTCCTCTTTAGACCCAAAGTGATTCTGTTCAATGGGGATCCCAGCTCTGCCCCACCCCTGCGCCCTAGCCGGCTCCCCACCTGACAGCCAGTAACTACCCCCTGGCCTGGCCCAGGCTGTTGCAGGGTTACTGAATTGCCACGTACCCAGGTCTGTGCCAGTTTATTAGCTGGCACCCACATGAAATCCAGGTGCCCGCTATCCACGGCATCTCTCCCGGAGCAGGACCGATGGCAAAGGCAGCCAGCTGGCTGGATCAGCCTGAGAGCTCCGGGGGTGCCTGCTGCTCTCACCGGGCCGCCTGGTGTTCTCCCTGGAGCCGGAGCGGCTCCATCAGCCCCTTGTTCCCTGGTCAAGCCTCTCCCCGAATACGAGCCCCTGGCTCTCTGGAGAAGCAGCGAGATGCCCTCGCAGGGATTCCTCTGCGCCGGGCCAGTTGCTGGGTCCCGTGCCCTGGGGGAAAGGTTTGAAAAAGCAGCACCCAGCATAAGAGAGCTGCTTAGTGCAAGGCCAGGGGGGAACCTACCAGCGAAATCGCCGCCTCTCGTAGGAAAGGCACTGGCGCCGGGCCCCAGCTCTGGGTCTCTTGCAGCCTGCTCCGCAGGGCTGTGTCCAGACTGGCTCCCCCCGGCGGTTAGCAGCCAGACAGCTCCACCGCCAGCTGAGGACCCCCTGCGAGGCGCAGGGGCTGGTACCGGCCCCGTGGTGCCGACGAGGACGCCAGGGCACGAGGCAGGGCCGAGGTGCCCAGATGGGGAGCCATGGCTGCTCAGGCCAGGAAGGACTGCAATGCCCAGGCTAGCTGCCCTGCACGGCCCAGGTCCCCAGCAATTCCTGCCCTGGGCCCTGGGGCTGCGAACCAGAGCATGTCTCCTGGGAACACAGCCACCCTCTCCTTGGGACGGGGGACCCAGCACCTCATCCTCATTGCTGCAGAGCCGGGGGCCCAGCCGAGAGCAGCGTCTCGTACTGTAAATAAACCTCCCCATCGCCCTCCCTCGTCATGTGAGCCAGGACATGGCTGGGCCCCAGGGCTGTGTTCAGGCTGCTAAACCACACTGTCAGGAGATGGCACCGCCGCCCTTTATCGTTCCCTTCCCCCAACCCCTGGCCAGGACCCCGCCAGTCCCGACCTGCAGGAGGGTTGGGGGCTGGCCTGAGCTCACTGGTGTAGAGCTGTCTGGCTAACGGGCTGCAGCCCCCATCTGGGGACGCTCTGATTTTGGGGTCAGGGCAGTTTTGTTGAGGTTGGTGCAGTGTTCTCCTGGGATTTGAGGGTGGGTGGGGAGCCAGGGGTCAGAAGGCCATAGAGAGTCAGTCTCCAGCAGGGAAATGGCTCTGGCAGGGCTGGGATTAAGCGATACAGGGGCTCGTTCCTGGCATGATCCCAGCATTGGGGGTCTGGGAAGGTAATGCCGGGGGGGGGGGGGCTGCTTGGAGAAGGGACGAGAGCTGCCACTTGTGAGGTACAAAACCCTGGCACATCTGGGAGGATCCTGAGCAGGGCAGCGCTGGGGGGTGGCTTGCGGGTGCTATAGTCACCCCAAAATTTGCCTTAGCCCCCCCTTAGTCCCCCCTTAGCCCCGTAGCCACCCCTCCCAGTGCCATGATGTTATGCAGAAGTAAGGGTGGCAGGGTATGGTATTGCCACCCTTACTTCTCCACGGCTACTGGCGGGGGCGCTGCCTTCCGAGCTGGGCGGCCAGAGAGCAGCAGCTGCTGGCGGGATCCCAGGTCTGAAGGCAGCGCCCCCGCCAGCAGCCGGGCAGAACTGCAGGAGTAAGGGCGGTGGGTGCCCACAAGGTGTATAGCGCAGGCCCCCGCCCTCATTTTCTGTCTAGCCCCCCTCAACCCCCATCCCAGGGGGAGGCTGGTGCCGCCCCTGATCCCGAGTCCAGAACAGTGGCCAGTTGCCCATGTGCACTGAGTGCCCAGGCCGATTTCCCAGGCCAGCCACCTGACAAAGGGACAATCCTGGGACAAGCCAGATGGGGCAGCCCTGGAAGGGGAAGGGGCAGGGGCACTTTGGACCTGGGGAAGATGAGGGGAATTGCTGGGCCAGGCCCCAGGTGTGCAGCTACCTGGCTAGAGAGCTGCTCAGCGGGAAGCCAACGGGCATGTGCTGCCGAGTGCCAGCCCATTATCCACTCAAGGGGGTGCCCCACAATCGCCCCACTATGTCCAGCCTGCCCAGCCCTGCCACTCACCTCTCCCAGCAAGGCAGAGAATGACAAGACGGGGGGCTGAATTAACCTGGGCATTTGTGTGCGGCCTCTCAAACACCTCCAGGCTCAGCTGGATTCAGGGGGCTGGTGGGAATTAGCAAGGGGCCCAGAACACGTGTTGTCCCCTACTCCAGCCCCCAAATAAAAACAATGAACTCAATGGAGCTGCAAAATCCGCACTCAGCATTCAACAACTAAGGAGGGGGATAACAAATGCTAGGCGCCAGCCGGCCCCCTGGGTCCCTGCTGCAGTGGGGCGACATAGCCCTGCCGGGGTGGGGGGCCCTGGGGACTTGTGGGGTCCAAGGCATTTTGTGATGTCGTTCCTGACAGATCTTGTCAGCCTGAGGGAAAATCACGAACAGGATGTTAGGAACCATTAGGCAGTGTTAGATAATAAGACAGAAAATATCATGTTGCCTCTCTAGAAATGCATGGTACGCCCACATCTGGAATACTGCGTACAGATGTGGTCGCCCCATCTCAGTAAAGATCTGTTGGAATTGGAAAAGGTTCAGAAAAGGACAACAAAAATGAATAGGGGTCTGGAACAGCTGCCGTATGAGGAGAGATTAATAAGATTGGGACTTTTCAGCTTGGAAAAGAAACGACCAAAGGGGGGATATGATGGAGATCTATAAAATCATGACTGCTGGGGAGAAAGTGAAAAAGGAAGTGTTATTTACTCCTTCTCATAACACAAGAACCAGGGACCACCAAATGAAATTAATAGGCAGCAGATTTAAAACAAACAAAAGGAAGTATATCGTCACACAACACACAGTCAACCTGTGGAACTCCTTGCCAGAGGAGGTTGTGAAGGCCAAGACTATAACAGGGTTCAGAAAGCACTAGATAAATTCACGGACGATAGGTCATCAATGGCTGTTAGCCAGGATGGGCAGGGATGGTGTCCCTAGGCTCTGTTTGCCAGAAGCTGGGAATGGGCGACAGGGGATGGATCACTCGATTATTCCCTGTTCTGTTCATTCCCTCTGGGGCACCTGGCACTGGCCACTGTCGGCAGACAGGATACTGGGCTAGATGGACCTTTGCTCTGACCCAGTCTGGCCGTTCTTACTTTCTTTTCAAGCCCCCCCTGCACTCACCCAGCAGCAGCACTTCCTGCCCCGGGGGAAGGGCCCAGCTTCCGACTATGGGTGTTACAACATGGTGCAGGGGGTCGTGTGACGCTGTGACCTCGAGCCCCATGTCACAATATCACTTGCTTGAATATGGCCCAGCCGCCCGTCCGTCACGCTGCAGCCCCGTGTGCCCTGCTCTGTGCCAGAGCCGGAGCCAGTCTCACAGCACAGGAGCCACCGGGGCAGGTTTGCTCTCCAGCCCCTTGGCGCTGGCACCACCCGTGACCCTTCCCCGCAGCTGCAAACCCCGGCTCTGCCACCAGTTCCACAGTTCAAATCTGGGATCCGTGAGCCATGTGCCCAGCACTGATGTGTTGCCTTGCAGTGCCTGGTCTGCCCCTTCTTCACCCGCCGTGGGGCAGGGGGAGGTGAGGCCCTCTCCCCTCTGTGTCCCAGACAGGGTTCTCTGCACCTCTGCCCTCCCCCTGCTCATCTGGCTCCTCGCTCAGTGACATCCCTCTGGTCCCGCGGGCAGGGGCAGCTCCCTGCCCAGCTAATCACAGGGCCCGTTAACGAGGCCCCTGGTTCCCCCTGCTCTTCCAAGCCTAAGGAGGATCCCAAGGGGGATGGGCAATGGCTGGCAATCCAATTAACCTGGCGGCCAAATGACAGGTTGCAGCGCGGCGGGACCCTGCCCTACCTGTCCTGGCTGCAGGTGGGAGCCTATAAAAGCCCTGGCCCCTGCTGAGCCCTGCACTAGCCCAGGGTCAGGCCCCCGCTGAGTCCCGCAGGCCACGGGCCAAGGCAGGTTTGTGATGCTGAACCTTGCTGGGCAGCAGGAATCCCGGCTTCCCCGCTCTGCTGGGGCCGGCTGGAGAGAGGAGGGTCTGGCAGTGCCCCGGGGGGACCCCAGGGAGGGATCAGGGCAGGCCAAAGGGGCCGGCGGGCAGCAGGGTCCCCAGCATGTCGGATGCAACTAGCTGGTTGGGATCCTGAAAGCTGGGCACAGTGAGGCCCAGGGGGGAGAGCCTGCCCCAAGCCACGTACAGACCACTTCTTCTCTGCCCAAAAGGGGTTTCAGCCGGCGCGCGATGCCCAGCCGTGAGAGAGGAGCTGGCAGCTGTCTCCACAGGGAACAAGGTGAGTCAGCGCTCCCCTGCCCGCGCCCGACCCCACCCAGCTCCATTGCAGCGACGTTACCGAGCCCTGTGCGCTCGGGGATCTCGCCGCTCGGCATCCGGCAGGCCAACGCCCTGGGCTGCGGTGGTGACGACAAAGCCCTGGGGCCTGGTTTGGAGCTGGGAGCAGAACCCAGGAGTCCTGGCACCCAGCCCTGTGAGCAGCTCCCCTCCCACTGCAGTGGGGCTGTGAGGTCCCCGGACGATGCTGCTTGCGAGGAGACAGAGATGAGAAAGGGCAGAGGGCCCGGGAAGCTGGGGGAGTCTTTGCAGGGATGAGAAGGCAAGAGAGGCAAAGCCCGGGGCTGATGTGTGTTAACGAATCGCTGATGTCAGTGACCCGTGGGCAGTCACGACTCTTCCAGCCTGGCCCCAGCCCTGTGCTCGTGGCTGAGACACACCCAGGGCTTCCCCCAACAGCCCCGCCCGGGAGCCCTTGGCCCCCGTTCCCCTGGACACAGGTGCCCCAGACCTGCTGTGGGGTCCAGGCCCAGGTCAGCGCTGGCCTCGATCTGCTCCCTCCAAGAAACCTGCCTGGAGCCGGGTCTGAGCTGTGTGTCCACGGGGGGAGCAGGTGCAGGCCTGGCTAGAGCCAGCTGTGACTTGGAGACCCGCCAGCCCTTCCAGCCAGCCACTGCTGCCCGCCGGCCCCTTTGGCCTGCCCTGATCCCACCCTGGGGTCCCCCCGGGGCACTGCCAGACCCTCCTCTCTCCAGCCGGCCCCAGCAGAGCGGGGAAGCCGGGATTCCTGCTGCCCAGCAAGGTTCAGCATCACAAACCTGCCTTGGCCCGTGGCCTGCGGGACTCAGCGGGGGCCTGACCCTGGGCTAGTGCAGGGCTCAGCAGGGGCCAGGGCTTTTATAGGCTCCCACCTGCAGCCAGGACAGGTAGGGCAGGGTCCCGCCGCGCTGCAACCTGTCATTTGGCCGCCAGGTTAATTGGATTGCCAGCCATTGCCCATCCCCCTTGGGATCCTCCTTAGGCTTGGAAGAGCAGGGGGAACCAGGGGCCTCGTTAACGGGCCCTGTGATTAGCTGGGCAGGGAGCTGCCCCAGCCCTTGGGACTGGCAGGACTTTTCTGTGTAATGACAGGCTGCAGGAGGCCTTTGCTTCTGCCTTCCCCACCCGGCCCCCCTGCAGAGAGGTGCTTTTGTGTCACTCTGCTATGAAGGGCCCGAAATTATAGATAACAACCTGCTCCCTGCCCGGGGCTGGGAACGCACCCAGACACCTGCAAGTGACACAGTCCTGGGAAACTAACTGACATCTCCCGGGCCTCTGGGATTGAGCTCTGCCTTGTATTCCTCTCACCTGGGTTTAGGAGAGAGAAGAGAAGAGACGAGAGGTAGAGGGGGTGTATGGGATAGATAGATAGATAGGTAGATAGATAGATAGATAGGGCGTATGGGAATAGACAGACAGACAGACAGGGTCTATGGGGATAGACAGACAGATCCTGCCTCTCCTATAGATCCATTGGACCCAGCGTGCCGTAGGCACTGTGTGGCTCCCAGGGCCTCTCAGAGACGAGTTTGCTCCTCTCCCCTGTGTAGGATTCAGAGACATGGGAGCCCTGGCTGCATCCACCTGCTCTTTCTGAGCCACCTTCCGTTCCCCACAAGCCCCTTCTCTGTGTTACCCAAGAACCACGGGCCCAGCCCGGGACTCCCACACTGGCATGCGCCTTGGTGCAGACAGGACCCCGCTTCTCAAAGAGCTGGGGAGGGGTCCCAGGCCGAGGCCCCTCCCGGCTCAGTGCCCAGGTCTGTCCAAGTGACACATTCCACAAGCAGAAATGTCACTTGGTGCATCTCACGGCCTCCACCGACTCCGCCAGGGCACCCGTCCTGACCTCCCCTGCTCCGCTGGGCCCGACCCTGGCAGAGGAATCCTGGGACAGTCCGTAGCAGCCGGAGGGTCGCTAGCGAGGCTGGGAGCACAGGACGGTCCCTCTTCGCCCTGTTGCCCTCACCCACCCTGCGCATGGGCAAGGGCGTCCCTGGCAGAGGAGCCACATGACGGGGTTAGCTGGAGTGCAGCTTTCCTGAGCTCCCACAGCCAGAAATAACTCCAGCGTGGCCAGGCGGGGCGGGCTCCGGGCGGGGCGGTTTGTTTATTATGGTGATTCCCCGGGGGTGGCCTGGGCTGCTGCCAAGCCCGCAGCGGGGCGGGGGGGGGGGTGCCTTGCAGAGGTCACTGCTGGACGCTGTGTTTTCCAACAAGAGGAAAGGGCTTGGTTCCCAGCGCCTGACCGGAGGGGAGCTGCGCCAGCCAGCACGCGGAGGGGCCACAGGCCAGCGCCGCTCTGCTGAGACCCCAGGACTCGAGGCTGAACGGCCCCGCTGGAGCCGGAGCAGATCCTCACAGCCCCTCGCCTGCCCTGCGCATCTGCCCTGCCCTGGGAACCTGGCTGCCTGGCCTGGCTTGCCAGCTCCCAGAGGGCAGGGCCAGGGCCACCAGAAACATGGAGGGAGCCAGCGATGGAGACAACATGGCCGGGAAGCCGAAGCACCCTTTAAAAGCCTTCTGTTATTCCCAGCCCACTGGGCAAGCTCCTTCCAGCCTGGCCCCCAGAGCGCTGCGGGGCGCCAAGCGGGCACCTGCTAAGTGTTTGGCTGCATCACAAGCGCTTTGGGGCAGGGACGCTCATGTTTTGTGTCTGCATGCGTGTGCATGCGTGTGCATATGCGTGTGCATGTTTGTGTATGTGTGCGTGCGTGTGCAGCGCCCAGCGGGCCCTGTTCTCCAGGGGGCTGCTCCGAGCTGTGCTCAATAACTCAACTCATTTGTTTCAGGAATGTCGCCAGGGTGGGCACGGAAAAACAGAGCCGCCAGCCCCCCGTGTCCCCAGCGTTCAGCTCCCAGGAGCTGGGGCTGCTACACAGGGAGCTTGACAGCTCCGGGCAAAGACGTGCAGACGCCGCACCCTGCCCAGGCCCGAGGGGGCAGCTGAGCCCTGGGGCGGGCCTGGCTGGGTTTGCTGCTCCTCACCGCCAGGGGCCCGTCTCCCAGCGCGTGTCCCGGGCTGCCCTTGCTCAGGCACCTCCCTGGGAAGTTCCCCTCCCCTGTCAAACTGCTCATGAGAGAGCAGAGGGCTCAGGCTGCCTGTGCCCCATAGGGCTGATCGTGCCCCCGGGCGGCACGGCTCCCAGCAGGGGAAGCCCAGCACAAAGAGAGCAGGTGACTGGGGCGAGGGGAGATGAGGTCACCACGGCTAGGGTGACCAGATGTCCCAATTTGATAGGGACAGTCCCGATTTTTGGGTCTTTTTCTTATATAGGCTCCTATTACCCCCCACCCCCGTCCCGATTTTTAACACTTGCTGTCTGGTCACCCTAACCACGGCACGTCCAGGGTCCCGGTCCTGAAATCTGAGGGTCTCATGTTCCAACAGAATGGCCCAGTCTCCAGACGGGGGGGCTCCTGCCATCCAGAGTCGGGGGCCCTGGCACCTCCCAGTTCCCTCAGGGGTCTCTTCAGCCCCACCCCCAGAAATCGGGTGCACTCAGCACAGAAGGGGCAGCTATCCGCCCTGCACCCCAGAGGCAGCTGCATTTCCGTGGTGGCCGCAGAGAGGGCCCAGTGCCCACGCAGCCGCACCGGAGCCGAGGGGGTGGCCCCGGGGCTCGCATGCCCTGCTGGTGGGAGCTGGCGCAGTGTGACCGCGCCCACTGAACGCAGTCTGGTCGCACCAGCTGGGACTCCGGCCAGGGCTCTGCCATGGAAACGTGACTCGCAGGCCTTCACTGTCGTGACTGGGTTTGTTCCCCTCCCACGAGGCCGTCCCGCAGGCCAATCAGCAGGGGCTGGGCAGGGCACCCTGGGCCTGCCCCACGCCCGCGACCTGCCATCCTGCCCGGCACTCCACAAACATTCCCTTGCTAAGGCCACAGTAAATATTATGGCAGGGCAAACAGTGACTCAGCCCCCCCTTTGTTCCAGGGAACCCGAGGGGCTTGTTCTGCTGCTCTTTAATGACCCTCCAGCTGTGTACCCGGGAGCTACTCATTAACCGGGAGCTGCAGATGGTGAGGGGTGGGCAGCATGCCAGCAGGGAACAGTTTGCCAGCGCAGGGCAGGGGCTGCAAGCAAACAATGACACCTTTTAGCCGGTGCTAGTGCCTTTACTGAGGGGTCGGCCCCCATATAGCCCCTTTGGGGGGCCAGGAATCCTGAGGGGCCAGCCCTGCTCCCGGGACGTCAGCGGGGCAGCCTCCCGGCCTCATTCCCCAGCAGCCCCGGTCTCCCACCCAGGCCGGCTGGGGGCACGTGGGAGACTCAGGAGCAAGGTGCATCCATTTCATCCAACATGGAAACGATCGAACGGCTGCTGAGCGCAGAAAGCCGGGGCCGTCAGGCAGGCAGGCAGACAGACAGACAGACACGCCTGCACCCCACATCCAGGGCCTGTCTGACCTGCACACGGTCAATGTCCTGAGCAGATTCCATACAAAATAAGCTTCGAGCAACATCTGAAACGTGGACCAGCCCCCTGCCCCTCGTCTACTGTCTGGGCCCTCAGCTCCTGGGGTCTGGGTCTCTGCCCAGCTCTCGATCAGTAACCACCCAGCTGGGGGCACGCTCCCTAGGGCTCCAGCAGCCTCTCGCCGGCCTCAGCCTGGGGCAAGAGGCTGATGCAGGGGACCAGCGGCATTGTGTTTCTGGGTCAGCTTTTCCCCTCCTTAGCGAAGGCCTCGGTCCCCAGCCAGTAACTTCAGGGACGGAGGGTGGGAGGGGTTCCCCAGCGCTCTCGGGGTGCGACATGTCAGCCAGCTGAGGCTCTCCCGGCCAGGTCCAGCAGAACCCTGGCCCGGTGCGGGGGGATCCGCGGAGCAGGGCGTGAGGCCCAGCAAGGGGAGACTGGAGGAGCGGAGGGTCAGGATTCACGGGGCTCTGGCACCAGACACGGTGCCTGCCCCATCCCTGCGAGACCCCATGTGAACGCGTCACTGGGGACTGACCCTCTGCAGCTGGGTGTGAGCGGGCGTGTGCACAGCGACTGGGCCCGGTGCTGCTGGGAAACTGGCCTGGCCCCTCCCTGGGCCGGGCCTGGACCAAATTCACCTGCTAACCTTTCCAGTGAAGCTAAACGCTGGGCTTGCCCAACCCGGCCCCACGGGGCAGGGAATTCCCCATATCCCACCATTCGCACCTCCTGTCCCAGGGATGGGCCAAGCTCTCACAGGGCTGATCTCTAGAGCCCGGCTAGGCACAGACTCCCCCTGCCCCACAGCTCCAGCTCCAGTAATTCCCCAGGAACCCCGAGCCCTTTGCCCAGGGCTTTCGGGGCTGAGTGTGGCACGTGCCAAGCGCTGCTGCTGAAGGTGAGAGGCTCCGTCCCTGCCCAGGGGAGCGCCTGCGTTTGCAGGGGGGGCCCAGGCGTCAGGCCAGGACTGAGGACGTTAACCGGTTTTCCAATAATTCTCCAAGTTCCCACCCATGTTCTGGAGCTAAACCAATCAATCACGGGCTCGCGGGCACTGGAGATAGCCGCTCGCAGGCCTGAGTCGCGCACACACTCGCGAGTCGCTCGCACACCCCATGTGCCAAGGGGCTGGGCCCTAGCTAAGCGCTGGCGTGGGGGCAGGCGCTGCGTCCGCTTCCTTCCACCAGCCCGCAGCCTGACGGGCCCACCTGACCTCCGGGTCCCGGAACATCTTCTCCTTTACCGGCTGCCGTGCCCCCAGCTCAGGCCCTCGCTGCCTGTGAGCCAGCGCTGGGCAAATGCCCCTCGGCACTGCCTGGTGCTGTGGGGCTGGGCCGGGCTGGGGCCAGACCCTGCTCTGGCCCCCCCCCCAGGCTGTGTCTCAGAGGTGGTCACGAGCAATGAGTGTAGCAGGGGCGGGTGGGCACGGGTCTCTGAGCAGGCACTCGGGCTCCTCCATGTACCAGCCCTCCGCGGGCACAGAGACGGGGCCTCCCCCACTGCCATGGGCATGTCCCCGCAGTGCCAGGGCAGAGATCCCCCAGCAACATGCTGGAAGGATCCCTCCTGCAAGGATCCCTCCATTGCCCCTTGCCTGGCAGTGCCAACCACCCCTCGGTATCCCCCCATGCCTCAGCCGGGCAGGCTGGCAGAGCCAGGCTGCGTGGGCAGTGGGCAAGCTTTGGACAATCAGTCCCCAGAAGGCTGGCCTGGGGTGTTATTGGCTGATGGCAGAATGCCCCGTAGCACATCAGGCTGGTGAGCCCTAGAGACCGTGACATGGGGTCCAGCCCATGGGCTGGCTCTGCCACCCCTGCTCTCCGCGGTGCGGTCTCCTGGCAGCTCTGGTGCACCAACCCCACGCAGGGCTCCACGCAGGCGGGTCTGACGACTAGGGCCCTGCCCCGTGGAGCTGAGGCAGTGGAGTGGAGGGTCAGCCACACCCCACTCTGCCCTGGGCGGGGGCTCTCGTTCCCCGGCAAATCCATCTATTTCCTGGCTGCAGCTCCGCCCCCACTGTCTGTGACTCCGCCCCTTGTGGTCATTTGGCTCCGCCCCCTCCTGATTTTGGCTCCGCCCCCTCCTGGAACCTGCCGGTCATGCATGTCAGCTCCAGCCTCTCCATTCCCCTGCGGGTGCGGTAGCAGCGGGCATCCCCCCATCCCCCATATACAGCAGTTCCTAGCCCCAGCTTTGCCCCCAGGAGTTTGGAACAACCAAGGCGTAGAAGCCCGACACAGAGCCGGCCCGGCTGCTGTGCCATCCCCGCGGAGTGCAGGCATGCGGCTCGTTGCGCCCCTCCTCCCTCAGCCCCGGAGCTGGGAAGGCGAGCTGGTCCCTGGGCAAGTGTCAGAGGGGTGGCCGTGTTAGTCGGGATCTGTAAAAGCGGCAAAGAGTCCTGTGGCACCGTATAGACTAACAGACGTATTGGAGCAGGAGCTATTGTGGGTGAATCCCCACTTCGTCCCTGGGCAAGGAGCTCCCGCCGGCGCTCGGGCCGTAACACCTCTGAGTGTGGGGCCTTGGTGTGCCCAGGGCAGCCCCCCACAGGCCCGAGCCATGGCCCCCATGCCCCACACCTGGGCCATGCCCCACGTGCACGGACCGCGTAGCCCTTCTTGCCCAGCGGCAAGTTCCCATCACGTTCTGCCCTGCGCTGAGCAAACAGGGGCACTCCTTCGCTGGCAATGTTTGAGCAGGATTAGTGGGGCCGAGCCCTGCGTGGGGAAGGAGCCCTCCTGGTTTCGCAGGCACCAAGCAAACAGGTTGGATCAACATTCTGGCAGAATAAACAGCGTGTGTCAGAGTTCATGCCCGGTGCAGTGCCCAGAGGGCTGAGAGGGGCCGGTGGGGGTGCTTCCAGGGGAGAACCCCATGGCTGGTGGATCGGAGGCAGTGCCCGGGGGCATGGGCACCAGCGGGGAGCTGTTGACTCAGGAGGAGTGAGCCAGAGCCCACTGCCTCGCTGGGGGGACGTCTCCCGTGCCCTCATTTCCGCATCACCCCAGGGCCAGCCACTCTGTGCCCGCTAGCTAGCAGGAGCCCAGCTGCAGAGACTCACCGACAAACAGCTAACTGCTTTGTTTGTTAATGGACAAGGCTATTTATAGCCCAGAGGCCTTTAAAATTAGCCCAGGGCACTCGTGGCCTGATGGCTCCCACAGCTCATCCAGCGAGAGATGCGCTGCACCGGGGCCAGACCCGCTGGCAGGTGCCTCCCCAGGGGCTGAACCCAGGAGAAGAGAGAGGGCTGGGGGCTGTGCCCACAGAACCACCCCGTCCCGCCCCGGGGAGACGTCCCTCTGCACAGCCCCAGGGAGACCCCCCAGCCCAGCAGCCTCCTGGCCCAGAGCCGGGAGGGGACAGCCCCTCCCTATGAGACTCAGTTCTGGGCACCTCCTTCCCGGAGGACACTGACCATTGGCGGGTGTTCGGGGAGCCCCGGAGTGGCAGGGGCTGAGCTCTGGGCAGGGCTAAGGAGGGGCCCCGAACCCATGGGGGTAGTAAGGGCAATCCAGAAGGGACGGGGCCAAAGTGGAGCAGGGCTTCCTGCTGGGCAGGTGGGGCAGGCCCTGGGAAATGCAGCACAGGGTACGATCCTGCCTGGCTCAGGGTTGGCTGGGACCCCGGCGGACTTTTCTCTCCCTAGATCCCAACCCACATGCAGGGAGCAGCTCAGGGCATCCGGGGCTGCCTGGGGCAGGGGGCTCACCTTTCCCGTCCGGGGGGGGGGTGTCGCTGGCCCGGGGATTCTCCCTCTGGCCAGAGTGGGAGGGGGCTGCACCGGGGCAGAGAGCAGAAGAGGGGCCCTGCTTGCAGCTCCACTCAGCTGTGATTTATCCTGGGGAAAAAGCTGCACCCAACACACTCAGCGACTGGTCGCGGCCCCAGCTGGGCCGGCATCCAGCACCCCCCCAGGCCAGCGGCACCGACAGGGATCAGCGACCCAGCCCCATGCAGACCTCCTGCCCAGAGACCCTGGGCCTGCCCCTCCCTCCCCGCTCCCCAGCACAGATTGACTCAGCACCGCAGACAGAGGGGGCGGGAAGGACTCTGCCCTGCCCAGCCCCAGCCCCTGCCTAGCTTAGAGCAGCCTGGGGGTGCTGGCGATGCTCCTCCAGGGCACCCCAGACCGCAGTGTGCTCCAGCCAGGCCCCTCCCCGTCCTTTACATGTCTCCGGGGCCAGCGCGGTGGGGCGGCCGGTGTGGGAACTGGCAGTGCCTGCTGGGGTCTCCCAGGGCCAGAGGAGTCCCCAGCCGGAGATACACAGGGATCTATAGCTAGCCATCGACTGTGCCCATCACTCTGGTATCCGGCCAGGCCCCAGGCCCAGATTCAACTGGCCGCGACCCAGGCTCGTTGCCCCGCACTGGTCCCTGTTTGGAGTTTGTAGATGGATTGACTCTGCTGCAATGTGGGGGCCATGCCTGGAATGAGGGGGAGGTGTCCCGCAGGGAAAAATTAACCGAATTAGGGCCCAGCGATCCCCTGCTCCCTGACGGCCCCTCCCCCCACCACTGCAGGCTGGGGAGCCGGGCCAGCCCTGGAGAAAGGGGCTATGCAGCCCACCGTGAGCAAAGCCCAGAGCCTGTCACCCCTCAGCTCCGGACCCAAACGGAACATCCTGGCTCATCCCCTGGGCTCCGGAGACTGTCCTGCCCGGTGCCACCCTGCCCCTGGCATGTGCCTGCCGGGCGCCTGGCAGGAAGCAGGCAGAGACCTCGCCCAGGTAACCTCCACCTGCCCTGGGCTGGACCTGCCGGTGCCGCTGGGGGCTGAGCCCCCCGCTCCCGGCTGCGGCAGGCTTGTGCGATGCAGCGTCGCCCTGAGTGCCAACGGGGCCCTTGGCCCTGCTGCGGCCGTAGCAGGGATCTCGGTGCCCAGGGAGAGCTGGCGAGCGGGGGCTGGGCCTTGTTGCAGGCGAGGGGAGGATGCAGGAGGTGGACGCCGGACCCTGCCACACCGGGGAATGGGGAGCGAGGGGCTGGGGAGCAGGACGACCCTGGCAGAGGAAGCACCAGGCACATGGGCAGGGGCAGGTGGGAGATGCTGTCACGTGACATTCCCTGCTTCTGGTTGAGGCCAGTCCTGACATGGGGCTCGTCGCCGGGGGGCTGAGCCCGGCCCATGAGGGTCAGCCCAGTGTACGAGAGATGCCACGCTGAGCCCCTCATGGAGACTCGGCCCCAGCTGGGGAACCTGTCAGAGACCATGGGGCCATGGGAGGGGGAGGCGGTCGCCCACGTGGGGGTTGGGGGGAGGTCAGCTGGGGCCCCTCACGGGGAGGTCGGCCAGGGCCCCTTGACCCCACAGAAAGGGCTGTGGGTCCCACGCTCCATCCCAAAGCTGGCGGGACGGCCCTGGCTATTCTGGGTCTCGCACTCCAGCAGGATGCAGCAGCTCTGCAGGACGATGCAGCGGGCACGGGTGCAGGCAGGTGGCACGTCTGCCCCATGCCGGATCTGTCGCCAGGGCCATGTGCCCGACTCAGAGGCGGACAGGTGGGCACCCTTCTCAGGCAGGGAATACAAGCCACTACCGGGAGACTGGCTGGTTCTCCTGGTGGCTGGCTCCCCCTCGTGCTGAGACAGGATTTTGCACCTGTCCCTCCATCACTTTCTCAAGCGCTGGGGGCTGCATGTTGCCCCCGGCCTGTCAGGGATTCAGGCTCCTTTCCTGCCCCACAGATGCATCATGCTGGCCCCAAACACCATGATCCAGACACAGCCACGGACCTGGAGTGTTTGAGGCCAGAGGGGCCCGTTACACTGGGTGAAAATGAAAGGGGGCGAACTCAGAACTGGTAAAAGAAATACAGAGACAAGGAGGCGAGGTCAGGTCTGTGATTGGACCAAGTGCTGGTGGCAAGAGAGAAGCTTTGGAGCCACACAAGCTCTTCTTCAGGTCTGGGGAAGGTGCTGAGGGTCACTGCTACACACAAGGTGGAGAGGGTTGTTTAGCATCAGGAGTTAGCACACCTTACAAGGGACCATTCAGGGTGAAGGGGCCTGTTAACACCCCTCCAGTCACGGGCAGGAGGGGAAGAAAGAGGGGTAGCAGCTGGCAGGGGGTTAGTGGGTTACAGATTGTTGCAATAAGCCATAAATCCAGTGTCTCTGTTCAGACCATGATTCTTAGTGACTAGCAGAGTAATGACCTGCAGCTCCCGGGCCTGTCTTCTGAAAGTGCCGTTTAGGTTTCCTTTCAGCATGAGGACTGACAGGTCAGATATAGCGTGATCAGGAAAGACACATGGTCAGCCTGTGGAACTCACTGCCACTGGACGACAACGAGGCCAGAATGTCACAGGATTTGTGATTGCTCTAGACATGGAGAAGCTGTGCGTTATAACAGGAAACACTGATAACCAAGAGCTTGAGAAGGGCTATAACCCACCCTCCACCAGAGGGCCCCATTGGATCAGCTAGCCTGACCTCCAGCATCACACAGGCCATTACACTCACCCAGGTCCCCGCACACTGAGCCCAACTTGTGGCTTGGCTAAAGCATTGGTCACAGAGGCAGCCTGTCTGGGTTTGAAGACATCAAGCAGTGGACAATCTACCCCTGCTCTGGGAGTTCGTTCCACGGGTCAGCCACCCTCCCTGCTAAACCTGGGTGCCTCCTTTCGAGACAGAATTTGTCTGGGGAGAGCAGGAGTCAGGTCTCTGCTCTGCCACAGCCTGCCTGTGTGACCCTGGGCAAATCCCTCGGTGCCTCAGCTCCCATCTGTGCAACGGGGACACCAGCCCAGCCCTGCCCTGCCTCTCGGGCTGCGTAGGATAAATACATTTCCAAAGGCTACGAAGCGCTCTGAGATCGGCTGGTATAAGGCTAGGTATCACAGCTCGGCCTTTCTCCCCTAGACTACAGGGCCCTTTGGGATCTGGGATTTTCTCCCTGGGAAGGAGTCACGGCTCAGTCTTCTATTCATACACGGAACAGACTCAGCTGCTCTTTAAGGCTGTCACTGTCAGGGATTTCCTCCATTTGGGGGGTTCTTTCCTGCACCCTCCCTAGTTCTTCAACATCCTTTTCAGAATGTGGCCCCCAGGATTGGATGTAGCATGCCAACCTGGGTCTCACTTCTCCCCCTGCTTCTATAGCCAAGGCCAGTCTGAGCCAAGGGACCACAGCAGGAGCGCACGTTGAGCTGTTTGTCCATTGGGACCCCGGAATCCCTTCCAGTGGCCCTGCTTTCCAGAACAGCGTCCGCTCTTCTGGTGGGGCCAGCGTTCCCAGAGGTATGACCACGCATTTGGTGCATTAAACCAAATTTTGTTTGAATGGGTCCAGCTGGCTCAGAGATCCAGGTCACTCTGTGTGATGGCCCCATCCTCAGCAGGATTTACCTTTCCTCCAGCTTTGGTGTCATTGGGAAATTTTAATCAGCAGTGATTTTATATTTGCTTCCAGGCCATTGATGAAAATGTTAAACCCCCTGCACTACCCCACTAGCTGAGGATTCCCCATGACATTTACTCTTTGAGAGTTGTCAGAGCCTGTTCTTACTCCACATAACAAAGGTTTCACTGATATTGGCTAGTGCTCATTTCTGAATGAGAATATTGTGCAAGTCTAAGTCACACACCTAGCAAAAGTCTCAGCGTCATATATTACATCAATGCAGCTGTTGTTATCAGACAGACTTGCGAGCTCATCAAAAAATGAAATCAGGTTTGGGCAACAAGATCCAGTTTTGATAAAGCCATGTTGACTGGCATGAACTATATTCCTGTCATGTAATGCTTTGGAAATTGAATCCTATATCAGCTTTTCCATTATTTTGTCCAGGATTTATGTTAGACTAACTGGCCTATAATTACCCAGGTCATTCCACTTGCCTTTTGTAAATATTGTCACAGCCTTAGAACTCTGCCAGCGTTCTGGAATTTTCTCAGTATTCCAAGATTTATTAAAAAGTAACTTCTGCAGGCCAGAAATCTCCTCAGCCAGCTCTTTTAGGACTCTTGGGTGCATGTTATCCAGGTCTGATGGTCTAAAAATGTTTATCCTTGTAGATGCTGTTTAACATCCTCCTTAGCTACTAATGGATCTTGTGTGATACAAGTATTTCATCCTTCTTCTTTCCAAAGACAGAACAGAACAATTTATTGAATATTTGTGTCTTTTCTGCATCACTATTAATAATTTTACCATCTCTCTCTAGTAATGGGCCATTGTCTGGATTTTTTTTGTTCCTGATGGATTTAAAATTCCCTTCTTATTGTCCTTAGCCTAGTCAGCCATGGATTTTCCTGATGTCTTTAGCATCCCTTATCAATTTTCTATACTTCATAGTTTCTAATTTATATTCACGGTTGCCTAGTTCCCTGTTTCCCCCCATGTGTTATATGTTACTTTTTTATTTCAAATGTATGCCTTCACTTTGCCACTGAACCAGTGTGGGATGTTAGCTAAATTTGTCCTCTCTCTTTAATGTGGAATTGTGTTTTTTTGCCCACCTAATAAACTCTTAAAGAACTCCCAATTTTCATTCACATTTTCTGACCAAATCAATTTTGCCCATAGCTTTCCACAAAACCTAGTTCTCCAAAGCTGAGATACTCCAAGCATACATATCACTTGTTGGGCCTCTCCTCTGTTTACTCCTGGAGAAATTCTGTGTCACTGCACATGCGCAGAATTCATGTCCCCCACAGATTTATTTGCTTCCCCACAGAAAAATGACTTCTGACAGGGAAACCAAGGGAACCCACCAGAGTGGTCACATGCCCCTCCCCAGCCATGCAGGCAGGTTGGTTTGCGTGCCCAGAGCAGCTAAATCACCACTGGAGGTGGGGTGGGGGGGTTGCTGGGCAGAGAGAAAGGCACTCTGTCCCTTTGGTTTGCTATTGCAGTATGCTCAGCGTGGAGGGCCAGGGATTCAGGATGTTTCGGAGGAGGTAGGCGAAGGGCAGGCTATGTCCCCTCAGACAGAACATAATTTAGCAGCCTGCCTGCTTAGTGAATTGTTCCCATTGTCTTTGTGAATTCTCCCAGGAGTATAAAACAGGTGTCAAAGTTTCAAGGCTCCTTTACATTGCCAGAATGGGGTAAAGGACAGTATGGCCTTAGAAATGCTTATGGTGCTTTACTGATTAGAACTGGTCTGAATTTTTGGACTGAAAACATTTCCTATCACAATGTGCTCCATGAACTGTTTGCTACGGACCTTTCTGGAGATGGTCAGTAGCGAATATAAATTGTGAGTTTGATTTCCCAGGCCTCACTTGCTCTTCAGTTGCCTATGATGCAACACTGAGCATGTGGCTGCATATATTTGTTGACTAATAACTAGAAATAAAGGTTCAAACCTAGCTACGTTACTATTAGACAAAGGGGATTTGGGGATCTCCTCCAATGCTTCCCCCCACTCCCATTCTCCATCTTTTGTATTGTAGTTTAAATAAATTATCAAAATAATTGAAACCAGCATGATTATATTGTGTTATTTTGACAAATAAAATGTTCAGAATTTTGCAGAATTTTAAAATATTGTGTGCAGAATTTTTAATTTTTTGGCACAGAATTCCCACAGGAGTATCTGTTTGTCCATAATGAATACAATCTAGTCATGATCACTAGCAACCACCAACTCTCTGAGAAGCCCTAAAGCAGATGCCTTGGCTGCCTGTGTTCAGGCAGGAAGCCACTGCACGCTGCTGCAGCATCCCAGCTGAATGCCAATCTGGCTAATTAGTCTGCAAATCTCTAAGGCCCCCCATGGGTGCACACTCAAGCTCTGCTCCCTCTCCCAGGCACTGTGGGTGCTGCCCCCTATTTATTCCTTTGCCTGCAGGACAGAAGGAACCAAACCTTTTAAAATGTCTGATGAGGAAGGGTCTGCTGGAGTAGATGGGACCCTGTGAGATCCAACTTCAGTGTTTCCTGACAGCTGTGAAAGCCTCTCTGAGCAGCCCAGAGGGGAGACAGGCAGATAGCTCAAGGCTCTCATAGCTTCAGAGCTAAGGCCAGAAGGGACCACTGTGATCTAGTCTGCCCCCCCCCCCTCCATAGCCCAGGCCAGAGACCTGCCCCACAGGCTCCTGCACTGAGCCCAGTCACCTGTGGGGGAGCTGGTGTCTCTTGTAGGCAGCCATCAGTCTGGGTTTAATGACTCCATGTGACAGAATCTAGCATGTCCCTGGAGAAGTGGTTTCTTACCCACGAAAGCTTCTGCCCCAATAAATCTGTTAGTCTTTAAGGTGCCACCGGACTCCCCGTTGTTACTGTGGATACAGACTGACCCGGCTCCCCCTCGGATACATGTCCCTGGGTAAGTTGCTGCATTGGTCACTTAAACTCAAATTGGAAATCCGATGCGTGTATTGACAGGGAGGTGTCTGGCTTCAGCTGCCTGCACTGGCTCTCGGTCAGCCTCCGCCTGCTAAATTAGAGAGCCCCCCGGGCAGGTCCCTACAGACCCTGATCCAGTCACCCCCAAACCATCCCTTGGATAAGCTAAATACATCCAGCCCCCTACGTCTCTCAGGGTTTCTAGCTCTCCGCCGAGTCCCCCAGCCCCAGGATCCTCCCAGATGTCTGATTCCCCAGCTATGAAAATACTAAACGAACTGGTTTCCAAAGAGCAGGGAACTCCAGCTGGAGCAGGGCTAGCAGGAACGGAACGGAACGGAACGGAACGGAACGGAACCGAACCGAACCGAACCGAACCGAACCGAACCGAACCCCTCCCTCAGCATGACTCCCAAGCACTCCCCAGGAGGGCCTGTGCCGGCCTCTTATATAGGGCCACACTGACCACACCCCCTTTTCTGTCCGCTGGCCGTCTCTTCCCCCAGGCTGGCGTGACACCAGTTCCATTCCCCCACGCACAGAAAGGTTCCTAGCCAGCAGCGGCCCTGCGTTCGGCTGCCCAGAGCTAGTGCAGGAGGAGCCCCCGGGGGCCTGACTGTTGCTGCCCTGCCTAACAAACTCGCTTTACAAACTGGAAAGGAAAAAGGGACGGTTCTGCAGGCTTGGCCATGATGGGAAGTGGGGGAGGGCTGGGCCCAGGGACGTGGTGCATGAGAGTTGCCAAGTCCAACTACCCAAGGAGCCAGGCTGTTCCCGGTGCAAAGCGCAGAATGCCGCCGGGCAGCCTCCCTTGCGTGAGATGCAGCCGATCTGCCAAGCAGCCGGAGTTTCCTGCTCTGTGGGGTCACTTGTACCACAGCGGATGGATGGGAGCAGCTCCCCCCGGAGATATTCCGAGAACACCACACCCATGACTGACTGGGGGCCCAAATCTCACCTGGCAGGAGTCTGCTCTGGGCTGGGCACTACGGGAGAGCTGTGTGTCTGCGGGCAGCCTGCCCCATGCTGGGCACTGCAGGAGAGCTGTGTGTCCCCTGGCAGCCTGCCCCACGCTGGGCACTGCGGGAGAGCTGTGTGTCCCCTGGCAGCCTGCCCCACGCTGGGCACTGCGGGAGAGCTGTGTGTGCCCAGGAAGCCTGTCCCACGCTGGGCACTGCGGGAGAGCTGTGTGTGCCCGGGAAGCCTGCCCCATGCTGGGCACTGCGGGAGAGCTGTGTGTCCCCTGGCAGCCTGCCCCACGCTGGGCACTGCGGGAGAGCTGTGTGAGCCTGGGCAGCCTGCCCCATGCTGGGCACTGCAGGAGAGCTGAGTGGGCCCGGGCAGCCTGCTCCACACTGGGCACTGCAGGAGACCTGTGTGGGCCCGGGCAGCCTGCCCCACGCTGGGCACTGCGGGAGAGCTGTGTGAGCCTGGACAGCCTGCCCCACGCTGGGCACTGCAGGAGAGCTGTGTGGGCCCGGGCAGCCTGCTCCACACTGGGCACTGCAGGAGACCTGTGTGGGCCCGGGCAGCCTGCCCCACGCTGGGCACTGCGGGAGAGCTGTGTGAGCCTGGACAGCCTGCCCCACGCTGGGCACTGCAGGAGAGCTGTGTGAGCCCGGGCAGCCTGCCCCATGCTGGGCACTACAGGAGAGCTGTGTGTGCCCGGGCTGCCTGCCCCACGCTGGGCACTACGGGAGAGCTGTGTGTGCCCGGGCTGCCTGCCCCACGCTGGGCACTGCGGGAGAGCTGTGTGAGCCCGGGCAGCCTGCCCCATGCTGGGCGTTACAGGAGAGCTGTGTGTGCCCGGGCTGCCTGCCCCACGCTGGGCACTACAGGAGAGCTGTGTGAGCCCGGGCAGCCTGCCCCACGCTGGGCACTACAGGAGAGCTGTGTGGGCCCGGGCAGCCTGTCCCGACTGGGCACTGCGGGAGAGCTGTGTGTCCCCAGGCAGCCTGCCCCACGCTGGGCACTGCGGGAGAGCTGTGTGTGCCCAGGAAGCCTGTCCCACTCTGGGCACTGCGGGAGAGCTGTGTGAGCCCGGGCAGCCTGCCCCACGCTGGGCACTACAGGAGAGCTGTGTGTGCCCGGGCAGCCTGTCCCGACTGGGCACTGCGGGAGAGCTGTGTGGGCCTGGGCAGCCTGTCCCGACTGGGCACTGCGGGAGAGCTGTGTGTCCCCAGGCAGCCTGCCCCACGCTGGGCACTACAGGAGAGCTGTGTGTCCGCGGGCAGCCTGCCCCACGCTGGGCACTGCGGGAGAGCTGTGTGTCCCCGGGCAGCCTGCCCCGGCTGGGCACTGCGGGAGAGCTGTGTGTCCGCGGGCAGCCTGCCCCACGCTGGGCACTACAGGAGAGCTGTGTGTCCCCTGGCAGCCTGCCCCACGCTGGGCACTGCGGGAGAGCTGTGTGTGCCCGGGCTGCCTGCCCCACGCTGGGCACTACGGGAGAGCTGTGTGTGCCCGGGCAGCCTGCCCCGGCTGGGCACTGTGGGAGAGCTGTGTCCCCAGGCAGCCTGCCCCACGCTGGGCACTACAGGAGAGTTGTGTGTCCCTGGGAAGCCTGCCCCACGCTGGGCACTACAGGAGAGTTGTGTGTCCCCGGGCAGCCTGCCCCACGCTGGGCACTACGGGAGAGCTGTGTGTGCCCGGGCAGCCTGCTCCATGCGAGCGGAGCAGCACACATGCCCAGTCCCAGCAGCTGATGCCTCCCCACCTCACCTCCGGGTTGGGGGCGGGGGGTTGGCTGAAAGGGCTGCTGTGTCCTCTGCCGGAGTCATTGCCTGCCCCAGAGAGCCCACGTGGGGCGGGGTGAGGGGTGTGTCCCCCCACAGGCTGGGGCTGGAGCAGTGTGGGCCTGAGAGGCCTCGCTGACACCCAGCTGGGGCTCTGGGGTTAGGAGGGGGCTGCAGATAGGGAGGGGCTGCAGGTGGGAGTCTGCCCTCACTCTCTGGGGTCGCGGAGAAAGCCCGGAGGGGGCAGCCAGTCACCGGGAGCCAGAGCGCCCCGGCGGGGGCAGCCAGTCACCGGGAGCCGGAGCGCCCTGGCGGGGCCAGCCAGTCACCGGGAGCCGGGCACAGGCCCTGCGCGAGGCCGGGTGGAGTGAAGCCGGGCCAGCAGCCATGGGAGCTGCACCAGAGGAGCCTCCCTGCCCGGTTCCTGGCTCCTGGCTGCCTGTGACCTTCCCAGGGCTCCCCACTGCCTCCCAGGTGGGGCAGGACCCCTCTCCCCACAGAGCATCTGCAGGCTGGATCCCACTGGCAGCACCATGCCCGGGTGGCGGGGACATGGGCTGGGGCTGCTCTCGGGCACCCAGACCCCCGCCCAGGGCAGGTGGAGGGTCCGGTCTCCCCATAGCAGCCTGGGTTTCCTGGGCAGCACTTACCACTGCCCGGCTCCGGCTTCTGGCCTGGCCAGGGGCAGGGAGGGCCCTGGGGGGAAGAGGCAGAGCAGGGGCTAGGGCCAGCGTTCTGGTGCCGGTGGCCCCCCCCGACTTCTACTCAGGTTCCAGCATCCTGCGGGGGGCTGGGGCCACTGGCCAGAGAGCCCTGAGCCGGGGGCGAGGCACACTGGGCCCGGAGGAGGGAGCAGAGACCCGACTGAGGGGCAGCTGGTGTGTTACCCTAGAGTGTGACCGGGCTGGAGGGCCAAGAGGTGGGAAGAGAGACCGGCATGGGGCGCGGGGGGCACCAGGTGGGGACAGAGCCGCTGCGCCGCGCTCAGCCATGACGGGCCGCACCAGCCGGGGGGACCGGGAGGACGGGGGGAATGCTGGCCTGTGGCACCGGCAAGAGCCCCGCTCCGCATTGAAACCGCGGCTGTGGGCTGCCCAAGGGGGTCCCAATGTCCGGCTCCAAGGGACCGGCTTCCATGGGGACCGCGCCCTCAGCTCCCCTGGGTACAGAGTAGCGGCAACCGGGCTGCTCCCGCAAGGGCCCCACGAGGGGTGCGGGGCTCAGGCTAGTCACTTGGGGCTGAGCAGGCCGGCGCACCGTGCTGTGAGAGATCCTGGCCTGGGGGGGGTCTCAGTCGGGACCCCAACCCCCCCTCCTGGGACGATCTTGGCCCCTGCCCTGCTTTGACACCCTCTCTGAAAAGCCCAGCCTGGTGCTGCTCCATAGCCTGGCCATGCCTGGCCCAGCCCGAGCCCCATGGCTATGCCTGCTCTGTAAGCAGCAGGGCCGTAGGGGTGGGGGTGGGGTCATAAAACCCCATCACCTGGAGTCTGGGCTCCGGGCCGGGGGCTCGAGCAGCATTAACTCCGCGGCTGCTGGAGAGCTGCTCAGTAGCCCAGGCGGGGGCCGCTCACAGCCGGGGAGCAGCCACCCGTGGCCACGTGTACACAGGCGCTGAGCGCGGGAAGCGCAGTGGCCGAGGCCCTCGTGGCGAGGCTGGGCAGCAGCCGGGGTTCATTGCTTTAGATGGATGTCGATGGATAACGTTGACGTTTGGGTTTAAGCATTTTTCTGTCCATTTAAATGTTCCCAGTTGCACAAAATGAGAGTTCACACATCTCCTCCGATGGTTATCGCTCTAAGCTGTCAATTGTGGGACGTTACGGCGGGGTCAGAGAACGGCGGGGGGGCAGACGATAAGTATTTAATGCCAGTGGATGCTGAGATTCAGAAAGGCGAAGCTTTATAACTGTGCCATCGCGGATTGTCCCCGGAGCAAACAACCTTACACCGAACTGCAAACAGGCCGCGCTTTCCGGCTGTAGCTCGGGGTGAGCAGGGATGGAAATATTCCTTCCTCGGTTTGCGTGTTAACGACGTTTCCCCGTGGAAATCTCGTCCTTCCAGGCCGACCCGTCGCTTGCCGGGGCGATGAGGCTGAGCCACCACTAGAGGGACCCGGAGCCCTTTGGAGCCCGCCGGCCGGAGGTGCCAGGGCTGCATTTCAGGGGCCCCGCCAGGCCCACAGGGCCCTGGCCTGGGTCCGTCCCTTGATGCTCTGCAGCCCTAGGGCGTCACAGGCCCCCCCACTGACCCCACAACCTGGCCTGTCCAGCGCAGGGCGCCAGCCCGCTTGGCAGAGCGGCAGGTGCGCCTGGTGCCAGCAGCTGGGATCCCTCCCAACACACCCACTCTCCGGGCCCCTTGCTGCAGGGTCTCCAGCATGCTGACGTGTGGGGAGAGGACGGCTTGGGCTGGTTTGGGGACGCAGAGCCCTTCCCCTGCAGGCCTCTGGGAATGTACGCCTCTGCATCGGCGATGGCACGTGCCCCCACACGGCCTGTTCCGTGCCCCGTGAGACAAGGGGTCGCTCACCGCCGTGCCACAGACCCCTCGGGCATCGACGGGGCTGAGCTGGCAGCTGGATGTGTGGAGCCCCCTGCCCTGGAGCCCCCGGGAACGGCGGGGCAGGCGTGGTCGCTCTCACGGGGGCTGTCCTGGGCGCTGAGGCTCTGCTGGATGGGCAGAGGGAGCTGCCTGGCATGTGGTGTTTCTCTCGCCCGCAGCCTTTGTGCAGTTTCCCGGGCAGGGGTGTTACCTCCCCTCTCTCCCCCACTCCTGGCTCAGGTGACAGGCTCTCAGGTCTCCCATCCCCAGTGAAACTCCCCTGCCACATTCCCACGTCAACACTCCCCCCTCCCTGCTGCATCACATCTCTCCCCCCTTCAAGACTGAACTGAGCGGGGTCACTCTCACCAGTGACCTGGGGAAGTTCAGGGCCCCTTCTCTGGGACAACGCATCCGCTATCATGTTGGCACTTCCCTTCACGTGGACCACGTCCATGTCCTAATCCTGCAGGAGCAGGCTCCACCTCAGGAGTTTGGCGTTGGCTCCTTTCATCTGGTGCAGCCAGGTCAGGGGAGAGTGGTCAGTGTACACGGTGAAGTGTCGCCCGAAGAGATAGGGCTCTAGTTTCTTAAGGGTCCACACCATGGCCAGGCACTCCTTCTCGATGGCCGCGTGGTGTTGCTCCCGGGATAGCAACTTCTTGCTCAGGTACACGATGGGGTGTGTCTCCCCCTTTTCATCCTCCTGCATTAACACCGCCCCCAGTCCCGTGTCTGAGGTGTCGGTGAACACCATAAAGGGTTTGTCAAAGTCTGGGTTTGCCAGAACTGGGCCACTGACCAGAGCCTCCTTCAGCGCCCGCAAAGCCTCCTGGCACTGCTCGGTCCAGACCACCTTCTCTGGCTTCCCCTTCTTGCATAGCTCAGTGATGGGGGCGGCTATGGCGCTAAAGCGGGGCACAAACCTTTGACAGTATCCTGCCAACCCAATAAAGGCTTGGACCTGCTTTTTGGTGTGGGGAGCGGGCCAGTCTCTGATCACCTCCACCTTGGCTGGTTCCGGCTTTAGGCGGCCGCTCCCCACCCGATGGCCCAGGTAAGATACTTCAGCCATCCCCACCTTGCACTTCTCCGCTTTTACAGTCAGCCCAGCCCCCTGGAGTCGGTCCAGCACTTGTCTAACCTGGGACACATGGTCCTCCCAGGTCTGGCTAAAGACACAGATGTCATCAATATACGCCACGGCAAAACTCTCCATCCCCCTCAGGAGCTGGTCCACCAGGCGCTGGAAGTCCTCTAGGCCAGTCCCCTAGGTCCCCCCCACATCAAAACCTCAGTGGGCAAATGGTGGTGCACCCTCACGTCCTTGGGGCCCTCCTTGACCCCATATTTCAGGTGTATCCTTGCCACAGGCACCTTGAATGGGGTCCTGCCCACCCCCTCAGGGTCAGGTAGGTTTCGGCACCACCCGATCTGGGGCCACCACCTCGGGCCGGGCCAGCGTCACCTCCGCGCCCGTATCCCAATATCCATTGACCTTCCTCCCATCCACCTCCAGGGGAACAAGGCACTCTCTCCAGAGGGACAGCCCCGCGCCCACCCCGTAAACCGAGCTCCCTGAGTCCAGAGCCTCCAGCCCTCTGGCGGGGCTGGCCGGGGGTACTCTTCCCTCCTGAGCAGGTGGTAAGCTGGCAGCCCCCCTTGCCTGGGCCGTCTGCCCCTCGTCCAGCTGGGTCCCTACCCAGTTAACCCTGGGTGGGTTGGGTCTGCTCAGTCTGTCCCTGAGCCCGGGGCACTGGGTCCGTACGTGGCCTCTCTGGCCACAGTGATAGCAGCTCAGGTCACGTTGGTCCCCTCGAGCGGGTCGGAGGGGCCCGACGCCAGGCGTTCCCCTTGGGAGGGGGTTTTCCCTATTTCCCCGCTGGGAGGTCCCATGGTGACTCTCTCTCTGCATCGTGGGGGGGCCTGTTCTTTTGGGACTCTTCCCTGCTGCCCCCTGACCGACTGTTCACAAACTCGTAGGCCAGCTGCCCTGCATGCTGGGGGTTCTCGAGCTTTTTGTCCACCAGCCACAGCCTCAGGTCGGAAGGGCACTGTTCATACAGCTGCTCCAGTACGATCAGGTCCAGCAGGTCCTCTTTAGCTTGGGCCCCAGCTGTCCACTTGCGGGCATATCCCTGCATCCGGTTGACCAGTTGTAGGTAGGTGACCTCAGGCGTTTTACGCTGACTCCGGAACCTTCTCCGGTACATCTCGGGGGTCAGCCCAAACTCACGGAGCAGGGCCTGTTTGAACAGTTCGTAGTCCCCTGCCTCTGCCCCTGTCATTCGGCTGTACACCTCCACGGCTTTGGGGTCCAGTAAGGGGGTGAGGAACTGGAGCCTGTCTGCAGGGTCAACCCTGTGCATCTCGCAGGCATTCTCAAAGGCCGTCAGGAAGCTATCTAGGTCCTCCCCCTCCTTATGCTGGGCCAGGAAGCACTTATCAAAGCTCCTTGCAGTCTTGGGTCCCCCCGCACTCACTGCAGCCGGAGCCCCACTGCTCCTCAGCCTGGCCAGCTCCACTTCATGCTGATGTTGCTTCTCCTTCTCCTCCCGCTCATGCTGATGTCGCTTTTCATGATCCTCCAGCTCCATCATTTTCATCTCCCTCTTCCATTCCAGCCGCCTCCGCTCCAGGGATGGGGAGCTCCGCCGGGAGGATCCCCTGCTGGCTGCTGGGGTCAGGGTGCCCTCGGTATTCGCCGGGCTTCCCCAACCCTTCCCCAGGCATAGGTAGGAAGTGTCTCGGGATGTCCTCGGCAGCAGTCTGACCTGTCCCAGCCTGGTCAGGCCCCAGGGCCCACGCTGCATCCGCCGGGTGGCTTCCCTCAGGGACAGGGATCAGGTCATCCAAGCAATCCTTCTCCTCCAACTGGGCAATCAGCTGTTCCTTGTGGACCTCCCAATGCGCAGCCCCCTCTGCCTGCACAGCTCCACCAGGTCGCTCTTAAGGCGTTTAGCGTACATCTCCCTGCTGGCCACTCGCAGGCCTGGGCAGCTGTCCACGGTTTCCAGGAAGATCCCAGTCCTTCTTGAGGTCACCACGTCTTTGCCAGGGTTGAGCTGCAGACTCCTCTGTCCCTGGGACCGCTCGCTGCAATCCCCCGGGAGACCCTGCTACTGCAAAAGTCCTTCTCTCTGGTCACACACTCCCAGGGATTAACCGCCCCCTGAAACTGTCTCTCTCTGAATCTTCAGCACGCCTGGTCCCCGTCAATCCCCCTTCATTTTACTGCTCCCCAGTCACTTACTGCAGGAAGCGCCGTCTACGGGGTGCAGCTCATCTCACCGCTACCACCAGTTGTCACGGAGTGTGGGGGAGTCCGGGCCCTGCACCCCTCTTCCTGGGATTCACTGTGACTCTCAGCCAGCCAGTAAAACGGAAGGTTTATTGGACAATAGGAACATGGTCTAACACAGAGCTTGTGGGTACAACCAGGACCCCTCAGTCAAGTCCTTCTGGGGGGCAGGGAGCTTAGACCCCAGCCTTGGGGTTCTCTGCGTTCCACCACCCAGCACCAAACTGAAACCAAAGCCCCCCCAGCAGGCTCTCGCCTGCAGCCTTTGTCCAGTTTCCCGGGCAGAGGTGTTACCTCCCCCTCCCCCTCCTGGCTCAGGTGACAGGCTCTCAGGTCTCCCATCCCCAGAGAAACCCCCCTGCCACATTCCCAGGTCAACACTCCCCCCTCCCTGCTGTGTCACAGATGGGAACACAAGCCCTGGGGTGCTTCTCCCTGGCTCCTGCCCCATTCGCACTCCTGCCCTGGCCTTGCCCCATTACTGCTGCTGGAACAGGGGCTGGGGTCTGGCCTGGCTGGAGGAGAGTCTGGCCCCAGCTGAGATGTTACTGAATGTTTGAAGCCAGAATTTCCCTGGATTCCCCCAACATGTGAACCCACCTCAGCCCAGGGCCTCTGCACCCTGGACCCTCTGCACCACTCTGGATCTGACCCTCTGCCCACCTCCCTCTTGGAGCACCCCATGGAGCACCCCGTGCTCCTCTGAACCCTGCGAAGATCCTTGCCCCAAGGAGCCACGTTACTGCCTGGGCATGCGGGAGGCCAGCCCAGATGACCAGGATGGCCCCTTCTGGCCGTCCCAGCCACGGCTCTGTGATGTCTGGTGGCAGTGAGTTCCACAGGCAAAACTTTGTTCTGTAAAAAGTCCCCAGGGGAATCTGGAGGTTTCCATTTGGGGAATGTTTTTATGTTGCACATCGGGGCTGGCAGGGGACCCCCTACTTGTTCCCAGCATCCCTCTGGCCTTGTCCCAGAAATGTCTGCCAACTCCCCATCCCCGCTGCGGTTTGGTGAGTTTCAGGATCCCTGGGTTTTGGGCAGTGCCCAGACAGGAACTGAGATTGTGACATCATGCACCAAACCCACAGCTTCCCTCAAGCCCCAGGGAAGCACCCAGCCTCCCCAGAGCGCAGACTATGCGGGGGATCCCAGAGCAGGGGGTGCCTGGATCCATGGGGCTGTGGGTGCCCCGGGAACAGCTGCGCTGGGCAGGGTCTGTGGGGTGCAGGGGAGTCCGTGGAACTGTGCTGAAGTCTGTCTGCCCCCTTGAGACTTGGCTTAACCCTTCCAGTGCTGCAGCCAGCGCAGCCCCCGGCCATGTGCTGCTCCCCCCACCTGCCCCTCGTGGCAGGCAGCAAGCTCCTCAGGGCAGAACCAGGCACCCAGTGCAGTGGGCCCTGCTGGGAGCCTGTGGGTGCTGGCACAGCACAAGCACTGACAGCGGGGGGCAGGGGCAGCCGTTCCCCTCAGGGGGTGTGCCGGGGATGTGGGGGATGGAGCACCGAGCTGGCTCACCCCGCCCACAGCAGGCCCGGTGGGCACTCCAGGGACTTACAGGTCCATTCGTCCCGCCCCAGCGGGGCCCCCCTCATGCACAGGAGGCCGTAAACAACACAGGCCCAAGTGCCTCTCGACAGAGAGCCCAGCCACCCCTGCCCCGTCGCCGAGCCCCCAGCGACTGCGGGAGCGGGGGTCTCCATGGGGCTCCCCTCACCGCCCATGCCATGCTGTGCTCAGGAAGGGAAGCTCCCCAGGCTGATGCAGGGTGAGAGCACCCCCTCCTGGGGGCAGCACGGACAACCGCCCCACCCCAGCCCCCGGCTTGCGCTGGCCCCGGGGAATCTGCAGCTGAGTTCGAGTGGCCGGGTCAGGTGTTGCTGGCCAGCTGCCGCCAGCTCTCTGGGGAGCCGTCACGGGATAGCTCTCCCAGGCGGGCGGGTGGGCGGCTATTTTGGGCAGCCCCAGACTCTTCAGCTGTTGTGCTTCGCACAAGAGGAGTGGGGAAGCGGCCGTGTGCCCCCTGCTGGGGCAGGAGAGGCCGGAGCTGAGAGCCCCGGGAAGGGCCGGGCACTGGGTGAAGTCCTCTTGGCCACAGGCCCCCACCGGGGTAAGGTGGGTGGCCCAGACCTGAGCTGATAGGGGAGGGCACAGGGCTGGGGGCAAGGAGTTGAGGATTAGGGCAGTGACTTGTGCCCGGTGTTCTCTGCCAGGAGACCTCACTGGGGCCCAGCTAGGCTGGCAAAGGTCTCGGACAGGCCCTGTGCAGACACCCACGCAGTGTCGGCACCATGCTATGCTCCCCAGAGGTGGGCTCCCCTGGCACCCTGCTGCGGGGCACAAGGGGGCAGTGGCCAGGGGAAGGGAGCATGGCCTGGGTGTGTGGTGCTCCAGCAATGTCTGGCTAGGGCCCTCCCAGCCTAGAGCAATTCAGAGCCACCTTGTGACTGCTCTGACCTACTCCAGGGCCGAATAGAGACCAGCACCAGGGGGAGGCATAATGCGGCCTTCAAGTCAGCCTTGCAGCGTCTGCCCCAGCAGGATCTGACCCAGAGGACGTTATAAGTTTTCTAATGCCACTTATTCAGACAACCTCCCCCTCCTGGGCCTGGGGCAGTTCCTGTGACTCGGGCTTGCCAGGCCCTGGCCCCACAGCTCTGTAGGGCAGCGGGGCAGCAGGGTGGGAGGATGGGCCGGGACAAAAGCTCCCACCAGCCATGGCCAGTGCTCCCCAGGAGTGGCTCGCAGGGAGACCTCTGGCTGGGGCTGGGGGGTTGGCATACGGTCTGATGCACAAAGCTGCAGCGAGGCTCCGGCCTGACGGGACTGAGAGACAAGGGGACAGCGCCGGGGTCTGCGGGACTCTTTGGGCAAGGAGGGCAGTGCCAGGGCTGCACAGGGCAGGGACTGGCCGGGACGTCTGCCCTGGGATTCCCTCACCCCACAGCTAGGCACAAAGGGGATAAGGAACTGCATGGGGAACCCAGCGCCCCAGACACACCCCCTTCCTGGCACGTGGGGGGCCATGGAGCCGTGCCTGTGTACGCCAGCATCAGGGGCAGCAGAGGGCAGGCAGAGCAGCCCTGTCTCCCGTGGCTCGTTGATGCCCTCTGTCCCACGGTGTGTCGGGATGGCAGGGGCTTGCTGGGCTCTGGCTACGCTGGCCAGGCCCTGGAAGGCAGAAAGCCGCTCGCCTTGCCCCTCAGAGGCATATGCCCCAATCAGCTGAGAGGGGGGTGAGCGGAGCATCAGCTGTTGCACTCCTGTGCGGCTGTGTAGCGGGTGGTCACCCAGTCCTGCCCCGAAGGGCTTGAAACCAGCCCGGGGAGAGGGCTGCGGCTAGGGAAAGCAGCAAGCCGCGGCTGACTGGGGAACTTGCGGCCACGCCCCACTCAGGGCCCAGCTGGCCTTTATAAGAGGGCAGTGGGCCAGGAGGCCACAGTCTCCCTCTAGATGTTGAGTGGGAGGGGTCTGACTGCTGGGAGCTGAGCAGGGCTGGGGAAAGGCCAGAGGGGCTCTGGCCTGGGAAACCCCCAGGCCTTGATGAAGGCCTTGGAAAAGGGGTACTGGGGTTGCAGAGGGCAGCCCAAGGGTTGGCAGAAGCAGCAGGTCCAGACCCTCCTTGCCAATGATGAGGGGCAATTACACTGCAGTTGGCCCCAGGGAGCGGGGGCTAGATGGTGCCTGGCAGTAGCCAAAGACTGAGGCGAGGTGGGGATAGAGGGTGGGGGTTCCCCAGGGGGGGAGACCCAGATCTCTGGGGGTACTGCCAGGGGACAGCACCCTGGTGTGAAAGGGGCACTGGGGTCCGGGAGGGACTCGGGGCCCAGCGGCAAGCGGGACACCGCCCTGCAAAGGGCGCTCCGGAGGCCGGTGAGCTAATTCCCTGGACAACCAGCAGGAGGCGCTGCGCCGGTGAGTCGCCGACCCACTATAGACAGAGCCGCGGGGGGCGAGCGACCCACGGGGCCTGCCAGGAGCCGAGAGCCGGGCAACGAACGGGCCAGGAAGTGTGCTGGTGCGGGGCAGCGGGAGGGGCTGGGCACAGACGGGCACACCCTGCAGCAAGGTTACATGCCTCTCCCTGGAGCACGGCTTGGCAGGGCCGCGCTTGTGCAGCACAGAGCACCGTGGGCAAGCCAGTGGTGGGTCCCAGCACATCCTGGGACATTGGCTGGGGCCCTGCCGGGGGCGGCGTGGGCTGTGGCGGGCACAGGGGGCTTCCTGCCAGCTGGGAAGATCGGGGTGCCCAGGCTGAGTGACAGATGCATGTGGCTCCCTTTGGCTAGGCAGCTCCCTGTGCGGGCTGGAGGGCAGAGGGCTCACGCCCCCGGCTGGAGGCGGAAGAGGCCCTGTGGTCCCTCTCCAGGCTCTCCGGAAGGATTGCTTGGCCCCGGGCTTGTGGAGGTTCCCAGGAGGGCTTGGAGCGGTGGCTGGAGGCCGAAGAGACAAGAGGGTATGGGGTTTTAACCCAGGGGGCTTTCTCCCCAGTGTTTCTCAGGCATTTGATGGACAGAGCTGCATAGACCGCGAACCCAAATCCTGCGTCCCGGCTGCTCAGCCTGCCAGGGAAACGGGGGACACGGTGGGAGTGTCCGAGGGAAGAGGGAATTGGAGAGAACCGTTCTGGACCTCCCCCCCCCGCTCCAAGTCCCTGAGGCCCCCAGAGCTCTGGATCATCATCGGGAGGCAGTTTGACTCGTGTGCCAACAAGGACACGTTGGGGTAGGGGGTGTAACGAGGCTGGTTCTGGCAGGATCCAGCAGAGAGGTGTCAATTCAGGACAAACTGCTTAGAGCAGGGCAGTTACAGCCCCAGGCTGGGGTTCCTATGCCCACCAAGGCAAACCAAACCAGCCAGACAGAGGACTTCAGTTTTACCCCACTGGCTAACCACAAGTCACACAAGCAATTCCCTTAGACACTCCAGTTTCCCAGTATCCCCACCAGTGCCACTCGGTCTGGGGACGAATGGTTGTGAAAACCAATACCCCAGTAAAAGAAAAAAGGTTCCCTCGATCCCAAAGGACCAAGCCCCAGACCCAGGTCAATATACAAATCAGATCTTACCCACAAATCACGCTGTTGCCGATCCCTTAGAATCTAAAGGGTTATTCATAAAAGGAAAAAGATAGAGATGAAAGCTAGAAGGGGTGAAATGGTCTCAATGACATACAGTGATGGCAAAGCCCGGGGCAAAGTGGTTGAGTCATTACACAAAGTAAAACTATTTCCCCTTGTTTATCCACCCCCCCCCCCCCCCCGCACACACTGTTCCTCAGACGTTCTTGTTAACTGCTGGAAATGGCCCACCTTGTTGTTAACTGCTGGAAATGGCCCACCTTGATTATCACTACAAAGGGTTTTCTCTCCCCCCCCCCCCACTCTCCTGCTGGTAATAGCTCATCTTAAGTGATCACTCTCCTTACAGTGTGTATGGTAACACCCATTTTTTCATGTTCTGTGTGTATATAAATCTCCTCATTGTATTTTCCACTGAATGCATCTGATGAAGTGAGCTGTAGCTCATGAAAGCTTATGCTCAAATAAATTGGTTAGTCTCTAAGGTGCCACAAGTCCTCCTGTTCTTTTTAAGTTCACTGAGAGAACACAAGTAATATCCAAAGTGTCTAGAGATGAGAGTTTACCTGCCATCCCCTGCATTCTCGAGAGATTAACTGCACAGTTGTTCTGCTCTGCAGACTCAGCTACCCAGTCTCCCCTCTGAACCTGAGACACCGACTGTTCACTCAAAGGATCAGCATGGAGACATTCCTCTCTCAACAACCTTGTCTCCCCAGCAAGCTGGCCAGACACAGCCACTTGGTTATAGGATTGTTCAACTTTCTTAACAGCTTTCACTCCATCTGAGACCTTCTCAGAGCTATCCACACTGGGTCTTTCAACAGGAGAGTCAGTGGATCCATTCACAGCAGAAAATTTCTGGCTGTTAGGAACTGAAACTTTCTTGGTTAAATCACTTTCACACCCTTCAGCTGCAGTAAACTGCTTGCAAAGACTCCATGAGGATTCCTTTCCCTAGGGGCTTTCTATGCAACAAATCACCCTTCACAGAAATTCTGCCCTTACCCTCTTTACCTAGGGCTTGCTCTAGAGGAACACTTCCCTGAGCAACAACAGACTCTTTCTGGGTCTCCCTTACATCCAGAATTACCTCTGGCCCATCCAGCGGATTCCTACACAATTCCCTTTCAGGCAAACTGACAGACTTCCTAGACAAAAGGTTAGAAGCATTCTCCTTCCCTTGGCCACACACAAGTTCAGGAATCTTTTCTTTCTTGCTACAAGTTTCCACACCCTCAGTAGGTAACACAATCACATCACCTTTCTGCTCTCCTTGTGCCCTGGCTAGGGCATCACCCTGATCAGACAGAGTTGCTACACCCTTTCCCAGACACACATTAGCAACAGGCAAAATACAAGCACCAGAATTGTCTGGTCTCTGGGATTTTGCTAGGACACTAACTGGATGCGACCTAGTTACAGGGCCATTCTCCCAAGCAGACACAAACTTAGGACCATTCCCTTCCTGGCCTTTAGCTGAATCCAGAACCAACTCTGAGATCATTCTCAACCATCACAGGCTGAAAGGCCCCTTCTGTCCACTCCAGACAAAGAAGAGCCGGAGACACTTTCTCCTTTCCCAGACACACAGTTTGGGATCTCATTCCCCTGGTCCCAGCACACAGGACTGGTCACAGACAACTGCTTGGAGACCGGGGTAGCTCCCTCCATAGGCAAGTCAATACCCCTGACAGACACGGGCACATTTCCTTCACTCTCACAATTCTCCACCCAGCTAACAGGTAAGGTCCAGGGACACTCATCTTCCACTCTCCTTGCCTTCCCACCCTGCTGACTAGACACAGCCATCAGCTCACAAGGTTGCCTAGGCTCATCCAGACTTTCCTTACCAAGCACCTTGCCACTCCCAACAGATCCCCTGCTGCTCTTCTCAATACCCTGAGCTACTTCCAGCAAATCACAGTTTCCCTTTCCAGGTTCACTTTCACAAGCTGTACTAGCCAACAATCCATCACGCATCAAAAATCTACCCTTTCCTTCCTCAGTGAGGGCTTCAACCCAGCCATCCACTTTAATCTGCTCCTGAGAAGCATTGTCCTGACCAATGAGATCTTTCTGCTCTTGATCTAACTCCAGATTCACTTCTGAGACATTAGACAGACAGTCAGAAACTTCATTCATAGACAAACAGCTTTTTTGCACAGATAAACAGCTATTTCCCTCCAGGTTAGAGTCCCCACTCCCTGGCCATAGCACAACTGCTTAAACACAGAAAACTGCTCGGAGTAATACAATATATCAACAGGGTTGTAAACCAGACTTTCAAGAGGATACAGTTTCTGCTGTTCTTCCGTTGCTTTTTTGACTTGGAACTGGAGTCTAGCCGTCTCCTGTTGCATTTGTTGAGCTTTCTCCGCAGCAGCCAGCAGCCCCAGATGCCCCCTGCGAGCCCTTTCCTTTCTTTCATCAGCCTCCTTCTCCAGCTGGGCCAAGGCTTGCTTCTCTCGCATTCGAATTTCTGCCAGTTTTTGTTCATGTTCCGGCTGCAGGCTGACTCTCAGGGCTTGCAGTTTCATTGCTTCTGCAGCGTCTTTAGCACCAGGCAAGGGCTGTGCTCCGGCCTCCTGATCACTGGCCATTAACAATCTCTCAGTGCTTGATTCGTAGCTTTCTTTCTAAAGCTTATCCCCTTTTCTGAACACAAACGTTCCAGGGCTTTTTTGCCAAGGCCCTCATATGCTCTTTGCCCACCCATTGCAACTGCTCTTTAACCAACCAAACACCCAATACCAAAATTCAAATTTGGGTAGCGTGGGGTTCTGACCCAAAGTTTAATTGACCTGGTTCTGTGGATCCTGCCGACTACGCCACTGTAACGAGGCTGGTTCTGGCGGGACCCCACGGAGAGGCGCCAATTCAGGACAAATTGCTTAGAGCAGGGCAGTTACAGCCCCAGGCTGGGGTTCCTATGCCCACCAAGGCAAACCAAACCAGCCAGACAGAGGACTTCAGTTTTACCCCACTGGCTAACCACAAGTCGCACAAGCAATTCCAGTAGACGCTCCAGTTTCCCAGTATCCCCACCAGTACCCCTCGTTATGGGGACAGATGGTTATGAAAACCAATACCCCAGTAAAAGAAAAAAAGTTCCCTCGATCCCAAAGGACCACGCCCCAGACCCAGGTCAATATACAAATCAGATCTTACCCACAAATCACACTGCTGCCGATCCCTTAGAATCTAAAGGTTTATTCATAAAAGGAAAAAGAGAGAGACGAGAGCTAGAATTGGGCTCAATGGAATCAATGACATACAGTGATGGCCAAGTTCTTGGTTCAGGCTTGCAACAGTGATAGAATAAACTGCAGGTTCAAATCAAGTCTCTGGAGAACATCCCCAGCTGGGATGGGTCTTTTAGTCCTTGGTTCAAAGCTTCAGTGTAGCAAAGTCCCTCCAGAGGTAAGAAGCAGGATTGAAGACCAGATGGAGGAGCTGCAACAGGTTTTTATAGTCTCTTGCCATGTGGTCTCTTTCTGTGTCCCAAGGACAAGCTGCCCATCCCATGGCCGGGAAACACCTCAGAGTTCTGTCCCTAGGCAGGTCCCTGCACACCTGGCTGAGTCCCCAGGCGTGTCTGCCTTCTCTCACTGGGTCAGTTGTGTCGCTGAGGGTCCTTAATGGGCCATCCAGCAGGCTAGGCAGAGCTGACACGAACTTGTCTGGGCTGCCCCCAGAAGCAGAGCACAAGTTTGAAATACAGACAGCATAGAGCCAATACTTACAACTTTAAATACAAAAATGATACACACATATAGACAGCATAATCCTAACCAGCCAACCATAACCTCGTCTTAGACACCTCATTTGACCCCCTTTATACAAGATTTGGTGCCACTACAGGACCTTGGTTGCAACAATGATCTGTACGGTCCCAGTTCAAGTCAATAACGTCACAGGGGGTCCCGCCCCGCCCCTGCTGTTGCTCCCAGGGTGGCAGCATGATGGGATATTCCCTGGGGTGGGGCTGTTCCCACCACGGGGGCTGGGGCACCAGGCCAGGAACTAGGCTCCTTTACAGGGATTTGGATGGGGGCTGTCCCTACCCAAGACAGCCAGTGACCGGGCGGGAAAATCTGCACATCTACCCCTGGGAGTGCTTCTCTTGCCCTGCTGGGGCAGCCCTGCCCTCTGCTGGAGTGCTTGTGTGGACCATGCTACCGAGCTGTGGGTACAAACAGCCCCCTCTGAGCCAGCCAGGGCTCAGCCCATGGTCTCTCCTTGGAGCACTGGGGGGCACCCGGGAACGGCAAGGCCTATGTGCTCCTGCCTGCCAAGGGGCAAACCCACGAGCTGGGGCCACAGGCTGGAGCCACGAGGAACCCGGGCAGGGTGGGAATCTGCCCATGTGCAGAGGCAGGGAACTGCCCCAGGGCACAGTGAGTGCCAGGGGTCTGCAGACCCCCTGAGCGCTGACCGTGGGAGCTGCTGGTGACGCAGCACCATCCTGCTTGTGTGCTGAGCCCAGTGCCACGGGACCCTCCCAAGCCGGCTGCTGGGCACCACTGCAACACGGATCGTAGGAAGCGGCACCATCCTGCTCCCCATGATGCCAGCCTCAATGCAGGCAGGGGACTCACTCCGGATTGACACCAGAGTAAGTGGGAGCAGAGCCCGGCGCTGAGGCAGCAGCGGGCTGGATTGTCCTAAGCCAGGCACAGATGTGACGTTCCAAGGGACGCTGCGTGTTCCAGCCGACCAGCTGCCCGGCCTGGCCCCCTGAATGGCACAGGGGTTGCTAGGGGGATCTGAGGCACCAAGTTCCCGGAGGGGCTCAACCCCCACCCTGCCCCAGGACCCTATTCTGCCCCACCCCCACCCCATTCTGCCCCCCTCCACCCGCCTTTTCCTGCCCCCGGTCCTCCCCCACCAGCGCCTCCTGCAGGCTGCGGAACCGCTGATGGTGGGAGGCGCTGGGCGGGAGGGGGAGGAGCTGATCGGCAGGGCCGCTAGCGGGTGCTGAGCATGGCGCCTATGGCGGGGATAACTTGGGGTGATCCCGGCTCACGAGCTAGCGAGAATGTCCTGAGCTAATGCGCTGCCCAGCTGGGTGGCTGATTATCCCTGAGCTAGTGCAGCAGGGAGCAGCCTGCTCTCCTCCACGCTGCGCTGGCGTGTGGCACAGATCCCTGGGCTCAGCCGCCCATGTGCTCACAACCGACATGGGCACCCTAGCCTCTGGCCCCTCCCCATCTTCTCAACTTCCCCTGCCCCTCAAAGGGGGGTTATATAGTGACCCCCCCGGGCCACGCACAGAGACAAAGACCTGTGAGCCAGGGACCACTTTCTGCCAGCTGGCAGCAGGCACATGGGGCGCCGAGGGTTTTATAGGGATATCTGCGCAAAGTTGGTGTGACACAGGGCCAGAAAGGGTGACACAACCAGCAGGCTAATTAACCCAGACTCAACCTTTAAAGGCATTAGTAGATAATGTTTGTGGTTTTGTGGGTTTACATAGGTATTGTTTCAGAGTAACAGCCGTGTTGAAGTGAGCTGTAGCTCACGAAAGCTTATGCTCAGATAAATTGGTTAGTCTCTAAGGTGCCACAAGTCCTCCTTTTCTTTTTACATATGTATTGTTAGAGGTTGACAATGTAACCAAACAGTTCCGTTCTATCCTGTCGCTGTATTCTGTTAATTCAGAGATCAAAAGCAGATATTAACATTTAAATGAAGTGTATCGTAGTGATATCACTGTCTCGATTTCTCTTTGAAGGATACAGCAAACCACCTGCAAATGGTGGGAGACAGGCAATTGCCTTACGTTAATCCATGTAGCTAATTTCCGGTGATGTTTAGGAAACAGAAGGTTACTTCCAAGACACTTTGTTCACCCCAGGACTGCCTGGGTCAAGAGGCTGAAAATGTATAAAGGGCTTTTGGGACCTGATCCTTTCATCTCAAATCTGCTTATGCTTCATCAGGGGAGATTTGAGCCGCAAGACTGAGCTCTCCAGTTCCATTCTGAGTCACTCTGATATTGAACATTGGACTGAAAGAACTCGGTGCACCTCTGAGCTCACCATCTCTACTGTGAAACTAACCTAAGACTTTTATTCCAGTCTGTCTGTACAATGATTTTCTAACCAACACTACTCTCTTTTCTTTTTTAATAAATCGGAGTTTAGTTAATAAGAATTGGCTGTAAGCTTGTGTTTGGGTAAGATCTGAAATATTCATTGACCCGGACGGGTACTGTGTCCGATCCTTTGGGATTGGTAGAACTTTTTCAGATGATGAACAAGATTTTCAGTAATCCTCATCATATTTAACTTGGCTGTCTGAGAGGAAGCCCAAGGCTGGGTTGCTTTTAGGGAACTGTGTTTTGGCTTCCGGGTAACCAGTAAGGTGCTGTAGAAGCTGTTTTGTCACTGGCTTGGTAAATCTAAGTATTAGAATAACCACCGGTTCTGGGGATTGTCTGCCCCATTCTTTGCAGTTTGCAATCTTGGCGTAGCCCTGAGATCCCAGTCACAGTTGGCGTGTGAGGTCTTTCCCTTGGGCGAGTAGCCCGCTGTAATCTGAATCGTTGCAAAACATCTGTACATGATAGAGAAGAGCTATGTATCAATATGGAAAAGTGTGTTCTTAAGGCCCTGGAGTTCAGGCGTGTCACCAGGACGTGACTTACGGTTCTTTCAGGCTGGAGGAACTGACAATGATCACCCTGCCAGGCCATTGGGGTACTGTGCATAGGGTGATCAGATGTCCCAATAATATCGGCTTTGTCCCAGTATTAGGGGCTTTGTCTTATACACAGCTATTACCCCCCAAAATGTCCCGATTTTTTTACGCTTGCTATGGGTCACCCTAACTGTGCCTTGACTGCCTGTTTGCACAGGGGGCCAGGTGCAGATGGCGAGACTGCGGGTGTACAGGAGAGGAGATTACAGGAGGACACAAACAGCTGGGGTGCCTGTTCTGGAATAAAGGCATACAGCTGGACTGCCCTGTCTCGGAGCACAAACCCGATGCGTCCTTCCCCGAGGAGAGGAACCGACAGCCTGCTCGTCCCATGACCGCAGGGGCTCTGGGGGCCGATGGTCTGCTAGACGGGACAGTAACCCAGTGACTAAGTCCAGGCTCCAGAATGCGCATTATGATTTGATGTTATATGTGGCCACTGCACACTGGGCTTTGTTATATAAATGGATTCTCAGTGTCACTGTAAACTTGTTTGAGTGCTGGAAGGTCAGCTGGGTCGGTAAGCTGGGGGGTCAGCGGGGCTGCTAAGCAAGGGGGGGCTCAGCGGGGCTGGTAATAGGGTGACCAGCTGTCTCGATTTTATAGGGACAGTCCCGATTTTTGGGTCTTTTTCTTGTATAGGCTCCTATTACCTGCCCCCCCATCCCCTGTCCCGATTTTTCACATTTGCCGTCTGGTCACCCTAGCTGGTAAGCGGGGGTGGGGTGGGGGGTGTCAGCGGGGCTGGTATGCAGGGTGCACTGTTCCTTTGGGATGTCCTGTATCGGCCCCAGGTCTCTGTCCCAGGCCCTGATGTCCTGTATCAGTCCCCATGTTCTGTACCGGGCCCTGATGTCCTGTATCGGCCCCAGGCAATGTTCCCTCTAATTTTTGACAGGCTGTGTGCGCAAAAAATTTCTTCTGTGCAAATATTTGTGCGCGTGGTGTTTCACCATGTGCGCGGGGTTTAGGATCTGTCTGCGCGAGCACAGCTTCGAGGGAACAGTGATCCCAGGGTTCTGTCCAGGGCCTGGATGTCCTGTGTCGGCCCCAGGGTTCTGTCCCGGGCCTGGATGTCCTGTATCGGCCCCAGGGTTCTGTCCCAGGCCCTGATGTCATCGGCTGCAGGGTTCTGTCCCGGGCCTGGATGTCCTGTATCGGCCCCAGGGTTCTGTCCCGGGCCTGGATGTCCTGTATCGGCCCCAGGGTTCTGTCCCAGGCCCTGATGTCATCGGCCGCAGGGTTCTGTCCCGGGCCTGGATGTCCTGTATCGCCCCAGGGTTCTGTCCAGGGCCTGGATGTCCTGTATCGGCCCCAGGGTTCTGTCCCAGGCCCTGCTGTCATCGGCCGCAGGGTTCTGTCCCGGGCCTGGATGTCCTGTATCCACCCCAGGGTTCTGTCCCAGGCCCTGCTGTCATCGGCCGCAGGGTTCTGTCCCGGGCCTGGATGTCCTGTATCGCCCCAGGGTTCTGTCCCAGGCCCTGATGTCCTGTATCGGTCCCCATGTTCCATACCTGGCTGGTGCTGTTACCACATTTATTAACGATCTGGAAGGGGGAGGGAGCTAAATCTGCAGCCGACACAAAACGAGGGTGATTAGACAGGCCCTGGAGAAGAGATCAAACCCACCTGGGATCTCTTCACTCTCGGGCGTGGGGGGAGCCGAGGAGGGAAATTCGCCCCAGTGCGGAGGGCTGATCCCAGCACGAGGCACCACATACGCTGCGTAAGCGGCACCGCTGTGGTGCTAGTCCTGGCATCAGCTCCCTGTCCCCTCCGAGAGCCCCAGCCCGCCAGCAAGGCAGCTGGAGCGCACTGCTGAGCAAGGCGGAGCCCGGCAGAGCCGGAGGTCACGCACCCCTCAGGCCGCGCGGCGTGGGGCTCGGCGTGGGCCGCCGCGGGGGCAGGAAAGCAAACAAGCAGGAGGGGACGAGAACGACGGGAAATGTTGCGTAAAGCCGCGGGGCGCAGCCGTGGGCAGCTCTGGACGTCCTGTCTCAGGCAGAACAGAGGGGCTCAGAGCCGGATGCAGCCAGCGGCCTGGAGAGGGTCTCGCCCGAGGGGGCTGGAACTGGTTACTTCAGAGAGCTGGGGTTGAGCAATCCCCTCTAATGACTGGGGTGGAGACGCTGGGTCGCGCCCTCCAACTTACCATGGGTCCAAGCACAGGGGGCGGGCGGGGGAGTGGGAGGGGAGAGGCCACAGAAGCCCAAACGGAGAATGCCGGAGTGTTTCCCACGAGGCGGCTGGGGCCTATGGATTGGGAACTCGCTGCCACATGAGATCAGTGAGGCCGGGAATCGGACCCCCAAACTAGCGCCCCCTGCCAGTGCTAGAGAGACGTGCAGTCACCCGCATCTTGGGGCTCTTTGCTGGCCGGGGGACACATCCCCTGGGCAGGGCTCACATCAGGGCCAGCCCCGCTGCAGAGCCGCCCACACCCATGGGGCTGAGCACAGGGCTCTGCCCCCGGCGTGGTGGGTACGAAGCTCGTTCCTACCCCACCCCCAGCACAGACACCGGAGGGTCCGGCTTTCCTCTGAGAATGAGAAACCCCAGAATCCCAGCAGAGTAAAGCAGGGACTGATCCTCCGGCTCACTGGCTGCCCGCTGTGCTGGGTTTACCGTGCTCCATGGAGCCGGGCCCATGCTCAGAAGGGGCCCCAGCCTGCTCCGCTTGCCCTGCGCCCCGAGACCCCGCTGGCTCCCCCCGCCCACCACTTGCTCCTCTTGGCCTGCCCGCCGGCTGCCCGAGGGCTCCTCTCTGCCCCCTGGCCCCTCTCCCTGCTCCTCTCTGCCCCCTGGCCGGACTCCAGTCTCTGCTTCCCACCATCTGTGGGGCCCCACCTGTCTCCCCGGAGCTGAGCCTCCTGGGACTGGGGCAGAAGCCTGGCCAGTCTCAGCTTGTGGCGGGGGGACAGGACATGTGGGAGACTTGGCTTGGCCCCTCCAGGCAAGTCAGTCCTGAGGGACCGTGGCTGGGGCAGGTCCTGGCCTGGCTGATCTCACCACTCCCGAGGGGCCGGAGCGATTCCCGGCCCTGGGACCGGCCCTGGCTATGCTGCCGGCTCAGCCTGGCAGATATAGTCAACTCCCGGCAGGGCTTGGGGACTGGGTCGGGGGGGGGGCTGGGGGCGGGGCTGGGGGCGGTGCTGGGCTGTGAAGGGGCGGGGAGGATCTGTGTGTGTTGGGCACTAGGGCGTGGGGTTCTGTGTGGGGTGCTGGGCAGTTGTGGTGGGGCTGTGGGCGGGGTGGTGTTGTGCAGGGCGCTGTGCATTTGTGGGGGGGGTCTGAGGGGGCGCAGGGCATAGCAGCTTCGGGGGGCTCTGGCCCTAGGGAGTTGGGGGGATGTTGGGTGGGGGGGGCTGCGTGGCATGGCATGGGCCCGCCCCAGAGGGGAAGGGGCATGTTGGCACCACAGGGCCAGGGAGGCCAGTGTGCATCTGGCGGTTTGTGAATAGTGCCCTCGCACTGGGCTGGGCAGAGCGGCACCGCCCCTGCATGCCATGCCCCATTGTCCCTGGCCGCCCCTCGCTCTGGGGACTGACCTCTCCACACCAGGCTCCATTGCCCCTATGGGAGCCCACAAATATGTTTGGCGCCAGGCCCACAAAAGATTAATCTGGCCCTGACTGCCTGGGGTTAGTGCCCCCCACTCCCCCTGGGGACAGGCGATCACTGAACCCCGCACCAGGGGCTTTCCTGCAGCTGCCTCTGTGTGGGGCCTGGCACCACTGGGGGGCACCATGCTGCCCGTTCTTCCCCTCTCCCTCCTCCCCACGGTCAAGGCTGCCCCTTTCCCGCAAAGGGAGGGCAAGGTCAGGGAGGGCAAGGTCAGGGCAATAGCTCCAATTCCTTGTTGCTCAGCACCTGAGCAGCCGGCAAACTAGTTCTGCTGCATTCAGAGGCTGGGACCTGGCCCCTGGCAGCATGCAGAGGGGCCTGGGCTGCAGTGGCCCAGCGGGAGCTGCAGCAGGGGGGCCGAGGAAGAGCTCGGGGGGGGGGTGTCTTGGGGCTGGCTAGCACCCTCAGAGGCTGGGGACAAGGGGATGATTTCGGCCGGTTCCCCCCTGGACTCATGCTGCACCAGGAAGCTGGCACCTTTCACCCCTGCCCCACTGCATCCCCGCTGCACCCAGGGGTGGGGAAAGGAGCAGCGGGGTGGGGCGCCTCTAACTGCACCTGGACCCGGTCCCAGTTCCTCTGGGATAAACAGGGGAAAGGCAGAAGCCGAGCGCTGGGCTTGGCCTGCGTGAGCGTCTAACCCTGCCGCTCTGGGACACACCTCCCCGAAAGCCCAGGCAGGGCTGATTACCCCTGCCTCAGCACCTTGCCCCCCTAACCAGCCCCCCTACAATTGCTAGGGAGGCGTGTGATCAAACCCACCTGGGCCCCCTTGGCTCTTGGGGGGCAGGGGAGCTTAGGAGGGGAGATTCAGCCCGAGTGCAGAGGGCTGATGCCATGTCTGGGCACCTGGCGTTCAGGGCTCTGCCGGGGGGGGGGAGGAGGGGCATTTCTGCCCTGTGAGACGCACAAGGCTCCTTCCCGCCCCAGCTGCCCCTGCCCCGGTGCTTCCATCTCAGATCCCAAAGTGTCTGGCAAGGCCTCGGCCCCCCTCAGACCCCTCCCCACCATCCACAACAATCAATGGTGGCCTATTGAACACTGCCCCCCACCACGGCGACCAGCAAGCTGTCAGGAAAGGAGGAGAAAGCAAGAGACGCACCGGGCTTCGACTGGCGGGCTCTGCCTGGCTGGGGATGGCACCGCACCAGCAGGGGAACGGGCCTGGGCTGGTGGCATTGCCCCGCTCGGGGCATCGGTGCGAACAGGGTTATAGCCGCCTGCTGGCTCACAGACCAATGCCCCCCCCGTCCGTCCCGTCCCACCCCCCACCGCCTGCCCTCTCCCCCTTGCAGTGACGGTGTGGAGCTAACCAGGAGGAGCTGCACTGGGGAAGCATCACCTGCAGTCTCGCCCCATCCCGCAGCGCTGGCCTCCCAGGGCAGCTGCCCAAGCTGAGGGCACCCCAGTGATTTATGCCAGGGGTGGGTCCAGCCCACAGTCTCCCTCCCGTCACTCGGGCCCAGGGCAGCAGTCCCCTGGTGGGAACTGCTGTCATCCCGTAGCTACCATCCCTCAGCCGGGCACCGCGAAAGCACCACCCCGAGGCCTCGCTCGGCAGAGCCAGTGGGTGGAGGCTGTGATGCCAGAGGGGCAGGGGAGTTGGAGGTGGATAATCCATTGGGGTCAATAAACCCCCCGCCAGGCCTTCATGAGCAGCAGCTGGGGTGCCCGTACCTGGCCCGGCACCTCTCCGGCTGGGCTCCCCCCAAGCAGTGGCTGCATCTCAGAGTCGTGCCCCAGGCCTGGCGGCACCAGGCAGAGCGGGCGTGGAGCTGCCCTGCTGCGAGGAAGCCAGCAAGGGAAAGGAGCTGGGCTTGTGCTGCAGACCGACCCGGGCCCTGGCGCCTCGGAGCCCCCTCGGAGGGACCAGGCCCAGCGGCTGGGACCACATGGTGGGTCTGGGGCCAGCTGGGGGCCCTGGCACTGCTCACGCCAGTGGAGAGACAGGCCCTTTGCTGCTCTGCAGGGGAACGGCCACAGAAATCTTCCCCTGCCAAGCCGCAGCCTGCAGTGGGGTGCAGCAGGAGTTGGGGGAGGGGTGCAAGGTCAACGCTGCTTCCAGGGGACCCCAGCCCAGCCTGCTGCTGCCTCACAGTGAGAACATCACAGTCGCTCTGTACAGCTGGGGACAAACCCTCCAAGCCAGCCCCCCGCACACACACACCCCCGGCCATCTCCTCATGGGGTCAGGGGCACAGGGCACAGCACTCGCGGATGGATGGGGCGCAGGTCTTCAGGAGGCTGCCGGCAGAGGAGGGGTTGGCTTGAGCATGGTCCTGGGGGTGCTGGGAGGGAAGGGGCCCCTCTGGGGAGTCAGGAGGGTGCCCCGGGGAGCTCACGTGGGGGGCTGGGCCCTGACTCTCCCGGAGCTGGAAGTGTGAAGCCAGGATTCGGAGATGTTAGTATGGGAGGGCGGCACATGGCAGGCTGGGTGCTGCGGGCAGGGCGCTGCTCCTTGTGGTTGGTGAGCGTGGCCTGGATGTCTCGGCGCCGGCTGCCATCCCCAGATGGCAGCATGCTGTGCTGTGCCACGCGTCAGCGGGCGGCAAGACGTGGCAGCAGGAACATTGGCTGTGACAGGCTCATCTGGGCCGCGCTGAGGGATCTGCCTGGTCTGGGAGCCCACTCGCAGCGCCAGCCACGCCAGCTTGGGAGGCTGGGGGGGCTGGGCCACCTGTGCATGAGAGGGGCTGGAGTCTGCAAGCGGTGGGGGGAGGGATCGTCTTCTGCTATTTGTAACTGAGGTGGGAACAAACTCGTTCCCTGTTGTGCGTGAACCAGGTCGTGTCTAGGTCCTGTGCCAGGCGCCCTGCACTGCGGTGCTTTCCGCCCATCCAGGGCACCATGACTCTAGCCTGCAGCTACCAACCAACGACTGGTGCCAGATTAATGCCACGTGCCCCCAGCCTTCCTCCCTAGGAGGGAGAGGTCTCTGCGGCCCCCGCTGTGCCTTCCAAGGATGGGGATGAGGAACATTGCGGACATTCCCTGGTGGTCAGAAAGCAGGACCCCAGGGGGTCTGGGTGCATTGACATATCCATTGGTTAAATGTGGGGGTGGGGAATTCGAGGCCTAATTCTGCCAGATCTGCAAGGAACATAGAACTGCCAGGCCGGGTCAGACCCCAGGTCCTGCTAGTCCAACAGCGGCTAGTACCCATTGCTCAGGGGAAGGGGCAAGGTAAAATAATCTGCCTCCATGACAGTCATCTTCCGCTCTAATCGGTAGAGGTTTGCTGAAACAGCCAGATGCCAGGTCCTACATGTAGGAACAAGGGATTCTGTCCACATCTGCAGAGAGGGGGGCTGTATCCTGGGAAGGATCCAGGGGGCAGAGTGGACAAAAGACTCCTTGTGAGCTCCCAGGGCCATGCTGTGAGCCCAAGGGCTGATGTGATCCTGGAGTGTATATACAGGAGAGTGGGGGCAAGGAGGGGGGTTTACCTCTGCTTATGCCATTGGGGAGACGGATTCTGGGCACTGCAGCCAGTTCTGGGGTCCATGTTTTTAAAAGGATGTTGAGAAAATTGGAGAAGGTGCAAAAACTGAATGGAGGGCTGGAGAAAATCCCTGACAACGAGAGACGAGAGCCTGAGAGCTCGGGCTGTTCAGCTTGTCCAAACAAAGAGAGAGGCGGCCTGGTGAGAGGAAGTAAGGCCCTTCCCAGGGAGAAAATCCGGTACTAGCAGACCCAGGACTGAAATCTGAAGCCAGACAAGTTCACTCAGGGATCAGACCACATTTCTTTTTCTCTCTTTTTTTTTTAAATTTTGGATTGTTTTCATTTGTGCTCTAGTTTTTGAGGCTCTACTGTTCACATTTTCAAGTGTTTTGCTGCAACCACAAAGGCTAGAAATGTCCTGATTTCTTCTTCTTTCAAAACCAAAACCAAAAACCTCCTTATTTCAGAAGTGTTAACACGATCACAAATTCTGCCATGTAAATATCAGAAACTCAACCATCATTACGAGAGTGAGCTTGTGCTTAAAGAGACATTGGACAATGTCAGATCCTTCTATTTAACAGGGTGTCACCATAGTGCAGAGTGAGCATCATTGAACACCTGTGTCATTTCTAGTGATTTTATTCAGTTCAGTGAAATCTCTCTATACACATATTTACCAGATCAGGTACGGCTGTTAACTGTTAATATTAAAAAAAAAAACTGGCCAGATGTGCTGGGCGTTTTGCAGGAGAAGGTACTTTGTCTGCGTTCTGAATAAAGGTAACCAGATCCCTAAGTATCCACCTGCCCTCTGTCTGTTTGGCTGGATACATACTTTTTCCATAACCACAACCTCCCACATTTTTTTAACCATTCCTCAATGATTGGGCTGTTTTTCTTTTTCCAGTGAGGACTGAGAGGCCACTAACAGCCAAGCAGCCACGAGCAGCTGAGAGGTTAATTCTTCATTCCTCCCCGTGTGACTGTTCCAGGTAGGAAGCCCCAGGAGGATTAGCAAAGGGTCATTTGGCAATACCCATCCGTTTGGGATGTGTGGGTACGGACTGCATCCCCAGACCCTCCAATGACTGGCCAGGTCATAGAATCATAGAATATCAGGGTTCGAAGGGACCTCAGGAGGCCATCTAGTCCAAACCTCTGCCCAGAGCAGGACCGATCCCCAATTAAATCATCCCAGCCAGGGCTTTGTCAAGCCTGACCTTAAAAACTTCTAAGGAAGGAGATTCCACCACCTCCCTAGGTAACGCATTCCAGTGTTTCACCACCCTCCTAGTGAAAAAGTTTTTCCTAATATCCAACCTAAACCTCCCCCACTGCAACTTGAGACCATTACTCCTCGTTCTGTCATCTGCCACCACTGAGAACAGTGCAGCTCCATCCTCTTTGGAACCCCCTTTCAGGTAGTTGAAAGCAGCTATCAAATCCCCCCTCATTCTTCTCTTCCGCAGACTAAACAATCCCAGTTCCCTCAGCCTCTCCACATAAGTTATGTGCTCCAGCCCCCTAATGATTTTTGTTGCCCTCCGCTGGACTCTTTCCAATTTTTCCACATCCTTCTAGTAGTGTGGGGCCCAAAACTGGACACAGTACTCCAGATGAGGCCTCACCAATGCCGAATAGAGGCGAATGATCACATCCCTCGATCTGCTGGCAATGCCCCTACATATACATCCGAAAATGCCATTGGCCTTCTTGGCTACAAGGGCACACTGTTGACTCATATCCAGCTTCTCGTCCACTGTAGGTCCTTTTCTGCTGAACTGCTGCCGAGCCATTGGGTCCCTAGTCTGTAGCAGTGCATGGGATTCTTCCATCCTAAGTGCAGGACTCTGCACTTGTCCTTGTTGAACCTCATCAGATTTCTTTTGGCCCAAACCTCTAATTTGTCTAGAGGTCCACCACCTCTGCACAAAACCTCCTCTTTCACCACCATTTCCCCAACATGCATCCCTATTCAGTGTGTTTTTAACCTGCTGTCAAGGTTCCTTCCCCACTCTGAACTCTAGGGTACAGATGTGGGGACCTGCATGAAAACCTCCTAAGCTTACTTTTACCAGCTTAGGTTAAAACTTCCCCAAGGTACAAACTATTTTACCCTTTGCCCTTGGACTTCCACTGCCACCACCAAACGTTTATCTGGGTTTATTTTTATTAGGAAAGCATTGTTTGGAAACGTCTTCCCCCCCCAAATCCTCCCAACCCTTGCACCCCACTTCCTGGGGAAGGTTTGGTAAAAATCCTCACCAATTTGCATAGGTGACCACAGACCCAAACCCTTGGATCTTAAGAACAATGAAAAAGCAATCAGTTTCTGAAAAGAAGGATTTTAATAGAAGAAGTAAAAAGTAAAAAAGAATCACCTCTGTAAAATCAGGATGGTAAATACCTTACAGGGTAATTAGATTCAAAACATAGAGAATCCCTCTAGGCAAAACCTTAAGTTACAAAAAGACACAAAGACAGAAATATCCATTCCTTTCAGCACAGCTCAATTTCTCAGCCATTTAAAGAAATCAGAATCTAACGCAGATCTAACTAGATTACTTACTAAATTCTAAGACTCCATTCCTGTTCTGTCCCTGGCAAAAGCATCACACAGACAGACCCTTTGTTTTTCCCTCCCCCCAGCTTTTGGAAGTATCTTGTCTCCTCATTGGTCATTTTGGTCAGGTGCCAGGGAGGTTACCTTTAGCTTCTTAACCCTTTACAGGTGAGAGGATTTTTCCTCTGGCCAGGAGGGATTTTAAAGGGGTTTACCCTTCCCTTGATATTTATGACACCTGCCTTGTGTGAGGTATCACTGCAACCGTGTCTTAAAAACATTTTCTTTTTTGCGCTACAGACGGAGGTCACTGATGTCCTCTTTTCCAGATCAAGCCCCATTCCTCTGGGGTAATTTGTCTCCCCACATCCTTTTCCCAGCAGGTCGTCTATGGACCCTTTTTTTGTTAGGAAAGCTACCTGCAAAGGCTGGTTTGAATTAGTTATAATTTTTTGTTTCCTAACTGACCAGATGCCATGGCTTCTATTAAAGTTAGCTTGCTGCCTAGGTGTTCTAGAAAGTTGAGAAACCTAATGCCTGACTTGAAGTACTCGTACAAGGGGAAAGTGGGCCAGTTAAAGTTGGTTTTGATCTCTAAATAAGTTAGAGAAGTGTCTTTACTGAACGGCTGGCCATCCGTGTGTATTCCAGGGCTCTCCCGACCTGTGAAGCAATCTGGTTTGCGATTAGGGTTAAGAGCTGGATTATTTTCAGGGGGTGTCATTGGTGAGGGAAAAGAACTGATGTGGTCCCTAGTTCTAGCCCAAACCCACAGAGCAGCCTTTGCTAAAAGAGGTGTGTAAATTTCCGGTGTGATTTTTTTTTATCAATCCGTGGTAGCCTAGGGATGTTTACACTGCCCCAAGTTTCTTGTTCCATAAAGACCCAAGGTTTGTCCAGGTTAGAGCACCCCCAGTACTGCTTTGAGCTGACTAGCTCGATAGCACCAGAGAAAATTTGGAACAGTGAGCCCACCCTGTTCAATGGTCTTGTACAAAGCATCTGCTCGCTTCCCTGGTCTTTTCTTACTCCATATAAAGTCTAATAACATCCTTTGTGGTCCTGCTAGGGTTTTATCTGGGGTAACAACAGAGACATTTTGAAACAGGAAAGCTATCCTTGTTGGAATAGTCCTTTTGACTGTGGCTATTCTTCCCAACCCAGAAATTGCAGGCTTCCCCCAGCCCTCCAGGGCCCTGCTCATTTCCTGATGCCGTGTCTTCACATTTAAATCATAGAGCAATTCTAGGCTGTCTGAGATTTGAATTCTCACCTATCTTATAGAATTTGTTGCCCATTTTGTACCCGAACGTTTTCAGGAGGAGAGACTTTTCAGAGTCTGGCAGGTTTATAGGGAACATTTCAGATTTGGCGTAATTGACTTTAAATCCAGATGCTTGCCCAAAGTCCTGCACTTCTCTAAAAACAAATTTTAGGGAAATATTTGGTTTAGATAAAAATAATATGACATCATCGGCATCAAATGCTGGTTCCTGATGTGCCCTTGTGCCTTTTATTCCTGTGGTGGATCCATTGTTCCTTATTCCGCAGCCAGTGCACAAAGTAAAGGAGACACAGACTCATTTCTAACAGCGAGGCTGATTAACCACTGGAACAAGCTACCAAGGGCAATGGTGAATTCCCCATCTCTTGATGAAATTCTCTGGCCTGTGCTACACAGGGGTCAGATTAGATGAGCTAATGGTCTCTTTGACAGGGGGGGGGGTTAATATTCCTTCTAAAACTCTTGACTATTTTTTAATATTTGTTATTATAACTCAGTCTCACTATCCAGAGAAACCGCTGATCGTTTTTCAAATCTTGCTAAGTTATGGCGTCAGTGACATCCAGTGGCAGTGAGTTCCACCGGATATGTGTGTATTTCCTTTTCTTCATTTTGCGTTTGTCCACTTTCATTGTCACTGAACTGCCCCTTTATTCTTGGGTTCAGACACAGGGTGAACAAACATTCCCGTCTAGCTTGCGTATTCCATTCATCCACTTCTGTCCAGTCCCCTCTGATTTATCCCCTCTCTTTTCACCTCCCATCTTTTCTGTCTCTCTTCAGCTGAGTTTATCCAGGCCCTTCATTCTTGTCTCCCTTCTTTGAGCCCCCTCTAATTCTTGCGGAGTAAGGTACTACTCAGCTAGAGTAATGATGGCAGAATACGGCCTTATCAGATTTATCTAATATTGATATTTTAATGGCTTTTAACTGTGGTAAAGAAAGCCCGTATTATTTCTCTGCTGATTCACCCTTCTGAACAGCCAGCCTGGCTAACGAGCTCTAGGAACCTGAACTAAACATTCTGGATTGCAGGATTTTAGCCACTTGTAGTCATCAAAAATACCCAGAGTGTGTCAGGTTTGTTACTATGGGGAGTTTTTCTTTGAAATGTGGAGGTAAGTGGGACTGGGCTGTAGTGCTCAGTGCCTTGGAGAGGAGCGGGGCTGAGGCTCGCAAGCAGGGCCCGGCACTACCTGCTAGCAGGAAGTGTACAACTCTCTGGCTCTGTGTTTATCCCCTGGGGAACTCAGCGGTGTTGGTCCTGGCAGCTCAGAAGTAAGAAGGCAAGGCGGATATGGCCTACCAGTGGGAGACTCGGGAGAGAATTCCTCAGCGTCGCCTTAAAGCCATTACAGCCATACAAGAACTGTCCTGGACAAAGGCACCTAAGCAGGTCCGTCCCCTGGTCTGTGCTGGGAACCTCAAGTGTGACGGTCAGTTACTGTCTGAGGGCGGGCTCACCCCTGTGCAGAGCAGCCAGCCCAGTGCATCTCGTCAGTCCCCCGATCCCGGGAGCGCTGTTCACTGTATGTTTCAGATCCAGGCCTTCCAGGGCCCGCCAGGCCTTGGCAGCACCACGAGCTATGGCCCAGGTGGGTTTCAGGAGACAGAGGAGCCGTGTGCTGCCGCATTGCGCTGTGTGGGTGCAGCGCGGAAGGGAGATGTTAGCGCGCAGCAGATGGCAAAGCAGAGCTGGCACCTGCACTGAGGTTCACTTTGCCGTCCCCTGATCCAGCTGAAATGCTTCGCTGGGCAGCACCCTCCTTCCTGCCACGTGCTGGGGTGGAGTTTCCTCGGTTTGAACAAAGGAGAAGGAAATGCTCGGTGCATTGGCCTCGCAGTCTCAGGGTCCCAGAGTGGGGAGCAGGGGGGGTTCAAGCTCTCACCCCAACGTAGGCCCCTCAGTCCTTGTGTTCTCCTTTGCCTCATTGGGCAGGGGGTGAGGGGTTAAATGCCAGGCTCAGGGCAGAGAAAGGGCAACACAGAGAAAGGGCAGACCAGACCAGCCCACACCCACCGGCACACCGACCCCATGGCACTGCTGTGCCCAGCACAGCTCAGAGGATTTCGCCAGGGACTCAGCCCGAGGAGTCTCGGCTAGTGGTGAGAGCTGAGGAATGGGGGTCCCCACTCTGTCCCTGACTCCCTGGGTGCCGGGAGGTGTGGGGGGCAGGTGTGAAGTAGCACCAGGCTGCCTGGGCAGTGCCCCTGAACCAGGGAGCTCCCTTGGGCCAGACACAGAGCAGCAGCCAGCCCGCAGCCCCAGGTGTGGCATGGAGGTCAGGGGCTGTAAGGTCTCCGGTTCCGCTGGCTTCTTCCCTCCCCGGCTGCGGGTAAGTCCCCACTTCCGCCAGCCCCCCCAGACTGAAAGCAGACAGAGCAGGAGCAGCAGCACTGTCCCGCCTCGCCCCGAAGAGACGCCACCTTCCTACAGCGTGGGGGCCATACACGGCCTGTGCCCTCTGGGCTAAGGGGCTGGACAGCACCAGGCCGGGAGCCGCACTGGAGAACCCGGGCACCTGTGCAGCTGAGGGCAGAAATGGAGACGCCCACACACAGAGGCCACGAAGACACCAGCTCCTTGCAGCCGGCCGGCGCCCGCCGGGGTCATGACCTCGCCAGAGCCCATGTGCCCAGTCAGAACCGGGTGGCAGACCCAGCGTCCGCAGGGGGCAGTGCGGGCTCCGCGGGGACCTCTCCCCGGGCACAGTGCTGACCCCACTGTCCCCGCAGGAAGCAGCAGTGAAGGGGGCCCAGAAGGGGGCACTGCATTGCCCCAGGTCTGGGGCTCTGTGTGTCAGACACTGTCACACTAAGCAGCTGAGCCCTGCAGGCCCTCAGGGCCCGGAGGTCTGAGCCCAGCTGTCCCTGCTAACCCCCCTTGGGGGAATGACCCGGTCTCCCGACCGCCCCCTGCCCCTCCTGCGGCACTGGGCTTGGCTCGCTGCCCCAGCAGCTGTGCCGCGGCTGGCTCCACGCCAGAGGTGGCTGCATGTCCCTGGCAGGGGGCAGGAGAGACGGGCCGTCCAAAGACACGTTTCCGCGGCGCTTGGCAGGGAAGGCGCGGCATGAAAGCGAAGCCGATGGTGACTCGCAGGCGCCCAGCTGTGCCCTGCCCCGTTCGGCGGAGGGCAGAGCGCGCGTGACGCAGGTGTTTACACGGGGGGCCGGGGCTCAGGGGAGGGCAGGCAGCGGAAAGCGGAGTTAGCAAATTCTCCGGCCGAATTCACTCGGAGCGCGGCAGGGGGAATTGGCCCGGCCCGGGGCCGGGGGCTGGGGGCCCTGCAGCCCCATCTGCGTCCCTGCCTCCTGCGCTTCGCTGGAAACATCTGGTCCGGATTTGGGAGGGAGGGCGAGGGGGCCCTCCTGCCGCCGAGCGCTTCCAGCTCCCGGCTGGGAAAGCGGCGCGCAGCTCCGCCTGCCCCGAGCCCGGCCCAGCGCGCGTCTGCGGCCCCCGGGCTCGCCAGGCTCGGGGCGCGCTCCCCGGCTCCTGAGCTCGGGCCGAGCGGAGCCGAGCCGGGCCCGGCGAGCCCGGCTCAGCGGGTTCCAGCGCCTCGGGCTCGGCCCTGGCGGAGCCTGTGCGCAGGGCTCGGGGTCTGTCCATGGTGCTGCGTGCGCGCCCGGGGGTGGGTGGGTGTGTCCCCGCCTGTCTCCACGGCGCGGTGTGTGTGTGTGATTGTCCCCAGGCGGCGGGGGTGTAGCTATCCGTGTCCAGGGCTCTGCGTGTCCCCGTGGCGGTGTGTAGCCGTGTCTCCAGGCTGGTGCGTGTGTGTGTCTAGATCTGCATGCAGGGCTCTGAGTGTGTCTCCAGGGGGTGTGTGTCTCTCCATGGCGGGGTGTATCTGTGTGTGTGTGCGTCTCCAGGGCGGTGTGTGTGTGTGTATCTAGCTAGGTCCATGGCTGTATGTGTGTGTGTGTGTCTCTCCATGGCGGGGTGTATCTGTGTGTGTGTGTGTGTGTGTGTCTCCAGGGCGATGTGTGTGTGTATCTAGCTAGGTCCATGGCTGTATGTGTGTGTGTGTGTCTCTCCATGGCGGGGTGTATCTCTGTGTGTGTGTGTGTGTGTGTCTCCAGGGCGATGTGTGTGTGTATCTAGCTAGGTCCATGGCTGTATGTGTGTGTGTGTGTGTCTCTCCATGGCGGGGTGTATCTGTGTGTGTGTGTGTGTGTGTCTCCAGGGCGATGTGTGTGTGTATCTAGCTAGGTCCATGGCTGTATGTGTGTGTGTGTGTCTCTCCAAGGCGGGGGGTGTGTGGCCGTGTCCATGGCTCTGCGTGCCCGTGGCGGGCCCGGCTCCCCGCCCCCGGCTGACACCAGGCTGTGTTTACACGCGCACTGAAGGAACGCGGAGCACACTCCCCCCAGCCCCAGGAGGGCGCGGGGCCGCGGTGCAGGGGGCCTCGGGCCTGGAGCCGGCCGGCGGGGGGCGGGGCCTGCCGGCGGGGCGGGGCTTGCCTGGTTTTGCCCCCCAGCCTCCCAAACTTTCCCGCAACTCGGCAGCAGAAGCCCCGCGAAGCAGCCGCCGCGTCCCCAGCGGAGCCCGGGCGGGGAAGGAGCAGCGGGGCCCGCGGGCTGGATCCGGGCTGCCCTGGGCTGACGCAACGTCCCCGCGGGGATCCACCTGGCCGGGCTGGGAGCCGGCCCCGGGCGGCATGGAGGGGGTAAGGGGCCGGGTGCAGAGCCAGGGGGCACTGGGGGGCGCAGAGCCAGCTGGAGCGGGGGCACAGAGTCACTGGAGGGCGAGGGGCGCAGAGCCAGTGAGGGGGCGCAGAACCAGCTGGGGGGGGCCGGGGGGCGCAGAGCCAGTGGGGAGCGGGGGGCGCAGAGCCTGGGGGCCGGCGGGGGTGGCTGGGGGGCGCCGGAGGCGGCGCTTTGCCCCCGTGCGCTGGTTGTTGCCGGTCCGGGAGACCGGGCGGAGCTGGCTCCGGGGGGCTCAGAGCGCTGGGGGGCGGGGAGGGGTCAGTGAGGGGCGCTGCCCGGGGGTCGGTACATGGGGAGGGGGGGTATGTCAGGCGCTGGGGGGGGCGGTGTCCGAGGGGGGTGGCCAGGAGCTGGGGGGGGGCGGGGGGTTCAGTGGCGCTGGAACTAGGGGGGCTGCCGCACCCCTGGCTTGGAGTAGTAACAACAAACAGGGAATCCGTGGTTTCCATGGTTCCCGTCATCCGCCCCCCCACTGTCAAAATTGTTCCGGCACCGCTGGGAGGCGGTGCCCGGGGGGGGGCGGAATGTCCAAGGCAGTACATGGGGTGGGGGCGGTGCCCAAGGAAGGGGGATGCCCTGGGGGCGGTGCCCAGGGAAGGGGGGGTGGTTCATGGGGAGGGGGCGGTGCCCGGGGGGGGGCTGGGTCATGGGGCCCCCTCGCCTCCCCATGGGCCCAGGGTAGCTCCGCTCCTTGGTTACGTTAGTTGCTCTGAGGCTCGGCGAGCCCGACCCGCATCTTCCCGCCTCGGGTCGCCCCAGGCCGGCGGGGGCCGGAGCTAGCCTGGGTAGCCCCCGCTGTTCCCACGGGGCCCGTGCTCCGCCCGCTGGAGACCCGGGGGGCCGGGGTCGGTCATAGCCGGGGCCGGGGGGCAGGGGGACCCCGAGGGGGGCGGGGCAGGGGGTCCCCATCTCAGTAATTTTCCACCCGGCATGTGGAGGGGCAGGGCCGAGGAGTAACCATGTGGCAGCTGATGTAACCCCCCCCCCCATCCCGCTGCTTAAAGGAGCCGGAGCCTCTACTGGGGATGGCTTTGGGCTCTGCTGGGGCCACCAGGGGCTCTCCTCCCTGAGAGCCACTGCCCCCCGCATAGGGACCTGAGGGGCTCTCCTTCCTGGGGGGCCACTGGCCCCCCTATAGGGATGTGGGGGGCTTTCCTTCCTGGGGGGCCACTGACCCATCCATAGGGACCTGAGGGGGCTCTCCTCCCTTGGGGCCACTGGCCCCCCCATAGGGATGTGGGGGGCTCTCCTTCCTGGGGGGCCACTGACCCATCCATAGGGATGTGGGGGGTCTCTCCCCTGCGGTCAGTAGCCTCGCAGAGTCAGGGCAAAGTGTTGTTGGGTTAAGACCCTGCTGGGTGTGGGGGGCGCGGGGGTACCTAACCCCGGGCAGCAAGAGGAGCCGTGAGAGCCCCTGAGCTCCGCGGGCTGGGGGGAGGCATCCCGGAGCTGGTGTGGGGCCGTTGAGACCCGGTCTGACCCCCTGTACAGCCCAGCCAGAGCCCTGCCCCCGGTCACTCCTGTTAGACAAACAGCCAATTTCGGTTTAGGTTGCCAGCCCTGGAGAATCCACCCGACCCTGGGGAAATTGTTCCAACAGATAATTACTCTGGCGGCGAAACATTCACACCTTATTGCCAGTCCGTCTGGCCTCAGCCTGCAGCCGCTGACGGGGGGAGGATGGGGGCCGTGGTGGGGTGGCGCTGGCGGAGGGTGCCAGGCCGTGGATCTGGTCAGTCACGCCCATCGCCCTGTGTGTAAGTGGGGGTGGGCAGAGCACTTGAGCTGGGCTCAGTGAGGCTGGAGCTTCCAGACGGGACGGGCTTGGAGCTCGTGGGCGCTGGGTGGTGATTAGTGCAAGCACCTGGAAAGGTCAGTGCCAAGGGCCTGGGGGGGTTGGGAGGGAGGGCAGGGCCTGGGGTGCCATGTCCCGTGGCAGACAGAGGGCCAGCGCGAGGGGAGTGGGCAGGTCCGGTTAGTCTGATTCCCAGACCCTGCAGTGCGGCGGGCTTGACAGACGCTCGAAAAGGAAACAATTCACGATGCGCCATGTGACCCACAGCGCTCCCTGCCCCAGAGGCTGCAGAATCCGGACCCGAGGCTACGTTTATAGGGGGCTGGCTGAGCGTGTGACCAGTGGGGTAGCTGTGTGAGCTGCAGGAAGGGGCATCAGCTCTCATGCTTCAGGGTTCAGCACATGCGTCAGGAAGGCCTCTGGCTCCCTGAAAGACACAGTTCTCCTGCCACCCTATGGAATGTTCTCCCCCCTCGCCTGTGGTCGGAGTCCAGCCCCGAGCGGGAGCCATACCCCCACTGAGGGTCGGATGCATTCTCCATTGCTGGCCACTTTGAAGTCACAGGAGCACTTGGGTGTCGGGCCCCGGTGAGCCAGGTCCATGGTCAGGCATCTGTGGGTGACGCAGCCCCCGCCAGCCCTTAAAGGGGCCATGCATCCCCGAGCTCGTTCTTGAAAGGGCAGTTGTCTGGGCCTGATCCTCTGAAAGGAACTGTGTACTCCAGCAGGTCTTGGAGAGGCAGGACGCCGTGCCAGAGCCCAGTCCCCTCTGAAAGGGATGGCACCGCTGCCCACCGCCCCGGGATCTAGTTCCGGAGGAGATGAGAGAGCCCCTTTAACTCTTAAAGAGATGCTACCTCTCCCCTTCTGTCTCAGCCCCCTGCATCTCTGTACAATGCCCTACGCCCCCTGGCCAGTACCTAGCGGAGAACGAGAACCAGTGGCCGGAAAAATGACAATGAGAAGCCAGGCACACGTGTGTGGTATGGGTGGTGAAGGGGCCCTGGGCAGTGCTGCTCTCAGATCCAGCCCTGCTGCCAGACACACATTCTCGGGCTCAGTACAGGGTACCTGGGTGACGTTCTCTGGGCCGTGCTAGACAGGGCGTCGGGTGGGACAATCGCCGGCGTGGTTCCTTCTGCCCTTGAGCTCTGGGCCTTTCTGACTCGGATTCTGCTCTAGAACTGGGTCTTCACCAGTGCTTGGAGCAGGGCCAGTGGCTCTGATTTATGTCCCTCCCCTCATGGGAGTGAGCAGGGATGGGCGTGGGGTGGGAGGGAGACAGCAGAAACCTGATTTGCCTACATGCAAATTGCCACAGCCCAATCTTGGTGGTGGCATTTTCCATCCTGGAGGACTGGTAGCTGGGACTGTACCCTTCGCTCACCACTGAAATGCAGCCACCTCTGGGGTGGGGGGCAGTAGCTCTTTGACCAGACCAGAGGTTAGGAGAGGCAGGGGAAGGAGGCTCCTGTGGGGAGGGGAGGGGCAGAGAGGCAGGCTGCGGTGGCCACGGTGCAGATCCAGGGCAGCAGGAGGGAAGGTGGCTTGGGGTGGCTAGTGTCCTGTGTGCCAGGCAGGCTGTCGGTTTCCGTCTCGCCCGGAAGCCCCTCTCTGAAATAGACGCGCCGCACTGCGGGCCCGGTGACTGCTGGGGCAGCGAGATGCTAGGAGAGGTTTTCTAGCATCCTTACAGGGGGGCGGGGGGGACGGGGGGGGTGACACGGAGCCAGATCCCTGCCGACCCTGGAGCTCGGCAGCAGCTGGGCCCTGCTAGCCATGGGGGAGGGTGGGCTGGGGCCTCCTGGAGGGAAGAAAGGAGTTGGGAGCATGGCCCAGGGCGTTGGGATGGGCTCAGCACCAGGGAGGGGTTGAGTAACCCCCCCACCCTGCCTGCTCTGTGCAGTGCCTGTAATGCACCTGCCCCAAGCAGCCGGCGCCCTGACCAGGCCGGCAGGGCTGGGGGCTGTGCCTGTGTTCGTGCCCCCGCTGGGCCCCTGCCCGGGACCCCGTCCCTGCACCCTCAGAGCTCCTGGGTAGGAGGCAGGGGCTGGGGGTTGGCCCAGGAGCCATTGGCCCTGGGCGGTGCCTCCTGCTCCTTATCTCACCCGCTCAGGTCCTGCTGCAGCCCAGCTGGCCTGGCTCCAGGGGCCCTGCACCCTGCTCCAGCCCCACCTCCTCCCTGCAGGCCAACGCCCCCACCCCAGCCTGCTCCAGGCCCTGCCGGGGGTGGCCCCACTTCGCCGGCACCTCCCCTGGCCCTAGCTCGCCCTCCGGCGGGGGCTGGAGCCATGCTGGGCTGCAGGACAAGGGGCAGGGGAGTGCGGGGCACTGTTGAGGTGGCCCTGCCCCTGCAGGTGGTGCTGAGTCTGGGCCCTGGCCAGAGGGCTCCTGGCAGCCCGGCGAGCTGCAGGCATGGTGTGGTGACAGCGAGGCAGGGCTTGGTCAGGGCCCGAGCAGGGGCTCAGACTGTGAGCAGGGCAGCCCGAGCATGCGGCCCGCTGAGAAATGGGGGGTGGCAGCATCCCCCCAGGTCTGGCAGCAGCTGGTCCCTGGCAGCAGCTGCCAGCTCCGACCCAGGCAGTAGCATGCAGGGGGCAGCGGGGCAGAAGGAAATTGCCTCCCATCTGTGCCCTCCACGGCAGCTGAGCTCCAGGCCGGCCCTGCTCCGGCCGAGTCCCTCTGCCCCCTGCAGCGCCAGGCGCAGCCACGTGCCACCTTCACCTCAGTCTTTGTGTGGGGTGAGCATTGGGCAAGCTCCCCTCCAACTCTCCCCGTGCCCCTGGGTCCCGACCCACAGCCCCCTGCTAGCCCAGCCCTGCCCCCCAAACTCTCCCCGTGCCCCTGGGTCCCGACCCGCAGCCCCTGCTAGCCCAGCCCTGCCCCCCAAACTCTGCCCATGCCCCTGGGTCCTGACCTGCAGCCCCCTGCTAGCCCAGCCCTGCCCCCCAAAGTCTGCCCGTGCCCCTGGGTCCCGACCCGCAGCCCCTGCTAGCCCAGCCCTGCCCCCCAAACTCTCCCCGTGCCCTTGGGTCCCAACGTGCAGCCCCCTACTAGCCCAGCCCAGCCCCCCAAACTCTCCCCGTGCCCCTGGGTCCCGACGCGCAGCCCCCTGCTAGCCCAGCCTTGCCCCCCAAACTCTGCCTGTGCCCCTGGGTCCCGACCCGCAGCCCCTGCTAGCCCAGCCCTGCCCCGCAAACTCTGCCCATGCTCCTGGATCCCGACCCACAGCCCCCTGCTAGCGCAGCCCTGGGCCTTCTCCTAAGCATAGCTGCAAGACAGTTGATTCTCTGATGGCAAGAAGTGGCCCCCCAGAGACCAGTCTGACTAGAGGAATGGGCCCTGATCTAGGAATGAATCCAGATTTTGGAGGTGCAGGATGGGGTGCCCCCCCGGGAGGGTGCAGGAAGAGAGTGCCCCCCCCAGAAGGGTAGGGGTGGGAGTGCCCCCCCCAGGAGGGTAGGGGTGGAGGTGCAGGATGGGTGTGCTTCCCGATGAGGGTGGGGGCAGGGATGCTTCCCGACCGGCTCTGTTCCCCCGTGACCACAAGTCACTCCCGTCTTGTTTCTCCCCAGCTCTCTCCTGCGCTGTCTGTGGACTGAACCGCTCGGTGCCAACGTCCCCGTGCCAGCCGGGTGCAGCCAGCGAGACGGAGAGTGGGCAGGCAGGAGCCCCCGTGGCGGGCTGCGCAGAACATACCCGAACCCCCAGCCATGGTGGATAAATGCAGCGGGGGGTTACTGGTGAGTGCTGGGGGTCCCATTGCCTGGGCTTTGCTGGGGGTTGGATGGTGCCAGGCACCCTGTGGGTCAGTGGCTGGCAGGCTAAGTCTCTGGGAGAAGCCGGGAAGGCCAGCTGTGCATTACTGCAGGAGGGTTGTGGGGGCGATGCCACCTGACTCCCTGGAGCATGAGAGCTGACTGTTCTGGGCCAGGCTGTCACGAGGGAGAGGCTGGAGCAGGAGCCTGGTGGTCAGGACTCCTGGGTCCTCTTCCTGGTCCTATCCTGATTTGTTGCGTTCCACCACCAACCCGTGCCTCAGTTTCCCCATCTGTCTGGCAGGCTGGCCTGGAGGGGCCGGGGGAATGGCTGGCGTTGCAGTTGCTCTGTCCCGGGGTCTGTCCATGGCATTTCCGGAGGCCCCTGCTGTTCCATTTGCTGTCTGGGCAGCTGTGGGGGGATCGGCAGCGCCACCCCATGCCCCAGTTGGTGCCGGTGCAAGGGCTGGGCTCTGCCCCATGGCGCCCTGCTGGACTCTCCGTGTGGTGGCTCTGGCACTGCCCCTCCCCGTTGTTCCGGGGGGGGTGGCGCCAGGCACGGGATCCGGGCAGGAACTGGGCTGACTCCAGCTTGCAGAGTGCGGTTTAGATCTCGGCGCTGCTGGCTCCCCTTGGAATGCATCGAGTGTGCTGATGGGGGGCTGAGACCCCCTCCCTCCCGGTCGCTGTGCCACCCTCTCCAGTTCTGGCTGGGGGCGCAGGGGCGTGGAGCGGGAAGTCTTGTGCACGAGCCCATGGCTGTCTCTGGAGGGGTGGGGAGGCTGCATCATGGGCTTGGCTGGCAGGGGAGGGCGGGGGCTGCCCTGGAGGTGCCAGGGCTGAGCACAGCCATCCCCAGAACAACGCCTCTTACTCAGTGGTGAGGGCGCTGGACCGGGAGCCAGGACTCCTGGGTTCCCGACTGACTCATTGTGAAGGCTCCGTCCCTTTCTTTGCCTCGGTTTCCCCTGGGAAGCACGAGCTGGATGTTCCCGGCTGGTCCCCCTGGGGCTGTCTCTGGCAGGGCCCCTGGCAGCAGTTGCTGTGAGCCCGAGGGGTGGCCCATAGAGACTCCATCTCCCAGCATGCACGGGGGGGGGGGGTGAGTGTGTGCCCTGTTAACCCTTTGTGGCGAGAGCCCCACCGCGAGGGAGTCCTAGTCGCGTGGTGCTCGTATGACCGCCGCTCGTGCGGCCAGCACCCCAGGGATTGCCCCGGGCCGTGCGAGGCGCCGCAGCTGAGCCGAGGAGCCGCGTTCCGGAGCGAGGGTTCCCGGCCTCGCACGTCCCCCGCGTGAGGTCTGTGCACACTCACCGGTGGGCTGGCCCCGCAGGCTCCCGTGCCCGGCCCCGTGCACAGGGAGCAGGAGCTGCTGCCGTTCCCATCAGCTCCCACGGTGCCCCTGGACCCAGGGGCCGATCGGCTCACAGGACTGTGCTCTGACCACGAGGACCCACTCCTGTGACCTCTGGGGGGCCTGTGGGTGTGGTGCCCATGGTATCGCCTTCCCAGGCACTCTGCTTCCCCCTTATCACCCCCGCTCCGGGCTCCTCCGGTCGCAGAGTGGAGTCCCCTCCCCCATCGTCCTCTCCATTGTGCTCGCCTGTGGCCCCCCCACTGTCACAAAGGGGCACAGGCCCTGAGCCTAGTCAATATCGGGGGTGTCTGGGGCCCACGGGCACCTTCCCTGCCCCTCTCGTGTGCTGCCGTGGCAGGGTGCAGAAAGGGGGTTGAGTGGGGGCAAAAGGCTGCGGAGAGCCCCGCCCTGCCCTGGGGTGTGGCGTGGGGCTGGGCAGATCTGCAGTGAGGGGTGGGGAAGGGGAGCGGATGTCTCTAGTCCAGGGCGCTGCAGAGTTGTCCCCAGGGGTTCCTGTGTGTGGGGATGCAGTGCAGCCTCCCAGGGCTCGGGGTCCCCCCAGGCAGGCCGGGGCAGGATCCCCCTATTGCGGGGCAGGAGGAGAGCCTGGCTCTGCCTCCCCACATGGCCCCCCGCCCCCCGCGCGGGCTGGGGACGTGGCAGGAGATGCGGTGCCTGCCCCGGGAGCGGCTCCGGCTGCAGGAAACGCTGGAGCAGCTGCGAGCTCAGCCAAGCCTGGACCCGCCCCCCGCCCAGGCCAGGTCTCCGAGGGGCTGGGGAGGCTCCCGGGGGCAGAAGCTGGCTATGGCATTTGTAACGGGTCCAGCTGCAGGTGCCCGCGGGGGCAGGGGCTGCTCTCAGTGAGGGGTGACTGCAGGTCCGATCCCCGTGGGTGGGATGCCAGGTCCCACCCCGCCCTGCCCCCCATGCCGGTGCACCCTGTAGCCCTGCTCCCCATCTCTCACGTACAGTCAGTGCTGATGCCCCTGCCCAGGGCGCCGCCCTCTGCCACCCCCTCTGCCCCAAACTGCCTGCCCCGGAGCCTCCCCCATCTCAGCCTCTTCTCCTGGGAGCCGCTGGCCCTGCCCCCTCCCCTGTCGCTCGCTGCCAGCGGGCACCCGAGCGGGGGGCCAGGAGTCCCCTCTCAGCAGAGGCCTCTTGGGGCGCTGTGGCCCTCGCAGCTCTGGGCCAAGCAGAGTGTGCGGGCTGTGCCCAGCTGGTGACCTGCCCCGCGTGTGCCACGGCCCCCGCTGGATGCACCACAGCATCTCAGGACCCCGTACTGCTCCCAGCAGGGGAGAGTCTCCTGCAGTGCAGGGAGCAGCGCCCGGGGGCCCCCTCTCCCTGTCGGCGACTGAGCCTGGGCTCGTCCCAGAGCCTGCCATCTGCCTCGCCTGCCCTCACCTGCCCAGCCCTCCTGTTCCCCTGGCAACAGGCGATAATGTCACCGGTACCCAAAGCAGCATCACTGGGTTCTGGGGAAGGTGCAGGTCCCGGCAGGTCCAGGCGGCCCGGCCCCTCCCTGCACCTGGGCTTGGCTGTAGTTTTATTTTCCCCAGCAGATGGGAATAAAGATCCCAGGATGAATCGGGGGCAGGTCCCTCCCACTCCCGGGGGCCTCCCAAAATAGCCCTGCGCCCCAGCCAAAGGGAACAGAGCCAGGACTTTCCTGGGAAGCATGAGAGCTGGTGGGGAGGGAGTGGTGTGTGCCAGTGAGTATGTGTGGTGCTCCTACGCATGCACAATCCTGCCTGTGCACACGCGCGTGCGCTCTGCACACACCCATTCAGAGGAGTGTGTGTGTGAGCTGTCCCCCTGCGTGGGTGGGGGAAGGGTGCTCACGCTGGGTCTGGGCTCAGCTCCGGGCTCCATTTCTGCCCCGGGGCAGGTTGCTCCAGCACATGGGGCCATGTCTCTGGGTCCCTCGGGGATGGGGCATGCAGTGAGACAGAGAGGGGGAGAGGCACCAGGCGGGGTGTGACTAGCCGGTGAGACTCCTGGCACAGGGGGCCTCTGGGGCCAAGCGAGAGCTGGATTGTTCCGGTGGCAATTGGAGTGTTTGGCGTTATCGTGGCTGGCGCGAAGCTGTTCGTAGTCAGGGGCAAACCCAACCTCTCGCTGTCGGAGACCAGGAGACCTTCCGGGGGTGGAGTACGCTGCAGCGACTCCGGCAGGGCTCTGCGGCGGCAGGGCTCTGCGGCGGCCGGGCCAGGGGCTGATGGGCGTCGGGGTGGGACACGCCTGGCGATTGTGGGGCCAGGCTGTTTCCCCGGTGACTTTGGGAGGAGCAGATTCGGCCAGGGAGCAGGGCCCCATAGCCCTGCCGCTTGTAACAGCCTGCCCCTGGGTGACCAGCTCACGCCCAGCTGAATACCCCACCCTCAAGCCGAGATCTCCCCCTGGCAGGCTGAGGAGCCAGAGACCCCATGGCCATTGCTGTTGGTTGAGGTGGAGGGGCCCAGAGGCTGTGGTGATGGGCAGTGGTATAAACCCCCTGATCTTAGCCAGCTCACCCTCATGTTCCCTGCCCAGAGCACGCGGGAATCTCGCCCTGTGCCTGCTGCAATGGGAGGCCTGGGCCCCAGGGGCGACACGGGGGCTACGCTGCACAGGACGGGTACCCCCCTTTGCCACCTTTCGGCTCTGGGCACGCACACCCGCTCTTGCACGCACGCCTGTGGCTGGCGGCACGTGGCATGGTGAGGAAGTCTGCTGCTATGTTGCCCGTTTGGCAGGGGCGGCCGCTGTGGCCCTGGGTTCAGCTCCGGGCTCGCTGTCAACAGGCACTGGGCCTCAGGTGGGCATATATTTCATGCAGTATAGGAGCCCCCAATGCACACGCCGTGCCTGCCTGTGCCCGCCTCCAGTCCCTTGCCCTGCGGGGCATCAGAGGGAGGCTGGCCTGCTAGCACTGCCAACCCCACTGGTCACCAGGCTCTGACGCTGGCTGGCCTCTCCAGCCTCCCCGCCCCAGTGCAGTGGGGCACAGGCTGCCCTCGTGCACACAGCTGCTCACGCTCATGTGCCTGTGCATTCATGCGCTGCCCCCGTGCGCTCACGTGCTGCCCCTGTGCGCTCACACACAGACCCCCGTGCACTCACACGCTTCCCTTCTCCCCTTTGCCCTGGCACAACTCCCTCCCAGCACCCCAGACACTGCTTTGCAATTCCCTGAGCTGGGGGGAGCCCAGCAGCAACACCTGAGTGTGCGGGGGGGTGGGGCGGCTGGCACAAACGCCTGTGCGGGGGAGCCCTGGCACCGATACATGGGGGGCTGGCAGGGAGCCAGGCAGGCGTGAGGTCCCAGATCCTCTTCGGGTGAATCTTTAACAACTTCCTGGAAAATACCCCAGGCCCAGCTCAGTTCGGGAAGGCAGGATGTCAGTGAGGGGAGGAGGGACTGGAAGTCACCTGGCTGGCCCCCCCCAGCTCTGCTGATGCCCCTCAATCCTGACCTGCAGCGCCCTCTATCCCAGCCCTGGGCTCCCCACCCAGCCCCCTTCCTTCTCGGTATTGGGCTTGTGACCTTTTCTCCCTGTCCGGGAGGGGTGCCCCGGCCCCCAAGCAGGGCTGAGGTAGAGAGGGTCCCCGGGGGGGCAAGCCAGCGGTGCGGGGGGCAAGGCAGGAGCTGTCAGGGCTGAGGGGTGGCAGCCCACAGCCCTGTTTGGGATGGGGTAGGTCAGGGCCCCCCCGGGCGACTGCTCGCAGCTCAGCTCCCAGCAGCACGCGGGGAGTGGGGGTCTTGGGGGGCCAGCAGGAGGGGCTCCCTGTGGTGTCCTGCCCTGGGCCGGAGGCGGTGGCTGCTGAGCTCTCGGGGCCATAAGGAAGGGAGCTAATCCCCTTGGATAGCCTCCAAGGCCATAGAAATAGCATCGTAAACCCGGCTGCACCCGTGGCCCAGCCCTGCCCCCTAATCCTGCCAGCCGGTGCGTCCCCCCCCCAACCCTCCCCCGCCGGTGCTGTGACTGCAGGCAGGGCCCAGCGCTCACCAGGGCAGCCTCTGACCCTGGTGGGGGCCCGGTGCCAGCCTGGGGTTTCTGGCCCTGCTGGCACCCCCCAAGGCCTTTCCGGGAGCAGCTGCCATGTGGGGATCTGCCTGCCCGGGGCTGGTCACACTGGTCCCAGGCTCGAGGGCCGAGCCTGGGGCCCCGGCTCATGGCCTCCAAGTCTGTGCTGCCCAGAGCTCTGGGTGGGGGCACTGTCCCATGCCTCTGTGGGGCATTAACAGGGCACCCCATTGCACTGGCTGCCCCAGCACCGTCTCTGCCCTGCCCGGCGCCCGGCTACCCCAGCACTGCTCTGACCCTGGCTCCTCCAGTCGTGTCTCTGCCCCACACGGCACCAGGGAGAGCCAGGGGCTGCAGGTCGGGGTTGAGGGGCTCCAGCAGAGCAGGGGTGAAGTGTGCAAATCCTGTGCCAGCCCCGGGAGCTGCCGTAGCCAGACTTCTCCCCTCTGCGTGTGCGTGGGGGTGTTCAGCGCTCAGGGGGCAAAGTCACCCCCAGCCCAGAGAGGGAGGCGAGGAGGATGGGCCCGATCCTGGAGGGGTGAGGCCGGGGAGCCGTGCTGATGCCAGGGTGGCAGGAGGCAGGACTGGCAGTGCCCAAGGGCCAGGAGAGTACCCTGCGCGTGCCCCGTGCCCAGCCTGGTGGGCTCTTCTTGAGTCCCGTTGGCTCTCGGGGCAGGGGCTGCAGAGGGGCCTGAGGACGGCAGCCCACTGCCCCTGTGCCCAGCGAGAGCCGGGAAGTGCAGGCCCGGGCGCTGGTACCCCACTGCAGGAGGGAGCTCCTTGGGCCACACTCCCAGCACGGGTAGATCAGCGGGGGAGCGGGCTGCTGTCTCATCAGGGGCAGCGCCCACCCCAGTGTTGGGGGGAGCTCTGGCCTGGGGGAGCGAGGGGGCGCCAAGGGGTCTCCAGGGAAAGTCCTGAGTGCGTCAGGGCATTGGCACAGCTCCCCGCTCCTGTCCGAAGCGCTCCCGGGTCTGGTCCCCACGCCCCCAGAGGGGCTGCGGTGGGTTCTCGGGGAGCCGCCCCCCACCTGCTCTGGGGGGTCGCCCCAGCCGATGGGGCCAGGAGAGGTGCTTGTGCCGCACCCCACTCCCAGTCCTGGCTTGGGCGCTGGTGCCACCTGGGTGCGGGCGCCCCGGCAAAGCCCGGGGGGTGGGGGGTTAAGGGCTAAGGGGGGGCGGAGCCCCAGGCTTATCCCAAACAACCCCCCCCCGCCCGCCTGCTGCCACGCTGCGCAGACCACACTTGGCTGGAGCGCGCGGCCCAGAATAGCAAGGGGCCGCCCGGGCGGGGGGGCACTGGGGGATTTTCTGCCTGAGCGCCCCGGGAAAATGGAGTCCGCGCCCGTTGAATGGAAGAGTCAGCTCAGGGCTGGCTGTGCCTGGCCCGGGGCCCGCGGTGCCCAGCGGTGCCCCCTCTGCACCAGCAGCTGGGCCCTGCCCAGGCCCCCACTCTGCACCCACCCTCGGGGCCCACTGGTGCCCCCAGGAGCGTGACCGCTGGTGTCATGAAGCCAGGGGGTCTACGGCCCAATCCTCCACCCCAGCTGGGGACGGGCTGCCCCGTGGCACCCCCAGAGCCTGCTGCCTGCACCTGGCACGCTGCCCCGGGCCTCCCCCAGGGCTGGAGCCCTCCACGCGCTGCCCTGGCCCGTGGCACCTGGCGCCAACGTCCAGGCCGCTGCTGTGAGGCTGCTCGGCCTCCTGGGTGCCAGCTCCATGCGGCACCATGTGGCCAGGGGGCGAGGCTGGGGGGAGGTGTTGCCGGGGGGCAGCCCCATGGACGGGAGTGGACGCGGCTGCGGCTCTCCAGCTGGAGGGGGCTTGGCAGCGCTGCTCTTCTGTGGGGATCCCAAGGCAGCAGTGGGTCCCACGGGATCCCCCACATCCAGTCCCTGGGGCAGGCTCAAGGGGGGCAGCAGGCACAGCCCCTGGCACCCCTCCAGCCAGGGCCTGCTGGGGCTGGGGGATGGCAGAGGGGTCGGGCAGCGCTGGGAGGGGGTGATCCCGCAGGCTGAAGCATGGTGGGTGAGAGCCAGTGGCATGGGGCGGGGGAGTGGGGGTTGACGGGACTACACCCTGCTGGGGTAGCTGGGATCTCGTGCCTGGTCCAGGGGAGACACCCGGGAGAGCCCCCAGGCAGTGTGGAGAGCAGTCTGTGCTCCCCCAGGTCTGGCCCAGTCCCGAGCCACCAGGCCAGAGAGATGGGAAGAGGGGCTGTCCGTCCCTCCTCCCCATTGGGCACTGCCTGCACTTGGCCCCTCGGACACCCCACTCCCAGGGGCGCTGTGGGGCAGAGGGCAGCCAGTGCGGCCTGAAACCCCCCTCTCAGCAATGAGGGACTTGGGGAGAACTAATGCCCCTAGGGAGGAAAGGAAGGGAGCGCACAGACACCCCCCTCCCCAGCAACATGGGGGGCTGGGCCAGAGACCCCGAGGGGGAGCAAGGAAAGGGCATGAATGAATGGGGGGCCAGAGACTTCTGGGGGGAGGGGGAGAGGCAGGGAAGCCGGGATCCCCAGTGCTGGAGGAGAGACCCCCAGGAAAAAGGCAGAGCCGGGGAGCCCTGTGTGGACACCCCCAACCAGGGGAGGGGGAGAGACCTTCGGCAGGAGGTGCCCGTGGTCCGGGCAGGTGAGCGGCAGGGAGGTCCTGGCCAGTGCTGTGCATGCAGCCCCAGCCTTAGCCCGCGAAGACAGCAGTCACCAGGCGCTCTCAGGCCCCGCGCCGTCTCTGCCAGCCCAGCTGCTGCAGAGTTTGGTGCCAGAGCAGATGGGGGCTGACCCACCCCATGGGAGGTCTCGTTCTGGTCTCTGACACTGTTTTCACTCTCCCCGCCGGCATCTTTATCAAGATCTCTGGAGTGTCTTGTCACCCGCGCAAACATCCAGTCCCTCTTTGAACCTCACAAAGGTCTTGGCCTCGACTTCCTGTGGCAGGGAGTTCCACCGGCTGATTGTGATGGCCTTTGAGTTCCCCCCTTTCCATTTAATTAAATGGCCTCTGGGTCTCGTGCTGGGAGCAAAGCCCTTTGTTTTCCGTTGGTGTTTTGTTTAAAACTTCCTGGGGATGGATCAGGGTTTAGGATAATAACTGGGTAAAAATCAGCACACAAAGGTAACCCTGTGGGTTTGTGGGTAAATATCAACATCGATATTAGGGGATGGGAGGCAGAAAAAAGCAACGAAGGAGGACATAAGAGTACTGAAAGCAAAAGCAGGTGACGGCTGTGGTTTATTTCCTGGACTGGGCTCCCGGTGCACACTCACACACACACGTATCTTCCACGCCATTGCCTTACGCTGAGACAGCCTGGATTTACACTTGGATTAGCTCCTTGTTAATGCAACGGTAGCTAACAACAGAGCCTGGATTATTGGACCAGGATCGTACCTTCCTGGGCTGGAGGGGTCCAAACTGCGGGTGACAATCAGTGAACCCTGCAAAGGAGGGGCCGTAGCTGGGAGATGGGGGAGCAGCTGGGCCCAAACCCTGTCTCTGGCCCAGTCAGTATTTTACAGACTTGGATGCCGTCTCCTCTCTGAGGGCCCCTGCTTGTTCCCGTTGCTCGTCTCTGACCCCCTCTGGCTCCTGACGGGGTCGGGTGGCTGGTGCTGCAGGTAGCATCCAGCTGAGGCTGCCCCCTGATTTCTAGGGTCTGGGTTGTGGGGACTGTCGCTCCCCCCGGTCTGTGGTTTGGGGCCAGAACAACCACCGTGGCTGTGTGACTGCACAGGGCTGCAGGGGACCCAGCCACACCCAGCGCGGGGGCAAGAGGGGGACCTGCCTGGGGGCTGTTTGCATAGTTCCTCAGGCATCTGATGGGAGCACGGGAGGGAGCGAGCACCGGGTGAGGGCGTTGTAGGGGGTGCCCTGGGCCAGCGCCGCGGCTCGGATGCAGGTGGTGACAGCCCGCATGGGGCAGCTTTACAATTAGCATTTCGGGTCACCCACCTCCCCGTCCCCTGGGCATTTCCTCGCCCCCCGCAGCCCCATGCTGCTGGCTTCTCTCTGGCTTTGCCAGAGCTGGCGAGTGGGGGCGGGCCGGGGCCGACCCAGAGGCGCGTGCTGCCTGGCGAGCTGGCGTCCACGTGTCCTTGCGCGTGACAGCCCGGCGCTGGCCCATGCCCATACACGTGTGCTGTGATGTGTGGTCGTGTGGCCTCCTCCACCCACTCCCCGGACCCCAGATGGTCTCCAGAAAGCCCAGCCCCCCTCCACGGTCTGTCATTCACGCCTCGCTGGGCACCTTGGACGTGTTCTCCCGAAAGGGAGCTTGGCTGGCTCCCGCCTGCCCGGGAACAGCTGGGGTGCTCCGAGCTAAGTGGGGGGGCACATCAGCGCCAGCACGCCGGGCGGCCGGGGCAGGGACGTCTCATGGGGAAGAGAGGGACCCAGGCGCGAGCCCCCTGTGGGGCAGGCTGGGCAGTGCTGGACCATGCCAGGGCGGTGGCAGAACCGCACCACGGCTGGGGCAGCTGGGTGAAGGGCTGGAGGGGAGACGGCCCCGGCCCCCCGCATGAGCCCAGGGTGCCCGGGCGGTAGGGGAGCGCCGGCTTCCCACACCGCCGAGGGGAGCCCGCCTGAGAGCCAGATGGCCGGGCTGATGGGCGGTGACCTCGCCAGGCATTGCCATGGAGACAAGTGTGGGTCGCAAATGGGCCTGACGATGTCAGAAGAGACTGAACAGCCGGTGCTGGGCTCCTGTTCCCCACAGAGCCCCCGGGGCGGGGGAGCAGCTGGGGGCCGCAGCTCGCTAGGGAAGCCATCGCCCAACCGTGCGGGTGGTACCGGCCTCGGCAGGCCCAGCTCTCCACGGGGCAGCCGCGGAGCCAGGCCCTGCAGACCCACCAGGCTGCCCGCAGGCACCAGGGGGTGAGGGGCGAGAGCCTAGAGGGACGCTCCGAGCCCCCAGTGTGTGTGTGGGGGAGCAATGCCTGGGTGCATCCTTGGCAAGACGTCCGAGCCCATCTGCCCTGGGCACCAGGCAGCTCCTCTCTGGGCAGTGCCGGAGCCTCCCTTCCCCCCAGGCCTTCCCGCACGCCTGTGGCCCCCCGCCCTGGGACCCATCAGCTGCACTGCCCCCCGGGCGGGGCTGGCTGAGTGCATAGGCCTCAGGCCGGTGGCCCCAGTATGTCCTCAGTGTCCTTTGGGCACCAGTGGCTGGCACATCCTGGGCCCGGCCTGCCCAGATCTCCTTCCTCACCCGGCGCCCCAGCGCCAGCCCTCTCGCTCCCTGTGTGCCAAGATCAGGACCCTCAGGCTGCCCTTTCTGCAGCCCCCCACCCCCGCTGACCTGCTCATCCTGCCCCTACCCCCACCTCCAGCCCCTTTCGTCTCCTCCCTCTGCCCTTGCTGCACGGGCCCCCAGCCACCCCCGCCCTGGCCAGGGGCAGAGTTTGGCTCAATCCTGTTAATAACAGGTCTCGGTCTAGCTCTGAGTCACCGACGATTAGTGGCACTTACACCACCGGGCACGTGAAATCACCGGTACAGGTCAGGTCACGCTCCTTATTTAATCACCCTCATTTTTTGTTTTAACTTCATTATTCGCCATGTTTAGCAGTGGCCACTTACAGCTCAACAAGAGCATAGAAACCAGCCCGACCCGAGCACCTTCCTGCCCTGAGCCCGGCTCCGGGGCCGAGAGACACACACACACGCGCTGCCCACCCCACGCCAGTCCCTCGCTAACGCCTGCCCCTCCCCATCTGCCTCAGCACGTCCCCCTCCCGCGTTACCTGCCCAGGTCCTCCGTCCCTGCCCTGGGCTTGTCCCAGCCCGTGCCGCGCTGCACCCGAGGCCACTGGCGCCGATCCGCACCTGGGCCCGTCCAGACCCGTGTTTGTGGGGCAAGTCTCTCATTTTATAGGCTAGTAAAACTGAAATGGCCCCAGGTGGAGCCGTGCTGGGAGGCGCAGGAGCCGCCTTCCCCCTAGGCAGCCCATGTGGGCAAACTGGCCCGGATGCACAGAGCACCTGGCATCACCACTCGCCCCCCAGACGGGAGAAATCTGGGTGCCCCCAAGCGTCACCTCTATGACGTATCCAGCTTTGGGGGGACAGCACGCCCCAGTCTCTGCCCCTGGCCCTGGTGCCCACCCGCAGGGGGAGGAGACGTCAAAGGAACGCGACCAGCCAGCTGGGCTGAGCCATGGTGCAGCCCTGGGCCCCCTCGGCGCTGGCTCCCTGTGTGGCACTGGGTGCAGGCTGCCCGCTCTTGCAGGGGGCTGGAGGCTAAGCCGCCCCTGTCCCAGTCTCTCTCCAGCTAGCCTGCTTTGCCCTACGGTCCGACCGGCTGCTCCTCTCCCCGGGGCCTGGAAAGGGGCACTCCGGCTCTGCGCTGGTGGATGCCAATGTAAGCGCCCAGGCCGATGGGCACACGGCAGCTGCTCCCTCCCCAGGGAGGCTGGGTCCCAGAGGGGCAGGCGTGGAACCAGCTTTCTGGGCTAATGAGCCACGTCTTCATTAATGCGGTGAGGAGCCGCTCGCACCCTAAGGGCTCAGAGGTGGTCACGCTGAGTGCTAGGCCCGGCATTCCACTGAGCCATGCCGCCTCCCGCCACGCCATCCTCCCGCCGCCCCATCCTCCCGCCACGCCTCCTCCTGCCATGCCTCCCCTCGCCGCGCCTCCCCCCGCCGCCCCATCCTCCAACCGTGCCTCCTCCTGCCACGCCTCCCCCCACCATAGAATCATAGAATATCAGGGTTGGAAGGGACCCCAGAAGGTCATCTAGTCCAACCCCCTGCTCGAAGCAGGACCAATTCCCAGTTAAATCATCCCAGCCAGGGCTTTGTCAAGCCTGACCTTAAAAACCTCTAAGGAAGGAGATTCTACCACCTCCCTAGGTAACGCATTCCAGTGTTTCACCACCCTCCTAGTGAAAAAGTTTTTCCTAATATCCAATCTAAACCTCCCCCATTGCAACTTGAGACCATTACTCCTCGTTCTGTCATCTGCTACCATTGAGAACAGTCTAGATCCATCCTCTTTGGAACCCCCTTTCAGGTAGTTGAAAGCAGCTATCAAATCCCCCCTCATTCTTCTCTTCTGCAGACTAAACAATCCCAGCTCCCTCAGCCTCTCCTCATAAGTCATGTGCTCTAGACCCCTAATCATTTTTGTTGCCCTTCGCTGGACTCTCTCCAATTTATCCACATCCTTCTTGTAGTGTGGGGCCCAAAACTGGACACAGTACTCCAGATGAGGCCTCACCAGTGTCGAATAGAGGGGAACGATCACGTCCCTCGATCTGCTGGCTATGCCCCTACTTATACATCCCAAAATGCCATTGGCCTTCTTGGCAACAAGGGCACACTGCTGACTCCTCTCCAGCTTCTCGTCCACTGTAACCCCTAGGTCCTTTTCCGCAGAACTGCTGCCTAGCCATTCGGTCCCTAGTCTGTAGCGGTGCATTGGATTCTTCCGTCCTAAGTGCAGGACCCTGCACTTATCCTTATTGAACCTCATCAGATTTCTTTTGGCCCAATCCTCCAATTTGTCTAGGTCCTTCTGTATCCTATCCCTCCCCTCCAGTGTATCTACCACTCCTCCCAGTTTAGTATCATCCGCAAATTTGCTGAGAGTGCAATCCACACCATCCTCCAGATCATTTATGAAGATATTGAACAAAACCGGCCCCAGGACCGACCCCTGGGGCACTCCACTTGACACCAGCTGCCAACTAGACATGGAGCCATTGATCACTACCCGTTGAGCCCGACAATCTAGCCAGCTTTCTACCCACCTTATAGTGCATTCATCGAGCCCATACTTCCTTAACTTGCTGACAAGAATACTGTGGGAGACCGTGTCAAAAGCTTTGCTAAAGTCAAGAAACAATACATCCACTGCTTTCCCTTCATCCACAGAACCAGTAATCTCATCATAGAAGGCGATTAGATTAGTCAGGCATGACCTTCCCTTGGTGAATCCATGCTGACTGTTCCTGATCACTTTCCTCTCATGTAAGTGCTTCAGGATTGATTCTTTGAGGACATGCTCCATGATTTTTCCAGGGACTGAGGTGAGGCTGACTGGCCTGTAGTTCCCAGGATCCTCCTTCTTCCCTTTTTTAAAGATTGGCACTACATTAGCCTTTTTCCAGTCATCCGGGACTTCCCCCGTTCGCCACGAGTTTTCAAAGATAATGGCCAAGGGCTCTGCAATCACAGCCGCCAATTCCTTCAGCACTCTCGGATGTAACTCGTCCGGCCCCATGGACTTGTGCATGTCCAGCTTTTCTAATTAGTCCCTAACCACCTCTATCTCCACAGAGGGCTGGCCATCTCTTCCCCATTCTGTGATGCCCAGCGCAGCAGTCTGGGAGCTGACCTTGTTAGTGAAAACAGAGGCAAAAAAAGCATTGAGTACATTAGCTTTTTCCACATCCTCTGTCACTAGGTTGCCTCCCTCATTCAGTAAGGGGCCCACACTTTCCTTGGCTTTCTTCTTGTTGCCAACATACCTGAAGAAACCCTTCTTGTTACTCTTGACATCTCTTGCTAGCTGCAGCTCCAGGTGCGATTTGGCCCTCCTGATTTCATTCCTACATGCCCGAGCAATATTTTTATACTCTTCCCTGGTCATATGTCCAACCTTCCACTTCTTGTAAGCTTCTTTTTTATGTTTAAGATCTGCTAGGATTTCACCATTAAGCCAAGCTGGTCGCCTGCCATATTTACTATTCTTTCGACTCATCGGGATGGTTTGTCCCTGTAACCTCAACAGGGATTCCTTGAAATACAGCCAGCTCTCCTGGACTCCTTTCCCCTTCATGTTAGTCCCCCACACCTCCCCCCGCCACGCCTCCCCCCGCCACCCCATCCTCTCGCCACGCCTCCTCCCGGGCACTGGCACTACTGGGACACGGAGCTGGAGGAGCCTCAGGGCTGAGCCCACCTGGCAGTCCCTGTGTGCCCAGGAGCCCAGAGTCCCTCCACCCTGGGGGGCGTCACACCCCACGGCCCCACAGGCTAAGGGGGGCTCGGTCCCCAAGTCACCTGGTGTGCATACATGCCCAGTGCGTGTGCCCATGTATGTCAGAGGGTGTCACGGACTCATTCTAGCTGCTCGGTCCCCCCCCATGTAGTTGGCAGCTCCCCCCCGCCGGTCTGCACCATACCTGCAGGCCCAGTGCCAGCCGTCACCCTGGGGTGTGCTCCCTGCCCCTGCCCCCAGCTCCGGCCCCCAGCGGCGCTGCCAGGCAGGACGCCCCAGAACAGGTGGGCCAAGGCCAGGGCAGGCCAGGGCAGGGGATTTAAATAGCAGCAGGAATCTGTGCACATGGTGTGCAGGCAGCCGGGGGAGGCATGCTGGGGTCTGTGGATGAGCTGGCTGGGCCAGGACACGGACATGGGCCCCCGGGCCAGGGGCTGCCCCATGGAGCCAGGCCAGGGTGACCTGAGCAGCGTCAGCCTCAGCCCTAGGGGCCTTGGCAGTGCCTTGGGGACAGGCTGGGCCAGAAGGCCCCATGCGAGAGGGCCGGCAGGAGGGGGGGAGCGGGCTGGGGGCAGGGCGGTTGGAGGCTCAGGGGCAGGCGACACTAGCCCAGTGCCTGCAGCCCTGGCGCCGATCTCTGATGTCTTGGTCTAAGCTAATTCTCCATTCCCTGCCGTCGCCCTCGCCTGCCTGTGGCAGGGAGTTCCCCAGGCCGATGCTGTGCGGCAGGGAGAAGGGGGAATCGTGGTGCGGGGAGCTGGGTGGAGATGGGGCATACGGGAGCAGTGACCCCATAGTGAGTCCGAGGCTCTCTCCTTGCTTTGGGATCCTCACGGCACCGACCGAGCCCCCTTCCCGTGGCCAGTGGCTGGCAGGGGGCGGGGCAGGCACCGGGGGGGGCAAAGCAAGGCGGATGCTCCGCAGGGCTCTGAGCAAGGGGTGGCCGGCAGGGATGGGATGAGCCCTGGGACTGTTCCCGGCAGGGTGGGGCCCAGAAGCCCCAGGCAGGGCCAGGCCCTGAGTACTGGGGCAGGCAGGTCTCCAGCAAGGTCTCAGCCTGCCCTTCTCTGCTGGGGTCCCTGGATCCCTGTGGCAGGGTGTGGGGGCACTGGTAAGGTCCTTCTCTCTGGGGGGAGAGGGAGCTGGACGCCGGCTTGGAGACAGGGTCACCCCAATGCTGGCTCCTCTCGCGGGCACAGGTGGGATGGCCAGCAGCTCCCAGCACCCTGCACTGCGCTGCCCCCAGGTAGATGCTATGGGCTGCGGGGGGGGGGGGGGGGAAGGAGCTCTGCCAATGCAGCAGGGAGGGGCTGCCAGCAGCTGGGTCCCACTAATGAGGCTTCATTAAGGCCAAACTGCGCTGGCTGCCCAGCCGGGAAGGGGGGGCACCCCCAGCTGGCAGCTCTGGTCTCAGGGGGGCGGTTTGTCAGGTGCTGCCCCACTGGCAGAGCAGTGCCCTGGAGCAGAGCCCCGCGGGGTGGGGCAGGTCTCTGGGGCTTGTCAGGGGGCAGAAGCGTCTCTGGCCCGTGCAGGTTGAATCCCTCCTGAAGCCCAGCTCCCCCAGTGCCGTCCTGGGGGAGCCCAACGGGCTGCCGGGCCCCTGTGCCACTCACCCCGATTTAGCAAAGGGCCCCCAAATGCTGAGGCAAGAGCTGTCAGCAGGGGGCACCCCTGGGCTGTGAGTCCCTCGGGGCCAGGCCACGATCCTGGGGTGCTGGGAGAGAAAGGGCGAGTCAAGCTCGCCCTGCCCCCAGCTGGGGCCCCTCACTCCCGACCTGCAGCCCCCCGCTGCCCTAGACCTGCCCCCCAGCTCTGCCAGGGCCCCTCACTCCCAACCCACAGCCCCCCGCTGCCCTAGACCCGCCCCCCAGCTCTGCTGGGCCCCCTCAATCCTGCCCCACAGACCCCCTCTAAGCCAGCCCTGGGCTCCCCCCTCCCACAGCTCTGCCTGTGCCCCTCAATCCTGACCCCCAAGGAGCCTCTCTGTCCCTGTCCCTAAGTCTGTCACCAGCAAGGACCAGTAAATCCTCTTCGCCAGGGGGTAGGGGAAATGAGGAAACTGAGGCATGGTGGGGTGCGTTGCATGGGGTTGGTGGCGTCGCTCTTCGGGAGTCCTCTCAGCCAGGTGACTTGGCCCAAGGCCACTGACAGGCTGGAGTCACTGGTGATAGGAGTGGTGGGGCCTGATCCTGATCTCAGCCTGCGGACGTGCCAGAGAGCAGGATTGGGCCCACGGGGGGGGGCAAGGAGCTGTTCTGGCTCCTCAATGCTGCGTGGGGTCTGGTGGGGCAGGGTCACATCAAGCCCTGTAGCCTGCACCCGCCTGGCGCTCGGAGCCTGTGAGTGACGCTCCAGGCCCCCCCATCTCCCAGTCCCTGGGGTGGAGCCCCCCATTGGGTGCTGGCCTTGCTGCCTGCTCTTGGCTCAGGGGCTGGAGCCCTGTCCTGAGCTCGGGCCGCTACCCCGGCGACCCTCACGGCCCCGGCCAGCGAGCGGCTGCTTCGGGGAGCGGGCTGCGCGGTTGTGCCATGGCCCTGAGCCAGGGGCTCGTGCCTGCCGGATCTGGGGGGGGGGCCGGGGGAGCCCTGGGCACTGCCAGCCCCCTCGCTAGGGGGCGAGCTGGTCTGCTAGCGAGAGAGCGGAGCCGGGTGGGGGGCAGCGCCGCACCGGAGGAGCTGAGCCGAAAGTAATGCCAAGTCCCCGAGCGAGCGAGGAGCACGCAGGGGAGGGGCTGGGGCCGCTGGCCATGCTGAGCCCAGGGGTGTGAATGAGGTTGCAGAAGAATAGCGGCTCCAAGGGTCTCCCCCAGGATGGCGGGTGCCGGCGGCCAGGCCCGTCCCTGCCCCACTGGGCTGGATGTGCCGGGGGTGTCTCAGGGGACAGGGGTGCAGAATGACATGTCCCCCCCGGCTGGCTTCATAGGGACACCAGCCCTCCCCAAGCCGAGAGCCACCCCCCTGTGCCCAGCTGGGGCCGGCTCCGGGCCATGCGGGCCCCTGGGCTGGCCGGGGGGAGCTGCCTTCCCCTGCTTCTCTCACCCAACTCTCTGGGACCAGGGCACCAACTAGATCCCAGCAAGGCTGCGTGGGGCAGGGCAGCCATGTGAACGGCCCCCTCCCCTGTCACACCCAGCCCTCGTCACACCCAGCCCCCGTCACACCCAGCCCCCCCCATCACACCCAGCACCCCCCATCACACCCAGCTTTGTCTGGGCTTTGTGGAACTGGTGGGGCTGGGGCTGTGGGCATGGGGGGGTGAATGGGGGGCCATTGTGTTGTGGGGCCCCTCAGCTCATGCAGGATTTCAGCTCTGGTTTGTGGACACAGTGCCTGGCTGGGACCATGGCAGGGACATCTGTGTCCAGCCTGGTGCGCTACCCTCACTGTGCCGTTAACCCTGGAGCCTAGTGACAGCACCAGCCTAGTGACAGCACCTGTGGGCGAGGCTTGATGTTGTGGGTGAAGTTCAGGTGAGCCCACTCCCGTCATTACCTGCGGGCAGGGCTGGCATCCCCTTATTCAAAGCCAGGGTGTTTGCACCCCCCACCCCCTGATGGTCCCAGACGAGCGAGAGGAGACCCCAATCGGGAGCAGGTCCCGCTGCGCTAGGTGCTGTACAAACAGACTCCCGCTGCCCCGGGGAGCTGACAATCCAAGCATAAGATAAGAAACAACAGCTGGGTGCAGATGGGGGAGACAAGGAGAAAGGCGATGCTGGGCAGCAGGAGAGGCAGGGTCTCAGCACCAGCGGCCTACCCCGGCTGTGTCCGCAGACATGAAGGCAGAGGAGGATTCTCAGGAGGGCTCGGAAGGAGGCCGAGAAGCTGACGTGTCTGGGGAGCTGCTCCCTGCAGTGCGGGGCGGGGCGGGAGCACAGAGGGGCTGGTTTGAACTTCTAACACGTGGGCGCAGGGGCTGGCGGGAGCCGACCCCTCAGACTGGGTAAGGCCGTGCAGACGGCTGAGCAGGTTCCCTTTGCTGCAGCAGAGAAGGGGCAGGCTGCGGGGGGCTGCAGAGAGAAGGGATGTGGGCAAAGGGCCGAGCGAGGAGCGGGAGCCTTGCAGCAGGGCTCCGAAGGGAGCTGAGTGGGGCAGGGCTGCGTTTGTCCTGCCCGCAGTAACGGGACCAAGGGGAGCCGGGAGACCAGCCTGGCTGAGGGTTTGAACCAGCAGCAAAGGCCGCATCTTCCAGGTGTCCTGCAGAGAGAATCAGGGAGATTCAGGCCCAGCCTGGCCCGGAGGAGGCCAGGGTGGGTCTGAGTCGCTGGTGCCCGGGTTATAGGCTGGAGAGCTGGACGTGGGGGGAGGGCTGGGCGTGGGGAGGCGCTCTTCGCTTGAGGGTGTAATTAAGTTGGTGCCCCCTGGTGCCCAGCGTGTCTGACCCAGCCAAGCTGCTGCAGTCCCCTAGTCCTGCGGTGCCATCCTGTGCCCACCGGGACAGAGCAGCCCTGACCCGTTCCGTGGCAGATAAGGGCTTTGAACAGGTGCTGCCCTGCCTGGGGACCAAGCTCCTTGCCTTTGCCTGCCATTGGCTGCAGCGACTCGGTCCCACTCTGTGCCTCAGTTTCCCTTCAGCAGAGCAGACGGAGACAGGCCTTGAAGGCAGCGCCTGGCCCCAGGTCGCACTATCCAGGAGCAAGGGGTGGAAACACCAGGCAGGAGCAGAGCCTCCAGCTGGGGATTTTGGGGGATGTGACGAAGTGGGACTGTTCTTAATGTTTCCTCTGAATAGTGTGGGGGTGCCTCAGTTTCCCCTGTGCAGTTCTTAAGTATCTAGGTGGTGGGGTAAGGGTGTATGATCGTTGCAGAGCCCTAGAGGGCAGGTGTGTGCAGGGGTCTGGACACAGAGAATGGCCGACACCCTGTTTCCTGGCCACTGATGGCCTGGGCCCTTCCCCCCTGCAAGGTGAGAGCTAAAGGGTTGGAGAACAAAGGAATCCGGTGCCCTCCTGGCCCAGGAAAGGGACAAAGTCCAGAGGAGGAGGGGCTGGAGGGAGTTTCAGTTTGGGGCTGGCTGGGACATGGAGTGAAGGGCAGACGTGGTTGTCTGGCTCACGGCCCCCCAAAATGGACCCGGCTGAGGGGTCCTGTTCTCTGCACCTACAAGCTCTGTGTTAGACCATGTTCCTGTCGTCTAATAAACCTCTGTTTTACTGGCTGGCTGAGAGTCCCGTCTGACTGCGGAGTTGGGAGGCAGGACCCTCTGGCTTCCCCAGGACCCCGCCTGGGCGGACTCGCTGGGGGAAGCACACGGAGGGGCAGAGGAGGCTGAATGCTCCGAGGTCAGACCCAGGAAGGTGGAAGCCGGGTGAGCTGTGTGTCCTGAAGACAGGCTGCTCACAGAAAGGCGACTGCCCCAGAGTCCTGCCTGGCTTCATGGGGAGCAGTTCCAGAGCATTGCCCGGGGACTCCGTGACAGGGAGGAAGGGGAATGACCTGCTTGAAAGTCTGTGGCTCTGTCACCTGGGCCCTCGCTCCCTCCTGGCCCCAGCGCGGTGGGCTCCTGCGCTCTCCCATCACTGAGTTGCAGCCAGCTCTGGGCTGGAACGCAGCAACCCTTTAACAGCCGTGTATCTGCTTAGGAAGTTAAAGCCAATCCAAGGGGAGCAGTAGGGCTGGGGTATCTGGGCAGGGTGCTCCCCATGTGAATGGCCTCAGCTTCTCGCTGGGGACGTGGGGAGGACGGAAGCCCAGGGCCCCGAAGGGCAAGCTGAGCTTCCCCCAAACTGGCCAGGTGGTTAGGACATGGCGCAATCTGGCTGCAGGGTCTTTGTATCTCCGGGGCTGGCAGAGCCATGTCTTGGTGGAGTCAGCGCATCCACACTGGGGTTTGCATCGGTTCAGATATCTCCGTGTAGACAGGCCCTTCTGTGGGGAGCCCAGGGCTGGGATAGCAGGGGCTGTGAGTCAGGAGTGAGGGGCACCGGCAGAGCTGGGGGAGGGGAGTTACACACACAGAGTTGCACACCGATGCACAGTTAAACACACACAGAGTTACACACACAGTTACACACAGATGCAGAGTTACACACACAGTTACACACACACACACATTTGCTGTGTTCATCTGCCCCTCGGGCGGCCTGTGACACAGACAGTCGCACCCGCTGCTGGGGTGGAGCCCAGCCTGCTCCCAGTCTGCAGCAGGGGATCCGTGGCCGGGTTCGTGTGGCACCGGGGTGGCGGGCGGAAGGGGCCCAGTGCCGGCCCGGGCCCCGAGCTGCCGTAGGAGGTGCAGGCTGGCAGGAGCCGTCCCCTGCAGCCAACCCCGGAGTGCCCCGTCCCCGTGCAGCTAGAGGAGAGCAGGAGCAGATGGGCCTGGGGCAGGCAGTGCCCCCCACCGGCGGGCTCCAGGAGCTGCCAAGGGAGGAGGACACGTGGGCCGAACAGCCCTCCGCCCCGTGGCTGGGCTGTCAGCCCAGCACCCCCTCCCCGGAGCCTGCGCTGCAGTGGGGCTCCCTGTCCCGGGGCAGGGTTGGGACCCAGAGGATGGCAGGCTGGCCCAGGAAGGCCCCCTCGGTGCAGTGTCCCCTCCCCCAAGCCGCGCTGGGGGGTGTCGCCGGGGAGGGGCTGTTGGGGGAAGGGCTGGGAACTGGCTATTTAGAAACATTTATTTAGCATCTGGTTATACCTCACTGTGCCCCCCCAGCTCTCTGCCTGTGACCCCACAGCCCTCCCCAAAGGGAACCAGCTGTGAGGTTGGCTCCAGAGGCTGATGATGTCGGGGGGGGGGGGTTTCCTCAGTGCCCAGGGCGCCCTGGCCCGGCTGCTGCCCCCAGCGAGGCTCACAGCCGGGCCCCGGCACAGAGAGGGGGCAGCTGGTCCAGAGCCTGGGCCTGGGGACCCGCTCCTCCCCCTGCACCGCCGGGGGTGACTCCCGACTGAGGCGCGGTTGTGACTCGGGGCAGTCTGGCCTAGTGACCCTGCGGGGGCTGGGGTCAGGTCAGGGATCAGTCTGGCCCCGGAAACGCTTGTGACCCCAGACACTGGGAGGTGGGACAGCGCCTGGAGCTCCCTGCAGGGAGTCGGACCCTCGGCTAATTCCCCCGTCTGCCCAGACCCCAGGCTGGGAGATGGGGCGCACGGCCAGGCCGGGCTGCCTAGGGCAGGCTGCTGTGGCAGGATCCGAACCAGGCAGGCTGGATGCTGTTGCCTGCCCGGGCCGGGGCCAGACCAGGGCTGTGTGTGCTCCAGCCCACCCTCCCCCATCTGTGGGGCCATCCCCGGCGGGCGGGGATGGGGCGCTAGGTGGGGAGGGCTCTGAGTCACTGCAGAGAATTCTCGCCCGCGTGTCTCGCTGCGGGGTCTCGCCATGCTCAGGGTCTAACAGGTCACCAGGTTTGTGGTGGGGAAGGAATTTCCCGAGTCAGACTGGCAGAGACCGCGGGGGCGTTTCGCCTTCCCCTGCAGCATGGGGCACAGGGCACTCGCTGGTCTGAAGGAGGGTACATGGCAGATGCCCTGTACTGTGACGCCTACCCCATGACTCGAGGGCGTCAGCGACCCAGCCAGAGGTCGGGGTCTGTTACAGGAAGGGGGGTGAGGGGCTGGGCCATGTGCGGGTCAGACCAGATCACAATGGCCCCTTCTGCCCTTTGAGACTCTGAGCTGGGGACTGTGACGGGCCTGGGAGTGCGTTGGGGCGTGATGCCCGCCTGGCCGCCCTCACGTGCTGCTCACTGGGCCCGCCTGGGGGGAGGGGTGTTTGGAGAAGGCAGGGGAAGGAGCCAGGACGCCTGGGTTCTCGCCTAGCCCATGCGTGATGTCGGGCAAGTCCCTTCCCGCCAGGGCCCGCGGGAGTGAGCGCCTGGCCCTGGCCCACCCCACCGGCGTCGGTGTGAAGGGTGAGGCTCCGGCACCAGGGAGGGCAAAGGGCTGGGATAAGCTGGCTCCTGTGTGTGTGTGTACCTGCAGCAGTGCAGGGGTGTGCGTGTAAGCGTGTGTGTGTGCGTGTAAGCATGTGCGTGTGTGCGCACCCAGTGCCGTCAGCCGGACTCAGTCCACGGGGCCTGGCTGTGAGCGAGGCCCCCTGTGCGTCGGGGCTCAGAGCAGAGCCACCTTCGAGCCGGGCTGGTGCCAGGGCCCACGGGGGGCCGTGGCTCTGGTTACGCTGGTGGCTGGGTTCCCAGTGGGGACTGTATTGGGCTGCGTTTGCTTCAGGGCTGAGATGGCCCGGGGCAGCGGGCGCGTGTGTCCTTGCAGGCTGCGGGGTGAGGCAGGCGGGGGCCTGTCCATGGCTGGCTGTGGGAGCGACGCGGACCGAGCTGGGGAGGCAGCCGCCGGGGGGCCGGGGGCGTGCGGGATCCAAGCAGTGTGGGGCACGGGGCAGTGGGTGCCGACAGCTCGGGCCTGCGCCGGGATGGGCTGCCGCTCCCTGGCGTGCAGGGCAGCGGGGTGCCCCGTCCAACAGGCCTGGCCGCGCACTGGGACTGCCCGCAGCTGGGCTCACGGCAGGGGTTGGCGCATCTCTCCCGGGGCAGGGCTCTTCCCAGGGGGCCCAGGCAGGGGGCCCAGGTGCCTGTCCCAGGCCAAGGCAGGTCCAAGGTGGGGTGAGGGCCATAGGCACGGCCCTGGCGTCCCGCCGCATCTCATTGGCTGGGCATGACTGTGGCACCATCATGCCCCGTGAGGTCGTGGGGTGAGCAGGACTTGGGCTCTGGGCCCCTCCCCCGGGAGCAGAGCTTGAGGGCCCTGTCTGCCAGGGCAGGGGGGCAGATAGGGCCTCGTGGCAGGGGCCGGGGCCCTGGGTCTGGCCCGACAGGCTGCTTTGCCCCCTTGCCCCCTTAGTGCTGCAAGGGGCTGCCCATGGAGCCAGGGCCCCCCATGCCAGGCACCGGGCACTCCCCTGGGACGGCTGCCCCCAGGGTCATCTCCTGGGTCTGAACCTGACTCCTCGTGGCTTCACCTGCGGGGGCGGGCGCCCAGCCCCTCGCGAGGGCAGCGCCCGGCCCCTGGCCCAGGGACGCTGCTGCTGATTAGGCTGAACAGCAGCCAGCCTCGTTAGCGGTTCTTCCACTGCTCTGCAAGTCAATCAGGCAATTAGCCTGCGCACGTGGGCTGCACAGCCCCCCCCCCCCCGCATTCCCCCCGTGCCTCCTCCCCCGGCAAAGGGGTCAGGGCCGGCACACCCCGTCTCGCAGAGAGGCTGGCAGCACCCAGGGAGACCTGCTCACCGCACGTGCCAGCCCCCAGCTCCCTGCCTGTGGGGGGCAAGAGGGGCCCGGGCAGGCCCGGAGGGCAGAGGTAAAGGCCTGCAGGATGGAAGAGGACTGCGGGGGCTGCAGGAGATGTGGGCAGCTGTTCCCCCAGCCGGGTGCTGCAGAGACGAGCCGGGCGCTGCAGAGACGAGCCGGGTGCTGCTCTCAGCCCACAGCTCCATGCTGAAATCCCTGCGCAATTGTGCACCTCGTGCCCCCCACGCAGGCTGGGCAGCCAGGCATGTAAGCCCGCAAATGGGGCATGCAGCTGTGTGGCCCGGTCACATGCAGGGCCAACCTCATGTCTCGAGCTTGCCGGGAAGGGGGTTGGGGTCACTTCCTGCCCGCCTAGGCCAGGCTCCCACACAGCCCCCATTGCACCCGCCATGGGTCAGCATCGAAGGCTCTGGGAGTGGCAGGGCGAGGCATGGGCTGGCAGCCTCCTGCAGTGTGTGGGGCTGGAGAGCCGCCCTGGGCTCTGGTGCGCAGCAGGGAGGGCCAAGCGCCCCACTCCAGATCTGCTGGGCTCTGAGTGCCCCATGTGGCATGTGGCAGGGCAGGGACTGGGGGCCCACCGGGAATGGGGCAGGCTGGGAGAAGAGAGCCCCGACGCGCCCCCTCCCATGGCCTGTGAGCTGGGGGACCCCCATTCACAGCCCTGGGGCCAGGATCCCCACTGACTCAATGGGGCTGTGGCTTCTCTCTGGGGGTAGGACATCCTGCCCGTCCCCCTGCCCAGGCTGGGGCTCGGCTGGGGGGCAGCGGTGGTGGGCTGGGCGGCTCTCAGCAGATGCTGGCTTGGCCGAGCTGTGCCGGATGAGTGGCTGCAGCCGCCCGGCTGCTCCGGGTGCTAAGGGAATAACACGGTCCGGCGCCCCTCGCGCCTGAGGCAGATCCGAAGCCACGGCTGCATTGGCAGGGCGCTCGCAGCAGCTGTTAGCGATCGGAGGCCACACGTGGTGCGGGGCGAATGGCCGGCATCCCCTCAGCTCCCAGTGCAGGGCTGAGAGCTCGCCTGGTGCCCCCACCCCACACCCCCCGGGCAAGGAGACACAGATCCCCTAAAGCCCTGGGGTGCCGTCTCCCTGCCCAGCCGGGCATCGGGGTGCTGGCCCAGGGTCACTGCCAGGCCCAGCCTGGGAGCTCACCAGGTGGGAGCTGTGGCAGGAGGGGGGCCCCTCCCCGTACCTGGCTGGGCTCCGTGGCAGTGGCTGGGCTGGGGGCCGCTCAGAGCGGGCGCTGCTCCGCAGGGGCAAGGCCGGGGCAGGCGGGGGGCAGGAGACAGGCGCGGTGGTGCTGTGTCTCTGGAGGGGGAGCCTGTATGCAGGACACAGGGGCGCAGCCAGTGAGCAGAGGGGGTTCACCGGAGCTGGGGGCTCCACTCCCAACAACCCTGGGGAGGGCAGGGGCTCTCTCGTGCCCGTGAAGGCGAATCAGTTCGGCCTGGGCCAGGGCACACGAGGCAAAACCGAAGCAGGCCCAGCCATGGTGAGTGAGGACACCGGGGGGCTGGGTTCCCGGGGGGCCCTTGTGCAAGGTGCCAGCCTGGCCAAGGGCAAGGTCACAGTGCATGCTGTGTGCCCCTCGCTTGCAGGGTGCTGGGCCCCCCAGGCTGCCGCCAGCCACAGCCGCTCCTTTGTTGGGCCCTGGTGTGAGGCTGCATTGTGAGCCCAACACAGCGCCGACACCAGCTGCCCCACAGCAGGAGGGGGCCTTAGGCCCGGGACAAAGCGCCATTCTTGCCCCCAGAGAATGAGCTCATTCTGGGATGTGCTGGAAGTGCCCACCTGGCATCAGGCACCCAGCTCCCGCCCTGCCACTGAGCTCTCGGTGCCATGGGGCAGGGCCCAGGGCCCCTGCTGGGGGGTGCAAAGCTGGGCACAGGCGTAACTGAGAGCAGCCCCGGGCCCCGTAATCTCCGCTGTGCATTCTCTGGGCAGGGGTGCCAGGGACTTCTCTCACAGCAGGGGGTGGGGCTTGCAGGGGGGGCCTAGAGCTCCCCCAAGGATTTTGTCACCCCCCAGGAGCTGGTCTGGTCTCCCCTCTGGTGGTGCTTGGGGTGACCTAGAACCCAGGTGCCCCTCCCGATTCCCCCCCTCTCCCAGCAGGGTGGGCTGGGTGCTCGCACAACCTTGCTACTGCCCCCCGTCTCGTCAGGACATCTGCAGCCCTGTCCCCGTGGGCTCCGAGCATCGGGGTGCAGGGCTCACCGGGCACGCTTCCCCTTGGCCCATCCAGCCCCTTGTCCCAGCACCGGCAGTGCCCAGCACCGTGTGTGGATGGGGGAGCAGGAACCAGGCAGCAGCAGATGGGGGACGATCCCCCACCCAGGGCCCACCCTGACCCTCATGGTCAGAGGTCGGCTTCGGGACCCTGCCCTGGAGAGGGGGTCCGCCCTCCCTGTGCTCTGCGCGAGCATGAACTGTGATGACTCTGGGCCGTCTGTCACCCCGACACACACCTCATCCCTCTCTGAGTCGAGCCTGTGACCTCGACGACTCCCTGTGGCAGCCAGTTCCGCAGGCTAACACAGGCTGTATGGCAGCGCCTCTCAGCCTGCCCAGACTGGGACCCCTGGCAGGGAGCTGGCCTGTCTTGCGGACCCCACGTTTCACCTCCCTTAGAAGTGACTTGCTCCCAAATCAGCCCTGGACACACACTGTCCCAGCGCCCTGGTGCTGAGCCATCTGCCTTCCTCCATCTGAGCCTGCACCTATTGAGTGACCAGAGAGATTGACGTGTTCTCCGACTGGTTTTGAATGTTATAATTCTACCAATGTGATCTATGCCATCATGTGCCAGCAATGCCCCTCTGCCGTGTACGTTGGTCAAACTGGACAGTCTCTACGTAAAAGAATAAATGGACACAAATCAGATGTCAAGAATTATAACATTCAAAAACCAGTCAGAGAACACTTCAATCTCTCTGGTCACTCGATTACAGACCTAAAAGTCGCAATTCTTCAACAACAAAACTTCAAAAACAGACTCCAACGAGAGACTGCTGAATTGGAATTAATTTGCAAACTGGACACCATTACGTTAGGCTTGAATAAAGACTGGGAGTGAATGGGTCATTACACAAAGTAAAACTATTTCCCCATGTTTATTCCCCATCCCCCCCCCGCCCCCCTCCCCGCTGTTCCTCAGACTTTCTTGTCAACTGCTGGAAATGGCCCACCTTGATTATCACGACAAAAGGTCCCCCCCCCTCCCCCCGCCCCTGCTCTCCTGTTGGTAATAGCTCACCTTACCTGATCACTCTACTTACAGTGTGTATGGTAACACCCATTGTTTCATGTTCTCTGTGTATATAAATCTCCCCACTGTATTTTCCACTGCATGCATCCGATGAAGTGAGCTGTAGCTCATGAAAGCTTATGCTCAAATACATTGGTTAGTCTCTAAGGTGCCACAAGTCCTCCTTTTCTTTTTGTGAATACAGACTAAACAGCTGCTACTCTGAAACCCCAGGAATGTCTCCCCATTGACCATCACCTTCCACTCCCACTGGGGGTCCGAGGGGCCTGGCCCCAGGAAACTCCACACAGACATGTAGGTTGGGGTCAGGAGTGGGAGCCTGTCCACCTCCCCACCCATCTGGCTGACGGAGTCTATAGCCTTGGGACCCAGTAAGGGAGCTGGACACCGGGGCTTTTCCGCAGGGTCCCCCTGGTTCAAATCTCCAGCCTGCTCAAAGGCAGTGAGGTGGGAATCCACATCCCCCCCCTCCTTAACCAGGGGCAGCAATTCAGTCTCGAGGTTCCCTGTGGAACTGGCCCCCCGGGGTCTATCCCCACTCACCCCTGGGGGGGTCCCCTAGGCCTCTCCGCTCCCCCACCGCCAGTTCATGCTGCTGCTGCTTCTGCAGCTCTTTCTCGGGCTCTCGCTGTCTCTCACAGTCCTCTCGCTCTCTGGGACTCAGCTCCAATCCCGTCCGTCTCCGATCCCCCGATGGGGAACCCGATCGTGAAGACCCCCGTCTGGTTGTGGACAGGAGTCTTGGGGATGCCTGGCTACTACTCCAGCTGCTCCCAGATCCTGCTATAGCCCCATTTGGGGTCAGGAATCTGCTCCTTAGAGCGGTCATCCTCCTCCAGCTGCACGATGAACTGTGCTCTGGTGAACTTTCTCCTGTGCAACCCTCTCTTTCTGCACAGGGTTACAATGTCCTTCTTACAGAGACGGTGACAAGCCATCACTCCGTTCTTCCCAAGTTGTGGTGGACTCACAGGCCTGTGTGCTCTCAGCTCCCCACGGTTTCCAGGGAGAACCCCTAGTGTGCCAGCCCTTCTCGAGGTCACCACCTCTTTGCCAGGGTAGAGCTGCAGACTCCTCCGCCCCTGGGACCGCTCGCTGCAATCCCCAGGGAACCCTGTTACTGCCAAAGTCCTTCTCTCTCCCAGGGCCAAGCCGCAGGCTCCTCAGCCCCTGAGACTGCTCACTGCAGTCCCCAAGGGGGCCCCCATTACTGCACAGTCCTTCTCGCTGGTCACACACTCCCAGGGGTTAACCGCCCCCCGAAACCGCTCCTCTCTGAGCCTTCAGCACGCCTGGTGCTCATCAATCCCCCTTTGTTTTACTGCTCCCCAGTCACTTACTGCAGGAAGCACCACCCACGGGGTGCAGTAGATCCCACTTCTGCCACCAGCTGTGACGGAGTCCCCAGGCGATGCTCTGGAACTGCTCCCTACGAAGCCAGGCAGGATTCTTCTTTCTCGGGGAGCAGACTGTCTGCAGGACAAGAAGCTCACACGGCTTCCACCTTCCTGGGTCTGACCTCGGAGCATTCAGCCTCCTCTGCCCCTCCGTGCGCTTCCCACAGCGAGTCCGCTCAGGCGGGGTCCTGGGGAAGCCAGAGGGTCCTGCCCCCCAACTCCGCAGTCATACGTGACTCTCAGCCAGCCAGTAAAACAGAAGGTTTATTAGACGACAGGAACATGGTCTAAAACAGAACTTGTAGGTGCAGAGAACAGGACCCCTCAGCCGGGTCCATTTTGGGTGGCAGTGAGCCAGACAACCACGTCTGCCCTTCCCTCCATGTCCCCAGCCAGCCCCAAACCGAAACTCCCTCCAGCCCCTCCTCCTCTGGGCTTTGTCCCTTTCCTGGGCCAGGAGGTCACCTGATTCCTTTGTTCTCCAACCCTTTAGCTCTCACCTTGCAGGGGGGAAGGGCCAGGCCATCAGTTGCCAGGAAACAGGGTGTCGGCCATTCTCTGTGTCCAGACCCCTGCCCACACCTGCCCTCTAGGGCTCTGCAACGATCATACACCCTTACCCCGCCATCTAGATACTTAAGAACTGCATAGGGGAAACTGAGGCACCCCCACACTATTCAGAGGAAACATTAAGAACAGTCCCACTTCGTCACACAGGGGCCCTGTGGGGCCCCGTGCACTTGCCCCTTAATGCCAGCCCCCTAAACCTGCCCTGTAACCCCCCTGGGGGTCACAAGCCCAGCGTGAGAAATACTGACCTAGATGAGTTGACATGCCCCCTGCAGGACCTCTGCGTGCCCCAGGTGTACCCCAGGTTGAGACCCACGGCCCTGCTGACCGGGCCGGAGAAGGGAGGTCGGCGCTCTTGTCCTCCCAGCACCAGAAGACAGGGGGAGACACTTTCCCATGGCGCAGTGGGTCTCAGCCAGGGATGCATGTACCCCGGGGGGCCCCGAGCTCTTCTGGGGGGAAGGAATTTGCCTGGGCCAATGAGAAGCACCAACCGAGTCAGTACAAGCTCCAGTTGCACAGTCAGGGAGCTGTGCCCAGTGCGGGGTGTGCTACACACTGACACACAACGCCAGTGTTATATTCCAGCCCATTGAGTTCTCCCGATTTGGTACCAGGAGAATGGAGGAAATGGTCCAGTACCAGCAGCTGGGGCACGTCTGTAGTTTCCTGTCTGAGTCTGGATCAAGTGGTTTTTAAGTGAGGTGTAACTTGGGGGGCGCCACACACCTCAGCCCCTGCAAGGGGTACAGGAGCCTGGCAAAGCTGAGAGCCCCTGCCCTAGATCCTGCTCCCCGAGCTGGGGTGGGAACCCAGGAGTCCTGGCCCCCAGCCCCCCAGTGCCAGCTTTCTGGCACTGCTGCTGTCCCCACCCTTGGGGGTGTCACTTTGCCACCCACCTGTGGATGTGGTGGGGGCTGGGGGGTCAATCCCCTCCCCCCGCGGCTCTAGGCTCACTGTGCCGGAGGCTCCGGCTGCCCAGCGCAGCCCCGCAGGCTGGGCCGGGGGGCGGGGGGACCGTGGGAACAGAGGCGGCTTTGTGCTGCCTGGGCTCAGCCCTGCTTTGTATGAGTCGCAGACTCCAGCTTCCCTGCAGCAGGGGCGGGGGGCGGGGGGCGGGGGGCACAGCTGGGGACCCACTGCCTCCTCCCCCTGCCGGGGCTGGAGTCCCCCTCCCCTGCCCCCTCTCTGCAGAGCCGGGGTCCCCCTCCTCCTCCCTACAGGGGCTGGGGTCCTCCCCCATCCCTGCAGGGCTGGGGGCCCCCGCATCCAGGGAGGAGGATTGGAGCAGCCACGGGGCCGGGATAGGGGGGAAGCTGGCTGCGTAGCGCAGTATCTCCCCTCCCCCATTTTCTCCCACGGGGGGGCTGCTTCCAGCTGGGCAGGGCCCTGGGGGGCACCCCATTGCTAATGGCACCTGCCCCCTCTCTCCGCAGAACGGCGCCGTCCCTGGGGAGGTGACCAAGAGAGACGAGAACGTGAAACGGGGCAACTGGACCAACCAGATTGAGTTTGTGCTGACGAGTGTGGGCTACGCCGTGGGGCTGGGCAACGTGTGGCGCTTCCCCTACCTCTGCTACCGCAATGGGGGAGGTGCGTGCCCCAGTGCGGCCTGGCAGCAGGAGTGGGTGGGGTCAGCAGGGGGCGCTGGGCTGCAGGGAGCGGGCGGGGTCAGCAGGGGGGCACTGGGCTGCAGGGAGCAGGATGGGGTCAGCAGGGGGGCGCTGGGCTGTGGGAGGCTGGCGGGGTCAGCAGGGGGTGCTGGGCTGCGGGGAGCAGGGTGGGGTCAGCAGGGGGGCGCTGGGCTGCGGGGGGTGCTGGGCTACGGGGTGTGGGCAGGGGTCAGCAGGGGGGTGCTGGGCTACGGGGAGCGGGCGGGGTCAGCAGGGGGCGCTGGGCTGTGGGAGGCGGGCGGGGTCAGCAGGGGGGTGCTGGGCTGCGGGGAGCAGGGTGGGGTCAGCAGGGGGGCGCTGGGCTGTGGGAGGCTGGCAGGGTCAGCAGGGGGGTGCAGGGCTATGGGGAGCAGACGGGGTCAGGAGGGGGGCGCTGGGCTGCGGGGGGTGCTGGGCTACGGGGTGTGGGCAGGGGTCAGCAGGGGGGTGCTGGGCTACGGGGAGCGGGCGGGGTCAGCAGGGGGGTGCTGGGCTGTGGGAGGCGGGCGGGGTCAGCAGGGGGGCGCTGGGCTGCCAGGAGCGGGCGGGGTCAGCAGGGGGGCTGGTATTGCAGGCCAGGGCTGGCTCTCAGGGCCAGAGGGCAACGGGCCCCAGCCCGCCCTGGCCCTGCCCCTGCCCCGCCCTCACCTCTCTGTACCTCCCGCCAGGAGCCTTCATGTTCCCCTACTTCATCATGCTGGTTTTCTGCGGCATCCCCCTCTTCTTCATGGAGCTCTCCTTCGGCCAGTTCGCCAGCCAGGGCTGCCTGGGCGTCTGGAGGATCAGCCCCATGTTCAAAGGTGAGAGGGCGCTCACGCCTGCCCTGTGCACACTTACACCCGCCCAGCGCACACTCACGCCCAGACTCTGTATGCTCACACCTGCCCTTGCACACTCACGCCCACCCAGCACACTCTCATGCCCAGACTCTGCGTGCTCACACCTGCCCTGTGCACACTCATCCACACCCTGGGCATGCTCATGCCCACCCTGGGCACGCTCACACCTGCTCTGTGCATGCTTGCACCCAGACTGAGCATGCTCATGCTGAGACTGTGCACGCTCATGCCTGCCCTGTGCACGCGCGCACCTGCCCTGTGCACACTCATGCCCAGACTGTGCATCCTCACGCCCGCCCAGTGCACTCTTATGCCCAGACTGTGCATACTTAAGCCCACCCAGTGAACACTCATGCCTGCCCTTTGTACACCCCAGTGCACTCATGCCCACCCTGAACATGCTCACACCCAACCTGTGCACACTTATGCCTGCTCACACCTGACCTCTGCATGCTCACCCTGAGCACGCTCATGCCTGCCCTGTGCATGCTCACAACCACCCTGCACACACTCATGCCCGGTCCTGCACATGCTCATGCCCTGCCCAGTGCACACTGATGCCCTGCCCAGTGCATGCTCTCAACCACTCTGTGCATGCTTATGCTCACCCTGTGCACACTCACACCCACCCCTGCACACGCTCACGCCCAGCCCTGCACACACTCACGCCCAGCCCTGCACACTTATGCCTGGCCATGTGCACGCTCATGCCCAGCCCTCCTCATGCTCACACACCTGCCCTCAGATGCTCTTGGGAGCACACGCTCAGGTTTGCACACACCCATTCACGCTCCTCCATGCTCTCCTACACCATCAACATGTGCACGTGTTCCCTCTCATGCATCAACACGCCCACAGGCTGCACACACTTTGGCACGCTTGCTCCTGTACACTCAACCTGCACACTCACCTGTGCATACACTCTTATTGCATGCTCATGTGTACACTTTCTTACACCCTTGACCCTGTAAACACACCCAACCTGTCCATTCACATGCACACACTCACACATTCACTGCTGTACACAAACACACTCATCTCTGAACAGCCTCATTGCATACTCACCTGTATGTTCACACATGCTCTGACACACTCTTGTACATGCATATGCACACACGTGTTTGCATGTGTCACGGAGTCCTCGGGCGATGCTCTGGAACTGCTCCCCACGAAGCCAGGCAGGACTCTGGGGAAGTCTCCTCTCTGGGAGCAGCCTGTCTGCAGGACACACAGCTCACCTGGCTTCCACCTTCCTGGGTCTGACCTCGGATCATTCAGCCTCCTCTGCCCCTCCGTGTGCTTCCCCCAGCGAGTCCGCCCAGGCGGGGTCCTGGGGAAGCCAGAGGGTCCTGCCTCCCAACTCCGCAGTCAGACGGGACTCTCAGCCAGCCAGTAAAACAGAGGTTTATTAGACGACAGGAACATGGTCTAACACAGAGCTTGTAGGTGCAGAGAACAGGACCCCTCAGCCGGGTCCATTTTGGGGGGCCGTGAGCCAGACAACCACGTCTGCCCTTCACTCCATGTCCCAGCCAGCCCCAAACTGAAACTCCCTCCAGCCCCTCCTCCTCTGGGCTTTGTCCCTTTCCTGGGCCAGGAGGGCACCTGATTCCTTTGTTCTCCAACCCTTTAGCTCTCACCTTGCAGGGGGGAAGGGCCCAGGCCATCAGTTGCCAGGAAACAGGGTGTCGGCCATTGTCTGTGTCCAGACCCCAGCCCACACCTGCCCTCTAGGGCTCTGCAAGGATCATACACCCTTATCCCACCCCCTAGATACTTAAGAACTTCATAGGGAAACTGAGGCACCCCCACACTATTCAGAGGAAACATTAAGAACAGTCCCACTTCGTCACACAGACACACACTTGTTGCACACATTAATACACACTTATATGTGAACACAATTGTTGCACACTTGCACACACACATACTTGCTCTGGTACCACCCCACTCGTTTTGCACACTCACCCTGCCCTCACTCCTGTTCCGCACTGGCACATACATGCTCGCCCCCCCAGGTCTGCCCCTCCCCTCACGTGCTGCCTGTCCCCCCAGGCGTGGGCTATGGGATGATGGTGGTCTCCACGTACATTGGCATCTACTACAACGTGGTGATCTGCCTCGCCTTCTACTACTTCTTCTCCTCCATGACGCGGGTGCTGCCCTGGACCTATTGCACCAACCCCTGGAACACGCCCGACTGCTCCGGGGTGCTGGACGCCGCCAATGGTTCCGCCGTGCCCCCCCTCAACCTCACCCAGCTCCTCAACCACACGCTCAAGCGCACCAGCCCCAGCGAGGAGTTCTGGAGGTGCCAGCCCCACGGGGCCCTGAGGCAGAGCCCAGCCTGGCCTCGCCAGGCACAGGGGAAACCCGGGCCCCGCTGGCAGTGGGGACGGGGGTCAGGGTCTCCTGACTGCCTAGGGCAGAGGGGATTGCACTCCCCATTGCAGAGGCCTGAGGGCTCTGGGGGAGGGGCAGGGCTGCTGTGGCCAGAGCAGAGGTCCAGGGTGGGGCTCTGGGGCAGAGGGACGGGGCTCCAGAGAAGAGGGGCGGGGCTTTGGAACAGAGTGGGGGCTCCAGGGCAGAGCGGTGGGGCTCTTGGGCAGAGGGGGGGCTCTGGGACAGGGCTCTGGGGCAGAGGGGTAGGGCTCTGGGGAAGACAGGTGAGGCTCTGGGGCACAGGGGTGGGGCTCTGGGGAAGACAGGCAGGGCTCTGGGGCAGAGGAGTGGGGCTCTGGGGCAGACAGGTGGGGCTCTGGGGAAGAGGTGTGGGCCTCTGGGGTAAAGGGGTGGGGCTCCGGGCAGATGGGTGAGGCTCTGGGGCACAGGGGTGGGGCTCCAGGGCAGATGGGTGGGGCTCTGGGGCAGAGGGGTAGGGCTCTGGGGCAGAGGGGTAGGGCTCCAGGGCAGAGGCGGGGAGCTCTGGGGCAGAGGGGTGGGACTCTGGGGCAGAGGGGTGGGGCTTCGGGGCAGAGGCGGGGAGCTCTGGGGCAGAGGGGTGGGACTGTGGGGCAGAGGGGTGGGGCTCCGGGGCAGAGGTGGGGGGCTCTGGGGCAGAGGGGTGGGGCTCCGGGGCAGAGGCGGGGAGCTCTGGGGCAGAGGGGTGGGACTGTGGGGCAGAGGGGTGGGGCTCCGGGGCAGAGGTGGGGGGCTCTGGGGCAGATGGGTGAGGCTCTGGGGAAGAGGGGTGGGGCTCCGGGGCAGAGGCGGGGGGCTCTGGGGCAGACAGGTGAGGCTCTGGGGCAGAGGGGTGGGGCTCCGGGGCAGAGGTGGGGGGCTCTGGGGCAGAGGGGTGGGACTCCGGGGCGGGGGGCGGGCAGACGGCTGCAGCTGGCGTCTCACGCGCTGTGTCCCCGTGGGGCAGGCGGTACGTGCTGAAGCTCTCGGACGACATCGGGAACCTGGGCGAGGTGCGGCTCCCCCTGCTGGGCTGCCTGGGCATCTCCTGGGTCATCGTCTTCCTCTGCCTCTTCAAGGGCGTCAAGTCATCAGGAAAAGCAAGTAGAGTCTGTCCTCCCCTCCCCCTCCCCTCCCTGAGCCTGGCTCCTCCCCCTCCATAGCTCCTCCCCTCCCTGAGCCTGGCTCCTCCCCCTCCATAGCTCCTCCCCTCTCTGAGCCTGGCTCCTCCCCCTCCATAGCTCCTCCCCTCCCTGAGCCTGGCTCTTCCCCCTCCATAGCTCCTCCCCTCCCTGAGCCTGGCTCCTCTCCCTCCATAGCTCCTCCCCTCTCTGAGCCTGGCTCCTCCCCCTCCATAGCTCCTCTCATCCCTGGCATGGCTCCTCCCCTCTCCATAGCTCCTCCCCTCCCTGTGCCTGGCTCCTCCCCTCTCCATAGCTCCTCCCCTCCCTGACCCTGGCTCCTCCCCCTCCATAGCTCCTCTCATCCCTGGCATGGCTCCTCTCCTCTCCATAGCTCCTCCCCTCCCTGACCCTGGCTCCTCCCCCTCCATAGCTCCTCTCATCCTGGCATGGCTCCTCCCCTCTCCATAGCTCCTCCCCTGCCTGTGCCTGGCTCCTCTCCTCTCCATAGCTCCTCCCCCTCCATAGCTCCTCCCCTCCCTGTGCCTGGCTCCTCCCCTCCCCATGTTTGTCTCCTCTTCCCTTGTGCCTGGTCCCAGACCCACAGGCTCTGTGCTACACCCCAGCTTTTTGACTGTCCCTTGGAGAGGGCTTCAGTCCAGCCGGAGCTGTGTGGGGCAGAGCTCCAGGAAATATTTTCTTACCCGTGGGGCAGAAGCCACTAGCCCCAGCACCCCCCTGCCCCTGTCCCCATGGCTAAAGCCTGGAGTCCCACTGCCCTGCAGGGCTGAAGCCCCAGGCTCCCACACACCCCGCCCAGCCCAGCGGCTGAAGCCCGGAGCCCGGAGCCCCACCCACTGGGCCCTAGAATTTTTATGGCATGTTGAGGGGTGGGGGTGGGGGGCTCCAGGAAATACTCAATGAGAATTTAAGCTCTGCCCTTGGAGGAACCCTCAGTGCACTGGCCCCCAAGGGGCCCTGCCCCCTTCCTCCAGGGCAAGCCCCGCGGCCCCACCGCCTCCAGGCTCCAGCCCCCCCGTCCCGCAGTGCAGCTCTGTGCAGCAAGCCCCCCGACACAGGCACCTGGAGGAGACTCTCAGGCTCTGGAGGGCTCCGTGACCCCCGGCAGCCCTCTTTGAACGGGCCGGGTTTGGCACCCACCTGGCCTGGCACTGGGAGTGCTGGGTTGGCAGGAGAGGCGCCTGCCGCCCTGTCCCCCCGCCATGGTTCTAGCAGTGCTGGGTCAGAGCCCCACGTCTCCGCAGGTCCCACAGACCCTGCCCCCCCTGCGTTCGCCAGGCTGCGATCCCCTGGCCGGCTGCCTCGTCGGTCGTGGGGATCGCTTTGTGTGCCGGGCCCGCGGCTGACTCCCTCTGTCTCCAGCGTGGGAGCAAACGAATCCGTGACGCCCCATGGGTCGCTCTGCCAAGGGGGCTGGCACGGAGCCATACAGCTCCCTCCTCCGGGTATTACCAAGAACTCCCGCCTTCGTCACACAGGGCTCCCCCCGGCCCCACCCTCCTCCTGGCCCTGGGCTCGCTGAGCCGCCTTCCCGGCAGCCTCCATTGTGGGTTCAAGTGGCGCCCCATGGGGGGCCCCTCCTCGCTCCCTGGCTCGGCTGGACGGGGGTGGGGGGCCGTGGCTGAGCCGTGGCTGTCTGTCCGTCCGTCCAGGTGGTGTACTTCACAGCCACCTTCCCCTACGTGGTGCTCACCATCCTCTTTGTGCGCGGCATCACCCTGGAGGGCGCCGTCACCGGGATCATGTACTACCTGACGCCCCAGTGGGACAAGATCCTGGATGCCAAGGTGGGTCTGAACCGGGGGCGGCACTCTGCCCTTCCAGCACCCAGTGCGGTGTCAGTCCCCACTGGGCAGGGGGTCCTGCCCCTCCCTGGGGCACAGGATCCTTCCCTTGCTCAGTCCCGGCTGTGAACACCCCAGGAACGCCTCACCCGGGCCCCCGGCCCCCAGTGTGGTCAGCAGGTCCCCCGCCCTGCCCCACAGACGGACGGGAGGGGAAGGGAGAGACTCTCGGCCACACAGGAGCCGTGAGGAGGCAGCATTGGGTCCCACATGGGCCTGACCCCAGGCTGAACCCAGGCCCCCTGCTAGCCCAGCCCCTGGCCCACAGCGCTGCCAGCACCCCTCGGTCCCGACCCGCAGCCCCCCACTATCCAGCCCTGGGCCGTCTCCGGCTACCAACACTGGCTTTGTGATGTGAGGGTGACCCGGGGCTGGGCTCCTGCCCCACGGCATTGTGTAGGGGACAGCCCGGTGCCCTCTCTGCCAGTGGTAACATCTCTGTGTCTGCCAGGTCTGGGGAGATGCTGCCTCCCAGATCTTCTACTCTCTGGGCTGCGCCTGGGGGGGCTCATCACCATGGCATCCTACAACAAATTCCACAACAACTGCTACAGGTGAGCCACGCCTGCCCAGGCCACGCCCCCGACTCCCACCCCAGCCCAGGCCACGCCCCCGACTCCCACCCCCCTGCTGGGCCACGCCCCCGACTCCCACCCCCCTGCTGGGCCAGACCCCCCGACTCCCACCCCCCTGCTGGGTCACGCCACCTGACTCCCACCCCCCTGCTGGGCCACACCCCCCGACTCCCACCCCCCTGCTGGGCCATGTCCTCTGACTCCCACCCCCCTGCTGGGCCACACCCCCCGACTCCCACCCCCCTGCTGGGCCAGACCCCCCGACTCCCACCCCCCTGCTGGGCACACCACCTAACTCCCACCCTCCTGCTGGGCCGTGCCCTCTGACTCCCACCCCCCTGCTGGGCCACACCCCCCGACTCCCACAACCTGCTGGGCCACGCCCCCCGACTCCCACCCCCCTGCTGGGCCACACCGCCCGACTCCCACCCCCCTGCTGGGCCACACCCCTCGACTCCCATGCCTGCTGGGCCATGCCCCCTGACTCCCACCCCCCTGCTGGGTCACACCCCTCGACTCCCATCCCCTGTTGGGCCACACCCCCTGACTTCCACCCCCTGCCTGGGCCATGCCCCCCCGACTCCCACCCCGCCAGGTCATGCCCCCCTAACTCTCACCCCCCTGCTGGGCCATGTCCCCAACTCCCACCTCCGCGGTCTCACTGCACTCCCCACTTCCCTCTGCCTGGCTGTGTTCCCCCCAGGCCACACCCCCCCCCGACCCCACCCTCTGCCAGGTGAATTCTCTCCCCAACCCCGGTAGCCCGAGCCCCCCTACCCCTTCTCGCTCCCCCTGCTCTGTCTGCGCTGAGCCCCCGTCCTGACTGCACCCAGCCCTCCCCAGCCGGCCAGGCCAGGTCCCCGCCCCCCGGTGCACCGAGCCCCCTGGCTCTCTGACCCGCCTGCCCTGCAGGGACAGCATCATCATCAGCATCACCAACTGCGCCACCAGCGTCTACGCCGGCTTCGTCATCTTCTCCATCCTGGGCTTCATGGCCCAGCACCTGGGCGTGGACGTCTCCCAGGTGGCCGACCATGGGCCTGGCCTGGCCTTCGTGGCCTACCCCGAGGCCCTGACGCTGCTGCCCATCTCGCCCCTCTGGTCCATCCTCTTCTTCTTCATGCTCATCCTGCTGGGGCTGGGCACGCAGGTACCAGGGCCTGGGGCGCGGGGAGAGCGGGGGGGCGCCAGGGGGTGGGGGCACCAGAGGGGTGGGGAGGGCAGAGGGGGTGTGGGGAGGGCAGAGGGGGGAGGGAAGAGGCCGCAGGGGGTGGGGAGGGCAGCGGGGGTGAGGGGAGGGGCCCCAGGGGGGTGGGAAGGGCAGAGGGGGTGTGGGGAGAGGCCCTAAGGGGGTGGAAAGGGCAGAGAGGGGTGCAGGATGAGGCCCCAGGGGGATGGAAAGGGCAGAGGGGGTGCAGGGAAGGGGCACAAGGGGGTGGGGAGGGCATAGGGGGATGCAGGGAGGGGCCCCTGGGGGTGGTGAGGGCAGAGGGGGGTGCAGGGAGGGGTCCCAGGGGGGTGGGAAGGGCAGTGGGGGTGAGGGGAGGGGTCCCAGGGGGATGGGAAGGGCACAGGGGGTTGAGGGCAGTTGGGGAGGGGCTGGGGGGTGGCAGCCGAGGGCGCTGGGGGCAGCCTGGAAAGCTGGAGGGGCTGGGGGGCAGCGTGAGGAGCCGGGGGAGTTGGGGGCGGCCGGGGGGCTGGGGGGCAGCCTGAGGAGCCGGGGGAGTTGGGGGGCAGCCGGGGGGAGCTGGGTGGCAGCCGGGGGGGCTGGGGGCAGTGTGAGGAGCCGGGGGAGTTGGGGGCGGCCGGGGGAGGCTGGGGGGCAGCGTGAGGAGCCGGGGGAGTTGGGGGCAGCTGGGGGGAATGGGGGCAGCGTGAGGAGCTGGGGGAGCTGGGGAGCAGCCGGCGGGGGCTGGGGGGCAGCCTGAGGAGCCAGGGGGAGTTGGGGGGCAGCCGGGGGGGCTGGGGGCAGCCTGAGGAGCCGGGGGCACCATGCCCAGGCCAGGCACTGGCTGACCCTGGCTCCCTGCCCAGTTCTGCCTGCTGGAGACGCTGGTGACGGCCATTGTGGACGAGGTGGGAAACGACTGGATCATCCGCAGGAAGATGTTTGTGACGCTGGGCATGGCCGTGGTGGGCTTCCTGCTGGGCGTCCCACTCACCACCCAGGTACGGGCGCGGGGCTCCCTGCATGGGCACCAGGGCACCTGCCAATGCCCTGTGGGGGGAGCAAGAGGCCTCGCCCTGCTGAGCCCCCTTTGACCCGCCCCCCCCCCCCACTGTCCCTCCAGTGCCTCAGGGGCTCTTCCCCCAGCCCCCTTCCTTCCTGCCCCCTCGGTCTGTCTGCTCCCCACCCATAGGCCCCGCGTGGGAGCGTTATGGACCCTGCTGGGCAGTGTGGGAGAGAGAGAGCCGGAGACATGGGCCTGGCCTGAGGCCTGAATTGAAGCAGTGGGCGAGACGAGCCTGGCTGATGGAAAGCAGCGAGCAGAACTTGGGGTGTTGGTGATGCCAGCCGGGCTCCTGCCAGGTTCAGGGTGTGCAGGCTGGCTCCGCTTTGCAACGTCTAGCTCCAGCTGGTCCCCATCGTACGCCCTCTGCATCTCCTCCCCTTCCTTCCCAGAGGGCCATGCCTGTGCCGACGCCCGGGCTGGGTGGCGAGACACATGCTTGGCAGGGATGGTGATTCCGGTGCCGTGCCGGGTGGGGATGGCAGTGCTGGGCAATGACAGTGGTGCCTGGTGGCAGCGGTGGTGCTGAGTGGGGATGGTGGTGCCAGGCATCAGTGCCCATGCCAGGTGGGGAAGGCTGTGCTGGGGGGTGGTGCCAGGCAGGGATGGCAGTGCCAGGCAGCAGTGCTGGGTGGGGTGGCAGTGCCAGGCGGGGATGGTGGTGCCTGGCAGCATTGCTGGGTGGGGATGGCAGTGCCAGGCAGAGATTGCAGTGCCAGGCAGTGGTGCCAGGCAGGGATTGCAGTGCCAGGCAGTGGTGCCAGGTGGGGAAGGTGGTGCCAGGCAGTGGTGCCAGGCAGGGATTGCAGTGCCAGGCAGTGGTGCCAGGCAGGGATTGCAGTGCCAGGAAGTGGTGCCAGGTGGGGAAGGTGGTGCCAGGCAGCAGTGCTAGGCAGGGATTGCAGTGCCAGTCTGTGGTGCCAGGCAGAGACTGCGGTGCCAGGCAGTGGTGCCAGGCGGGGAAGGCAGTGCCAGGCAGTGGTGCCAGGCAGAGATTGCAGTGCCAGGCAGTGGTGCCAGGCAGGGATTGCAGTGCCAGGCAGCAGTGCCAGGCAGAGATTGCAGTGCCAGGCAGTGGTGCCAGGTGGGGTGGCAGTGTCAGGCAGCGGTGCCAGGTGGGGGTGGCAGTGCCCGGCAGCGGTGCCAGGTGAGGAAGGCAGTCCCCAGACTATCTGTCTCTGACCCCCGCTCTCTCCAGGCTGGGATATACTGGCTACTGCTGATGGACAATTACGCCGCCAGCTTCTCCCTGGTCATCATCTCCTGCATCATGTGCGTCTCCATCATGTACATCTACGGTAGGTCCCCACCTGCTGGCGCCATGGCAACGGTGGCCCGTAGCCTCTGCCCCGCGGTCACAGGTGGGGCACCTGGCCTGTCAGCAGCCAATGGGAGCCCAGCTGATACAGACACCAGAGTCATCAGGAATAGGCCACGTTCTGATTGGCTGGGCCGCATGCCCAAAGAGCAGCTCTAGGGCAGTGCCAGATGGGAGCAGGATTCCTGGGTTCCATCCCCAGCCCTGGGCGGGGAATGGAGTCTAATGGCGGGGGGGGAGGGAGCCAGGACTCCTGGGTTCTGTTCCCACTGGCCCCTGCCTCTCTGTGTTGCTCTGTGGGGTGCAGGGCTGAGCTCCCGAACTGGGGGTGCTGGCGATGGGCAGGGGGTGCCGGCAGTATTTCATTTATTATGGAAGAGGAGCCAGGGCTCAAGCAATTGTTTTACATTCATAACTGCTGCGGCAAGCCCAGCGGTGCCGGGGCTGTGAACTGCCAGGCCCAGCGTTGCCGGGGCTGTGAACTGCCAGGCCCAGCGGTGCCGGGGCTCTGACCTGCCCGGCCCAGCGGTGCCGGGGCTGTGAAGTGCCAGGCCCGGGGGTGCCGGGGCTCTGACCTGCCAGGCCCAGCGGTGCCGGGGTTGTGAAGTGCCAGGCCCGGAGGTGCCGGGGCTCTGAACTGCCAGGCCCAGCGGTGCCGGGGCTGTGAAGTGCCAGGCCCGGAGGTGCCGGGGTTGTGAAGTGCCAGGCCCAGCGGTGCTGGGGCTCTGACCTGCCAGGCCCAGCGTTGCCGGGGCTGTGAAGTGCCAGGCCCGGAGGTGCCGGGGCTGTGAACTGCCAGGCCCAGCGGTGCCGGGGCTCTGACCTGCCCGGCCCAGCGGTGCCGGGGCTGTGAAGTGCCAGGCCCAGCGGTGCCGGGGCTGTGAAGTGCCAGGCCCGGAGGTGCCGGGGCTGTGAACTGCCAGGCCCAGCGGTGCCGGGGCTGTGAAGTGCCAGGCCCGGAGGTGCCGGGGCTCTGACCTGCCAGGCCCTGGCACAAATTGAGCACTGTGCGCGGTGGTTCCGACCCAGATCCAGGTTTCCCAGGGGAGTGCGTGTGCGTTCAGGCGGCATCGCCTGTCCCCAAACCCCCAGGCGCTGTTCTCCTAGTGAGTGTCCCTGTCTGCTCCCACCAGGACACCGGAACTACTTCAAGGACATCGAGATGATGCTGGGCTTCCCGCCTCCTCTCTTCTTCCAAATCTGCTGGAGGTTCTTCTCGCCCGCCATCATCTTCGTAAGTGCTGCGCCCCTCCTGTGGCAGGGATGGGGCGGGGGGTGCCAGCCCATGGGGGGGGGTTGGGCAAGGGATGTGACAGACCGTGGGGAGGGGGGAGTGGAGGGCTGTGCCAGCCCATAGAGGGGTGAGGTAAAGGCAGGGGGTTGCCAGCCCATGGGGAGATGCCAGCCTGGGGAGAGGGGTGTGCCAGCCAATGGGGGTGTGAGGGCAGGGTAGGGGTGTGCCAGCCTGGACAGGGACAGGGATATGTCAGCCCGTGGAGGGGTGGGGGGCAGAGCAGGGGTGTGCCATCCCATGGAGGGGCGGGGGCAGGACGGATGTGCCAGCCCATGGGGGGTAGGGGTTGCCAGCCTGTGCCAGCACACAAGCCTGCTCTTACGGGGGCAGGTGCAAATCCCAGCTCATCTCACAGCAGGGGTAGGCGTCCCTGTGACAGCAAACAGTCCAAAAACTCCTGCCTCGGGGTGAGATCTGCCCAGGGGTAGCTCATCCCCACCTTGCTCTGCTGCGCTCTGCCCCTCTGTGACGATGCTGCCCGTGGGAGCCAGCTGAGGTCACTCAATCAGGGTGCACGGCAAACAGAACACGGCAGACAAACCCCAAACGCTGGTGGATATTCCACTCCTTAGAGTTACCCAGCCAGCCCAAACCAGCCTCTGTATTAGAAAAGGTTCTCCTGACTCCAAAGGACCAAGCCCCAGATCCAGGTCAAATGATAACTTCGATCTTACCCCAAATACACGCTTACAGTCAATTCTTATTAACTAAACTAAAAATTATTTAAAAAGAAAAGAGAGAGAGTTGGTTGACAGACTTGAATTCAGTTCTTGAGCTCCAGGTACATAGCAGAGATGTTGAGTTTGTAGTGGCCAAAAGTCCTTTTAGAAATAGTCCACAGGTTATAGTCCAGTGTCCATATTCAGGGTGACTCCAGTCAGTGACTGGGGATCTCAATCCTTATGGCTCAGGGTTTCCCTTCTTGAAACCCAAAGCAGATCTGAGATGAAGAAGGATCGTGTCCCAAGGTTTTTATACATTTCCAGCAGTCTTTTGGCCTGAGAAAACAAGAGACTTAACTTTCCTTCTCCCAAACATCGTGGCAATTAGCACAGGGCAATTTATCCATTGAACAGTTCAGATACAGGTTACCCCAACCTTCAAAGAGACATAGAGACAACAATACTATGTCACTCAAGTGTCTTCCTAAATGTTAATATTCCCTTTTTGATCTTTGAATCAAAGCCATAGCCATAGACAAGACTTGTTTGCTGACCTCACAAGACCTGAGCAAACACCTCCCCTTCTCTCTAACAATGCAGACTTGCATTTCAGGGCCCTGTTCACTTCCATCTCTTCCTAACAAGTGTTTAAAGTTGGGCCCTGGGTCAGGTCAGGCTGGGAGGTAATTAACTCTTTCTGGACCTGTGTCACCTTTCAACGAGATATTATATTACACTCCTAACGTCACACCCTCCCTTGGCTGCACCCAGCCCTGGCCACTGTCAGAGCTGGACCCACCTGGCGATCCCTGGGCACTCGGCTTGAGGGGTGGCAGGTTGGGAGGGAGTTTATGGCTCGGGATGGGGCTGCTATGGGGGGGGGGGGCATGGCAGTGGCTGGGAGGGTCTGGGGGGTAGGGCTGGGGACACCTGCCCCACTCTGCTGGCAGCACAGGTGCTCCGCTCCAGGCTCTGGGGGCCCCACTCGCCCCTCAACCACCCAGTGCCGTGTCTTCTGGACACCAGCCGGTGCACCCATCCGCTGCCCACGTGGCCGCAGCACTGTGTCCCAGCGAGGCCAAACGGCCGAGCAGGTACCCGAGCAGGAGAAATGGAGAAAGACCAGACGCAAGGGAAAGGATTGGAAATGCCGGGCTAGGGACGACCCACAGCGCAGAGCCGCTCCGGATCCTGGGCTCCCCTGGCACCGACCCCGGCCTGGCAACCTCGCCCCACAGGGGAGGAGTTTGCACCCTGTGCAACAGTTTGGTTGGCTTCACCCCCCTCGATGCAGCGAGGCCGGCGGGGAATTCTGCCAGCCCAGCTCCTCCTTCTCGGGGGGCTTCACAGCACTGGGGACCCTGCTGTCGCCAGAGCAAGTGGCGCTGGGCCCTGGCACACTCGTCACGTAGACGTGGCCTCATTAGCATATTCCAGCCCAGCTCAGAGGGTCTTTCAGTGCTTGGCCAGTGCAGCGAGCCAGGATCCCCTTTTCACGGGACCCCCACCAGTGTCCCTCTCATTTTCCCAGCCGTGTGTGGAATTAATTTTATTAAGTGCACCAATATGGAGGTGATGTGTGACATGACCCTGTGTGACCCATCACCTCCATATTGGTGCACAGAACAAAATTCATGGGGCAGGGTGGGGCCGAGTGTGGGAGGGGGCTCAGGTCTGGGGCAGAGGGTTGGGGTGTGGGGGGGTGAGGGCTCCAGCTGGGGGTATGGGCTCTAGAGTGGGGCCGGGAATGAGGGGTTTGGGGTGCAGGAGGGTGCTCTGGGGCTATGTTAGGGAGAGATGACTCCCCCCAGTTCTCTCTCCCCACAGCAGCACTTGGGTGGGGGGAGGGTGTCTCTCCCCGCCCCACCAGCTCTGGGGCTGGGGCTGCAGGATAAGCGTCCCTCCCCCGGCCCCGGCAGGTCCCCGGGCAGGTTCCCTGAGCGCCTGCAGGGCGCTAAAGAGGCCGCGGCCATGCAGCTAACAGGAACCGTGGACCCCCACCGTGCACAGCTTTGCCTCTGTCACGGGTGCCAGCATGTGCCCTTCGCTCAGCTCTCCTGCTGTCCCAGCCGTGGCATCTCACTCGCGCCAGCTCAGCCCGGAGGGCCCCTCATCAGAGCCTCTCGTGGGGTCGCTTGCTCCGCGCCAGGCTGGAAACCCGGGCTGGGCTGGGTGCAAAGCCGCTGCTCGATCACCGCGACACCGTGATGGGTGGGTGCAGGGTACCCGGAGTGACTCTTTGCCAGGAGAAACCACTTGCCTTGCCGGGCGGCTCGGCACCGGGGCAGGTCCCGGGGGAGACAGGTTAGACACATGCCTGTGAGGGACGGTCCGGCTAGTCCTTGGTCCCGCCTCAGCGCAGGGGGCGGACCAGGTGCCCCATCAGGGCCTTTCCAGTTCCACGCCTCTGACTGTCACGCGTTTCCCACACAGACATCTGGCCACAGCCGTGATGCTGGGCTGGCACTGAGCCCCCGCCCCGCTGGCCAGGTACCGAGAGGCTGGTCAGACAGACCTGCCTGGGCATGTCTGGGTGTACCTGTGTCACGGGGGGCTGGCAGGCTGCGGGTCTGGTGGGGTGGCAGAGATGGGGGCAGAGGTGACAGGTTGGGGGGGATGGTAGATGTCAGGCCGCGTGGGGGTGGTGATGGGAGGCTGGTGGGGATGGCAGTGATGGGGCAGGGGTGATGGGCTGGCAGGGATGTGGGGCTGGTCGGTGTGGGGCCCGTGGGACACAGGGACCTGCTCTGCCCTTCACCCCAGTGCAGGGGCCACGGGCAGGCCTGGGGTTCCTGGCTGAGCCCACACTCCCCCTTCTGTGCCCCCCAGTTCATCCTGGTGTTCACGGTGATCCAGTACCGGCCCATTGCCTACAACACCTACGTCTACCCCACCTGGGCCGTCAGCATCGGGTTCCTCATGGCGCTGTCCTCCGTGCTCTGCATCCCGCTCTACGCCGTCTACAAGCTCTGCCGTGCTGACGGTGACACGCTGCTCCAGGTGCGGGGGAGATCCAGGCCCGTGGGGCGGGCGCCGGTGCCCTGGCCAGCAAACCCTGCCCTCCCCCCAGGCATCTGCTCCCCCGGGCAGGAGGCTGACAGGCCCAGCACTGGGAGTTGGGGCTGGGAGCCAGGACTCCTGGGTTCTCTCTAGGAAGCAGTGGGGTCTAGTGGGTTGGCTTGGAGATTCCTGCCCTGGAGGTGGCTGGGGGTCCCTGCCAGCCCCTCGGGTCTGGCTGAATGTCTGGCTGCTGCCCCACTTGGGGGTCACGGAGGGGTCTGAGGTGGAGGCGGGTGATCGAGGCTCTGGGCTGGGGCCCTACGGGCACAGGGCCGGTGCCCACGTGGCCAAGCTAACGCCCCTTCTCCCTCTCTCTAGCGTTTGAAAAACGCCACCAAGCCCAGCCAGGACTGGGGCCCAGCGCTGGCTGAGCACCGGGCCGGGCGCTACGCCCCCACCTCCGCGGTCTGCCTGGATGTGCAGCCGCTGAACCCCGAGAAGCCACGGAGCGAGGACGTCGCCCTCCCGGTGCAGGGCAGTAACGGCTCAGCCCACAGCCAGGACTCCAGACTGTGACCCGGCGCCAGCCCCTGCGCCCCCGACCCGCCCTGCTCGGTGACGCACTGCAGTGCCCCCTGCTGGGGGAGCCCAGGCTGCACCGGGCACCGCCAGGGGCCCCCCGTGTGTGCGTCCCCATCCCCCGCCCCTCCCCACGGTGTGTGTCACCCCTCGTGTTTACAGTAAGGGCCCCGCAGCCGGGCCCAGCGCACCGCCGGCCGCAGGGGAGCGGCTGCCCAGCCCCGCTTGGCAAGGGCCGAAGGAGCCGTGGCGGGTGTGCGGACCAGGGGGGAGCAAGCCTGAGCCCAGGGGCGGCTCAGCCCCTGCCCAGTGTGTGACTGGGGGACGGGGAAGCCGGGGCCCAGGCGTCTGGGCTGGGGGCCATGCCCTGTGAGATGGGGGCTCCCAGCTGCCACGTGGCCCAAAGTGGCAGAGGGGCCACGGACCACGCAGGCCGCGCAGATGGGGCTCTGGGAGGAGGGGGCCCAGGAGAGCGGCTGCCAGGGCCAGGAGGAGCCGCACCCCGCTGCGTAGGGGGAGTGAAGGGGAGGGGAGCAGAGAGTCAGTGGGGTGGAGGTGGGGGGGTGGCAGGCAGGCAGCAGCTGGGTCAGGCTAGCTCAGCCCTTTGCTCTGTCTTCCAGGCCCTCCCCTCCTGGCCGGCCGAAGCGGGGTGGGGGCTGCTGTTACCGTGGAGGGAGATGGTGTCTGGCTGAGACTGGCGGGGGGCGGGGGGCAGTGCCAAGGCCAGGGTTGTGTCTGGGGCAGGCAGGATTCAACCCACCTGGCAGGACTCCTACCTGTGCCCCAGGCATGGCCCAAGCCATAGTGTGGCACCATCTCCCCACCATCTCCCCGGGAGCTCCCCCAGCTGGCGCCAAGGGAGGGGCACTTGGAGAGGGATGGCCATGGAGATGCAGGGCGGGGGGAGGAGCCCTTTGCCAGCATGCGTGCCCACATGCACTGCCCCCCCGGCCCATGCACGGCCCACGTGCAGACACGCACGGCATAGAGCACACTCGCAGCACACACAAAAGCCCAGCACACACACGCACGGCACGTGCAGACATGCCCGGCCCAGACACGCACAGCACACAGGCCGACACGCAGGACTCTCTCTCTCACACACACGCACGGCACGTGCAGACATGCACGGCCCAGACAAGCACAGCACACGGGCCGACACGCAGGACTCTCTCTCTCACACACACGCACGGCACGTGCAGACATGCACGGCCCAGACACGCACAGCACACGTGCCGACACACATGCACAGCCCAGGCATATGCATGCACACGCCCATACCCCCCCCCCCCCCCGCACAGCGCTCTCATGCACATTGCCTGGGGGTGCAGGGCCAGCCCCGGCCAGGTCCCCCCCGTGCTGTGTCCCATGAAGGGCTGCAGTTGGGCTGGGTCCAGCCCGGTGCCTGCGCCATCAGCCAGCCGCAGCAGGCTGCAAGGGTTAGGCTGTGGCTGGCATGGCGGGGTGGGGGGGGTCCTCTCCGTGGGCTCAGCCCTGCCCTGGGGGCTCCCCCTTCACCGAGCGAGCAGGACCCATGGCCTTGTCTCTCCCTGCTGGTGCTGCTGAGCATGGGGCTGCAGGGTGGCCCTGCACCCTCATGGCTCTGCCCTGGGGAGGGCAAGCACTTTATGGGCCAGGGGGCTGGTTCCAAACCCTACTGCGAAGGGGTTTGCTTGACCCAGCTGGATTCACCCTGGGCCCCACAGCCCCCATGGTGGTGAGGGGCAGCCAGCCAGGGGGAGAGGCATCGCCCCAGCCTGCTGCTAAGGAGATGCACACGAGGCCCCTGGGGCCAGAAGCACTACGAGGGGGGGCTTCCCCCAATAGGCATTTTCCTCTGTGTCAGATGAGTGTTAACGGGGGAGGGGCTGCATACAGCCCCTCACTGCAACGGGGGGTGCTCCCCAGATCACTGCCCACAGCCCCCCCACAGGAGGGTGCCCACGGCATTGGGCTGGGCTGGCTCAGACAGGCCCTGGGTCCCTGTACCCGCTCTCCAGCCGGGCATGAGGGGGACCGGCCCCCAGCCCGCGCGGTGCGTGGGGGTGTCCAGCCATGGCTCCGTGTGTGTCAGGGGCCGGGGAGCAGCTGGGCCTTCCCCCACCCCCAGCTTTGGGCCTGGCCCAAGCAGGGGGGCAGGCACACTCCTTTGGGTGCTCCCCCTCTAGCCGGGAGCCCAGTGCCCCCCTGGGCCAGGCACGGCCTCGCCACCACCATACCCGGGCACCGAACAAAGCCGAGCCTCACGGTCGGGGCAGGGGGCGGGCGGTGCCCTGGGGTTGCTCAGGCCACCAGTGAAGTGAGTTTGGTGGGACTTACCCACGCCCCGGGGACAGGGACCACGGGCAGCGGAGCCGGCCCCACTTCTGCCACCCAGGCAGTGGCTGGGGAAGGTGCCAACGCTGGGTGGGGGCCTGCGGCACCCTGTGGGCACCTCTCCCCACCCCCCACCCGTCCTGCCCCCCCAGCCGACGCGGAGCTGCACTACTTCCTGCATGGATCCTGTGCCCTGCCCCGTGTGCCAGTGATGCCCACGCTCCTCTTCCCGTCTAATCGTTAGCAATACGGTGCTGGGGCCTGGGTCGCGCCGCCCGCGCCAGTGACGCCCCGTGTAGAGTTTTAAAGTCTGATAGATTTTAATGAAATTTATATTCCTGCGTCCGCGTGCCGGCTGCCTTTCTTTGGCGGGGGGGGGGAGGCACACATGAGCAACCCTGGTACCCCGTCCCCACGGCACTGCCCGCCCAGGCCTGGCCCAGATGCTGTGGCCCGGTGCAGCCAGGAGATCGACGGGTCCCGTTCCCAGCCGCCAGGCTGCACGGAGGGGCCCAGGCCCTGCCCCCCACGCCTGGCCTTGCTACCTGCTGGCGCTGGGCAGAGGCACCCAGCATGCCCACAGCAGGTCCCAGCTCCCCTCCACAGCTGGGCAGAGCTCCTAGCCCCACGGGGCAGCTGTGTGGGTCCTGCCCAGGGTGGGTGAGGGCAGGGGGCCCCGCAGAGAGGGCACGGTGCCAGACCCCAGCACCTGCCTCTGGCTCCAAGGGCCCATCCCCCCCAGAGGCAGGAGCACTGAGAAGTGCCCAGGCCCCAGGCAGCTTCCCTTCCCCCTCTGCCCCCCATCCCCTGGGCACATGGTACCTGCGCCCCTCCCCCACCCAACCCCTAGGCCAGTGCACGCTGCATGGCTCCCCACGCACCATGGCAGGGGGCAGCCAGGAGGGGGCGTCGCAGGCCAGGCCCAGGGCTCAGCTCAGGAGCTGCCCCCCAAGACGCGGAGGGGGCTGATACCGGGGTGGGGTGGGACGACAATGCCCCTGTGGGTTGGGTGCCTCCAGGGCAGAGCAAGGGCGAGCCAGGGACAGAGGGACCCAGCGGGGCAGGAAGCGGCGCTGGAGCTGGGGGGGAGATGGGGCAGGACCTCCTGCCCATGCCAGGCTGCCCCAGGCTCCCCACCCCGTGCCCCAGGGCAGGCGGGGAGAGGCTCACAGCACTAGCTCGGCCCCTGGCACCCCAGCAGCCTCAGGTGGCGGCCGGAGAGGGGGCGCAGGGGCGGGCGCTGCTCTGCAGGTGGCGAGGGGAGGAAGGTCAGGCTGGGCCCTGCTGGCAGGGGGGCCAGGCGGCTGCAGGCTGGGCTTGCAGGGGGAACCCCAGCTCCTGGGGGTGATGGCGCGGCCAGGTCCTGGTGCCCAGAGGCCCAGCCGGGGGTCGCAGCCCCTCCGTGGAGCCCCCCAGCCAGGCCGCCCAGAGAGCAGCTGCACCCGTCGAGGGGCACTCGGCCCAGCACAGTGCTTGGGGCTGGCGGGGCTGGTTCTCGGCGGCCCGACGGGGACGGAGCGGCTGGTGCCAGGCGGGGGGACACGCTGGCTGGTGCCGGGCTCCCCAGGCCCACGGGACACCTGCAGAGCCAGGGAGACAGTGCCGTCAGCAGAGCCCCGCCGGGACAGAGCACCGCCCGCCCCGCCCCGCCCCACATCCGGAGACAGGCTCACGTCCAGGGGGCAGGGTTCAGCCAGGACCGACCCCGAACCCACCGCCCCAGCCTGCAGTGATAGCCTGAGGCCCTGCAATAATCCCACAATGGGGCCCCCTGCAACCAGCACGGCCTATGTGACCTGCCACCCCCGGGGGTCCCAGCCTGCCCCCTGCAGCCCTGCCAGTGCCCCTCACTACGATACGCTGCCCCCCAGGGCCCCAGCCAGCCCCCCCCGGGGTCCCAGCTTGCAGCCCTGCCAGTGCCCCTTACTCCAACCCGCTGCCCCCCAGAGTCCCAGCCTGCCCCCTGAAGCCCTGCCAGTGCCCCTCACTACGACCTGCTGCCCACTGGGGTCCCTGTAGCCCTGCCAGTGCCCCTCGATCTGACCCCCAGTCCACCCCATCCCATCCCTGGGGCCCCTCTCCTCCCCACACACAGCCCTGCCGGTGCCCCTCAGTCCCAAGCCTGAGGTGCTTGTATTTGCTGGTACGCAGGGTTCCCCTGGGCAATTTCTTCAAAGGGGGTTACCTGGGCTGTCGGGGGGCCACAGGTTCAGGGCACTGGACCTCCTGGGAGAGGCCAGGCCTGGGGTCCAGCTGGCCCAGCTGCAGGTCCTGCTCCATGGCTCGTCTCTGCTCCTGCAGCTCTGCACGGAAGGGAAGTGCTGATGAGAGGCAGAGCGTCCCTCGCTGGCCTGCCCCAAGCACTGCCCAGGGGGGTGCAGAGTGGGGCCTGCGGTGGTGCTGAGTGAGCTCGCAGCTCCTGGCTGCCCTGCAACGACTGGGTATTGTCCCTGTGTGGCTGTGAAACACCCTGCAACCCTCCCCAGAGCCAGCTGCATCTCCGTGATGGGGACGTGGTGTGACGATGTGACGCAGCAGGGAGGGGGGAGTGTTGACCTGGGAATGTGCCCTGGGGACGGGAGACCTGAGAGCCTGTCACCTGAGCCAGGAGGGGGAGGGGGAGGTGACACCTCTGCCCAGGAATGTGGATGGAGGCTGCAGCAGGGAACCTGCTCGGTGGGTTTAGTTTCAGTTTGGGGCTGGGTGGAGGAACACAGGGAACCCCAGGGCTGGGGTCTAAGCTCCCTGCTCCCCCAGAAGGACTTCACTGAGGGGTCCTGGGTGTACCCACAAGCTCTGTTTTGGACTGTGTTCCTGTTGTCCAATAAACCTTCTGTTTTACTGGCTGGCTGAGAGTCTCAGTGAATCCCAGGAAGAGGGGTGCAGGGCCTGGACTCCCCCACACTCCGTGACAACTGGTGGCAGCGGTGGGATCTACTGCACCCCGTGAACGGCGCTTCCTGCAGTAAGTGACTGGGGAACAGTAAAACGAAGGGGGATTGACGGGGACAAGGCGTGCTGAAGATTCAGAGAGAGACGGTTTCAGTGGGCGGTTAACCCCTGGGAGTGTGTGACCAGAGAGAAGGACTTTTGCAGTAACAGGGTCCCCTGGGGGATTGCAGCAAGCGGTCCCAGGGGCGGAGGAGTCTGCAGCTCGACCCTGGCAAAGAGGTGGTGACCTCAAGAAGGACTGGCACACTAGGGGCTTTTCCTGGAAACCGTGGACAGCTGCCCGGCCTGCGAGTGGCCAGCCGGGAGATGTACGCTAAACGCCTTAAGAGCGACCTGGTGGAGCTGTGCAGGCAGAGGGGGCTGCGCGTCGGGAGGTCCACCAAGGAACAGCTGATTGCCCAGCTGGAGGAGAGGGATCGCTTGGATGACCCGATCCCTGTCCCTGAGGGAAGCCGCCCGGCGGACGCAGCGTGGGCCCTGGGGCCTGACCAGGCTGGGAGGGGTCAGACTGCTGCCCAGGACACCCCGAGACCCTTCCTACCTATGCCTGGGGGAGGGGTTGTGGGAAGCCCAGCGAATACCGAGGGCCCCCTGACCCCAGGAGCCAAGAGGGGATCCTCCCAGCGGAGCTCCCCATCCCTGGAGCGGATGTGGCTGGAATGGGAGAGGGAGAGGAAAATGAGGGAGCTGGAGGATCATGAAAAACAACGTCAACATGAGGAGAAACAACGTCAACATGAGCAGGAGGAGAAGGAGAAACAACGTCAACATGAGCAGGAGAGGGAGCGTCAGGAGAAGGAGAGGGAACGTCAACATGAGCAGCAGGAGAAGGAGAAACAAAGACAGCATGAACTGGAGCTGGCCAGGCTGAGGAGCAGTGGGGCCCCGGCTGCGGTGAGTGAGGGGGGACCCAAGACTGCAAGGAGCTTTGATAAGTGCTTCCTGGCCCAGCGGAAGGAGGGGGAGGACATGGATAGCTTCCTGACGGCCTTTGAGAATGCCTGCGAGATGCACAGGGTTGACCCTGCAGACAGGCTCCAGTTCCTCACCCCCTTACTGGACCCCAAAGCCGTGGAGGGGTACAGCCGAATGACAGGGGCAGAGGCAGGGGACTACGAACTGTTCAAACAGGCCCTGCTCCGTGAGTTTGGGCTGACCCCCGAGATGTACCGGAGAAGGTTCCGGAGTCAGCGTAAAACGCCTGAGGTCACCTACCTACAACTGGTCAACAGGATGCAGGGATATGCCCGCAAGTGGACAGCGGGGGCCCAAACTAAAGAGGACCTGCTTGACCTGTTTGTACTGGAGCACCTGTATGAACAGTGCCCTTCCGACCTGAGGCTGTGGCTGGTGGACAAAAAGCTCGCGAACCCCCAGCATGCAGGGCAGCTGGCCGACGAGTTGGTGAACAGTCGGTCAGGGGGTAGCCGGGAGGAGTCCCAAAAGAACAGGCCCCCCCCGATGCAGAGAGAGAGTCACCATGGGGCCTCCCAGCGGGGAAATAGGGAGAACCCCCTCCAAAGGGGAATGCCTGGCGTCGGGCCCCTCCGACCCGTTCGAGGGGACCAACGTGACCTGAGCTGCTATCACTGTGGCCAGAGAGGCCACGTACGGGCCCAGTGCCCCGGGCTCCGGGACAAACTGAGCAGACCCAACCTACCCAGGGTTAACTGGGTAGGGACTCAGCTGGACGAGGGGCAGGCGACCCAGGAAAGGGGGGCTACCAGTTTGCCACCTGCTCAGGAGGGAAGAGTACCCCCAGCCAGCCCCGCCAGAGGGCTGGAGGCTCTGGACTCAGGGTGCTCGGTTTACAGGGTGGGTGCGGGGCTGTCCCTCCGGAGAGAGTGCCTTGTTCCCCTGGAGGTGGATGGGAGGAAGGTCAATGGATACTGGGATACGGGCGCGGAGGTGACGCTGGCCCGGCCCGAGGTGGTGGCCCCAGATCGGGTGGTGCCCAACACCTACCTGACCCTGACGGGGGTGGGCGGGACCCCATTTAAGGTGCCCGTGGCAATGGTACACCTGAAATGGGGGACCAAGGAGGGCCCCAAGGATGTGGGGGTACACCACCATTTGCCCACTGAAGTTTTGATGGGGGGAGACCTAGAGGACTGGCCAAGCGACCCCCAGACCGCCCTGGTTGTGACCCGTAGCCAGAGCCGGCGAGGGGCACTGCGACCTGACCCTGGGGAGGGTACCACACTGGAGGCGCGAGACCCTACTCGGGTGGGGAGGGAGCGCCGAGGGGCACAGCTCAGAGAGGCTGCGGCCTCAGACCTGGCCACGGAGGGGGAACCGGGCCCCATCCCTTCCCCAGCCACTGAGTTCCAGGCCGAGTTGAGGAAAGATCCCTCCTTGCAGAAGCTCAGGGACCTGGCCGACCTCAGTGAGGGACGGTGTGACGATGTGACGCAGCAGGGAGGGGGGAGTGTTGACCTGGGAATGTGCCCTGGGGACGGGAGACCTGAGAGCCTGTCACCTGAGCCAGGAGGGGGAGGGGGAGGTAACACCTCTGCCCAGGAATGTGGACGGAGGCTGCAGCAGGGAACCTGCTCGGTGGGTTTAGTTTCAGTTTGGGGCTGGGTGGAGGAAGACAGGGAACCCCAGGGCTGGGGTCTAAGCTCCCTGCTCCCCCAGAAGGACTTCACTGAGGGGTCCTGGGTGTCCCCACAAGCTCTGTTTTGGACTGTGTTCCTGTTGTCCAATAAACCTTCTGTTTTACTGGCTGGCTGAGAGTCTCAGTGAATCCCAGGAAGAGGGGTGCAGGGCCTGGACTCCCCCACACTCCGTGACACGTGGCGCTCCACCCCGACCGGGGCAAGGAGGCTGGGCCGGGACACTGGCTTTGTGCTCCCCGGGGAGAGGTCGGGCAGGTCTCTTACCAGCCATCGTTGGCTCCTGCGCTGGCGCCGTAGCGGCTCGGTGTTCCTGCTCCAGGCAGCACTGGGGAGAGGGGGGGAGAGTCAGAGCACTGCCTGCCCACTGCCCCCAGGGTGTGGGAGGGGCATGTTATCGTAGGGTCTCTCAGAGCAGGGCGAGCCCCCCCACCAGGAGTGTCTGCAACAGCCACCCCTGCACTGATCGCCTCCAGGGGCCGGAGCAGTCCCACGGGGGGCTGGTCCTGGCCCATCGCCATGGCACTGCCCAGAAGAGGCCCGGTGAAATATTTCACCAGCACACGCTGGACTGGGAAACCCACAGCACAACCATACCGTGGCCAAGCCGCCGGCCCCCAGCAGAGGGCGCTACCACTTCACGCAGCCACAAACCCCTCCCCAGCACAGTGCCACAGAACCCAGAAGTCCTGGCTCCCAGCCCCCTGCTCTACCCCACTAGACCCCGCTCCCCTCCCAGAGCTGGGGATAGAACCCAGGAATCCTGGCTCCCAGGCTCCTGCTCTACCCCACTAGACCCCGCTCCCCTCCCAGAGCTGGGGATGGAACCCAGGAGTCCTGGCTCCCAGCCCTCCCCGGCTCTAACCCACTAGACCCCACTGCCCTCCCAGAGCTGAGGATAGAACCCAGGAGTCCTGGCTCCCAGCCCTTCCCCGCTCTATCCCACTAGACCCCGCTCCCCTCCCAGAGCTGGGGATAGAACCCAGGAGTCCTGGCTCCCAGCCCTCCCCGGCTCTAATCCACTAGACCCCACTCCCCTCTCAGAGCTGGGGACAGAACCCAGGAGTCCTGGCTCCCAGCCCTCCCCCGCTCTAACCCACTAGACCCCACTCCTCTCCCAGAGTCAGGGATCAAACCCAGGAGTCTTGGCTCCCAGCCCCAACTCCCAGTACTCCTGCCAGCAGCCCTTCCCCTGCACACGCGCCCTGGGAACCAGGGTGAGGGTGGCTGCTGTGGGGCAGGGCAAGTCCATCCCTGCACGGCCCAGCAGGCTGCCCCGGTGGGGGCCATGGCTTGGCGTGACCAGGGGCAGCCTCCCGCCTGGTGAGGTGCGCAGTGTGACGAAGTGGGACTGTTCTTAATGTTTCCTCCGAATATTGTGGGGGTGCCTCAGTTTCCCCTAGGCAGTTCTTAAGTATCTAGGTGGTGGGGTAAGGGTGTATGATCACTGCAGAGCCCTAGAGGGCAGGTGTGTGCAGGGGTCTGGACACAGAGAATGGCCGACACCCTGTTTCCTGGCAACTGAGGGCCTGGGCCCTTCCCCCCTGCAAGGTGAGAGCTAAAGGGTTGGAGAACAAAGGAATCAGGTGACCTCCTGGCCCGGGAAAGGAACAAAGCCCAGAGGAGGAGGGGCTGGAGGGAGTTTCAGTTTGGGGCTGGCTGGGACATGGAGTGAAGTGCAGACGTGGTTGTCTGGCTCACTGCCCCCCAAAATGGACCCAGCTGAGGGGTCCTGTTCTCTGCACCTACAAGCTCTGTGTTAGACCATGTTCCTGTCGTCTAATAAACCTTCTGTTTTACTAGCTGGCTGAGAGTCACGTCTGACTGCGCAGTTGGGGTGCAGGACCCTCTGGCTTCCCCAGGAGCCTGCCTGGGCGGACTCGCTGTGGGAAGCGCACGGAGGGGCAGAGGAGGCTGAATGCTCCGAGGTCAGACCCAGGAAGGTGGAAGCCGTGTGAGCTGTTTGCCCTGCGGACAGTCTGCTCACCGGAAGGCGACTGCCCCAGAGTCCTGACTGGCTTCATGGGGAGCAGTTCCAGAGCATCGCCCGGGCACTCTGTGACACGCAGGGTGGCTCAGGGGGTGTCTCTCTGCTCCCAGACAGCCCAGGGCGGGGCTGTGACGAAGCAGGACTGTTCTTAATGTTTCCTCTGAATATTGTGGGGGTGCCTCAGTTTCCCCTAGGCAGTTCTTAAGTATCTAGGGGGTGGGTGTGACGAAGTGGGACTGTTCTTAATGTTTCCTCTGAATAGTGTGGGAGTGCCTCAGTTTCCCTATGCAGTTCTTAAGTATCTAGGTGGTGGGGTAAGGGTGTATGATCCTTGCAGAGCCCTAGAGGGCAGGGGTATGCAGGGGTCTGGACACAGAGAATGGCTGACACCCTGTTTCCTGGCAACTGATGGCCTGGGCCCTTTCCCCCTGCAAGGTGAGAGCTAAAGGGTTGGAGAGCAAAGGAATCAGGTGACCTCCTGGCACAGGAAAGGGACAAAGCCCAGGGGAGGAGGGGCTGGAGGGGGAGTCAGTTTGGGGCTGGCTGGGGACATGGAATGAAGTGCAGACGTGGTTGTCTGGCTCACTGCCCCCCAAAATGGACCCGGCTGAGGGGTCCTGTTCTCTGCACTGACAAGCTCTGTGTTAGACCATGTTCCTGTCGCCTAATAAACCTTCTGTTTTACTGGCTGGCTGAGAGTCCCGTCTGACTGCGGAGTTGGGGGGCAGGACCCTCTGGCTTCCCCAGGACCCCGCCTGGGCGGACTCGCTGGGGGAAGCGCACAGAGGGGCAGAGGAGGCTGAATGCTCCGAGGTCAGACCCAGGAAGGTGGAAGCTGTGTGAGCTGTGTGTCCTGCAGACAGGCTGCTCCCCGAGAGGAGACTTCCCCAGAGTCCTGACTGGCTTCGTGGGGAGCAGTTCCAGAGCATCGCCCGAGGACTCCGTGACAGGGGCCAGTGCCCCCTGCTGATCCCGCCATCCCAGGGGTCCTACCCGGAGGTGGCAGATGTGTCTCTCCAGGGCACGGCACTCCTCCTCCAGCAGGGCCCTGGCAGAAGAGACAGGTGGGTTAGGTGGGCACCAGATGCATGGGAATGAGGGGGGCCGGGACAAGGGTCAGCGTCTGCTTTAAACATTTCCCTGCCATGCCCTGGGGCCCCTGGGCACAACCCCTGGCACTTGGGCATGTGCCCCCTCACAGCACATGGCAGTGGGACCTTGTCTCACCAGATGCCAGGGTTAACCCACCTCCCAGAGACCCCCCAGCCCTGGAGCTGTGTGGCTGGGCAGGGTGGCTGGGAAGGGTCACAAGAGCGGACAGAGGACCAACCTCCTGGGATGGGAACCCATGTCTGGAGGAGGGGCTGGGCAGAAGGGGTTCGCCTGGAGGCTGGGTACAGGTAACCCCTGGTGCCCACATGGGAGAGGCCTCCCCGTCCCGGGGCTGGGAGCCATCACGATCCCTGACCCTCGGGACAGGCACAGAGCGGGGAAGGAATGCACCCCAGGGAGCCAGTGGCAGAGCCAGGGATGGAGCCTGACACCCCAGCCCACGCTGGACCCCCCCAGCCCTGGGCCCAGGCCAGGAGCAGTGCAGCGGGGTGGTGAGGGTTCCTCTCCCCTCTCTGTGCACAGCCCATCCCACCGAGGACCCTGGGATGGCAGGATCAGCAGGGGGCACTGCCCCACCCCAGGCTGCCGGGGAGCAGAGAGACACCCCCTGCGCACGTCACCAGGAAGGAGGCTGTCCCTGGGCCCTGCAGGGGTGGAACGGCCACTGGCCCCCAAGTGCCCCTCCCCTCCAGGAGGCCTGGCTGCCCCCCAGCTGGCAGCACACAGGGGCCAGGAAGCGAGGGGGCAGGGCAGCCCAGACAGACCACAGGACCACCTGCTTCCCCTCTGGCCCCGTTGGTTCCTCATTCCCCACAATCCGCCCTTTGTTCTCTCCAAGCCGCGGGCCCCAGTCCCGGCTGCCAGACTCTGCACACGGGAGACAGCCAGTGAAGGAGGCCGGGGGACGCTGGGGCATGGCCCCCCTGTGACGTTATTGACATAATCTGGGACCGTATAGATCATTGTTGCAACCAAGGTCCTGTAGTGGCACCAAATCTTGTATACAGGGGGTCTAATAAGGTGTCTAAGACGAGGTTATGGTTGGCTGGTTAGGATTATGCTGTCTATATGTGTGTATCTTTTTTGTATTTAAAGTTGTAAGTATTGGCTCTGTGCTGTCTGTATTTTAAACTTGTGCTCTGCTTCTGGGGGACACCCCAGACAAGCTGGTGTCAGCTCTGCCTAGCCTGCTGGATGGCCCATTAAGGACCCTCAGCGACACAACTGACCCAGTGAGAGAAGGCAGACACGCCTGGGGACTCAGCCAGGTGTGCAGGGACCTGCCTAGGGACAGAACTCTGAGGTGTTTCCAGGCCATGGGATGGGCAGCTTGTCCTTGGGACAAAGAAAGAGACCACATGGCAAGAGACTATAAAAACCTGTTGCAGCTCCTCCATCTAGTCTTCGATCCTGCTTCCGACCTCTGGAGGGACTTGGCTACAAATGGAAGCTCCAAACCAAGGACTGAAGGACCCCTCCCAGCTGGGGATGTTCTCCAGAGACTTGATTTGAACCTGCCGTTTATTCCATCGCTGCTACAAGCCTGAACCAAGAACTTGGCCATCACTGTATGTCATTGATTCCATTGAACCCATTCTAGCTCTCGTCTCTCTCTTTTTCCTCTGATGAATAAACCTTTAGATTCTAAGGGATCGGCAACAGTGTGATTTGTGGGTAAGATCTGATTTGTATATTGACCTGGGTCTGGGGCATGGTCCTTTGGGATCGAGGGAACTTTTTTTCTTTTACTGGGGTATTGGTTTTCATAACCATCTGTCCCCATAACGAGTGGCACTGGTGGGGATACCAGGAAACTGGGGTGTCTAAGGGAATTGCTTGTGCGACTTGTGGTTAGCCAGTGGGGTAAAACTGAAGTCCTCTGTCTGGCTGGTTTGGTTTGCCTTGGTGGGCATAGGAACCCCAGCCTGGGGCTGTAACTGCCCTGCTCTAAGCAATTTGTCCTGAATTGACGCCTCTCCGTTGGGTCCCGTCAGAACCAGCCTCGTTACACCCCCCTCAGGCACTGATATTCCCCTGCCACAGTCCCACTTCTGGCACCTCCCACACAAGGGGCTGCTCCCCGGGCAGGGTCGAGATATTGACATGCCAACGCCGCCAGGGAAACAACCCATTACCCAGCGGGGAGCCAGACTCACCCCAGCTCTGCCAGTGCCCCTCACTCCCGACCCGCAGCCCCTGTTATCCCAGCCCTGGGCTCCCCCCCACAGCTCTGCAGTGCCCCTCAGTCCCAACCTTCAGCTGGGGCGAGCACCCAAAGGGAGGCGTTAGCACTTGGCTCTTGCCAGGAGCCTGCTGCAGGGCAGGGCGCAGCGATGGGGGCAAGGCTGGGAGGCTTTCTGGGAGCAAAGCCCAGAGTGAGCCCACAGCAGCGCTGGGCTGGAAGGGCAGAGCTGCAGCACCGGGGGCATCGCTCTGAGCCCTGGCATGGCCCCTTGCTCCAGTCCACCCCTCCATTCCCCGTGCCCCGCTCAGGCGCTCGCTCCAGTCCCCCTCTGCTCCCAGGCCCAGCCGCTGGGCCTCTCCCCGGCTCCCCGAAGGCGGCTCTGGGTTGGGGTGGGGCGGACGGTCTCTGCCAGCCCCTGGCTCACCTACCGGAGATGGGTCTGTGCCTGGTGGATGCGGGAGACGCTCAGCTTGTCCTTGAGGGGCTCCAGGTGGTGGACAAGGCCGGGGTCTGGGCTGGGGCAGAGGACAGACAGGGTTTGCCAGGGGACCATGGCGGGGGGCCCCTTTCCCAGAACCATTAGGGGTGTAGGGAGCAGCACCTTTGGTGGGGGAAGGGCTGGCAGCTCTGGCTCGTCCCCCCCTGACTGGGGCGGGGGCATTCCACACGCTCACAGACCTGGGCCCTGGGCTGGGCCCCACAGCCAGCCCCCAGGAACCCCACAGAGAGGCCGCTGGTGAGCGAGTGGTTCAGCCCTGGTGCAGGGCTGGGTGGCAGAGTCGCTGGCAGGGAGGGGCGGGAGGGTGGGAAGGGGATAGCAGGACTTTGAGTCCTTGGGGAAGTGACAGGGGCAGTTTGGGGTCCGAGATGTGTACACGTTCCCACTGTAACCAGAGCACCAGGAGCTGGGGGTTCGGAAAGAGCCAGTTGGCAGTATCCTGTCATCATTAGGTTCCAGAGTTACAAGACAGTGGGGACGACTGGGGCGGAGCACTCGGGCGGGTGGCACCCTCATGGTGCCCAGCTCCAGGAGCGCTCCAATGCAGTAGCCAGGATCTGGCATACACAGGGCTGGCCCCACACTGACTGCACCACCCGCCCTCCGGCCACCACCCCCATGCCCCAGGAGCGCCCTGCTGCTGACCCACAGGAGGGAGGGCTGCCCAGTGGGGGGGTCAGTTCATGGGTGGCCCCGTTCCCATCTGTCCAGTGGAGATGAGCCCAGCCCTGCTCCCAGGGCGGAGGGTGACTGGGGCCCAGACACCACGGGATGGGGGCCAGCTAGGTAGACCATCTGTCCAGCTGAGGGGCAGGAGCAGCACTCGCCGTGCCCGGGCACAGACCCACCTCGTGCTGGTGCCCCCAGACAGGGACCTGTCCTGTGCTGCGCACTCCCCTCCAGTGTGTGGCCCCAGGGCGAAGCTAACCACATGGGGGCTGTACTTGGCGATGGCCCCAGCTGCGTCCCTGTGGTGAGGAGGAGACCTGATATGAGCCCCCTGGCCTGGGTTGGGCCCTGGGGGGCTGGGCTGGGGAGGGTCACCAGCTGGAGGGGCTCAGTAGCCATGGCTGGGCCAGGCTGGGCAGCTCATGGGCTGGGGGGCTGTAGGCACCCCAAGAAGTAGGCCCAGGTGGGCATGAAGGGCTGGAATGGGCCAGACATGGCCCAGCACAGAGCACCCAGCGCTGCTCATGCCAACACAGACGGGCACGATGCCAGCCCGGGGCTGTCGGGATCGAGGGGCACTGGCAGAGCCGGGGGAGAGGACAAAGCGAGCGCAGGCACAGGGTGTCAGCGGCAATGGACAGGACCCGGCGCCCTGCTGCCTGGTGGAGTCCTCAGTGCCCAGCACATCCCAGGGCACCTCCCCGCTCTGCCCCGGCCCCCTCCAGCTGCAGGTGCCCCGCACGTGGCCCCTCGTGCCTGGCCCAAGCAGCGTCTCCAGCGCTGCCGGGGGACTGCTCCGCCCCGGGTGCTGCAGCTGGCCAATGCCGGCTCCCAGAGCCCTTTGAAGTGCTCCTGGAGGCTAAGCTGGCCCAGAGAAGGGGCTAAGCCAGGCGGCTGCTGAGTCAGCGGTTCTGCAATCGCAGCCCCCGGGCAGGGAGAAGGGCTCAGCCAGCCGCGAGCGCAGCCAGGCCCAGTGCCCCTGCACCCCCCGGCACTGCCAGGCAGCCAGGAATTCCAGCTGGGGCTGGCTGCGTGTGGGTCCTCGGCTCCCCACCCCCAGCAGGGCCCTTCCAGCAGCACCATGCAGAGCACCGAGCCCTGCAGCACAGCGGGGGCAGCGCCAGGGTAACCCCCACCCCAAAGGGCCCCCCATGCCGACTGGGGCATGCAGGTCTCGGGGTGGGATAGCTCCCCACACACAGCGCTCCTGCAGCGGGGCAGCGATCAGGAAGGGCTGGGGGCCCTGGGGAGGCTGGAGTGAGGAGACGGGGCTCCATTGCTGGGTACCGAGCAGAGACATCTCCCCCCCGGAGGAGTCTGACAAAGGGGGAATTTTCTGTTGTATTTTCATGAAGCGTCTGTGTGCCTCAGTTTCCCCTCTATTGTCAGTGTTACCAGGGCGGGGAGGGGGACAGGCAGGCTGGGAGACGGAGATAAGGATGGCGCAGCTGTTTGAGCCAGGATGGGCCATGGAAAAGGACTGGTGGAGGGGCCCAAGGGAGCTGGATTGCCCACCTCTCCGCAGGGAAGCTGAGCCCAGAACAAAGGACTGGTGGGGGAGGCTGCAGGAAGGAGTCGGGGGCTCCTCGGGGTCAGACCGACACAGGCCAAGCCATGGGCTCGGGCTGAGCAGGGAGGCCCATGCTGTGTCCGGCTGACCAACAAACCCACCTGGCTCGGCCTCGCTGCGGGAGCCTCGCTGCAGGCAGGGGGTGCGTGTGTCCCTGCGCCGGGCACCAGGCTCCCCCAGGGGTGTCTCGGTGCACGCGCTGGACGGAGCAGGAGGGTGCCCAGAGCTGTCTCGGAGGCGGTGGTGCCGGCCCTGGAGGCAGAGAGGGGCCCCATGGGGGTCTGGTGCACTGAAGGTTCCTCCCAGACACAGCTCCCAAGCAGGGGGAGGGGCACGGTCCTGGGGGTCCATGACAGGGCCATGGGGGGCTCAGTGCCCAGGACACCGCCCAGCCCGGGTACCTGCCCTCCTGGGACGCCTTCTGCTGGAGACTGAGCAGCAGCATCCGGAGCTCCCGTCTCACCAGCTCCTTGAGGTGGGTGGGGGCTGTCAGGAGAGCCCAGCCCCCGGCCCCCTGCGGGGGGCACTGATCCAGCCCGGCGCAGGCTGAGCGCTCCTCCCGCCACAGCTCCACCAGGGTCTCCACCTAGACAGCAAGGGGCAGGAGAGGCGTTACCTGGGAACGCAGCCCCGAGCCCCACCTCAGCCCCATGGCACCGCACCGGGTCTGGCCCCACCCACGGCTCAAGTGGGACTCTGCATGGAGGGAGAGGGGCAGGGAGGCCCCCACAGGCCCCTTCCTGCAGCAGGGATGAGGACACCCCTCCCACGTGCATCCCACACACACAGGCAGGCACCCCCGCCATGCCGTCCCCAGGCAGGAGCCCGCAGCACCATCCGGCCCAGGGCACCTTGACCCCACAGCCGGGGCAGAGGACACAGGCCCGCAGCCAGCAGCTTTTGGGCTCCCGAAAAGGCCTGAAGCTGCTGCCCCTTGCCCTGCCCCCAGTTCTGAGGCCACTGCCATGGAGAAATGAGTGCAGGTCACGGGGGGCAGGGTGAGGGGCAGGGGACAACGGGCTGGTCGGGAAGGGCTGTTTAGGGGCCTGCAGGGAAGCATGTGAAAGGAGCCGGGCTGCAGCTCTGGCATTGCCCCGAGGGCATCGCAGGGCCGGCCCAGCAGCTGACAACAGAGACGGGCCTGAAGGAGGGTGAAGACGACACACACCCCCTGTGGGGGGCGGGGATTACATGGAAGCCCTCCACCCAGGGGCCCAGCCTGGGGCGGCAAGCGCCCGAGGGCAGGGGCCCTTGGGTGTATGGCCGGGGCTGGGCGTGCTGGCAGCATCCTGGAGGGGGCTGGGTGGGGAACACAGAGTTAAGGCTGCCCAGTGGCTACAACCCCCCCACCCAACACCCCACGTTCCCTGGGTGCGGGCGTTTCTGTTTGGGGTTGGACTCTCGACGCAGGAGGGGCCCGTGGCCAGGGTGGCAGCATCCACAGTGCCAAATAATGATGCTTCTCCCACTGAGGAAAGGACTGTCTGTCCCATCCGCCACCCCCCACCCAACCCCCCACAGCTCGCCGGGGAACAGCTGAGCCCAGCCCTTGGCATGGGACAGGGCCCCACTGCAGGGGATCGGGGAGGGGGACCCACATCTGCTGAGGCCGTGAGCAGCTCTCGTGAAGGGAGGCTGCAGGAGAGCAGGGGCCTGGCTCTCCGATGGGCACGACCTACTCCCACCCCACCTGGCAGCGTTGCCCTCAGGCCGCGTCCCTGATATCCCACCCCGGCTCGTTCAACGCCAGGATCCTGCCTCGCCCCACAAGGCCCCCTCGCCCCACTGGGAACCCTCCCCCCCAAGCAGGGGAGCTGCCTGCACCCAGCCAGAAGGGGCACTGGGCTGGGTGCAGGCGGCTACACCCCAAGGGAAATGAACTGCTCCTGCGGGACGGGGGCAGCTCCCTGGGCTTGGGGCCGGACCCAGGGCTGGCCGGGGGGCTCACCTCCGCGTGCAGCTCCAAGCTGCGCTCCACCACGTCCACCCCCAGGATGCTCTTCACCTCGGGCTTCTCGCTGGGCACCACCTGCTCCTCCACCAGCCTCCAGAGCGAGGGCAGCGGCTGCAAGGGGGCAGGGAACATGGGGGCAGCGCCCGCTGCGGGGCGGAGAGAGGGGTGGTCAGGCTGGCTCAGCGCAGGCAGGCCCCTAATCTTAGGCTGAGCCCCACACCCTGCCCCTATCCCCCGACATCTCCCGCAGCCCCCACCCCGTCTGCCGCCCCACACCCTGTCTGCTGCCCCGCTGCCCCACCCACCTCTGCCCCCCACACCCTGTCTGCTGCCCCGCTGCCCCACCCCCCTCTGCCCCCCACACCCTGTCTGCTGCCTCACTGCCCCACCCCCATCTGCTGCCCCACTGCCCCACCCCGTCTGCCCCCCACAGCCCCACCCCCTGTCTGCCACCCCACACCCTGTCTGCTGCCCCACTGCCCCCACACCCCATCTGCTGCCTCACTGCCCCACCCCCGTCTGCCCCCCACAGCCCCACCCCGTCTGCCGCCCCACCGCCCGTCTGCCGCCCCACACCCTGTCTGCTGCCCCATTGCCCCACCCCCCTCTGCCCCCACACCCTGTCTGCTGCCCCACTGCCCCACCCCCCTCTGCCCCCACATCCCGTCTGCTGCCTCACTGCCCCACCCCCATCTGCTGCCCCACCCCATCTGCCCCCCACAGCCCTACCCCCTGTCTGCCGCCCCACCGCCCCACCCCCCTCTGCCCCCACATCCCGTCTGCTGCCCCACTGCCCCACCCCCCTCTGCCCCCACACCCCGTCTGCTGCCCCACTGCCCCACCCCCCTCTGCCCCCACACCCCGTCTGCTGCCCCACTGCCCCACCCCATCTGCTGCCCCACTGCCCCACTCCGTCTGTCCCCCACAGCCCCACCCCCCTCTGCCCCCACATCCCGTCTGCTGCCCCACTGCCCCACCCCCCTCTGCCCCCACACCCCGTCTGCTGCCTCACTGCCCCACCCCCATCTGCTGCCCCACTGCCCCACCCCGTCTGCCCCCCACAGCCCCACCCCCTGTCTGCCGCCCCACCGCCCGTCTGCCGCCCCACACCCTGTCTGCTGCCTCACTGCCCCACCCCCATCTGCTGCCCCACTGCTCCACCCCATCTGCTCCGCACAGCCCCACACCTCGTCTGCCCCCACACCCCGTCTGTGGCCCCACTGCCCATCCCATCTGCCCCCCACAGCCCCACTCCCTTTCTGCCACCCCACACCCTTGTCTACCCCCCCACTGCCCCACACATCGCTCTATCCCCACATCCCATCTACCCCTGCCCCATCTACCCCCTCTACCCTGCGCCCCATGGAGCCTCCCCAGGCCCTGCCCCACCGAACCCGCACAGCCCCAGGCGGGGGGTGGCTCCGCCCTTCCAGCCCGACGCTCCTCGCCCCGCCCCCCCGTTACCAGGATAAACTCCCCGTCTCCATAGTGACGCCCCGCCTCCTCCCGCCCGCTCGGCCCCTTAAAGGGGAAGCGACCAAAAGGTGCCGGTGCCCCCCCCCGAGGCGGCGGGACTCGCAGCGGGGCACAGGGGGCGGAGCTGGAGGCTGGCGCGGGGGACACAGGGGGCGGGGCAGGGAGGCTGCGCGGGGGGCACAGGGGGCGGAGCTGGGGGGGCTGGCGCGCGGGGCACAGGGGGCGGGGCAGGGGGCGGAGCTGGGGCTGGCGCGAGGGCACAGGGGGCGGAGCTGGGGCTGGCGCGGGGGGCGGGGCAGGGGGCGGAGCTGGGGGGGCTGGCTTGGGGGCGCGGGGGGCGGGGCAGGGGGGGCTGGCTTGGGGGCGCGGGGGGCGGGGCAGGGGGGGCTGCGCGGGGGCACAGGGGGCGGGGCAGCGGCCGGAGCTGGGGGGGCTGGCTTGGGGGCGCCGGGGGCGGAGCTGGGGCTGGCGCGGGGGGCACAGGGGGCGGGGCAGGGGGGCTGCGCGGGGGCACAGGGGGCGGGGCAGGGGGCGGAGCTGGGGCTGGCGCGGGGGCACAGGGGGCGGGGCAGGGGGCTGCGCGGGGGCACAGGGGGCGGAGCTGGGGGGCTGGCTTAGGGGCGCGGGGGGCGGGACAGGGGGGGCTGCGCGGGGGCACAGGGGGCGGGGCAGCGGCCGGAGCTGGGGGGGCTGGCTTGGGGGCGCGGGGGGCGGAGCTGGGGGCTGGCTTGGGGGCACAGGGGGCGGGGCAGGGGGGCTGCGAGGGGGCACAGGGAGCGGGGCAGCGGCCGGAGCTGGGGGGCTGGCTTGGGGGCGCCGGGGGCGGAGCTGGGGGCTGGCGTGGGGGGCACAGGGGGCGGAGCTGGGGCTGGCGCGGGGGGCGGGGCAGGGGGCTCGCCCGGCCGGCGGGACTCGTAGCGCGGACCGCGGGCGCTGCGCGGCGGACCGGCCCCGGAGCCATGCGGCTGCTGCTGCTGCTGCTGCTGCTGGCGGCGCTGCCGGGCGAGGCGGCGGTGCGCCCGGCGGGGCTCTGCGAGGCGGGCGGGCGGCGCTACTCGGCGGGCGAGCGGTTCGTGCCGCCGGGCGAGCCCTGCAGCCGCTGCGAGTGCACGGCCCGGGGCCCCGCCTGCGCCCGCGCCCCCTGCCCGGCCCTGCCGCCCGCCTGCATCCACGTGAGCCGCTACCCGGCCGCCTGCTGCCCCCGCTGCGAGCGCGTCGGCTGCGAGCACCGCGGCCGCGTCTACGGGCTGGGCCAGCGCTTCCAGGTGCGCCCCCGGGCCGGGCACTGGGCGGGGCGGGGCGCCGGGGGGGCACGGAGCGGGGGGGGGGGCCGGGATGGGGTTGGTCGGGGAGTGGGCACTGAGCGGGGGGGCGGAGCTGGGCACCAGGGGGTGGGCACTCAGTGGGGGGCGGGGGTGGGCACCGTGCGTCGGCACCGTGCGTCAGGGTCTGGTCGGGGGGGGGGGCACTGAGCGGGGCTGGCCACTGAGCGGGGGGGCCGGGATGAGGTTGGTCGGGGAGTGGGCACTGAGCAGGGGAGGCGGGTCTGGGCACCAGGGGGTGGGCACTGAGCGGTGGGGGCTGGTCGCGGGGTGCACCAGGGGGTGGGCACTCAGTGGGGGGGCGGGGCTGGGCACCAGGGGGTGGGCACCATGCGTCAGGGTCTGGTCGGGGGGGGGCACTGAGCGGGGGGGCTGGGATGAGGTTGGTCGGGGAGTGAGCACTGAGCAGGGGAGGCGGGTCTGGGCACCAGGGGGTGGGCACTGAGCGGTGGGGGCTGGTCGTGGGGTGCACCAGGGGGTGGGCACTGAGCGGTGGGGGCTGGTCGGGGGGGGAGCACTGGGAGATGGACACTGAGCGGCGGGGCTGGGCGCAGGGGAGTGGGCACTGAGCAGTGGGGGCCAGGATGGGGCTTGTCAGAGGTGGGCACTGAGTGAGGGGGCAGGCTGGGCACCAGGGAGTGGGCACTGAGCGAGGGGGCGGGGCTGGGCACTGAGCGGGGGGGGCCCGGGATGGGGTTGGTCAGGGAGTGGGCACTGAGCAGGGTGAGCGGGTCTGGTCGGGAGGTGAGCACTGAGCGGTGGGGGCCCGGATGGGGCTGGGTGCAGGGCTGGCTAGTGTTGGGTCGCAGTGGGTGGGTGCCGGGCACCAGGGTGGGGCTGGGCGTTTGGTTGGACATAGACCCCTTGCCCTGAGGGGGCAGGGATGGGCACTGGGCTGGGGGATTTGCTGCAGTCACGGGCCAGGGTCTACAGGCTCGTGCCACTGCCAAGGGGCTGGTTAAAAGGCACCAAGGGCCAGTGCCGTCTCCAGGGGCAGCGCCAGAGGGAGGACTGGTGGGTCCAGCTGAGCACCAGGACTCCTCTGGGCTGTTCCAGGCTCGCGGGTTGGGGGGTCTGGTGGGTGGTGCCGGGGAGGTGGGTCTAGCTGTCTGTGCCCATGTCCCCATCCCGGAGCCGACGGGGATAAGCGCCGGGACTGGCGGAGCGGCACGGACGTGACTGTGCAGGGGATTCGAGCGGAGCGGAGTCAGTCCGATCCCCGTCCCTGGGGCACTGGTGGGGCCTGGCCAAGGGCCCAGCCCTGCTCTGGCCTGTCAGGAGCATGGGGAGGCAGGACCCCGCTGGCCTGCTCCTGCCAGGTGGGATCCTAGAGCCAGGAAGGGGTTGGCGCCCAGGCATCCCCGGGCTCCTATGGCCAGTGCCCATCTCCTCCAGCCTCAGTGTGCCCCGGGGCATGGCCCCTTCTGCTGCCACGTTTCCTCTGCCAGCCAAATGTGCGAAGGGGCATGTCCGAAACAGCCTGGCCTAGGAGTTGGCGCAGCTCAGTTCTGGGCACGCTGGGCTCTGACAACAGGTGCGCTGGAGCCGGCCAAGCTGGGGTGCTGCCAGCAGGGGCTTCCCAAAGCCTGGATGCCGGGGGGTCGTGGGCGTGGAGAATGGGGTACAGAGACTTCCCCTGGAGGAGGCACCGGTTCTCAGTCAGCCCCAGGGCAGAGGAACTGGCTGGCTCATGGGGTGTTTCCCATCTTGGGCTCCCACCTCCCCTTGCGGGATAGCTTCACCGGGGGGGGGGGGGGTGTCACGGAGTCCCCGGGCGATGCTCTGGAACTGCTCCCCATGAAGCCAGGCAGGACTCTGGGGGAGTCTCCTCTCTGGGAGCAGCCTGTCTGCAGGACACACACCTCACCCGGCTTCCATCTTCCTGGGTCTGACCTCGGAGCATTCAGCCTCCTCTGCCCCTCCGTACGCTTCCCACAGCGAGTCCGCCCAGGTGGGGTCCTGGGGGGGCCAGAGGGTCCTGCCCCCCAACTCCGCAGTCAGACGGGACTCTCAGACAGCCAGTAAAACAGAAGGTTTATTAGACAACAGGGACATGGTCTAACACAGAGCTTGTAGGTGCAGAGAACAGGACCCCTCAGCTGGGTCCATTTTGGGGGGCAGTGAGCCAGACAACCACGTCTGCACTTCACTCCATGTCCCCAGCCAGCCCCAAACTGACTCCCCCTCCAGCCCCTCCTCCTCGGGGCTTTGCCCCTTTCCCGGGCCAGGAGGGCACCTGATTCCTTTGTTCTCCAACCCTTTAGCTCTCACCTTGCAGGGGGGAAGGGCCCAGGCCATCAGTTGCCAGGAAACAGGGTGTCGGCCATTCTGTGTGTCCAGACCCCTGCACACACCTGCCCTCTAGGGCTCTGCAAGGATCATACACCCTTATCCCACCCCCTAGATACTTAAGAACTGCCTAGGGGAAACTGAGGCACCCCCACACTAGTCAGAGGAACCATTAAGAACAGTCCCAGTTTGTCACAGGGTGCCCCCCCAGGGTGCAGAGCCTGGCACTGGGCCTGGCGGCTAGGACAGGTGCCTGACGTCTGCTGCTCGAGCAATGGCATGGGCGGGACCAGGGGTCCCAGAGCGCATGTGGGTTTGTGCCCCCTCGGCTGGGCCACCCAGCCGGGAACAGAGCTGGTGGATTTCAGAGTGGGGCCAAGAGGGGCACTGAGGGTGTTGGGAGCCGAGCACGTGGAGGGCAGCCCTGTACTCCCAGCGAGGGAGTGGGGAGGATGCTCCCCTGGGGCCAGCTCACCTCTGACCCACGGCCCGTTGTCCCCCAGCCCTCGGAGTGTGAGCAATGCACCTGTGACCCGGACGGCATCGCTCGCTGCCTGGTGGCCGACTGCGCCCCCCCGCCCTGCGTCAACGCCGTCTACGAGAAGGGCCGGTGCTGCCCCACGTGCCAGGACGGTGAGCGTGGGGAAGGGGCTTGGTGGAAGGTGGAAAGCACAGGGGGTGTGGTGGCCCTGGGGCGGGGGCATTTTCAGAACCCCCAGAGGCAGTGAGAGGTGCAGTTGCTGTGGGGATCTGGGCGGGGGGGGGGGGAGGTGCTCAGCTGTGGGGCGGAGAATGAGAATGAGAGGGGAGGACAGGTAATGGGGAGGGGAAGGCAAAGCCTGAAGTTTGGGGAATGGCCCTGGGTGGGGTGGGGCTGGACAGGGCCCTGCTCTGGGCCCATGGGGGCACCAGGCTCTGCCCGGCTGGGGGGGCTGGGCTGGAGTCTCCCGTGGCAGGCGGCCTGGCAGTACCAGGAGCCACCCGGCCGCGCCCGCTGCTGACCGGAGCCCCCCACCCCCAGGTCCCAACTGCTACGCGGACAGGAGCCGGACGCGCGTCATCCCCGCCGGAGAGGCCGTCTGGGTGGAGCCCTGCACCCGGTGCCGCTGCCACGACGGCCAGGACGCGGGCTACTGGGAGGGCAACCGGGTGGCCAAGTGCGAGCGGCTTCGCACCTGCCGCCCGCTGGACCGGCACAACTCCTGAGCACCCCCCCCCGCTGGGCCCCAGAGCCCCCTCCCCCCGCAACACCCCTTCCCCCTCCCGCTGGGCCGCAGAGCCCCCCTCCCCCCGCAACACCCCTCCCCTTCCCCCCGCTGGGCCGCACAGCCCCCCTCCCCCCGCAACACCCCTCCCCTTCCCCCCGCTGGGCCGCAGAGCCCCCTCCCCCCGCAACACCCCTTCCCCCTCCCGCTGGGCCGCAGAGCCCCCCTCCCCCCGCAACACCCCTCCCCTTCCTCCCGCTGGGCCGCAGAGCCCCCCTCCCCCCGCAACACCCCTCCCCTTCCCCCCGCTGGGCCGCACAGCCCCCCTCCCCCCGCAACACCCCTCCCCTTCCCCCCGCTGGGCCCCAGAGCCCCCTCCCCCCGCAACACCCCTTCCCTTCCCCCCGCTGGGCCGCAGAGCCCCCCTCCCCCCGCAACACCCCTCTCCCCCTCCCGCTGGGCCGCAGAGCCCCCCTCCCCCCGCAACACCCCTCCCCTTCCTCCCGCTGGGCCGCAGAGCCCCCCTCCCCCTGCTGGGCCCCAGAGCCCCCTCCCCCCGCAACACCCCTTCCCCCTCCCGCTGGGCCGCAGAGCCCCCCTCCCCCCGCAACACCCCTCCCCTTCCTCCCGCTGGGCCCCAGAGCCCCCTCCCCCCGCAACACCCCTCCCCTTCCTCCCGCTGGGCCCCAGAGCCCCCTCCCCCCGCAACACCCCTCCCCTTCCTCCCGCTGGGCCCCAGAGCCCCCCTCCCCCGGCAACACCCCTCCCCCCCTCCCGCTGGGCCACAGAGCCCCCCCCCCCCACTGGGCCCCAGAGCCCCCCTCCCCCCGCAACACCCCTCCCCTTCCTCCCGCTGGGCCGCAGAGCCCCCTTCCCCCGGCAACACCTCTCCCCCCCCCTGCTGGGCCGCAGAGCCCCCCTCCCCCCGCAACACCCCTCCCCTTCCTCCCGCTGGGCCCCAGAGCCCCTTCCCCCCGCAACACCCCTCCCCTTCCTCCCACTGGGCCGCAGAGCCCCCTCCCCCCGCAACACCTCTCCCCCCCCCTGCTGGGCCGCAGAGCCCCCCTCCCCCCGCAACACCCCTCCCCTTCCTCCCGCTGGGCCCCAGAGCCCCCTCCCCCCGCAACACCCCTCCCCTTCCTCCCGCTGGGCCGCAGAGCCCCCTCCCCCCGCAACACCCCTCTCCCCCTCCCGCTGGGCCCCAGAGTCCCCCTCCCCCTGCAACACCCCTCCTCCTCCTCCCGCTGGGCCCCAGAGCCCCCCTCCCCCCGCAGGGCCCCAGAGCCCCCCTCCCCCCGCAACAACCCTCCCCTCTTCCCACTGGGCTCCAGAGCCCCCTTCCCCCGCAACACCCCTCCCCTTCCTCCCGCTGGGCCCCAGAGCCCCCCTCCCCCATGTCCCAATCCCAGACACCCCTCCCCCACCTTCCCCTTGGGTCGCGGAGCACCCTCAGCTGCACCACTGACCCCTTCCCAGCTATGCCACTAGGCTCCTCTGGACATGGGCCCCACCCCAACCCTTTCCCAGTCCCATGGCTCTTCCCCAACACCCCCTTCCCCCAGCTAGGCTGCACCACGGGCCCCCTCCCCAGCCCGGCTCCAGCGCCGGCCCCCTCAGCCCTGGCCAGGCTCCCTCTGGAGTCCCCCCACCCACCCCCCAGCCTTGTGGCTGGGAGCCGAGTGGCAGCGACCCCACCCATCCCTGCCACGGACCCCGCAGGGTGGGCTCCCAGCCTCTCCCTGAGCAGGGCCCCTGTGGGGCCTGGGATGCCCACACCAGCAGGGTGCTTAGGGGGCACCCCAGAGTCCCCCACGCCCCTGTGCCGTGCAGCTCCCGCCCTCAGCCTTGCTGGGAAGACCCTGAAACCCAGCCCCCGCCTGGGGTCCGAGCGGCTCCAGCATGGACAGCCCTGAGCCACCGGCAACAAAGCTACTTTTTGGTTCGACTCCCTCTGGCTTCTTCTTGCCAGGGCCCGCCCCCACCCCGGGCTGAGGAGCTGGGGGGCTCGGCTGGCTCACAGATCCTGGGGGCAGAAGATGGCCCTGCCCCACCGTCAGATTTGGAAGTTGCTAGGGTCCCCCAGCCCAGAGTGCAGCGAGGGGGGGGCTGCAGGGTTGGCCCCACCACCCTGGCTTTAACCAACACAAAGGGGGCCCAGGCCGGGGGGGGGGGGGTGAGAACAGACATAATTACTGTGCCCTGGTCCTAGCCTCTGTCCCCTTCCGCTGACTCCACATTACAGTCTCTGAATTTTTGAAACTTTATTAAATACAAAAGTCTGGTCGCTGGGACCAAAGGCTGCATTCGGGATACGCTCAAAACCGGTCAAACATTCAAACGGACAGAAGGCAGCGGTGCCCCTGGCCTGGGCGTGCTGCCCGCCGCCTTCCCTGCCCCCCAGCGTGCAGAGGGAACATCACCGCTGGGGGCGGGGGGCAGTCGCCCCACCCAGGCACTGGTTGCTTCTCTCTCATCGCTCCAGGGTAGGGCTGGGACCAGGCCATGACTCGGGGGCTCAGAATGGGGGGGGGGGAGCAGTGGTATGTGGGAGGGCTTGGGGGGCAGCAGTACAGGGGAGGGGGGGGTGGCAGGATGCTGTGCCCCCCACTTCCTGGCAGTCAAGGTGGTGCTGGTTCCTTGCCCCTGGCAGTGTTCTCGCACGCATCGGGCTTGGGGCCCAGCCGGGACAGGCAGCGAGGGAGGGGGCCATGTCTTGGGGTGGGGGGGGGGTGGACAGGTTAAACTATACATAGAGCTCCATGCTGGTGCAATGGCCCTGGGCTGGAGAGAGGGAGGGAACCCCCAGGCCTCTGCCCCACCACCAGCTCCTGCCCCCCAGGGCCGGCAGTGCCCATCCCCACCAAGGAGCCCTCCCCTTCCTAGGGCACCAGGCAAACTAGTTCTGGAGATCACGTCTGCCCCCTGCTGAGGGCCCGGCCCTAGAGAAGAGCTGGGCTGCAATGTTCTGTGTTGGAAAAGGGCCCTTGGGTGGGTGCAGCACAAGGCGCGGCTGGAGTCGGCGGGCGGGGGAGGCGCAGGGCTGCCTGGCAGGAAGCACCAGGGGACAGCGAGCGAGGGGCTAGCGAGCGAGGGGCTGGGTCCAGGCTTGCATTGCGCCCCCGCCCACAGCTGGGGATATCCACAGAGCCACCAACCTTCCTTCCAGAAGCAGCCATTTTGGGGTGACCCACCTCCCCAGGCTGCGAGACGCCTTCCCCCGCTAAGTGGAGCATCCGCACAGGGGGGTTGTAGGGAGTGAGCGGGGCAGACAAGGGCTCCCCCGCTTTGTGACACCCTCAGCGCAGCCCATCGGCAGGGCCAGGATGGGAATAGTCCCTTTGAAGCCTCTCAGGGATACAGTACACCCACACACACAGCCACAGCGTGCGGGAGGGGCCAGCCCATGAGCCCCTGGTATGGGGGAAACTGAGGCACAAAACTTGCCCAAGGTCTGCCCCTGGGGCAGAGCTGAGATTAGGACCCAGGTGTCCTGGCCTGGGCTCTAAGCACTAGCTGACACAGCTGAGGAAGACAGCGAGAGGGGCTGCGTCTGTGCTCAGAGCCCTGCGCCCTGCTGGGAGCAAGGCATCCGCAGGGCAGGGCAGGAGGGGGAGCAGGTGGCAGGGAACCTGAGAGGGCCAGGCGGAGGGCACTGGCCCCTCTCCCAGTCACACTGCCCCATAGGAGCCCTGCGAGCACCCACAGAAACGAGCCCTGGCCAGCTAGAGCTGAACACGCAGGGCACAGAGCCCCTTCTGCCGCCGGCCCAGACTGAGCCGGTTGGGGCAGCGATGGACCCTGCGGGTGACACGCCCGGCCAGGACCACAGCGCAGAGCATGCCCTGTCCCGAGGAAGCTGCAGACGGAGTTCAGTGCTTGGATCTCCTCGTCAAGGGCTGGGGTTTGTTAGCCAGAGCCTGAAGCTCTCACAAGCCCCTGGCTGGGGCCGTTTTGGATAGTGGGGGGCTGCTGCATTGTCCCCGGCCCGCGGGGCAGGGCTAACCACCGCGCTGTGAGGGGGGATTCTGAGGCGCAGCCACATCCAGAAGGCAGACAGCGTGGGCCGAACACGTCCTGGTTCGATCCGCACCCCTGGGCCAGGGCAAGGCGGCTCCGCATCCAGCCAGCCCAGGGCACAGAGCCTCCCCTGCCAGGGCACGGCCAGCTCCCGTGGGCTGGGGGAAGGTGCTAGCCCCGGGCTGGGCGTGGGGGCGGCTTGCCGATGTCCACCGTGATGTTCGTGTACATGGGCCGGCGCGTCACCTCCACGAGCTGGTACTGCAGGGAACTGATGCCGTCCCGTTTCATCGTCACCTTGGTGTTCTGGATCTTGGTGAACCTGCCAGAGGTGCAGAGAGGTGTGAGTGCACGCTGAGCTCTCCCCTGGCCAGCAGTAGCCCCAGAGGGCACAGCCCTGGGTGGCCCTTGGGGCTGTGGTCCCTGCCTGGCAATGCCAGCCCAGGGTGAGGAGCCCAGTGCTGCACAGCAGGGCTTCCCTCTCACCCAGCCAGAGAGCACCAGGTGTGCAAAGGAGCAGGTTCACCCGGGGGTGGGGGAAACTGAGGCACAGAGAAAGGGGCGGGGGCGCCTCTCCAAGGCCACACAGTGAGTCAGTGGCAGAGAAGGGAAGAGAACCCAGGCATCCTGGCTCCCAGCACCACACCCCAGCGTTTACTCCGCAGCTGTCCCCACCCTCTGCTGCCTGCTGAGGTGCCCATCTGGAGGCAGAGCCGGCTCCCCCGGCCCCTCTCCAGCAGCCTTAGCTGGGGGTGGGTTGGGGTCTGGGCCTGAATGACCCCATGGCCTGGAGAGGGCTCTTGGATGGTGTGGGGGGAGCTTTCCTAGGCAGGCTTCCCACAGGCAGTGCTAAGCCACGGAGCCAAGGCAACACATGGGGCGTTGGAGGCGGTGACCAGCTGGGGGGCGCGGGGCAGGCCGGGCCCGGGGTCTCACCTCTGTGGGTTGGGCTCGTTGTGTTTGTCGCGCTCATGTTTGATCATGCGGTACCTCCCGATGCGGGCGTCGGGGCGCGACACCTTCATGCCGTTCAGAGAGATCCTGGGGACAGAGTGAGCCAGGCTGGCAAGAGGGGCACACGGTTTGGGCCAGCTGGGATCTGGCCCCAGCCCCGGTGGGCCTGGCCCTCTGCCATCGCTACAAGCAGGAAAGGGATTGGACCCCTATGCCCCCCGAGTCTGTAGCGACTGGCCTGAGCCCCTCCACACCTCCACCGGGCCTGTGCCCCCCCCCACTGCCCGCTCCCACGGGGCCCAGCTGGCGCCAGGGCTCCTGCCGCTCTGAGCGTGACTGGGGAGCGGAGCAAGGGCAGGGCCAAGGCAGCGCAAGGCCAGATGCTACTGGCTGCTCAGGGAGACCGCCATGCCCACAGGCCCCACCTGCACCACCACTGGGACGCCAGCAGGGGGCAGTCACAACCAGGGCCCTGGAGCAGGACCGCACTGCTGAGCGGGGCGAGGGCAAGTCCATGGGCTTTGAAATACGTTTCTTTGTGATCATCCTGACCGACATGAACTATGAAATCAAGTCAAGCTGCGCGCCGCAGCCAACGCTCCCACCCCGCCCGCCCGCCCGCGCCGCAGCCAACGCTCCCACCCCGCCCCCCCGCCCCCAACGCTCCCCGCCCCCCCCGCCCGCCCGCGCCACAGCCAACGCTCCCCGCCCCCCCCGCCCGCCCGCGCCACAGCCAACGCTCCCCGCCCGCGCCGCAGCCAACGCTCCCACCCCGCCCCCAATGCTCCCCGCCCGCCCCCCAGCCCGCGCCCCCGCCCCGCCCGCCCCCCAGCCCACGCCGCAGCCAACGCTCCCCCCCCGCCCGCAGCCCGTGCCACAGCCAACGCTCCCCGCGACCCGTTAACATTTAAATAAATACTAAAAAGTGGCTGCGCACGGAGCCCTTCGCGCACTGGGGAGTTCAAGGCCCGGCTCCTTGCGTAATTTACACAAACGGGGAAACCTCTCAGCTTCCGAGGTCAGCTCCAGCTTCAGAACCGCGCCAGGAACTGCCTGAACTAGCCAGACCCAGGGCTTCCCCCTCCACGACGGAGACAACGCTGCCAGTCCCGCTCGGCCAGGTCAGCGCCATCCCTGCCAAAAAGCCATTGCCACTAGGCCTTTAGGTGCCAGGTTGTCTGGCAGGTGCATCGGACCCCTCCCTCCCTTTGGACTAGTTCATTCCAGATCGAGGAACCCACCAGGAGGTGAGGAAGCAGGTCAGCTGGTTTCCCCTTGCAAACCAGGTGGGAGAGGAGGAGAGCTGCCAACCCCCACACAAAGGCTGCGGCCAGATGGTCGAAGGTGGGCAGGCACCTAAAGAGGAAGCCAGAGGGCAAGGGGGGGATTTCAAGAGCTCCTGAGCTGGATTTTGTGGGAGTTGGGCACCTCACCTAACCCTGCTTCCAAAGTCCCACTAGCCACCTAGCTGCATCTTTAGGCTCCTAAATCCCTTTGGGGCCTGGGCCCTGGGAAGCATAAACAATCTCAACTCAGTAACTACAGCCCACCCGCCACTGCTTTAACACAGCCCCGTCAATACCAAACACAGTCTGAGGACTTCTTTCTTCTGGGGTCTCCAGCCACCAGGGTGGGTTTCAAGGGTTGGGTTTTGTGCATTTTAACTGACCTCCAATTTCCATCCAAATCCAGTTTGAGCCCAGCCAGGAGTAAAACATCACCACTGAGCAAACCAGAGCTGTGTCCCTCCCCATGTTGTAACCCAGGGCACGGGGACCAAGGGACACGTACATGCATGCTAAGCGAGGGAATTGCTAACAGCAGCCCCAAGCCAGCTGCAGACAGCAGCCCCGGGCTGAGCGGGAGGCTCTCTGGGGTTACAAAGCCACGTAGTTGGTGCTGGCCCCCCACCAATGGACAAAGAACTGAAATGGACCAATGCAAACCACGACTGAACCCGAGGATTTCAATCAAACCGCCCTGCTGCCGAGTGGCCTCCGGACGTGAGTCTGAGCCACCTGGAGCCAGCCACTGCAGGGAGCTGCTGGCCTAGGGAATGAGACTCACCCAGCCCCAACCGCTTCGCAAGCACTCCCTGATCCATCAGTGGCAGCTTCTCCGTCTCCCCAGGCCAGGCGCTGCCCTGCTCCATGCCCAGCCTGGTGCAACACACTGGCACAGCCCCTCTCCCCACGTGCCCCCATCCCAGCTGTGTCTTGGACCCAGTACCACGGTTGGCTTTGCCCCGTGGCAGCACTAAGCCACATCTCCACCTCGACGGCATCTACGTGGCCACTGAGGCGACAAGTCCCGCAAGAGCCGGGAAAGCGCCAGGGCAGCAAGAGCAGCTCGGGGGCAGATCCTGCACTGGGCCCACCACAGATGCCAACAGGGCATGCCCAGCTGGGCCCGACCAGCCCCTCCCAACGTAAGGCAGGGCACAGCAACGTGATGCAGCCATGCCGCACCACGGAGGGCATGTGAAGTGCCAGGCAGCTCAGCAGGGCTCGCCGGGCCGGGCACACTGGGCCGGCTCCTCTCCCTGGCAGTGGGACGGACGAGACTGCAGAGATGGCGCCTCCCCTCCGCCCCCCGGAGCTGGGCGCTCCACCCCGCTGCCTGGCACAGGTGCAGCACACAGGCCCTGCCGGGGGAGGTAGCAAGCAGCAAGCCGAATGGCGGGCAGGACCCAGGAGCCCTCGCCCTGCCCAGCCCGCTCCATGGGGCCCCAATCCAAAGCAGCTGCGTTCCTGACCAGACCTACACACGCCCCCAGCCAGCCCTGTCCATCCCGAGTCCGGCCACAGGGGGGCAGAGCGCCGCATGCCGGGGCCTGTGACATCCGTGGCTGGGGCTGCCTGGGAGCCGGACCGACGGGAGGTGCTTTGAGGGGCAGGTGTCTCTTTCAGGGCCTCACGGTTGTGCTCCGGGCCCTCCAGCCACAGTGGAGGGCTGGGCTCTGGGCTGGCACAGCGGCACTGAGGGGAGCTCACCAAGGGACCTGGCACGCAGCACCGGGGGGTCACCCACCGGTTAAAGATGTCGTCATCCTCGCCTCCCCAGCCCCAGTACTCATTGGGGAAGCCGTTGATCTTCAGGAACTGGGACCTGCTCAGGCCTGAGACGCCCCCGAAGTAGCCAGCGTACGGCAGCCTGCAGGGAAAAGCAGCAGCCGCGTCAGCGTGGGCAGGCCAAGGGAGAGCCGGGGGCAATGCTCTCTGCCCCCCGGGCGCCGACTGGGCTCTGCTCTGGCTCAGGAAGGGGGCCAGGCTCCCAAGGACCAAGAGCCTGCAAGGAAAGCTGCTGCCAGCCCACCAGCTCCCGTCGCCCGCTTCTCTGCCAAGTGGCACCCCTTGCCCCTCTGCGATGCCCAGCACGGCACCTCCGCCACCCACTCCCACCCCTCTGCCCCCAGGCTCCCCGCAGTCCCAGGGCACGCGCCGCCCCTCCCACTTAACCTCCCTCCCAGAGGGCCACCTCCTTGCCCGCCGAGCGGGGCCCTGCAGACGGGGCCAGGGCTGGCTCGCGCCACGGCTCCATCCGCGGCCCCCCCGGCACTCACCTGAAGCTGAACTTGTCCATGGCGATGGCGAAGTGCCGCGGCTGCTCGTAGCACCGGTACAAGTTGCGGTCGTCCATGGGGACCAGGTCCACGTCGCTGAAGACGAAGCAGTCGTAGTCGTCCTCGTCCTTCAGGGCCTCCAGGAAGCCCACGTTGAGCAGCTTGGCCCGGTTGAAGGTGTCCTCGCCGTACTGCGCAGGGGTGGGGGGACAAGCGTTAGGGGGGGCTACCAGGCCAGTGCCAGCCGCCTGCCCCCCCCGGCACTCCTGCCCTACGCACTCAGACGCGTCGCCCAGCTGTACGAACAGCCCCACCCCCCGGCCCCCGAGCACCCCACTGTGCTGCCCCATTCCGCACTGGGCTGTCCCGCCAGGGAGAGGCGCTCAGTGAGTAGTGATAGGAAAGGGCCCTCTGCCGCCGGCCCAGCCCACGGGCCCTGCCCAGTCACTTCTGGGCAGCAGCCTCGTGTCCCCGGCTCGCCCTGCTTGGCTGGAGCCACCGTAACCACGGGCACTGTCGGAGGGGCTGCGGGTCAGCATTGAGGGGCACCGGCGGGGCCGTGAGCAGAGCCAGGCCTCAAATCCGGCCGGCAGGTCTTGGCCAGCTGCCACAGGCAAACGGGTCCATTTAGCGCAGCTCGCCCCGGGGCACCCCTGGAACCCAGCCAGGGAGGGAGCCAAGCCAGCCGGGGCCGGAAGAGCAGCCACGCGGTCTGCCCTGGGCTCAGCCGGCAGGGTGCACGGAGCCAGCCCCGAATACGCCATGCACAGGCCAGACTGCAGGGCCCTCCTCGGGGGCCGAGTTCTGCCGGGGCTCAGCCTCCCGCTGGGAATGGGAGAACCCTGAGCTGGGCCCCTGAGATCTGGGGGAGGGGCTGTTGTCCTGCCCCCAGGCCCCCCCACCTGGTTGATGATGTAGATGCCGTAGGCAACCTTCTGCCGGCGCAGGATGGGGTGCAGGTAATGCAGCCAGTACCGCAGGTGGTGCTCCCGGTGGCGGAAGGGGATGAGGATGGCGACCTTCTGGCGGGGCTGGCAGTCTGGGGGCACGTACTTGCCACCCTCCCTCACGTCTGGGTTCTCCCGCTGCACCCGCTCCATGCTCATGGGGGAGCTGAACTCGATGAGAAGCCGGCCAACTGCAGGGAATTGGGGGAGCCGGTTACCAGGTGCCCCACGCGCAGCCCCTGGAGCAGCAGGCAGGGCTCACTGGCAAGAGGGGTGCTGTGACAGCTCTGCCAGTGCCCTCAGTCCTGACCCACAGCCCCCAGCAACCCCGCCCTGGGCTCCCCACCCGGGACTGGCAGTGCCCAAGGAATCGGGTGCAATCGCTTCTGACGGGGCAACGGTGAACCCACTGGCATCAGGAATGCAAAGCCCCCAGCCCCAATGCCCAGGTGAATCGGGTGTGCCCAGGGACCCCCCCAGGCCAGGCTCCCTCTCCCCCACCCTGGGGTGCAGGGCTGCTCCCATGTCAGTGCAGCAATGCCCCACCCCCCCACAAGCCCATTGGCAGCCCCGCTAATGAGCGGTCAGTGCCAAGGTGCTGGGAGAAGGGACCTGGCGTCAACACCTTTGCAGACCTGCCCCGACCCCGCCGTGCAGCGGGGCTGGAGGGAGGTAGCAGTACGGGCTGAGGAGACAGTCACCTGCCAGGACTCCGACCTCCGCAGTGCTCCCCATGTCCATGGCGATTTCACAGGGCAAGCCCCGAGGGGAGACGTGGGGCCAGTTGGAGCCTAGCCGGAAAATGCCCAGCCTGGCCACGCGCCAGCAGGGTTAGCCTCCAGCATGCGCCAGTGAGCCTGGCTGGTGCTCCCAGGGACTGCGCCCTGGCAGCTCAGCGAGCACTTGGCAATCAGCCCCACAACACACCTCAGGCTTGCAGCTGGCGGTGCCCCCACCCCGATGGGGCCTGTGGCAGGACGGGCACACCGGGCAGGGAGCTCAGCGCTGGGCACTGCAGGGGGGAGCCATGGTACAGGCAGGGCTCTGTACCCTAGCTGGCTTCAGGCCTGCTCCACTCGGCCCTGGCAGGCGACCTCCTGCCCAGCCCAGAGGCTGGTCTCATGGTGCCGACCCCGGCGCGGGGCATGGGAGAAATCTGACGTTCCCATGGGGCTGCGGCTGTGAGCCCCTGCTGGCTGGGGGCACGGCCAGGGACTGGGAATGGCTAGGAAGCCAGATCCCAGGCAGCCCCCAGGCCACCCCCGATGCTGTGCAGGGCAGTCACCCTGTCACGGAGTCCCCGGGCAATGCTCTGGAACTGCTCCCCATGAAGCCAGGCAGGACTCTGGGAAAGTCTCCTCTCTGGGAGCAGACTGTCTTTGGGACACACAGCTTCCACCTTCCTGGGTCTGACCTCAGAGCATTCAGCCTCCTCTGCCCCTCCGTGCGCTTCCCACAGCCAGTCCGCTCAGGCGGGGCTCCTGGGGAAGCCAGAGGGTCCTGCCCCCCAACTTCGCAGTCAGACGTGACTCTCAGACAGCCAGTAAAACAGAAGGCTTATTAGATGACAGGAACATGGCCTAACACAGAGCTTGTAGGTGCAGAGAACAGGACCCCTCAGCTGGGTCCATTTTGGGGGGCAGTGAGCCAGACAACCCTGTCTGCATTTCACTCCATGTCCCAGCCAGCCCCAAACTGAAACTCCCTCCAGCCCCTCCTCCTCTGGGCTTTGTCCCTTTCCCGGGCCAGGAGGTCACCTGATTCCTTTGTTCTCCAACCCTTTAGCTCTCACCTTGCAGGGGGGAAGGGCCCAGGCCATCAGGTGCCAGGAAACAGGGTGTCAGCCATTGTCTGTGTCCAGACCCCTGCACACACCTGCCCTCTCAGGCTCTGCAATGATCATACACCCTTATCCCACCACCTAGATACTTAAGAACTGCCAAGGGGAAACTGAGGCACCCCCACACTATTCAGAGGAAACATTAAGAACAGTCCCGTTTCGTCACACTCCCACCCTCACGGCCACAGGGCAGCGAAAGGAGGCAGCTGGCAGCTCTGGAAGAGTCAGTCTCAACCCCACAGGGCCAGGCTAGCATTGGCCACACATGGGCATGCCCAGCCGACCCAGCCCAGCCTTGCTCCTTCCAGCTCCCCGCCCTGCCCCACCCCAGCCAGCCCAGCCTCGCCCCATCCAGCTCCCCACCCTCCCCCAACCCAGCCCTGCCCTGGCCAGCCAGCCCAGCCTCGCCCCTTCCAGCTCCCCGCTCCGCCCTGCCCCGGCCAGCCACCCTCCCCGCCCCAGCCGGCTGCCCACCCTCCCCCAGCCCAGCCAGCTCCCTGGCCCCAGCGACTCACCTAAGCCAGGCGGCACCTCCTGGCAGGGCAGTAAGGGCTTCTCGGTGCCGGAGTGGTTGGCGCTGGGGGCTGGGTCAGCACCGGCCGGTCCACAGCTGGGGGCGGTGCCGTTGGGCCGGGAGGAGCTGGAGGAGGGCTGGGCCCGGGAGACGTTCCTGCCACTGAAGTGGCTGAAGAAGTCCAGGTGCTGGGCGTAGACGTCGAAGTAGAGAATCACGATGATGACGAAGTGCAGCAGGCATAGCAGCAACACGGCCTTGCAGATCCTCTCCAGGGTCACCCCCAGGAGCAGCCTGGTCATCTTCTGGGCACTGGCGGGCATGCATGTGCGCCAAGCTCCGGGGCGGCTCCCGCCAAGGCACCAGTCCTGCCCAGGGGACACCAACAGTCAGGACAAGGCCCCTGCGCCCCAGGGAGCCCCTTTACCCCACCCAGCCCAGGGAGAGGTCGGGTCCCCACGTGTCCTGTAACCCGGTGCCCCATCCAGACGCATCCAGCCAGCGTATGAGCGTACCCCAGCTCAGCCACTCCGATTCCAGCTGCTTGTTACTTCCCAGCCCCATGCTGGTCTCCCCCAGCGAAGCGACCCCAATGCCCTGCAGGCCCGCCCAAGCCGTCTGCCCCGACGTGCCCAGCCCTCTCCTGGGGCACAGAAAACTCTTAGGTTTGTTGCTCCTGCGCAGAGACAAAAGCCTGGCTCCCCAAGTTCCCGATCCCGCCCGTTCCCAGCCAGCCCCATGCCGGGAACCCGTTTATGAACACCGAGGATTTTAGGAGAATTCAAGTACCAGGGATAAAGACAAACCAGCTACAAGCAAATCGGAGTCATGCTTCCGAGGGGCTCCGACTGAACTTTGCAAGCTACAGCCTGGGGTCTTACTGGTCCTCCCCCTTCCAGCTGTGGCCGGCTCTCTGCCAGGGCCTGCCAGAGCAGCGGGAGGGGCCGGGCAAGCAGCTGGGCGCACCTCTACTCAGGCCCCAGAGACTCCAAGGCTCCCGGCAGAACAGCCCTTCCTCCTCAGCTCGCACGCACTCCGTCCCCTCGCGTCCGTCCAGCCATTGCACTCCGGCTCGTCTCAGCTTCCCAAACACACTGTTCTGTCCCGCGCGCAGGGTGAGCTCCCGCTGGTCGCCCCTTCCTCGGCACGCGGCTGGAAAGGGGGCGCCCACTGGCTTTGGGCGCACTCTGGCATAACTTCGCTGTAGACAGGGAGCCAGCCACCGTCCCCCTCCCGTCTGGGAGAAAACCTGCTCCTCTGGGCTCTGATGGGGGCGTCACTCACCGCCAGCTGGCGCCTCCTCCTGGCCATGCTGGGGCCTGGCTCGTGAGGTCGATGCCCCTTCACTGTCCCTCTACCCCCGTCTGCAGCCCCTCTCGCCCCAGGAGCCGCCCCGGCCTCAGGACACAGCCTCCAGCTAGGTAACACTCGGGGTTTCCCCTTCTGGGGGCAGGAAAATCTCTTCTCACGAACAGGCTCAAGCAGTCTTCCTGTTCACTGCCCCGCCGGTGCCACGTCCCCAGGGGCTGGGCCCGCCCTTTACTCTCGGTTCCAGCTCAGGGACCCTCCCGTCTGCAGCCCAGGCCTGTTCCACCCCAGAGCTTGCTGCATTTCCCTGAGCCCTTTCCTACCCTGGCACTCGCCCTCCCAGCCTACATGTCTCTGCCACCTCCAAGCCCCCCCTCCACCCAGGGAGCCACTGCAGCCTTTCCCCATGGCCTGCTCCATAGGCAGCGTCTTCTTCCAGGTAAGGCTTCCCTGTCGTCATTCCCCACAGCCCCACTGGCCGGCTGGGCCCTTCAGGGCAGGCTTGGGAAGACCCCCCACTGCAGGGTCACAGACTTGAAAGCACAAGATCAGGAAGGAGCCGTATTCTCTCAGCTAGTGTATGAGCCCTCCCCGTGCCCACCCCCGGCTCACCAGAGCAGGTACCAGCCCTCCCCGCGCCCACCCCCGGCCTGGCTGGCTGGCCGAGCTCGGGAGAGCCCACGCTCGCCTTGATGGCACCTCTCCGCACGCCCGTCCCGTCACACCTGGAGCCCTGGCATCCCGCGGGCACAGACACGGCTTCCAGCACTGCTGCAGGGGTCTCCAGATCACAGCCCTGGCTGAGGGCAGCCACTAGTGTCCCCAGCACAACCACCCCCAGCCCACCCTGCCCGGCCCCAAGAGAGGTAACAGGCTGGCACCCAGAAGAACGTCTCTCCCAGAGAGAGAGACCACTACGAACGGTGGGGGGAGGGGAGGAACAGAGCCCACAGCACGGGGGGGGGGGAGGAGGAAGGAAGGTGGGGCACAGAGCCTGCAGCACATGAGGGAGGGGAGGAAGGAAGGGGGGAACACAGAGCCCGTGGCACGCGGGGGGGGGGAGGAAGGAAGGGGGGACACAGAGCCCATGGCACGCGGGGGGGGGGGGGAGGAAGGAAGGGGGGACACAGAGCCCGTGGCACGTGGGGGGGAGGAAGGAAGGGGGGACACAGAGCCCAGGGCACTGGGGGGGGTGGAGGAAGGAAGGGGGGACACAGAGTCCATAGCATGTGGGGGGGAGGAAGGAAGGGGGGAGACAGAGCCCGTGGCACGTGGGGGGGAGGAAGGAAGGGGGGACACAGAGCCCGTGGGACCGGGGGGGGTGGAGGAAGGAAGGAGGGACACAGAGCCCGTGGCACGCGGGGGGGAGGAAGGAAGTGGGGGACACAGCCCGTGGCACGCGGGGGGGAGGAAGGAAGTGGGGGACACAGAGCCCGTGGCACGCGGGGGGGAGGAAGGAAGTGGGGGACACAGCCCGTGGCACGTGGGGGGGAGGAAGGAAGGGGGGACACAGAGCCCGTGGGACCGGGGGGGGTGGAGGAAGGAAGGAGGGACACAGAGCCCGTGGCACGCGGGGGGGAGGAAGGAAGTGGGGGACACAGCCCGTGGCACGCGGGGGGGAGGAAGGAAGTGGGGGACACAGAGCCCGTGGCACGCGGGGGGGAGGAAGGAAGTGGGGGACACAGCCCGTGGCACGTGGGGGGGAGGAAGGAAGGGGGGACACAGAGCCCGTGGGACCGGGGGGGGTGGAGGAAGGAAGGAGGGACACAGAGCCCGTGGCACGCGGGGGGGAGGAAGGAAGTGGGGGACACAGCCCGTGGCACGCGGGGGGGAGGAAGGAAGTGGGGGACACAGCCCGTGGCACGCGGGGGGGAGGAAGGAAGTGGGGGACACAGAGCCCCGCTAGTCTATTCAGAGTCAGCTGGGCAGGGGAGTCACCAGCTTGCTTGCGCCTCCCCAACTCCTGCCCGTCCCCTTGGCGGACCCCAGGCGTTCACCTCAACAGGGCAGCCCTGCAAGCCCCAGCTGGCCGCACGGGCAGGTCACAGAACCCGGGGGCAGCTTGCCACACAGCGCCCAGGGCCCCGACTCCCTTTCACGTGCCTTTGGGGCTGCACTGCTCCAGGAGCGTTTCACACGGAGCAATGTCTCTGCAGTTGGTTTGGAACTACATCTTCCTTCTCATTCGCCTTCCCGGCCACCCCGTTCCCGGGGCCCACAGGAGCCTCAGCCTGCCTGGAAAGGGACCTCACCAGGCCACGCTGGAAATCAGCCAGGCTAGCAGGAAGTGCCCCTAAGACACAGAGCCTGTACTGAGCGAGAGAGAAACACCCCTTCTTTACCGGCAGGCTGAGGCGTCCGCTGGGTACACCTAGGAACAAAGAACGCCGGCCGTACCTACAGGAGAGGGGACTCGATCCCGGGGAGCCGGGACTCTGAAAATGATTCGGGGGTGGGGGGGGCGAGATCAGCTGAACCTGAGCGCCCAGTGCGAGGCTGTGAGAATCGGACCCTGGGGTGCATAAACAGAGGAATCTCGAGTAGGAGCAGAGAGGTTCTTGTACCGTGTTGGGCCCTGGTGCCACCGCTGCGGGAATCCCGTGACCAGGGCTGGTGGCCACAGTTCAGGGAGGATGTTGATAAATTGGGGAGGGGTCAGAGAAGAGCCACGAGAATGAGGAGAGGGGTGGAAAACCTGCCAAGGACACCATTTTTCAGAGTGAGGGTAATTAACCCTTCAAGGGTGGGGGTGGATTCTCCGTCACTGGCAAGTATTAGAAAAACATCCAGACTCAGTTTAACAGCTCTGCTCCAGGAGTTCTGGGCTGGTGAGACACAGGAGGTCAGACCAGCTGATTGCAATGGTCCCTTCTGGCTTTGGGATCTATGAGTCTAAACACAAGTGAACTTTGCTAAGGACCAGAGCAGCTCTGCCTCCCACCCCACAGCATCCACAAGCCAGTTTCCTTCCTATTTTACCTTTCTTTAATTTAAATTAATTTTTTTTTTAAAGGCAGCAATTCAGTCGCTGGGGCTGGGATGCTAGGAACCCCAGGGTGTGGAAATGCAGGGTCAAGGGTGGCCCATCTGAGAAATTTTCTATTTCTTTCCTGTTGCCACGGAGTGTGGGGGAGTCCGGGCCCTGCACCCCCCTCTTCCTGCGATTCCCCATGACTCTCAGCCAGCCAGCAAAACGGAAGGTTTAATGGACGACAGGAACACAGTCGAAAACAGAGCTTGTTTGGTACAACCAGGACCCCCCATTCAGGTCCTTCTTGGGGGGCAGGGAGCTTAGACCCCAGCCTTGGGATTCTCTCCATTTCCCCAGTCCACTCCCAATTCAAAACCCCCTCCAGCTGACTCCCCCAGCCTCCCCCTGACTCCTCCTCCAGCCTTGGTCCAGCTTCCCGGGCAGAAGGCGTCACCTGGCCCCAGCCCCGCTCCTGGCTCAGGTATCGTCCCTCCAGTGAAGCCACCCCCTGCCATCCCATCCCCAATGCCGACAGTCCCAGGTCAATCTGCCCCACTCCCTGCTCCATCACACCCCCTTCTAAAGTGTGTAGCTCAATGGAGCCGTTAAGGCCTGGCCCAGGCAGGGTGTGCCAGCAAGCGGGGAAGGAGGCTGAGGGTGATTTGAATAGGTCATTAATGGAGTTTGCGGCAGCTGAGCAGAGCCAGGCCAGTTACTTGTTGTGAATAACTGGGTCAGTTCAGGCTTTTTGCAAACTGCCTGTGAGAACAGCGATTGTCAGTCAGGTCTCCGGGCCTCAGAAACGGCTCATTTGGGGCTGCCGGCCATTCTGACCAGCCAGGACGGGTCACCCAAGGCAGAAGTTCCCTCTTCCGTGGCCCGACTGGATGAGGGAAAGTTTTGGCCCAGCAAATACCTCTGTTGGAGCCCCAGTACCCCCGGTCCCGTGTGAAGGCCGGGATCAGCAGCCACTCCCAGAGAGAAACGCTGCTGGCACAAACACTGGCAGAGTGCAAAGAAACAGGGTCACGGCTGGTCAGGATTCAAGCCAAGCCTCCCTGCAGCATGGGTGGGTGGCTGTCCTCCCCGCTCCGGAGTCACCCCGTGCGGGCAGATGGCAGGTACGAATGCCCACGTGTACCCGTTGCCCAGAACGTGATTTGAGCGACAGTCCTGCACTGGCGGGTGCCCCGTCCAAAGGCCACTCAAAGCTGGACACGCTGCCCCCGGGGAGCCCCATCCGGACCTGGCAGCCCGACCCGCTTCCGCAGGCGGTCTGGCGGGCACCCAGAGCAGGGCCCCAGAGCAACGACGGCTGGGGAAAGCGAGTCTCCCGCAGCGCCCAGAGCTGCCAGCGCTGCTGGGTCCCAGGACCCCGGGCGACAAGGCAGCCGGGGTCACCGCTTTGCTTGGACCGGCACCTGTCAGGGGCTTGTCTCTCGCACCCGCAGTCACCTCCCCCGGTCTCTGCCCAGGGCCCTCTGCGGAGCCCACCCAGCTGCCAGAGACAAGGAGCAAGGGGCGCCAGGGCACAGCCCCGCTGGGAACCCGGCAAACCCCCCTCTCTCCCCCGCTGGCGTCGCGCCCCAGCCCCCCGACGCCATGAGCCAGACTGCCTGCCCCCCGAACCTGCGCCGTTCCCACGGGGCCCCCCGCGCCCGGCCCGCAGCCTCCTGCCGCGCCCAGCAGCGAGCCAGCCCCAGCCCGGCCCCGCTCCCGGCCCTCGGGCCCCGCGGGCGGCCCGGCCCCGCTCCCGGCCCGCGGGCGGCCCGGCCCCGCTCCTGGGGGGGCGGCCCGGGGCGCCGCGCCGGAGCCATTTTGGGTGGGGTGGGCGAGACGGCTGGGGATAAAGGCGAGGAGGAGCTAAGCGGGGGGGGGGGGGGGGCTGCCGGGGGCGGTGCTAGCCCGGGGGGGCCTGAGCAGGGACTCCCCCCCCAGCCCCAGGTTACAAACAGGGGCCCTGGGGCCGCTCGCTCTGCCCCGGCCTGCGGCCCCCCCGGGCAGACAGGGGCCGCCCCACCGGGGGGGGAGGGAGGCGGCGGGAGCTGGGGGGCCCCGCCCCCCCGGGGGCTGCTGACTATGGGAGGACGGGGGGGTGGACAGGCGGGGGACCCGGTGTCGGGCCGGGGGGGGGCCCGGTGTCGGGGGCCGCACTCACCGGTCGGGGGCCGGGCGGCTGCGGGACGCGGCGGCTCCCCCGGCCCGGCCGGGCTCAGTGCGGGCGGCTCCGGCTCCCCCGCCAGCCCCGCAGCCCGGCCCCGTGTGCAGCGGCAGCGCCCGCTCCGGGCCACGGGGCGCCCATCGCGGGCTGCGGGGCCTCCCGGCCCGCTCGGCTCCGCTCCGCCCTGCGCTCCGCAGCGACCAGGCCCGGCCGCTCCCGCACCGCAGCGCCGCCGCCCTGGGCCCGGCCCCGCCCCGCCCCGCCCCCAGGACCGGCCCCGCCTCCACTGCCCTAGGCCCCGCCCCCAGGACGGGCCCACCCCCGTTTTCCCTAGTCCCACCCTTGCTGTGACCCCAGGACCTGCCCTGCCCACTCCTTCCATAGGTCATGACCTTTCCGCCCCCACCAAAGACCAGCGTGCCCCCTCCATCAATAGGCCCCACCTTCAGGCCTGGCAACGCCCTCGCTCCATCCCTGCCCCCTCACCCCATCCCTGCCCCCAATCCCCTCCCCTCGGTCCCTGAAGCGTCAGGCACCGCCCCTGCAATGGGACCCCCAAGGCTGACTCCTGGCGGGAACCCCCCCTTGTCTGGGGCAGGGCCCTGGAGCCTGGGCACCAGTGAGCAGGGACAGGGCAGTAAGGGGGCACCAGCAAGTGGGGGTGGGGCAGGGCAGGGTGGAGGCACCAGGGGGACAAGTGTAGGTGGGCACCGCTGGGTGGCGGTGATGCAGGACGGGGGCACCAAGGGTGTGGGTGGTGCAGGGAAGGGGCACCAGGGAGCAGGTGGGGTGGCACCACTGTGTGGGGGTGGGGGCCTGTGCACCAGCAAGTGGACTGGGGGGCAGAGGGCCGTGCCCTGGGGGTGGGGGCCTGGGCACCAACACCAGACTCCTGGGTAATAGACAAGAGGAATTAGAAACACTGGTGTATGACACCAAATGTGCTACACATGGGGGGGGGGGAAGAGTCCCCGGCTGCAATGTGCAACGCTGGCTCCGCCCCATTTAGGAATGGGGGCTGGGGGTGTCACGGGCAGGCAGGTGGCCCTCAACCTTGGAGACACCATCCCCTGCTCTGGCATCACTGCTACTGCAGGACAGGCTCCAGGGTGCTCCTGGGTCAATGTTCCCATACATCCCAAAACGCGAGAGGGCCTGGCTAGAGCCCCCCAGTCAGACAGGGAACACGTGGAGCTGCTCCTCCAACATCCCACTGTGCAGAAAGAAACCCCGTGTGATCATGGGGGACTTCAGGTTGTGGGACACAAGCTGCAGAGCTCAGTGGGCCAGTCGAAAACAGAACTTTCTACACAAACAGTATTGCAACCAACAAGAGCCAAGTTTGTATTAGACACACTGAATTCTTCACTGACCTAAAACCTGATGGATGCAGGGTTGCTATAGCCAGGTGGGACGCAGGCATTAGACCAAGCTGTTTAGTTCTGTGTAAGCGCGACAGCGTCTCTCTCACCCCCAGAGTTTGGGCCAATACACTCACCTTGTCCCTCTAAAAAATTATGGCTGCCTGGTGTGAGGTTGCACTCCATATGTTTACGGAAATATGCTTATAGAGTGTGAATATAATGTAACTGGAATATACTTTACACAAAAGGTCTCTTGTAAGGTATCATTACAAAGCTTATAATCTACTGAATGTGGTCATCCTATCTGTATGTATGTATCATTCTTGTATCTGGAAATAGAAACTATAACTCTGGGGCCCTACTGTAATTATGCAAAGCGTGAGTCATTAATGGTGGTTTAGAATCTCGATGGCTCCCATGGACTAGGACGATTGGTTGTAGGTTTTTTTCCACTGAATGCATCCGATGAAGTGAGCTGTAGCTCACGAAAGCTTATGCTCAAATAAATTTGTTAGTCTCTAAGGTGCCACAAGTCCTCCTGTTCTTTTTGCGAATACAGACTAACACGGCTGCTACTCTGAAACCTGGTTGTAGATGGGTTATTTACCTGCAAGCCTTCCTATAGATGTGGGGGCCAGCCTGTGGGTAATGAAGAATGAGGTCTTACAGTGACATGTGTTAAGGAAAAGTTAGCATATATGACTCCATTTTGGTTTGGGGCCCACCATTGTCTAAAAGCAAGCACATGATGCACTAGGAGGAGTGTTCCTTCGATACTGCATTTGTTTATTATTAAACCCAGAGTAAGTGATTAATACCTGGGGGAGCAAACAGCTGTGCATCTCTATCAGTGTTATAGAGGACGGACAATTTATGAGTTTACCCTGTATAAGCTTTATACAGAGGAAAACGGATTTATTTGGGGTTTGGATCCCATTGGGAGCTGGGGGCTGGAGACAGGTAACCTGCTGAGTGGCTTAACAAGACAGGGTTCTGGAGTCCCAAGCCGACAGGGAAAAGGGCTCAGAGCACATTGGGTGACAGTTCCAAGGGGGTCTCTGTGACCGAACCTGTCACACCTGGATGCTAGCGACCACAAACTAAGCTCATTTGTGAGCATGGCAATGTCCCAACTGGTAACAGCCAGACTTGGGCTTTAAAAGGACCCGTTTCCCCAAGGCTGACAAGAATCGTGAGCAATGGTGGGTGACTGGGAGGACAAATGTCAACAAAACATGTGAAGGCAAAGAACTGCTTAAGGACGCAGCGTTCGACCCCCAGAAACGAATTCTGCAATCATGACAGGTGCCTTCTTGGGTTAAAAGAGGGGAGGTGAAGACAGCTGCTACCCAACCTCTCCCCACCTCACACCTAAACCAAAATGGAAAAATGAGAAGTTGGTAGCAATGAGTAGAAATTGGACATTAGGAAATGCAGACAGTTGTTCAGGAAGCTAAAGATATCAGCAAGGAATATGGCCTGGAGGGGTAAGGACCGAGAAGGAATCCCTTCAATAGATCAGGAACAAGCCAAATCCTAGCACTGGTCCGTGGCCAGTATTAGAGTAGGATGCTAAAATCGTCAATCACAGAAGTACTCAACAACGATTTCTCTTATATATTTGGGAAGATGCAGGATGATACGTCCATAGCTGAGCGTGATAATGAAACACTTCCTAGTCCCTCAGGGACTAGGGCAAATGCGAGACAGCAAGTATTAAAGTGAAACCTTTGGAATCCGCAGGCCTGGATAACTTGCACCCAAACCTATTAAAAGGCTTGGCTGAGGAGCTCTCCAAATCCATTACGTCATTTTGAACATGCTCCACCAGAGCACTGAGGAAAAGCTAACGTTGCACCACTATTGAAAGGTGGGGAACGGGGTGACCCAGCAAGCTATAGCCCAGTTAGCCTGATGTCAGTCCAAGACACTCCCAACCCTCAGCTCTGAGCCAGCCCCACCCCTGGGCCTCCCTCGGCTGCAGCAGTGATCTGAGGCAGCTGTATGAGGACACTCAGGCAGGCCGCCCTTCCACCAACCCATTGGGACACTGGGCACAGGTCCATGCCAGTGTAAGAATTTTCTTCTCGTGCCTCCCCGGGCGCTAGCAGGGGGCAGCACCAGGGCTGGCAGCTGCCTGCAGCGCTGAGCTAGATCTGGGCTAGCCCTGCCACCGCTGGAAGAGGGCTCTGGGAACACCAGTGCCATGTCCGTGGCCAGGCAGGGCTGGCAGTGCCCCGGCATGCCCTGAGGGCAGTAGGGGAGCACATGGCACAGACAGAATGCAGCAGGCGGGGACAGGAACCATGTTTATTTCACGTGACACTGACTTACACTGGTCGATTGATTTCTACACACACCGGGAACACTCAGGCAGCAACCCCCTCCCCCCCACCTGGCTGGGTCGACAGGAGGGAGCCGAATTCACACACAGATGATTATTTCCTCCATGGGGCCAGCGGGCAGCGGATCAGCAGGGACGGTTCTATACACCTGGGCTCCCGCGCCCGAGGCGGCGAAGCGATGCCCCCGATCAGGAAATAGAAACATTAAATAAATATGTACAGACGTGCCCGCAGGGGGCCAGGCCGGAACGGGCAGGGGCTCAGTCCCCCATTTTTACTTTAGATGTCTGCAGAGAGAAAGGAGACAGGTCAGAGCATGCCCCGAGCCCCTCCCAGGAGCACACCCTGCCAGGTGCCCCCCCAGCTGCCTTGATCAGGCAGCCTGCCTGAAGCTGCAGGACCTGCAGGCTGCTCCTCCCCGATCAGCCCTGTGCACAATCAGCTCCAATTCCGGTGCCCAGTTGAACCATTCCCTGTGACTGCTGGGGGAGAGGCGGGGGGGGGGACGGAGGGGGACTGGCAGTGACAAGATGGGTTCCAGCAGCCAGGCCAGATGGAGCCACTGCATCATCATCATTTCCCCCACCCGCCAGTGTCCCCTGGGTGGACTTCTCTGTTCACCAGAGAGCAGTGGCTGCAGCCCTCCACTGAGGCCCTGCAGACACCTAGGCCTGTCTGATGAGCTGGGCAGCCCATGCCTGGGGCAGATGTGGGGCTGGGGGCCCCAGGAGCATGCTGGGCCCAGCAGGGCAGGAGCCAGTACCTGCAGGATGGCGACTATGACCCCAAAGAGCCCGATGGCGCTGCCAAAGATCTCCACGATCAGGATCTTGACGAAGAGGCTGGGGTTCTGGGCGTCGGCCAGCGCAGCCCCGCTGCCCACGATGCCCACGCACACCCCGCAGAAAAGGTTGGAGAGGCCCACGGTCAGGCCGGCTCCAAACATGGAGTAACCTGGAGGGGTGGGGCACGGAGCAGTGAGATGCGGCAGGTCTCAGGCCAGGGCCTGCCTTGCACAGGGGCTCGGCCTCCTCCTGTGAGAGCCCGCTAGGGTGCTCCGGGCACTGGCCCAGGCTAGGAAACTGTTAGGAGCTGCCAGGGGCAGAGTTAAGGGGACAGAGCAGAACATGAAGAGGACAAACCAAGGCTGCCAAATTCCAGCCATTTCCCTGAAGTATCTTTGCCAGGCAGGGCCCTGTGCACTCAGCCGGCCATGGACCCGCTCCAGCAGCACCAGGGCGAGCTCAAATAGCCGCCGCGCACCAAGAGCGGGTGATACCCTGCGTTTGGGGCAGGGGAAGCAGAGGTAGCGAACCCAGACCCCCAGCTACCAAGGTAGATGCCCCCAGAGACTGGACCCCCAAATATGGCCACATAGGCACACCTGAGGGGCAGCAACGTTGCCCTGCCCTGTGGCAGCTGCCCTAGGTCCAGAGCCCGCTGCAGGTGCCCAGCAGGATGGAGTCTGGGAGAGCAGAGGGCGCTCTGCTGGCAGACTCAGGAAAGGCCCCAAGGGCTGGGTTCCACCCAGCCCAGACACCCCCATTCCCAATGCTAGGCCAGGCGAGCCACCACCCTAAACAGCTGGACCTGCAGGGGCAGGGCTCACAGCTGCTCTCGCAGGGGTCCGGCTGCCGCCAAACATCCCAGGGAGGGCTGCACTGAGCACATAGGGGCCCGTCGCTCACTGGGGAGAGCGAACTAGGACCACTGTGCACCCATTGGGGAAGAGCATGCCGGAGCGTGCAGCGAGAACAGGCACTGGCATGGGGCCAGGGTGCAGGAGCCTCCCTCCACTCAGGGAAGAGCCCGCTGGCCCCACAGGCCCCTCCAGACATGGGGAAGGGCGCCGCTTACCTGCATGGTAGTTCTTGGCTCCGATGGTCTCTGGGGTGGTGCCGCTGAAAGGCTGGAAGGAGACACATGGAGCAGGGTTAGCGGTAGGGGTACAGCAGCCTGGCCAGAGCTCCCTGCCATGGGGACGGGCACAGGCTGCCCAGAGCTGGGACCCAAACCCCCAGAGTCCCAGTCCAGGGCCTTAGCTACCTGCTCCACAGGCCCCTCCCCGCCACATGCTGGGGCAGAGGGAGATTCCCCCAGCACATAACCAGCGTCTGGGTCTGTCTGAGCGGGCATATGGTGGCAAGGACCCTACTGTGTCGCACTGCCCTGGCCAAGCAGCACCACCCGCGCTGCACTGGACAAACTCTCCCTGGCTCCCCAGAGTGACTGGCGGGCTAGGGAGAAATGGCCCTGCCTCGGAGATGGGCTGGGACTCACAGCCAGGTCTGGTTCAAGTCACGGTGGGACCCGGGGCGAGTCCTGCCCTGCTCTGGACAAGGGAACCACAGCTCTTCCCGAGAGGGCCCAGCCTGCTCTGGCAGCGAGCTCGGGCGCTGCCTCTTGCCCGGGTTAGGCTGGAATAACAGGGTTTTACCAGAGCCCTGCCATCTCCCCTCCTGGAGCCCAGCTCAGCTCCTGCACGCCTCAATGGCTTCACAGAGCCTGGATCCGTGCGCCCACTATCCCAGCCAAAAAACGCCCTGTGGGCAGCCAGCACCGAGCCCAGTGGGGCGCCAGGCTCTGCCCACTGCCGCAGCTGATACAGGCCAGTTAGAGCCAGGACCACAGGCCAGGGGAGCCAAGGGACACCCCATGTGGCAGAGGCTCCCCCCGCCAGAAGCCTGCACTGGGTTTACTGCTCTGCCCAGCGATATTTGAGGGAAGCAGTGAAGAGACCCTGAGCCTTGGCTGGGCCCCTCCTCCCCCGTAAGAATGTGTCGGGGAGACTGTGCAGATCTCCAGGGGCTGCACCCTCCCGCCACCCCACTCCAGCGGCAGGCAGCCCAACCAGGCCCTGGCACCTCAGCCATGTTGCTGATGACGATCGCCATGATGATCCCGTAGATGGCCACGGCCTCACAGAAGATGATGCTGTGGATGATGGGCAGCGTTAGCAACCGGACCCAGCGGCCCACGGCCCAGCCTCTGCCCCTCACAGCTGCCTGTCGTGCTGACAGACAAGTCGTCTCCCTGCGAGGGCCCCCACACTGACACCACCCAGGGCATCTCCCCCTGCTCGGCCCCCCGGCTGAGACGCTCTGTGGGGGGCAGCGCTGGCCCTTTGCCATCCCGGCACAGATGGGAAGCATCCCACAGCAATCCAACAGGCAGACACACGAGTGGGGGGCCTTGTACCCCACACAGGCCTGCAGCCAGCCAGGGACAGGAAGCACTGCCTTTCCCAGCATGCGCTGGTGCTTCAGGATGTTTCACATTTCCAGTCCAAGGGTGCGGAGCCCCGAGGCCTGGGCAGGAGCCTTTTCCTTCAGGTGGGGACTGACCGGTGCCCCCACACACCAGGGCGCGTGGGCCAGAGAAGGGGGCAGGCTGTGGGGTGGGGAGCTGTTCGATCCGGCAGCTGCACAGTGATCCGACCCAACCACTAGCAGGGCTGGGATCCCAGCACCGGACGCAGCCGCAGACCAGCAGGGTCAGCACTGTACAGCACAAGGCCCTGCCCAGAGGGGCCCGGGTGCTGGGGAAGTGTGAGCAGCTCAGGTGAACCGCTGACTAGCCCCGTGGGGCACTGTGTGCTCCAGGTGCCAGGATCTGTCCCAGAGCATCAAGCACGGGGTACCAGCTGTCCTTACCTGACCAGGTTCTTGGTTTTGATCCTGGGGGCCTTAACTCCCCCACCAATGATGCTGGAGCCAGTGATGTAGATGCCCCTGCGAGAGACAGGCCAGTCAGTGAGGGAGCCCGGGGGTGGGCACCTGCCTGCAGGACCCTGGACGGAGAGCTAGTGGCTGCCAACGAGGAGATGGTGCCTCCCTGGAGCAGAGCCGAGCGCTGACTGGAGAGAGCTCGCAGCAAGCTCCGCGGGAGCTGAATGCCCAGCCCTTCCTGCTCACACCACAGGCGCGCACGGTGAGACGGGCTGGGAAAAGCAGCGGCACCTAGGGACACAGGGCAGCCGCCAGCCTGACTGGAACTCGCTGGCACAGAACCCACGGAGACCAGCCAGACATCTGACATCTCCCAGGCCGCCAGCAGGAGCACGAGGCCAGTCAGAGCGCTGCCCCAGACCCGAGGGGGCCCTGCCATGAGGTTGGAGCCAGGCCACAGCCAAGGGGCTGACTCAGGCATCGCCTGATAGCAAGTCCCCGCCCCCAGGGCACGTCTCCCCTGCCCCCAGCCCAGCAGACAGGCTCTGGGAGCAGCAAACCCCATGGGACCGGCAGTCCCAGACAATGGGACCCAACTCACCAGGCTGCGCCCACCACGGACAGCGAGATGGCCAGACCGATGCCCAGGTTGGACCACATGAAGGGGGAGGTTTCCGTTAAGAACCTAGACGCAGAAGGGAACCTCGTTAGTGCAGAGTCTGGGCCGGCCCTACCCACCCCAGCATTCGAGGGCCACAGTCCAGGGGACGACAGCCCAGCGCCTCCCTTCCACGGGAGGAGGGCAGCAGGCGAGACGGCTGCCTGCCATGCGGCTCCCCCAACCCCCTCCTGCAGCACCACACAGCCAGCACACGGAGACACTTCACTGGCTTTCCTGACCACCCCAGACCCACGGCTGCCCACGTGGGTGGCCCAATGAAAGGGGAGGGGAGTCACCAGTCTCGGGTCTGCAGCACATAGCAAGGAACCCCAGGGCCCACCTGTCCTTCCCCAGCACGTGGCAGAGCCATGAGCTCGGTAAGAGACCAGCCCAACGCTGCCCGGGGCTCCAAGCAGACCCCGCCACTCCTTGTCCCCAGCCTTCACCACCAGAGCCCTGACATGGCCAGGCAGGCTCCTCCTGCAGTGCAGGCCAGGCCAGGCAGGAGAACACTTGAAAGCCCTGTTCCCATTGCCCTTGGTGGAGGAAGGCGGAGGGCTGGCTGCTGGAGGAATCAGCCAGCCCAGCCCAGGGCAATCTGGCTAGTGCCTGCCGGCAAAGAGCACCACAGGCAGCTGGCAGAGAGCACTCGGCACAGGGAGGGCCAGGGCAGGGGCAGCAGAGTGCGACTGGACACTGAGGGCAGGGTGCAGGCTTTGCTGGCTGCAATGGGGAGGGGAGGGGAGGGGAGCCGCAGCCCGGCACCCCGTGGCAGGATCCAGCAGTGGAATGGGACAGTGCATGGTGGGAGTGAGCAGGGCACTGGCCCAGCCAGGTGTAGCCACCTTACCAGGCCACATCGAAACGGAAGCCCAGGTCAAATATCGTGTAGCAGATACCTGAAAACAAGAGCAAGAGGGAAACCTTCAGTCGGCCTGAGCCCCCGCCTGGCCTGCCTGCTCCCACCCTGCCCAACCCGGCTGCTGTGAGCCGCCCACACCAACCGAGCAGCCTGGCTGCCAGTGGACAGAAGGGCACCAGGAAGCCCCGTGCCAGGCAGCATTCTGGGGCACGGCCCTCCAGACAGACACCCTGCTCTGGGGAGCTTAGGGTGGGAAGGATTCCCCGTGGCTTCCCCCGGACAGCAGCTGTCCCGGCGATTCCCGCCAGAGACGCTGAAAGCAGCCATGGTCCAGCCTGACGACCATCTGATTCGCACACATAGGGGGCGTCGCACCAACACTGACTGGAGACAGATCCTGTGCGTGCTGCTACTGTGCCCATCACCATGGTATCTGGCCCCTCCTCCACCCACAAAGCAGGGTCAGCAGCGAGAGACCATCGCCCCATTCCAGCAGGACCACGGGGGCCAATCTGGCCCTGAAGGCACAGAAGAGGTCGCCCGCCATGCCCCTTCCCCCAGCCTGGGCAAGGGAGCCCTCGGGGCACAGCGGGGTCTGTCCAGCTCACCCAGTGCCCTGCCCCTCCAGCCAGCGGGGGCCCCCGACTCCAAGAGAGTGTGTGAGCGAGCGCTCGGCAAGGCTGGCTCATTCCTTCCACAGCACAGAGGCCGGGTTCCTTTACTACTGATCCTCACATGCTGCCCCGTCACCCTGAGCCTGCGACCGCACCATGAGTCAGGGCCAGCACTAGTCACTGACAGTCGCCCCGGGAGCGCTGCAGGGCAGGGACAGTCTGCAGCCGGCTGGGCACAGCAATCAGTGATGGGTCTGGGCTGCCCCACAGCTCAGCTCAGTCCTGGGGCACTAGGTCTGACAGCCCTGCGGGGGAATGGCCGAGGAGCAGCCTGGCATGCGCTGAGTGCTGGCAGGGGCCAGCAGGATATGGAGCAGGGGCTGAGCAGCAATCAGGACTAGAACTCTGCCCTTCCGGGCTCCCAGAGCCATGCTCTAACCGCTAGGCCACTGGCTCTCAACCTATCTACCATCATGGGCCGCATATGCGGCTCCCTCTATTATGTGGGCCCCATCCACACAATATATATGCTGCCTGTATGGCCCTGAGGGGGTCACATGGGCTGCAGCTGTGAGCTGATGGGCCTCAAGTGGCCCGTGGGTTGAGAATCACTGCACAAGAGCACATTGCCCCCAAACACACAAATGAGCCGGAGCAGCCTCCCCAGGACTGAGGAGCATGTGCCAGCCCAAGCGCACCCACCGGCCCCTTGCTCAAGGAGGATCCCAGGGTCGGCTGAGCCAGCCTGGGTCCCTGCTCACCCAGGAGCGGATTCTAGGAGGACTGTGTTCCCGCTAGGACATGCAGCTGTCTGTGGACTGTACAGTCCCCTGCGGTTCGGCACCAACCCATGGGGGACCCGACACCCAGAAGCCCAAGGGCAGCGCCTCTGGTGCTCTTGGCCACAGTGTCACCTCGCCCAGCCAGGCACACAGCTATGCTGCAGCCCTGCTCCTCTGGTCCACAGGTGGGTACGATCCTGTGGGGCTCCCTGGGCCATTACCCTGGGACACAGGCCCTTGCCCTGGCAGAGATCCTGGCCCTGCAGGAGCCATGGAAGCTGCGTGGGCTCTGCCCATCACCTGACCTTCCACCTCGTGGCTTGTTCTCTTCCGTGACTCCTGAAAAACCTCTCTCTGCTTGCTCCAACAGCGCGGGGGGCCCAGCACTGTGGCGGCTGGTGAGGGAGCTGCAGGGGACGTGCTCCTGCGCTCTCTGCGTGCTAGGGCAGCAGGCCACGCTCTGGTGGGGGTGAGTCTCACTCTCTAGCAGCCCATCTGGTCAGCCCATTACGGTGACATCGAGAGCTGCAAGGAGCCCAGCTCAGGTGGGCTAGGAGAGGCCTCCACGCCCTGCTCAGCATATCCCTGAGCATCCCCAGCAGCACCCTAGTGCCCATCGTAAAGGGGGGGTGGGGGGGTCTAACAAACTGGCCTCCCCTTTAGCCTGGGGCCATTTCTCCCGTGTCAGTGGCTGGTGGAGGGGACTCAGCCCCCTCCTTCCCATGACAGTCTTGCTTGTAAAGGTACTTCTCATGCCTCAGCACTTGGCCTCTTCCCCCGGAATTAATCTCCTTATTTCCCTGGCACCCACAGCAGCTGCCGTGCACAAGCCCTGCTAGACACACTAGGCCTAGCAAACCCTCCCCATGGACACAACCTGCTGTACGGAGGGGTACACAGCACAAGGCTTGCTCCCCTGCTAAACGCTTGCAATCAGTGCATCCGCTTTAATGCGATCACTAGAAACCATGTGGCCCGGGCATTGCACCAAAGCTCACTAACACGCTCACACCACCAGAGCTGGTGACTAAATCCTTCACAAGTCTCTTCAAACAAATGCACGCTGTTGTAACGATGACTGGTTTGTTTCTGAGGGTTACGTGGCAGGGACTCGTAAACCTAGTAAAACTTCCTAAATCAATAGTTCAACTCCCCCAGCCCCCAAACCAGGACTTGAAGGCACCCCACTCCCCAGCCAGCCAGAGGGGATACGAGAGAGACTGAGAGGGAGCAGCCACCGCTCAGAGTCAGGGCCAGCTGCTGCTCAGAGCCTGCCCAAGCAAGAGCAGCGTGAAATTAACAAGCCTTGGGTCAGTTTCCTGACTGCCCCCAGGTCTCCCCTTGGCAGCAGGGAGCTGCCCAGTGCCATGTCCATCTCCCTCTGCGCCCTCTGAGCAGTGGCAAGAACCGGTGACACCAGAAGGTGACGCCGCATCGGGGCCAGAAGCTTGATGCGACAGCTGAAGCTGGGCAGAGTTCTCTGGCTGGCGGGGAGGGAGCCGCCTCACCCCACAGGTACAAACGCTGCGTTGTAAAAACAAGTAGCTCTGAAGAGGTGAGTAACGAGCACCCAGCCAGGGCGTTCGAACGCTCCCCAATCGGGGACAGCTTGACCAGTGCTCGGAGCAGGAGAGGCTCTGAATCGCAGCGTGCTGTGCAGAGCCTAAAGCCCGAACCAATTTCTGCCTGCAGGAGGAAAAGGCCAACAACTCATCTGTCAGGTCGCAGCCAAGAACCTGGGCCTCAAACAAGCACAGCTAAGGGCCAGCAGCAGGGCCCAGCTCCATCCAGTTCAGCTCCCCCCTTTACAGAGTTTGAAATTCACATGCACTTAGCCCCCCCCTCCAGTGCGGGGACATCTGAATCAGAACGGTTTCCAGCAGGCCAGCCCAGCCCTGCCTTGGACACTGGTTGTCCGAAGTTTCCCCTCACTAACGGCACATCTCCTTCGCGCTTCCCAAGGGGCACTAGGAAGCGCAAGCTGGAAAATGGAGCTGCAGAATGGAGAAGACATGCATTGTTTATACAGCCCCAGAAACGGACAGGGTGTGTCCCAGGCAGAGAGGAAGCCTCGCTCCGGCTCCAAGGAGCAGATAAGGGAAGGCAGACGTTACAGCCTTGGAATCACACCAGATACATGGGGTGGGTAACCCCCGGAGACGGCAGCAGCAGCGCGAAGGCTGGATGGCTGCATGGTGCATGCAGTATGTCAATCACACCTTCAGCAAAGCAGGGTTAGAAGGGAACATGGAGGAAGAGAGAGCGGCAAGTCACCTCCAAAACAGCTTCAAATACCTTCCCTCATATGCCAAGGCCAGAATCCATGGCTTCACCAGCCCCCGCAGAATTCACAGGCTCGCCACGGGCACCACAAGCCCTGAGGGAAGGTGGCTGGCTGCACTGGCCCATCACTTCCGTGGCCAGCCGCGCTGCTCAGCCTCTAGCCAGAGGGGCTCGCCCAGAGTTAACCCACCAGGCCGGCTGGGGCGCTTGCTCAATGCTCCAGCCAGCCAGTAGTGGGGCCAGTCCTGGCTGCATGCAGGGGAGCCAGGCTCGGCCCTGCCGTTTGACCACTGACGACAGCAAGCACTATGCAGCCAGTCACCCAGGGACCCCCAGCCTCTAGCCCGTGAATCACTGGGGTTGGCAGCTCACGTCGTGCTGGCTCTTCACCTGACAGTGCTCAAATGGCATTAAAAGCAGCTCAGAACCCACTACACCCTGCCTGCCTCCCAGCCTCTAGCCAGCAAGGACTGGGACAGGGAAGCTGGGCAAGGGAGGTATCTAGCCCTGCCCTGCTCCAGACGAGCCATGTGCCTGCCGGGAGATTATTCCAGCCTGCTGGGTCTCGCTTCTGTTGAGAAACAGGTGTCTGCGATGCCCAGGATCCACCACCCCGGCCCTGCCCGCTCCTGCCCCCACACCCTGTGATCTGGGACAAAGTGCAGGCCTCTCCAGAGCAGTTTGCCGAGATCTATCCTGAACCCATTGAAGACACCCCCAACAATAGCCCCAGGGCCTCAGTGGCTCATGTTCTCCCCATGCTAGGAGCTGGAAGACTGGGATCACCACACACCGGTCAGTTACGGCCAGCCTGACTGCAACATGCCAAGCGGGGGCCCCTCGCTATCTGGGGGAGGGTGAACCAACACCCCAAGCTCTGGCTGGAGTTGCCACGGGGTGAGGAGCGCAAGAGAGGAAGCAAAGCTGTTCCCAGAAGGCCCCGCCACGAAAGGAGGAAGGAACGAGTCACTCTTGGCAGTTGAGCAACCCGCACAAGGAACAGCACGGCTCCCGCAGGGGAGGGAGGCTGTTCCTGACAGGGACCACTCCTATAGCATGGGCAGAAGCGTTGCAGGCCCCTTTCCCTTCTCCCCACTCCCGCGTGTGCCCAGATGCCCGAGTGTCTCTGCCAGGGCAGACTTGTCTGCACTGGGACTGTTTACTGTTTTGGGTTCTACAGTTCCTGCTCTACAGACTGGGGTCCTGCCACCAGGCCCAGCCAGTCACAGCTGCCACTGACTAGCACGGGGCCAAACCCAAAGCAGGTTCCTACAGCACCTTCTCACTGGCTCAGAACATATTCGGCCCTGGGTTTTATTGACAAAACAGGCCGGGTGACAGACACGGTTTCCATTGTGTGCCAGCAACCAGACTGCACGGCGCAGGTGCGAGGCCAGAGGCGGGGGTCACTGCAGGCTGCAGCGGTGCCGCCAGCGAGCCCTGGCGCATTCCCGGTGGTAGTTCTCTGGCACTTTGCTGACCATGCAAGAATGCAGAAACAAAGGCACAGATCGGTCCCCGCCTGCTCTTTACTGGAGCTGGGATTGCACCAGACATGGGCAGTCAATGCCCGGCCTCAACTAGAAACCATTCCCCGATGGCTCGGCAAGCCCACGTCCCCGATGCTGCACTCAGCACGTCCCCGAGAGCTGCCTGATTCGTGGATCTCATTAAGCCGACTCTGGATGTGGTGTTCACTTCAGCAGGGGGTGGACTAGAGCGGTGCAGGCCCATAGGACCTCCAGGGAGATCCTGACCGAACTAGCGAGCCAGCAGCACGGTCACCTTGTTATTCAGTTGCCCCTTCAGCTGAGCACCGAGCCTGGAGTTGTCTCTCAGAGGAGCCAGGCTGTTCGTGCCCACCTCACTCGGCTGTGAGAGCAGGCGCTAACCTGCAACTCCATCAAAGTACAGCCTGACTAGTCCTCAGTGACGCTCTGACCTTCAAAACCATGGTCACCACGAGGATACCAGACAGTCTGACCCCACTGCCAGGAGGGCTGCCCTTCCATGGGGCATTTCCTTTGCGCTGCAGAATTGTTACGCCACCGGCTTCAAGCCAAAGCTTGGAAAAACTTGTGCACCTACCCAAAACAACATAGTTCTGACAACCACGAAGGAGAGCCAGCTTCTCAGCCTGGAAGAGGCTGGGTTCCTCCATCTGGAAAGCCACAGTTACTTGCTTTCCTGCAGTCCTGCTGCTGCCCCTCCTCCCTTTTTGAGCCAAATGACAACTTGCCTGGCACTTGATAGACACAGACTAGCCCCCACAACACCACCGGTCACCCCTGTTTACCAACGGGGAAGAGGTGAAGCAGGGTGGGTCAGAGAGCCAGGAATAGAACCCAGGAGGCCTGGCTCCCAGTTCTGTGCTCTGCCTGGTAGACCTGTCCCCTTCAACATGAGGGGATGAAATGCCCCCCAAAAAGTGACTATCTAGATCCAGCTGAAGACACTCCTAGGGGATGCTGACCAAGAACTACTACAGATTAGTGTAAGAGTCCTGCGGGCGTAGCAGGGAAGAGAAACTCCTACCCGAGGGAAGTCTTAGCGGGAGAATCCTTGCAGCGAAGGGAGACTGGGCCCTTGCTGGTCCACAGGACCAGTCCAGCTCCCCCCCAGCTTGTCCACAGGACCTGTCCAGCAGACAGCAGCGACGCAAACCTGCCACAGCCCCCCACTGATGCCTCTGAACCCTGTCCGGAAGAGCCCCCACACTGCAGGTCCTTTCATGCTCGGGCACAAGGGGGCTCAGTCTCCAGGGTCATTCATTCCTGGCCTTTGCAGGGGCTGCCAAAGGGCACAGATGGGGGCTCTGGACTCACTACGTACCAGACAGCTCTACCCCACTGTGGCAGACACTTGCAAGCGAATGCCCAGCTAAGGAATGCAGCCTAGGGGCAGAGCACACTGGTACAAACTGCAGCTCAGCCCACGCACCACAGCCAGAGCCAAAGCGGACAGGAGGAACGCTCAGAGCCCACCAGGCAGCCGGCCAACCTTAGCTCCCTGTGATCAAAGAGGAGATTGGGAGCACCCCGCAGCAGGAGAGGCAGGGCCCCCTGTCCCATTGCCACGGTCTGCGGGTCGCCACTGGCCTGGGCTCAGCGAAATGGGCGACAGGAGCAAGAAGCCCCAAGCTCCTGCCTGGAGCCAGCCCCGTCCGACTCTCCTGCCCCAGCAGGTGCCAACGAAGGCAGGAGGGCGCTGCCCTGGGACAGGGGGTGCGAGGCAGATCCCTGCCCAGACAGAAGGGACTTCACACGCCGGGACTCCTGCCACTGCCCCCCCAGCCCGTCCCCTTTCCCCCAACTCTGACCCCTTCCGCCTCCCGCAACTGACCATCTCCCCCGGCCGCCCAACTAACCCCCCCAGCCCCCTCCCCTCACCACCCCCAACTCTGACCCCTTCCACCCTCCCAACTAACCCCCCTTCCCCCTCCATCTCTGCACCCCCAACTAACCCCCCAGCCCCCACCCCCCAACAGCAACCCCTTCCCCCCCAACTAACCCCCTTCCCCCGGCCCCCTCCATCTCTGCACCCCCCAACTAACCCCCCAGCCCCCACCCCCCAACAGCGACCCCTTCCCCCCCAACTAACCCCCTTCCCCCGGCCCCCTCCATCTCTGCACCCCCCAACTAACCCCCCAGCCCCCACCCCCCAACAGCGACCCCTTCCCCCCAACTAACCCCCCTTCTCCCGGCCCCCTCCATCTCTGCATCCCCCCACTAACCCCCCAGCCCCCACCCCCCAACAGCAACCCCTTCCCCCCAACTAACCCCCCTTCCCCCAGCCCCCTCCATCTCTGCATCCCCCCACTAACCCCCCAGCCCCCACCCCCCAACAGCGACCCCTTCCCCCCAACTAACCCCCCTTCATCTCTGCATCCCCCCACTAACCCCCCAGCCCCCACCCCCCAACAGCGACCCCTTCCCCCCCAACTAACCCCCTTCCCCCGGCCCCCTCCATCTCTGCACCCCCCAACTAACCCCCCAGCAGCGACCCCTTCCCCCCCAACTAACCCCCTTCCCCCGGCCCCCTCCATCTCTGCACCCCCCAACTAACCCCCCAACAGCGACCCCTTCCCCCCAACTAACCCCCCTTCCCCCGGCCCCCTCCATCTCCGCGCCCCCCAACTAACCCCCCTTCCCCCGGCCTCGCCGCTCACCCACGCCGGCCAGCGCGCTCCAGAAGGCGAGGCCGAGGCCCGCGTACAGCAGGAGGGGCCCGGACATGGCGGCGGCTCCTCAGCGCGGACTGCGGGGAAGGACCGGCCGGGACAGGGGCAGGTCACCTGACTCACACCATGTGACCGGGCGGGCCAGGGGCCCCGGCACGTGACCGAGGCGAGGCTGGCGATTGGCTCCCGGGCGGGCGGGCGGTACCAGGGGACCAAACTACAAAGCCCAGAGTGCTCCGCGCCAGCCCCTTCCTCACCGCACGTCCGTGCCGGCTCCTCCCATTGGCTGCGGCCGCAGCCTCACTCCCACACGTGTTGCGATTGGCTCCGAGCTCTGGGGGCGGGATTTCCGGGCGGGGACAATGCCGGCTCGTCATTGGCTGGCTCTGTCTTTGGCCTGGGAGCGAGTCCCGGGCGAGTCCCCGTGGTTTGTGCCGGGGAGGCCGGTGAGTGGGGGAGGCTGGGACCCCGCGTGGGACGGAGGCTGTTCACTCTGGGCCCTAGTGACGGCCAGACCTGGGCGCCGGGCTCCTTATCGGAGCCCGCTGGGACCCCCCAGACAGCCAGACCCCCACAACCCCCTCCAGCCCCCCAGTCCCGCCCCCCACGGCAGCCAGACCCCCGCCCCACAGCCCCCTAGTCCCGCCCCCAACGGCAGCCAGACCCCCGCCCCACAGCCCCCTCCAGCCCCCCAGTCCCGCCCCCCACGGCAGCCAGACCCCCGCCCCCCACAACCCCCTCCCCCCACGGCTCTCCCCGAGCCAGCCCGCCCCAGCTTCCCCCCCGCCCCCCACTCTGCCCCACAGCCCCTCCCCCCACGGCTCTCCCCGAGCCAGCCCACCCCAGCTTCCCCCCGCCCCCCACTCTGCCCCCCAGTCCCTCCCCCACGGCTCTCCCCGAACCAGCCGTGAGCACCGTGGGGAAAGTGACCTAAGCCCCAAGTGGCTGGCGCTAGGCTGGTGGGAGGGAGGCGGGGGACCTACACCGACCCGGGGGGTTCCCCGGCACTGTAACGGCTGCACTGACCCGTCACAGCCAGGCCACTGCAGCCTCCGGAGCGCGGCCAAACCCTGATAAATGCTCCAGCTTCCTTCCCCACGGCCTGTGGGTGCAGGTGATGCTGGGGTAACCATGGCGACCCTCTTCAGTCACGATGGGGCCGAGGTGGTCCAGAGGGCCCTGGCTGTCAAGGAGTCGAGCGGCAGGACCCCTGCCGAGGCCCTCGATGAGTTCTACGAGCTGGAGCGAGCCGCGGCCTTCGTCACAGCGAGCGGGTTTCGCAGGGTGAGTCGGTGTCGAGAGCTCGGACGTTCTCCCCCCAGGCCTGCCCGTGGTCCCTTAGCTCCCCTGGGTAGCGCGCTGGTGTCAGACCCACCTCCCACCCCCAGGTGCAGGCCCACACCGGCTGGCGCTGCCAGTGACCCTCCCACAGAGATGGGCCGCACGCGCCCTTCAGCCTGGCTGCGCCTCTCCCGCTAGCTGGGGCAGGTTCCCTGGGGAGCTGGGGATTGTCCTGGCGCCCCGGCCTGCCGGTGGAGCGGGCAGCAGCACCCCGGGGCTGAGGGGGTGTCACAGAGAACTAAATGGCTCCTGGGCTCCCTGACCCAGGCAGCCCATGATGGGGCCACGGCTGGCTGCAGAGATCCCTGTTCTGCTCGGTGGGGCTGCCCTAAGCGTGGCTGGGCAGGGGCTCCATATGCGGGGGGCTGGGCCTTGCATGTACCCACATCTCCCTGCGCTGGCCCTGCCGGCAGGTTGCCCTGCAGTTCCCCGACGAGCTCCTGGCAGACTCAGCCGCCGTCGCAGCCAAGATGGAGGAGGCGACCGGCAGCAAAATGTACATCCTGGGGGACACGTCGTATGGCAGGTAGGTGCCGCGGAGGGGTGGCGTGGGGCCCCCCACACCTGGGCTCAGGTTGGGCTCCAGCCTCAGCCCTTCCCCCATGCTGGATCCGTGGGAGGTGAGAAGCTGCCCCCCAGGACAAGAGCCGCTGTGCGCCCAGCCTTGGGCTGCCAGGTGGCATGGCCCATCCCCCTCTGATTGGGCCCCTGCCTCCTCTTGGGGCTCAGAGGGCTCCCCCCCCCATTTTTCCTCCTGTCCTGCGGCCCTTCTGGCGCTCTCGCTGCTCCCCCTGGGTCCTGTTAACACGCCCATCTGATCATTCTGTGCCAGGTCCCACTACAGTGAGCAACCGGCTGCTCCCCTCCGGGGAGGGGCGTGACTTGTACCGCGCCCCGTAAGCAACGGCAGCTTTGGGCTTGATTTGACTGATGGGTCGCCCGTGCCATCCCCGTCGGTTTGAGGGGGTCCTGTGAATCCCCGCTCCTCTGCCCGCCCCTGGGAGGCTCCGTGAGGAGCAGGGCGCGTTGCTCACTGCTGGGCTGTTGGGCCCCCCTCTCCTGCCGTGGCCAGTGCAGGCTCTGGGGAGGTTGCCCAAAGCGATGCTGGGCCCGCTGCGACTGTGCCTAGAGTGGCCGGGCACCCCGGTGTCGGAGCGCAGGGCCCAGCGGGAGTAGGTGGGGGCAGAGGAGAGCAGCCTCCTGTGCTGCGTTGCCCGTGGGCCCCCGAGGTCGCCGTGTCTCCGGCTGACACTTTCCCTTCCTCCGGTAGCTGCTGTGTGGACGAGGTGGCTGCGGAGCACGTGGGGGCGGAGGCCGTGGTGCACTACGGCCCAGCGTGTCTCAGCCCCTGCAGGAAGTTGCTGGTGCTGCACGTGTTTGGCCGGCAGCCCCTGGACACGGAGCGCTGCGCCGGGGCCTTCCGGGAGCTCTACCCTGACCGCCAGAGCCACGTGGTGGTGCTGAGTGACGTGGTCTACGCCCATGCGCTAGGTGAGAGCTGCGTCTGGGGTGGGCCGTGCGTGATGGGTTGTCACCCCCGGGGTGCAGTCTGGGGGCCGTGTGAACCACTGTACCCCCTAAATCATCCAGCTGGGCTGGCCCTTCTCACGCTGCTGTGCTGGTGATTCAGCGAGCCTCTCCAGGCCCTGTTATCACCCAACACAACAGCAGGTGGCGCCACACACCCAGCTGAGCTACCTGAGTGCTTTACCTAAGCCACTCAAGGACAAACAGGAGACACCAGCCAATTTCCCAGCTCCCCAGCCTTGCACCCCTACTGGAGTATAAACCCAGTATTATAGCATCTTGCACTGCACAGGGATCTATACCGCGCAAGCTCGTTAATATAGTTCCCTCAATGAGGGCGAGAGATGCACAACAAGCCTGCGTTAACCAAGCTGAGATTTTCCAGATGCTTCACTTAAAGTCACACTGGTTAAGATAAAACTTAAAACAAGTGTATTAACTACAGAAAGAGATTGTAAGTGATTATAAGGGATAGCAAACAGATCAAAGCAGATTACCTAGCAAATAAACAAAACCGCAACTAAGCCTAACATACTAGACAGATGGCATTTGAATTAGCTGCTTCTCACCCTGAATGATGGGACAAGCCGGCTTGCAGATTGTTAAGGCAAAGACTGCAATTGCTGGGCAACCTGGGTTCCCCTCCCCTATTCCAAGTCCTTTGTTTTTTGAAGCTGCTTCCAGGTGTTGAGTTGTGGGGGAGTGAAGACCAATCATGATCTCACTCCACACCTTATATAGTCTCTCCCTTTGGCAGGAAGCCTTTGTTCCCAGCCCAGTTTGTGGAAAAATACAGGTACCAAAACAGACTTCAGGGTCATGTGGTCTGGTCACATGTCCTTGCTGGGTCATAGCAGCCATTAGTCATTGGCTGGCTGAAACGTTCACTGGAAGGCTAAGCTTTTCCATGGTCCATTGGCTTTGCTGACAGGCCATCGGCACAGTCAAGCTTCTTCCTTGCTGTACCTGACAGGCTGGCTGTGGGTGTCGCCCAGGGTGAGCCCATTTGAAGTGCAGGTCCCCAGTCAATATTTGTAACTCCAGATACAAAACTGACACATGCCCACGGATCGGGTGATCCTATCCAGCAAATCATCACTTTTCCGGAGACCCCTCACATGACTGATCTTGTACCAGATGCATCATCATCATCCTATCACCGTGGGGAGTATGGGGTGCATTGTCACAGCGTGCAGGGAGGGTCGCGCGCCCGCTGCAGCACTGCTCCTCGCCTGGGGGGATGGGTCAGAGCAGCAGCAGGAACCAAACCAGGCTGGCTAGCCCGTCCGATCCCCTGAGCTCCACGGGCCCCTGCTGACCCGGCCTGGGTCCCCCATACACAGGCCTACCGATGCCCCTGCCTGGCAGCCCTCTCCTGTCCCTGCCCGGCGGGCTCTCTGCATGGGGCTGGCCTGCGTGGGGCCTGCTCAGCCTGTCATCCCCTTCCCCCCAGGTGAGCTGGAGCAGCTGCTGGGCCCGGAGTACCCCCACGTCGTCTTCTCCCGCCTGGCGAGTGACGAGGCCCCCGACTGCCCGCAGGGCCCGGGGCTGGTGCGGCAGTTCGGGCGCCTCTTTGCAGTGGAGGCGCAGAGTGGGCTGAAGGACTACGCCATGTTCTACGTGGGCACCGAGGGCCTGGCCCTCACCAACTTCATGCTGAGCTGGAACTGCTGCCCCTTCAGCTCCTTCGACCCGGCCACGGGCCACGGCCGGCGCGAGAGCCTCGACGGCAACCGGGCGCTGCTGCGGCGCCTCTACCTGGTGGAGCGGGCGCGGGATGCCCGCGTGGTGGGCATCCTGGTGGGCACGCTGGGCGTGGCCGGCTACCTCTCCATCCTGGAACACTTGCGGGGCACCCTGAGCCGGGCCGGCAAGCGCAGCTACACCCTGGCCATGGGCAAGCTGAGCCCCGCCAAGCTGGCCAACTTCCTGGAGGTGGACATCTTCGTGCTGGTGGCCTGTCCCCAGAACTCCCTGCTGGACTCCAAGGACTTCTACCGGCCCGTGGTGACACCCTACGAGCTGGAGCTGGCCTGCAACCCGGCCCGGGAATGGAGCAGCCTCTATGTCACTGACTTCAGAGACCTGCTGCCAGGTACCCGGCCGGCTCCATGCCAAGGGGGCAGCGCCAGAGCCACCGGGAGCTATTGCAGCGCCCCCTGCTGGCTGGGGCTGGGGCTCCCCCCAAGCCAGCACTTTGTCCTGCTCCCCACAGCACCTCCTGCTGGGAGAGGCCGGGGCTGGAGTAGCCGGGAGCCCTGCCATACCCAGTTCTCACATTATGTGGCCACGCGGCTCCCACCCTGACTCACTGGGTGAGCTGGACCGTGTGAGGCTCCAGATGCAGGGTAACCCCAGTGTGGGCCCCAGCCTGGTAGGGTGGATTTGGGGATGGCTGCCACCAGAGGCTGCTCTCTGATGACTCTCACCCGGGCAGGTGGCTGTGCACATGTCGGCTTCCCAGACACGGTCCCTGGAGAAGACGACGTTCCCGACGTGTCGCTGATCACTGGGGAGCTGCGCGCGGCTGGGCTCTCCAGCTCCCCGGCCCCATCCTCCAGCTCTGCCCTGGCCTGCAGGAACCCGGCACTCGCACTGGCCGAGATCAGCCCGGCGGGTTTGTACTTTGCTTTATTTACCCTCCCTGTGTCTCCCCTGTCCACCCTCTCCACCCCATAAAGTGATGCCAAACCTCTGCCCACAGCGACCCTTGCTGGGGCTGGGGTATCCGGAACCCCACCTAGCCTGCCCTCCCCGTCCCACAGCGCCCCTTGCTGGGGCTGGGATATCCGGAACCCGACCCAGCCAGCCCTCCCCGTCCCACAGCGCCTCCTGCTGGGGCTGAGGTATCTGGAACCCTACCCAGCCAGCCCTCCCCGTCCCACAGCGCCCCTTGCTGGGGCTGGGGTATCCGGAACCCCACCTAGCCTGCCCTCCCCGTCCCACAGCGCCCCTTGCTGGGGCTGGGGTATCCGGAACCCGACCCAGCCAGCCCTCCCCGTCCCACAGCGCCTCCTGCTGGGGCTGAGGTATCTGGAACCCTACCCAGCCAGCCCTCCCCGTCCCACAGCGCCCCTTGCTGGGGCTGGGGTATCCGGAACCCGACCCAGCCAGCCCTCCCCGTCCCACAGCGCCTCCTGCTGGGGCTGGAGTATCCGGAACCCGACCCAGCCAGCCCTCCCCGTCCCACAGCGCCCCTTGCTGGGGCTGGGATATCCGGAACCCGACCCAGCCAGCCCTCCCCGTCCCACAGCGCCTCCTGCTGGGGCTGAGGTATCTGGAACCCTACCCAGCCAGCCCTCCCCGTCCCACAGCGTCCCTTGCTGGGGCTGGGGTATCCGGAACCCCACCTAGCCTGCCCTCCCCGTCCCACAGCGCCCCTTGCTGGGGCTGGGGTATCCGGAACCCGACCCAGCCAGCCCTCCCCGTCCCACAGCGCCTCCTGCTGGGGCTGAGGTATCTGGAACCCTACCCAGCCAGCCCTCCCCGTCCCACAGCGCCCCTTGCTGGGGCTGGGGTATCCGGAACCCGACCCAGCCAGCCCTCCCCGTCCCACAGCGCCTCCTGCTGGGGCTGGAGTATCCGGAACCCGACCCAGCCAGCCCTCCCCGTCCCACAGCGCCCCTTGCTGGGGCTGGGATATCCGGAACCCGACCCAGCCAGCCCTCCCCGTCCCACAGCGCCTCCTGCTGGGGCTGAGGTATCTGGAACCCTACCCAGCCAGCCCTCCCTGTCCCACAGCGCCCCTTGCTGGGGCTGGGGTATCCGGAACCCGACCCAGCCAGCCCTCCCCGTCCCACAGCGCCCCCTGCTGGGAGAAGCCCGGGCTGGAGCAGCCGGGAGCTCCCCCACAGGCCTGTGCCCGGTTCCCACTAACCGCTCTCCCCTCCCTTGCTCCCAGCTTCCTTCCTGGAGTCGCGCAGTTGGCGGGGCTTGGAGCAGCAGCTGGGCCAGACGCCCGTGACAAAGGCCGTGCCGGGCCGGAGGGGGATCGCGATCGCCTACGAAGACGAGGCTTGTGGGTGACCCTGACCCTGCGGGACGCCACTGCTGGGAGACGGGCCCTGTGGGGCTCCAGCCTCCTGCCCTGGGTTGCCCTGGGCCCGTCTGCAGCTCAGTCCTGGGGCCGATGCCAAGAGTGGCCCTCTCCCGCTGGGGCCTGGCATTGGAGACGGGGGAGTGCAGGATCCTTGGGGCTGCTGGTGACGCTGGCCTGGATACAGCTGTGCCTTAGAGAACCCGATGGCGTTCGGGGTGCGACTCGGCAGGGCAGGCGGACACCCCCGGCCCACTCCCCCATGAGCCTCCATGGCCACCTTGGACAGAGGGCACAGGGGAGTGACCTCCCCTCCTCGCTACCCCAGCCGGCAGCTCCCAGGGGCAAGGCCTGGGCTGGGCAGGGCCTGGCCTCCGCCCTGAGCCTGGGTCCCCTGCCCAGCGCCGGGGGGCAGGTAGAGGAGCTCGGCGTCCCCCCGGCTCCCCTGGCAGCGCTAGCCTGAGGACAGCGAGGCCAAGGCAGCCGTGGCTGAAGGCGGGAGGCGGCGCCCAGGCAGGCCTGGCCCGGAGCAGCAGCGCCAGGGAGCTCATCCGAGCCGGGACAGGGCTGGGGCTGCTGCCAGAGGCTCCACGGGACGTGCCTTGGGGGGCCTGTGTGTTCCCCTCCCCCCTGCTCTGGCTGAGGGAGCCCGGGTGCAGCTGGCTGCTCGCAGGGGTGCTGGGCCGTAGCCCTAGCAGTCGGTTTGTGTCCTGACTGCCGCAGCCCGACTCGCGGGCAGAGGGGCACCTTGCTACGAGCCCCAGCTCCGCCCCTTCCCCCACCAGGGGAGCGCCATGTCCCCTACTCTCCGCCTCCACAGGGGTGCCCCGACTGGGTGTGAGCCAGGCCCGAGTGCTCCAGGGGCAGGGGGAGCGACACCCAGGCCCGCTCCTGAGCAGGCATGGGCACCTCTCCTGCCAGCCACCTGCCCTGGCTGTGCCCACGGCTCTGAGCTCCTCACAGTCTGCGGGTTAAAAGTTTGTGAAGGCGAAGCCAGGCCAGCGCTGAGGGGGCGGGGGAGTGGAGCTGACGCCCGCCCACAAGCCCCCTGCTTCAGTTTGCTCCCGCTGTGGCCGTATCCCTGGTTTAGCAGCACCTGCCAGACCAGCCGAGTGAGGGGGAGGCCCTGCTTCCATCTGGTGCCTGGCATGACCTGCCCAGGGTCACAGGATGAGTGGCAGAACCAGTAACAGCCCGGGTCTCCCCAGTGCCCAGCCCTGGGCCCCGGCTGCCCCTGTCACGCTCCCGCCCAGCACCCCACCACCCCTTGCTCGCCTGCTCCTCCAGCCTGCCTGGCAGCCCCTCCAGCTCCACCCCTGCCCCCAGGCGCGCTGCTGGCCATGTGTGGAACCACTGAGCCTCGGTTTCCCTGCGGTGGTGACCCAGTTCTGCCCCTCCCTGTCCAAAACATGTAGGAAATGACCTGAACACTTCGCTTCTCTCCAGCAGACCGGCCTCCCCAGCCTGCCCTGGGCCTACCTCCCCTGCCACCCACACGCACTGCCCGCTCTCCTCCTCCCTGCCCAGACGCCTGCCCCCTGCTCCAACAAGGCCTTCAGGTGGTCCTTTAACCCCTTCTTGCCTGGGGTGGAAACCCGTGTGCCCCCTTACATGGAGATGGGCTGCGTAGGGTGGCCAGCCCTCCAGGAGTGCCCTGGGGTCACCAGGAATTAAAGGGTAATCTTGGGAAAGCATGTCATGGTATGAAACCTCCAGGGACACGTCCCCCAACACTGACAGCCCCAGCTCTGTGTGGCGGCTGTTCCCTGGCTTGTGCTGGGTGCGTCACGCTCGCTGGTCACAAGGGGCCCTGCCAGCCGCTGGCACAGCACATTACAGGGCATGGCGCCAGGGGTGCTGGCCCTAAGAAGGGCCAGACTGGGTCAAACCAAAGGTCCGTCCAGCCCCATGTCCTGTCTGCCAACAGGGGCTGCTGCCAGGGGCCCCAGAGGGAATGAACAGAACAGGGCATCACCCAGTGATCCATCCCGTCGCCCGTTCCCAGCTCCTGGCAAACAGAGCCTAGGGACACCATCCCTGCCCATCCTGGCTAACAGCCATCGATGGACCTGTCCTCCATGAATTTCCCTAGTTCTTTTTTGAACCCTGTTATAGTCTTGGCCTTCACAACATCCCCTAACAACCAGTTCCACAGGTTGACTGTGTGGTGTGTGAAGAAATACTTCCTCTTGTTTGTGTTTAACCTGCTGCCTGGAATGAATGAGCCACCCAAACATGAACTCTCACCCTTTGTGAGGGGGGGCTTTTTCCTGTGGGATGACTACGGTGTGTGCCTCAGTTTCCCCTAAGAGCTGCATGGTTAACTAGGGCTGGGGAGATTGTTTACTCTGCAGAGCGCGACTAATGCCTAGCTGGGCCTGGCCCCATTCCATGGAGAGTCCAATTGCCCGGACGGTGGGTACCTACCAACTAACGTCTGGGGGCTGCCCTCTCTGGAAGGCAGCCCTTTGCAGAGCAGAGGCCTGAGGCGGTGGCCAGGTGACGCGAGTTCCCCAGGAACAAGGACAAAGGCGGGGGGGGGGGGGTAAGTGCGGGCTGCTGGAGTCAGGGAAGCGCCTGGCCGGGGCCACAGAAAGGCTCAGAAGAACACGCGGGGCTCCAGGCTGACCCACTGAATTGCTGCTCTCTGCTAACCAGGGGCGCTTGACGCCGTGCCCAGAAACCCTCCTGCTCTTACCCTGCTGACGGAGTCACCCAGAGTCAGGGCGTTGGGGGGATGCTCCCTGCGGGGTGCGCCTGGCTTGCCCCAGCCCTGCGGGAGGGTCCGAGGTCAGTCCCAGGAGGGTGGGAGAGTGGAAGCCAAGGGGCTGACGCTAGTGACAGCATGTGCCCCTGAGGGGCAGACGCAGGGCGCGGGTTGCCCCAGGGAGTGGGCAGAGCCCTCCCAGTGCCCAGGCTCCAGGCAAAGCGTCACTGCAATGGCCCCACTGCGCAGCCCAACCCCTGGGAACTGGGTCCAATGCAAACACTTCCCAGGGCAGGACTCTCTGCCTTGCGCTCAGGCCTCGCTGGTCCCAGCTAACCTGCACAAGGGTGTCCTCACTCACCCCCGCCCTTCCAGCTCATTGCGGGGGGCCCTGGGGGGTGACGGAGTGGGGGAGTAGCATGAGTAATGCGTGTCTGCTGCCCAGCCCGGACACTGCAGAACGTCGCCCCTGGTGCCCTGGCCGCCCAGCCCTTCGGGGGACCAGCCCGCTCTAGCATGTGGAAGGGCAAGGAGCGCGGGCCCGGGTGAGCTGGTTAGGGGTGGCTGGAGGAGGGGGGACAAAGAGCAGCCTGAGCCCCCTGGATGGGGAAAGACGCAGCTTGATGGTGCTGAGCCTGTGCCCGCTTCAGAGAGTCACTGCAGGCGAGAGATCAGGGGACATTGGGGGGGCACCCGCGTGAGGGGACCCTGAGAGAGAGCCTGGCTTGCTGGAGGCTGCAGTCCCAGGTGGGACCAAAGGGCCTAGCCCCAGAGCACCGCCAGTAGGGGGCTGGCCCAGGAAGGTGTTGCAAAGGGATGGGAGGAGGAGCTACTGGAACCTGGGGATAAAAGATGTGGGGCTCACCCCACGGGGATGGCCCTGTACCCACAAACACCACAGCCCCCCGCCACCACAGGGGCACAGTGCCTGGTGCAATGGGATGTGAGCAGGGGCTATGGGTCAAGGCTGAGGGGAACCAGCAGAGCTGGGATCACACTCTACAGACCCACCCTCCAGCTCCAGGGTTTTGGGGGGTGGCACCGTGATGGCTGGAGCTTGCCACTGAGCCGGCCACCGCCCTGGCAGCTCCTCCTGAGGAACGGGCACCAGCAGGGCAGGGCTCACCCCAGCCTGTCCATGACATGGGGGGGGGGGGGCCTGACCCGCTCCCTGCCAGGCCTGCTGACCCACAGGACGCCAGACACAACTGAGGCAGGCTGGGAGGGAGGGAGGGAGGGGCAGGACACCTCCTGCTCCTACTGTCATCTGGTGCTCCCCGCCTAGCCTGGAAAGGCTGCCAGGAGCTGGAGCCTGCTGCCCTCAAGCAGGGGCTGTTCCCACACCTCCCTCCTGCAGCCCCAGGGTGCATGGTGCAGGAGGCAGCGGGCACATCAGCCATCCACACCCTGGGGTGACTGGGAGCCAACTCCCAGCAGGGCCCTGGTGGCAGCAGCAAGGGGCAGCCTGGCCCCACTGCGCTGGAAAAGCAGCTTGGCCCCCGTTCGGGCTGGGGCTCGGGCGGCTCTAATAGGCCCGGGAGGGGCTGCCTTGGCTGTTCCTGCACCAGGCTCGGGCCCTGCCTCCCAGAGCTGGGTCTCAACATGCCCTGCCCAGTGTGCGCCTTTCCTCACCAGCGCATCCTGCTGCACCCCACCCCACTGACCCACTGCTAAGGACAAGGCATGAGGGGCAGGGAGCCACCAGGCCCAGGCACTGGGCTGCCCCACACCTGGGGGGGCAGTGGGGAGATGCATCAGCTCCAGCCTTTGCCCCATAGCAGAGGAAACCTACGAGGTTGATGCAACAGTATCACACAGTGGCAGGCTAAGTACGGCAGGGGAAATTAAACCTGGCCCCATGCCATGGGGCAGCCTCTCCCTGACCCGCTTGAGAAACCCACGTGGCCTCCTACTAACTGAGGCTGGAGAGAAGCCGGTGAGACTGGGATGAACCAGGCAGGGTCCCAAATGAGAGCGCAAACTGGCCCCGCTTGTGCCAGGCCCAGAGCCACCCCTAACTGAGCATCCCCAAACCCCGCTAAGCACAAGAAGGGCCAGGGGCTGGGCCAGGCTGCCCAGCTGAGTTTCAAGCCTTGGGGGCAGGAGGCTTGGCCAGCTGAGACGTAGAAGCAGCTGCTCTCGCTCACTCTGGGGCTTGCATTGGTGCAGGCCGGGTGAGCCTGCAGCCCTAGGGATGAAGGGCCCTGCCCACCCCAGGTCACAGGGCTGACACGTAGCTGGGCCCATCAGCTGGGCGACCCAAGGAACTGCTGGACCCCTGAAAGTTGGGCCGGTTCTGCAGCAGCCCCTTCCCCTGCTGAGAGGGGCCGCAGGGCAGTTGTGAAGAGAAGGGCTCTCCAGCACCTGGGCGTCACTGGACCATAGACACACTCCAGCCCTGGCCCCTGAGAGCCCCCCCCTCACCAGACCAGACGGACAGGCAGACAAGCCTTGGCCTGCTCTGCTGCAGGCCACTTTGGCTAGCGCCGAGCTGCAGTCAGATGTATCCACTACTGGTTCTGTGCTCAGGCCCGTGCCTGCAGCACGGCCACCAGCTCGCCTGGCCTGGTGCTTCCCCTCGGGCACCTAGCCAGGGCTCCCAAGCCGCAGCTAGGGCAAAGCCCCTCCACCCATCCGTGCCAGCCTCACGCTGGCTCCCCTTGGCCACTCTTTGCCCTGGGCTCCCAGGGCCCAGAGCCTGTTCAGAGAGCAGCCGGGCAAGGGGACTGCTGCACAAAGCAACTAGCCAAACCCCTGGCAGACAGCAGCTTCCAGCACCCCTGCGTGCTGAGCTCCTCTCCCCCTGGGTTGCAGCCTGAGTGGCCCCTGCTGGCCATGTGCAGAGGAGTACCAAGGCCGCACGGAGAGGGGAGGCTCTGGGGAGTTCCCCCAGGCACAGCAGAAGAAGCACGGCCGCAGCATAGAAATATCCTGACTATAATTAGGTGCAGGGCTCCCCCCAACCATATACACACGGCCAGAGGGCAAGGCCCCCGGTGCGGGACGGTCACCACCATGGACACGCGAGGGAACAGCCTCCTGCAGGGACTCCAGCCCATGGCTGCCCACGGGAAGGGCTGGCAGCCAAGCCACAGCAAGGGCAGTCACTGTGCCAGGTCCGTCTGTCCAGCCTCCCCGCCATGTCCTGCAGCTGCTGCTGCCCGCTCCCAGCCCCTGCCGGGGGGAGCATGCTGGGGAACACAGGGTCGTAGCTGAGCAGCGTCCGGAGCGGGTTACTTCTAGGTGGAGGGTTATTCTACGAGCCGATTGCAGCGGGGCGGGGAGGACGGGGGCTGCCGTGCGGGGAAGAGCCGGCCTGGGCGGTCCGTCTGCTCTCCTGGCGGGGCTCTCAGTAGTCGGCTGTGTACTCCGTGCCATGCAGTCCCCGGCACAGCAGGGTGAACTCCTTCACCATCTCCTTCACGCGCCTCTTGTTCACGCGCTCTCTGCTAACACGGAGACAGGGACACGCTTGAGCCAGACAGAAGGGACAGACTCTGCCCGTGCTCGCCCCTGGCCCACAGCCAGCCCGCTGCCCGAGGGACCAGCAGCACCGGCACGGGAGAGCCAGAGGGGAGAGCAGGTGGACGCAGCATGCAAAGCTGGGGGCTCCCCTTGCGGGGCCGGCTGGTGTGCAGAGCTGGGGGGCAGGGGCTCCCCTTGCGGGGCTGGATAGCACACAGATCCGGGGGGGCTCCCCTTGCGGGGCCGGCTGGTGTGCAGAGCTGGGGGGCAGGGGCTCCCCTTGTGGGGCTGGATAGCACACAGAGCTGGGGGGGGGCTCCACAGGCAGGGCCAGCTGGCACGCAGAGCTTGGGGGGTGGGGGGGGGAGAGGTTTGCCCCTGCAAGGGGTGCCTCCCCTCTGGGATCAGCCTGGGCTGTGAGCTCCTCAGGTCAGCCCCACCTGAGGATCTGCTGGCTGAAGGTGTCCTTCTGCTCCGGGCTGACGCGGGCCGAGGGGAAGCCCTCTTGCTGCATGGCCTCCTTCATCCAGACGCTCAGGTAGCTGAAGCAGTGCTTGCTCAGGGTGAAGAGGATCTCTGCAAAGTGATCCATCAGGCTGCGGGAGGCCTGGCCCCCGACGCCCTGTGAAGCACAGACCCTGCTGAGCGCGTGCCAGAGGAGCGCTGGCCTGGCAGCACCAGCCAAGGGCCCGATTTTCGGAGCCCCCGCTCCTGGGGGGAGCCCTGACGTAGCAGCACCAACAACGCACTGCCCAGGGCGCAAGGAGCTGCCAGGGACAGTGCAGACCCGCCTGTGGGAAGACCCACCCGGCACAGGTCCACGCAGGGAGGACTCAACGCTTGGCCTAAGGCCTGCTGAGGGGAAACTACGTTGGCAGGTAATACGTGCCCCAGGGTCCGCCCCCCAACTCCTTCTGTGCCCCCCGGGCCCCTGGCCCAAACCCTGCCCCTCCCCCATCTCCGGGGCCTGCCCCCTTACCTCCAGCACAGCCTGCAGCAGCAGCTTGCCATGCTCATGCACCACCTGCCCCACAGGGGGGACTTCTCCACACCGAGGCAGCAGCTCCGTCTGCAACAGGACAGGGGGAGTTCAGCTCAGCCCCAGAGACCAGCCCTGCAGGCAGCGCCCAAGCAGTGGGCCCGGAGAGCCGCCATTCCCCCACCCCCAGGGCACAGGGCGGTCACTTGCCTAGGAGCCCCCAAGCCCATTGCCTCTAGCCCCTCCTCCGTAGCAGGGTCAGTGAATTTGGAGCAGAACCCAGAGAAGCCCCAGGGCCCAAAGGAGCAGGACACCCGGTGCCTGCAGAGCCACGGGGGAGGGGCACAGAACACTGCACCGCAGGGCCCGGCTGGTTACGGCACCCAACCTTAGGGTGCGGGGGACCCAGCTAGGGTCAGGGCACCAAGTCCCAGAGCTGCAGCAGGAGAGGAGCCCTGGTCATCTAGGCCTTCCTCCTCCATACCCAGGGATGGGGCCTGCCGGCCTGGGCCCCAGGGGAACAGCTCCCCCGAAGCAGGCCCCTGCAGTGCAGCCACACGACCAGCACCAGCCAGAGAGAGAAGCCGCAACACTCACAAAAAAGCCACAGGAGGCTTTGACGGTCAGGGCCTCAGGGAACTTCAGGGAGAGGACACCTGAGGGGCAGAAACCATCGGGGTTAGCAGCCAGAAGAGCCACCCCTCCTCCCCAGGACACCCCCCACCCCTACCCTGGCCCTCTGCAGTCTCCCCACAAGGGGGAGGCGGTTCCCCAGAGGGTTTGGGGCTGGCTGCCACGGCTACTCACCGCACTGGAACACCGCTTGGACGTCCAGGGTGCTGCAGAGGAACAGGTCGGGCTTCCTTTTGAGAGCCTGCAAAGCAGACACACAGCCACAATAACCCGCTCTGCAGAGCCAGCGGACAGAGCGAACCCAGAGCTCACCACTGGGCACACACTTACCTGGCGCAGCCAGTCTGAAGAGCAGCTTTCCCACGGCAGAAAGGGGAAAACCCATTTCCCCCAGAAAACACCCATCGAGCCCATCCCGGTGCTCCCCTAGGCCCCGGGACTCTGCGGCCGGCGGCCACGGCTGTTCCGTGCACACTGCTGGCACACGGACGCGGACGGAGCTCGTCTCTTCCCACCACGGCAGAGGGACGCTGTCAGGGCCGAGCAGAGCCCGGCTCAGCAGGGGCAGTAGAAACACTCAGGTTTTGGCCACCCCTTTCCTTACAAAGAGAGGGGTTTCCCCTTGGGGGGGCTAACGGGGTTTACCGGGTCAGAGCAACAGCCCTGCTTCCAGGCCACCAGGTCTGAACATGTCACCCCCTTACACCTTGGTTCTGGGGGGCAGAGATCAAGGGGGGGACTGGAGAAGGGGAAGCAGCTCTAGGCTGCTTGGCATCTCCCGGCTGCTTGGCATCTCCCGACTAGCAAGCAGCTCTGTAGCATGAGGAGCTTCGGCCTTCTGCTGACTGGCAGGCTCAGACGTTTGCTGTTCAGCCACCTCCCTTGGTGGGAGGGGTGCCCTACGCCCTGGCACGCCAGACCACCTCCAGCCAGGTGGCTTGTGACACCCTCGCCAAGACACAGGCCTTTAAAGAAGAGCAGGGGATTTCCATCGCCAGTTAATGGGAAATGGAGGGATTCAAACCAAGCTGCTCTGGCGTGGGCCCAGCCCTCTCTAGGGCAGAGCCTCTGCCCAGCGGAAGAAAGCCAAGGAATTCCCTGATCCCAGAGCCCTCCCACGGCAGGAGGGACTGGCCGGGCAGAGGGGCAGCTTCGCATGCCGTTTCCACAGCCTGCAAGGGAGCCTGGAGGGGACACACTGCTGGCCTGGCTAGTGCCCAGCGCGGCTCACCAGCACCACGGACAGCGCAGCTGACCATCCTTCCCAGCCTGGTCACCGAGCAGCTGCAGCTCTCGGTGCCCAGAGAAACACCGGCCAGGAGGCAGGGCCCACGCCCTGTGCACATAGCCGGAGGGTAGGGGCAAGCTACCAGTGACAAACACCAACCGGGGAACCGGCTTCTGCCCCAGCGGGCCTTTGACCAGCCTCTCGCTAAGCAGCGTGCCCAGCTACTGGGGCAGGTGCAGACCTAGACACCTGCCGCTGCCCGATTCCCATTGTCCTGGATCATGCCATCCCCTCAGCATGCTGCAGACTGGCAAGCAGCCCACCACCCGCGATCCCAACAGACTGCCCCCTGCCCTTCTCACAAGCTCCACCCTGGCCTCAGGATCTGCAGCGCGTCACCAGGCCTGAGCCAGCTGAGTGACAGGCCAGCCACGAGCTGTGCTCCTCACAAACAGGGCTGGTTCTACAGCTGTGACGGGGGGGTCTGATTATGCAGGTGTGTATAGACAAACCGGACGCAGCTCTCCAGGCCCCATGGCAGCCAGTGGCCCCGTCTGCTCACAGGGCAGTGGGAAAGGCTGGGACGTCTACTGTAAAAAATAAATAAAATAGTTCCCTGACCCTTCCCCTAGAGCGGCTGTGGTGACTGCATGGGGCTCTCCCCACATCAGAGCAGCGGGCTGGCTGGCCTGACATCCCTACGTGACAGGCCAGCGGCCCGTGTTTGCAGGAAGTTGCACCTCTCTGTAGGATGGCATGGAAGTTTTGTGCTCTGAAGCGTGAGCACTGAGACCCCCCATTTCTAGCATAGCGTCACTGCAGCTGTTCTCATCAATTTGGGACATCAGCCTCTGCTGACGGGCAGCTCCCTGCCTGCATGACCTGCTGCTGTGACCAGCGTCTCACTCTGCGAAGACTGACCTCTCGGGCACTACGGGAGTCGGCCAGTGACACAGGCCCGAGGAATGAGAGCCATCTACCCGGTCTGTGGGCCCACAGCACAGGTGTGCTATAAATCAAGCCGTGCAGCCTGCTGCTGGAACTAGATTTCTCTGCACTGGTTGGGGGCAGCTTACTTCCCTGCCTCCACCTCAGCCATGTACCATAATGCCACGGGAGACAGCTCAGTGTAACATTTGGATGATCCATCATATTCCTTGTATGTAGGCACCGTATCCATGTGTATCCATGCACAGTCCGTGCGGTACATCCCCTTCGTGTGATCCCAGCCCCCATGTTCCAGCCTGCGCCCGACCATCTACACAGCCATTGTACAGCTCCACAGCCTGAGCCCAAATCAGCTGACCCAGGAGGTGTGTGTAGACGTACCCTTCGGGCCATGCTGGCGCCCAAAGCCCCAGAGAAGAGCCAGGCAAAGAGGGCCACTCTGGAAGGGTGCAGGCCTGGAAGAGAGCGGAGCAGCACGCAGTAGAACAGAGGAGGAAGGCAGGCAGGCTGCAGCCAGAGGCCTGGGGAGCAGCTTCACAGCTGTGGCCATAGGAGGCTCTGTCCTCCTCGGGGCAAGGCCGATGGAAGCGAGGGCTCTGGGGGCACTTTGCACAGAGAGCAGAGCCTTGGTCTCGCTGTCCCTTAGTGCAGTGGCCACAGGCCTGGCTTGTCAGATGAGGCAGAGCTGCTTCCTTTGGAGGATGGGGTAGGGCACAAAGAGGGAGCAGCCAGCTCTTGAGGGGACAAGCCGGTGGGAGCTGGGAAGCTCACCCGGGCAGGGGCCCCTCCAGGAAGGGCTCCTTGCTCAGAGGTAGCTGCTCTGTGGGTGGAGATGGAGAAGTGTTTCTAGGAGGCTCACAGGAGCCATGGTGAGAACACAAAGGGCCAAACTGAAACTCCACTTCTCGACAGGCCCTTGCGAGCGGGCCTGAGACGTGAGCAGCTGCCCGGATGGGCTCTGTAGCTGAGCTCCAAGGCAGCAGCAGTTCCTACAGAGCCCCGTAGCTGGGCCCCCTACTAAACCCAGCTTGGGGAAATCACCACACCCATAAGGACAAAGGCTTTGAGTCTCATGCCATGGAAAGGGCGGCCAGGCTGCCAATGGCTTGTGTGAAATGCCTTCTATCTCTCAGGGATCAGCTGAGAGATGGGAGCAGCCAGTCAACCTCCGGCCCCGTAAGTTCAGTAGCTCCACCTCCCATTGCAGCATGGCTCCTGCCAGAGGGGAGTCCCCGGAGACAAGGCCGTGGCCCAGCAGGACCAAGGGTTGGGGAAGGCAATGAGAGTTACCCCCAGTCAGTACCCTCTGACCTACCTGGGAAAGGTCTGCCCAAGCCCCAAGCAATGGAAGAGGAAGGTGTGCGCCCACCACAGCTGGAGGACACACCGGGAGCTGCTTGCTGAGCTGGGACGGAGGCCCCACATGGAGCAGCACTGCCGAGGGTTGCAGGATTCAACTGAGTGAAGGGATATTCTGCTCATCCAATCTGCCTAGATCCAGCTTCCCACGGACGTAGGGGGCCAGCCTGGTCCGATGGGTGCGCTCTACTTGGGCGGAGATGTGGAGAGCCTGGGTGCCGAGGAAGAAGCTCTTGGGGCTGCCCAGGCAGTAACAGGCACCTGCTGCCCAACTGCGACATCCTGTTTGAATCAAGTGTGGTGGAGAAAGTGCAAAGGGGCTGGGCCCTCTGCTCCAAGCCTGGCCTTGTGGACTCTCTCTGGGAGCTCACGCCCCAGTCCTGCCCCCTATGGGCAGGCTGGCATCCGCTGGGATTCTGGGTGAGTCACATGACTCCCCAGCAGCCCCCATCCCAGAGACGGACAGACTAGGACGGAGAGCACCACCAGGCCAGAGAGGAGGAAGGCCTGGAGGGGCCTCACCTGTAGCACAGTCCTGAGCCCCTGGCCTGCTGACACATGTGGACAGGAAAGGCAGGCCTGGAACATGCCTGGGGCCTTGGAGGCGACTGCTGAATGGAAAGAGGGGCTCTGCTGCACCAGGAACCGGGCTCCCAGGCAGCTCAAAGCTTGGGAAGGAGCAAGAGTGCGCTTCTTCCTGCTGCTGACAGACGGCTCCGCTGAGACAGAGGCAGTGGGAATGAGGGCTGCCCAGACAATGAAAAACATGGCCTCTCCTTCTCCAGGCTAGGGGCTAAGGGGAGGGGAGTCTGATCTGTGTCCCACAGGGCCAGCGTAATGCAAAGGAAGCAGGGGGGCCCCATGCTGGTGTCGGAGCAACCGTTCCCATGTGCACCCGCTGAGTCTGAGCGGGAGGCAGAGCCCTCAGCCAGAGACCGAAACTCTCTGGGTGGCTTCGGGCTCAAGGCATCCACATTGGTCTGGAGGCACAAGTGCTTCTGGACCTTATAAAGCACATGGCAGACATGGCCAGAGGCTTGCTCGGGTTGGGAGGAGACCCCAGTCCCAGGCAGAATAATAGAAAAGCGGGCCTGGGTTCAATTGATAAAGAATGGGGATGTAATCAATGCCAGCCAGCATGGCTTTATGGAAAGCAGGCTCTGCTACACAAATCGGATTCCATTCTTTGCTGAGACCACAAGTCCGGCTGATGAAGGTGAGTGCACAGATGGAACATTTTGACTTTTGTAGATGTTTGGCACGAAATTCGGATTAAAAACTAGCACTACACACCTTCAAGAAAGCACATGATAAATGGGTTAAGAACTAGTTAACTTCTCTTTCTCCTCCCCAACATGTGCCATAAAAATCCATGTTCTGGAAACATGCGGGAACCCAAGATTTCATGAATCTGCTGCTCTCTCACTTCTGGTGTGTAGTGCTCCTATAGGCTGGCACCTAGAATGTTTGGGTTAGTATAAGAAAGTGAAAAAAATAAATAAATATAAACTAGATTTATACATACTAAATAAATGACTGCCAGAAGCTGGGAATGAGCGACAGGGGATGGATCACTGCCCAGTTCTGTTCCTTCCCTCTGGGGCACCTGGCATCAACCTGTCGGAAGATGGGATATTGGGCTAACTGGACCACTGGCCTGACCCAGTCTGGCCGTTCTCATGTTGTCATGTTCTTAAAGAAAAGAATTGTCTGGCTGACAGAACTCATCAAATGGGGTGTTTCTAGTGGGGTCCCCCAGGAACCGGATCGAGGCCTGACACCAAACACAGAATCACTGCTGAGAAGATCTCTGGGTGGCACGAAGTCTGGCAGCATGTTAAGTAATGAGGACAGGACAGTCATATGGAGCAAACCGGATGGCTTGACAAGCTGGGCCCAGGGAACCAAGCCGAATGCAAAGTCATCCATCAGAGAACAAGGAATGCCTGCCGCCCCTGCAGCCTGGGGCGACATCCTGGAAAGCAGGATCCAGTGGTCATAGCAGACAAGCCACGCAATAGGAGCTCCCAGTGCCCTGCTGTGGCACAAAGGGATAAAGCCACAGAAGAGCAGGGAGTGGGAGTAGGGCGGCGATTACAGCTCTGTACGCCGCAATGACAAGACTCACATTGGCACACTGCATCCTGCACCGGGGGCCACATTTTTAAAAGGATGTGGAAAAACTGAAGAGGGTGCAGGAAAGAGCCACAAAATTGTTTGGAGGGCTGGAGGAAATGCCTGACAGTGAGAGATTTAAAGAGCTCCGTCTGTTCAATTTATCAAAACAAAGGCCGAGAGTTGACCTGACAACTATCTGCAGGTACCTTCCTGGGGAGAAAATCCCAGGTACTGAAGGGCTCTTGAACCAAGCAGAGAAAGGCTGGCCAAGGACCCAGGGCTGGAAGCTGAAGCCAGACAAATTCAGTCAGAGATCAGGCCCAGGTTTCGAACGGGGAAGGTGATTAACTGCTGGACCAAAGTGCCTGGCAATGGTGGATTCTCCATCAGAAATCAGCTGCACTTGGATGTGGTGAGTGAGGCCGTCCAGGCCCACGTTGTCAGACCAGCTCCTGGAATCAGAGTCCTCAGGAGGAGGAGATTTTGCCTTCCTCTGCACAAGGCAATTCCTCAGAGTCTGTCTAGAGAAAGAGGTGGCCAGAGAAGAGGTGGCAGCTACGGCTAGGACAAGCCGGAAGGGCTTGGGAGACTGCATTAAAACACGTGGCCTTCAGCTGTAACGTGTGGCGGAGAAACGCTGTGCCCCATGGAGAGGCTGCCATCCCAGAGGGGGATGCATGGGGCTGCCAGAGAGGGGCGAGGAAGGGCAGGGGGATGATGAGCATCCAACAGATGCTGAGGCAGAGGCTGGCTTTGGGAGTGGGGTGGGGTGCAGTCGCTGCATCTCCCACCTGACCCTAACAGCCACCCCTGATGCGGAGTCCTTCCCTCCACCGACAGAGATGCTGGGGCAGGCAGGAGAGAGATGTTCCCAGGAGAAACAGACACTGTGCCAGCTGCCAGCAGTGCTCCTGGGGGCAGGAAGGCTGGGCGCATGGGCATCCACCAAGTTCTGGCGGGGCGGGGGCAATGCCCAGAGAAACCTGCTCTTTCCGGCCTTGGGAGGCCAGCGGGTGTGGCATTATCCGGGATGGGCGGAGGAGCCAGGCTGCGCCTCTGCTGCATCCCTGCACAGAGGAGGGGTCACGGCAGCTTGGGAGAGCTCAGAGGAGACTCAACATTTTCAAGACACCGCAATAGTCTCATGACCGTTCTGGATTTCAGCGGGAAGCAACCAGCCCCTGGGAAGTCCCTCTTGCGTCAGGTGGGTAGAAGTAGGCTGGGGTCAGAAGGCTGAGTTTCCAAACACCACATTTATATATTAGTTTTCATTATACCAATGTCAGGCAAAGCGAATCTGTGAAATGCAAGATAATTCACCGCCCACTCCCTTGCCAGCTCCACCCACTAGAGGGGGCAGCTGGACAATCTACAGGGGAAAGCCAGGGCGGGCAGGAAGTTGGCAGGAAACTGGTAGCCGGGAATGCTAGGAAGAGCTCAGGAGGGCTGCCAGGACGCCCCCTGTACTAATTGCCCCGTTCCAGCACCAGCCAGTTCTGCACTTGAAAGAACTGGGCACATTTCAGAGGCAGAAGGGCGCTGGCCGAGGCTCTAGCACAAGGCCCCCACCCCACTCCCCTCCACGCTGCACTCGAGATCCCAGGCCCCGGCTGCCAGTGCTCTTGCTGGCTGCAGGGTACAGCAGCTAGGGCAGAGGCTGGGAGGTGCCGCACAGCTGGAAAACAAAAGCCAAGTGGTGACTGGGCTTGTATTGTTCTATGCTAGAGAGCGCAGGAGGAGGGAGCAGAGCTCAGTGAGGAGCAGCGCAGGACAGACGTACCTGTATCTACAGCCCACTGCAGTGTGTGCTCCAGCCACGCGGGTTTGTGGGGCCCAGACACATGCGCTGGTGCATCACTGTGCAGGCAGACAGAGCACCTGTAAGAACATCAGACTGGAGGAAGCAGCTGGTGCCAGCATTCCCCACAGAGGGCGGGTTCCGGGCACCACACACTGGAGCCTGGCGGCCCTGGCCTGGGGACTAGGGGTGGTGACTCGCTGACCAGCCTGGCTCTCCTGGAGCAGCAGGTGCCGTCTCGATCCACTCCCAATGGCGGACATGGCCACGGCAAGTGAGCCAGCCAGGCTGGACCCACACACGACTCAGCCTGTGTCGCAGCGGGCCGTGGGGCCCGCTCATCGCAACTGCGTCCAGCCCAACCCTACCCCACTGACTGCCTAGGCCAGCCCATGGCCACCATGTCTGTAGGGCCCGGAGGCTGGGATCCAGCCGACCCAGTCAGGAGGCTGCTCCACCCATCAGTCCAGAGAGGCCCGGCCCTGTCTGAGGCACCCGCACAGTGCAGGCACCATCAAAGGCCTGGCCATTTCGTTACTGAGGAGAGCAGCGTGCCAGCTCCTTGGTGGGGTTTCTTCAAACCCACCACGAGGGCGAGGCCCAGGCCAATTCCAGGCCCTGGTGAGAGGTCCCCCTGTCCTGGGAAGCGGGAGCTGCACACAGCATTGCGCCCAGAGGCTGCCCTGCTCCTGCTGAGGGTGTCAGAGGTTCCCTTTGGGAAGCTGGCTCCTGGGTTGGGGCGAGGTGCCAGCGTTCTGTCTCCCCGAGAGGTGTATATACACACAAGCATAACACAGACTCCTGCCTCCACGCAGCGCTGCGCTCCAGCCCCTCCAAACCACGGGCGCTCTGACAGCTGGGCTGGCTCGGACAGAGCCCCTTGTGACGGCAGCCGGTGCTGCCTCTGGCGAAGCAGGCCTTTCACGCTGCCACATGGCAGAGCCGGAGCTCTCAAAGCCCTGTGTGGCCAGCCTCCGGCGGGTGGGAGCCCGCCCTCACCTTGAGACTCAGCAGCCCAGAGAAAGGCACCGAGCCCAGAGATCTGAAGAGGGTCGGCCAGCGCATGTTGTGTCAGAGACCCAGAGACACCAACTCTGCCGTCCCTGGGACAGACCGCCCTGTCTCCGCCCCATCTGCTCCCGTGCCAAAGAGCCAGGCAGCATCCCCCATGCGGCTTCAGGGCCTGCCCTCAGAAACTGCATTTCCAGGACCACCCTGGGCTCGGGTCTCAGCATCCCCGAGCCAGTGCCCCGGCGTGAGAGCAGGCTGTGGGTGGGCGGCACAGGACGAGTGCAGGGCTCTCCCCGAGCCGGACGCCAGGCGGCAGAAGAGGCTCCCTGGACCCACGGGGCAGACAGGCTGGCGCCCAGCTGCCACCACAGACATCTCGCTCCCATCACCAGATGGCTCCAGATTGAACCCCAGACGCTGCTCCCCCTCCAGGCTTGGAGGGAGACTGCCTTGCTAAAGGGCAGTTTGGGGCCATGCTGCAATGGCTGGGGGCGCTGCTCCCAACGAGAGAGCCAACTAGCTAGGCTGGACTCGGCTCCAGAGGACCTCCCATGTGGCAGAGAGGCAGCTGGAGGAGTGGAACACGCTCTAGTTTTCTTGAGAACAAGTCTGAGCTCGGAGCAGCACGAGGTATCCCGTCCCGGCCGCCCCCCCGCAGCATTTCGCCGGGAGGCAGCAGCTCCGAGTCTCCTGCAGAGCAGGGCTCTGCCCGGGGGATGGCGCAAACCCAGAACTAAAGGAGAATGTTTTGTTTTCAACTTCCACGGAAACAGATGGAGAAACTCGATATTCAACTAAAAGGAAAAAAACGTTGTCAACAGAAAGCTAAAAATAGGTTTAAATTGAATTAAATAAGAGAAAGAGAGAGAACAGAAAGTGAATGAATAAGAAACTAAAACACACCTGTGCCAGGAGTTGCATAAATGAATCAACAATATCAGGATGATCCCTGGGCCCTAAAAATATAATAAAGATGTAACTTAAGAGAAAATCATACAAACAGCAACTCAACATCATATAGTTATGTGATACGGAAAGAATTTACAAGTGAAAACAGGAGTGTGGGGGGACAGGGGAGGGGTGCGAGGGGGGAGGAGCGGGGACATGAGCAGCTTGAAGCAAGTTAAAGAAACAAAACATACAAAAATCATGAAACTGGAGAACCCAAGAACAAAAAGAAACCGCAAAGGAAAGGGTCCGAAGCCCCCAGGGACTGCGGCCAAGCGCCCAGGAGGAGCTCTTCGTGTCTTGGAGAGGAGGAGGAGTGGAGGAGGAGCGGGAGGACTAGCTGGGCACCATCTCCACGAGGAGAATTAGAGTGTTTGCATTGGGGGACTGAACGGACGTCTGCAAAACCATTCAGTCCTGAAAAATAACTGCAAATAAATGACAAACCTCAGCAAGTGCTCAACAGGCCAGGAGGGGGCTCAGGCTCCCAAGTCACCGGAGTCTCTGGCACAGCCACCCTCCCCGGCCCTGCTCCCCAGACGCTCGGCTGGCTTTGCGATCCACTCTGCGTGCAGGAAGCCGAGTGCCGGCTCCCCACGTCCCTTCTGTGCCTGCGCTCTCAGCTTCGAGAACTCCACGGCACGGCCACCTGGCCTCTGATTCTACACAAGCCTCTCTCAGCTAACACAGGTCAGGCATTCAGTCCAGCTCCCTGTGCAGGCCCGGCCAGCACGCGCACACAGAATCCACTTGCTCGGCTCAGGGCTGTTTGCCACAGAACAGGGTCCCCAGCTCCTGAAGGGGGTGAAGCCCCCGTGGCTAGGGGGTGCTGAGCTGCACTCGGGCAGGAGGTCTCCCCTGGTGCTGGTTCGGCAGCTTTGGACCGTGCTCATTTCCCAGCCCTTTGAAACGAGTGAGGCTCTCTACCCACCGCTCCTCAGAGCCAGGACCATCGCTGCCCTGGGCCAAGAGCTTCTACTGGACATAGACATGCCCCGAACCCCCCCCCCCGGACCCCCCCCAAAACTGCTCCCACTGACATCAGCAGAGTTCTGCACAGACTTCCAGGGGAGCAGGCCCAGCCGTTTGACAGAGACCCAGAAGTACACCATTAGCACAGGCCCCTCACCCCAGCAAGCCCCCTTGGGCTCAGGACACACCACGCCGGGGAGGGCCCTTGCCTCGCCCCAGTGCAGGGCTGGCTGCATGTCCCCAAACCCGTTTGGGGGCAGTGCACAGCACAGCTGACATGGTGTGAGAGGCCAGGGGGCCCGTGCACCCGGTTCCACCGGTGAGAGAGAGCTGCTCCAGAGCTCCTAGCTCCACCACACCCCAGGGGAACAGAACTCCTGAGAGCTCAGCTCCGGGCTGGGTCGGGGGCGACCCTGCCCCTAAGGAATCCAGGCTCTGGGGTTGGCCCATGGAAGGGGAGCAGGAGCTTTGAAGAGGGATGTCCCTGTCTGCTCCTGCACCTGCTGGGTGCCGGGGTGACCAGAACGCCACTGGCCTGTGAGAACCACCCCAATACCAGCTTTACATTAACCCTTTGATGCCAGCCAGCGCTACACGTCCCATGAGAGCAGCCCAGGCACGGCTAGAACTGCCAGCAGGGCCGCTCCCCACTGCAGGGCACCGCCAACCCTGGACTGAGGCTCTGCTTTCCTGCAACGTACACCAGCCCCCTGGGATGTGCTCTCAGCAGCTGGCGTGGGGCTGGGCTGTGAGCCGAACTCACAGTTCTGTACTGGGGGGAGGAGACGTCTGTCACTTCCACTGGGAGCCTCCCAGGAGCAGAGGGGGCCCCGTGAGCTTGGCTAGGAGTGAAAATGGCCATTCCTGGGAAGACACCCGAGAGCCCATGCATGTAACAGGCTGACCAGGCCCCCAGCAGGAGGGAGAGTTCGTACACGTACCTTGCTGGAAAAGGGTGAGTGTGACGGAGGTGACGAGCAGGAAGAGGGCTTTGATGGGAGGGAAGTGGGCAGGCTCGTGCGCAAAGATGTGAACCAGCTGTAAGAGAGAGAAGAATGGAAGCTATGGGTGGCCTGTGACCCACCCAGGGCTGCAGGGAGTCTAGACGGAGCTGCAAGCCCAGCTGCAGGCCTTGCTTTGTCCCCAGCACGCGTGCTGCAGGGGCACGCCAGCAGCAGGCACTCTAGCCCAGCACGCAAAGCAATGCCTTGCCTGCTTCCAGGCTGGACGGGCAGAGAGATCCCTGCCCTTCCCCGCTTACAGGGAGCTGGAGGCCAAAGGAGCAGCTGTGGGGTCACCTCTACAACACAGACTGCTCTCCTAGGTCAGGGGATCAGCCCCAGCAGCAGGGCTGGATCATAAGGCCTGCGTGGGATGCCCTCGTGCAGCAGGAGCAAGAGAGGCAACTGGCGAGAAGCGAACAGGCCAAGCCAGCAAAAACAGCAAGTGGGGTTCTGGCCCCAGATCTGAAATCCCAGTGCCTGGCACACGCTGTGGCCAGGCAGCACTGACACGTACCTGCCGAGTGAGGTCCAGCGCAGACGCTTGGGGGATGGTGCTGTACATCTGACCCAGCATCTCACACAGCTGGGGAACCATGGGGGCAAAGTCATCAAGCAGGGTCTTCACGGACTTCTCAAAGATGGCGCAGACGGACTGCGGAGACAGGAGGGGCCTTGTGAGTCACACTTCAAAGCACACACCCAGCACCACGCAGGGCAGAACAGGTGCAGTGGGAGGGAAGGAGCCAGCATTATGGGCTCAGAGACTAGCCAGACCGAGAAGCATGCTGCATTGTGCAGATTAACTTAACTGGCAATGCACCTCCCTCCCTCCACCCAGTATCCCAGTCCTGGGCTCCCCACAGCTCATCTGGTGCCCCTCACTCCCAACCCACAGCCCTTGCTATCCCAGCCTTGGGCTCCCCACACACAGCTCTGCCAGTGCCCCTCACTCCCGACCCGCAGCCCCTGCTATTCCAGCCCTGGGCTCCTCACAGCTCATCCGGTGCCCCTCACTCCCGACCCGCAGCCCCTGCTATCCCAGCCCTGGGCTCCCACACACAGCTCTGCCGATGCCCCTCACTCCCAACCTGCAGCCCCTGCTATCCCAGCCTTGGCCCCCCCTCCTCCAGCTGTGCCAGCAACTCCCGATCCGCAGCCCCCTGCTATCCCTGCCCAGGGTTCCCCCAGCTCTGCCGGTGCCCCTCAATCTGCAGAACAGAAAGGCTCTGCCCACAGCAGGTGGCCAGTGGTGTCACCCAGTGCCCTGCCCATCCCTGCCGATCGGACTGCCCTCTCTGGGTGAGGCTGCACTGCGGCACATCAGTCTGACCCAGCAGGTGCCAGTTACCTCCACCACCTGGGCATCGTTCAGCCACTTGCTCAGAACCTTCTGGATGAGCTGGAAGACTTGCTGCAGAACCACCACCACCTGCCAGGGAGGAGAGGGGACAGCCCAGTCACTCGGCTATACCGCACCCAGCTGCCCTACCGGAGTCCCCTGTCACGGACAGGGCTCTGCCCACTTCTGGGATTTGTGTGGATGGTGGGTGTTAAACAAGGCCCAGACCCAAACCCTTGCGCATTCAGAGACTGCAACACCCTTCCCTCCTCCACACCAGACAGATGCCTCCCCCACCAGATGGGCAACCCACAATGCAGCCACCAGCCAGAGCAGCCAGCAAGGATCCTGCTAAAGCCCACTGCGCTCAGCAAGGCAGGAGAGGCGAGGAAAGCAGCGCAGCTGGGTTCCCAGCACCATCATCCACAAGACATGACCTGCGTTAGCTGCCTCTCCATTGCCCGGCTGTACCAGCCTCACGCAGCCAGCCTGCAGGGGTGGCTCTGGCTAGGCTGCAGGCCAGCTGCTCCGTGGGCTGGTGAAGGTGACAGTGAGACAGCCCCAGCAGGGCTGCCCTTTGCTCAGAGCCTGTCACTAAGGGAGGGTGGGGAAGTGTTGGGGCCTAACATCTGCTGCACCTACCGGGTTGGGTCCCTGCGGCACGGGCAGCTTCTTGACCTCTGTGCTCTCGTGGTCGTCGTCATGGTGGCTGATGTCCAGCGTGGTGAAGAGGTTGGAGAGCAGGCCCAGGATGTGGATGATGGCCAGTTTGTTGGAGGGGTTGGGCTGGCAGGGGAAGCAAAGTCATCAGCCCCAGGCTGCCCACACATGGGACGGAGCCTCTCCCAGCCCAGAACCGCACTGGGATTCCCGCAGACAGCCCCACCCAAGTCACTCCCCACACCTGGTCAAAGGCCAATGCACCCCCCACCTTCACCCCGCCACACCCTCCTACCAGCACAACTCCGAGCTGAGGAGCCCCAGTGACTTTGGGGAGCCCCGTGTGCTTCCCCTGGATGGAGCAAAGTCCCAGCTGTTGGCAGCAGCAGGAGGGGGGGGAGAGAGCCGTCACAGACACTTGCTGTGAGCCAGGCCAGGTGGCAGAGCTAACACGCAGCCTGTCTGGCACCAGTCTGCCCCATGACATGACCCCGAGGGGCCAGGGGACTGCTGCCCATGAGAGCCCAGGGAGTCTCTGGTGCACAGAATGGAGGCTTGCAGATCCACGGGGGCAGAGGGGACAGCAAAGGCAACCTGCACCCCATGGCGAGGGCCCCGCATCTCTGGGTCTGATGGGGGGCTATGCTGGGAGGAAAAGCACCTTTTGTTCAGCAGCTCCTCCCTCCAAAGGGAGCCTCGGCCAGCCAAGCTGGGAGTGGGGCCGGGCAGGGCTAAGGGCAGTGGCAGAACTGGCCAGAGAGGAGGAACCCCAGGGGCTGGGGACTCACTGTTTCGTCAGCCAGCTTCTCCAGCTGCTGGATGTAGGGAGTGATGAGAGAATGCAGGTTCTTCAGGATCTCCTCCACTTGCAGCGCCGAGAGCAGGAAGCCCAGAGCCTGCATCAGCCACATGCACTGACTCGTCTGGGGAGAAGATTTGGGGGATACGTCATGGCCCAGCCTGTCACCTTCAAGCCCCTGCCCTGAGCACACACTGTGGCCAGCACTTTGCTAAGAGCTCTGGGCCAGGGGAGAGGCCAGGGCACTCTGATGTGCTGCAGCACCCTGCCGGGACCGAGAGGCCCAGCACTGACAAGATATGCTAGGGGTGCCTGCCCCGAGCTGGGTAGAGGGACAGCCATGTTCCAAACAACAACAATCGCGCTCTGGCTGCCACCTGCCTTTGCTAACTCATCTCTGGGGTGACATCTGCCCTCTGCCTGCCTGCTTGAAAAGACCCCCTCTTGCTGAATGAGCTAGGTGGAGAGGTTCCTGTCTGGACAGAGGTAGAGACCTGCCATCCCCTCTGGCCGGGGGTGGCTGGTGGGCAGCCCCCAGAGCGGCAGGGAGCCATCACAGACGCTAAGGTCAGGGGAACTGTGAGGCCCATTCCAGGCTGGCCCCTGCGTCGCACCGAGTCCCTTTCTGCAATGCCGTTTGCTTCCAGGTCAAGCTAGGGAGGCAGCCTGGAGACAAGAGCTGTGCCACCGAAGCAACCGTAAGGTCGCCCTTTGGACCATGCCTTCCCACGACTGCCTTGGGCTTTCCCCATCCAGGTCTCCGTCCCTCTCTGCCTTGCCAGGATGCTGAGCTGTGCCGTGGGAGCAGGGCCCCTGGGTGAGCCTGGTGGCACTACCGAAGAGGGGAAGGAGCATGCCTTACCTTGTGGATCTGCTTCATTAACACGTCCTGAAAGGGGAGGGGAGAGAGAGCGAGAGAGAGTCTGAATCTCGGGAGGGCAAGCTACAACTGCTGAGAAAATTCAACTCTGTGCCGCCTGGCAGACGGGAACGGCGCGCGGCTCTCCATGCACCCGAGCGCTGCTGGGGCCCCCTCACAACCAGCAGGAGGAGGAGGAGTTAAATCCATCCCTCTTTCCCCGGCAGAGCCTCCTGAGCCAGGACAGGGGCTCTCCAGCCGATTCCGTTCCCCTGTGCAGTGACGGGTGCTGGGGAGCCCCAGGGTTGGGTCAGAGTACAGCGGGATTGCAAGGCCCAGACCCGCGCTTCCCTTGGTGCCACCTGAACACCGGCTTGTCGACCAGACCAGACCAGCCGCACGCCCCGCAGGAGCGCACAGAACCTGCTCTGCATCTGACCAAAGTCTCCCACCAGACCCAAAACAATTTACCCTGGCCCTGGCTGTGGGGCTGAACCGGGCACCTGCTGGCCCTATCAGTCCAAGTCCCAGAGGAAGGTCAGCAGCCGATCTGGGCACTCGGAGCTTTCCCGCTGCACCTGACCCCGTGCTGTGGCCCAGTTACGTGGCTGGACAGCTCAAGCCGCCCCCCCGCCATCCCACAGCTCTTCCGGGGGGGACGTGCTGATGCAAGGTGTGCACCAGTCTGTGCTCTGAGTGCCAGCCCTGCGGCGCCAGGGCAGAGTGAGCCCTGGGCTCTAGGGGCGGGGCCTTCCTTGGTTTCTAACAGCCAGGACGACGCTCCTGTGAGCTCCTGGCCTCTACCTGCCATTTTCTGCTCACAGGTAGGGCATGGCGGGAGCCCCAAGGCAGCCCTGGAAGAGCTGGGCAGGGCATAAGGCTGGACAAGGAGCAAACGAACCCACTCTTTGCTCCTAGATCTTTAGTGCACAGAGCGGCTGATCTCTGGCACCGAGCAGGCCCCAGGGAACACCCCACAGCGGCACTGCAGAAGGGAGCTCAGCAGGCAGCTTAAGGAGGGCTGGGCTTCCCTGATAGGTGCCTCCTTCAAGGCTCAGGAAGCAGCCCTCTGGGTGGGCAGGGCCCCTCCTCGTGGCGTGGAGAACAGTCCCCACTGAATGCAGCACCAACAGGCCCAGGCTGAATTCAGTGCAGTCCAGCCCCCCTCGCTGGTGTCACTGGCTCAGTGGCCTGGCAACTCGCCTCCCCAGTACTACTCCGCTTCCGCTTCCTGCTCCGCTGTCCACTTCTGCTCCCTAGCCCGATGCTGCCCTTGCACCCTTGGGCCAGTGCAGGGTACGTGGGCCTATGCTGGGCAGCCCCACCCCCCTCCCTGCCCCCAGACTCTGGCCTGGCCCAGGAGAACAAGGACGGGCTCCATGACCGCGTGCTCCAGGCTCCCCCTCGCTGCCAGGCCACACTTACGCCTTACCTGGGACACAGCAACGATGTTGGCGGCGTAGGGGGGCAGGTCGTACTTGCACTCCCGGCAGATCTTCTTCAGGGTGGAGACGCTGGAGATGGAGAGCTCTGGGTTGCCCAAGGCCTGGAGCACTAGGGGCAGCACGTTGTTGATCATGACGGGGTGGTCAGCCAGCCACTCGGACAGGGCCCCTGCGCACAGCGGACGGGAGGCAGGGTCAGACTGCAGAGCGGCGCCACCATGCCGCAGGCCACTCATCCCGCTCTCTGCCTCTCACTGCAACAGCCTACAGCCTCTTTCCCCAGGAGAGCCCTGCCAGACCCCAGTCCGGCCCCCCGGAGAGGCAGGTGGGCGGGGCGGGGATGCTCAGTGTCCAGGCAACAGAAGGCCTGGCCCTGCAGCCAGTGGCTTGTGGCTCTCAAGGCACAATGCTGTGAGCGGCTGCACCATGAAGGGCTGCCAATGGGGAGGAGGAAGCAGGGCCTAGCAGCTGGAGCCTGGAAGTAGGAGAAGAGGGAAGGGGTCAGCTCCCCTGCAGGGCGCCCTCCCTCCCCTAGCCCCCAGCGAGCGCACCTCCCCTCCAGACATCTCACCGATGGTGAACATGACAGTGTCGGCCAGCTGCACGTTGCTGATACTGATCCGGGGGATGAGGCCAATCAGACCTGGCACCACGTCAGAGTAGTTCACGTCTATGGTCTCTGCGATGGACTGGAACCCGTAGAGTAAGGCTTCCGTGTGCTACCGGGGCAGACACACACACCAAGTCAGAGCCCTGCCCCACCCCTAGGAGCACCCCACCCCGGTTCCAGCTGCTCAGGTTCAGTCCTGTGCTGAGATCTGCAGCACCTTCCAGCTCCTTTGCATGCTGCTGGGGCTTGGTGAGTGAATTTCAGCCGGAGGGTTAAACAGGTACCCACATGGGCAAAAGGACTCCTGGTTTCACTGCCTGCAAGTGAGGTGGGGGAGAACAGGGAGCCCAGGGCTGAGCTAGCAGGAGACTGTGGGTCTGGAGTGAGGGGCAGAGCTGTGGGGGTGCACAGGGCTGAGCTAGCAGGGGGCTGCGCACAGGCAGGGAGAGGCACCAGCAGAGCTGTGGGGGGAGGGGGAATCCAGGGCTGGGCTAGAAGGGAGCTGCAGGGCTGCTAGGCTGTGAAAAGCAGAGTCCCCGGTGTTCTCCCTAGGAAGAATGCTGCCCTCTTGGCTTGTGGGGTCAGCTGGCTGTTTCTGCTAAAGGGGTGTTGCTACCGACGGTCCCATCTCTCCAGGGTTGACTATGTGCCCTTATGTAGTGAGAAGGTTAGTGTGTAGGTGGGCCATGCTGTTTTCCCTTGGCGCCCACCTACACACTAACCTTCTCATTACATTAGGGCACATAGTCAACCCTGGAGAGATGGGACCGTCGGTGGCAACACCCCTTTAGCAGAAACAGCCAGCTGACCCCACAAGCCAAAAGCCCCACTACCCCCTTCCCAGCTGCTCAAGCCTCTAGGGTGCTCTGACCCCTGACAATGTCTACATTGTGTCTGTCAGTACAGAAACATGGTAACTGAGGGCAGGGCTGGGCCCCCAGAGCCCCTACCCTGGGTGCGTGATTCAGAGCCATTGCTCGCTCCATATCGCTGTTGTATGCCTGAGCAGGGGCCTGGCCACTTGCCCGCAGTCCCTCCGGATGGACGCTGACCACCAGATGGGAAGGTGGGACACAGTCTGGCAGCAGGGGCAGCCCGCCCAGGGAGGCTGCAGCCATCAGTGCTGGCAGTGGCTGGGCTGCGAATCAGCACTCCCGCCAGCTGACAGTGATGAAGGAGGTGCGATTGACAGAGCTCGCGGGCTGACCGGGAGGCCAAGGGGAGGAGATACATGCGGATGAGCGCACAGCAGCGCCCTGGCCCTCCCTCAGCTCCCATGCCGCAGCACCGGAGCTGGCTTGGGCCGGCCCCGACGCTGCCTAACTAGTTTATGGTGAGCCTGTAGACGAGGCACCGGGCACCCTTCTGGATGCCCCCCAGCACACGCCCGGGGGTAACGGCTTCGGCTCCCCATGCAGGCTGGTATTTTTGTTCTCCCTTCCTGTGCCAAGCCCTGCCCAAAGAGGGGGACCCAGGCCCCAGGGGCCAGCGCGGCTCCTTGCTTACCTGCCACGAGGACGGCTGCTCTGTGCTGGTGAGGAGGCGGCCCAACTTGTCATAGAGGCTGCTCAGCAGCTCCGCTCCCAGCATCTCGTACACGTACATCAGGGTGTCGGAGATGTCCACCCTGGGGGAGGGAAGCCTCCATGGGAGTCACCGAGCGCTGCCCACCTTCCCCCGGCACTTTGTCGGCAGCGCCCCGCACCCAAAGAGCTCTGCCTTCTGGGTCCCTGGCAGGGGAGAAGGGGGGCAGTGCCTCCACCCATCTGAATCACACCGCTGAGCACTGCCCCTCCCGTCACAGACTGCTCTACCATCTCCCAGCCGCTTTGGGAGGCGCTCCGAGCCGTCAGCACCCCAAGGTCAGCTCCAAACCCCAACCCACCCCCGCAGCCCCTTCCCCAAGAGAGCCATTCGTGCCCCCAGAGAGGTTCACGCAGCACTCCTCCCCGAGGAAGCAAAGTGCCCACTGACCATCCACAGGGACCCCCTGGGGGCTCTGCATTTCCTGGAGAGGTCAGGCCGCCCTGCCAGACAGGCGGTTACCCCATGCCATCCGCTGCCTGTTATGCACACCGCCCCTAGGGGCACAGAACAGCATGCTCTCCTCCCGTCACCCCCAGGGGAAACGATTCCAGGCAGGGAGGGGCACTGGCACCCCCATGGCACGGCCCCAGCCTACCTGTAGATCCGGAACTGCTCCTTCTCATCCGAGGACCAGAGCCCATACTCCTCGTCGGAGGGGAACTGGGCTTTGTGCAGCAGCACGTCCACCAGCTGGAAGTAGACGGGCCGGTAAACCTGCTGGTACACGGCCTGCTTGTCGGGCTCGAAGGACAGGATATCGTCCTGGGAGGGCAGAAACAAACCACACCTCAGAGAGGAGGCGGCAGCCCGCCTCTGGGTCCAACAGCACTGACATCCCAGGATCCCTTAGCTGTCTCCCCAGGGTTAGGAGGGATCTGCTGGAGATTCACCAACACAGCCCCTCCAGGGGCTGGCAGGATCTGGGCCCTGGAGGAACAGGCCCCTCCCGGGGCTGGCAGGGCCTGGGCAGAACTTGCTGGAGCCCCAGCCCAGGATAGCTCTTGGGGCTGTGTCCCTGGAGGAGATGCCAAGGGCCGTGGCAGACCTGCTGGCCTTCACAGCCCACAGCATGGCCCATGTCACGCCCCCTGGCATGCTCTTCATTGGGCTCCAGGCTCGGGATCCAGGGCACACACTCCCCCTGCATGCAAACTCTGCTTAGCCAATGCTTTCAGGGAAGGCTCACAAGACCCAGCTGACTCTGCCCCAGGTAGGGGGCAACTTCCTCCTCCTCACAGCACCCTCAGACCCAAGCCCCAAGAATTCCCCACTCTGTGAGCGACAGCAGGGGGCTGACGTGGACTCAGAGTAAAGGTCAAGGGTTCCACATTCTCCCTCGGGGCTGCCTGGAGACCAGCCACTTGGCTGAGCCCTGGCTGGCGTCAGAGCAGCCAGCACTGAGCTGACAACCCCCCTTCCCCCGCCCACAATCAGCAGCACCTTGGCAGCTGCAGAGCAGAAAGCAAAGGAAGGAGCACAGAGGTTGAACTAGGGGCTAAAAATAGACCATTACCTTGGTGGTGACATTCTGCTGCCTCTTTCCAGCGGGGACAGAGGCAGACAGGAGCGTTTGCTCAGCTCCACTCCCAGCAAGGGCAGACAGAGCCTCAGGCTCTCCCCACCCCCACTCCCACAGCAAGATATGGGCTGTGCTCTCCTGTGACACCTGCTAAGAGGGGCTGGCGCCTGGTGAATACTGCCATGGAGCTGCAGGCTGGGGCGCTCGCCCCGCAGTCAGGACAGACCCCAGTGCCTGAGCACAGTTGTCTCCTGGAGAGATGCAGAGATTGCCTGCAAAGGGCCATATTCCCACAGCAGGCAGACACCAGGGCACATCCCAGTCCAGGGTTAATCCTGCGCCACTGAGGGACCCGCTGTCTCTGCTCACTGCCACACAAGGGAAGCGCGGCTTGCACTGCAGAGTGGCTAGGGCACGTCAACCAGCAGGGACACAGCCCATGGCCCTGTGCATTTGTGCCCTGCCTCCACACAACAGCCAGAGAGAGATCAGGCCAAGGAGCTCGGCCATCAGCCGGAGCTCCAGGTCCCAGGGGTCTCCCAAGCTGTGAGGGCTAGCCTCAGGCAGTCTGGTCGGGACAGCAGTGGGGAGCTCCTGCCCCGTATCTGGCTGCTGGCAGCAGGATGCATGGCACGCACTGCTCGGGAAGTTAGGAGCTGTGCTCCCTGCTTCAGCACAGAGGTACTGGCCAACATGGCAGCACAAGGGGCTGGGAGTGGCAGGGGATCAGCAGCCCAGCTTCAGATCTCGCTGTCCCGTGCAGGTTCTTCACCAGCCCTATCACGGGGGGCTGAGCGCTGGAGCCTCGCGGGCTCAGCCTAGCCACGATACACTAAGGATGACAACAATGCCGCTGGCTGTGTGCTAAAGGAGGCCAAGGAACCACCGGTGAAACCAGGGCTCCCAAGACCGCTACCCCAGTCATCGGCTCACCCCACAACTGGTCCTGGGAGGATTCGGAGGAACGTAAGAACAGCCAGACTGGGTCAGACCAAAGGTCCATCTAGCCCAGTCCCTGACAGTGGCCAGTGCCAGGTGCCCCAGAGGGAATGAACAGAACAGGGAATCGCCCAGCGATCCATCCCCTGTCGCCCATTCCTAGCTCCTGGCAAACAGACACTAGGGACATCATCCGTGCCCATCCTGGCTAATAGCCATTGATGGACCTGCCCTCCATGAACTTATGTAGTTCTTTTTTGAACCCTGTTATAGTCTTGGCCTTCACAACATCCCCTAGCAAAGAGTTCCACAGGTGCGTTGTGTGAAAAAATATTTCCTTTTGTTTGTTTTAAACGTGCTGCCTGCTAATTTCATTTGGTGACCCCTTGATCTTGTGTTATGAGAAGGAGTAAATAACACTTCCTTATTTACTTTCTCCACACCTGTCATGATTTGATAGACCTCTATCATATCCCACCTTAGTCGTCTCTTTTCCAAGCTGAAAAGTCCCAGTTTTATTAATCTCTCCTCATATGGCAGCCATTCCAGACCCCTCACCATATTTGCTGCTCTTTTCTGAACCTTTTCCAAGTCCAATATATCTTTTTTGAGATGGGGCGACCACATCTGCACGCAGTATTCAAGATGTGGGCGTACCATGGATTGATATAGAGGCAATATGATATTTTCTGTCTTATTATCTATCCCCTTCTTAATGATTCCCAACGTTGTTCACTTTTTTGACCGCTGCTGCACATTGAGTGGATGTTTTAAGAGAACTTCCCACAATGACTCCAAGATTTCTTTCTTGAGTGGTAACAGCTATATAGTTGGGATTATGTTTTCTAATTTGCATTACTTTGCATTTATCAACATTGAATTTTATCTGCCATTTTGTTGTCCAGTCACCCAGTTTTGAGAGATCCTTCTGTATCTCTTCACAGTCTGCCTGGGACTTAACTATCTTGAGTAGTTTTGTATCATCTGCAAATTTTGCCATCTTACTGTTTACCCCTTTTTCCAGATCATTTATGAATATGTTGAATAGGACTGGGCCCAGTATAGACCCCTTCGGGGACACCACTATTTACCTCTCTCCATTTTGAAAACTGACCATTTATTCCTACCCTTTCTTTCCTATCTTTTAACCAGTTACTGATCCATGAAAGGACCTTCCCTCTTATCACATGACAGCTTACTTTGCTTAAGAGCCTTTGGTGAGGGACCTTGTCAAAGGCTTTCTGAAAATCTAAATCACTCTATCCACTGGATCCCCCTTGCCCACATGCTTGTTGACCCCTTCAAAGAATTCTAGTAGATTGGTGAGGCATAATTTCCCTTTACAAAAAACATGTTGACTCTTCCCCAACAAATTATGTTTACCTATGTGTCCGACAATTTTGTTCTTTACTATAGTTTCAACCAGTTTGCCTGGTACTGAAGTCAGGCTTACCGGCTTGTAATTGCCGGGATCACCTCTGGAGCCCTTTTTAAAAACTGGCATCACATTGGCTATCCTCCAGTCACTTAGTATAGAAGCGGATTTAAATGACAGGTTACAGACTACAGTTAGTAGTCCTGCAATTTCACATCTGAGTTACTTCAGAACTCTTGGGTGATACCATCTGGCCCTGGTGACTTATTACTGATCAATTTGTTCCAAAACCTCCTCTAATAACAACACAATCTGCGACAGTTCCTCAGATTTGTCACCTAAAAAGAATGGCTCAGGGTTGGGACTCTCCCTCACATCCTCAGCCGTGAAGACAGATGCAAATAATTCATTTCGTTTCTCCGCAATGGCCTTATCGTCCTTGTGTGCTCCTTTAGCACCTCGATTGTCCAGTGGCCCCACTGGTTGTTTAGCAGCTTCCTGCTTCAGATGTACTTAAAAAAAATTATTGCTATTACTTTTCAAGTATTTGGCTAACTGTTCTTCAAATTCTTTTTTGGCCTTCCTAAATATATGTTTACATTTCATTTGCCAGAATTTATGCTCTTTTCTATTTTCCTCACTAGGATTTAACTTGCATTTTTTAAAGGATGCCTTTTTGCCTCTCACTGGTTCTCTTACTTTGTTGTTTAGCCAGGGTGGCACTTTTTTGGTTCTCTTACTATGTTTTTTAATTTGGGGTATACATCTAAGTTGAGCCTCTATTATGGTGTCTTTAAAAAGTTTCCATACAGCTTGCAGGCTCTGTACCATTTAGTTTCTCTTTAACCTCCTCAGTTTTGTGTAGTTCCCCTTTCTGAAATTAAATGCTACTGTGTTGAGTCGCTGTGGTGTTTTCCCTGCCACAGGGATGTTAAATTTAATTATATTATAGTCACTAGTACAAAGCGGTCCAGCTATATTCACCTCTTGGACCTGATCTTGTGCTCCATTTAGGATTAAATCAAGAATTACCTCTCCTCTTGTGGGTTCCAGGACCAGCTGCTCCAAGAAGCAGTCATTTAAAGTGTCAAGAAACTTTCATCTCTGCATCCCGTCCTGAAGTGACATGCACCCAGTCAATATGGGGATAGTTGAAATCCACCATTATTAGTGAGTTTTTAATTTTAATAGCTTCTTTAATCTCCCTGAGCATTTCACAGTCACTATCACCATCCTGGTCAGGTGGTCGGTAATATATCCCTACTGTTATATTCTCATTATTCAAGCATGGAATTACTATCCACAGAGATTCTGTGGTGCAGTTTGGTTCATTTAAGATTTTTACTTCATTTGATTCTACACTTTCTTTCACATCTAATGTCACTCCCCCACCAGCACGACCTCTTCCGTCCTTCTGAAAGATTTTGTTCCCTGGTATTACTGTGTCCCATTGATTATCCTCATTCCACCAAGTTTCTGTATGCCTCTTATATAAATATCCTCACTGAATATGAGGCATTCTAGCTCACCCATCGTATTATTTAGACTCCTAGCATTGGTATATAAGCATTTTAAAAACGTGTCACTTTTCAGCTGTCTGCCATTACGTGATGTAATTGAATGGTACTTTTTTTCATTTGACTGTTTCTCATCCGAACGTAGATGCTGGGGCGGAGGAAGAGAAGGGCACACACAGGGTGAGGCAGTCAGCGAAGCCTGCCAGGGCGTGGAGGCCTCTCAGGCCTGGAGCCTCTGCATTGAGCTGATGTGCCATCACAAGGAAAAGGGGGGTTGCAAAAGCCCAGGAGGAGGGAGACCTGTAGCAAACTCCAGCCCTGTCCACTAGTCGTGCCACCTGCACTGACCCCAAACAGCCCAGGGGTAAGGCCATCAGATTCTAACAGGCCGGCTCCAGGTGACAGGCGGTGCTCCTGGAGGCCAAGCCAGAAGCCTCTTCAGCTTAGGAGAAGACAAGACTGCAGGCCCAACAACAGATAATGTGTCACCCCAACTCCCTCTGCAGCTGGCACAGCCAGAGACGCAGCCAGGGGCTGGACAATCAGGCCTGCTGTTGGGCAAAGCGGGGGTGTGAAGTTTTAATTAGCCATGCTAATGAGGCCCTGGAAGTGCTTGGGCTCTTTCATCTTGCTTCAGCGGGGGAAGCAACTCATTATAAAGAGACTTGTTCCAGCTCAGACCCCAAGGGAATGTGGGGGTGGGGAAACCGAGCCACAGGGCCCATGCTCCTAATCTCACCCTCCTGCAACGGCTTTGAACTGCTGGGGCCAAACTTTGGCCATGCAGAGCTGCAGGGAGGCAGACACTTAGAGGACAGGCCCTGCCCAGAGAGCCCCCGGCTGGCACACACCAAGCCCCTCTCCGCAAGTTCTGGCGGCCATGGCAGGAGTTCTATGAAGGACAAGCAGACCCGTGCCTCTCCTCTACCATGGCTGACCAGTGACGTGCCCCAGTGAGTTCCCAGCAGGTCCCCCCGCAACCTCTCCCGGCTGGAGCCGGGCTCTGTTCCCAGCTCTGCTCAGCCACACCCCGACGGGGGCAGTACTGCAGGGAAAAGGGCCCATTTCAGACATTCACATGGAGGGTAAAGGCCTGGGTGCAGCGCTCGAGCCATAAACGAGGAGGCAGCCCACTACCCATCTGTGCGCAGTCCCTCACCAAGCCAGAGCCCACTGAGTTCCCCGACGTGCCTGGGACCAGGTGGTGGGGGCGCCCAGTGTTCTAGCTCACACAGCAGCGACCCCGGGCCAGAGAGCAGCGTCGTGTGTTCCTGCACGCATGGGCCTGCCCCCCAGCTCTGCCACCGAGCCACGCTTGGTTGCAAGAGGAGGCCGAGCCCTGACTTGGCCATGAGCTGCTCCAGGCTACATTGCCCAGCGCAATGCATGCTTGGGGAGGGCAGGACTCCCAGCTCTCGCCCCCCCTTCCAAACAGATGCAGGGCTGCAGTGTGGGCTCTGAGGTGCTAATAGAGCAGGGAGCTGGGCAGTGACCTGGGCAGTGCCTGGACCCCCAGCCAGCTGCCCACTTCCCCACAGCTCTGCCACTGCACAAGGGACGGTCACTCACCTGCAGCGTGTACCAGAAGGTGAGCGTCAGGGAGCTGGTGGTTTCGTTGACAGGGTAGTGCCCGGGGATACCAGTGCAGAACATGATCATGTTGACCAGCGCCAGGAAGCTCTGCCAATGCTGCACCTGGTCCAGCAGGGCTCTGGGGGGACAGCAGAGGGCACCCGGGCTGCTGTGATAACTGGGCCCACAGAAGGAGCGAGTGGAAGCTACAGACTTTCAATAGCCCACCACTACAAATGCTGCTGGGGAAAGGTGCCAACAGCAAGGCAGCCGAAACTACTCCAAACAAAAAGGCCCCCTACTGGAACTCAAGGACTGCGTTAACAGCCCGGCTGGTACACAAGAACAGCGCGAGACCAGAAATCAAAGGCCAAAATGGGTGTATCAGAAATTAGGCCTAACTGGTGAACAAAATAACGAGAGGACGGGCTATTCCACACACCACTTCCCTCAGGTGCTTGCAGAGAAAAGACTCGGGGGGAAAATCATAAGCAGAAGAATAAGCTGTCTACTGACAATTGCTGAAGCAAGCTTTATCATGGCTGCCACTCCCACCGTCTCCGGGGATCCCAGGATCTACCCTAACATTAAGCAGGGGGGGGGGGTGGGGAGAACAGACTTTTGTCACCCTGGGCCTGAGAGACGTCCCAGCCAGGCCAGGCCAGGCCAGGCCAGGCCAGAGAGAGGCACCCAGATGACATTGCCACCTCTGTCTCTAATGGTTCTGGCTAATCTCCCAACCACCACCTGAGACGGAGATTATCATACCCCCCATGTATCCTCTCTCTTCCCACTTTATCTCTTCTCTCTCCTATAGCTCTCCTTCTGGCTCAGCAGAGTTTGGCTGAGCCGGCCAATACTGTCTATTCTGCAATGCTGCTGAAAGCTTGTGACCAGAGAAGCAACTAAAATCAATGCCCTAAATAGCCCGATGCCGGTACCAGTTTGCCAAGCCTTGGAGTGGCTGATATGCCTGTGGGCTGGGCCTGTGTTTCTCCAGCAGTGAGGATGCAAGAGAGTCAATATCATAGACAGGAGCTGCAGCCTCTCTCCCTGCTGCTCTTTTCTCTCCCACTTTTATGTGTGTTCGTCTGGTTTCATCTTCTAACAGGATCAAACAGGATCAAACTTCAACAGCAGCAGCTCCAGGCCAGCTCCACTAACTCCAAAAGGCCAGTTACTCCCGTCTCTGACACCATCTACCAGGATGTCGAGTGAGGGGGCGGGGGCTTTCTAAAACAAGGGATGTTGTTACAATGAAAACCTGACTAAATACTTCACATTTCAAAGGCTTCAACTGGTTTTCCTTCTTTTCCTGTATCTTTAACGAAAGGCTGAAGGGTTGTTCCTGGTGTCTGCCTTGGGACAGAGCAGTCCGAGGTCTCTGGATAGCAAACCCTGACCCCTTGTTTAACACTGTTTAATGCTGGACAGTTTCAGGGTCATGTTAACACTAGGGCTGTCGATTAATCACAGTTAATTCACACAATTAACTAAAATAAATTAACTGATTAAAAAAATTAATGGTGATTAATTATTGTTAAACAATAGACTACCAATTGAAATGTATTAAATATTTTGGATGTTTTTCTACATTTTCAAATACATTGATTTCAATACAACACAGAATACAAAGTGTACAGTGCTCACTTTATATTACTACTTTTTTATTACAAATATTTGCACTGTAAAAATGATAAAAGAAACAGTATTTTTCAATTTACCTCATACAAGTACTGTCGTGCAATCGCTTTATCATGGAAGTGCAACTTACAAATGTAGGGTTTTTTTGTTACATAGCTGCACTCAAAAACAAAACAATGTAAAACTTTAGAGCCTACAAGTCCACTCAGTCCTACTTCCTCTTCAGCCAATCGCTAAGACAAACAAGTTTGTTTAAATTTACAGGAGATACTGCTGCCTGCTTCTTATTTACAATGTCACCTGAAAGTCAGAACAGGCGTTCACGTGGCACTTTTGTAGCCGGCATTGCAAGGTATTTACGTGCCAGATATGCTAAACATTCATATGCCCCTTCATGCTTCGGCCACCATTCCAGAGGACATGCTTCCATGCTGATGATGCTTGTTAAAAAAAATAATGCGTTAATTAAAATTGTGACTGAACTCCTTGGGGGAGAATTGTATGTCCCCTGCTCTGTTTCACCCGCATTCTGCCATACACTTTATGTTATTCCAGCATAACATGCTGGATGATGACCCAGCACATGTTGTTCGGTTTACGAACACTTTCACTGCAGATTTGACAAAACGCAAAGAAGGTACCAATGTGAGATTTCTAAAGATAGCTACAGCACATAACCCAGGGTTTAAGAATCTGAAGAGCCTTCCAAAATCTGAGAGGGACGAGGTGTGGAGCATGCTTTCAGAAGTCTTAAAAGAGCAACACTCTGATGCGGAAACTACAGACCCCGAACCACCAAAAAAGAAAATCAACCTTCTGCTGCTAGTATCTGACTCAGATGATGAAAACGAACATGCGTCGGTCCGCTCTGCTTTGGATCGTGATCGAGCAGAACCCGTCATCAGCATGGACACATGGCCCCTGGAATGGTGGTTGAAGCGTGAAGGGACATATGAATCTTTAGCACATCTGGCACGTAAATATCTTACGATGCCAGCTACAACAGTGCCATGCAAACGCCTGTTCTCACTTTCAGGTGACATTGTAAACAAGACATGGTCAGCATTGTCTCTTGGAAATTGAAACCAAACCTGTTTGTCTGAGGATTGGCTGAAGTAGGACTGAATGGACTTGCAGGTTCTAAAGTTTTACATTGTTTTATTTTTGAATACAGGTTTTTTTGTACATAATTCTACATTTGTAAGTTCAACTTTCATTATAAAGAGATTGTACTACAGTACTTGTACTAGGTGAACTGAAATATACTATTTCTTTTGTTTTTTACAGTGCAAATATTTGTAATGAAAAATATAAAGTGAGCACTGTACACTTTATTCTGTGTTGTAATTTAAATCAATATATTTGAAAATGTAGAAAACATCCAAAATATTTAAATGAATGGTATTCTATTATTGTTTTATTGCATGATTAATTTTTTTTAATTGCGCGATTAATTGTGGTTAATTTTTTTAATCGCTTGACAGCCCTAGTTAACATCTTTGGCTTTTTGGGCCCATATATTCCATCTAAATGAATATAACAGGCCCCTACGCTAATAAGGACCCAGGGCAAGGCCAAGCCCCACCGAGAGCACAGATATGCCACCATGGCTGGGCACAATCTCTGAAGTGAGGCTGTGCTGGTGTAGCTGGCTAGTCTGGACTCAGTCCCCCTTAAAATTCCTTTCTAGTGAAGAAGCCGGGGTAAGGTGTAGGCCCCGGTATGCCCACAGGCCTGCTAACCAGTGCAGCAGGCTGCCCCAGGAGGGGATGGGGAGGATGACAGGTCCCGTGGGCTCCTCCATACACACTCAGAGGCGAGGTGGGAGGAGCAGCAGGGGATGGCCCGTTCAGCTCAGCATTTGAAGGCGACATTCCCCCTCCCCCCAGGAAATCTGACACAGCACCATGCAGATTTGCCCAGCCATAGCGATAAGGAGGGGGGCAATAGAGACCAAGTACCCACTTCCCCATCCCCAGTGGACATCATGGCATCAGCCCAAGCGAACATTCCCCCTCCACAAGAGCATGGGCACTTCCAGGGCAGTGCCAAGCCCTTGGATCCCCAACTCACCGGGAATGGTTCTCTCCCAGGGCCACAGCAATTCGGCAGATCCCATGCGACGTCTCCATGTCCCCACCCTGGACGGCCTGGCGCAGCTGCTCCTGGAGGCCCAGCACAGGGGGGATGAGCTTCAACAGGGTGTTCACGTACCTGCCAGCAGAGGAGAGCTTGCATCAGGTACAAGGAGACATTCACCCACCCCACAGGCCCTGTCCCCTGCCAGGAGATGGTCTCACCTTCCCTCCCTCCCACCCACCACACGGCCAAGTCTTTGGTCAAAAGTAACCGGTTAAAAGATAGGAAACAAAGGGTAGGAATAAATGGTCCATTTTCAGAATGGAGAGGGGTAAATAGTGGTGTCCTCCAGGGGGTCTGTACTGGGCCCAGTCCTATTCAACATATTCATAAATGATCTGGAAAAAGGGGTAAACAGTGAGGTGGCAAAATTTGCAGATGATACAAAACTACTCAAGATTGTTAAGTCCCAGGCAGACTGCGAAGAGCTAAAAATCTGGATGACTGGGCAACAAAATGGCAGATAAAATTCAATGTTGATAAATGCAAAGTAATGCAAATTGGAAAACATAATCCCAACTATATATATAAAATTATGGGGTCTAAATTAGGTGTTACCACTCAAGAAAGAGATCTTGGAGTCATTGTGGATAGTTCTCTGAAAACATCCACTCAATGTGCAGCGGCCGTCAAAAAAGTGAACAATGTTGGGAATCATTAAGAAAGAGATCGATAATAGACAGAAAATATATTGTCTCTATGTAAATCCATGGTATGCCCACATCTTGAATACTGCATGCAGATGTGGTCGCCCCATCTCAGAAAAGGTATACTGGACTTGGAAAAGGTTCAGAAAAGAGCAACAAAAATGATATAGGGTATGGAATGGCTGCCATAGGAGGAGAGAGTAATAAAGACTGGGCCTTTTCAGCTTGGAAAAGAGACGACTAAGGGGGGATATGATAGAGACCTATAAAATCATGACTGGGGTGGAGGAAGTAAATAAGGAAGTGTTATTTACTCCTTCTCATAATACAAGAACTAGGAGCCGCCAAATGAAATTAATGGGCAGCAGGTTTAAAACAAACAGAAGGAAATATTTTTTCACACAACACACTGTCAACCTGTGGAACTCCTTGCCAGAGGATGATGTGAAGGCCAAGACTATAACAGCTTTCAAAAAAAAACTATATAAAATTCATGGAGGATAGGTCCATCAATGGCTATTAGCCAGGATGAGCAGGGATGATGTCCCTAGCCTCTGTTTGCCAGAAGCTGAGAATGGGTGACAAGGGATGGATTACTTGATGATTCCCTGTCCTGTTCATTCCCTCTGGGGCACCTGGCATTGGCCACTGTTGGAAGACAGGATACTGGGCTAGATGGACCTTTGGTCTGACCCAGTATAGCCGTTCTTATGTTCTCCTTCTTGGCTCAGACGAGCCAGTGGTTGGCTCCTCATCCCCAGAGGGATGCTCTCCTCCCATCAGCGGGAGATGGGCTTGAGCAGGAAGGCCACGCGGGAGCCAAGGCCCTCCTGGACCATTCCCACAGCTGAGCCCATGCAGCAGGAGAGAGGGGCCCAGAACCAGCATCAATACAGAACAGGCTTGAGGGGGTAGTCCCCGGCCCTCTGTCACCTCTAGGCTCCCCAACAACTCTCCAGCAGCACGTGCTGCCCTGGGCAGGAGCCATGGGAGCTCTGGCCCCAGAAGAAGCGGAGGGGGGGTGGGTTTAATCATCCTCCCCTCCAGACTGTGTGTGCATGGAGGAACCATGGATCACTCTGCCATGCTCCTCACCTCTCCAGGCAGGGTGGGCTGGCAGCAGCTCTGGGGAGAGCCCCAGCCACCATACACTGGCCCTGTGAGGAGGCTCAGGCAGCTCACACGCAGGGGCCTGCCTTCCAGCAGCATCACACCAGTCAGCGTTCACACAAATCCCTCAAGTACATCAAGGAGACGCTTGCCCCTCAGTCGCTGACTCCCCAGTCCTGCTCAGCAGGGAGCTCCGGGGAGTGGGGGGGTACTTTCTGGGCCATCTGTAATGGAAAGCCACTTGATAACTCCAAGTGAGCAGAACACCCAAGCCTAGAGACAGCGCCCTGACAGCAGGGGTGGCAATCCCCGGCGCCATGCCCACTCAGCACACCACGCACCTCCATCACCATTACACACCATGCTGCATGTGGGAGACTCACACTTGCTGCACCTGCACTGAGGCAGACGGCTCCCACACCACATGGACACTGTTTGCACCAGCGCCCCCAAGTAGGGGAGTGAGTGAAGTTTCCAGGGAGCAACATCATCAGGGTTACACAAGCTGCAGCAGGGAGGTCATGGCACCTGGGCAGTGCCTGCCACACCTGAATTACGGGCACCCCACTGCTGGCACTAACAGAGCTCTCTGAGCCGGCATTCCTGCGTGCGCAGTGCAGCGGTGCTTTACAACAGAGAAGGCACTGCATGCTTCCTGTCCCATCTCTCCCTTCCCCAGGCCGCCACGGAGGGCTCTTGCCCCTCTTGCCGAGCTGGCCCCCTTTTCCCAGGATCAACTACTGCATGCGTGCCCATCTCCCGTGCCTAGGCCCCCGATAGCTGCCCGGCACAGCAGCATTCCAGACCATGCAGCAATTCCACGCTTGTCAATCTACTCAGGGCTGCCAATAAGTGATTATAACCATGGCGACAAGCGAGAAGTGACAGGGAAGAACAGCTGATGGGCCCCCAGAGAGAGGCAGTGCAGGAGGCTAATATGCAGTCTGTCAGTTACCTGGTCACTGAGGCACAATATCTGGAGATGCAGCTATTCCGTGCTCCCCTACCACCCTCACCCAGCAAGAGAGAACATGCAGACACACAAGCTCCACGTGGGGTCCAGCACCCCCAGCCCTTACTTAAGAGTGCCACTGCCAATGAACGAGGAATGGCCAGTGAAGTACGGGTAGGACCAGAGCAGAGTGCTCACTGGGGGCATTTTTATTGTCTTCTGTAAGAGAAGGAAATGCAAAGAACGATAATGTACTTGAAGGCTGAGATTTTATGGCAAAGGAGTTAGGACTTTCCAAGTGAAGGCTCCAAGGGCAGGATAAAGAGTGGAGGTATGTGCTTCCCCCACAGACCCTTTCCTGTTTCAGAGCCATGACTCTGGCAAGCCTTTAAAATGCTGAAAGACTCTTTACAAGCCCATGGAGCTGGCAGGACTGGGCTGAGGGCTCTGCTGGATTCAAAAGCAGCCTTCACCCTGAAGACCGAGAAGAGACCCCTCTGCAAACCACTTAGAGACCTCCCAGAACCCAGAAACAGCAACGTCGTCTCCTCAAACCACACTGGTGTAGAGATCTCAGGGACAAGGATAGAAAGATAGAAAATTAACATGGCACATCTCAAATGGATTAAAGCTAGCTGATAGATCTCAAAATGTAACTGGGAAAGGGGAATCATTGAGTGGGCATATTTCTGGTGGGATCCCGCAAGGCCAGGTGTTGGCCCTACACTATTTAATTTATTTGAATCAATGACCTGGAAGAAAACATAAAATCATCACTGATAAAGTTTGCAGATCACAAATATTGGGGGAGCCATATATGATGAAGAGGACAGGTCACTGATACAGAGCGATCCAGATTGCTTTGTAAGCCGAGTACAAGCAAACAATGCAGTGTTTAAATACAGCTATATGTAAATGTACACATCTAGGAACAAACAATGCAGGCCCCACTTGCAGGACAGGGACTCTATCTTGGGCAGCAGTGACTCTGAAAAAGATTGCGGAGTTATGGTGGATAATGAACTGAACACGAGCTTGCAGTGGGATGCTGTGGCCAAAAGAGCTAATAGGATCCTGAGGTGCATAAATGGGAACCTTGAGTAGGTGCAGAGAGGTAATTTTACCTCTGTCTTTGGCACTGGGTCCAACTGCTGCTGGAATCCTGTGTCCAGTTTTGGTGGCCATAATTCAAGCAGGATGTTGATAAACTGGAGAAGGTTCAGAAAAGAGCCACGAAAATGATTAAAGGACAAGAAAACCTGCCTTCTAGTGACACACCCAGAGAGCTCTATCTATTTAGCTTAATAAAGAAGGTTGAGGGGTGATGATTCCAGTCTAAGTATCTACATGGGGAACAAATAGTTACAAATGGGATCTTCAGTCCAGCAGAGGAAGGTCTAACACCATCCAATGGCTGGAAGTTGAAGCTAGACAAATTCAGACTGGAAATAAGGCCTAAGTTTTTACAGGAAGGGGAATTAACCATTGGAACAATCTACCAAGCGTCATGGTGGATTCTCCATCACTGGCAATTTTAAAATCACAACTGGATGTTCTTCTAGAAGCTCTGCTCTAGGAATTATTTGGGGGTAGCTCTCTGGCCTGTTATACAGGTCAGACTAGATGATCATAACGGTCCATTCTGGCCTTGGGACCTATGAAAATAAAACAGGGTAGTGTGCCTTTACCATATGGCAAAACCCAGGAGAGACTGGGCCTGGGGAATCTGCACTAAGCAACGAGCACTGAGACAACATGTAATGACAGGCAGAGAGTTGGCCACCCCAAAGCGAGACATTAGGATTCTGTGCCGGAGAAGATGGATTTTGTTGCCCTGAGTGACCTGATGGAAGATCAAATTCTCATCTAACTGAGCCTCAGTATAAAGGAGGCTGCTCTCTGCTGAGCCCTGCTATCAAATTCCAGTGCAATCGAATTGTGGACAGATCCTTTATCTAACTATCAGGAGAGAAAGAATGGCTGAACAATGAGGGACAATCTGATCTTCCCTGACCAGCAACCCAGCAGCAAAGCGTAAGGGTTTTCTGATCAAAGAATCTGTGTGCACTCCACCAGGGGAAGATCTGAGCCTGGTCTCCTAGAGAAGCTTCCTCTTCTGGGATGGGAATCCAGTAGCCTGGTTACTGGAGAGGACAGACCAAGAACAGCAAAAGAGGACACCAAGTGATCCACCCAGCACCTTCTCAGGGGACAGGAACTGCCCATTTCAAACGGCGAGCCTTAGCTCCTGGCTCCCATTCTCCCCACATGCTGGCGTGGAGTGGCGATGTGTCATCCTACTCGCAGAAAGAGACCAAAAAATGAAGTAATATCCCCCAGCCTATGGAAAGGGCTGGGCAGATGGAGAGACCCAGTTCCGCCCCTTTCTCCAACTGCTGGAGGTAGGTCCACGCCAGCCTTCTCATTGGCACCAGTTCAGTCAGTCTCTCCCCACACCGGCCCTAAGTCTACGCAGGAGCTGCCTGCAGCTCCCAAGACTCCCCCAGTCTGTGCAGAGATGCTGGAGCCAGCAGTTTCTAAGCAAGTCCCTTACCAGGTCAGCCCACACAGCACTGCTCTCCTCCCTGGCACCACTGCCAGTGGGAGGGTGAGGGACACGAAGCCACTTGCCTCGTCAATGCTGCCATTCATTGGTAAAGCACAGAGGGCTGCAAACTGCCACAATAGATAATGTGCTCTCCTGCTACAGAGATCTTTGTCCCACCTCACACGAGCTAGCAAAGCACGCACTACTCCCCCCTTCTTAGAGAGGACAGTAAGGTGCAGAGAGAATAGATTACTTAGTAAGTCAGTGTCAGGGCTGGGAACAGAACCCAGGAGTCCTGGGCTCCCAGGCCACATTGGGTATGCCTATACTGCAAGTAGACATCTGTGGCTGACCAGTGCCAGCCGACTCCGGGAGCTCAGACTAAGGGGCTGTTTAACTGCAGTGTAGATGTTCGGGCTCAGGCTGGAGTCCGGGCTCTAGGACCTCCCCCCTCGCAGGGCCCCAGAGCCCAGTCTCCAGCCCGAGTGTCTAGCAAGGAAACAGCCCCGTAGGCCGAGCCGGCTGGCACAAGCAGCCGCAGGGGTCTAACTGCAGTGTAGATGTACCCAATGTTTCTCTGAATGAAGCTCCTGACAGTCTGAAATGCCAACATACCATGCCTAGTGGGGCTGTCGTGGTAAGAGGTTGTTACCAGCACCCAGTGCCAGAGGCGAACAACAGCAAGGTTCGTTGCCCGGTGTGCATCACCCAATAATCACAACGGGGTGGAGAAGCAGAAAAGTTTATCTGAAGCTGCAAACAAGGTACAGGGAGAATAGAATCCGCTGACTGTTACTCCCAAGGGCATTCTACACCAAACGATTAAAAATTCTAAGCAAAAAAAAAAAAAAATCCTGTACACCATATTTTAAAATTCTGCTCATTTTGTCAAATAAATGTGGAGGCTGCAGCATGGAGCACAGGGCACTGGCTGCACAGAGGTGGGAGATCACTCTGCAGCTCTCCCCCAGAACACGGACTCAGTGGTGAGGCTGCACCCAACCATGACACAGCGCAAGGACCGGGCCTGCCCCAGAAACACCCCAGTGCCGTGCCCTGCCCCTCCGTGCCAGGTGCAGGCAGGCAGGCCCACTCTGGAAGGATTCAAGTGCGGAGGGGCTTAGTGTGGGGGGATCCAGGTGTGGGTTGAGAGCATTCTGTGTGGGGCCATCTGGGTGTAGGTGGCTCAGTGGGAGATCCAGGTGCAGGTGGATCTAGATGCACAGGGGCTTGTTAGGGGGTTCTGGATCCAACAGTAATGGGACGCTGCAGGGGGGGTCCAGGTGAAGGTGGTTGGGGCTCAGTGAGGGGGTGTGTGTCCCAGATGTGGCGGGATAGAGCTCGTCAAGAGGGGTCTGGGTGTGGAGGGAGCCAGATGCTGGGGGAGTAGGGCTCAGTGGGGTGGCAATCTAGATGCAGCTGGTTGGAGCTCGGTCTGGTGGGGATCCGGGTGCGGGTGGCTCATCGGGGTGGTCTAGGTGCAGGGGGAGTGGGGCTCGTCATGGGGGTGTGAGGCTCAGCGGGAGGGTCTGGGTATGAGGGGGTCTGGATGCATGCTGTTGGGCAGGTGGGAGAGCAGCTTCCGGTACAGTGATCCCTTCCCCTGCAGCTGAGAAGCGGTGGGTGCAGGAAGCTGGGGTGGAATTTGCAGAGCTTCCTACAGCTGGGAGGGAAATCTGGGGGTGGGTCTGCCCTGGATGCCGTGCTGGGGAAGAGGAAGTCCTGTCCTACCCAGCCCAGCCAAGACTACCAGCTGAGCCCGGCACAGGGTAGGAGCCACCAGCCAGGTCTTCCCCGATCCTTCCCCCCGCCCTACTATGATTTACCTCTCTGCTAGCTGCCATGGGCACCCAAAACATACTGCTAGGGACGGTCGCATGACTGCTCTTGTGGCTTCCCTTTGCTTCCCCCTCAGAAAGTCATTTTTTTGCAGGGAAGCAAAGAAATCTGTGGGGGACATAAATTCTGTGCATGCGCAGTGTCGCAGAATTCCCCCAGGAGCAGACTGTCCACCAGACCCCAAATCTTTTACAGAGTCCCTGCTTCCCAGGAGGCCAGAACCAGCCCTCCTTGGGGAGGTGAGTGACTCACTGTGTGGAGTCTGTCACTCGATCAGGGTCCAGGTCAGCGGAGGAACACTAAGGATGGTCTCTGCCCGCAGCTCCAGGATGGGAGGCAGGGAGGGTGCACAAGCAGCACAGGTGCCAGAGCTAGGCACCTGCAAGAACGAAGATGGGAGAGCTGGGAGGAATGTGGCTCAGAAGCAACCGGAACCTCAGAGATGGATGTGGAAAGAGCCAGACAGACAAAAAGGTCAGGAGACTCCCTGGAGGCTTTTGGGAGAACTGAATGGGCTGCGGCTCCTCTCACCGCTGAGCAACACAGACAGGAGTGGGTGGGGCTGAGCACATCCAGGAAGGAGAAGAAACAAGCGGGGCAGAGCCAGGGTGGACCAACGCTGTGTGCCAGCTGCTCGTGGTGACTCTGCCCACTCAGAGTGCTGCAAGGAGCCTGGGGATGCAGTGAAGGAGGAGCTGTTACAAGACGAAACACTGTTTGGCCCCAGGATACTGTCAGATACCCCCATCCAACACACCCTGTTCCCTCCCAAGGCCAATGGAGTCCCTTCTAGAGAACCTCATGTCTCTCCTATGCTCCCAAAGATAGACACAGGGAGCAACGCAGTGGGGAGTCATATCTAACAAGCAGGGAAATGTTCCCGCAGGTGAGACAGATGCACAGGGATGGCTGGCTGGTGACCCACAGAACAAACGATGATGGAGAGGGACACATTGCAGTGTAGACATAACCAATTAAACACCCATGGCTGGCCCATGGCAGCTGACTCAGGCTCGAGGGGCTCACGCTAAGGGGCTGTTTAATTACCATATAGACTTCGGACTCCGACTGGAACCTGGGCTCTAGGACCCTGTGAGATGGGGGGTTCCAGACAAGCCTGAATGTCTACACCACAATTAAACATCCCCTTAGCCCAAGCATGCTGGCACAGACCAGCCACAGGTCTAATTGGAGCATAGGCATACCCCGAAAGAGCAGACATCCACTAGCCTGCTCTGGTTCTATAAGACTTACAGACGCAGGGAAGCAAGGAGGGGACTGTGAATGCCAGGCAGGAAGCTGATGGATCTCAGCGCCCCTCGGGCCACAAGAGCGACCAGCATGATAAAAGAACCAGGACGGGGGAAGAGCAGGACAGCATCGTAAAGTGAACGGAGGAAACTGGCTGCTGGATTGAGACAAATGGTAATGCACTGAGGCTACGGTCAAGGATCCACAGACCTACAGCCTACGGGGAGAGCACCTGCTACTCTGGACAGACAGGAGCAACGGTGTCAGCAGCAGCAGCTCAGACCCAACACCCGCCATCACCAAGGAGGAGCACTCAGGCCCCAGGTTCATGCATCCTGGCAGGCCAGACAGACCGAAACAGCAGGCGGAGAGAAGGGGAGTGGAGTCCCACTATCCAGCCCCAATGTTGGGACCTGCCACCTTGGCATGTCCTGATGGGCTGGGTCCTTTGCTACTGTCACCGTGGTCACATCACCACCTCAGCACTTCAGCTCCCTTATCCACAGAGCAGCGACAACACTGACCTACCCCAAAATGCCCAGCTCAAACAGACTGATGTTTGCCTGCTGACTGACAGCATGAGGAGCTGTATTAGCAGCCCTAACACCTCCCCATTTTATATTTACTACTGTTGCATCAGGATCAGCCCCCACAGCCCCCCACCATTCATTATCACACCTTACTGACTGCTCAGATGTGCGCGCTCAGCACTGTGTAAAGAGCTAAGGACAATCCCTCTCCTGAGCAGCTGCCAGCTCAGAACAATGTCTCAGAGCAAGGCCTCGTGCCTCACGTTGCCCCTCTTGTGGTATCCCCGCCCCCGGAGATCTGTGCTGGGCAGTGCCTGGCACCGAGTTTGTGCTGACGACACGTCTCCTCTTTGTTTTCCTGACGCGGCAGCCCCAGAACGACGCACGCTGATCAGGACGGTCAGGTTTGAGCACATTCCATAGTGTTCAGTGCAAGGTGTTTTACATATTAGTAAGTGATAAACACTCAGTGCGCTCAAAGCCTGGGTATCTCATCCCTGCACACCATGGGAGAGGGGGATTAAAGTTCCTGCCTGCTCCAGGGGAGATGGTCAGACTGCAGAGTCCAGCGGACCAAGTAGGAGGCTGGGAACCAGGAATTCCTGAGTTCTAGTCCCAGCCTTGAGGCCAATTCCCATGTGCCGTTGGGCAGTCACTTGGCTCCCTGTGACCTTGGTTTCCCATCTGTGAGGTGGGGAGAACACAGAGCTCCATCACGGGCTTGGGGAGGACTGGTTTATGAAATGCTGTGAGGGCCAGTAGTGGATGCTAGAAACCCCCTCCAGGTACCTGTGTCCTTGGCAAGGCTTTCCTTATGGCTCCCCAGGCTGTCAGTCCAACACCTCTCACCAGGCCCAAATTCACGTCCAAAGCCCAGCTGTAAGGTCATCACACCCCAAAACACCATGCCACAGGCTCATGAGATGGGAAGGGTAAGGGCTGGAGGAATCACTCCAGGAGAAGCTATCGTAAGTCACAGGATGCTAGCTGGTATCCAGGGCTCCCCTCCCCAACAGTGCCTGCTGCTGTTTCTGGGGACAGGCAGGATGGAAGGAGGGCACACAGGGTCAGCAAGTCAGCTGGGGCCCTGGGAAAGAAGGCGATGGTCTGAGGCAATTAACAGAACTGAACATGGCAGCAGCTTCTCTGGTTTTTCATATCACGCCCATCACCACAGTGTCTGAGCTTGCCTGAAGTAGACTGTGCCCATTCTCATTTAGTGCTGGTAAAGAAGACTACAGCTCCCAGGAAGCAATGCTCCATCACCATCCAAACAATCAGGCATGCTGGGACCTTTAGTCTCCAGAAGCAGCACCTGTGTCTTAGAAGACCCTGTGAATCTTGGCCTAGACTTCAGCAACCTCTGCCCTAGAATCAGCGTCTGCACCAATGCTGGGAATCCCGGCGTTACGCAGACTCCTGTGATGAGCCATAGTTTGATGCAGAGCAACACCTAGCTCACCCAGATCTGTAATTCAGCCCTTCTCCTCCCAGGGAAAATGGGGAGAGGTGCTAAGCAATGAAGTGGGAACGTGACCGATGAGACCCACGTACTCTCCATTTTGTGGGTATCAGCGCCACGGCCTGGAAGATGGCTGCTGCTCAGATACGGCCTAATTAGGGTCAAAGGGCGCTGGAGCCATGGTCCGAGAGGGCCTCTCCCCTAGTCCTCGCTGTCTCATGGCTCCGCTCTCCAGGGAGAGTTGCAACCAAGATCAAAGGGGAATCAACACACCTTGGACGTACAAAGCCGCTAGGGACGCAGAGAGAGGAGACAAGCCTACATGAAATATGCTCTTTGGCTGCCCGGTGTCTGCAGTGCAGCCAAGCGGAGCTCTCCCTGGACTGAGCTGAGCCAGTTGTTTCTCAGCCAGGTGTTTCATTCCTCAGACACAGAGACAACAGGAAACCCTGTCTGCAGGAGAGAAGGGCAGAGCTTCTACTTCCTGAGGGCATCTACTTCCTGAGGGCTCTTCAGAGAGCTGAGAGCTGGCAGCTGCTGCCCCTCAGAGACAGCCCCAGACAGAGCGTCTGTCAAAGCAGGAGTCTGAGGAAGAGCTCATGGGTCAGTGGCAAAGAGCCTCTGAACGGCACCCATGGAGTTCAAGGCCCTGCTCTCCAGTCACTAGAAAGACTAAATGGCTAACCATGTCCCTCTTCTCCAGCCTGAGCCAGCTCAGCGTGCAGGCGTATGGGCAGCCTGCAGTGGGATGGACAGGAGCAGTAACATGTATGTACAGAGCTGGCAGCCCTGACCTCCAGGCCTGTGGGTAAGGCAGGATAAGAAGTCACCAAGATAGACTAGCACCGCATTGAAACCCTCAAGGCCAAGGCTTCTCTTCCCCTCCCCCAGGCTCCTATGCCCACCTGTGCCATTGACATCATGCCTCCGTCTGCAGCCAGCTCAGTGAGCTAGAATCCAGAGGCTTCCCCTCCACTCTCATACCCAAGGGGACCAGACCATCCCTGCAGGCAAACAGGCTCAAACGACCCGGCCTGCGCAGGGAGTAGGGAATGCCACTCTTACCTCTGGGCATCCGGTTGGGAAATTGCATTGACAATGGCCTCCACAGCCGTGTCGAAGAGCTCCGGGTCCTGCAGGGAGGTGAAGGCTGCCTGGATCAGGTTCTCGCAGTCCATTAGCGGGATCTCCAGCTGCACCCAGCTGGAGAAACACTTCAGCACCTTCTGCTTGATGAAACCGGGGGAGTCCGGCTGCTGCAGCAGCTGCTCCAGCAAAGGGAAGACAGAACCGCACTCCTGGGCCAGTACACTGCGCACCTGCCCCTTGCGGTACTGGGGCAGGCGGCTGGTCTGGAACTCCTCCGGCAGCACTGTCAGCAGTTCCAGGAGTGCCAGGCAGCGTGCCCGTCCATCCACATTGCAGTCCTCCGCCTGGAACATGCGTACCATGTCCGCCACAGCACAGGGCCAGGCCTCAGGCATCATGCTGAGTGCCAGCGAGGCCAGCGCCACACAGAGCCGGGTAAGCACAATCTTGGAGCCACTGGCAAAGCGGGTGATCTGGCTGAAGAGTTGCGACTTGAGGCTCTCGTACTGGTCGGCAGGGATGTCATTCCAGTAGCGGGAGATCTTGATGTGGAGGGCGCTGGCCCCGAAGTACTGGATCTCTGGCACCTTGTCCAGATTGAGGAGGAGCCAGCTGAAGTGCCATGCCTGGGGCGAGACCTGTGCCTGCATCAGCCATTTCTGAGCCAGGTTCTTGTTCTCAATATTTGGGTCGTAATATAACTGATGGAGTGCCTGGAAGAGAGAGAAGAGCACATTGGAACTGGAGCAGGGCTGGGCCATGGCTCACCCCCCACCCAATGGCCAGTCAACAGCACAAGGGACAGGCCCCAAAACCAGCCCTCCAAGCACTAGGTCTCTAGGTTTCCAAAGACACCACCCCACTTCCCATGTCTTGGATTAGACCAGCTGGTTTAAGTGACCTGCTTCACTGGACTGCACCACAGCACATGAGACAGGGGGAGCTGGAGAGACATTACCATTCTTCTTGCATCCCCAGATGCTAAGAACCTTTTCTTCTCTTACGCGTCTGCGCTCACCGCTGAGGCCCTTCACTTAGTCTGGATCATGACACTAACAGGCTCAGCTTCATTTCTGACTCATCGCTGTCATTTGCTGCTTGTCAAGATCTAGCACAACACCTCCTCCCTCTGTTTGGGCCTCACAAGTCACCCCCCCAACCCCCAGCCTCGAAAACCTATGGAATTCCCATGGGGCTCTCAGGCCTCGAAGAGGAGTAAACTCTCCTGACCAAACCTCCCCAGTTCCCAGCATGAGATCAGGCAGCGGGTGGATATGTTACAGAAAACGGCAGGGTGAAGACATGGTCCAGGGCGTCTGTTTTTAAGGCAGTAGCAGGAGGGGGGATAAAGGAAGAGGTTTACAAAATGAAGGTACTTTAGACAACATTTGTGGAGGGGGGAAAATAGGAGAGAGTTTCCGAGAGACGTACAGGGAGGCTGTTCTGGATGGCAGGAGATGCCCAGGAGAAGGCTCTTGCACCTCCAGTGGGGGCAGGGTGACCAGAGGTCCTGATTTTATAGGGACAGTCCTGATATTTGGGGCTTTTTCTCATATAGGCTCCTATTACCCCCCACCCCATGTCCTGATTTTTCACACTTGCTGTCTGGTCAGCAGAAGAGGCTTGTCCTCAACAAAGACTGAGCAGGGAAAGGAGGGGTGGGAGGGAGGGAGAGACTTGTCCTCAGAGGCTGGCTGGCTGGCTGGCAGAAGCCCATGTAGAGCCTTAAGACTACAGAGAGCAATTCTGAAATGAAAGAGGTCCCAGCTGGGACCAGAGAGGATGAAGTTTGGGTAAGAAAGCAGGCAGCAGGATTCTGGGAGGCTGTGCATTTCAGTGTGGCTGCAGAACCCTGGGAGGGAAGCAAGAGGGATAGCATAAAACCAGGGTTGATTGACTAGAACTCAGCTGCCTGCAGCCAAAAAAAAAAACTCACTTTCTTTGCTGTCACAGTGCCCTTTGCAAGGCAGAAGCTGTACCAGGCTTGCAGGAGAGGAGCTTCCTCCTGTGCCATCCCAAAGTGTGGGGTCAGGCCAGTCCAAGAGGTCCTGCTGAGTACCTCTATATCAGGGGATTTAAAAAAATCTCACATCAAACTGTGGAGAACCTGGTGAGTACTCTGCTAAAGGACCATCACATCTGTACAGCACCTGGCACAACGGGACCCAACCTGGTCATGACCTTTAGTTGCTACTGCATTACAAGCGTCGAATAATCATCGTTAGGAGATGCCAAAGATAAGGCCGAAGATATAACCCTAATTCTGCCCCTTTGCATGCACCATTATGCATTACATCAGAGTCTGTGATTACTCAATCATACAGTTTCTCAAATAAAATACAAAGGTTTCATGCAGTTTCATCTACAAGCTTGGGTGCAGCAATTTGTAGTACAGTGAACTCCTGTGTGTATGTCAGACAGTGTCCATTAAAGTCATTTAAACGACAAGCGTGCAGGAAACAATTCTTACACAACATTACACATTAAGTACAACATGGCAGATGACTGGTGAAAATGTGCTGGCACTGACAGCCCACCCAACTACGAAGCTAATGCAGGTGCAAGCCCATCCTCTGAGCTGTGACTAGAAGGTGGCAGTGGGTTCTGATTAAAGAATACGTAATACACAGTTGCTGACGAGAGCCTGATCCTGCCACTGGCTCTGAGCATGCAGAGCCTGGTGCTTGCAAGGACCCCACCGATTTCAGAGGGGGCTGACCAGCCAGGACCAGCTGCAGAATTGCAGTGTAAACTATTAAAACACTGTACCTGTGTTAGACACACAAGACCTTGGCACACAGTCTAAATCCACGCCTGGCTAGTGCACTGTGACACTGAGAAAAATGTGAGTGCGTAAAATGAAAGCTAAGACAAGAGCTCCCTGCTGCGAGGCAAAGGCAAGGCACGTGTCTACATTGTATTGTGACATTTTGGAAGCAGTGTGCACTCAGGTAACGAGAGAATCCAAATGCTGCACACAAGCATGGGGGTAGAGTTAAGGGTGCACTGTTGACTTTGCCATTGGCACTTCCTGACGTTTAAGTGCTTAACCACTCCAAAATCTCCACATAGCGTTACACATCTAGCTATAGCAGCTAGGAGCCTCCTGAGAAGCAGTCCTCACCCAACAATGTGCTACCTGGAGAACCTCACTCCTGTTATGAAACAGAACTTGCATTAAGAAACCAAACAGGAAGGCAGCTAGAGACAAGAAGAGGTGTTTGCGCTGGGGCTTGCTGATTCGGATTTGATGTGGAGTGTTCTGACTGGCTGCATTTGTGCCCAGAATCTGTCACTGCCTGCAGCATGCCAGCGAGAAATCCAGCTAGCAGATCCACTGGGACAGGCACCTACTGAAATCTGGTCTAATCTGACCCAATTTCTTACACTGGGTGCAGCAGTGCTCTCTCCCCACCCCACCATGCTGAGCTGGGAGAGCACGCTTCAGGGCTACCTGTGCTCTACAGAATGCCCCCTCAGTGCATGTGTGCCCATGCCCCCAGGCAGAGAAGACAAGGTCACTGCAAAGTTCTCATGCCAGGGCACTTGAGAGGCAAGTGTTGGCACCTGCTGCTGTTTGACTGTCACTCCAGGCTGCTTCAGTCCTGCTGGACCATGGCTTCGGCTCTACAATGAAGTCTCCTGATCACCAGCACAAGCACATTAGTCTGATGCCAGGGAAAGAAAAAGGAATGAAACTCAGAGTGTGTGTGGGGGGGGGGGGTGGATAGAGAGGGAAGTGACAGCTCCAGGGAGGGCTTTGCAGATTCTGCCCCGCCCACTGTTTGTGTGTCTGACACCAGAGCTGGCTTCTCCACAGCTGACCAGGTAACCTTAGATCTTGTAAACAGCCCGGCCTGGCTGGCATGCTCTCGACCAGAGGATGAGGTTTCTCCAACATCTCAGAACTCTGCTGGAGTGAAAGTAAGGTAAGCCTGCTGTCAGCTGGGAGTGTCTTTGCTCTACAGTGCTGTGCATTAAGCTTTGGTAAGGTCCTAGCTACCTGCACAGCACAGCAGCCACCTGGGAACTCTGACAAGCCTCCCACTGTGACAGCGCAGGTGCCCACTAGAGATAGCTCAGGGCTTTTAATCTGGTTATGTTGGGGGGCAGCGAAAGGAGTAACAAGCAAGCCCCAGGAGCCTGAGTGCCAGCTGATGGCTTTAGAGCTTTCATCCTAGTACTAATATTTTAAGAAGGGAGCATTGGAACCTGCCAGAGACCTGGCATCCCTGGAGCCCTCCCCTCCCTTTCTTCACCTTCTATGAGTTTCTGCACAGAGCAAAAAAAAATAGCAGTTTTTCTCCCTGACAGCACTCTAGGTAAATAAATAAGAGTGGGGGCTGCCGGCTCACCAGAGATGGGTGCCCAGACAAGACCGGTCAGTGGAGTCGGAGGGCTGATAGGATTCACAGTGCCCTGCAGTAGGGGGTAAGGTACAGAGTCAGGCCTGCACCCCACATACCAGGAACTCACTGTATGTTCTCACACTAGCCTGCTATCCCCCAGGAGCCTCATGAAAGCAAGATGCCGCACCTCAGGGGGTTTATCTGGCTGAACAAACAGAGATAATACAGGTGCTGGTGCACCGCCTGCGAAGCAGGTCTGGAAGACATCAGGCAGCGAATTCAGGAGCACAGTGCCTGTATGCGAGCCATGGCCCCAGCGACCTAGCACTGGCAGCCCCCACAAAGCAAAGACAGCAGGGGCTGCACTTCTAAAGGACGGCACTGTTGGCTGGCAGAAGCTATCATGCTGCTATGTCCAGAAGGAATCATTCTTGCGTTGTCTCCTGCAGAAGATGCTCCTTTCCCACTGGCCAAAGGCAGACCCACGCAGCCAGCATCCTATTCCTGCGTCAGCCCTGCCTACTGCCACCAAGCAACGGAAACCATGGCTACACCAAGCAACCAGAGCTCCAGGCCCCCCAGGAAAGCCAACCACCTTCCCCCCACCACGACTGGATAGGGATACTCTCTGTTCTGCCTAACGAGAGCAGGCAGTCAAGCACAGGGAACAGAATGGAAATTCCCAGCTCATTCCTCATCAAGCACAGTCACTGGGGACAAGCCAGCATCATTTTCTTAGGGCTCCCCATGTACAAGCCCATTCTCTTTCAGACCAAATGGGCAGTCTGCTGCTTCCCGCCAGCCAGGCCCAGCGATCCTGCAGGGTTGCTGGCAGCCAGCACTGCCTCCCCAGGTGGGTGGAAGGTGGGGTGACACACGCCTTGCCAATGACGCTGGGTCAATCCTGCAGTAACCACGTCGTCCCCTCCCTACACAACACACTGAGGGGCCTCCAGCCAAGCCAGTTACTCCTCAGGCAGATCATTCTCAATTCAGCAATGGCAGGTTAGGCCTGGGGGGGCCTGAAGCCTCAATGGACCATCCTGAGGCGATGGCATTAGGCTTGGCTATTTCTGCGGTGGAGGGGAAGGGGGAGAATAATTACAGCAGCAACAGCCCGCCCTATTGCAGCAGCGCAGGTAGGATAGGAAAACACCTGTATGGCACAAGTGCATCAGCAGAGCTGCAAGAGAGCGCAGGACCGGGACAGCAGGGAGACCGTGGGTCAGGGACCGAGCAGCCTCGGCAGAGGGCTGATGGTGAAGGTTCCAGCCCAGGGCCTGCCAGGACAGAGCACCGGAGCTGGGAACTGGACAGCCATGCTGACATCCCATTTATTCAGCTACCAGGGCAAAGGAAGGCACTAAGAACTGTGGCAAAGGTTTGCCCTGGGTGGAGTTTAAATAAATCTAATATTACTAAAGAAGGTACTCTGGGAGCAAAGGAACTTGATGCAATCGTGAATGTCCCAGGGACCCTCAAAACACTTCCCCGCAAACACCTGCCCTCACCTCTGGCAAGGCCATACGTCCATCTAAGTCACGTCTCCGCTGCTTTGGGAGAAGATGCAGCTCAGGGGATGCTGCTGCTCTCAGCAACACACTGGGAAAGAGAAAGCCCCTCCAAATCCAGCCCTGTGCCTCAGAAGCCTCTGCAGCTCTCTCTATTCTGGCATCAGTAAATGGTCAGTAACATTTTCTGAAGAAAGCAGATGCACCTGTCTTTCTATTCCTCAGTCTCCTCATCTGAAGGCAGCCACGGCAACTGTCACAGCACGCAGGTCCAGTATCGCCCTGTCTCAAAGGAGGTGATCAAAACCAAATCTCACTATCCACGGAAGAGACTTGGGGTGTCTGCTCCCCAAAGACCCACTGGGAAGGCTGAGTGGAATTCACGCTGTGACGTTGCACTCTGTATGATTTTGTAAAAATATGCTAACGAGCGTGAATATAATGTAACTGGAATATGCTTCATGCACAAGGTCTCTTGTAAGGTATCATTACAAAGCTCATAATCTACTGGGTGTGGTCATCCTATTTGTGTAAATGTATCACTCTTGTATCTGAAACTAGAAATATGAAATATAACTCTGAGGGCCTACTGTAGTTATGCAAAGTGTGGGCCATTAATGGTGGTTTGGAATCTTGATGGCTCCCATCAACCAGGACAATTGACTGTAGATGGCTCTGTTTTACTTGTAAGTCTTCCCCTATACGCGTTTCAGAGTAGCAGCCGTGTTAGTCTGTATTTGCAAAAGAAAAGGAGTACTTGTGGCACCTCAGAGACTAACCAATTTATTTGAGCATAAGCTTTCGTGAGCTACAGCTCATTTCATCGGATGCATTCACTGTATACGTGTGTCCTGGCAAGTGGGTAATGAAGTCTTATAGTGACATGTGATCATGTCACCTGAACTGGAATCCATCTTTAACCTGGTGTTTTTCCATTGAGAAGAGGGGTGGGAACCCAGAGGGACAAAGGATTCTGACCTTATGCAAAAGATATATAAGTGGGCGGAACAGAACAAACGTGGCAGCCATCATGAGAAATCCCCTAGCTACCACCTGAGCTGGAACAAGGGCTGTACCAGGGGAAAGGATTGTGCCCAGACTAGAAAGGTGTCCGGTCTGTGAAAAAAACTTATTGAAACATCTCTGAGGGTGAGTTTTTATCTGTATTCAGTTTTATTACTGTACTAGGCTTAGACTTACGTGTTTTGTTTTATTTTATTTTGCTTGGTAATTCACTTTGTTCTGTCTGTTACTACTTGGAACCACTTAAATCCTACTTTCTGTATTTAATAAAATCACTTTTTACTTATTAATTAACCCAGAGTATGTATTAATACCGGGGGGGGGGGGGAGGGGGGAGGCAAACAGCTGTGCATCTCTCTCTATCAGTGTTATAGAGGGCAAACAATTTGTGAGTTTACCCTGTATAAACATTATACAGGGTAAAATGGATTTATTTGAGGTTTGGACCCCACTGGGAGCTGGGTATCTGAGTGTTAAAGACAGGAACACTTCTTAAGCTGCTTTCAGTTTAAGCCTACAGCTGTTAGGGGACTTGGTTCAGAGCTGGGTCTGGGTTTGCAGCAGGCGTGACACAGCAGGGAGGGGGGAGTGTTGACCTGGGAATGTGGCAGGGGAGTTTCATTGGGGATGGGAGACCTGAGAGCCTGTAACCTGAGCCAGGAGTGGGGGGAGGGCAGAGGTAACACCTCTGCCCAGGAAACTGGACAAAGGCTGCAGGCGAGAGCCTGCTGGGGGGGCTTTGGTTTCAGTTTGGTGCTGGGTGGTGGAACGCAGAGAACCCCAAGGCTGGGGTCTAAGCTCCCTGCCCCCCAGAAGGACTTGACTGAGGGGTCCTGGTTGTACCCACAAGCTCTGTTTTAGACTGTGTTCCTATTGTCCAATAAACCTTCCGTTTTACTGGCTGGCTGAGAGTCACGGTAAATCCCAGGAAGAGGGGTGCAGGGCCTGGACTCCCCCACACTCCGTGACAACTGGTGGTAGCGGTGAGATGAGCTGCACCCTGTAGACAGCACTTCCTGCAGTAAGTGACTGGGGAGCAGTAAAACGAAGGGGGATTGACGGGGACCAGGAGTGCTGAAGATTCAAAGAGAGATGGTTTCAGGGGGCGGTTAACCCCTAGGAGTGTGTGACCAGAGAGAAGGACTTTTGCAGTAACAGGGTCCCCCGGGGGATTGCAGCAAGTGGTCCCAGGGGCGGAGGAGTCTGCAGCTCGACCCTGGCAAAGACGTGGTGACCTCAAGAAGGACTGGGTTCTTCCTGGAAACCGTGGAAAGCTGCACAGGCCTGCGAGTGGCCAGTAGGGAGATGTACGCTAAACACCTTAAGAGTGACCTGGTGGAGCTGTGCAGGCAGAGGGGGCTGCGCATCGGGAGGTCCACCAAGGAACAGCTGATTGCCCAGTTGGAGGAGAGGGATCGCTTGGATGACCCGATCCCTGTCCCTGAGGGAAGCCGCCCGGGGGACGCAGCGTGGGCCCTGGGGCCTGACCAGGCTGGGAGGGGTCAGACTGCTGCCCAGGACACCCCGAGACCCTTCCTACCTATGCCTGGGGAAGGGTTGGGGAAGTCCGGCGAATACCGAGGGCACTCTGATCCCAGCAGCCACCAGGGGATCCTCCCGGTGGAGCTCCCCATCCCTGGAGCGGAGGCGGCTGGAATGGGAGAGGGAGATGAAAATGATGGAGCTGGAGGATCATGAAAAGCGACATCAGCATGAGTGGGAGGAGAAGGAGAAGCAACATCAGCATGAACTGGAGCTGGCCAGGCTGAGGAGCAGTGGGGCTCTGGCTGCGGTGAGTGAGGGGGGACCCAAGACTGCAAGGAGCTTTGATAAGTGCTTTCTGGCCCAGCATAAGGAGGGGGAGGACCTAGATAGCTTCCTGACGGCCTTTGAGAATGCCTGCGAGATGCACAGGGTTGACCCTGCAGACAGGCTCCAGTTTCTCACCCCCTTACTGGACCCCAAAGCCGTGGAGGTGTACAGCCGAATGACAGGGGCGGAGGCAGGGGACTATGAACTGTTCAAACAGGCCCTGCTCTGTGAATTTGGGCTGACCCCTGAGATGTACCGGAGAAGGTTCCGGAGTCAGCGTAAAACACCTGAGGTCACCTACCTACAACTGGCCAACCGGATGCAGGGATGTGCCCGCAAGTGGACAGCTGGGGCCCAAACTAAAGAGGACCTGCTGGACCTGATCGTACTGGAGCAACTGTATGAACAGTGCCCGTCCGACCTGAGGCTGTGGCTGGTGGACAAAAAGCTCGAGAACCCCCAGCACGCAGGGCAGCTGGCCGACGAGTTTGTGAACAGTCGGTCAGGGGGCAGCAGGGAAGAGTCCCAAAAGAACAGGCCCCCCCACGATGCAGAGAGAGAGTCACCATGGGACCTCCCAGCAGGGAAATATGGAGAACCCCCTCCCCCAAGGGGAACACCTGGCGTCAGGACCATCTGACCTGCTCGAGGGGACCAACGTGACCTGAGCTACTATCACTGTGGCCAGAGAGGCCACGTACGGACCCAGTGCCCCAGGCGCAGGGACAGACTGAGCAGACCCAACCTACCCACGGTCAACTGGGTAGGGACCCAGCTCGATGAGGGGCAGACAGCCCAGGCAAGGGGGGATGCCAGCTTACCACCTGCTCAGGAGAGAAGAGAACCCCAGGCCAGCTCCTCCGGAGGGCTGGAGGCTCTGGACTCAGGGTTCTCCGTTTACAGGGTGGGCGCAGGGCTGTCCCTCCGGAGAGAGTGCCTTGTTCCCCTGGAGGTGGATGGGAGGAAGGTCAATGGATACTGGGATACGGGCACAGAGGTGACGCTGTCATGGCCTGAGGTGGTGGCCCCAGATCGGGTGGTGCCCGACACCTACCTGACCCTGATGGGGGTGGGCGGGACCCCATTCAAGGTGCCCATGGCAAGGGTACACCTGTAATGGGGGGCCAAGGAGGGGCCCAAGGATGTGGGGGTGCACCACCATTTGCCCACTGAGGTTTTGATTGGGGGAGGGACCTAGAGGACTGGCCAAGCAACCCCCAGACCGCCCTGGTTGTGACCCATAGCCAGAGCCGGTGAGGGGCACTGTGCCCTGACCTCGGGGAGGGTACCACACTGGAGGCGCAGAGCCCTACCCTGGTGGGGAGGGAGCGCTGAGGGGCACGGCTCAGAGAGGCTGTGGCCTCAGACCCAGCCAGTGAGAGGGAAACCGGGCCCCATCCCTTCCCCAGCCGCTGAGTTCCAGGCCGAGTTTCAGAAAGATCCCTCCTTGTGGAAGCTCAGGGACCTGGCTGACCTCAGTGTGGTACGGACCATGAGGAGAGGGACCTGCAGGACTGGGACAAGCACTTACCTTACCTGCTGTTCGCGTACAGGGAGGTACCCCAGGAGTCTACCGGATTTTCGCCTTTCGAACTGTTATATGGAAGGAGGGTAAGGGGCCCACTGGACCTGATGAGAGACGAACATGAGGGGAAGGCCCCTCCCGATGGAGAGTCAGTGGTGGAGTATGTCCTGATCTTCCGAGAGAGACCTGCTGAACTCATGGGCCTGCCCAGGGAGAATCTGGCCAGAGCCCAGAAGAAGCAGAAGGTCTGGTATGACCGCATGGCGCAGGCCCGCGCCTACGCCACCAGGGATCAGATGATGGTTTTCATCCCCGTGAGAAAAAACAAACTACAGGCCGCCTGGGAAGGCCCTTTCAAGGTTGTCAAGCAGCTAAATGAGGTAAATTATGTGGTGGAGCTGTCTAACCGGGTGCACCACCGCCGGGTGTACCATGTGAATATGATGAAGCCATATTATGCCAGGGGGAATGTGGTGTTGGCCGTGTGTGGACATCGGGAGGAGCAGGGAGACGACCCTTTGGTAAATATATTCCCTAAGACTAGGGCTGGCTCCCCCCTGGAAACAATTCCCCTCTCGGATCAGCTAACCGCTGCCCAGCAAGCTGAGATCAGGGGGGTGCTGCATCCGTACCGACAGCTGTTTTCCAACCAGCCTGGACGCACTAATCTGACTGTCCACCGGGTGCAGACAGGATCGCACCCGCCGATAAGATGCTCCCCCTTCCGAGTCACAGGGAAAACTGCTCAGGACCTGGAAAGAGAGGTCAGGGACATCCTGGCTTTGGGGGTGATCCAGCCATCTGCCAGCCCTTGGGCCTCACCAGTGGTGCTGGTCTCCAAAAAGGATGGGTCGGTCCGGTTCTGTGTGGACTATCGGAAGCTCAATGCCATCACTGTATCTGATGCCTACCCCATGCCCAGGCCTGATGAGCTCCTAGACAAATTGGGAGGAGCTCAATACCTTACCACCATGGACCTTACAAAGGGCTACTGGCAAGTGCCGCTGGATGCAGATGCCCGGCTGAAATCGGCCTTTATCACCCCTCTGGGCCTCTGTGAGTTCCTGACCCTGCCTTTCGGCCTCAGGGGGGATGGAGAGTTTTGCTGTGGCGTATATTGATGACATCTGTGTCTTTAGCCAGACCTGGGAGGACCATGTGTCCCAGGTTAGACAAGTGCTGGACCGACTCCAGGGGGCTGGGCTGACCGTAAAAGCGGAGAAGTGCAAGGTGGGGATGGCTGAAGTATCTTACCTGGGCCATCGGGTGGGGAGCAGCCGCCTAAAGCTGGAACCAGCCAAGGTGGAGGTGATCAGAGACTGGCCCGCTCCCCACACCAAAAAGCAGGTCCAAGCTTTTATTGGGTTGACAGGATACTATTGAAGGTTTGTGTCCCGCTTTAGCGCCATAGCCGCCCCCATCACTGAGCTATGCAAGAATGGGAAGCCAGAGAAGGTCGTCTGGACCGAGCAGTGCCAGGAGGCTTTGCAGGCGCTGAAGGAGGCTCTGGTCAGTGACCCAGTTCTGGCAAACCCAGACTTTGACAAACCCTTTATGGTATTCACCGACACCTCAGACACGGGACTGGGGGCGGTGTTAATGCAGGAGGATGAAAAGGGGGAGACACACCCCATCGTGTACCTGAGCAAGAAGTTGCTACCCCGGGAGCAACACTACGCGGCCATCGAGAAGGAGTGCCTGGCCATGGTGTGGACCCTTAAGAAACTAGAGCCCTATCTCTTTGGGCGACATTTCACCGTGTACACCGACCACTCTCCCCTGACCTGGTTACACCAGATGAAAGGAGCCAATGTCAAACTCCTGAGGTGGAGCCTGCTCCTGCAGGATTAGGACATGGACGTGGTCCACGTGAAGGGAAGTGCCAACATGATAGCAGATGCGTTGTCCCGGAGAGGGGGCCCTGAACTTCCCCAGGTCACTGGTGAGAGTGACCCCGCTCAGTTCAGTGTTGAAAGGGGGAGAGATGTGATGCAGCAGGGAGGGGGGGAGTGTTGACGTGGGAATGTGGCAGGGGAGTTTCACTGGGGATGGGAGACCTGAGAGCCTGTCATCTGAGCCAGGAGTGGGGGGGAGGGTGGAGGTAACACCCCAGCCCGGGAAACTGCACAAAGGCTGCGGGCAAGAGCCTGCTGCGGAGGAGTGGGGGGGTGTTTGGTTTCAGTTTGGTGCTGGAATGCAGGGAGCCCCAAGGCTGGGGTCTAAGCTCCCTGCCCCCCAGAAGGACTTGACTGAGGGGTCCTGGTTGTACCCATAAGCTCTGTTTTAGACTGTGTTCCTATTGTCCAATAAACCTTTTATTTTACTGGCTGGCTGAGAGTCATGGTGAATCCCAGGAAGAGGGGTGCAGGGCCCGGACTCCCCCACACTCCGTGACATATAGAGGGCGAACAATTTGTGAATTTACCCTGTATAAACATTATACAGGGTAAAATGGATTTATTTGGGGTTTGGACCCCAATGGGAGTTGGGCATCTGAGTGTTAAAGACAGGAACACTTCTTAACCTGCTTTCAGTTTAAGCCTACAGCTGTTAAGGGACTTGGTTCAGACCTGGGTCTGGGTTTGCAGCAGGCTAGTGGGTCTGGCTCAAACCAGGCAGGGCACTGAAGTCCCAAGCTGGGAGGGCAGGGAAAGCAGGGGCAGAAGTAGTCTCTGCACATCAGTTGGCAGCCCCAAGGGTGTTTCTGTGATCCAACCTGTCACATACGCAGCCCTATAAATACGCACCATAGTGTGTCAGAGATGGCACATCAGCAAAATATTCCAGCACTGCAAAGGGGGAAAGGCGGGGAAGCAAAGGGCAGGATGCAGAAAGGAGATCAGCCACAGCTCCAGCAGAAAGGGAGCAGGTGCACTTGGGGTTTCCATAGAAGCCTGGATATTGAATCATCCAGGAAAGTTGTGGGCTTTTCTTTGTTTTCAAAGGTGCGAGGTATTTGGGGCAGATGAAATACATCTAAAGCAGGGAAAGAGAGGTTTAGCCTCCTTTCCCTGTCCCCCAGCTGCAGTGCTGGATACCACAGATCTCAACCCAGCGAGGACCAAAAGGCAAGACAAGAGTCCTACAATGCAGCCTGCTGACTCCGCTTTAACAGGGAGGTGTGGCCAGAAGAGGTCAGGTATCAGCATGCAATAATCCTCCTAGACCGGAGAGGAGGCCATACTGCAGGGTGGTGTACTCCTCCCTCCCGGAAATGAGGCTGGTGCCGTCAGGGCAGCCCTGCCTTGGGCAAGACCCAATGCCTCTGCCTACCTGCCTACGCACAGGCTATGCCTCAGGAAGCAGGCCCTGAGGACTGGCTGGCGTTCTTGGCTTGTTGAGCCCTTCCTGTCACCAAGCCGACTCTTCCACCTGCGCAAGCTCAGCCTTATTCACCAGCAGGTGTGAGGGGAAGGGGAAGCCAGCCCAGGCCCCCTGGGAGCGCACAGCAGCCAGGACTGACTGATGCATGTGCGGCCACCCCGGCTTGCACTCGTTTAAGTCATTTGGCTTTTAAAGTGATTTAACTTAAATCAGTGCAGCTTCTGCCTGTAAAGCCTGGCTTAAGAAAGCAATGAAGTTCTAGAGCCCAAGAGCTGGGAAACCCTCTGACAGCAAGGAAAACCTTCCTGAGCCTCATCAGCCAGAGACGGGGCCTCTCCCCTCCTGTCTGCCAGGAAGGAGCTCAGCACTGAGAGACCAGAGCAAGATTATGGGCTGCACATTTCAATATGGTTCCAAAGAGCTCTCCCAGGCACCTGGGGCGGGTGCAGCCCTTGGCACTGTCTTGGGAACCAATAGCATTACCTGCTGCTTAGCTGTTTGCAGTGAGCTTTCAGGATAAACCAAGGCACCAGCAGGAGGGTGAAAGGGAGACCTGGCCGAGCCCATGGCTGCCGTGCCGAGGAAAACCTCACAGCCCCACCTTGCCCACCAGTTTTCTCTCTCTTTGGCAGTTTCATGCAAGCAAAAGGTGCTGGATTCACACACCATAGAGCCTGTATATCCACAGAGCAAGTGCAGCACAGACCGCAAGTGCACCTGCCCCCTATACAGGCAAAAGAAGATTCCCGACTTATCCTTGGGCTCTACTGAGACACCAGTAAAGTGTTTAAATTGCAGCCATTTGTCGGGATGGAGGCCGCCCCACCAACAATCAGTGTATAATAACCTTCCACCATTATTCGGGGCTGGCTTAGATCAAGTGGCCTGGAGATGAAAGGCTCCATAATCCATTCCCAATTCCCTTAAGCCATTCATATTCCAAGCACCAGTGTTTGCATTAACCTGACCCAGATGGGAGTCAGAACCTCACATTTCTAGTCCTGTCGGATGTCATTACTAGAGCTGCCATAAAACTCAAACGGCAGAGAAAACCCAGCCCAGTAGGAGCGCTGTCTATTCGTTAGACTCAACAGACAAAGCTGCTCCCCCAGTAGCCCTCCCAGGAGTCCAGCCCCCAGCAAGAGCCAATTTCTTACTTAGTTTGTCTCAGAATAGTCCAAAACCCTGCTCTGGAAAAGCAGAGATGCAGTAGATTTTCCTCCTGTCACTGCAAAGGGCTTTTGAACCCCAGGGCTTTGCTTACACTGCACTAAGTGATTCCAGCCCCATGTCTCTAGAGCTGCCTTTAATTCTTATTGATGCCCGATCTGGACAGTGACTCATTATACTGGGGCTCTGCCCCCGAAACCCCACTCCCACCAACAGGGCCACACCCCCAAATTGTGAAGCCCCTCACCCAGAACAGCTCGCCAGCAGTTCTGAGCCCACCCAGTACGGAGCTGCAGCTACAGGAAAGCACAATATTGAGATTGCCAGGCCTGCAAACGGAAAGGCTCAGGCAGGCTGGGGGAAGGGAAGCTGCAGATCCGAGTGAGCACATTCACCTACTCCCAGATTGCAGGGAGCCTCATTCCAGAGCAGCACTGAGAGCTCCATTTCTGCACACCAGCAACTCACCCAGCACATGCCAGGCTAATCACCACCCGGAGTGCCACTGACCTTTCAGAGAGCCAACATTCGTTCTATTGTTGGCGCAAACAAAAGAGCCATCTCTGTCTGCATGCGCCCTTGGGGGAAAATTCACAAGCAGAATGATCCAGTAGACTAAAACATATGCAGATTAGACTGCAGAGCTCCGCATTTATAGAGCACTTTGCAGAGATTCACTAATCCTCACTACCAGCCCCACACCCTTCCCAGGGGCATTGTCCCCACTTTGTAGATCCGTGGACCTGGGACAGCCCAGGCAGAGGAGATGAGATTTACCCAAGGCACAAAGGATGGCAGTGTCGGAGATGGGATTAGAATCCTGACCAAGGCCACCTACTAAGCAGAGGAGTAAGCCTTCCAGACACAGACCCGGGACAAACATGAATGAGGTGCCCATGAGCGAGCCCAGGGGCAACGCCTCGGTGCGAAAACCAATATCTCTTTTTTCTGGGAAAGGGGAGGATACTGGGATTCCCACTGGCTGTCTCTGGAGCTTGTTACTGGATCCATCTGTTGAGCAGCCCCTGGAGAGTGCACGTCTAATCCATTTTAAGCTCACCCATCCCACAGATATGACTGTGAAAGAGAACCTCTGTCTCCCACCCCTCAAACCAAGCCCCAGAGCCATTTGGCTACTGTAAGGAAAGTTCTCTGCTACTCTGCCTTCACCAGCAGTCATTTATGTGTTGTCCTCAACTCCATGGTTAACTTAAATGCCTGGCTGGCCTTGATACTGCTCAGAGCTTTTCCAGAAAGCAGCAGGAGCTTGCTCACTGGATTCTAGATAGCATCAATGCAACTGACCACAGACTCGTTCATTTTACTCTGCCACTGCTTAGGAGGGCCTTGAGCAGTAGCAGAGGCACTGCAGCTGGCTGCAGGCTGAGGCAGATCTCACCTTATCAGTCACACCCTGAAAGCTCTTCACCATTGTGAGAGCTAGAAACAGGTTGATTTTCTGACAATGAAAGCTAAGTTCTGCAGACACTGCTAGTGTAGGATCCTCCGGCTCACCAGAGGCAAGTAGACAAGTGGGGTGCTCAAGCCCCAGACAGAACCATATTCCCCCCCCACCTTGGGTCCTTGTAACAATGTCCTGAAGAACAGCTCCCACTTCCTGTCCATCATTTTTACCATGTTTAATTTGTCTCAGACAGCAACGACAGACAGGTCAGCGTCACCTTCTGGCTCTCTAGCTCCAGACAATGGTTAAGCCAGTAGCCTGCAGGGGCAAATACCAAATATTACCTACTACCTGAATGACTCTGTACAATCTCGCTGTGCTCATGGCTAGTGTACAATGTAATTGTTACAAACAACTGCAGTCCCTCAGGGACAGAGCAGCCACCACACCCAATCAAACCCATGGTCCGGCTATGCCAGTGTCCTGTCTCCACAAGTGGTCAGGACCAGATGGTTCAGCAGAAGGCACAAGAAACCACCCACTGGGCAATTAGGGAATGACCTGACTGCTTGGCACCTCCCACAACACATACACACTTCCCATCAGTAAAGCTGTATTTATGGATCCTCTGTTATCCATATGCACGTCCAATAGTTTTTCTTAATCCTACTAAGCTCCTGATCTCAACGACCCCTTGTAGGAATGAGTTCCACAAGTTAATTACATAAACAACTATTTCTTTTGCTTAAATTTTCCATTTGTCATCTTTCAGTGGAATTGGCTGACTCTTGTTCTCGTGGCAGATGGCCACCATCTCTAGCCCAGTCATCACTTATTATACCCTCTACCACATCCCCTTTAGAACTGCTCTCTTTGTATGGAAGCTTTTCCTTGCCTGTAATCATTATTTTGCCTTATAGAAGGTTGTAAGATTTCCCTCTTTCATGTATTTGTCCAGTGCTTGAGACAATGCTTGACACTGCCCCCCACCGTTGGGGGTCTCCAGGCTCTAGTGTGATCCACAACGCTGAAGGAGGACATGTGCAACCAGAACCCTCTTTTCACTGATACTGTAGAACATTCTTAACAACATTTCTATTCTGTTGAAAAGCCTTTTTAAAAACATAACTGTGGTCTAAAACTAACTGCCAGTGTCCTTTTGTTTCTAAAGCAGGAGAGAGATTATTATTAATTATTCTTTATATTACCATAGCATCCAGGTGCCCGAGTAATGGACCAGGAGCCCACTGTGCTAGGCACTGTACAAATACAGGGCTTGGATACCTGGGTTCTACTCCCAGCTCTGGCGTTGTATAGCCTGAGGCCAGCCACATCACCATCTCTCTCTATTTATACAGGATTTACCTTCTCTGCAGAGAGACTGACGATTAATTCACGTTTATAAAGTGCTTTATCATCATCAGATGAAGTGTCCTGTACAAGTGAGGACTATGTTACTACAGAGGGAATTTGGGGGTCAGGGTGGACCACAAGCTAAATATGAGTCAACAGTGTAACATGGTTGCAAAAAAAGCAAACCTCATGCTGGGATGTATTAGGAGTGTTGTAAGCCAGACAAAAGAAGTAATTTTTCCGCTCTACTCTGCACTGATGAGGCCTCAGCTGGAGTATTGTGTCCAGTTCTGGGTGCCACATTTCAGGAAAGATGTGGACAAAGTAGAGAAAGTCCAGAGAAGAGCAACAAAAATGACTAAAGGTCTAGAAAACATGACCTATGAGGGAAGATTGAAACAACTGGGTTTGTTTAGTCTGCAGAAAAGACGACTGGGGGTCGGGGGGGGGGGCGGAGACGTGATAACAGTTTCAAGTACATAAAAGGTTGTTACAAGGAAGGGGAAAAATTGTTCTCCTTAACCTCTGAGGCTAGACATGAAGCAACAGGCTTAAATTGCAGCAAGGGAGGTTTAGGTTGGACATAAGGAAAAACTTGCTAACTGTCAAGGTGATTAAGCACTGGAATAAATTGTCTAGGGAGGTTGTGGAATCTCCACTGTCAGAGATTTTTAAGAGCAGGCTAGACAAACACCTGTCAGGGATGGTCTAGATAATACTTAGTCCTACCTTGAGTTCAGGGGACTGGTCTAGATGTCCTCTCAAGGTCTCTTCCAGTCCTACGATTCTAAGACTATACACAGAAGTCTGCTCATCTGACCCTCTGTAGCCAAGGGAGTGGCAGGCTAACAAAGTTGTTTTCTTGATAACCCACTGGGCTGCTGCATAACGAACTGATCATTACCGCACCCAAATACGATAGCAACCGGCACGATAGAAGTGCGTATTATAGTTTCCCACCACCCCAAGAACGGCATGAATCTGGTGACACCGGAGTAGGGTTTGCAGCACATGGATCACCCAGTTAGCCACAAAACCTATTCTTCAAAAAAAACCAGAGGACCGGGTGGGAACTGCAGGAGATGGTGAAAGTAACTAGCTCATGGCCCCTTGGCCTATTTGCAAGAAATGCTAGGAGCCTCCCTGGGAGAACAGCATCATCAGTCAAAACACACACCAATGTCATGAGCAAGCGGGCACTGCTGCTCCATGGGGCAGAAGAGGAGCATTCTGCTCAAAGAGCTGCTGGGCTGTGGGGAGAGTTGTGGTGCTCACGCCAGTGACTAGAGCACAGGACTGGGAGTCAGAACTCCTGGGAGGGGTTTGTTTTGTTGAGTTTGGGGTTTGAAGAGAGAAATTAAAAGTTTAAATAACTTGAATCTCTCAGCAAAACACTAGACGCCCAAATTCTACCCCTAGCTTTGCCACTGATCTCTGGCATATCACTTGACTGCTCTGGGCCTGGATCTCCTCCTCTGTGAAATGGGGAGAATGCTCCTGACCTACTTCACAGGTTGCACTACGAGGTTTTCTCAAATCCTCCCACCACAGCAGCTCCCCAGGGCAGACCAGCCACATGTCCACTAACCCTGCTCAAAAGACAGTGACACTTTAAAAGACACCTGACCAATGTCTGCATTCCAATTTCCATCACTGTGATCACAATTAGTGTGGCACCAGCAGGGACTTCTGGGCCCCGATTTCCCTCGCAGAGACAAGGCCTTAGGGGGCCTCAGAGATGTGCACTGGAAGGATGTAGATGCTGAATCTTTTACTGAGAGGGCCTTTCTCCAGAACGTTATGATGACAACACCCCCAGCCCCGTGTCTGCTGCTGAAGGTTGGTTCTTGTAGTGTCATTTCACGGGCATGCCAGACAGCATCTGAATGTCCAATGTACAAAACCAGCAGGGGAAGAAACACACCTTCCAGTCCTTCATGTCCATCGGCAAGAAAGGCCACAAGCCCACGTTCCTTGTCCCCTTTGCGGGTCACCTTTAAGGGCTGTCTCCAAAGAGGGCCCTGGGGGTCACAGCCCGAGGGGAAGGCCAGTGGGGAGTGGCACAGTGAGGCAAACAGGCAGGAGCAAACCACCGCGGCTGGGTGAAACCCGCTGACCTGCACCAGCTCTTGTCACTGACCCCAACAGCAGCACACCCCCTTGGTGGAGGCAAAAACCAAAGAAAAACCCGATCTGGCTGCTCCACAGGGATGCCAGCCGCCCGGCGAGGCTCCGCCACACTGACGCGCAGTCACCCCGTGCGGAGCAGAGTCCCCCTGCCGCTAGCTCAGCCACCAGCTGCGACAGCTGGACAAGGCACGGCGCCGGCAGGCTCGGCACCAGCCCTGCACCCAGGCCAAGCCCCGGCTGCCAAGGGGGTGGGCGATGCCCCAGGGCAGGGGGCCCCAGCCGGGATGCCCAGAGCAGTCACTGTGCTGGGGCAGGTGATGCTCCAGGGCGGGGGGCCAGGACAGTTGCAGCGCTGGGGGCGTGGGGGAAGCGATGCCCCGGGGAGCCCAGGGCAGAGCCGGAGGGCAGTCACAGCGCAGGGGGAAGAGGCGGCCGGGGGGGGGGGGGCCGATCCCCGGGGGGGCAGGCGATCCCGGGAGGGGGCAGATACAGCGCGGGGGGGGCAGGGAGATCCGGGGGGGGGCAGGGAGATCCGGGGGGGGGGCAGACACAGGGCGGGCGGGGGCTGAGCGATCCCGGGGGGGGCCAGGCGATCCCGGGGGGGGCCAGACACAGGGCGGGGGGGGGCTGGGCGATCCCGGGAGGGGGCAGACACAGGGCGGGGGGGGGCCGGGAAATCCGGGGGGGGGCGGGCGATCCCGGGGGGGCAAGACACAGGGCGGGGGGGGGCCGGGAAATCCAGGGGGGGGCCGAGCGATCCCGGGGGGGGGCCAGACACAGCAAGGGGGGGCGGGAGATCCCGGGGGGGGGCAGACACAGGGCGGGGGGGGCCGGGCGATCCCGGGGGGGGGCCAGACACAGCGGGGGGGGCCGGGCGATCCCGGGGGGGGCCAGACACAGCGGGGGGGGGGCCGGGCGATCCCGGGGGGGGCCAGACACAGCGGGGGGGGGCCGGGCGGTCCCGCTCACCTGCTCCACGTTCTCCACCGTGAAGTCCAGGCTCTGCGGCGCCGCCGGCCCCCGTCGCTCCATCGCTGCGCGGGGGGCTGCGGGGGCTCGCGCTGCCGGCGCCTCAGCGGCCCAGCGCGGGGGGGCCCGGCGGGGGCGGCATGGCGGGGGGCGCGAGGCGCCGGGGGGGGTCTGTCTGTCTGTCCGCGCCCTCAGTCAGCCGCGGGCGGGCGGGCGGGCGCGCGGCGGGAGGGGGGGCGCGCGGGCGCGCGCGCGGCGGGGGCGGGGCGCGGGCGCGGGGGGGCGGGTCCGAGGCCTGCGGGCGCCGCGCTCGCGCCCCGGCGCTGCTGCCCTGGCTGCCTGACAGCGGGGCCGGGCGCCGGCCGGGGGCCTCGCCGGGGGGGTCTGCCCGCCGCGCTGCCTGCCCGGCCCGGCCCGGCCCGGCCCGGCCCGACCCGCCGCCTCGCCTCGCCGGCTGCCGCAGGCCCGGACCCGGAGCCCGACCTCGCTCTTGCCGCCGCCGGCCCCCGGCACCTCTCCCCGCAGGCGCAGCCCGGCCGGCCGCAATGAGGACCCCGAGCCGCGATGCATCTTGGGAGTTGTAGTTCCCGACCGCTCCGGCGCCCCCTGGCGGCCAGAGGGAAACGGCGTGCCGCTGGGCTCCGCCCTCTGCAGCCCAGCGTCGGGGTTTGGGGGCAGCACGGGGGGGGTCACTGGAGGGCTGTGCTGGGGGTACATGGGGTGGGGGGGGTCACTGGAGGGCTGTGCTGGGGGTACATGGAGCGGGGGTTGTGCTGGGGGTACATGGGGTGGGGGGGTCACTGGAGGGCTGTGCTGGGGGTGCATGGGGTGGGGGGGTCACTGGAGGGCTGTGCTGGGGGTACATGGAGCGGGGGCTGTGCTGGGGGTACATGGGGTGGGGGGGTCACTGGAGGGCTGTGCTGGGGGTACATGGAGCAGGGGCTGTGCTGGGGGTACATGGGGTGGGGGGGTCACTGGAGGGCTGTGCTGGGGGTACATGGAGCGGGGGGGTCACTGGAGGGCTGTGCTGGGGGTACATGGAGCGGGGGCTGTGCTGGGGGTACATGGGGTGGGGGGGTCACTGGAGGGCTGTGCTGGGGGTACATGGAGCGGGGGCTGTGCTGGGGGTGCATGGGGTGGGGGGGTCACTGGAGGGCTGTGCTGGGGGTACATGGGGCGGGGGCTGTGCTGGGGGTACATGGGGTGGGGGGGGTCACTGGAGGGCTGTGCTGGGGGTACATGGGGCGAGGGTCACTGGCCAGCCTGCTGGCTCTCATGGGATGATCACTGCACGTTCCTGAGAGCGGGGTAGGAAACCCCCCCCCCCCCCCCCCATGCATGGGGAACGTGTCCCTGACCCTACCAGTCACTTGTGAATTCATGCCCAGGAGCAGGGGGCTGTGACTCAAGTTGCCATTTTCCATAGAAACGCTGCTCCATCCAGGAATGCTGCTAGCTCCTGGCCTGCTGCCTATCCAGGGGCAGAGAGTTCCACAGGTGAATGCAGTCCCACTCCTGGCCATCCTGTGTCTGTACAGCACATTTCGCCTTTGCAAGGCAGGGGCAGAGCTGCCTGGATGGCCTGGCACCTGGCCTCTCTGGCCAGACAGTAGCAGTCTGCTTTCTGTGCCCCTGGCAGCGCCCCCTCCCCACCCCGCCCCCCTAAGCACCATGGCTGAATTGCATTTGACTCCAACACTGGTGCAGGGCCTGGCTGGGTTACCTGCTACCTGCCCAGCTCCAGCTCCCCCTCTCCCAGGCACAGAGGTCCCAATGCGGGTGGGGACATGGCAGCTGCAGCAAGGCTGTACCTGCCTGCGTGAGGAAATGCACCCGTGACATACCAGGCCCCACCTGCTGGGCCAAGGCCAGGCAGCTACTCCGCCCTCCATGAGGAAACAGCATCTGAAGCAACCTGCCAGGAGGAGTGTGGGTCCTGCTCTGCCCAGGGGAGAGGGCCAGGGCCCAGCACCGAGGGGAGAGGAGGGACAGCCCCAGATGTTGCCCCGGGCAGAGCAGAAGGGGGTGGAGTTCCCACACTGGGGTGGGCAGGGGTCCCGGAGAGGGGACGGGGCCACCCCAGAGGTAGGAAGTCCAGGTCAGGGCCCCCTGAGGAGGGATGGTTTGAAATGAGATCACAGCCCAGTGGCAGGCTCCAGTTAGACGGGGGGAGCATGGGAGTCGGGGCAGCGACGTGGGGCAGGGGGGCAGCCTCCCTTGTCCCCCCTCCTCACCCATGGCACAGCCTCTGCCCAGGCCCAGAGTCAGCTGCACGGCCCATCACTTTATTGCTACAGAAAAATACAACTGTACAAAAATAGAGTTTATCCAACTTTACAAATGCAGATACGGGTCAGAATAATATAAAGGGGGGGGGCCCGCGTGGGACTGCTGGCCACAGGCCCAGGCCTCCATAGCAGCAGCTTTACATTGACCCCCCTTCCCCCCCCAACGTCATAAATAGGAGCCGCCGCTCAAGACCAATAAATAAATAACTTAGAGTAATAAATAGTCAGGGCCCAGCATGGCCGGGGGGTGCCCTGCCAGCCCGGCTCCCCTGCATGGGCACCAGCACTTGGCAGCTCACGCTGCTCCCCATGGGGGCAGACACAGGCTGCCCAGCCCCACAGCAGTGGATGCCCGTGCCTGGCTGTGGCCTCTGCCCTAGGCACCTGCGGGGAGCCCCTGGCACCTGCACCCCCAGGCTGGTACCTGCTCCTCTCCCAGCAGCCCTTGGGCCCCCAGCACTTTCCTCTGCTGCAGCCACCCTGCTCCCCAATGGGCCCCCCAGGACAGCTCACTGCCTCCCCCACCCCGTCCCGCTGCCCTGTCCCAAGGGGCTGGGGGAGGGGGATCTGTTCTAGAGGGACAGGATAAGATGCCAGGGGACGGGCTCGGCCTGCCTGGTTTCTAGCCCCATATGCCCCCTTTGCTGGGCTGGACACTCAGCTCCAGCTTCCGCCAGCAGGTGGGAGGAGGTGGGGAGCGTCTGTGAGGCCCCTGCACCACTTCACTCCCACAGCACCAGCAGCTCTTCCCCCAGAAATACGGGGCAAAAAACTGCCACCCCAGGAGCGGAGGGGTCCGTCCCTTTATGGGGGTCAATTCTAGCAAGTGGCTCAGAGGTCACCACAGCCTCTAGGCTAGGGCCAGCCCCTCCTCACACTGCCCCAGGCCGAGCCCTGGGGCCAGCTGCCTCCCACGCACTGCAGCCGGGCTAGAGCCAGCCAGAGCCGGGGGCAGCCCCCAGCAGGGTCACGCATCCCCCAGGGCTCTGGACCAAGCAGGGAGCCCATGCGGCCAAGGACCCAGCCTGGCAGTTCTTCCCCCTGTGCTAGGGGGTGCGGCTGGGCCAGGAGAGTGCGCACAGGGGCTGACGGTTCTCACACATCTTACTCCGCAACAGATGCACTCAGGTTACCAGCCACCAGCCTGGGCAGCGGGGGCCCCGGAAGCCCGTTGTTGAGCTGGGACCGGAGCGGACGCCAGCCCTCAGCTGGCACTCCAGGGAGGGCTGGGAAGGCCATGCCAGGCAGACGAGGCTGGCTGTTTGGCACTGGAGCGGGCAGCTCCAGGCTGCTAAGTGAACATGGCAGAGCAGCGAGCAGGGCCCGGCTGGCAGGCTCCCTGCCAATGCTCGGCAACCTCCCGGGTCGCCAATGGCAGCGCCAGCTGGCAGGAGGCCAGTGACTGGGGAGGGAGGGGCGGTGTCCGGCCCAAGCAACGAGACTCGCCCTGCTGCCACCAGCCCCACGCCGGGGGTCCCGCTGCCGCTCGGCCTCAGCAGAAGGGGGAGGGCCGGGTGAACTCTCGTCCCCCACTGAGCCGCTCCTCCGGGAGGTTTGGCACCGCTGCAGCCTTCGCCTATCCCCACCGCTCTCTATGTGCCATGGGGCCCGAGTCTGGGCAGCGCCAGGCGGGCAGCGCCAGGAGCTTAGAGCGGGCACCACCCCTGCAGATCAGTCAGCCAATGCACCTGCACTCGGCCGCAGAAAGCTTCTCCACCGTCTGCCAGGTGTTGTGCACGTTCATGAAGGAGACGGCTTCGTAGCGGGTGGGCCGGCAGCAGGGGTGGCTGGCCACGTGGCCCAGCGGGCCCGGCTTGATGGCCTTCTCCCGCAGCAGGGTGGCCAGCGTCAGGTCGTAGTTGCTGCGGCTGTGGTGGCAGGACCCGCTGCAGTACTTGAAGGGCACGATCTCGTCCGAGTCGAAGCCCAGCCCCAGGTCGCGCACCTTCACCATCAGCCTGCGGACGGTGCAGTTGGGGCCGTCCCTGCGCCGGCCTGGTTTCCTGCCTCTGGTGGGGCTCAGGGGTGAGCGCTCGGCCCGGAGCAGCAGGTCCTTGGCCAGCTCCCCTTCCCCGGGCCCCGCTGCCGTCACGTTGTCCCCTGGGAACACAGGGTAGTCAGCCAGAGTACGCCCCCCCACTCCTTCCTGCCCCCAGAGGGACCCACAGCACGGGGAGAGCCCACCCGGCCCACGCACACAGCCAGGGCTCAGAGGGAGCAGGGGGCACAGGAGAGGACGGGGTGGGTAGATGCCAACCAGCTCCTGCAGCCAGGACTCAGTCCTAGCGTCAGCCTGGGGCAGGGCCCCGCTGCCCTGGGCTCCGCCCGTCCCCGCCTGGGGTGGCCAGGGGCCCTTTGGGGGGCGCACTCCTGCCTCAGCTCTGGGGCTCAGGGTCACCAGCTGCCCTGAGCTCAGGAGCCTGCCCCCTCCCGGTAGCCCTGCTGCCCCCAGGCCCTGAGCAGTGCTGGGCATGTGGGCCCACGGGGCTCTCTGCTCCCGGAACAGGAGGCATGACACAGGGGCACGTGTGAACTGCCCTGAGCAATACTGACCCCAGGCACCCCCATCGTGCCTGGCCCTTCTCCTGCCCCATGCCCTCCCGCTCCCCTCTCCTCCCCCACCCACACCTACCGGAGAGGTGGCTCCAGGCTTTGGCGAGCAGTGCCTCCAGGCTGTCCTCTGCTCCGGGGCTGGCGGTGCCCATGCCGCCCGCAGTGGGTGCAGCCCCCAGGGTGGTGTTGCAGTGCCAGGAGTGCGGGGTTCCCGTGGCCACGTTGCTCAGCAGCGACAGGATGGCGAGGGCACCCCACAGCACCCCCTCCTGGAACACAGCACGGGCTCAGCATGGCAGCAACGCGCACGGGCTGCGGGCCGGGTGCGGGGGGGATGGGGCGCTCCATGCTGCAGCCCCCAAGGCAGGGCTCCCAGCCTCCCCGGGAGAGGGCCAGAGTCGGGGGGGGGGAGGACAGGAGAGGGGAGCAGGACCCACAGGGGAAAGCCAGACTAGCCAAGGCTGCATACCCCTTGCCTGGGCCACAGCTGCCCCCACCCCTCTGTGCGTTGCTTCCACAGGGGCTCTGGAGCGGGCCTTCTCCCATGGGGCTGCACTCACCCTGGGCCTTTGGCGCAGAGTCCTCGTGGGGGGGGAGGCCGGCCCCCCCGCTGTCTGCTCCATCCTGTCTGCAAATACAAAGATTGGGGTGAGTGTGAATGCTCCTGGGCTGGGGATGCCGGGGAAGGAAACCCACCCACGGGGCTGGGGCCAACCACCCCCTGCCCCAGACACATGGCGCCTTCACCCCTCAGCCCCACATGCCTGGCCCCTGCCTCGCTCTGGACAGCATTCCCAGAGAGGGCTGGACTAACGTGGGGTGTGGGGGGTCAGGACACAGCTCCCTCCAGCCTGTTGGTAAACACAGCCCCATCCCCCCACCTGCAACGTCAACCCCCATCACCTTCCCCCCACTGCCCTCCACCCCAACATTGACCCCTCCCAAACACCCACCACCCCCTCCCTCACAGCCCTCCAACCCCCAATATCCTCCCCCTTCCCCTCCCCCCCCCGGTTGGTCCCTGGGGCTGCAACTAGCAGCTGGTCGGCTGTCCCATGGCCTCCCAACAGGGGTTAATGCCAGCCCTCTGGCCTGGGCCCTCTTCCCAGCGGCTTCCCTTAATTGGCACAGGCTGGGCCAGAGCCTGGGAGCCGCTCCCCGAGCCGGGGGGTGTCCCAGAGCCCATCAGCTCCTCTGGGTAGCCCTGGGAGGCTCCTGGGTCAGCTGGAGGTGCCCCTCGCCCCAGGCTTCAGTGGCTCAGTTCGAAGGCAGAATTTCGGGGGAGTGCGTACAAGGCCCAGCTCTGCTCCCAGCCCCCCTGGAACGGGTGGCGGGAGGGTGGGAAGTACTGAGCGCTGCCGGGGGCCTTGTCTGTGCCCAGAGCACACGTTTCACTCTGATCACTGGGGAGTGAGAACCGCACCCCCGGGGAGAAGCCCCCCCGCCTTCACACCAGCACCGGGGAGGGAGGGAGTCAGGATGGAGCAGCCTGGGCCCCTCCTGCCCCACATGTCTCTGGCAGGCTCACGGCCCGGGCAAGAGGGTTTAACTCCTCACTAGCATAACTGAGGACCTCCTTCTCCATAGCAATGGCCAATCTTTCTCTGAATCTGGTGGTCCCTGGGGCTCTATGGGATCTAGTGGCAGTGAGTTCCACAGGCTCATCTGGTACTTCCCCTAGTCCTGCCCATCTCTCCTGGCCTCTGACCCAGCTCAATGCCACTCCCTGAGCCCCTCCTTCCCCTAGTCTCACTGTGCTTTGGAGAAGCCGGGAGCAGAACAGGGGAGCCCAGGGAGGCGGCCTGAGCAAACTAGAGACCAGGTCTAGGACACTCATCCCCTAGGCACCAAGTGCCTGAGCAAGCCAAGCCAAACCCAGCAACAAGCTAGCCCACAGCCCCCCCACCCCCCGCACAGAACAGGGCCCCAGCACAGCACACCCCAGCACCAGACAGCGCCTTCGGCCACGGTGGCTGGACTCCCGCAGGGCTTGGGGGCAGAGCAGAGCTCCTCGGCAGACAGCCATGCTGCCTGTGACACCTGGCCCCGAGAGCAGCTGGGGCAGCCCCCTGCTATGGGGCAACCTGCCCCTGGGCTCCAACCCCACGCACAAGGCAGGTGCAGGGGCAAGTGCCCGCACACACGTGCACCAGGCCGAGCCCCGTGCACCGATGGCCTCCCCTGCAGCTGCCGTTGGGCTTGCAGCCCTTTCTCCTGCGCAGAGGCTCGCCGGAGCTGCCCGCCCAGCCCCACCCGCCCGCCATTCGTCCAGAGCCTGGTGAGACACTCGAATCGTCCCGTCCGATGTGCATGACCCGGCACTGAGCTCCCCACTGAGCTGCCTGTTCCCCTCCTAGCAGCGTGTCTGCAGAGGCTGCCACCTCCCTGCTCCTCCTTCCTGGGAACCGAGTATCCCAGTCCCAGCCCAGAACCCGCAGCCCCTGCCACAACCCCATTCACCCCCCCACACACCCTGTTCTGTCCAGCTCTGCCCGTTCCGGCTCTGTGCCTGGGAGAAGGAGAAACAGGTGCTGCTGGGCACCCGGGCATCCGCAATGGGGCAGGACAGCGGGCTGGGTGCAGTGAGTGTTAACTGGCCATCACCAACAGCCCCAGGGGACCGCACTGGATCACCCACAATGCATCACAACCCAGGAACTGTGCACAACCGCGAATGGGGTCTCATCACCCCTGCCCGGCCATGGCAGGACTCAGGCTTGCCAGTCTTTGCAGGCTGATGGCTGGTGAGAGATGGGCACCACAGGAGAACGGGGACCATCAAGCCAGCTCCAGCCCACGAGCAGGGTGCAGGGCCTGGGTAGAGGGATCCGCCCCTAGCCCCAAGCCCAGCACCTGCAGCCCTGGCCTGGCCTGTGCCTGACGGGAGAGGGAGGAGGAGTCGGGCCCAGCCTCTCCGCCCGCACACAGTGGCCAGGCAGGCCCAGCCCATTGGCAGCAGATCCACAGAGCAGGAAACCAGCCAGGTGATTACACAAGTGCCCTGGCTCCCAGCCACAGGCAGCTCGTCACATCCAGCTGGAAAGCTTCTTTACCTGGGGGCTGCAGCTGCTCCCCGCTCCACCCATGGTGGGCCCTGAGGTCAGTGGGGATGGGCAATGCCCTCTCTACCTGCCCTGCCCAGAGCAAACCCCTCCCGCTGGCTGAGCTGCCTTTCCACGGGCCGCACAGCTCAGCCTGCATCCCAGCCCCGGAGCTGCGGGAAGGCAGAGCAGCGCTGGCAGCAGAACCGTGGATGGAGTTTGGCCAAGGGAATCCACATGGGCCTTTGGCGACCCCCTGGGTGGTGACCACTCCCTCCACAGCCCGTTAGCTGTCCTGGGCCAGCCAGAGCAGTTCAGTCCCTCTGAGCAGCGTGTGGAAAGCCGCACGGCGTCCTTGTGACCATCACGGCACCAGGCAGCCCCGGCCAATGCCTGGACTCGGCCCCAGCCCCCCCATTCGTAACCCACAGTGCCAAGGCCCTGCAGCTGCGCAGGAGAAGGGGGCGTGCTCCCTCTGGGACAGAGCTGGGAGATGCCAGCCTGAGAGAAGAGGGCCTGGGCCAGGCCTTTGCAGCGGGTACCTAGCCCCATGTGCCGGCCCTGCTCTGAGGCCCAGCGTGGAGCGAGTGCGCGGGGCAGTCACCTCCAGCTGGGCCCCTCCGAAGCCTCAGGGAGACAGGGCCTGGCGACATCACCTCTGGCTGTGGGGCCAGCGCTGCTAGAGATGCCAGCAGGGTCTCTGCCCAGCCGCAGCTGGTCCTGGGGGGTCTGGGAGCCTCCCCGTGCGGGCATTTGGGCGCCACCTGCCCTGCCAGGTTGGTCCCCCTCCGGTATCCCATGGCTGGCTGAGCTGCAATTCTCCACTAGCCCTGAGGGGGGCAGCACAGACCCAGCCTGTGCTGGCCCTTCACCCTGTCACTGCAACCCCAAGCCAGAGAGAATTCCCCCTTCCCACGCCCCTCGGGCCAGCCAGCCCCACGCGCAGTCACCTCCAATCCCGCACTAACGGGCCAGCACCTCGCAGGCGGGAGGATCCGCAGGGGCCGAGGGGCACCCAGCGACCCCAAAGTGCTGACAGACACGAGCCCCCAGGGTCACCCCCCTCAACGCAACGAAGGGGACTCTGGCCCCAGCCTGACCTGAGGGGGATGGATGGGCAGGTTAGAGAGGCGAACGGGCAGTCTGTCATCCGGCGGGGGGCCCACGTGCCTCAGTCTGCACCCGGCTGCCTTGCCAGAGCCAGCAGAGGCCGAGCTCAGAGCCCAGCTCTGCTGGAAGGAGCCGAGTCCAGCTGTGGCAGCTGCCAGGGCGCAGTGGGCACCCGAGGATGCCACCGGCAGTGCAGACACCCAGGGGCCCGGCATGCAGCCTCCGCCCCTCCCAGGGGGCCCTGGGGCGGGAACCCAGGACAGAACCGAATCTCTTCCCCGCCCCCCCCTTCGCTGTGCCCACACCCTGGGGGACTGGGATGGGGCAGAGTCACACCTGGGGCTGCAGCCCGCCCTGGAGGAAACACAAGGACACAAAGACCCACAAGTCACCTGCCTTGGGCTGTCCTCTCAGCAGGCCTGTTAGCTGCAGCTGCCGCCCCTGCCTCAATCACCGAGTCACAGGAGACCTGGGCTCCGGGCTTGTCTCCCTCCTGCTGGGCAACAGAGACAGGCAGGTCTGCGGGGAACACCTGCCGCGGGCGCCCACCCTGGTAGGCTTGGAGCTGCCGCTTGAGGGCAGACCTGGCCAGGGTCACACCACCCCTTCAGCACGAAAGGGCAGCCGCTCCGGAGACGGGATTCCCAGCCCCTCCTGCCGCTGGAGCCAGCCCCGAAGCGACCTCCAACAGAGCTTCTCCTCCAACAGCTCCTCAGCCTGGGGACTGGCACATGCCACTCACGGCCCCGGTTCCCCGGCTCGACGGGCCTCCGGAGAACAGCTTCCATAGGGAGTACCTGGCTGGTGGGGCTACAGAGCACGGCACGGCCGGCACTGCTAGCCAACGACAGGCTTTAGCGGCTCAAGCAAGTCTAGCAAGAGCAGGACACAACGCAAAGGCAGGCAGCCGGGGGGGCGCCAGGAGGGCAAGGCTGGCGCACCTTGAGCCTCTGTGGGAAGGACGGGACACAGTGTGGGGCCCATGGCTGGAGGCTGCTCATAGCCGTGGGATCAAAGGATTGAGCCAGACAAGGTGCCTGGCAAAGCACAGGGAGGGTGAGAGCACCACATGGCACTGCCACAGCCTCCAGTTCACAGCACTGCAGGCAGAACCCAGGCGTCCGGGCCTCCAGCTCGTCCTGGGCCACCAGCCCCGCTGAGTGCAGAGGGCAGGGGGCACTGGGGACAGCGCTGAAGGAGGCGAGGGAGCTAGGCGTCGCAGGAGGGACCGGCAGGGGCAGAGCTGGGGAGGCCCTGAGCAGCAGTGGCGGTGGGAGGGGCAGGAAGGCGGGGGAGGGAGGACAGGGCCCTCGAGGGCCAAAAGCTGGGGCGTGTGCTGGGCAGAGGCAGCACAAGGAGGCAGGACAGCGACGGTACGAGGGGGACGGGGATCCTGGAGCATCAGGTACCCAATACCCGCAGCGCCAGGAGAGCTGGGCGCAGGGCAGCCGCTGCCAAGCTCTGGCCCCTGGAGAGCGGCTGCTCACATGGGGCTGCTCCTCCTCCCTTTGAAGCTGCACCTGCAGGCTCCTGGCTCCTCGCCTCTCTGCAAGAGCCAGCCCAGCTGCTCCCCCATGGGGCCAGTGCGGGGCGTCTGCCACCAGCAGGGGACAAGGCAGCTGGGCAGCAGGCCCAGGAGCTGGAGCAGGCGGCTGGGAGGCGCGCACAGTGGAGAGAGCGATGGCTTTCCACAACGGGCAGAACGCGGGCTGAGCTGCAGACGCCGGGACACACAGACGCTCCCTGAGCTGGAGAATCGTGCCACGGGGTTTGGCTGGAACAGCCACCGGCTCAGCCATGGAGCCCAGCAATTGCCAGAGACGCTGCACCGGGCAGCGGGGGGGACTCCAGTTATCCGGGAGATTCCCGACGAAGGCAGAGAGGCGCTGACCCGAAGCTGGCGGGGGTCAGGCAGACCGCATGGCATGCAGGCGGAGCACATTCAGGCACAGCCCGTGCCAGAGGAATGGCGGAAATGGGCCGAAAGCAGAAGCAACCAGTGAAGGGACGCGGGTGGGGGCTCGTGCAGGAAGGCAGGCCCCAGGCATGGACTGGGGGCTCTGGGCTGGGCCCAAGCCATGACACTCTCTTGGGGCCATCACGTAATCCCACGTAACCCACACTCTCTCTGTCCCACTGCCCTGGGCTCCGCCAGCTCCAGGGATGGACTGGCGAGTGCTCAGTGCGGAGGGGCTAGGGTACCCGGAGTCAGGGGGTCATGGGGGGGGTCAAGGACCCAAGGCCTGTTCTGCGGCTGTGGCGTGTGCCGCAGACAGAGCTCACGAGCCCCAGGCTGCAGCAGGGCAGAGTCAGGCTACAGGCTCTTTAGGACGCACAAGGACCACACCTGCCTTTAGGACGCCTGGCCCCGAAAATGAGCGTGCACCTCTCCGGCCCTCCCCTCGGCCTGGCTGTGCTCTGCTGGCTGGAGACCGGACATAAAGGCCGCAGGGCCAGGGTAGGAGGGAGGGGGAGTTCCATGGGTGACAGCTCCCTGCCCACACACACACACTGCCAGCCTCTGGCTAGCACGACACCAAGCTGCCTGCTGTTCTCCCCAGCCCCAGCAGCCTCCTGGCTCTAAAGGGCAGCGCGGGAGGAGGGGGAGACCGGCTCCAGGACCCCTGCTGGAGCTATCCCACCTAAGGTCCGGGGGAGCCAGGGCGCATCCTGTCGGAGACCAGGGCTGCTGGGGGGCATGGCTGTGACTCTAGCCCTCCTGGCTGCTGCAGAAAGAGGATTCTGGAGCTACCCTCCCAGTCCCTGAGTAGCCCCAGGGCTGCGCCTGCCGCTGATCAGTGCTGAGTAAAGCCAACATGCTTCCGGGCCCCATCAGTGCCCCCCAGGGCTCTGGAGAGCAGCAGCCGACCCGACAGGGTCCAGGTAATCTCAGCAGGCGGCTGCGGGGGAGGGGAGAGCAATGCTGAGCAGCGGCAGAGACGCCGGAGCTGGCGGCTGACTCAGGCAGACCACGCTGCATAGAGCTCGGCAGGCAAGTGCTACTCATCAGAATTAGCCGAGTGTCTGCAGCAAATATGCATATTCATTAACTCTGCCAGAGCTCTGGAGAAACCAGTGTGTCAGTGCCCGCCACCCCGGCTTCCGGCATCCCCTTTGCCAGTGGATTTTGTTGTGCCCTGACCCTCAGGGCTCTCTCTAGTCTTGGCTGAGCCTAGACACCCGAGTATCGCAGACAGGAAGGACAAATTGCCCAGGCCTGATGGAGCGGGAGGGACTGGGCACTCCCAGCAGGTCCCTGCCAGCGGCTGATTTCCACAGACTGCAAGGGCGCTGCCGCGAAGGAAGGCGGCTCCAGGCAGATGGGATGGGGTCCCTGGACCCTCCTGCTGGGGCTGGAGGAAGGAGAGGAAGCCTCTGAGCCAGCTGGAGAATCGTCCCTGCAGACGAGAGGATGTTTACACACTCGTCCCGGGTGCTACTGCCTCAGGGACGCCCCCTCCCTCCACCAGGGGCGGCTGGAAGAGCGACCCGGGGCTTCCCCTCCCCCCCGGCAGGCAGCACACTGCAGAAAGGGCTGCAGGACCGTGCGTTGCCCGGACAAGCCAGAGCTCCGGCTGCTGCTCCCGGAGAAACTTTCAGAGGAAGGGAGGAGGGAGATTTATGTTTACGTTCCTACACAAACACTTGGAAATGTCAGCGTGAAGCCTTCCATGGGCTGGAAGCCGCCCAAGGGCCTGGTGTCCCGCTCACCTCACAGAGAGCCCAACCGACGCCTCCAGGACGGCTCACGCCCGCCGGCGGAGCTGCCTCCCCGGGGCCCAGCTCACCGGCTCCGTGGCTGAGATGGGAACCCAGCGCCCCTGCCAGCCTCCTGCATGGGGCCAACCCGACAGCCTTGCGCGCCCCGCAAAGCGCAGCCAGAGCCCGCCGGGCTCCCGCAGCCCCAGGCCTCGCCCAGGGCCAGAGAGCCATGTGCTACCGCCACTCTCCAGCCAGGCCAAGGGGCGCTGGCCGGTCAGGCTGGGCCCGCGTCAGGAGCGACCAGGCTGGCGCTCGCT